>NC_136057.1:1315524595-1316805666 GCF_964261635.1 Lissotriton helveticus | reverse complement strand
ATCGGCACGCTACATTCTGACCAGGGTCCTGCTTTTAGCTCTCGAGCTTACAAGGAGGCAATGGCCAGTTTGGGCGTTGCACTGTGGTATTCTAGTCCATTCCATCCTGAGGGAAATGCGGTTGTGAAAAAAACGGGACATAAAGCAATCTATAACAGCTAGGGTATTAGGGTCGGGTGACGGGTGGGTCAAACATCTAATAAGTGTCCAACGTAGTCTTAATAACCTGCCAAGAAATTCTCTGGGTGGAATCACTCCATATGAAATCCTTTTTGGTACTAGAATGATGGTCGAAGACATCGATCCTCATACTTCAGTGGTAGAGCAAAAACCCTTTGATATCAAAGAACGTTTGGCTGTTTTACAGGACTTAAATGAAACAAGAAGAAGTCTAAGCAACAACATACAGAAGCCAACGACCACTGAAGAAAAACCACCTGTCCCAGTAAGACCTGTCTGGATTCCAAAGATCGGAGATCTGGTCAGAGAGAAAATAGCGGATAAGAAGGAATTTGGGCCTTCTTCCAGAAAACAAGTACCAGTACTAGCAGTCCACGGATCAAGAACAGTGTTACTGCTGCCCCTTGCTGGAAGAAAGGAGAACCGGTTTGTGTCAACTGACCTGGTAAAACCACACCATGTGTCCGATAATAAGTAGTAGGCCCAGTAGACTCCAAAAATGTAGCAGACGACCAAATCTTGCTACCATCCAAGAGGTTCAAACTGAGAGACTCATTGTTTTTGAAGAATCTGCAGTGAGAAAAGAAGGACTATGCAACAAAGCCATGGAACTTGTGCCTCTTGAAATCCAAATAACAGTTCGTAAAGAAACTCCCATCTACAATGATGTAGCATCTGACTATACTAACATGTCAAGGGAACAAGCAGCTCCAGCGATTTCAAATAATCTGGATGCAATACCAACAAATGACAGAACTGTCTCTGGCTATTTCATCAATTTTGATACGTTTTCTGAGGATCCCAGTGAGCCCGAAACAACGCCAGCAAATAAAACTTTCAAGGAACAAGTAACAGAACTTTTTCATCAGCTTGCAAATACATATCTGGTTTCAGCATGGGTTGAATCTTGGATTGTGTTGGGTGTACTTTTTCTCCTACTATGGCTCATTCTTGTTTTAGGTTTGGGAAAACTGATAGATGGAAAATATAGTAAAATGGACACAGCAAGTAAGAACATCAACTTGCTCCTGAAGCCACACAAATCATCTCATCGTGAACAAAGAGACCTGTCATCAGTAAATATCACAACCGTTCCTCTACCTGGTGGTATAGCATGGGACAGAACTGATTATGACATTTATGGTCCTGTCGAGCTGCTGAAGATTCCACACCAATTTAAGGTTTCCTTGAGTGATTTTGTTTCACCCAGTACATTTTCTGATGATTGGGACTTTGAGACTGTTAATAACATGATGGCAGACTTAGAAATGTCAGCAAAATTTACAAAACATGAATACTTAGAAGGTTCATCAAATTATGAAGACATTTATTGTTTTAATCATTTTGGTCATCATTATTTGCACAAATCTGCAAACCCTAGAAATGTTTTAACTTATAATCAATGGGAACATTGTCCAACGCCACCAAAGGGTAGCTCAAAAACATTTTATGAAAAATGTCCATTCTTTTCAGGTTTTCATGTCACAAATCCAGAAACCTTTTACTTTAAAAATGTTAATAAGACAGGCATGAAAAGTATGTTGACTAATACTAAGCAAATGTATTCTGCGGCCTTTTATGCTCAATTGTCCACACTAGGTTTTGACTTTTGGAAAGACAACATTGAGACAAAAACTGTCTGGGGCACCAAAGACTGGCAGGTGCAAGGTTTAGAAGCCTTATTCAGAGCCTGCATCATGCCAGAACAAATAATGTTTTTAAATGAAACTGTTCAACAGACATCTTGTCTTGGCCTGGCTAAGATAAAAGATTTAAACAAACCGTCCATACCTAAGCCCACACCTGATAGTAATAGAACTACAGATGAGGAGGTAGACGTAAATTATATTTTACAACAAAACAGAACTAATCCTGAATGGAAAAAATGGTTAATCAGGCCCACAGACACAAATAACTGTCAAGATAGATTCCTAAACAAGACACAAGGGTTTACAGTAACTAGGCCAGATCCAAGATATATTGAGAGATAACATCCAGGGATAATAACAACTTACAGTGTAGGAAAACTGTACCTTGAGTGGCTACAAAAATCCGCACTCCCAGATATAAAGCAGCACTTAACTTTACTTAAAGATGGCATTGATTTGAGGGAATTCTTACTAGGACCTCGCAAACAACGTCATAAACGTTTCATATACGTCGGTATTTACGCTGCTTATAATGAAGCATGGAAAGTCACACAAATGGAAACTGTAGAACAAATACGAGAAATTGATTGTATTAATTTAGAGAGAGCGCTCTCTGTAGTTGACAATGGGTTAACAACTCTGTCATCCAGAATTTATTCTTTGGACAGCATTGTATCCTCTACCATAGACATAATGGATCAGGACTTGCTAATGCTACAACATGGCCAGTCTCAATTGCGTTCTATAATGCTGTTAGGCTGGACGTTACAAAACCTTCGTTCAGGCTATGTGCCTTGGCGTCTAATCAACACCACGTCATTGTTTACTGGATTTAACCTTACAGATAAACAAATCTCTTTGGCACAGAGAGGAGCAGACTATACGGTGCTGAGCATAGAAAAACTGGAGAGATTACCATTAACAGTTTCTGAGAAACCAGCCGTTGAATAGATAATAAATGGCACCATCACGATACCAGTGACGATTTTCCAGTTTCAGTATTGCTTAAAACACATACCAGCAGGCCTGTATGAAAGGTTGGGTAAAGAATACATCAAGTTGACCTGGGATTTACCATACACCACCAAATGTTGGAGTGGGGAAAAGGAGGTATTTCTTAGTGGTAAAAATTGCAAAACCACATTGAGCGGTACACTTCTATGTCAAGGCATTGATTTCCATGGAGCCTGTGATGGTTCTTCAACCAACTTATCGTGCCACCTGCAGGGTTCCCCGGCAGCAGTGATAGATCCAATTTTTAGGCAGCTTTCCAATGGGAGCTAAATAATGTTGAATGATCACAGCTGTTGTGGAATGATGCCAGGAATCGTTAGTGTGTCAGCCAGAGTCACTTGCTGTATGCAAATATTGTTTCCTAAAACTAAGACAGACTGGGAGTCGCCACTATGGCCTTCACTGAACATCTCTTCTATACGAATTGATACTTTAAGCAGAATGAAAGCCATTCTTTTACAAAAAACTGTGCCACTGACCTCGTCCAGAGAGACGTTTGACCTGCAAGTTGCAAGGTCCTCTGCAGAGATACGGGAAACATTGTTTACAACGCGGTGTTTACACTTCACTACCTTTACCACGCTGCCATTACAACGCAAGTCGTTACTACGACGTGCGCTGGATGGCGCTGTTGGTTAAGGAATATTGTAATTTTATATTCCAACACCTTCCCTATAGTTACGTGGGCTGGTGTTGTAATATAAAATTATATTAATCCTCAATTCGCGCCCTCCAGCGCAAGTCGTTGTAACGACTTGCGTTGTAGAAACCGCGTTGTAAAGTACCGCGATCTAAAAGATCGCGTTGTACTGACATACATCCGGAGATACATGCCTTATTATCAACAAACTGCCCCATACATTTCGCAGAAATGTTAGGTCGTATCTTAAACATGTCTGATACCAGTGGTATTGTACATGTATTTAAGACGATTTTTTCTGGACTGTTAGCACCCTTTGAAGCAGTCCTAGGCATTTTTCCTGACTTCGTGCACTCTGTTCGGCGGCCTGCCTCTCATCTTGGGACTCGTAGCAGGGATACTAATTTTATTCCTCCTGCTCTGTTATGGCAAGTCCAGTCACCAGCGATACCCAGATTAGGATGTATGACATTACAACGCATGCTTTTACCACGCATGCCTTTACAACGCTGTTTTTACAACGCATACCTTTACAACGCATAGTGCTTTGGGGCGCAGGATAGTGAATAATTTAATTTACTATTCCAACTCCAGTCCCCGTGGATAGTAGGGAAGGTGTTGGATAGTAAATTAAACCTATTCCCTATCCTAGAGCGAACACCCCAGCGCAATGCGTTGTAATGGTTTGCGTTGTAAAAGTTGCGTCGTAAAGGCACTGCGTGGTAAAAGTTGCATTATAAAGGATGTTTCCCCCCAGATTACCATGGAGAACGCTCTTCTGGCAATGCAGTATCGTGAACGCATAACACAGATTCTTGGCTTAGCTTGTTTGAGAGATCTGAATACCACGTGGTTCCTGTCATTCAGACCAATCTGGCAAGATTGCATCTTACCTGTTCTACGATGCCTGCTTTGTGGAGAGGAATGCGTGTTGGATATCTGTCTAACACTTCCATCAGCACTGCCAAAGGATGTTGACGCTTTGCTTGGTTCGGTAATGGCTCATGCATTGTGTTGCCCCCAACGGCTACCAATCCTGATGACGGTATTCATTGAGATCTCACTGGCAATTCCACCTGAGGGTGAGATACGTGGACCAACAGGCACACTGGTACCATCTACTGCGAACATTGCTAACTCGGCTGAATCTGACAGCAATGCTTCTCATCTGTGTACGATTGATCTACTTAAGGAAGTGGTTCAAGTTTCAACTACTGTGGTAGACTATTTATTTGCTAGCCTAGACCATTTAATGTTTTCTCCTGACCCCGAGAATAACTTTTTAAACAAGCACACAGCGTTCTATCAACTTTGAGTTTGACCTTCGTTTTTTCAAAACAAAAACTTTTAACTTCGGGTCTCTATTTTTCTACGATTTGATTTTACTTTTTTTCCAAAACTTAACTTTGGCACGAAGTAATCTGCTTAAAGTACAACTATTCCTAGAGAACAAGAATTCTTTGAATACCTCCTAGAAACAATATTAACCTTATCAACAAACCAAAACGATTACATATTCTGCTATGGGATGGTCTCGACCATTTTTTCTTCTGCATTTAGGGCCATTTCATAAATGTAATTTTTGTGATTCATTCAGTTAGCATTGCCAATGTCATATTATATGCTTACAATTAAATCATTGCTTTTTAATGCGTACTGTACTAATACTCATTTTTGTGTGCAACCATTTCAAATTCATTTTTTTTATTTTTTATTTTTGGGTGGAATTGTAAACACATGCTTTAGATATGTTTTAATGCTGAGATTTAGTAATGTCGAACATAATAAAGTGGAGTGGGTGTTGTATAGCATTTTAGGACCCTAGTGTAATTTTCAATTCATGCCCATATATAGGTATAAATCACCTAGTCCTTATATAGGCATATAAATCATAACCATATTTAGACATAGCTCAAGCAGTCCAAATACGGCATGGCTACTTCCACTAGTTCCGAAAATCCACAACGATTTCTTGGAAAACTCGGCTTCAGCAGTTAGGGACTTCCCCTTGCTTGAATATTGATTTGTCCAAGAACTCATGGAGTTTTCAAAGACCTGAGACACTTTGATGATGTTATTATGTCCACCTTTACGTCAAACTCTGCACCTTCAAGGTATAAATATGCCCATACTTGCCATAGCAAACACACGGTGGTTTGGAGCAGTTTGCCTATCTTCTTGCCCGACGCATCCTGCTACAGTAAGTGCAGAAGGAAGCCGACCCTCCAGCAGACGCACTGAGAGAGACACTGTTTGTTCTCTTGCCGAGAAATCCAGCTCCAGTGTTTTCAAGCTCCCCTTGTGGGGTGTTGGGAAATCGAGTCCTGAGACTGACCTTGTTCATTCTAAACCAAGGTACGGAGCTGATTAGACCCTAAGAGAAATCTTGGATAGATTCTTGCCAAAAAGAATACTAAACTTATGCTACATCACACTTACTTCTTCCCTCGTACTAGACTTAGGTTAGGTACATTGGGGTAGGCGTATTTTAGAAGCACCAGTGAAGTACTTTTAGTCTTTATTTATTTATGTATGTATTTTATGGATTAAAAACCATACCATGCTTTTACAGTATTATTTTATAATACTCTTCCTGCTGTACGCATTATACTTTACAGCCAGTCTGACGATTGTAGCAGTTCATTTCTTCTGCATGAGAAAGAAGACTGGTCAATAAATACTTTTTTTTTTTTTTTTTTTTAAACAGATTTTATTGATTGCATAGTAAACACATATTACGCAATGCTCTGTAATCCAGAGACAATCACCATCATCAATGTAACAATCATAAATGCAGTCATTTCTTATATTAAGTCTGAACATACAAACAGAGGGTGTATCCAGGAACCCCCCCCACACCCCCCTACCCGCAGAACCCCCCCCCCCCCCGCGCCGCTGCCTGCTCCACCACTATCATGTACAAACAGTAGAATTGGTGTCTAGTGCACCTGCGTGCCAGTATTATAGTCATTCCTGACAAGCTGTCAGAAGGGCTGGTTAGCACCGTCCTCAGGTGGCGGATCCAGCTCCAAGCCACAATAATCTGCCCACCGCTTCCAGATTTTGAAATGTTTCCGAGGGCAGCCCCTAGCCACATATATGGGTTGTTCTAGCCCCATGCAAAAGTCCATCCCATTTTTCCAGGCCACAAGCGACGGAGCCCGGGGCTCCTTCCATGATCGTGCAATGTCTCTCTTTGCTAGCGTTAGACCCAATAACAGTAGATGGCGCTTATATCTGTTGCCCCCAACTCCGGCCATGACATGCAGCAGGGCCAGCTTAGGATCCCTCTGAAGCACCCAGGCCAGAGCCTCACCCAGACATTGGAACACTCCCTTCCAGAATCTCTGTAGCGCCCCGCAGTCCCAAACTGTATGCATCAACGTTCCCACCTCCGATCCACACCTAAGACAATCAGGGGACGCCACCAAGCCCGCCCTCCACAAGCGCTGTCTGGTATAATATGTACGGTGCAGGTAGCGGAATTGGACAAGCCGCAAGCGTGTGGATATCGCAGCACCCCTGGGGCCCTCCAGCGCCTCCACCCAGTGATGCTCCTGGGGTACACACGCTGTAATGGTGGAGTAGCGTGCGACCTATGAACTTTGTACGTAACTACGGCTCCCTTGAGCCTTTGAGCTGACGAGCTCAGGTTAACGCCCTACGCGCCTGGAGAGGTACCATACCTGATAACACTTTGGCAGCCTGCACAGCAACCCCTGACACTCATCCTACACTCTGCTGATGAAGGACAAAAATCCAGAAACACCGGTGTCCAGAGTTGGCCTGCAACCATGCATCATACTTCGGAACTTTGTTAAGCGCACCCGCTTTGAGAAAACAACATCTACCGTGATGCTCCTGGGGTACACACGCTGTAATGGTGGAGTAGCGTGCGACCTATGAACTTTGTACGTAACTACGGCTCCCTTGAGCCTTTGAGCTGACGAGCTCAGGTTAACGCCCTACGCGCCTGGAGAGGTACCATACCTGATAACACTTTGGCAGCCTGCACAGCAACCCCTGACACTCATCCTACACTCTGCTGATGAAGGACAAAAATCCAGAAACACCGGTGTCCAGAGTTGGCCTGCAACCATGCATCATACTTCGGAACTTTGTTAAGCGCACCCGCTTTGAGAAAACAACATCTACCGTGATGCTCCTGGGGTACACACGCTGTAATGGTGGAGTAGCGTGCGACCTATGAACTTTGTACAGAGCCTCACCCAGACATTGGAACACTCCCTTCCAGAATCTCTGTAGCGCCCCGCAGTCCCAAACTGTATGCATCAACGTTCCCACCTCCGATCCACACCTAAGACAATCAGGGGACGCCACCAAGCCCGCCCTCCACAAGCGCTGTCTGGTATAATATGTACGGTGCAGGTAGCGGAATTGGACAAGCCGCAAGCGTGTGGATATCGCAGCACCCCTGGGGCCCTCCAGCGCCTCCACCCAACCTTCCTCATCCAATTCCCCCACATCCTGCTCCCATGTGGTCTTGAGGCGTTGTAGGTCTGTGGAGCAGTGTCGTACAAGGGTTTGGTATATGCGAGACAGTTTCTTGTCGGGCAGCTCCCCCATAAAAACTTTAGCCTCCAGCGGGCTGAACTCCGGGAGGCTCTCCAATCCCGCAATGTATGGCGTTAGGGCGTGCCGGAGTTGGAGATATTTATAGAATTGGGTACGTGGCATCCCGAATTCCTCCCACATGTCATCAAAGGACTTAAGCACGCACCTGGACATAACATCCCCTAGGGTAGAGACGCCAATCGCATGCCAGCCCCGAAAGCCTGTTAACTTGTCCATCTGGGGCAGCCGACCATTGCGCCACAACGGGGTTTCCTGGGTGAGGACATCCCACCAGCCCATCCTACGTAAAGCCTGTCCCATAACAGCAAGACCACCTGTGTGATGGAAGGCAGAGACTTCCTCAGAGGTGCTGAGTATAACAGTGTGTGGACGGACGCAGTGCCCATCAGGGCCCTCTCTACCGCATATGCCGGGTCGCTCCTGTCCGCATACCACCAGTCATTTAACACCACAAGATGGGATGCCTGATAGTACGACAGGACATCGGAGGTAGCCAAGCCCCCAGTGCAGGTCGAGCGGAAGCAAGTCCGCAGGGCAACCCATGCGGCACCCCCTCCCACAAGACCCCCTCAGCGCCGAGTTGAGGCGCCGGAACCAGGCAAGCGAGACCAAAACTGGATGGTTTTGCAGTTGGTAAATCAGGCGTGGAAGCGCCACCATTTTAAAAATGGCCGATCGGCCCTGTATGGAGAGCGGCATCCTAGACCACACCTTCAGGTCTTCACGAGTGCGCTCCCAGACCGGTGCGATGTTACGCTCCCGGGCGACGGTCGCGTCCTCAGAGAGGAACACTCCCAGGTACTTCAGTCCGTCCGTGGCCAACTGGAGCCCCCGCGCCCAATCCCCCACCGGCTGCAGGCCTCCCAATATCCAGAGCGTAGATTTCCCGGGATTCATAAAGAGACCCGAGGTTTCGCCAAATATTTGTAAAATCCATAAGTGACGGGGTCCCGATCGCCCCCGGTCCGTGAGGAAAATCAGCACATCATCGGCGTAAAGGGCTATTCTATCAGTGAGGTCCGCCGACCATCGAAAGCCTTCGAGCTGGGTGTCGATACGCACCCAGGCCGCGAGGGGTTCCATTGCAAGCGCAAAGAGATATGGGGAGAGGGGGCAGCCCTGCCTTGTCCCACGCCCGATCTGGAAGGAACGGGATACCCCCCCAACCCGCACCGCGGCCGTGAGGCCTGTGTAGAGGAGCCGCACATACGCCTGGAAGCGAGGGCCTAGGTTCAGGCGTCCCAGTAGGGCAAACAAGTATGTCCAGCTCAAGGAGTCGAACGCCCTGTCCATGTCCGCTAAAAACAGCGCCGCCTGTTCCCCCAATCGTCGCCACGCTGATATCGCGACCTGGGCACGTCTAATATTATGACGCGTAGCACGCTGTGGCACAAAGCCCGCCTGGTCCGGATGAACCAGATCCGTGATGTATGGTTTAAGTCTATTGGCAAGGGCCTTAGCCAGTATCTTGGCCTCAGTATTCAGCAAAGAGATCGGGTGGTAGGACGCGTGACTCTCCGGAGGTCGCCCTGGCTTCAAGAACACCACTACTTCTGCGTGCCGCCAATCCGGGGGCAGCGCACCACTCTCACGCGCTTCTTCTATAACCAGGCGGAGATGTGGTCTCAGCTGCGTCGCAAAGCACCGAAAAAATTCACTTGGGAACCCGTTGGGTCCCGGCGCCTTACCCGGGTTCAATTCGCCCAGCGCAGTGGCCAGCTCATCGTCCGTCAGAGGGCGGTCTAATACCTCACGAGCCTCATCTGAGATGGTCTTTGGCGGGAGGTCATCAATAAATCGTTGTATGATCTCTGCCTCTAGGCACTCCCGAGGCGCGTATAGCGCCTCATAGTACACAGCGAAGTTACCAGCAAGCGCAACAGGTTCAAGGATAGGCTCCCCATCCGGGCCCACTATCCGAGGCAGTGGCTGGGCATGCATGATGCCCTGACACAGGCGATGGAGCATTTTGCAGGACTTGTCGCCCCATTGGTATATACGACTTCGTGTCGCCAGCCAAGCCTGTCGGGCTTCATCGAGCAGCACTGCAGCATATTGTTGTTGCGCCAGCGCCAGCTGCCGCCTTGCCGGCCTGCCATCCTCCTCCCGACCCCTGCGCTCTAAAGCCTCCAGCTCCGCCTCACGCCGCACTAAGTCTCTACGCTTCTCCCTACGCGCCGCCGCGCACCAAGAGATATCTACGCCTCGCAGCGTGGGTTTCATCGCCTCCCAAAGCGTCGCCGGGGACTCCACCGAACCAACGTTGGCAGATAAGAAATGGTCAATTTCGCAGGTCATGTGGGCACGGTAGGTGTCCTGCAGCAACTGCCAGGGCGACAGACACCACCGAAACGTCTGTCGAGCGCAGCCAGTGCCAAGCACAACATACATCGGCGAATGGTCAGACAGCGCCCGTGGCAGGATCTCCGCGGTCAACACTCTATGCACCATCACTCTTGGAACAATATATATAATCCAATCTAGAGAAGGAGTCCCGCGCTGTGGAAAGGTAGATGAAGTCCCTACGCGCCCCATGCTTGTATCTCCAAGTGTCCACCCAATCGAGTCCCGTGACCAGGGTTCGCAACCTAGTGGCTGGTCCTTCCCTCCCTGCCGCCTCCCGAATGCTAGTAGCGCTGCGCCATCTATCACACGAAACATCCATCACATCATTCCAGTCCCCTCCCACAATGGAAAGAGCAGTAGGCATCTCAACCCAAAGGGACAGCAGCTTCTCTACTAGAGGCCACTGCAAAGGTGGCGGGGCGTACACGCTGCCAATAAGTACTGTATCTCCCCCAATCTCTCCCTGCACAAACAAGATATCTACCCTGCGCATCGGTCCATGTGCGTTTATGAATAAAAGGGACTCTACGATGTATGAGTACTGCCACCCCTCTGGATCCCCTCGTGAACCCCGAGTGATATGCATGTGTAAATCCGTTACGCTGAAGACATAGCGCCTTAGTGCCAAGCAGGTGTGTTTCTTGCAACAGGAGTATGTCCGTGCCCCTCCTCCTGGCCCATGTGAACAACGCCCCCTCTTCACTTTGTCTAGCATCCCCCGGACATTCCAGCTCATGATCCGTGTCCCAGCAGGGCCTAGCCACACTCCCTCACCATCAAGAGACATATGTACAGTAAATCATGTACCGGCCCAGCCTTACCCGGGCAACATTGGCAATACAGAAAACAGTCAGTGGGTAGCAATTGCAGCACGAATTCTCCCTCCCCCCTTCGAAAACAACCCCCAACTCCCCCCCAACCTCCCGCCACCCCGCACCTCCCAAACATGGAAGCACCTGTCGTGGTCGGATCATGGTCTCGGCCCCAACTGGGAGCCCAGTGCCACCCCCTCCAACGGATCCCCTCAGCCCATGTAAAACTAGACTGTCGCTCCCTCCCCAAACCAGACCAAGTGTGGCCACCAGCCTAGGCAGCATTGCACCTGATCATCTACATAGATGATGTAAATGAAGCATGAGTCAGTTCCCACTACAGTCAAGGCACATCTTCCTGTACTCCCGGCATATCCTCGTTTTGGCGGGAAGTCGACCCGGACTGCGAGCCACGGCTCGAGCGCGATCTGCCCCTGCGCCGGCGCCATCCCTCGGGGCCTCCTCTGGCCGAGTTACTTGAGGAGGAGTCGGACTCCCCGCCCTTAGTCCTGTTGGTCCGGACTCTTACTGTTTCATCCGTCCACTGAAAAACTTCTTCATGAGTGGCAAAGAAGAATGTACGGGACTGGAAGATGACCCGCAGCCTCGCCGGGTAGAGCAATGCATATTGTATCTTCAGGCCCCTGAGACGAGCTTTGGCAGCGATAAAGGATTGGCGTTGTTGCTGAACCTGTTTGGTGTAGTCCGGAAATATAAGAATATTCGCATTCTCGTACATGAGTTTGCCCTTCAGTCGCGCCTGCTTCAGGATAGTGTCTCGGTCGGCATAGTTCAGGATTTTGGCGATCATGGGGTGCGGGCGGGCGCGCACCAGCCGGGGGTTTCTGCGTCAGCGCACGATGGGCCCTCTCGATCACGAAGCAGCGGGAGAGGACGTCAGGTGGAATCCAGCTCTCCAACCATTGCGCCAGGAAGCGCTCCGCATTATCCTTTTCACAGTCCTTGGGAAAACCTATGAAGCGAAGATTACTGCGCCGGGCACGCCCCTCCGCTTCCTCTGCTCTCTGAACCAGTCCCTTCTGTGTTCTCTCCAAGGCCAAGACCTTCTTCTTCAGGGCTGAGACATCGTCCTCCACCTTCGATATGCGCGTCTCCATGCCAGCAATTCGTTCCACAGCGTTACGCAGGTCCTGCCGAAGGAGCATGACATCGGAGCCCACTGCCCCAATCTTGGCATCCAGCGCGTCCCTGGACTGCGTGATCGCCGCCAAGAGCGCTGCATTGTCTGGGGCTGGTGGCTGCGTTCCCTTCGCGCCAGCCGCCTCCGTGAATTTATCAATTGGCCCCTGCTTGCTTTGGCTCCCACCGCCTCCTCTCGTCATGCTGCCCTCGACGTGTGCGGCGGCCTACCGGCCCCCGCGTAGCTAGCTCCAACTGCAGGCAGAGGCTCAAGAGGTCCGCCAACCGCCGGAAGCCCGCACCAAGGGGGCGCAACAGTGCACTATGGCGCCGATCCCTACCAACTGCCGCCTTTCCCCTCGGCCAGAGCTCACTTATGCCGGACACTGCCCAATGTTCACGAGGGCCCCCTCAGCTCCGATGGAAGCATGCCGGAGCCCGATGTGAACCCCGAGTCCTGAATCCCCAGCCGCAGCCGCCCCACTGCTCGGCGCTGGGCCGCTCAATACGTCGCACTGACCTGGGTAGCCGACAGCGCCCCTCGTTCGACCAGCCGCACTCCTCTGCCGATCAGCGCGGCCGCCGCGAGCACTCAAAATGGTGGCCTCTCTCCTTGGTCGTCACTGGCTGTCTGCGGCCCAAGCTCCGGCACAGCTCGCCTCGTCTCCAGGTCCCACCACCACAAAAACCACAGGAGACGCGGTCCTCGGGGGCTCCGGATCCCCAGGTGGGCAATGGGCGCTCGCCGCTCCCACTCTCAATGCGGCCGCTCCAACTCGCCGGGCTGCACCAAAATCGAGGCCCCAGCGTCACAGGCCTCGCCGGACCACTCCAACCGCGGCTCTTCGCCGGGACGCTCCCGGACCGCGGGAGCCGACACCGGCGCCGCCTCTCACCGTCGGAGGGTGCCCTCGGGACCGGGCACTAGCGCTGTATCACTGGCAACCGCTACGATGACCAGGGACAGGATAAATAAGAAGGATACCCGCTGGCTGGTCGGAGCTCACGCTCTACACGACCGCCATGCTCGCCGGCTAAGCCACGCCTCTCAATAAATACTTTTAATGAAAATGCCCAACTCTCTATTTCTCTGCACCTCTAGTGAAACGAAGCATGTATGAATGACTGAGTAAAATATCTATCTATTGTTTCCACGACTCTGAAGATCAGTTTTATCTTGGGGAAACAAAGTTGTCATGTTTATGCGGTTGTCAGAAACTAAATCCCTTCTTGTGAATTCAAGAAAGTTTCTAGTGACCTCTGAGCTTGCTGGCACTCATAATTAAGTCTAATATATCCAATAGAGACCCAGTAGACAAAAGTCCTACGTTACATCTATAGGATATATTATTCCAATGCGCAGAGCCTATAGGGAATATAGGAACTACTCTACACCAGCAGGTTCGCCCCTAGGCATCATGGTAAATGCAGTTCGCCAAGTGTGTGTACTTGCAAAGTCTCTCGAGTGTTTCACCAGGTAGATGCAGATTAGTGCTGGCCATCTCTAGACACGTATTTCTGGATTGTTATCCGTCATCAGTAGAGATTAGGCAATTTGAATGTATGGGGTTGCTGGGCAGGCTGCCAAAGTATTCTCGGGTCACAGTACTTCTCCAGGCGCGCAGGTGCCTCTCCATGAGCTTGTCAGCTTAAATGGCTCGAGGGAGCCTTTTAAACAGGAAGCAAATGTGGGATCACACTGCTTCACCTCCCAGCAGGTTCGCCCCTAGGCATCATGGTAAATGCAGTTCGCCAAGTGTGTGTACTTGCAACAATCTCTCAAGTGTTTCACCAGGTAGGTGCAGATTAGTGCCGGCCATCTCTAGACACGTGTTTTTGGATTGTTATCTGTCATCAGTAGAGATTAGGCAATTCAAATGTATGGGGTTGCTGAGCAAGCTGTCAAAGTATTCTCGGGTCACAGTACCTCTCCAGGCGCGCAGCTGCCTCTACACGAGCTCGTCAGCTCAAATGGCTCGAGGGAACCTTTTAAACAGGAAACAAATGTGGGATCACACTGCTTCACCTCCCAGCAGGTTCACCCCTAGGAATCATGGTAAATGCAGTTCGCCAAGTGCGTGTACTTGATAAAACCTCTCGAGTGTTTCACCAGGTAGGTGCAGATTAGTGCTGGCCATCTCTACATATGTGTTTCTTGATTGTTATCCGTCATCAGTAGAGATTAGGCAATTCGAATGTATGGGGTTTGTTGGGATCGAATTTTCGATACCATGCATTATTGGCCTAATATATCCAATGTAACCTCGTAATTATATAATCGCATAGTTAGAATACATTATGAACTTTTAGTGACCGTAGATTCACTTGTGACTCGCTTGTTCCTATTGATATAACCAGAACCATTTTGTTTCGTTTCCCTATGTGCTCGCGTTGTTTCCCTGAAATCACGTGATCACGTTTGCTGCTCGAAACTATGACGACAGTCACCCCGCTTATTATACTTGTTAGCCGGTAGCTCAAGGAAACCCAAGGTCACAACTGCCTTTCTTGGGGGATGCACGCATTCTAGTAGAGCCCGTTCCTGTACTCCACGGGCTACAGATAGACAGGGAGGCACCTTGCTGACCTGCCCCCGGAATAGCTTAGGCCTAGGCTACTAGCAATCAATTGTGCCTTATATGGGTATTCCTCTTGGCATACAGACACGTTGTATCTTTCCTTGTAAGGTGTCATCTTGAACACATGAAACGTATATATGATTTGTGTTTTGAACATGTAACCAGTCTCCTCTGCGCACCTCCGAGGGTCGTGTAGACTGAGGCTCCCCTGCAAGGGCTTGTATTTGATTGAATAAACGATTGAACCTTCTCCATTGCCGACTGAATTATTATTATTGATAAACGTACATGGGCTATTGGTAAGTATAGCCCGATAGATTAATTTTGAATCCTTCAGTTGGCGACTCCGACGGGGTGACAGGACAGGGAGGAGTTCTGGCCGAGTGGGTGGACGGAAAGAGGATCCTGATTTGAGACACCCGTTTGCGGTACGAAAACAAGCTTGTTCCACCCTCGAGTCCAGTATCCCTCCCAGCTGCTGAAGACCCTACGCCGGAGTCCTACGGTCTTAACCCGAGAGAAGAACAGACTGTGTTGGTCTGTCTAGGGGTCCGCAGTGGAGAATTCGCAATCGACCTGAGTGCACCAGGTGAGTGATATTTGAAATTGAATTGGATATTAATCACTTAGAGGAAGTGGGTTTTTTTCTTTGGATAACAGTTAACTGTCTTTGTTTGAAGGTGGCCGGTGAAGCAGGACCACGAGGGGAATCTGGGGATCTATCGTTGCGGCGAAGGGGCTGCACGAGTAGAGGCACCACGGACTTGTTTGGTGAATAATTGAGATCACTTATGATGCCTTAGCAGAGTACGGTGTTGCTCGCTCGGCCGAATTCTCTCCTGGAAAGCCCTGGGTAAGCCAGGGGGGTCTGGAGACGTGTCTAGATGCCCGGCCCAACCAGAACAGGACCATGGGATGGCCTGTGAGAGAGTTCGTGGTTCGCCTATCAGAGGCTCTCAGAACAGTCTGATGACTGTTCCCTTTGGTGAAAATTTTGTTGGTCTGGAATTCATTTGAATCGATTCCCCGAACAGGAGTCGATGGGCTCTGTTCGTATTTGAAGACGTCATTTGCATAAAGTAGTATCTGAGAGGTGTTTTTGCCTTGCACTGTTTTACAGCACTTTTCTGTGACTCTGGAATAAAAGGTGTATGAGTGGATTAGAGAAAGGACGCGTCCAAGTATGCAGGTATGGTGAGATTTTTGTGATTGAAAGTAACGTGAAAGTATTATCATAATGTCGTGTTTTAGCAAAATATGTTTTGGGTGTTGTTGTCGGAGAGGTACACGGCTCGAAGAAAGACAGCCTGCCTCTCCCGAGGGCAGCCCCAGTTTCGATATGTATACCAAACATGGTTTACAGCCGATTCTGTTTAATACTCTTTGGAACAAATACACCAAGGATAATTTGAATTTACAATGGCCTCTCACGGGGTCTTTTGATGAGAAAAAGATTAATTATATACAGATTAAATTGTTTACGAAGAAGAGTCGTCAGTCTATGTTTGATTCCTTGAACTTATGGTTGAAGGAAGCAAAAAGACGACGAATCAGGGAAGAGAAGCTGGGAAAGATGAAGTCGGGTCAAACGGTCACACAGAAAGCCATAGCTTATGATGAGGAGAAGAATATTGAGCGAATGGATAGGCAGATCCGGTTGGAAACTGATAAAAGCTATGTGGCGTGACCAGAGACAGGGTATGAATTAGAAGAATTGCTGGAAACCCGACCACCTCCCCATTATGCCCCGCAAGGCTTGTATCCAGCTGTGCCTCTGGTACGAGTTGGTCAAGCGGGTGCCATCTCGACCACCCGACCACCATCGGGAATGGTCGCCACGGCCCCCGTTGGTGGATCAGGATCCAATACTCCGATTTCCCCTCCTTCTCTTCGACCAACTACCTCACCCTTATTATCCCTTCGTCCAGAAGCGGCTGTTCCTTCTCCCTTACACCCTGTATTTCTTTCTCCTCCGACTCAGACCACTTTAGATCTCCGAAATATAGTTGGTCCGGGCGCCACGCCCAAGCGACCGATGTCTGACTTGAGTGATCAGCGAGCTGTCACTCGGTCGCTGTTGGGACAGGAAGAAAGGAGAGCTATTATAATTCAGGCATCCCAGTGGATGCGGAATCCTATTTATACTTTGGAAGATATTTGGAGTACTATGAAGGATTTTTAACCCGTTGCACAGCAACTGGCTCTAGAGAGCATGGCGATCCGATTGATCTCACTATGGGAACAGTGTTTTGAGGAAGGATTACCTCCCCAGATACTGCGTGTATCAGGGATCATGCTCATAAATTCCATCTCCAAAGTGTATCAGAATGTAACTACCCTTTTGCATTATAGGGAATGGATGCACCGAAAGAGCGCTGAATGGGGGGCACAGCACCCTATGAGAGAGATGCATCCTCTTTTCTTCCCAGAACTACCTGAAATAAGGGATAACGGGGGCAATGTTACAAGAGCACGAGTGGATGCTAGACTTCAGGAACAATGGGTTTACACCCCTTGGAAACGAAGTGAGGTCCTTACGTTAAAAGCCCAGCTCCCTGAACCCCGTAAAAATCCTACCGCCTATTATAAAGAATTGACGGAAGCTGCCAATTCGGCCATTATGACTATAGCTGACATTGAGCTATTTTTCGGTCTCCTAATTCCGGTGAATATTTGGAGACAGATACATGATAAGGACCACATTCCTGAGTTGGGGGGGACTTGGAATCAATTAAAAGATTGGGATAAGGAACGAAAGCCGGGTGAGAAACCCCGGGATGAAATATTAGCAGTACCAGAAAAGATTGTTACCTATATGCAGACTCTTCTCCCTCCAAGGAAGGTAGATTGGGATAAATTGACAGCATGTAAACAGAAAAAGGACGAAAGTGTGTCCGATTTCTTCACCAGGTTTGAGAAGGTGTTCATAGATTTTAGCGGTCAGGACCTCTCTACGGAGGGTGGAATTCGATTATTTGTAAATAGGTTTGTCAAAAATTTGCTTCCAAAGGTTATGACTCGTCTCCAATCGGCAGAAAGCACGTGGACTACGGCTGCACCCTCTGTTATTCTTAGCATGGCCCAATATTATGAACATCGAGAAAATGAGAGTAAGGAGAAATCAGAGAAAAAGACTAAGGATTTAAAAACTAGGGTGCTACTGCAGCAAGTCAGTAGAGGGAACAATTCAGGACGAGGAGTACGAGGTTCCTTTCAGAGAGGTCAAACAACAGGAAGAGGAAGGGGTGGCCCACAGAATATTGGAATCAATCAATGTTCTTATTGTAAGGAGGAAGGCCATTGGAGAGTAGATTGCCCTCTGTTACTGACAAAGAATGGACCTAGTAGAGGATGAGGTAGAGGCCGAGGGAACATAGATCATAACAGCATGAGAGAGGAGTCACAACGTGAGGGTTCTAGGAAAAATTATTTCGATGACCCACAGAACAGACAATATTACAACGAGACTTACCAGGATGATAGATACGATGAACGGGATTATGCATGAGACAGCCATGGACAGAGCAGGGGCCATATTACAGTCCCAGTTGACCAAGAGGGACCTTATGTACAAGGAGAACTGTTGGGTACATCGGGAAAGTTTTTAGTGGATACTGGGGCGATGAGTAGTTCGGTCGCTCGTACACTGGTCCCAGGGGCAGCTCTGTCTGGCCTAAACAATGTATCAGTGGGATTCTCTGGAATACCGGTAGTGAGCCCCGTTTCAAAGCCTCTGCCTTTTACGATAGGTCCCATTTCTATGCACACCCCCTTCCTTCTGACTTCTAATTGTGGTGAAAACCTCTTAGGGTTAGACATTCTCAAACGATTACTTGCTCGCATTTATTGTTCCCCGGATGGTGTCTTCCTGACAATGCAGAAACCATCGGTGACAGAGGCCCAATACTTTGCTAAAAATGAGATTTTGCCTCCTGAATTCTCCACCATTCCTCGGACACTGTGGTCAACAGGGGACACTGATGTCGGTCTGTTAAGAATAGCTCCTGTGTCCATAACTCTGAAACCAAATGCGCAGATGCCACGCATTCCCCAGTATCAGATTTCACCAGAAGGTGAACAGGCCTTGTTGCATATCATTCGTGACCTCATTGACAAAGGAGTGGTGGAAGAAACAGCTGCTAATGTGTTTAACAGTCCCATTTTGCCGATTCTGAAAAGGACCCCAATTGATGGTGCCCCCGATTATAAGACTGCCTATCGTTTTGTGATTGACCTCCGAGCAGTCAATAAGATAGTAGTCCCTCAATACCCAGTGGTACCGGACATAACAACCATCCTTACAATGATTCCCCCTACGGCCCAATATTTTTCTGTGATAGATTTAAAGAACGCCATCTTTAGTATTCCAATCCACCCTGATAGCAGACATATCTTCGGATTCTCATTAGGAGGCCGAAGCTTTAGATTTACGCGTGCACCCCAAGGCTACACAGAAAGTCCTAGCATTTATAGCCAGGCTCTAAAAACGGTTCTGAATGAATTAATTTTGCCTGCGGGTAACGCAATCATCCAATATGTGGATGACATTTTGGTGGCCTCTGATACAGAGGAAGGTTGCAAGGAGGCAACGGTGAAATTGTTACATCATTTGGCTGATAAAGGAAATAAAGTCTCCCTCTCTAAATTTCAATATTGTCGACAGGAAGTGACCCACCTTGGCCACTTACTGTCGAAAGCAGGGAGACGACTAACACCAGAACGAATATCTGTAATTATTAATAAGTCTGTACCTCGTACTCAACGTGATGTTCGTGCTTTTCTTGGCATAACCTCTTACTGTCGCCAATGGATTCCTAACTATTCACTTCTCTCTAAACCCTTGTTGTATTTGACAACCAAAGATGTGCATGAACCCCTACCCTGGACGGATGAATGTCAAGAAGCCTTTGACTCTTTGAAATCCGCTTTGTGTTCTGCACCTGTTTTTGGTACTCCGGACTACCGGAAGCCTTTTTCACTTTATGTGCACGAGGTGGACGGTTGTTCCCTTTCAGTATTAACACAGGATTTTGGTGGGAAGCAGAGACCCTGTGCTTTCTTTTCATCAGTAGTAGACATGGTTGCCCATGCCCTCCCCAGTCGGAGGGTATCGTTTTGAATACGGAACTCACAGTCTTGGTACCACAGGCAGTAGATATTCTGTTAAATAGAACTAAGACCCAGCACCTTACGAGTGCTCGTTTGACAGGATATGAATTAACATTGTTTGTACCACATATTACAATCAAAAGATGTGCTACATTGAATCCAGCCACGTTATTGCCCCTTCCTTCTGGTGCTGAGACAAATGATGCCCTTGATTGTATATTCAGAACTGAAGAAGAAACAAAAGGCTGTGTAGACCTTACCGACACCCCCTTACCAGAACCCCAAGGAGAATTATATGTGGATGGTTCTTGTTTTAAATTACCAGATGGTACGGCCACAGCTGCATATGCCATTACAACCGTGAAAACGGTGGTGGAAACCGCTAGGATTTCACATCATTCAGCACAGGCAGCTGAACTAATAGCCTTGTTAAGAGCCTGTGAGATCAGTAAAGGCTTAAGAGTAAATATTTACACAGACAGCCAGTACGCCTTTGGCGTCGCCCATAACTTTGGGAGGCTGTGGAGGGAAAGGGGTTTCTTTACCACACATGGTCAGAAAATTCAACACGGTCCTTTAATTGATAGTTTATTGCATGCCTTGACACTACCAGATAAAGTTGCCATTATCAAGTGTAGTGCTCATCAGAAAATCATTGATTCTACAGGAAAGGGAAATGCATATGCTGACTCAGTAGCTAAAGAAACAGCGCAAACTAAGATGACTCCTATGTTCCCTAGTGCTTCAGCCTGGTGGGTGGCAGAAACATCTGTGTTTGATAATACCATTGAGAGCGTAAAAGAGTTACAGAAGGAAGCTACCATAGATGAGACACAGAAATGGGAACAAGAAGTGGGACAATTGGACAAAAATGAATGTTGGATAGATCGAACTGAGAAACAGCGTTGGTTACTCCCTAATGCATTGGTATATGCTGTAGTGACCATGGCCCATGGTCCAGCACACATAGGGGCAAAAGTTATTTGTGCAGTGTTGAACCCAGTTTGGAATAACCCAAATATTTCCAAAACAGCCGTACATGTGGTTAAATATTGTCCAGTATGCTTACGTTACAATTCAGGGGGCAGAGAGGCGGTCCTGAGTGGAAATTTTGCACCACCATCTTTGCCCTTCGAAGTTCTTCAGATTGATTACATACAGATGGAGGGAGTAAATAATTTAAAATATGTGCTAGTGGTGGTTTGCGCATTCAGTAAATGGGTCGAAGCCTACCCCACTAAGGAAGCCACCGCAGTTGCCACTGCTAAAGCTTTGATTAAAGAATATTTTCCCTGCTTTTGTTTGCCCCGAATTATCTGGTCTGATAATGGCTCACACTTTAATGCCTCCCTGGTTCAGAGTGTCTGTGATGGACTACAGATTAGGCAAAAGTGTCACGCAGCCAGACATCCTCAGTCAGCGGGCCTGGTCGAAAAATACAATGGCATATTGAAGTTAAAGATGGCCAAGATCTATGCTAGTACAGGATTGAAATGGCCTGATGCCCTCCCTTTAGCCTTATTGTCTCTGAGAACCACCCCGCACACGAGAACAGGTGTATCCCCCCTATGAAGAAGTTTTTGGCCGCCCCGCCAATGTGTGGGGATTCCCTAGACCCAGATCTTTTAGAGATATTGACTATCCTTTGATGACAGATTACATGTATGCGTTGACTAAAGATCTGCATTCTATTCATCAACAGGTATCTCTCACATTGCGGCCGCTACCAGAGGGTCCAGGACTTTGGTTGGAACCAGGCCAGTGGGTCCTGGTGAAGAACTATCAACGGAAATCGAGTCTAGAACCAAAATGATCTGATCCTTACCAGATCATACTCGCTACAAGGTCGGCGGTGAAGGTGCATGGACGAAAGCACTGGATCCATGCGAGCCATTTGAAACGCCTTCCGCTTCCTTTACCTGCAAAACCGTGAAGGAATTCCTAGCCAGGAAGGAGAGTCGCTGCAAAGCTTTGTGCCCTTTTCTGAAGCCCGAGTGGAGGGGCAGCCAAGTGAAGCGTTGCCCTCCGGTGACAAGGAGGCGGCTCAGACAGGGGAGGCCGTTATCTCTGATATATCACAGGGGTCAAATGTATCTGATGCCCCTGCAGCTGAGTTGTTTTCTGACCAGGAGCAACCTGGTCACTGACCTGCGGCCCTGAATACAGCGCGGTACCCCAGTTTTTCGTGGAAGGAGATAGGGAAAGACTTCATTTGAAAAGCATCAGATAGTTACACTGGGGTACTGAGCAAGACACTGGACTGAACTCGTTGAGAGCTTGGAACACTGTGTTAAGCAGCTCTGTTCAGAAAGAAAGACTCAGTTGGGGGCCGCGGTTGTTTTCCCAGACGAAGGAGATCATTTTCTTTTTACTTAATGGATGATAAGAGTCTGCCTGTGAGGCTCTAGAACGGACACAGGGAGAAGATCCCCTCTGGTGGATACAAAGGTAGTTTTTGGACTTATAGAGAGGGACCGAGTTAAATTTGGACTTATAGAGAGTATGTTTCCCTTTGCTCGATTTGCGATGGAGGATGAAAGGCCACTGGCCCCTCGTCGATATGTGGATAATATGCATTTATTTTCCGGATGGTCCACCAGAGTGAAGGTGGCATTCGTTGCTTTCATTGTTATCATTACAATAATTATGATGTCTGTGTTCGTATATTTAGAATTTCAGCACCCAGCACAGAAGTTGTTAGGAGCTACTGTTGCCCCGGAGGAGAATCTCTTCTATTCTTTGCCCCCTCACAAGGCCAGACATAGAGAAACTTATATGAAAAATGCTTTTATTGAAATGTTGCACCAGACACACAGCACCACGAACAAGACGAACTGTTGGGTATGTGGGTTACTTCCTTCAGTCATGCACCAGCATGAACTGTTTATCTCCTTGCCGATGTCATATTTAGCTAGTTGTGAAGCTTGGTTCCAGTTGTTATCTTTAATGTATTCACATTATGTAGCTGAACCGAAAATTTATACTGAAAAGGATTATGAAGCCATTTTGAAATATATAGAAAAACATCAAGGATTTGATGCAGCAGGAAATGAGGGAGAGGGTTCTATGGACCATAATGCCTGTATGAACGTGTATACCGATTATAAGAATGTTACCTGGCTAATGGAGGAAATGCAAGATTTTGAACTCTTTAATGACACTATGTATTTCCAGCATTTTAAGGAAAGAAATGTCACGAATGACAAGGCCTTGCCGATTCCCATCATTAATACAACCTCTCCCTTTTGTATACAGGGACAAGGTCATGTTAAGGTAAGAAAGAGCAGATGTAATTACACATACACTTTACAGATATATAGTACCCCACCTATGATCACTCCACCCGATGTATATTTCGTTTGTGGTGAGAATGCATACACGTGGCTTCCCCGGGGATGGGCCGGAAGTTGCTACCTCTCATTTCTCTACCCACCTGTGTATATTGCCCCGCCCGACTACCACTGAACTCATCAGCTAGTCCTGAAAGAGGCAGGAGTTAGTAGAAATGTTGGGAGTTATGACACTGACAGTACAGACCAAACTGATACCTCCTTGCAACAATTCGAAGATTTTGGTAAAGGTCTTATCCCCTTCTGGGGAACCATATTTAATAGCCGCAGCATACGACGCCTGTCTCGGATAGTTGAGAACGTGGTCCAGACCACTACTGGGATTTTAACTAATATCACTGTAGAGCTTGCAGCGACGAGGCTTGTTACGCTCCAGAACCGGATGGTTCTTGACGTCATCCTTGCAGATAGGGGAGGAGCCTGTCGTGTGATCGGCAGCTCTTGCTGCGTGTTTATTCCAGATTCGGCCCCTACCATTCATCTAGCTATACAGAAACTACATCGATTAGCCAGTGAAGCCCATGTGGATTACGGTACCTGGTCCCTTAGTAGTTGGTTCTGGGGTCTTTTAGCCACCTGGGGTTGGAAGATATTCATAGTGCTGGCCGGGGCTTTTGGAGTAGTATTTACGTGTTGCTTGTGTCTCCAGTGTAGCCCGGCTTGCTGTTCGTTCTGCGCAAACAGAATGACATCTGCTTTGAATTTTTCTCGACAAGTGAAGGTCGAGAAGCAGATGATTCAGAAGGAAGTATCGGATCTCATGCAGATCGATGAAGGGATTTTTGTAGAATGAATTGTATTGGCTATAGTAGGCCAAAAGGGCCATCTGTTGGGATCGAATTTTCGATACCATGCATTATTGGCCTAATATATCCAATGTAACCTCGTAATTATATAATCGCATAGTTAGAATACATTATCAACTTTTAGTGACCGTAGATTCACTTGTGACTCGCTTGTTCCTATTGATATAACCAGAACCATTTTGTTTCGTTTCCCTATGTGCTCGCGTTGTTTCCCTGAAATCATGTGATCACGTTTGCTGCTCGAAACTATGACGACAGTCACCCCGCTTATTATACTTGTTAGCCGGTAACTCAAGGAAACCCAAGGTCACATCTGCCTTTCTTGTGGGATGCACACATTCTAGTAGAGCCCGTCTCTGTACTCCCCGGGCTACAGATAGACAGGGAGGCACCTTGCTGACCTTCCCCCGGAATAGCTTAGGCCTAGGCTACTAGCAATCAATTGTGCCTTATATGGGTATTCCTCTTGGCATACAGACAAGTTGTATCTTTCCTCGTAGGGTGTCATCTTGAACACATGAAACGTATATATGCTTTGTGTTTTGAACATGTAACCAGTCTCCTCTGCGCACCTCCGAGGGTCGTATAGACTGAGGCTCCCCTGCCAGGGCTTGTATTTGATTGAAAAAACGATTGAACCTTCTCCATTGCCGACTGAATTATTATTATTGATAAACGTACATGGGCTATTGGTAAGTATAGCCCGATAGATTAATTTTGAATCCTTCAGGTTGCTGAGCAGGCTGCCAAAGTATTCTCGGGTCACATTACCTCTCCAGGCGCGCAGGTGCCTCTCCACAAGCTCGTTAGCTTATATGGCTCGAGGGAGCCTTTTAAACAGAAAACAAATATGGGATCACACTGCTTCACCTCCCAGCAGGCTCGCCCCTAGGCATCATGGTAAATGCAGTTTTCCCAGTGTGTGTATTTGCAAAGTCTCTCGAGTGTTTCACCAGGTAGGTGCAGATTAGTGCTGGACATCTCTAGACACGTGTTTCTGGATTGTTATCGGTCATCAGTAGAGATTAGGCAATTCGAATGTATGGGGTTGCTGAGCAGGCTGCCAAAGTATTCTCGGGTCACAGTACCTCTCCAGGCGCGCAGGTGCCTCTCCACAAGCTCGTCAGCTCAAATGGCACGAGGCAGCCTTTTAAATAGGAAACAGATGTGGGATCACACTGCTTCACCACCCAGCAGGTTCGCCTCTAGGCATCAAGGTAAATGTAGTTCGCCAAGTGTGTGTACTTGCAAAGTCTCTCAAGTGTTTCACCAGGTAGGTGCAGATTAGTGCTGGCCATCTCTAGACACGTGTTTCTGGATTGTTATCAGTCATCAGTAGAGATTAGGCAATTCAAATGTATGTGGTTGCTGAGCAGGCTGCCAAAGTAGTCTCGGGCCTACTCAGCAAACCCCAAAATACAAGACTGTATTCTCTACTGATGATGGTTAATAAACCAGAAACACGTGTCTAGAGATCAGCAGTACCTGCACCAACCTTGGCAAAACACTCGAAAGTATCAGAGCGAGCTACAAGAGACTGCATTTACCAGAATGCCTGGGGCTAACCTTGCCTGAGAGGTCAGCGGTGTGCTCCCACATCCTGTTGTCTATTTAAAGCACTCCCGTGAGTCATTGAGCTGACGAGCTCGTGGATGAATTGCCTGCACGCCAGTGAGAGGTACCGGACCTGATATAATGTTTGGCAGCCTACTCAGCAAACTCCACAATACAAGACTGTATTCTCTACAGATGACGGTTCATAAACCAGAAACACGTGTC
The DNA here is from genome assembly GCF_964261635.1 of Lissotriton helveticus. Classification (NCBI taxonomy): domain Eukaryota; kingdom Metazoa; phylum Chordata; class Amphibia; order Caudata; family Salamandridae; genus Lissotriton; species Lissotriton helveticus. The sequence continues at coordinate 1,316,779,666 of NC_136057.1, read as the reverse complement.
TAGAGATCAGCACTATCTGCGCCAACCTTGGCAAAACACTCGGAAATATCAGAGTGAGCTACAAGAGACTGCATTTCCCAGAATGCCAGGGGCGAACCTTGCCTCAGAGGTCAGCGGTGGTCTCCCACATCCTGTTGTCTATTTAAAGCACTCGCGTGAGTCATTGAGCTGACGAACCCGTGGATGAAGCACCTGCGCGCCAGTGAGAGGTACTGGACCTTATATAATGTTTTGCAGCCTACTCAGCAAACCCCAAAATACAAGACTATATTATCTATTGATGATGGTGAATAAACCAGAAACACGTGTCTAGAGATCAGCACTATCTGCGCCAACCTTGGCAAAACACTCGAAAATATCAGAGCGAGCTACAAGAGATTTCCCACAATGGCAGGGGCGAACCTTGCCTGAGAGGTCAGAGGTGTGCTCCGGCATGCTGTTGCTAATTCAAAGACTCTCACTGATAGACTCTCACTGACAGAATCTCCCACTCTCTCTCACTCACTGACTCACTCTCCCACTCTCTCTCACTCAATGACTGACTCACTCACTGACTAACTGACTCACTCTCACTTACTGACTCACTCACTCTCACTGACTGACTCACTCTCACTGACTGACTTACTCACTCTTACTGACAGACTCTCACTGACTCTCCCCCTCTCTCACTGACTGACTTTCCCCTTCTCTCACTGACTGACTTTCCCACTCTCTCTCTGACTGACTCTCCCACGCTCTCTCACTGACTGACTGGCTCACTCACTCTCATTGACAGAATCACCCACTCCCTCTCACTCACTGTCTGACTCTCCCTTTCACTCTCACTCACTGACTGACTCTCTCTCACTGACTAACTCACTTACTCAGTCTCACTGACTCACTTACTCACTCTCACTCACTCACTCTACCTCACTCAGTCTCACTGACACTCTTGCACTCTTTCACTGACTGACTCACTCTTACTGACTGACTGACTCACTCTCTCACTCTCACTGACAGACTCACTCTCACTGACAGACTGTCACTGACAGACTCTCACTGTCTGACTCTCACTCTCTCGCTGACACTCTCCCACTCTCTCTCACTGACTAACTGACTGACTCACTCACTGATTGACCCACTCTCACTGAATCACTCTCACTGACAGACTCTCACTGACAGACTCTCACTGATAGACTCTCACTGACAGACTCTCTCATTCTCTTACTGACAGACTTTCACTGACTCACTCTCTCAGTGACTGACTCACTCTCTCTCACTGACAGACTCTCACTGACTCTCACTCTCATTGACAGACTCTCACTGGCTCTCTCTGACAAACTCTCACTGACAGACGCTCACGCTCACTGACTCTCTCTCACCACTGACTCTCTCTCACTACTGACTCACTCTCACTGACTCACTCTCACGGACTCTCTCTCACTGACTCTCTCTCACTGATTCTCTCTCACTAATAGACTCTCACTGACTCACTCTCTGACTCACTCTCACTGATTCTCTCTCACCAATAGACTCTCACCGACTCACTCTCACTGACTCACTCTCCCACTCTCTCTCTCACTCTCTCTCTCTCTCTCACTGACTGACTGGCTCACTCCCACTGACAGACTCTTACTCACTTCACTGACTCACTCTCACTGACACACTCTCTCACTGACTCACTCTCACTGACTGACTCACTCTCACTGACAGACTCTCACTGACAGACTGTCACTGACAGATTTCTCACTGACTCACTCTCACTGACCCATTTCCTCACTGACTGACTGACTCTCTCTCAATGACAAACTCTCACTGTCTCTCTCACTGACAGACTCTCATTGACTCTCTCACTGACAGACTTTCACTGACAGACTATCCCTGACAGACTCTCACTAACAGACTCACTCACTGACAGACTTTCTCACTCTCTCACTGATAGACTCTCCCACTCATTCTCATTCACTCACTCTCACTGACTCATTCTCACTGACTCACTCTCACTGACTAACTGACTCACTCTCTCTCACTGATAGACTCTCACTGACTCTCTCTCACTGACATACTCTCACTGACTCTCTCACTGACAGACTCTCATGGACTGACTCTTTCGCTCTCACTGACTCTTTCTCTCTCACTGACTCTCGCTAACAGACTCACTCACTGACAGACTCTTTCACTCTCTCACTCACTGACCCACTCTCACTGACTCACTCTCACTGACTCACTCTCTGATTCACTCTCACTGACTTACTCTCACTGACTCACTCTCTCACTTACTGACTCACTCTCTCTCACTGTGTTTTCACAAAGACAAGGGAACCCGAAAGGTATGCCATAGGGACCTTGGGCAGTATCAATTTACAAAAAACAGTGGTCCCTACATGAGGACAAGATAACATAAAAAAATCATTAATCATACACCTGATAAGTAGTATGTCTTTTGTCCAGCCGGACAAGAAAATGTATTTTAAATGTTCTGGTTGATAAAGTGAATTTTAAGAACCAAAAAAGATAACAAGTGGGCATAGCCGTGACCCACAACAATCAAGACAAAACAACAAAGAAATGGCCAAAAGGGCAAAGCGAAAATCTGTCTGTTTACTTGTGGTCAGTGCTACAGACTCAATCTCTTAAACATAACCATACCATTGCATCAAATAATATAGCATTATCATATTGCATATAGGGTTTTTTGGTTGACGACGTTTCGATACCTTTTTACATTTGTGACATCATCATCAGGACAAGAATTATCAACATTATTGTATTGTACAACAGTTATTAACACAATGCCTATTATCGCATTACTTTACATGAAGGAAATGGGAGGCAAGGGGGAAGGAAAAACAGGAAATATATATCAGTTTACGCATGTTGGAGACAGTTTTTAAAAAAAACGAGTGACTTCAGAATTGCGGCGAGTGAAGAGGTGAAGATTGTGACCTAGGAGGTGTGCACTCCACACCACTGGAGGCAAGCTAGCCGGGCTGATGAGAGGTGTTACCTCGAAACCGGGCCGGTCCTCGGATGCTTGTTTCCGTTCTGGGAAGGACATGGCTTTTGTAGTTCGGACTGGACTGTTCCCATGGGGCACAGGGTCAGCGCTGATTTGCATATCGCCATTGTCTAACCCAGGGTGGTGTGGAGTGGAAAAACGATGGATTTGGGCCCAGATCTTTGGACTGGGGTGAATGTGTGACATTGATCCACATTCTGTCCATCACTGTTGTGTTTGCAAATACCGCTCTAGGAGGTGTTCAGGCATGCGTGTGGTTGGACGGAGCGGGTAATCGGCGAGTGAAGGGGATAGTGATATAAACACGAGTTCAAGGTCTCTATTGAGATCAATGGGATGTGAGGTAGAAATAATTTAATCAATATTGGCTTGCTGGCTAAGCGGTTGTTCTGGTGATCGAATGGAAATAAGTCTAAGGCAATTGCATGGCTGGGTCGTGAATGACGTGAAGAAATAGTGTGACTAGGTCTCTGGATGTGACAATAATGGCGGGCAGTGGCAGGAGAAAGAACCGAGTAACCTACATGTTGGTTTCCTCGTAGGTTCAGGAATACTGATGAGTAAACGATGATAGATGTGCTTTCTGAGGAAAAAAAGGTGTGGGGTTAGTGATTCCGGTCGTCTGTCTTAGGCAGAGTGCCGGAGTGAGGGGGTAGGACATATTTACCTTTCACATCAAGTCCAGGGCTTCCATCAGGTTTGTATGGATTTGCCAGGAAAGGAGCGTGATGGCTCAATCTAAACAAACGGAGCAGGGTAGGAGAGTTAGATACCTGCAATGCAGTGTATCAGATTGCTCCTTGCTTAATTACCAAAGGGCGAGAGTCACTTACTTGTGATGGCCGGAGCGCTATGGTGAATACGGCAGTCCGATGGGATCGATCTTCCGGTCAGCCAGAGGAACAGGCTTTTCAAGCCACATGGTCAGTGGAAACCGATGAGGGACTTACTGTGACTTGGTATCTGGTGGAGAATGTGCAGCAGTGAGGCGGCCATTTTGGAGTGGTGAAAGGATCATTGTGATTGTGTGAGACTAATAGTGCAGCATGCACTAAGGGCAACAGGTGACTTTCTAAAAACGGTTTTCATTAACATAATGACATATAACAAAGATTACAATAAGGAGGTCCAGTCTTCAAGGCGGTTGAGGCCTTTTCTGATACTGTCAGTTTTTAAAATCCAATGCAGTTCCTCTTTATTGAGCAATTAGGAAAGGTCCGCTCCTCTGGGAGGTGGTTTGATGATAGAAACAACTGTCCAAAGTAATTCTTCCTCGCTGTGGCCTTTTTCATAGAAATGTTCCACAAGTGGTGCATTGGCTGTGTTACACCGGATCCTGCTTCGATGTTGGCCGATTCTTAGTTTTACTTTTTGACTCGTCTGCCCTATATAGATAAGCATGCAGGGACAGAGAATTGCATATACCAAATTCGCAGAGTTACAGTTGGAAAAGTATCTGTGGTCAAATTTAATAGTTCCATATTCAAAAGACTTTCCTTCAATGGTAGAGTCACAATAAATGCAATTCCCACATTTTGAATGGCCTGTTAACGGTGGGAGACCCCATGCATCATTTATAGTAGTTTTTTAGGGGTTGTATAGGCAGAGATGCTCTTACTAAGTGGTCTTTAATGTTCTTGGCCCGTTTAAAAGCAAACATTGGACGTTCTATTGTCAATTGCCCTGCGTTAAGAACTGGCCAATGTTTGAGCACACTCTTTCTGATTGCATTGGAAGCTGGGGAAAATGTGGTGACACATATGAGTTTATTTTGATCTTTTTTCTCCTTTGGTTCCAAAAGGGTTTCCCTTGGGCAATACCAGGCCCTTTTCAGAGAGCGGCGCACTAACTTGCGAGGGTAGCCTCTATTTCTGAGTTTGCGGCTGAGGTTTTTTGCTTTGTGCCACTCCTTAAAACTGGTGTCACTCTTATATTCATTTGCCGTTACTATTGAAATTAGCTTAATGTGACTCACCAGACATTCTCCAGAGAACCAGTCTCTCTTTAATCCATTTATTTGTATGACGTGTGACAGCACCACCATTCGTGTGAGTTCTAACGACCTTTATCGCAACAAAATAATAAGCCTTCTCTATCTCTAGGGCTCAACTTTCATATGCGTTCCATGCACCATGACAACCGTGGAACGCATACAAAGTCCTTCATCTAACCCCATTATGGGCGTAACCTACCACGTGACCTAATCTCTATGGCAACTTAATGATTCAGGAAATCCGACTCGCCATTGCGAGTTCAATCGGTACACCGCCTGATTCAATCGGCACCCGGTAAGTGTATGTTTCAGATCGCCACATCAATGGCATTCTGATCTGTCTTGCCGCCGCGTGCCTTCCCTGACTACTTTCTTTTAAAATTATTCAACAGAAACTGTTGGTCCACGACTCCTCTCAAGTAATCATTCCCCTTCGAGGAACGCGTCCTCAACGCATTCACTGGGTGAGTGATTTTCCGTGCAACCAACTCCTGTCTGGTTTACAATAATTCGATGATTTTAGATTATAAGCCGCCCATATGACCCCTGATTTGTGCTCCCTTTAGACACTGTCAAGAGTTCCCCTTCGAGGAACGCGTCTTCAACGTTATTACCGGGTGAGTCACTCTTCGTGAAACAAACTCCTGTCCGGTTCATAATATGTCAATTACCCCAAATAATAAGCCGCTCTTGTGACTTCAGTTTTGTGCTCTCTTTTTAGACACAGCCATGAGTTGGTTTTCACCAAATCGTACCCATTTATGATACAGGTAAAATTCCCTTGTTGGTATTTTTCCATCCACCTAGACCATCACGTGACCATTTTCTTCTTGTCGCTCTCAATAACCGATTAGATCATTTCATAAACGACGGCACTTACCGCTATGCCTTAATGGGATTGATTCATATCCTAGATTTAATAATTGTCATATAATGGCGCTATAAATTGTGTGTATTAAGTTTTTCAAGTTTGATCTAATGGTTCCCTCCACCACCAGCCCGTATTAAGATCAGTGTGCTATATCTATGTTGCTGTCTTGTAAATAGTTGATGTTCACACACATTTCCAATTATTTAATTCATAACTTATATATATTGATTAGGTTGCCTGCCCCGATACACGTCCTGATGAAGACCCCATGGCAAGGATAATAGAAATACCTGCGCTTTTCAGAGGGTCGAAACGTCGACAATCACCTGTTCTTTTGTTGTCAACTCCATGTCCTAACTGTCCATTGATTGAGCATTGTGGAGCATGACCCTTGTAAATACATAGTTTGAACTTTATTGTCCATTTTCATGTACATAATATGTAACTCCGCTTTACCGTTTACCTCCAGTTGATTGATTATTCTGTCACTTAATTCCTTCCCTATCACATTGTCCTCACTTGATATCACTCACCCCTTCCCCCTCCCTCACTGGGGCACTGTTCAACCAATTGTTAATTTTCAAAAAAGTGATATTCATTACCTTCCCCCATTGTGAATAAAACAATGTGGACGGATTCATTCTCTGTATGATTTTTATATTTCAATAAATAGTGAGGGGCATGCGAGACCATGCCTTGAGTTCCTCTCGCGTACGGTCCCATACCAAGGCCAAGTTCCGCTCCCTAGAGACGATCGATGAAGCAGAGAGATAGACTCCCAGATATTTCATCCCCCCAGATGTGGGATGTAGAATGGACACCCAGTCCCCTACCCTGTGCTGATCGTCCAGGACCCATAGGGTAGATTTACCCGGCTTCATATAGAGCCCCGAGGTCTCACCAAAAATCTGTAAAATTCGCAAAAAGCGCGTTCCCGACCTATCTATATCAGTGAGAAAAATAGGACATCATTGGCGTACAATGCAATTTTATCAACCACACCAGGAGCCCATCGGAAGCCTTTGAGCTGAGCATCAATACGTACCCACGCCGCCAGTGGTTCCATTGCAATGGCAAATAAATATGGAGAGAGGGGGCAACCCTGGTGTGTGCCCGGTTGGATCTTAAATGAGTGAGATATCGCCCCCCCCACCCGCCCGACGCTTTAAGATCTGTATAAAGCAACCGCAGGTAAGCCAAGAAATGCGGGCCAAGGTTCAGACGACGCAATAGTACAAACAGATACACCCAACTCAGGGAATCAAACGCCCTATCCATGTCTGCCAATAGTAATGCCGCTGGCCCTCCGAGTTGCTTCCAGGCCGATATTGCAACATGCGCCCGTCTGATATTGTGCGGGTAGCCCTCTGAGGCATGAATCCGGCCTGATCTGGGTGTACTAAGTCAGTGATATGTGGCCGGAGCCTATTGGCCAGAGCTTTAGCCAACACCTTGGCCTCAATATTGAGGAGGGAAATAGGGCGATAGGATCATGACGCTCCGGGGGCCTCCCTGGTTTAAGGAAGACCACCACTTCTGCATGTCGCCAGTCTGGGGGGAGCGAGCCCCTCTCCAGCGCCTCCTCAATCACCGGTCTAAAATATGGGCGTAGCTGCACAGAAAAGCGTTTAAAACTAACTTGGGAAGCCACTAGGACCCGGCAAAATATATATGTATTTAATCTAAACACAACCCCTCTGCACTATGAGGTCAGAGGTAAGAATACAATACAAGTCACACAGTTAATACACAATAAGTTGCACAGTATATGTTATGCCCTAGGGGCCTCACTATCCATATACTAAGAAAGTGGTATAAGTACCACGTGAGAATTAGAAAGCAGGCCAAGGGCCTGTAGAATTACTGGGGCTACACTAAACAACCAGTTGTTAGGAAGTAGGAGATCCACGGGAGACGCGTGCAGTGTCTAAACACAGGCGCGGGTTCCCATTGACTTTCTATGGTGTTCGTAAAAGTTACAAAGTTAAAGATTAAGGACACTTCCGGATGGACTTGGATGGAACCCTTTTAAACTAGGACACTTTGAGAGTCAAGACCCACGGGAGCACTGGAGTACTCGAGTTACCTCACCCAGGGAAGCCGGGTGCATAGGTGTCTTTTCGTGTCGGGTTTCGTCGTCGCTTTCTATGGAGAGCTGCAAAGAAGTGCTGCAGGCGACCAGAGGAAAAGTGTCCGGGTGGATCCAAGGGTGGATAAGAGATGTGAAGAACCTGAAAGCAGAGGGGACAGAGTCTGGGTCACTAGCCAGTGACCAGGAAGGAACCAGGAAGGAACCAGGCGATGTTGGGTGCTTTGCATGTGAAGAGGTGAGCTTGTCTCTTCAGCTACGAGATTCAGGAGGCATCGACGATGACCAAGAGCTGGATTTGAGTTGTCTCACAATGGATCTAGATGACTGCGGTATTGGTATCCAGATATAACCCAACAAACCTTGGCAACTGCAAACCACGCAGGATGTCGAGATTGGCTCTGTTGCAGACCAGCAAGGTTTGTGGCACTTCTCCTTTTGAGGGAAGCTGGAGCAAGCCTAGAGCAACTGGGAAAGCAAAGTAGTTTCAAGGTGGCGTTTTTGGGGGGCTCACTAGCCAATGGGCAAGGACCCGGGAAGATGCATTGAGCACAAATGTGAAGGTGGGGCCCACAGGACACTCGCAGAGTGTGGGGGCCTAAGCTTCGGGACAGATGATGCTTGGGGTTGGGATTCTCGTACCCCAATGCACAACTTACTAAGGCTTCAGGAAAGGAGTGCAGTTAGCAAAATGCAGGATGTCCAAGATGTCCGGTCCCACGTCTCTCGTTTCCGCCAGTGGTCTCAGCTTTGCTGTGGATGTCGGTCGGGGTCAGGGAAGTCTGGAAGTCTAGTTCTTGAGTCACAGAGTCTTCGGGTTCTGATGGGAACCTTGAAACTGCAGACCAGCAAAGTTGCCGTTGGTGCCTGTATGAACAGGGTGGTCACTCCTTGACCACAAGGGAGCTGTCTTCCATCTTCCAGTCGAAATGGAACATCGAAGGTCCAAGATATGTCTTTCAAAGATTCGTCCAGAATAATCTAAAGTCCTGGGGACACAGCTCCTATACTTATACTAAGGATGGGGGCTGGATTACCCGACTAGGTCCCTCCTATTGGTGGACCTTAGAAGGGGGTGGTAACATCCCTTTCTCTTTGTCAAGTTTCGCGCCAGAGCTGGGGCTGGAGTGCCCCAGCAACTGGTTTGAACCGGGCTACGCATGGAGCACCTTGTGTGCCCCAAGCTGTGTCTAGATGCATTCACTGAATGCAGCCCTCCCTGCCCCAATACACTAAACCCCTGTCTGGGGAGGTGCCAGAACCTCCCTGGACAGGAAACCTATTGTCCAGGCCTCCCCTGCCGAAGATTCGTCCAGCAGCAGAAGGTCTGATTCGTGTCTGTGGCAGCAGCATCCATTTTGTGATGCTAAGGCTCTGTTTAACTTTAACCGGGTAAAGCAGTAGCATACATGTCTTTTCCCTCTAGAAGGGTGGAATGCTACCTCGCCACTAGAATTGGTGGGGGGTAGTATTCCAAAGTGTTTGACACCTTACACGACATGTTTTGATAAAGCCAAACCAAAGTTAGCATTAACCGCGAGGATTATAATGCGCTTAAGAGTATATGATATGGCTATATCATAGAACAGCTATAAGGAGATGGTTCTGAAAGCTGCAGAGGGGCTCAGCTCAGCTCATGCCAGAGCACCTTCTCACATAAAACCAAGCACTCTGCCTCCAGGATTGTCGAGGCCTATAATAGGAGTGGCTTACAGGTGTATATGTGTCTATATGTAAAGGTAGATATAGGTATACTATATCTAAGTAAGGGGTGATTACACCACCTTACCCAGGCTGTGTGAACAGATCTGTGGTGTCAGTTTGGAAGGCAAACCAGGGGTGGCGCAATACATGCTGCAGCCCCTGGTAGGCCTAGGGTGCACCTATGCCTTGGGTACCTATGGTACACTATACAGGGGCTCACAAGGGTGACCCAGTACCCAATCTGGTATGCACCTAAAGTGCATGGTGTCAATTTAGAGAGAGAACAACTGGGCTGTGGGTCTGATTAGCAGGCCCACAGCCACAGTAAAGTCGAAAAACCAGAGAATCACATCAAAAAGTGAGGGTGACCATAGGAAGCAGACCCTACTCTCCTACACAACTCCCCCCCCCCCCCCACAAACGCAGGGACATTAAACTAACCTTGAACAGTTGAGTCTTCATGTTCTAAGTGGAAATATCTGGAGAGTCCATCTGCATTGGCATGGTCAGTCCCAGGTCTATGATCCACTGTAAAGTCCATCCCCTGTAGGGAAATGGACCACCTAAGCAGTTTGGGATTTTCACCCTTCATCTGATTTAACCACAAGAGGGGCTTATGGTCTGTCTGAATCTTGAAGTGAGTACCAAACAAGTATGGCCTCAGCTTCTTCAGGGCCCAAACCACAGAAAATGCCTCCCTCTCATAGCTGACCAACGTTTCTCTCTAGGGGTCAGCCTTCTGCTAATAAAAGCTACTGGCTGGTCTTGACCATCTTTATTCATTTGTGAAAGCACAGCACCTACCCCCAACTCAGAAGCATCTGTTTGGACAATGAATTCTTTGGAGTAGTCTAGACTTTGCAGAATAGGAGCAGTGCACATGGCCTGCTTCAGGTCATCAAATGCCTTTTGACAGCTTACTGTCCACTGAACTTTCTTTGGCATATTCTTGGAAGTTAAGTCATTCAGGGGTGTCACTATGGAACCATACCCCTTGACAAATTTCCTGTAGTACCCAGTCAGGCCCAAGAAAGCTCTGACCTGAGTCTGGGTGGTTGGAACAGTCCAGTCCATTATGGCCTGGATCTAGCTCTGCAATGGTTGAACCTGGCCTCCACCTACAAGGTGGCCCAGGTATACAACCTGAATCTGCCCTATCTGGCACTTGGTGGCCTTGATAGATAGGGCTGCCTTTTGCAGGGCCTCCAAAACATTCTTTAGGTGGATCAGGTGATCTTCCCAAGTGGAGCTAAAGACAGCAATATCATCAAGATAAGCTGCACAGTAGTCATCCAGACCTGAGAGGACTTGGTTTACCAACCTTTGGAATGTGGCAGGTGCATTCTTCAAACCAAAGGGCATCACCACAAATTGATAATGCACACCAGGGGCTGAAAATGCTGTCTTTGGCTTTGCATCATCAGCTAGTCTGATCTGCCAGTAGCCAGCTGTCAAGTCAAATGTACTCAAAAACTTGGCAGATGCCAATCTGTCAATAAGTTCATCTGCCCTTGGTTTTGGATGGGCATATGTCCTAGTGACAGCCTTGAGGCCTCTGTAATCTACACAAAACCTTATCTCTCTCTTACCATCTTGGGTGTGAGGTTTAGGCACCAGGACTACTGGACTGGCCCAAGGGCTCTCTGAGGGCTCAATGACACCCAAATCCACCATCCTTTGGACCTCTGTCCTGATACAGTCCCTGACATGATCAGGTTGCCTGTAGATTTTACTCTTAACAGGCAGACTGTCCCCAGTGTCCACTTCATGAGTGGACCAGGTAGTCTGACTTGGAGTCAGAGACAACATATGTTTGTAGGACTGTGGAACTTGTCTGCAATCCTGTTGCTGTTGGTCAGTGAGTCTGCCTGCCAAGGCTACACCATCAACTAAACCATCATCAGGGTTCTGAGAAAGCAGGTCTGGGAGAGGGTCACTCTCCTCCTCCTGTCCCTCATATGTAGCCATGAGCAAGCTCATGTCTGCCCTGTCAACATATGGTTTCAATCTGTTGACATGAAGCACCCTGTGGGGGCTCCTGGGAGTTCCAAGGTCAACCAAATAGGTGACTTCTCCCTTCTGCTCAACAATAGTGTGGGGTCCACTCCACTTGTCTTGGAGAGCTGCTGGGGCCACAGGCTCCAACACCCACACTTTCTGTCCTGGATGGTAAACAGTCAGCACAGCCTTTTGGTCATGCCAGGCTTTTTGCAATTTCTGACTTGCCTCAAGGTTTTTAGAAGCCTTTTTCATGTCCTCGGCCATCCTGGAGCAGAGACCAAGTACATAATCCACAATGTCCTGTTTGGGAGGTTTGAGAGGTAACTCCCATCCCTCCTTCACCAGACACAGGGGTCCTCTTACAGGATGCCCAAACAGAAGCTCAAAAGGGCTGTAGCCAACCCCCTTCTGTGAGACCTCTCTGTAGGCGAACAAAAGGCAGGGCAGCAGGATGTCCCATCTTCGCTTAAGCTTTTCAGGTAATCCCTTGATCATGCCCTTCAAGGTCTTGTTGAATCTTTCAAGTAGACCATTGCATTGTGGATGATAGGGTGTGGTGAACTTGTAGTTCACTCCACACTCTTTCCACATAGCAGTCAAATATCCAGACATAAAGTTTGCACCTCTGTCCGAGACAACCTCCTTCTGAAAACCCACTCTTGAGAAAACTCCCAAGAGGGCTCTTGCCACAACCGGTGTTATTGTGGTCCTTAGGGGAATAGCTTCTGGGTATCTGGTGGCATGATCCACTACCACCAGAATAAACCTGTGCCCAGAGGATGTTTGGGGATCCATTGGTCCAGCAATGTCAATCCCTACACGTTCAAAGGGAACCCCCACCACAGGTAGTGGTATTAGGGGGGCCTTTATGGTGCCACCTGATTTGCCACTGACTTAGCAGGTGACACAGGAGCGACAAAACTCGTTGGTATCTTCTGACATATCAGGCCAGTGAAAGTGTGGAACAAGCCTGTCCCAAGTCTTGTTCTGGCCAAGATGTCCTGCAAGGGGAATATCATGGGCTAGTGTGAGAAGGAAGCCCCTGAATGCCAAAGGTATGACCAACCTCCTGGAAGCTCCAGGCTTGGGGTCTCTAGCCTCTGAATACAGGAGCCCATCATCCCAATAGACTTTGTGGGTCCCACTAGCATTCCCAGCAGCCTCAGCAGCAGCTTGCTGTCTGAGGGGTTCAAGAGAAGGGCAGTCTAACTGCGCCTGCCTCAGATCTGCCCTGGAGGGTTCCCCTGTCCCAAGAAACTCAACCTGATCAGGCTCAAGCTCTTCTAGGACAGTTTCCTCCTGGGTCTCACAATCAGCTTCATGTGAAGTCTGATCCTCTTCCTGAGGCAAGGGGGAAGGCACTGCCTTAACCCTACTGCTTCTCCTCCTGGTAGGCAACTGGTCCATTGTTCCAGAATCCAGTGCCAGTTCAGTGTTGCTATTTCTGACCTGTGACCTAGTCACAGCAAGGACATGTGCTGATATTCCTAACATCTCTTCATGGGTCCTATACTCCACCTCAGCCCAAGCTGAAGTCTCCAGGTCATTTCCAAGCAAGCATTCTACAGGGAGGTCTGAGCTAACCACACCTTTTTGAGGCCAGTTACCCCTCCGCAGGAGAAATTAACAATTGCCATACTGTGAGTGGTAGTGACATTTCTAGCATTGGTCACTAGGTAATTTTCACCTAGTATGATCTTTCCCGGGTCCACAAAGCCAGGCATCACCATTGTGTCCCTGTAGGCCTGAGCCACTTTATCATTGAGTAAAGGAGTCTGTCTGTACTTGCCCAAGTTATTGGGACTTACAGTAGAGGACTTAGCCATGTCCACATCACAGACAATAACAGCTTGTGTTGGTATTCTGACTAGGCCAGAATCCATCTCAGTTCCCAGGGTTAACCCTACTACACCCTTCTGTTGAGAACCACCACTTGGAGCTGAACTAGGGGGAACAGTTGCGTTAGGGGCAATGGTGGCAGGAGCTGCCTCCTTCTAGGTGCAGTCAGTGGTCCAGTGAGTATTTACTTTACAAATCTTGCACCATGGTTTCTTTGGGCTTTCTTTCATTTTAGATTGTTGGGAACCCCACCATTAGAAGCTTTTTGGAGACCTTGAGAAGACTTCTGGTCTTTTGCTTTCTCCCCACCCTTTTGGTCTTGCTTCTTCTGATCACCACCTTGGTTCTGTACCTTCTGCTTCACCCTGGTTCTGACCCATTTGTCTGCCTTCTTTCCCAATTCTTGGGGAGAGGTCAGATCAGAGTCAATCGGGTGTTGATGCAATAGCTGGTTCTGACGGTTGTTAAGGATCTGTTCTCTCATAATCAAATTATACAATCCTTTGTAGTCAGTGACTTTACTGCCCAGTAACCAGCCCTCCAGAGCCTTAGTAGAACAATCTACAAAATCAGCCCAGTCCTGAGTCTGTGTCTTTTGGGTATCCCTGAACAGCAACCTGTACTGCTCAGTGGTTAGGCCAAACCCATCTATCAGAGCACTCTTCAGGACATAGTAATTGTCAGCATCCTGTTCAATAACTGTCAGGAGCTTATCTCTACCTTTATCTGAAAAGGAGAGCCACAAGATTGCTGCCCACTGACTTTGGGGTTCCTGCTGTACTTTGCAAGCCCTCTCCAAAGCAGTTCTCCATTTGTGGATGTCATCTCCAATCTGATAGGGAGGGACAATCTTGTTCAGGTTTCTATGGTCATGAGACATTTCCCTATCTCCAGGCAATATGCTGCCACCAGTGGGCTCCAGCCCACACAACCTATTCTCTCACTCAAGATCCAGGGTCTCTTTTGCAAGGGCAACTTCTTGCCTCTTGATCCTAAGCTTGGCCTCTCTCAACCTAGCTTTATGCTCCCTTCTCTGAGGGGAAGGCATCCTCCTGGGAGCAGAGACATTGGACCCTACTGAAGAATCAGAATGCTCAAAGCCACTGGACAGTGACCTGTGCCTTCTGTTTCTAGTGTTAGGCCTACTGGGGTGAGTGGAAGGGGGCCTCCCATGGCCCTCTCCACTTCCAGATAGTCCTAGGTTGCCCAGGTCAGGGTCATCACCCTCTTCCTGTTCAGCATCCACCTCCTCATCAGATTGTGCTGGATCATCTCCAGTATTCTCTTCTGTGGATGGATGGCCCCCCTCTCTACTACCTTGGTTATCTGTGTCTGATGCATTCTCTACATCATAGGACACTAAGATGTCTACCAGGTGGTTAAAGGTTGGACTCTGTCCTTGTCTCAGTCTTCTGACTGAACACAAACTTCTCAGTTCATGAAAAGTAAATGTGTCATATTGAGAAGGCAACCTTGGGTTGTCTTCTGGCAGAGGCCTACTAGGCCCTGCTTCCAAGGACATTTTCTAGTGAGGTGTTGCGTGTGCACCTACCTACACTAAATAGTTTCCTACTAGAACCTCTCTAGGAGTTGTAGTCAGGGTGTGCTAGGCCTTTACCACCTACAACAACTAAGTTCAGTAGAACTTATGTATATCTAAGACTTGATTTATATGTACCTACAGGTACCTTGATATGATCTTTCAGATGATATTACAAGATTATTTGATAAAACAAATTACAAGCTCTTATCCCAACCGCTGCACACCAATGTGAGAAGTTAGTCTGGCATATGATGTCCACTAGTTCTAGTGGGCACCTTGCACCAGTCTAATCGACTCTTATTGATGATGGTTGTAAAGTCAACCTTATAGAAACCTACCCTAGTGGTAGCTTGAACGAGCAGTCTTCAGGCTAAGACTTCAGTAGGCGAGTTAAGCAAGTTGTTTTACCATATTTAATCCCTTGAATACCAAATGAAAGGACACCACACAAAGTATATATCAAATATATATGTATTTAATCTAACCACAACCCCTCTGCACTCTTTATGAGGTCAGAGGTAAAAATACAATACAAGTCACACAGTTAATAAACAATAAGTGGCACAGTATACGTTATGCCCTAGGGGCCTCACTAACCATATACTAAGAAAGTAGTATAAGCAAAGGCCTCCCTCTCAATGGCTGACCAACGTTTCTCTCTAGGGGTCAGCCTTCTGCTAATGAAAGCAATGGGCTGGTCTTGACCATCTATATTAAGTTGTGAAAGCACAGCTCCCGACCCCAACTCAGAAGCATCTGTTTGGACAATAAACTCTTTGGAGTAGTCACGACTCTTCAAGATAGGTGCAGAGCACATGGCCTTCTTCAGGTCATCAAATGCCTTTTGACAGCTAACTGTCCACTGAACCTTTTTTGGCATCTTCTTTGAAGTCAAGTCATTAAGTGGTGTCACAATGGACCCATAGTTCTTAACAAACTTTCTGTAGTAACCAGACAGGCCCAAGAAAGCTCTGACCTGTGTCTGGGTGGTTGGAGGAGCCCAGTCCTTGATGGTCTGGATCTTACTCTCCAGTGGTTGAACCTGACCCCCACCTAAAAGGTGGCCCAGGTACACAACCTTACTCTGCCCTATCTGGCACTTTGTGGCCTTGATAGTTATGCCTGCCTTTTGCAGGGCCTCTAAAACCTTCTTCAGGTGGATCAGGTGATCCTCCCAGGTGGAGCTGAAGACAGCAATATCATCAAGATAAGCTGCACAAAAGTCATCCAACCCAGTGAGGACTTGGTTCACCAACCTTTGGAAAGTGGCAGGTGCATTCTTCAAGCCAAAGGGCATTACCACAAATTGATAATGACCTCCTGGGGTTGAGAAAGCAGTTTTGGCCTTGGCATCCTCAGCTAACCTGATTTGCCAATAGCCAGCTCTCAAATCAAATGTGCTCAGAAACTTGGTAGAAGCCAATCTATCAATGAGCACATCTGCTCTTGGAATTGGGTGAGCATCTGTCCTAGTGACAGTGTTGAGACCTCTAGAGTCCACAGAGAACCTCATCTCTCTCTTACCATCTTGGGCGTGAGGTTTTGGTACAAGGACTACTGGGCTGGCCCAGGGGCTCTCTGATGGCTCCATTACTCCCAACTCCAGCATTTTCTGTACCTCAGTCTTTATACAGTCCCTGACATGGTCAAGTTGCCTGTAGATCTTACTCTTCACAGGCAGACTGTCACCAGTGTCCTCCTCGTGGGTACACCAGTTAGTATGACTAGGTGTCAATAAAAACATATGTCTGAAGGACTGTAGAACTTGTCTGCAGTCCTCTTGCTGCTGGTCAGTGAGGCTGCCAGCTAAGGTCACACCATCAACTGAACCATCATCAGGGTTCTGAGTCAACAGGTCTGGGAGAGGGTCACTCTCTTCCTCCTGTCCCTCATCGATAGCCATGAGCAAGCCCATGTCTGCCCTGTCAACATATGCTTTGAGTCTGTTGACATGGAGCACCCTGTGGGAGCTCCTAGGAGTTCCAAGGTCCACCAAGTAGGTTCCCTCTCCCTTTTTCTCAACAATTGTGTGGGGTCCAGACCATTTGTCCTGGAGTGCTGCTGGGGCCACTGGCTCCAACACCCACACCTTCTGTCCTGGCTGGTACTCAGTCAGCACAGCCTTTTGGTCATGCCAAGCTTTTTGGAGTTCTTGGCTAGCCTCAAGATTTTTAGAAGCCTTCTTCATATACTCAGCCATCCTGGAGCGGAGACCAAGTACATAGTCCCATCCTTCTTTCACCAGACATAGGGGTCCCCTTACAGGATGCCCAAACAAATGCTCAAAAGGGCTGTAGCCAACCCCCTTTTGTGGGACCTCTTTGTAAGCAAACAGAAGGCAGGGTAGAAGGATGTCCCATCTTCACCTAAGCTTTTCAAGTAAACCCTTGATCATACCCTTGAGGGTCTTGTTGAATCTTTCAACAAGCCCATTGCACTGTGGATGGTAGGGTGTAGTGAATTTGTAATTAACACCACACTCCTTCCACATAGCAGTCAAGTACCCAGACATGAAGTTTGCACCTCTGTCTGAGACAACCTCCTTTGGAAAGCCCACTCTTGAGAACACTTCCAGGAGGGTTCTTGCCACAACAGGTGCAGTTGTGGTCCTTAGGGGAATAGCTTCTGGATACCTGGTGGCATGATCCACTACCACCAGTATACATCTGTGCCCAGAGGCTGTTTGGGGATCCATTGGTCCAACAATGTCAATCCCTACTCTTTCAAAGGGTACCCCCACCACAGGTAGTGGTATAAGGGGGGCCTTTGTTGTGCCTCCTGATTTGCCACTGGCTTGGCAGGTCACACAGGAGCGACAAAACTCCTTTGTATCTTCTGACATATGGAGCCGGTGAAAGTGAGGGACAAGCCTGTCCCAAGTCTTGTTCTGGCCTAGATGTCCTGCTAAGGGAATATCATGGGCTAAGGTAAGAAGGAAACCCCTAAAGGTCTAAGGTATGACCAACCTCCTGGAAACACCAGGCTTGGGGTCTCTACCCTCAGAATAAAGGAGTCCTTCATCCCAATAAACTTTATGAGTACCTGTAGCATTCCCAGCAGCCTCAGAAGCAGCTTGCTGTTTGAGGGGTTCAAGAGAGGGGCAGTCTACCTGAGCCTGCCTCAAGTCTGCCCTTGTATGTCCCCCTGTCCCAAGAAACTCAACCTAATCAGGTTCAAGTTCTTCTAGGACAGTTCCTTCTGGGGTCTCACAATCAGCTTCCTGAGAAGGCTGATCATCACCTGAGGGCAGGGGGGAAGGCGGCACTGCCTTAACCCTACTGCTCTTTCTCTTGGATGGCACTTGGTCCATAGTTTCAGGATCCAAGGCCTGTTCAGTTTGGCACTTTTTGGCCTGTTACCTGGTCACAGCAAGGACATGTGCTGATATGCCTAACATCTCTGCATGAGTCCTATACTCCACGTCTGACCATACTGAGGATTCAATCATTGCCTAACAGACATTCAACTTGGAGGTCTGCACTTACCACAACTCTTTTCAGGCAAGTTACCCCTCCCCAGGAGAAGCTAACAACTGCCACACTATGTGTAGTAGTGACGGTGCTTGCATTGGTCACCAGGTAATTATCACCCAGTACAATCTGTCCAGGGTCCACAAACTTAGATGTCACCATAGTGACACTGGCACATGTGTCCCTGTAGGCCTGAGCCACTTTGTCATTTATCAAAGGTGTTTGCCTGTACTTGCCAGAGTACTGGGACTCACAGTAGTGGACATAGCCATGTCCACATCACAGACAAGAACAGCCTGAGTTGGTATCCTGACTAGGCCAGAATCCATCTCAGTAAACATGGTTAACCCCACTATAGCCTTGGGTTGGGAACTACCACTGTTAACTGTACTAGGGGGTGCAGATGCCTTAGGGGCGACAGTGGTAGGGGTTGTACCTTTCTTGGTGCACTCACTAAACCAGTGAGAGGCAGATTTACAATAATTACACCAAGGTTTCTTTGAATCTTCTTTCTTCTTCTACTTAGAAGTTTGGGACCCCCCTTCATTAGAATTTTGGGGGCCTGATGAAGACTTCTGGTCTTTTTGTTTCTGATACCCACCTTTTTGGTCTGCCTTTTTCTGATCACCACCTTGGTTCTGGGGTTTCTGCTTAACCCTGGTTCTGACCCATTTGTCTGCCTTCTTTCCCAAATCTTGGGGAGAGGTCAGATCTGAGTCAATCAGGTGTTGGTGCAACAACTGGTTCTGACAATTGTTTTTTGTTGTTGTTTTTTTTATTGGCATTTCTTAAACCAACAATCAACAAAAGCATGTGCAATCACTTTTCGGACGTCAGTTGTACAACAATCGGACAGCATGTACTATGTCAATTGAAGAAACGGCACATCTCCCACTCCTCCCTTGCCAAACAATATACACAATAAGCTTACATTTCCAAGACACCGTTTACGCTATCTATATCTGAGAGCCCAATCTACTTGAGGCATCACTGCATGTCAGGCATACTGTGTGTTCAGTCGGGTTTGTGTATCTCTCTGTGCTCCCTCCTTCCTTATCTGCCTGCGCTCTAGAAATATCGCCCAATAGTTTTTAGGCCTATTTCTTGGTCGTAGCACTTCGCAATAATGCTCCGATTGTGTGCAACAGTATAACATATTGTATGTCCAGCGAGTTAATGTGGGTGTCGGCCCTTTCATCCAGTTCAGAGCTACACATCGTTTGGCAACTATAAAGGCCATGTCCACCAATCGGCGTGCAGTCGGCGGAACCTCTTTAGTGTATCCCAATAAGGCTAGCAGGGGGGACGGCTGCAGTGACAAACCAGTGACTCTGTTAACTTCATTATAGACCAGATGCCAAAAGTCCGCTACCCCCGGGCACAACCAAGCCAGGTGAAGGAAATCCGCAGTTAGGGCACGGCATCTCTCACATCTCGGGTTGTCCCGTAAGCCGTATCTAAATAATCGTTCAGGGGTGTAATAAACTCTGTTTAAAAATTTGAAATGGAGTAGCCTATGTCTGCCGTTGAGAGAGACCTTACGTACATTAGTGCAGCAAAACTTCCACACATCCTCTGAGAGTTCAACTTCTAGATAAGTCTGCCAAGCCAGACGCGGTTTCGAATAGTCTGCCGTTCTCTCGGCGAGGCTTAATCGATAGAGATTAGTCATTAATTTAGTTGAAACTTTGGCTTTGACTATATAGTCATATGCCAAAACCGTTTGTGGCTCCGCCATGTCTCCACCTAGCAAACCTCTCAGTGCATGGCGAACCTGGTGAAACTGGAAACAGGGAAGGAGCTGAGCCTCAGCTCCCTCCTTAGGCCGAAGATCCTCCCATGTACGAGCCTTCTCCGCAAGGAATAAATCCCCCATAGTGTTGACATTCAATGCCGATAAAGCCCCTATCACCGCCTTCTCTCCGCAGGGGGCTAGCCACGAACACCATGCCAGCTCAGCTCCTGGAGCGTATAGTAGCGAGCAAGCCTGAGCGTCCATAAGATGATACCATGCGTGTGTTACTGTATTCATTGAGTCAAGAATGCCCGTACGCCGATCTCTTGGTCGGGACATCAACGCCGGCAGGGGTGAAGGAGAGGCCACTAGTGTCTCAATTCGCACATGCGGTGCATCAGCCGGACCGTGGATCCAGCTATAGGCATGTGCTCCTTGCGCGACGCAATAGTATAGCTCCAGATCCGGAGCATTAAGTCCCCCGTCCTCATACGATCGTACAAGGATACTCCAGGCTACTCTGGCTGCTTTCTAGCCCATATCAAGCGGAGCACTAGTGCGTGAAGCTGCCTGAAGAATGCGTCAGACAGGACCATGGGGATGTTGCTAAACAAAAATAGAAAGCGAGGCAGCACAATCATTTTAAGCAGTGATATGCGCCCCATCAGTGACAATGGCAGCGCAACCCATTTGCCCACGTCATCCTCTAGTCTAGATACAGCAACGCCATAATTTTCCCTGAGGACCGTTTCCGAATCAGTATACAGTTTAATGCCCAGGTATCGCACCGATTCGGTAGTCCACTGTATGGGATATTCCAAATCCACTCTGCGGGTTGCAGGGGTGAGAGAAAACATTATGGTCTTCCCCCAATTAACATGGATCCCCGACAATGAGCCAAATAAAACTACTTCCCTCAGTACCGTGGAAAGATTGTCTTCTGGGTGCCTCTCATACAATAAAGTGTCATCTGCATATGTGGACACTATTAATTGGTAAGTAGGAAATCTAATACCGCGATGACTATGGTATTCCCGTAACGCACACGCCAGAGGTTCCGCAACCAAGGCATACAAAAGAGGGGATAGTGGGCAGCCCTATCGGGTACCACGCTCTACTACAAATGGGTCAGTAGTAAGGGAACCTATACGGACCCTCGCCCTGGGCGAGTTGCATAGGGTGTTTATGAGTTGTATAAAGAGGTCCCCACCCCCATTCGTCGCAAGACCAATCGAAGAAAAGGCCATTCTACTGAATCAAAAGCCTTTTCCATGTCAAGGAATATGGCCACTGCGGGAACTTCCTGCTTCGTATGTTGGAAGGCCGCAGATACTGTCTGTATGTTGTAAGTCAGATTACGAGTGGGTACAAAGCCCGCCTGTTCAGGGGCTACAAGTTTTGGAATCAGTGGGCTTAACCGATTTGCAATGATCTTTGCAAAGATTTTTGCGTCCACGTTAAGTAATGATAGCGGTCTGTAAGAGGCGCAGTCGTCTGGGGATTTACCAGGTTTTAGGATAGCCACAATGACGGCCTCCCTCATCGTCGGCGGCATCGTTGCCTCTTCCACCACCTCCTCAACTAACATCAGCAGTTTAGGTATCAGAAGGTCAGAATAAGTCTTATAGAAAGAAGCAGGGAATCCATCACTTCCAGGGGCACTCCCAGCTTTCATGGAGGAGAGCGCCCATACCACTTTCTCCCTCTCAAACGGTCTCACCAAAAATTCACGGTGTGTGGTTGTCAGTGCGGGTAACTGTATGTGTGTCAAGTAATCCAATATACGTTCTTCCGAGGCTGAACCCCTCGATGCGTATAATGCTGTGTAGTGGTGCCCTGTCTACGTTGTTTCGCCATGCGCGCCAGTACAGCGCCCAGACGTTCACCTTCACCATATGATCTGGCTACGCTATATTTTCCTAGGTGTTTGACCTCAGCGTCCACTTCCTCATGGTATTCACGGAGCATCCGAGCCAGCTGACTATCCAGTTCGGGCCCAGGGTCATGTATTCTTCGCGACTCAATCTCCTTAAGTTTAGCTTCTAGTGAAGAGAGTCGAGACCTAATCGATTTTAGTGCTCCAACGTGTTTACCTATGGCCAGACCTCGTATATAAGCTTTAAAGGCCTCCAATACCGTAACGAGGGAATCAACAGATCCTACGTTAGTATCAAAAAATTCCTCCGCTGATTTTGCTAATTCATCGCGAAAAGCCGCATCAAGTAGCGCATATGGAGGTAGACGCCAACTAAACGGTGGTGGGCGGGTTGTCAACGCTCTGAACTTAACCAAGACAGGTGAGTGATCCGAATATGTGCGGGGTAAAGTCAGGCACGATAGCACAGAAGATAGTAAGGGGGTAGAGAGCAGCCAGTAATCTATCCGCGTGTGTATGTCATATTGCGCAGAGTAGTGTGCCGGGTTTCTGGTACGCCATTCATCTTGTAGTCCCAGCCTAATCATTTCAGTTTCGGGGGCACGCGCCGAACCCGTTGGTCTACGTACCGGGCCATCTGATCTGTCCAGTTCGGGGTGTCGCACCATATTAAAGTCTCCCCCCCAGAGCACCTGTTCCCTGCAATGTTCCCTGATAGTAGAGGCTAAATTCAGATAAAAAAAGGGCAATCATAATTCGGACCATACGAGTTGACTACATAGAAAGACATTCCTTTTCCCTCACATTTTGATATAACGTACCTCCCTTCAGTATCTATGACAACAGGTGTCAGCGTCACCTTAGCCTGTGGGTGAACCCATGTGAGTACTCCCCGGGCGTGCGATGTGTACCCTGCGGCGTGTATGTGTTTATGCAATCCTCTATATGATAATGTAGGGCTGTCAGGGCGCAAAAGCGTCTTCTGAAGAAGCGCGACATCAATAGAGTGTCTCAACAGATATTGCATAACTTTCCTAACTTTTCTGTGGTCATTGAGACCGCGAACGTTCCAGGTGAGCAGCGCAATAGTGTCCCTATCTTGTGTCAAATGTGTCTCTTCAGGTGGCATCGGGTGTGAGGGGAACAAGTAGTGTCAGCGTGCTCTCGAAAGTTGTCGTCCTACATAGTGTGTGCCCAGCGATAAAACTTCAAACATAACAGAAAGCCTTTATCCAGTCCCTCCCCAACTTCATCAAATGTTCACGAACTTTGGCATCCCCCCGCAAAGAGCAATCCTCTAAACCCATACCCTCTCCCACCCACGCCTGCCCAACCCCAACATGGCCGTGTCCCATTGGAGCCCCAAAACTACCCCTCCTACCCCCCCCCACAAATAGCACTCATTCAATCACCCCAGAATAGCTCAAACAGTCAAATAGAAAGGGTAATCCCCTAATCTCAAAACAATGCAAAGGAAAAAGGGAATGTTCTCCCAAAGTGCACTCCCAGTCCCCCAGTAGCAATACAGATGTGGAATACACACCAGGGCGTAGGTAGCGAGTACTTTTCTGTTCAAGTCTAAAACAAGTAAAATAAAGTGCTGCAATCCCGTCTCCCTCCCCCGCCCCCCAGTAACATCTTAGTCCCAGCACAGTAACCTAGATTATTTACAGCTTGGTCCATAGAGTGTAAGCATTTGAATATACAGCTCTTAATTTGTGGTCAGGTACGGGCAGTTCCATTCGTTAGTCCTGCAATATCACATTCAGTCCGAAATCGCGAATATGAAACACCAGATTCGTGTGCAACTGTTCAACACAAAGCATCAACCTCTTCTAGTATCCCATTGTGGGGTACAATATTGTCAACGAAACGATGCAACATTGTATCGATGCCCTCCCCTCCCACCTTTCACCAATCATTTCAGCCCCACTTACAGTTGAAGTACCAACCCACGCGTTTCACAGTAAAAGCCATCTTCTCGTTGGTCCCCATCTCAATACAGCCAGAACAGCGCCGGGGATACTATGATCACGCCCGTGTAAGTGCTCATCCCCCACTATAATGAAACCCGGCCCTCCCAGTCCTGTTCGTCCAGTTGGCATTCCTCTCCTCCATGAGAGTTCTCCTCGGCCGCTTCCCGTCGTGTGCTCCTGTTCCAGTCTTTCATAGCTTTTTGAAGCACCCTCGGGTCTGTAAAGATAATAGACTTTCCTTGTCTGTTAACCCTAAGTTTGTCGGGATGCAGCATCGCATAATCTATTCCCAATTCTCGAAGCTGCCGCTTCATAGGCACAAACTGTCTGCGCGCCTCCTGCACCCGTGCAGTAAAATCAGAGAACAGGGAGAGAACAGAGCCCTCATACTGTAGTGGTTGTTTTTCTCGTGCTAGCTTCAAAGCCGTGTCTCGGTCTCTATAATTGAGCAGTTTTGCAATAATGGGGCGGGGAGGCTCTCCAAGCTTGGGCCTGGGCCCCAACGATCGATGTGCCCATTCCACTATAAACATAGTCGAGAAAGCTCCTCGCCTTGCAGTTTCTTCAGCAAGGCCTCCACGAAATGTTCCATATTGCCCGTTTGGGTGCTTTCCGGCAGAGCCGTAATACGTATGTTACATCTCCCAGACCGCTCCTCCAAGTCCACCATTTTGTCCTGTAGGACTTGCATCACCCTGCTGAGTTGTTTATGATCTGCATCCATCGCAGTCTGCGCCTCCTCGACCTCAACTATGCGGCGCTCCGACATGTCTATGCGCTCTGCTTGTTTGTCAATTCTCTCCGCTATGCGGTCCATGCAGTATGTTAGTGCATCCATTTTGGTTCCCAAGGATGCAATACTTCCTTGTAGACTCTTCTCCATTGCTCGCAGAAAGGCACAGAGGTCAGGCTCGGCCATGGGCTCCCCACTCGCTGATCCCTCGCCTCCATTGACCTGTGGCGGCGGAGTCTCACTAGGCTTCGAGCTTCTGCATGTTCTGTCTGGTCGCCCCATCTCTACCCTGATCTCAACAAGGACGCTCGTTGAGGCCAGTAGTTACCCTTTGGTGTGTAGCTTCTTGCAGTGGCTGTGGTCCAGGGGCGGCTTCCAACTATCAGTCGCGCCACCTTCGTTACTACCAGCGCAGTATAGGCCTCAGTGTCCACGCCGCCCTAAATGTCTTCCAAGCTCCACCTGTCCCTCTGTCCAGTCGGGAGGGCTCCCCCACGAGAGTCACAGCGTCCCCGTCAACAGGGCAAGGACCGGCAGTCAGGCGACAGTCCGCTTCCAAGTGTCCCAGGGTGCTTCAGCCCCACAGCCAGATCGCACCACTATACTCACTGCCGCAGCATCTCAATCTTGATATCTCAGTCCCAGCAAAGTTGGTGGGCATAGAGAACTGGGCCAGGTCCTCCACATCCACCCCGACAGTGTTCGAGTCAAGTGTCTTCCCCCAGGACAGCCGTATAAGGGAGGGGCCCCAGAACCAGTGTCTCCGTACTTCAGGGAGTCGCCTCTCGTTGCCCCCAACAGTTCACTGTAATAACACCCTGGGTCACGGTCATAAGGATGAGGGGGGGTAGGGCGCGCGCCCCGAGAGGCTCCGCTCCCGTCCCTCCGACCGGGCCGATGCGAGGCAGGGAGCCGGCAGGAGCGGTAGCGCAGGTACAGGTCTAGCGCTCAAGATGGCGCCCGTCCCTCTGTGTGTCGTCCACCCGCAGCTGCAGGAGCGATCCTGTAATAGCCCCCTAGATCAATGTCCGTGAGGAGGGGAGGGGAAGGCGCGTGGTCCTGGAAGCCCCGCTCCCGTCCCCTCAACTGTACCAATGCGTGGTGGAAAGCCGGCTCAAGCGGCCGCACTGGTACCGATCCGGCGCTCAAGATGTCTACCGTCTTCTCTCCGCAGTAGGGGCAGACCGCACCGCACCGCACTCACCAGCTTCCAGCTCTGCCCAAAGGGCGTTCCGGCGGTCAGGGCAGTGCGCCGCTCCCTTTGCCCCGTCAGTGCCGCCGCAGACGCCGCCGGCCTCCGCTGCTCACTCTGGCAGCTCGCGCACTGTCCGGGGGCTCAGAGCTACCCGGGCTCAGTCGGAGGGTGAAGTACTGGGTTTTTAAGAACCCAGCGGTGCCAGGGGACACACCCAAAGACTTCGGATTCTCCTGTCTCAGACTACAGAAACGCAGAGACTTCTTGGTGACGTCAAAGATCAGATTTATTGGCTGCAGCCAGTAACAGGTATCCCAGAAGTACAACACGGTGTATGTTCTCAGGAGACTGCTCAAACTTACAAAGCCAGCCATCCCTTTTTATACAAAATATTATGCTTTAGGCAAACATTCCTTATTTTACAGTTGACCATTCACATATTTCTACGACAAAGAAAAAGCAGATTCATGATGACAAGCCCATTTTCAGTTTGTCCAGCCCCCAATCAATTACCCGGCAAGGCCCAGCATTTTCATCAGATATCGGACGGACCCCTAATAAAATCGGGCACCTCCTCATCGTAAAGCAGGTCATAAAGAGAGAAACAGAGACAGGTGTGTGTAAGATTAGGCATGGTTTGTATGCAATGAAGGGTTTATGATATGCCGTGCCTTGATCTTAATCTCGATCGGCCACTGGGAGAGGAACTGGCCGAACAGGTTGGGCTTCAGGCAGTGGAGTCAGCTTGCCCAGGTCACCCAAAAGTCAGCAAAGGTGTACGTGTCCTTAAGACTCGTTTTGGCCTTAGTCACCGGCCTATGTGAGGGCAACCACAAAATGGCTGATGTACACAAAATGGAACCCGAGGGTTCAGAACGGAATATCTGATTTCAGGGTGATCTCGTCACTTGAATACGGCGAAAATGCTTGTATATAGTATACTCGTCATTCTCGGTCTGCTGATACCAAAATCGTCATGATACGATGATGTTTATGACACGGGTCCAGAATTTTCAGTACCACAGACCCTCCTTTTGGCCTTACATAGGCAATTAACCTACACTCACGCTAATCTGAGTCCAGGTCTATATTCCTAAAATCATTGAGATGTTGCTGCAGCATCATCCTATTACTTAGCTCGTCTCTCGATACATGTTTCCTTACACATGATGTAACACAAAGGCCACATATAGTAGGAGCACACTGTACGCACAGACAGAAAAGGAAAAGAATGGCTAAGATCATCCCAATGACCATCAGAATCTTCCATCCCCAGGCAGATAACAGTTCCCAGAACCACCCCATCAACGACCAATCTCCGTTATCCACATGAATAGATTCAGAGATCTTATGTAGTTTGGAAATGGCCTGGTACACTGTTGGAGCATTATCCTGAATGAAAAAACAGCAACTGTATTGGATCACTTTACATACCCCACCTCGGTCTGCAAGTATGATATCTAAAGCAACTCTGTTTTGAAGAGTCATAAGACGGTCCGACTGGAGCTCAGCAGTCAAGTTACTAAGGGCACCGGCAGTTTCAACTACGGTGGACTCGACCACCCTTGTCAATTGCCTTATGTTCCTGCTGTTAATCATGGGTCCCCAAAACGGCAGAAAACCCTTCACGAAATCTCCCAATTCTTGTCCTGCAGTATCTTCCTTTCTGAAGACACCTCTAACTATCCTTGTCTTGTGGTAATCTGCCGCAGCTGTGTAGGTGGGAGGCAACAGGAACGAAACAAAACATGTGCCCGAGAAGTCAGGGGGCAACCATGTGTAGGCTCTATCATGACAGATGAAATAGGTACCCCTAGCTGCTAGGAACGAAGGGGAAGTCTGGGATGCAAAGACGTATGTCTCAGTGCAGATACTCTTCCCTAACTGAGCTCTGGGATTCTTGCCATTACCTTGCAGACATAGGTGACCCTGATGGGGTACAATCCAAATCGGGGAGGATCTCGTTGCTCGCTGGTTTTCACTCAGAGTAACTCCGTATCCGGTCACGTTCCATCCAATATACGCTAGTGTCTCATCTCTCGGGATAATCTCATAGGAAGTAGCTTCTCTAATCATATCTACTATACCTTAACTAGAGCACTATTCTTTGGATTATCTTTTACAGAACGTAGGGGGTGGACTTCATGAGCATAGATGAACATCGTTCTGTATGCCCATACAGAACCATTGTAGCTAAATGGCAGGACCAGATAAGGGATACCTTTATCAGTAGTATGAGGCATAAGACCACACACCCAACAGTTAGTCGTGTTCATTACTAATTGGTGTTGGTGCAAAAGCTGAACGAAGGAGTTATTGATAAACTCTAATCTTCTAACGGATTCATGTTCAGGAAAAGGGTGAAAAGAATGTGAGGAAACAGTAGAAGGAGGCATGGGCTGTGCAGTGGGTGCAAATGTCACTCGAAAAGAGAATAAAACATATCCTATAAAAAACGTCATTACACTAAACAACATGAAAATGCATAATATCAAAAAGCGTTTTCTGGTCATCATTATACATATTTTGGCTTTAAAGTTCATTTCTTTGGCAGGTCTCTCCATCTTGAAAAACTCCATCCTCTAACCTTGCTGCTCGCGGAGGTAGGGTGTTCCGTGCTAAGGAATGTGCCTGTCAGTCCAAGGGAAACGCCCAAGAACCAACCAGAACCGTCGACCTTGTGTCTTCGGCTTGCACTCCAAAGACTTGTCGCCCGCGACCCTACAGCTGAACCCGGATGGTAGTTCGAAAAACAAAAATAAAAAAGTTTCTCAGATGAGAGAGCTGCACTTTTCAAAAATAATAAAGAAAAAGATTTATTTGTCCATAGTTCTCGGCCTCAGATTATAACGACTTTTTCCAGATAATGTCTGGTCTTGGAACAAGAGTTCAGGTTCGGTAGTGTCCAATCGAATTGACGGTGGCACAGCTTCCTGCAAAAGATTGTCACTTTCACGTTCAGAATTTGTTCCTTTTACACGTGCATCGCTGAAAGGCAGGAAACGAGGCACAGTCTCAGTCTCAGAGTCAGCAATACCCTCCTGGACCCACCGGTCGTACGGCAGAGGCAACGGGACCCTCTTGCAGTGTACACCGTGGATCCAGTTTTTCTTTCCTTCCACTCGAACGGCTGATCTCGTTGACAAAAGGACTAGGTGGGGGCCAGTCCAACGGGGCTGATCATTCTTCGTCCGCTGGAAATTTTTGACCAGGATCAATAGCATGTCCTGAATCTTCAGAGTCCCGAGGCAGAGTATTGTGAACCTGTTGGTGTAAAACACGCAATTTAGCCGTCAAATCATACAAGTAATCAAGCAGTACAGGGTGTTCAATCTCACTGAATTTTGTCGGCCTAGGCACTCCCCATATGTTGGCCGGGCGGCCAAACACAATTTCGTATGGACTAAGTTCCACTGGTGAGTGCACGGTCATTCTTGTAGATAGGAGTGCTAGGGGCAAAGCATCAGGCCATTTAGGACCAGACCTCGCTTGTATCTTGGCCAATTTCAGTTTTAACGTGCCATTATAGCACTCTACTAGTCCAGCTGATTGGGGGTGATTTGCAGCGTGAAACCTTTGGCGTATACCTAGCCCTTCACATACTCTCTTCATCACTTGACCCACAAATTCACTCCCATTATCACTCCAGACCATTCTCGGTAAGCCAAACCTAGGGAAGAATTCTTTGACAAGGGCTTTAGCTGTGGATAAGGCAGTATTGTCTTTCAGGAGGTATGCTTCTACCCATCTCGAAAAGGCACAAACAACAACGAGTACGTATTTCAAGTTGTTGCACCTCTCCATGTGGATGAAATCTAGCTGCAAAACCTCGAACGGGTACGTTGGAGGCGCAAAATGACCAGCTGGAGTTGGAGTTCCCCTACCAGGATTGTATTTCAAGCACACCATGCAATTCTTGACCACATTCTCTGCATACTTAGGAATTTTAGCATTTTGCCAAACTGGGGCCAACAACTTACAAATCCCTTTCACACTGATGTGAGCCATCCCATGGGCCGTTGTAACCACTGCAAGCACATATGCATCGGGTAACAACTAACGCTGATGTTCTGACAATTCAACCCAACAACCATTTGCATCCAATTTACCCGTACTCTCTCTCCACACACTCAACTCTTTCTCTGTAGCTTCAGCTTGAATAGACTTCACAATCTCTATCGTATCTTCACACATTCCAATGTCACCAACCCATCTCGCAGGGCCTGCAACATACATTCGACTCATCACATCCCTTGCTGTTTCTTTCGCGACTACATCAGCAAATGCATTGCCACGACCAACATCATCAGTAACCTTCTTATGTGCACTGCATTTCACAATCGCAACTTGCAACGGCAAAGTAAGTGACTCGAGAAGCTCATTCACCAACTGACCATGCTGTATCTTGGCTCCGTGCGAAGTCAAAAACCCACGTTCTTTCCACAATCGTCCAAAGCTATGAGCCACACCAAATGCATACTGGCTGTCAGTATATATGG
The DNA here is from genome assembly GCF_964261635.1 of Lissotriton helveticus. Lineage (NCBI taxonomy): Eukaryota > Metazoa > Chordata > Amphibia > Caudata > Salamandridae > Lissotriton > Lissotriton helveticus. The sequence goes on along the minus strand of NC_136057.1, from coordinate 1,316,749,144 downwards.
TCACTTTCATTCCTTTCGATAACACACACGCTCTCGTAAGTGCAATCAACTCTGCTGCTTGAGCTGAATTATGTGAGATGCGTGCAGCTTCAACAATCATATGCAAAGTCGTAACAGCATATGCCGCAGTTGTATCACCATTCGGAAGCTTGAAGCATGAACCATCCACCCATAAGGTACCATCACACTTCACAAGAGGAGTGTCCTTGAGATCTACTCTCCCTTTCGTTTCTTCCTCTGTCTTAAGAAAGCAATCATGCTGTTCAGAAACATCTGTTTCTGCTACAATCGGCAACAACGTAGCTGTATTCAACGTGTTGCATCTCTTTATGTGTACATGACTCGCTAAAAGTGTCAACTCGTAAGCTGACAATCGAGCACTAGTTAAGTGCTGTGTCTTGGTCCTGTTTAACAAAGTGTCCACTGCATGTGGAACCATTACAATCAACATATTATTCATCACTAAACCACCGGACTGTCGAATAGAAACAGCTGCTGCCGCTGTGGCTCTCAAGCAACTCGGCAACGCTCTAGCTACCGGATCCAAAGTCGACGAAAAATACGCGCATGGACGTTGCTTGTCCCCAAAAGACTGTGTCAACACTGACAATGCACAACCTTCTTTCTCATGGACATACAGTGTAAAAGGCTTACTGTAATCGGGGGTACCCAACACAGGAGCCGAACACAATGCATCACGCAATTCGGTAAAACTTTTCTGACAATCCTCAGACCATGGAAGTGGATTCGGTGTATCTTTACAGGTCAATGCTACCAAAGGTTTGGCCAGTAGAGAAAAATTCGGTATCCATTGTCTGCAATATGACGTGATACCCAAGAAAGCACGCACTTCTCTCTGTGTCACTGGCACACTCAATTTTGCAATGGCCTGAATTCTTTCTGGGGTCAATTTCCTTCCCTCCTTCGATAAGAGATGACCTAAGTAGGTCACTTCTTGTCGATAATATTGTAACTTTGAAAGGGACACTTTGTGATGCAAATCAGACAAATGACGCAACAGCGACAACGTTGCTTCTTTACAAATTTCCTCAGTATCTGCAGCGACTAGCAAATCGTCAACGTACTGAATAAGAGTAGCGCTATCAGGTAAAACAATCGTATCAAGCTGTGTTTTTAACGCCTGACTATATATTGATGGACTCTCACAATAGCCTTCGGGAGCGCGTTTGAACCGGAAGCTTCGTCCTCCTAAACAGAAGCTGAAAATATCCCTACTCTCCTCGGCAATCGGGATGCTGAAAAAGGCATTTTTCAGGTCAATCACCGAGAACCAAGTGGCAGAAGCTGGAATCATCGTTAATAAGGCAGTGATATCAGGGACAACTGGAAACTGTGGCACAACTATTTTATTCACCTCCCTAAGATCAATCACAAACCTGTAAACAGGTGGCTGGGAAGAGTCAGTTTGTTTCAGAACAGGCAGGACAGGGCTATTGCAAACGTTACCTCTTGTTTCTTCAATTACATCTTTTTCAATCAAGTCATGAATGATCGCTAGCAACGCCTTTTCACCTTCACTAGAGATCTTGTACTGGGGAATACGTGGCATTTTAACATTCGCTTTCAATGTCACAACATATGGCGGTATCTCCAAAAGACCCACATCATTAGGACCAGAAGCCCAAATAGTATCAGGAAGAGAAAACAATTCTGCCGGAAGTTTATCTTTCGATAAATACATCGGGGAGACCAATTTCTTACCCAATGTGAGTTGTACTCCCGAAGGAGAACAATACAATGTCGCGTACAATCTTTTTAACAGATCCAATCCTAACAAATTCTCACCACAACCCGTCGTCAGAATAAGGGGTGCTTCGAATTCACAAGGTCCAACAGACAGAGACATAGGACTAGAAATCGGGTTCCTAACCGGGGCGCCAGAAAAACCTACTGAAACATTCATTTCGCCAGACAAAGGTGCGCCAGGGAGTTTAGAGTGCATACTAGAACTCTTTGTAGCACCAGTATCCAACAGAAAAGGCTCTGACACACCTGATGTAATCACCTCAACATAAGGTCCATTCTGATCTACTGGAACTGAAACAACTCCCTCTCTCTGTCAATGGCTGTCCTAGCAATCATCACCTTCCATATTCTCACCTTCTGCATAGTAGTTGTCAGCATAGTACTGAGTCGTTCTACCAGGCGTGTTATTCTGCTGATCAAAACTATTCATTGAATTTTGTGGAGGAAAGGAACGTGCATTCTGGGGGAAACTTCCACGTCCTCTACCTCTAGATGCTTGTGGAACACCTCGACCTCTTGCGCTAGGAACACCATTCATACGCTGTAGCAAAGCAGGGCAGCTACTTTTAAAATGACCCTCTTCTTTGCAATATGCACACTGATTAGGGCCTACAGGAAAACGTGGTTGAGAGAACTCGAACCTTTGTGAGTTTCTCTGAAACTGCTGAGGTTGCTGATAATCACGCTGACCATTACGAGGCGGATAAGCTTGCTGTAAAAGAACCTTCGTTTTTAACTCTTTAGTTTTCTTGTCTGCTCTATCCTTCTCATCCTTATCCCTATTTTCATAATACTGCGCAGTAGCCAATATCTGTGCTGATGAGGAAACGGCCCAAGAACTCTCCGAATCTTTCAATTTCTTACACAATTCGGGGAGCAAATTGTGCACAAACTTGTCAACGAACAACCGTTGACCACCTTCTGTACTCATGTCTTGACCACTGTGGTCGATAAACGTTTCTTCGAACCTAGTGAAGAAATCAGACACGGTTTCCTCTTTCTTCTGCTTACATGCAGACAATTTATCCCAATTTACACGCATCGCAGGCATTAACGTCTTCATATAAGTAACTATCTTACCAGGGAGTTCTGCTACTACTAAAGGCTCCGGTTTAGCACCACCAACTTGTCGGCCATGTGCATCAGCAATATTAACCCAGGTATCACCTAACTCTTGCGCATGATCTGTATGACGAATCTGAAGTCTGTGATAACTCCTTATAGTACCCTGCAGGATTTTTACGAGGGTCAGGTAAAGTCTGTTTAAGGGCCAAAACTTCAGCTCGCTTCCAAGGAACATGTACCCAAACACGCTGAAAATGTGCTGGCACAGCTGGGGGGTTATTATTTGCACCAGCAGGTACTTCTTCCTTCCATACCGGAGGAACCTCTCTCATTGGGTATTGTCGCGCTTTTCTCCTAGCAGAGGGATCAGGTTCAAACAACGACCGGGAGATAGCCTCACTCCTAAGTGACAACAATGTCGCAACTGCTCTCTCAACATCGGAACCTACAATCGTTCCTTTCCCAAATTCGAACCGTACACGGCATAACTCACGTGGATTAGGTTCCGAACCATTATCCTCCAAGTCCTCACAAAGAAAAGCACACATTTTCTCGAAAACATATCTATGCTTTGGTGCTTCCCACTGATGGAAGACATCCATAACAGACTCTAGCTCATATCTTGCGGGGTCAGTAACCCATTTATGTGCCAAATAATCCAATGTTTCCCGCTCTCTAGAGTCGGGAAGTTGACTACGCAACTGTTTGCGCGTTGAAACAGGGGTCATACTTGCTGCCCCAAAGAGGGGAGATTGGAGGCTAGCAACGGTATCAGTCATTCTCTGATGAACAGAAGGAGAAGTCGATGAAAGAACAGGAGGAAAAACAGAGTGAGGCAAGGCAGACGCAGATGCAGACGCAGAGGCAGTATCAGAAGGAACATCAGAAGAGGTAGTTGATGCAGTAGGCAAAGTTGTAGGGAGTAAAGGCGGAGCAGGTAGCAAAGTTGGCGGCCCTTGAGGGGGCTGCGTCGTAGCAGTAGGAGCCAACTGAAGAGCAGCTGGCGGCTGTGGAGGAACCAGAGGCACAACAACCGGAGGTTGCACAACTAAAGGTTGCGGGGGTGCTGTAGCACTCTGCGCATAGGGGGGTGGCGAACTCAATAAATGTGACATTAGAGGGTCTTTCTCAAGTTCTTTTGTTACATCTTGCCGGAGAGGTGACAAAACTGGATAACATTTATCAATCGCCATTTTACGTTGCCTGTGCAACTGCTCACTCGCTTGTTCTTCTTCATCATCTTTGTACTGCATAGCAGCTTGCATTATCGAGATACCCTTTTCTCTTTTATTTTTCTTTGCTAATTTAATTTCTTTCTGTTTGGCTTCCTTTCGCCATAGACGGAAAGAGTCAAACATTGCCGGCCGGGCTTTCTCCTTAAAAAAGTCTAACCTCTAAATTATCTAAAATCTCTGTGTCAAAACTACCATATTGGGGCCACTTTAGAACACCATCCTTCCTGGTGTATCGGATCCATACTTCATTATATGTGATGGGGCCTACGCCATGCTTCACATAAAGCTCATAGGTTGGAGTTCCAATCGGAGGAACCGGACACGAGTCCTCCAATCGGGAGTCCCTATTACAACCAAGACAAAACAAATTTCCAAGTCTGCTAAGACCAGGCATCTTCGCTCTCTAGTCTAGCTTCAAACTTCAAAGGATTATCGAATACGATAGTCTCGTGAATACACGAGTCCCTCGGCTTTGGTACTTGCAAGTTCCAAATCAAAGATCCCAAGGGGATACCCAAAACTAAGAACCAAACTAAGGACTGGGAGACGCTCCACTCATACTTAACTGAGGTATCGATGACGTCACCAGAAGACTCGTCTATCGTCTTGCTCTACAAATCATCAAAAGGGTCCAATACAGGGCGATAGTCAGGGCAGCAGTCCTTCGTAGCCGTTGGGAAGCGGGGAACCTCGCAGCAAAGACTTTCGGACCACGACGACATACAGGGGTCGATGAAGTGGTTGGCCTTCCTCCAGAATTTCACACGAAGCTCCTCACGAACCTCTGGCTTGGACCGGTACCGCTGAAATCGCCCCACGTTGGGCGCCAACTGAAGTACTGGGTTTTTAAGAACCCAGCGGTGCCAGGGGACACACCCAAAGACTTAAGATTCTCCTGTCTCAGACTACAGAAACTCAGAGACTTCTTGGTGACGTCAAAGATCAGATTTATTGGCTGCAGCCAGTAACAGGTATCCTAGAAGTACAACACGGTGTATGTTCTCAGGAGACTGCTCAAACTTACAAAGCCAGCCATCCCTTTTTATACAAAATATTATGCTTTAGGCAAACATTCCTTATTTTACAGTTGACCATTCACATATTTCTACGACAAAGAAAAAGCAGATTCATGACAAGCCCATTTTCAGTTTGTCCAGCCCCCAAACAATTACCCGGCAAGGCCCAGCATTTTCATCAGATATCGGACGGACCCCTAATAAAATCGGGCACCTCCTCATCGTAAAGCAGGTCATAAAGAGAGAAACAGAGACAGGTGTGTGTAAGATTAGGCATGGTTTGTATGCAATGAAGGGTTTATGGTATGCTGTGCCTTGATCTTATTCTCGATCGGCCACTGGGAGAGGAACTGGCCGAACAGGTTGGGCTTCAGGCAGTGGAGTCAGCTTGCCCAGGTCACCCAAAAGTCAGCAAAGGTGTACGTGTCCTTAAGACTCATTTTGGCCTTAGTCATCGGCCTATGTGAGGGCAACCACAAAATGGCTGCCATACACAAAATGGAACCCGAGGGTTCAGAACGGAATATCTGATTTCAGGGTGATCTCGTCACTGGAATACGGCGAAAATGCTTGTATATAGTATACTCGTCATTCTCGGTCTGCTGATACCAAAATCGTCATGATACGATGATGTTTATGACACGGGTCCAGAATTTTCAGTACCACAAGGGCTGGCTTCAGTGAGGCCCTCCGGGCGGCCAGGCCGGCACAGGGAAAGCCGTAGCTCTCGTCGCCGCAGCGGCCCCCAAACGCCACCAAGGTTGCCGCTTGCACTCCTGAGTGAGTGCACAAGCGAATTTTGTCGCCAGGTCCCGTGCAAGGGCAGGATAATTAGTAGGACAGTGTGGGCAGCGAGGGAGCTCACCAACTAGGCAGCCATCACCGTCGCTCGCTAGCTCCGCCCCCTGGTTCTGACAATTGTTAAGAATTTGCTCTCTCATGATCAAATTATACAATCCTGTATAGTCCTTAACTTTACTTCCCAGCAACCAGCCTTCCAGAATCTTAGTGGCACAATCAACAAAATCAGTCCAGTCCTGAGTCTGTGTCTTCTGGGTATCTCTGAACATCAACCTGTACTGTTCAGTGGTTAGGCCAAACCCATCAATTAGAGCACTCTTCAGGACAGTGTAATTGTTAGCATCATCATCACTAACTGTGAGGAGCTTGTCTCTTCCTTTTTTTTGCAAAGGAGAGCCACAAGAATGCTGCCCATTGACCTTGGGGGATCTGCTGTACCTTGCAGGCCCTCTCCAAAGCAGTTATCCATTTGTGGATATCATCCCCATCTCTATAGGGGGGCACAATCTTACTCAGGTGTCTATTGTCATAGGACCTGTCTTTATCCTTAGGGATATTGCTGCCACCAGTGGAATCTAATCCACTTAACTTTTGCTCCCTTGCCAAAGCAAGTTTTGCTTGGGCTAGGGCAAGTTCTTCCCTTTCTATTCTGAGTTGGACTTCCCTCATCCTAGCCTCATGTTCTCTCCTTTGAGAGGAATTCATTCCCCTCTGAGAACCTCTAGAGGCATTGGAGTGGAGAGATTCACCTGAGTGAGATCTTTCCCTCCTATACCTCTGGTTAAACCCACTTGAATGCCTGAATGGGGCTGTCCCATTCTCAGCCCCAACTAGGCTTAAGTTGGCCTGGCTAAGTCTTCTAACTAACCCTGGGCGAAGGACTTCGCTACGCCCACGGAATGGGCGTAGTGTTGCCTACTTCGCTCTTTGCAAAGTAGGCGTAGCAGGCAACACTACGCCAGCCCCGTGGGCGTAGCCAAGTTGCCCGCCACCCGCCTCCCTCCCACCCTCCCCAACATACCTAATTTTGGTAAATGGTGAAATAAAAGTTAATAAAAAGGCACTTACCTTGTCCGCTGTGTCCCGGGGCTCCCTCTGCTCGTTCGCGCCGCCGTCGCCACCGTCTCGGATACCAATGCGCATCTCGCGAGAAATACGCATGCGCATTACTATCCCAGATGGCGGCGACGGTGGCGCGAACGAGCAGAAGGAGTCCCGGGACGCAGCTGACAAGGTAGGTGCCTTTTTATTTACTTTTATTTCACCATTTACCAAAATTAGGAATGTAGAGGAGGGGGGCAGGGGGCGCGTAGTGGGGCTACGTGAAGTGCGTAGGTGGGCGTAGTTTCTCACCCACTTTGCGTAGCTTCGCGTAGCCCCACTACGCATACTACGCCCAGGGTTACTTCTAACCTGAACCTGGCCTTGGCTACCTTCCCCATCTTCAGAGTCCTCTGCCTCCACATCATCCTCATTATCTATGATAGTAGGATCAGTGGTATCCTCTGTTGAGGGCAGGACCTCATCTGCATTGCCTGTAGGACCTGAGCCAGAAGCTTTCTGAGCATCATAACCTTCTAGGATTTCCATCAGGTGCTGAAGGGTAGGGTTAGAACCCTGTTTCAACCTCCTTGTGGTACACAAGTGTCTCAGCTCTTGGAAGTTGAGTATTTCATATCTTGAGGGTGCCCTTGGAGGGTCACTCCCCACAGGTAGAGGCACACTTGGCTCACCTGTGGCAGACATGATCTAGTGAGGTGTGGTGTGTGCACCTACCTACACTAAGTGTTTCCTACTAAACCTCCCTAGGAGTTGTAGTCAGGGTGTGCTAGGCCCTTTGGTCTACAATAACTAAATTCAGTAGAACTTAAGTATTCTAAGTCTTGTTTTATATGTACCTATAGGTACCTGTATGATCTTTCAAATGATATTGCAAAGATTACAATTGGTAAAACAACAGCAAGCTCAAATCCCAACCGCTGCAGACCAATGTGAGAAGTTGGCCTGGTATATGATGTTCACTATTCTAGTGAGCACCTTGCACCAGTCCAAACAACCCTTATGGTGATGGTTGTAAAGTCAACCTTATAGACCAGCTATCCTGGTGGTAGCATGGACAAAGCAGTCTTAGGCTAAACTCAAGAGGGCATGTGAAGCCAGCTGTTTTTCCATATGTAAGGAAGTAAGGAAGATGTCCGGGTGGATCCAAGGGCGGATCGAGGATGAAGAGTACCTGAAAGCAGAGGGGACAGAGTCTGGGTCACTAGCCAGTGACCAGGAAGGAACCAGGAAGGAACCAGGCAATGTCGCGAAGCAATCAGGTGATGTCATGAACCATGTCTCTGCAGCCACGTGGACCAGGAGGTGTCAACAACAACCAGGAGCTGGATACGGACTGTCCCACAAAGGCTCTCGCTGTTGGCGGTGTCGGCTTCCAGATTGGAGTCAACAAGCCTTGGCAAAGGCAACCCACGCAGAATTAGAAGATGGCTTCTTGGTCTTCGCCACCCCCTTTTGTACCGCTTTGGCCGCCATAAGTGTGGCAGGGTATGCTCAGACGTGAGTACCTTGCTCACTTTGCCACTGGATTCAAGCAAGCTGGGCTGAAGACGGCTGGAATGCCAGAAACCGGTCCTCGAAAGCTTGTTTCCGGTCCAGGGAAGGCATGGCTTGGCAGTTCGGGCTGGACTGTTCCCATGAGGCACAGGGTCAGACTGATTTGCATATAGCCATGTCTGAACTGGGGTGGCAGAGTGGGCTAAAGAACGGTGATGGATCAAACCCAGATCTTTTGACTGGGTGTGAGTGTTTGATTGGTTCACATGCTCCGTCCATCACCACCCCCTTTTGCACCGTTCTTGGTCAGACCAGCAAGGTCTGATGGGCTTCTCCTTTTCAGGGAAGCAGGGGCCAGTCTCAAGCAACCAGACCAGTGGTGTAAATCAAAGGTTTCGTCGTCACAGAGGCCACTAGCCAATGGGCAAGTGACCGGACAGACGCGTCGAGCAGGAAGATGCAGAAGGGCCCCACGCAGAACTCGTGGAGTGTGGAGGGCTGATCTTCAGTGCAGTTGGTGCTCGGGGCTGCGGCTTCTCAATCCCTAATGCACAACTTCGAGGGTGCCTCAGAAGTTGCACGGAAAGCAATTTGCTGGCTTTCCAAGATGGCCGGTCCCACGTCTCTCGTCGCCTCCACGGGTCTCAGCTCTGCTGTGACTGTGGATTGGGCTGTTGGCAGTTTGGGTCCTGTCACGCTCTGTGCTCGGGCTCCAGTAGGAGCGTCGACAAAGCAAACCGTTGATCGCTTGATGGTGCCTGCTTGCACAGGGTGGTCACTCCTTGACCACAAGGGAGATTCTTCAGTCTTCTAGTTGCAGTAGAATGTCGAAGGTCCAGAGTTTCGTTTCAAGTTTCAGTCAGGATAAACCTAAAGTCTTGGGACTCAGCTCCTACCTATATACCAAATTTAGGGTCTGGATTACCTGCTAGGTCCCTCCTATGGGTGGGACCCAGGAAGGGGATGGTTACACCCCTTTCACTTTGTCCAGTTTTGCGCCAGAGCTGGGGCTGGAGTGCCCCAGCACCGGTTTGAACTGGACTATGCATGGACACCTTGTGTGCCCCAGGCAGTGTCTCATTTCATTCAGCCCTCCCTGCCCCAATACACTATAGCCTGTCTGGGGTGGTGCTAGCACCTCCCAAGACAGGAAACCTATTGTCCAAGCCTCCCTCGCTGGAAGGACTCCCAGCAGCAGGAGGTCAGACTTGTGTCTGTGGCACAGCATCCATTTTGTGATGCTGAGGCTCTGGTTAACTTTAACCGGGATTAGTAGGAAGAACATGTCTTCTCCCTCTAGAAGGGTGGAATGCTACCCCGTCGCCAGAACTGGCGAGGGGGTGGTATTTCAAAGCGTATGACATCTTACACGACATGTTTTGATAAAGCCAAACCAAAGTTAGCATTTAACCGCGAGGTTCATAATGCACTTAAGAGTATATGGTATGGGTCAATAGGTTTCCTGCCTGGAGAGGTGCGAGCACCACCCCAGACAGGACTTTGTGTATTGGGACAGGGAGGGCTGAATAGATTGAGACACTGCCTGGGGCACACTAGGTGCTCCATGCATACCCCAGTTCAAACCGGTCGCTGGGGCACTCCAGCCCCAGCTCTGGCGTGAAACTGAACAAAGGAAAGGGGGTGTAACCACCCTCCTTCCTGGTCCCACCCATAGGAGGGACCTAGGAACTAATCCAGCCCCTTTTAGCTGTATAAAGGTAGGAGCTGTGTCCTTGGACTTTAGATTTTGATCCTGAACTGAAACTTGAAACGAAACTCTGGACCTTCGACATTCAGCTGAAGCTGAAGACTGAAGAATCTCTCTTGTGGCCAAGGAGTGACCACCCTGGGCAAGCAGGCACCATCCAGCAAATCAACGGCTTGCTTTGCTCTCTCTCACTATAACTCGCGCGCCCGCAATCCACTGCTGATGATGTCACATATTACATCATTCATGACATGGTCAGTGACATCACTCATGACATCACTGATGTCATCAGTGATGTCACTGACCATGTCATGAATGATGTAATATGTGAAATCATCAGCAGTGGATTGCGGGTGCACGAGTTATAGTGAGTACAACTAACTATAACGGGGGAATTTCAATGGTTTTGTATGAGTAAAATGTCCAGCTAACTATAACTGGTGTGAAAAATGTTTTTTTCAGTGAATTTCAAAGGTTTTTTAAATGCTAATTCCTAACTATAACCAGTGTGAAACCTATGGGGCCTTATTTACGAGCCCCTTGCGCTTCCGGAACGTCACTTTTTGTGACATTCCGGTGGCGCAGAAGACTGAGCGATATTTATCAGGCAGGAGAAAGCCACTTTTTGTGGCATAATCATGCCTGATAAATATCAGTCCCTTTAACGCAGTGTCCTGCGTTAAAGGGGCGTGCAATGGGTGTTGCTGGCGGCGTTCCCAGCAGCATCCATGGACTTGAGTAATTTATAGCATCCTCAAAGTCAGTCTTTCAAAAATTCCAAAGTATAGGACATGATAACCCAAATCCAAATGTTTCTCAAGAAAAGTCATAAACCGTGTCAGTGGGTCATATCTGCCCAAACGCCGATATTCCGAACGATTGAAAATGACTTTTCTTGAGAAACATTTGGATTTGGATTATCATGTCCTATACTTTGGAATTTTTGAAAGACTGACTTTGAGGATGCTATAAATTACTCAAGTCTGCCCGAATTGTGTGGGTAAAATTGATACCTAGTCACTTTGAATAAGAATGTACTTATGACTCGTCTAACATTTGGAAGAAATATCTAGTTATATGACAACAAGATACCGACATAACTTGAAGGGAATAAGAACGCCCTGAAGAAGTTCTGGTGTACAGAACGAAACGTGTCGGCTGGCTGTGGTACATAAACTTAAGGAAAATAAAAGCATTTGAATATACACCAAGATTCAGCGCTTCAATAAGGACTCTAAGTGATATGATTTGATTGGACTTGTTGTGCAAGTGGTGCTGTGCCAAACTTTGGAATATTCTCCACTACTCACTCTCTACTACTCCACTACTCTCTAATACTCACTCTCTACTACTCCACTACTCTCTAATACTCACTCTCTACTACTCCACTACTCTCTAATACTCACTCTCTACTACTCATTCTCTACTACTCTACTACTCTCTACTACTCTCTCTCTACTACTCACTCCCTGCTACTCTCTACTACTCACTCTCTACTACTCTCTCTCTACTACTCACTCTTTACTACTCACTCTCTACTACTCTCTACTACTCACTCTCTACTTCTCACTCGCTACTACTCTCTACTACTCACTCTCTACTACTCTCTCTCTCTACTACTCTCTACTACTCACTCTCTACTACTCACTCTACTACTCACTCACTACTACTCACTCTCTACTACTCTCTACTACTCACTCTCTCTCTACTACTCTCTACTACTCACTCTACTACTCACTCTCTACTACTCTCTCTCTACTACTCTCTACTATTCTCTCTCTCTGTTACTCACTCTCTGCTACTCACTTTCTACTACTCACTCTCTACTACTCACTCTCTACTACTAACTCTTTACTACTCTCTAGAATTCACTCTCTACTGCTCTCTACTACTCACTCTACTACTTACTCTCTACTACTCTCTACTACTCACTCTCTACTACTCACTATCTACTACTCTCTACTACTCACTCTACTATTCACTCTACTACTCTCTACTACTCACTCTCTGCTTCTCTTTCTACTGCTCTCTACTACTCTCTACTACTCACTCTACTCTCTATTACTCACTCTCTACTCTCTACCTCTCTCTACTTCTCTCTACTTCTCTCTCCACTAGTCTCTACCTCTCTACCTCTACCTCTCTACCTCTACCTCTCTACCTCTACACCTCTACCTCTACACCTCTACCTCTCTACCTCTCTCTACACGCACACATATACACATATAAATATGCATATGCATTTATATATGTATGTGTATATATATATACATACATACATATAGAAACATATATAATCTACATATCTATATAAATACAAATATAAATGCATGCATACATATACATATATGCATACATATGCATGTTATGTACATGAAAGTTTGAAAAACTAATAAAAGCAAAGCTAAAAAGCCACCTCATTACAAACAGAATGGCTTTAACTTAAACGAGGGCGAGATCTATTGCATTTTCAATGCTTGTTTACTTTGGTTCCATCAAGAAGGCATTCAGATGTGTCACACATTTGCCATAAATTCTGAATGTTAGCACTCTAGTTGCTCATTATATCACTGTAGTAGTAGTAGTAAAATCTTTATTCGGGATTCATTTTCCATGAATTACCATAAAAGCATTTTTACATTTCATTTACAAACATTTTGACAATAATAAAAAATTTCCAGGTCATTACAATTTATCATAAAATTGCTTAGACAAACAATTTAGCTATTGTTGTTCTGAAAATTGACCCTTGACTTAAAAATACATTTTAGGAAGGTACTGACGACTTTACAGATATATTCTGAGCTTAAAAATTGTAACCTCAGCATTGCGGGACGACATTTTTGAAGTCCTAAGATTTTTAACAATGGGGTTAGGAAAAATCTTCGATGGACGGAATAATATTTACAAAACAAAACCGTATGCATTGTTGACTGTTCAGATAGTTCATCACATGGACAGGGGATTAAACTCTCTTCCCAACTATTTCTATTTGGGAATGCTACTATCCTGTGAAAAATGTTCAGTCTGAATCTCGTTAGTAAGAATCGTTCGAACTGCGAGACAACATAGGTTAAGTATGGTTCCATTTCCATGGTCGTCATAACTGCCAGAGAATGCTGTACAGATGGTTTCTTAATCTCCTCAGTAATACGTAATTCTTCAAAGTGACTCAGCGCCTTTGCCTTGAGCTCTTTCTTAGGAATTCCGACTATAGTATCCGGTTTATAGTAAAAGTCGGCCATTCCTAGATCAATGAGGAGATTTTTAACATAGGTTAACCAATCTATTTTATCTGCGTGGTCAAGTTTCATACAGTCCGCAACAATAGCTTTAGTTAAAGAGTTCTTTGTTGAGACCCATTTTCTACGCCATAGGAGTACAGGTTCAATTTAGGCCAGGTCCTCAATATGTGGTAGTCCCAGTTCTGCGTGGGAGGCAAAAGTTGATACTCTTTTGGGTACCGACAATAAGAATCTTATGAAGGTGTTCTCAGCAACCTGTAGGGCTTTAGTGTGTTTGTGGCCCCATAAGCCCGCCCCGTAAAGTGCGATTGAGTGGCACTTGGCTCTGTAGATTTGGAGGAGTTCAACCGGAGGTTTCTTCCCTAGTTTCTGGGCAAATTTCATGAGGGCAGCGATAGAGCGCAGAAGTTGGTGTTTACGCGCTTCTATGGCCGCTCTCCAGTTGATCTTCCCGTCTATCATAATTCCCAGATAGGGATATTGGGAAGTGGTTTCTAGTTTTACATTATTTAAGAAAATGGGTTTTTCGTTTTTCTTAGCCCGTCCAGCTGTCATAACAAAAGTTTTCTTAATGTTTATAAGCAGATCTAGATCGCTCATAAATTTCGCATAGCTATTCAAAGATTTTTGCAGCTCGCGAGGTGTACGTGCTATGATTACCGCGTCGTCTGCATATAAGAGCGCAGGCACTGGGGTGCCTGGTTTTTAGGAACCCGGTGGTGCCAGGGGACAACACCCGAGGACCTCTGAGTTCTCCCTTGTTCCGGACCACAGAAACAATGAGTCTTCTAGTCGCAGTCAGAGATCAAGTTTTTATTGGTAGCTACCAAGTAACACGTGTCCTAGAAGCACGACAAACACGGGTCATGTATTCTCAGGAGACTGTACGTGTTCGTTTTTACAGAACCAGTCTTCTCCTTTTATACAGAAATAATGGCTTCAAGCAAGAATTCTTGAGTTTATGATATAGCTGTAAACATATTTCTGTAATAATACAAAGTGCGGCGTCACGTAAGCAAACCCACATTTTAGATGTCCAGTTCGTGACAGATTACCCAGCAAGATCCAGGACTCCCATCAGATATCGATGAAACACCAATAAAGGCAGGTACCACCCAGTCATAAAACTGGCCATAAAGAAGAAGTATGGACAGGTGCATGTTTGTAGAAAGCATGTTCTGTATGGGGTGAATGGTTTGTGGAATGTTATGTGTCGATAGTATCGTATTCGGCCACTGGGCGGGGAGCCGCCCAAACAGGTTTGGCTTAAGGCAATGGAGTCAGTTTGGACAGGTCAGGGGGAAGTCAGGGAAGGTGGACGTGTCCTTTTGGATCAAGCTCGACCTTTAATTGACTTAACATGAGGGCAAGACGTAAGATGGATGCCGTTCACAAAATGGAGTCTAAGGGATTGGGACGGAAACTACGATTTAGGGGTGTTGGCTACCCTCGATTGTCACGCAAATACATAGGAATGATGTCCTAATCATTATCGGTTCACGGACACTAAATTCGTCATGGTACGTTGATATTTTGTGACACGGGTATTGGACCTCGATATTGGGATAACAATAGGGTCCAGATTTTCAGAACCACAGCACCAGTCGGTCTTTTACACGAGGTAGGTCCTGACCCCCCCGTAACATCTCTACCTCAAGGCCGTTGGTATAGAGGGAGAAATGAAAGGGGGCCAGGACACATCCTTGACTGACGCCGCGCTCTACTGAAAAAGAATCTGTCAGTTCGCCCCGTACTCCATAACGAACCCTCGCGGAAGCGTTGGAGTAGAGCTCTCTAAGAAAGGTCACAAGGGCCTCGTCAATTCCCATTTTTGTCAAGACTGACCAGAGTTTTGCATGACTGACGCAATCAAAGGCAGCAGAGAGGTCCACATATACCATGTAGAACCTCTCGCGCTTTGCTAGAACATACTTTCCCATCAATAAAGCCAAGTTCAGGGCCTGTTCTGTTGTTCCGTGTCCCTCTCGGAAGCCGTACTGGATATCCGAGAGGGTCCCGGACTCGTCCACCCACTCCTGTAGGCGCTGGAGAACCACTCTGCCCAGTACCTTCCCCAGTGAGTCCAGGAGGGAGATTGGACGGTAACAGGTTGTTTCCTCTCTATTTCCCTTCTTAAAGATTGGTACCAAAATTGATTGGGTCCAAGATATAGGCAATCCACAAGCCATTGCCGCATCAAATACCCTTTTTATTATTGGTGCCCAGAGATCTGATCTAAATTTAAAAAAAATCAACTGGAACCCCGTCCGGACCTGGGGCTTTTCTACTCTTGCTGGCGTTTAGTGCGTTTATTACCTCATATAATTCGACTGTCACTGGAATTGGTAGGGAGTTATCCTCATTTACGTTATCATTTTTCCCGCCATCGTCTGCTACTGGTGGTTTGCAGAAGATCTTGGAAAAATGGTTTATCCAGGTTTGTCCCTCAATGGCTACATCGAGGGTTGGATGGTCTGTTGAGTCTGTCAGGAAAGGTGCTTTGACTACTTTCCAGAATAAGTCACTGTTTTTGTTTAATGAGCTTTCATGAAGTTGATCCCATAGCGCCTTTTTCAACTCTTCTTTTCTCATTTTACAAGCCAGTTTGTAGACTATTCTCAAATTCCTGACCTTCTCTTTATCTCTTTTTGGTTGTGTTAGTGCACTCTTTAATTTTTTATGGGCTACCGAACAATCGTGGTTAAACCATCTGTTTCTTTTTTCCATAATCCCTTTCTGTTTCACGGTAAGGTATTCGTTTACTTTACCCAAGATTGTGTTAAAATGGGATAGGACTTCCTCATTGGGTACCTCCATGTCTAGGCACTTCAAGATATCTGTTTGTGCTGCCTTTACGACCTTATTTGTCAGGGCATTTGGATCAATCTTCCCCCACCCTAGAGTATATCCATTTGTTCTTGTAAGCTGGATATTATTCTGGGAGAGGGTAGACATTAAGATTTGGGCTGATAGCTGGGATTGATCCAAAATTAGATCAAAGATTAAGGCTGAGTGGTCACTTAATGTATTAATTTTTACTCCAAAATTCACGGTCTTATTTTCGCGGGTCGCTGTAGTAAGGATGTAGTCAATAGTAGTTGCACTTCCCCTTCCGAGATATGTAGGGTCCAGCTTCCCGAGTAAAGGGTTTATTTGATTCAATATTGATAGATCCAAACTGGACATAGACTCATTTACGAAGTCTCCCACCCCTGAGTGACAGAAGTGGGTTATTTGCTCCTCCGATCCATGACCCAAACCACAAATGTTACTATTGTGGGTTTCGCATGGGTGGAGATTGAAATCGCCTCCCCAGATGATGCTCGATGGTTCTACCCCTGGTATAAGTTTCATATCACTACTTAGCTTCTTGCGTAGGACCCCCAGTGTTTTTAATCTATCATTTTCCGCCAAATTATCATAGAAGTTGACAAAAAGGATGATCCTATTTGTCTTAAATGCCAATCTCAGGATCTGATAGTGGGTCTCTAAACTAATTGGGGTAACAACCAAACCAGCTATGGTATTCGATATGTAAGTTGTCAACCCGCCTTTAGCTCTCCCATGGGTTCCTGCGATCCCTGGTGAAAAATATGTTTTGTATCCTATCAGGTGCATTTCTTTTGTGAGCCAAGTTTCCCGTAGGGCTAAAATTTGAGGATCATTAGCAAACTCTAGGAGGCTTCCAGTCAGGATATTTTCACGAAGGCCGGCACAGTTCCAGAACATGATTTGGATTTTTTCTCCTCTCGTGGCTCTATTTATCCTATTTGCAGTCCTATTTATAGTATTTTGCGCGCATCCCTTCACCTCCCCGTTGTACTCCTCACTAGATAAAATAGGTGATACAATGATATTGTTTCCTCTGGTTGAGTTGTCCCTGTCCCTCTCCGATGATTGGTTCATTTTTGCCAACTGGCTTTGATCATCTATGCTATGGGTTCGATCCGTATTATCTGGGGTAATATCACCAAGTAAAGTGCCTTCTATTAACATGGGGCAGTCTTTGGACTTGCTATTAAGTCAATCCAATCCATCTAGACCACTAAATGTTGAAAAATGGTTAAAAGTTGGGATATTAAACTCTGGGAATGATGATTGATGATTATTATTCAAATTACCCCAGTATGTCTGAGGGTGAAGTTGTTGTGACGGTAGATTCAAAAAGTGATTCTGGGTAGGTTGGTAGCATACTTCTCTCCACTCCGGACAATATCTTCTCGTTTGGAATTGTCTGGAGTTGATTAACAATTCTCGTGGATAGAAGTAGCTAACATAATGTGTGGAGATAATGTCTCCGCCCGTGGGCTCATACAAATCTCCTAGTGTTCTAACCACCCTATGGTCCTTGAAGTTGATAATTATAACGTCTCCCTTTTTATCTTTTGGCCTCGAGCCCACCCACACCGCTCGCCTTACTGATAGGATTTCTCCATTTATGTGTGCGGGAAGGGGTCTATTCTGCCTCAACCAATAAATGGTTTTATTTTTTAGTGCGTGATAATTTTCTCTAGCCCCTTCTACTAACTCTGGGACTCCTGTCAAAATGATCGTATATGGAGCTGAGTCCGGGGGTAAATCAACTGTCCTGCGTCTTGAACTTTTTGAATATTGTGTTGACTGCGCCCCCGAATCTCTGGTTAATAAATTATTTGTGGACTGATTGGATTTTACTGTTGGTAATAGAGGATTTAATTGTATTAAGTTATGTGTCGCAGGGAGGGTTAAGCCTAAGGACTGAGAAGGCTGAAGTACTGAATTAGTAGGTTTAATGGTTTTGCTATGTGGCGCCTGGGGCGGATTAGCCGTGGGAGGATGTGAGTGAGAGTTATCTGTGATCGCCAAGGGAGGGTCTGGATTACGTTGAACAGTTTGTGGGGTAGGGTTTGAGGTAGAGGAGGGTTTGGGCTCAGAAGGTCTATCTCGAGTGGTGACCGCTGCTTTCAGACTGGTCAGTGTGGCTTCTAAAATGGTGAGCCTGATCTCCACCTTTTTTATGGACTCGCTAATAGGCAGGAGCAAGGATCTAAGCAGAAATTCAAGGTTGCCGGTGGAAGCTGGGGGCGGTAGTTCATTAGTTAAGTTAATCATGGGAGTTTCCACAACGTTAGGAATATGGGCGGCTCCAACGAGGGGAGAACTATACACTTCGTCCACTATTCGATCATGTTTTGGAGGTAGCTTTGGGCCTTTTCCGAAATCAGAGTGGGAAGTTTTCGTTTTAGCGTGGCCTCCCCTCGTTTTTCTTCTTCGCTTATTGGGGGGGGGGGCATAGAGCTTCACATCAGGACGTGATTTTTGCTTTCCTTTCCCGGTTATGGCTGATTTACTCTGTAGGGTCGGTTGGGAGATTAAATCAATGAGCTCTCTACTAGGGCTGATTGAATCAATCGCCATAGGGGGTTGCTCGGTCGGTGAACAAAGGGGAGTAGTGAAATTTCTCAGCAAGAGCGGAACACCCTCCTCAGATAGTGGGCCCTCGCTAACGAAGAGGGACTCACTCTCTTGGGGAGTAGAGAATTCAGTTTATGGTCTATTTTTCAGATTTTCGATCGAGCGACGGCGTTCAGCCCTGCGCTCGGCCAGCTACTGCTCACCAGGGAAGTCTGCTGCTGGTATTCAAAGTGCATGTTTCAGTCTGCATGTCAGAATTGTTTAAATGAAATATAAGAGGATTTGAGAAGTCAAAATCTGCCCTAATTGTTCTTTCTTCAGCACTAATCATAATTTCTATGGCAAAATGAACCCCCTCATGTTGTTCCTTTGCAAATTAAATGTTTTAAATGTTACCACTTTATTCCAATCAAGTTGACTTCATGTGTGCCATACTTTTGTCATAAGTAAGACTGTTAGCGCTCTAGTTGTTCTTTAGAACACTCTGGGACATTCGGTCATTGGGCTATACTTGGGCTACATCTGGGAGATATTTGTGCTACATTTGGGCTCTTTTGTCTCTGGTGGCCATCTTGGGAGACTTATTTGTTATGAAGTTTCCTAATTTCCTCATTTACTATAGTCTCCTCAGTAGGAAATACTTTCAGTTTTCTACTTTGATTCCATCAAGAAGGCATTCAGATGTGACACACATTTGCCATAAATTCAGAATGTTAGCACGCTAGTTGCTTATTAGATCACTGTAGTAAAGCTACTGCTCACCAGGGAAGTCTGCTGCTGGTATTGAAATTGCATGTTTCAGTCTGCATGTCAGAATTTTTTAATGAAATAGAAGAGGATTTGAGAAGTCACTCAAAATGTGCCCTATTTTTTCTTTCTGAAGCACTAATCATACTTTCTATGGCAAAATGAACCCCCTCATTTTGTTCATTTTTAAATTAAATGTTTTCAGACTTACCACTTCATTCCAATCAAGATGGCTTCTGGTGTGCCATACCTTTGTCATAAGTAAGACTGTTAGCGGTCTAGTTGTTCTTTAGAACACTCTGGGACATTCTGTCATTGGGCTATACTTGGGCTACATCTGGGTGATATTTGGGCTACATTTGGGCTCTTTTGTCTCTGGTGGCCATCTTGGGAGACTGCATGTCAGAATATTTTAATGAAATAGAAGAGGATTTGAGAAGTCACTCAAAATGTGCCCTAATTTTTCTTTCTGCAGCACTAATCATACTTTCTATGGCAAAATATACCCCCTCATTGTGTTCCTTTTTAAATTAAATGTTTTAAGAGTTACCACTTTATTCCAATCAAGATGGCTTCAGGTGTGCCATACCTTTGTAATAAGTAGGACTGTTAGCGCTCTAGTTGTTCTTTAGAACACTCTGGGAAGCTGCAGTAGAACACAAAGGAATCAACTGACAGTCTCTGTCCTTGTTGGATGTACATGTTTTACTGAGAATGTCAGGCTTCATTCTCACATGACTGAGAAAGATAATGTGAATTTACAGAAAATATGCTTTCAGTTTAACTTATAGATCCCCTTCCAAACCACTGTGGGAAAAGCATGAGATAATAGTTTTCTTTCAAACATGATTCATGATATCCCAGCAGAAGGCTTTTTCACGTGGTAAAATCACCTTAGAACACACCACAATTCCTAAAATGAGTATGGTACCATCAACAAATGATTTATAATGTAACTAAAGTCCTAAAACCTATTAACTGCAATGCTTTTTAATGAGGTGCTATCATGTATATTGGTCCCAAGATGGCTGCCAACACTTCTTGGATGAAGTGCTGACAGCCAATCAGATCTCACGATGATATGTGTGGTTAGGCTCCGCCCAGATATATATACATTTTTTCACATTTTATTTTCTCAGGAACTACTGGAGGGATTTACACCATTTAACCAAAAGGTGATCTGCGTACCAGACCCTACCATTTTCCTAAATTTGGTGCAATTCCGTTCAGCGGTTCGGACTGTAGCCGTGTCTAATCGTCCTATGGAAAATAACATGGGGAAAACACGTTTTGGGACCCCCCTTTTTTCTCAGCCCCCACTTGACAAATCCCCTAAAACTTTGAGGGAAGGAGCAGAGCGGAGCGGGCCATCTTCTTTGGGAAATTCGCGAAGATTCATCAACCGGCGCCAAAGTTATTCCCATTAGAATGTTGCGGATTTCCTATGGAAACTAGGTCCTAACCAGGTCCTAACTATAACTACCTACTGACCGCCAGTAGGTAATATACATATATATGTATATTGTGATCAAGCTCCGTTCGAGGAGTGAAACGCGTCATGGGGAACACTTGTTCTGTGATTTTGTAAATAAATCTACTACTGCCCACACTATTTTGTGTGCTGATGGCCTTTCATTGACGTTCCTTTACTTCATTGCTTGGGGAAGAGGTCCGCACCTGCTTGGTTCCGCGTTCATAGCGGACAGGATTGCTTGTGTATATATATATATATATATATATATATATATATATATATATATATATATATATATATATATATATATATATATATATATAGGCTCATTACACCACCTTACCCAGGCAGTATGAACAGACCTGTCGTGTCAGTTTGGAAGGTAAACCAGGGGTGGCACAATACATGCTGCAGCCTCTGGTTGGCCTAGTGTGCACCTATGCCCTGGGTACCTATGGTACACTATACAGGGGCTCACAAGGGTGACCCAGTACCCAATCTGGTATGCACCTAAAGTGCATGGTGTCAATTTAGAGAGAGAACAGCTGGGCTGTGGGTCTGATTAGAAGGCTCACAGCAAAAATTGGGGGTGACCATAGGAAGCAGACCCTACTCTCCTACACTCTCTCTCACTGACTGATTCACTCTCACTGACTGACTGACTCACTCTCCTACACTCTCTCTCACTGACTGACTCACTCTCACTGACAGACTCACTGACCCACTCTCACTGACAGATTCTCACTGAGACTCTCTCACTGTCTCACTCACTCACTCTTACTCACTGACAGACTCTCTCACTGACAGATTATCTCACTATCTCAATGAAAGACTCTCCCACTCTCTCTCACTGATAGACTCTCACTGATGGACTCTCACTGACAGATTCTCACTGACAGACTCACTCACTGACAGACTCTCTCACTGCAGACTCTCACTGACAGACTCTCCCACTCACTCTCACTGACAGACTGACTGACTCACTCTCACTGACAGACTCTCACTGAAAGACTCTCACTAACAGACTCTTACTGACGGACTCTCACTGAGAGACTCTCATTGACAGACTTTCACAGACTCTCCCTGACAGACTCACATGCAGACTCTCACTGACAGACTCACTATCAATGACAGTCTCTACCACTCTCTCCCACTGACTGATTGACTCATTCTCACTGACAGTCTCGCTCACTCATTCTCACTGACTCACTCTCACTGACTCACTCTTTCACTGACTGACTCACTCACTCTCTCTCAATGACAGACTCTCACTGACTCTCTCTCACTGCCTCTCTCTCACTGACAGACTCTCCCTGACAGACTCTCACTAACAGACTCACTCACTGACTCACTCTCTCACTGACAGACTCTCTCTCACTGACTGATTCACTCTCACTGACTGACTAACTCACTCTCACTGACTCACTCTTACTGACAGACTTTCACTGACAAACTCTCACCAACAGATTCTCAGACTCTCACTGACAGACTCACCCACTCTCTCTCTCTCACTGACTGACTGACGCATTCTCCCTGACATACTATCACTGACTCATTCTCACTGACAGACTCTCACTGACTCACTCTCACTGACTCTCTCTCACTGATTCTCTCTCACAGACTGACTCTCACTGACAGACTCTCTCACTGACTGACTCACTATCACTGACAGACTCTCACTGACTGACTCTCATTGACGGACACTCACTGACTCACTCTAACTGACTCACTCTTACTGACTCACTCTCACTGACAGACTCTCTCTGACAGACTCTCTCTAACTGACTCTCCCACTCACTCTCACTGACAGACTGACTGACTCACTCTCACTGACAGACTCTCACTGAAAGACTCTCACTAACAGACTCTTACTGACGGACTCTCACTGAGAGACTCTCATTGACAGACTTTCACAGACTCTCCCTGACAGACTCACATGCAGACTCTCACTGACAGACTCACTATCAATGACAGTCTCTACCACTCTCTCCCACTGACTGATTGACTCATTCTCACTGACAGTCTCGCTCACTCATTCTCACTGACTCACTCTCACTGACTCACTCTTTCACTGACTGACTCACTCACTCTCTCTCAATGACAGACTCTCACTGACTCTCTCTCACTGCCTCTCTCTCACTGACAGACTCTCCCTGACAGACTCTCACTAACAGACTCACTCACTGACTCACTCTCTCACTGACAGACTCTCTCTCACTGACTGATTCACTCTCACTGACTGACTAACTCACTCTCACTGACTCACTCTTACTGACAGACTTTCACTGACAAACTCTCACCAACAGATTCTCAGACTCTCACTGACAGACTCACCCACTCTCTCTCTCTCACTGACTGACTGACGCATTCTCCCTGACATACTATCACTGACTCATTCTCACTGACAGACTCTCACTGACTCACTCTCACTGACTCTCTCTCACTGATTCTCTCTCACAGACTGACTCTCACTGACAGACTCTCTCACTGACTGACTCACTATCACTGACAGACTCTCACTGACTGACTCTCATTGACGGACACTCACTGACTCACTCTAACTGACTCACTCTTACTGACTCACTCTCACTGACAGACTCTCTCTGACAGACTCTCTCTAACTGACTCTCCCACTCTCTCTCTCTGATTGACTCTCCCACTCTCTCTCACTGACTGACTCACTCTCACTGACAGACTCACTGACTCACTCTCACTGACTCACTCTCTCTGACTCCTCTCACTGACAGACACTGACTGACTCATTCACTCTCTCTCACTAACTGACCGACTCTTCCATTCTCTAGCACTGACTGACTCTCCCACTCTCTCCCACTGAATGACTCACTCTCACTGACAGACTCACTGACTCACTCTCACTGACTCACTCTCACTGACAGACTCTCACTGACACTCTCACTCTCACTGACTGACTCACTCACTCTCTCTCACTGTCTGACTGACTCTTCCACTCTCTCTCAAAGACTGACTCTCCCACTCTCTTTCTCTGACTCACTCACTCATTCTCACTGACTAACTCTCACTGACAGAGTCTCACTGACAGACTCACTCTCTCTCTCACTGACTGACTGACTCACTCTCTCTGACTGACTCTCCCACTCGCTCTCTCACTGACTGACTCACTCACTCACTCTGACTGACAGAATCTCTCACTGACTTATGCTCCCATCCTCTCTCACTGACTGACTGTCTCTCACTGACTCTCTCTCTCTGATTCTCTAACACTGACTCACTCTCCCACTCTCTCTCACTGACTGACTGACACTCTGACTGACAGACTATGACTGACAGACTCTCACTCACTTCATGGACTCACTCTCACTGACAGACTCTCACTGACAGACTCTCTCACTCTCTCACTGACTGGCTCTTATTGACAGACTCTCTAACTGACTGACTCACTCTCACTGACTGACTCACTTTCACTGACTCACTCTCTGATTTACTCTCACTGACTCACTCTCTCAGTGACTGACTCACTCTCTGTCACTGACTCTCTCACTGACAGAATCTCACTGATGGACTGTCACTGACAGACTCTCTCTCACTGACTCTCTCTCTCTCGCTCACTGACTCTCTCTTTCACTGACTGACTCTCACTGACTGACTCTCACTGACTCACTCTCACTGACTGACTCTCACTGACTGCCTTTCCCTGACTCACTCTCTGATTCAATCTCACTGACTCACCCTCACTGACTCACTCTCTCACTGACTGACAGACTCTCTCTCACTGACAGACTCTCACTGACCTACTCTCACTGACCAACTCTCACTGACATACTCTTACTGACAGACTCTCACTGACTGACTCTCCCACTCACTCTCACTGACAGACTCACTGACTCACTCTCACTGACTCTCTCTCACTGATACTCTCTCTCACTGATATTCTCTCACTGACTGACTGACTCACTCTCACTCACTGACTGGCTCACTCTCTCACTCTCTCATTCTCACTGACAGACTCTCTCACTGACAGACTCTAACTGACAGACTCTCTCACTGACAGACTCTCCCACTCTCTCTCACTGACTGATTCACTCTCACTGACAGACTCTCAAAGATAGACTCTCACTGATAGACTCTCACTGACAGACTCACTCACTGACAGACTCTCTCACTGACAGACTCTATCACTCTCTCACTGACAGATTCTCCCACTCTCTCTCACTGACTGACTGACTCATTTTCACTGACAGACTCTCACTCACTAATTCTCACTGACTCACTCTCACTGGTTCACTCTCACTGACTCATTCTATCACTGACTGACTGACTCATTCTCTCTCACTGACAAACTCTCATTGACTCTGTCTCACTGACAGACTCTCAATGACTCTCTCACTGACTCTCTCTCTGGCAGACTCTCACTGACAGACTCTCATGAACAGACTCATTCACTGACAGACTCTCTCTCTCTCACTGACTGACTGACTCACTCTCACTGACTGACTGACTCACTCTCACTGACTCACACTCACTGACTCACTCACTGACAGACTCTCACAGACTTTCGCTGACAGACTCACTCTCACTGACAAACTCATCCGACTTTCTCTCACTGACTGAATGGCTCATTCTCACTGACATACTCTCACTGACCCATTCTCACTGACAGACTCTCACTGACTCACTCTCACTGACTCACTCACTCAGTGACTGACTGACTCTCACTGACAGACTCTCACTGGCTCAAGCTTACTGACTCTCTCTCACTACTGACTCACTCTCACTGACTCTCCCTCACTGATTCTCTCTCACTAATAGACTCTCACTGACTCACTCTAACTGACTCACTCTCCCACTCTCTCTCACTGACTGACTGAATCACTCTGACTGAAAGACTTTCACTGACAGACTCTTACTCACTTCACTGGCTCACTCTGACTGACAGACTCTCTCGCTGCCTCACTCTCACTGACTGACTCACTCCCACTGACAGGCTCTCACTGAGAGACTGTCACTGACAGATTCTCACTGACTGACTCCCACAGACAGACTGTCACTGACTGACTCTCAATGACTCACTCTCACTGACTCACTCTCACTGACCCACTTCCTCACTGACTGACTCTCTCTCACTGACAGACTCTCACTGACAGACTCTCACTAACAGACTCACTCACTGGCAGACTCTCTCACTCTCTCACTGACAGACTCTCACTCACTTCACTGACTCACTCTCACTGACTCACTCTCACGGCCTCACTCTCACTGCCTCACTCCCTCACTGACTGACGGACTCACTCTCTCTCTCTCTGATAGACTCTAACTGACTCTCTCTCCCTGACAGACTCTCACTGACAGACTCTCACTAACAGACTCACTCACTGATTCACTCTCTCACTGACAGACTCTCCCACTCTCTCCCTGACTGATTCACTCTCACTGACTGACTCACTCACTCTCACTGACTCACTCTCACTGACAGACTCTCACTGGCAGATTCTCACAGACTCTCACTGACAGTCTCACTCTCACTGACATACTCTCCCACTCTCTCTCACTGACTGACTGACTCATTCTCACTGACATACTATCACTTACTCATTCTCACTGACAGACTCTCACTGACTCACTCTCACAGACTCACTGACATACTCTCACTGACTCAATCTCACTGACTCTCTCTCACTGATTCTCTCTCACTGACAGACTCTCTCTGACAGACTCTCACTGACTCACTCTCACTGACGGACTCTCTCACTGACTGACTCACTCTCACCGACAGACTCTCACTGACTGACTCTCATTGACCGACACTCACTGACTCACTCTCACTGATGGACTCTCTCACTGACTAACTCACTCTCACTGACTAACTCACTCTCACTGACAGACTCTCACTGACTGACTCTCATTGACCAACACTCACTGACTCACTGTTACTGACCCACTCTCACTGACAGACTCTTTCTGACAGACTCTTTCTGACTGACTCTCCCACTCTCTCTCTCTCTGATTGACTCTCCCACTCTCTCTCACTGACTGACTCACTCTCACTGACAGACTCAATGATTCACTCTCACTGACTCACTCTCACTGACAGACTCTGACTGACACTCTCACTCTCACTGACTGACTCACTCACTCTCTCTCACTGAATTCCTGACTCTTCCACTCTCTAGCACTGACTGACTCTCCCACTCTCTCCCACTGACTCACTCACTCTCACTGACTGACTCTCCCACTCTCTCTCACTCACTGACTAACTCTCCCTCCCACTCTCTCACTGACTGACTCTCCCACTCTCACTCACTGACTGACTAACTCTCCCACTCTCTCTCTCACTGACTGACTCACTCACTCACTCCCACTGACTGACTCTCCCACTCCCTCTCACTGACTTACTCACTCACTCATTCTCACTGACAGACTCTCGCTGACTCACTCTCACTGACTCACTCTCACTGACAGACTCTCTCACTCACTCTCTCACTGACTGACTCACTCTCTCTCTCTCACTGACTGACTGACTGACTCTCTCTCACTGACTGACAGACTCATTCACTCTCACTGACATACTCTCACTGACTCACTCTCAGTGACTGAATGACTGACTGACTCTCCCATTCTCTCTCTCTGACTGACTATCCCACTCTCTCTCACTGACTGATCAACTCACTCTCACTGACTGACTCTCCCACTCTCTCTCACTGACTGACTCATTAACTGGCACTGACAGACTCTCTCACTCTCCCTGACTGACTGACTCACTCTCTCTCACTGACTGACTGACTCTCCCACTCTCTCTCACTGACTGACTAACTCTCCCACTCTCTCTCACTGTCTGACTCACTCACTCTCACTGACTGACTCTCCAACAATCTGTCACTGATTGACTGACCCACTCACTCTCACTGACAGACTCTCACTAACTTACTCTGACTGACTCACTCTCACTGACTCACTCTCACTGACCGACTCTCACTAACTTACTCTCACTGACTCACTCTCACTGACTCACTCTCACCGACTCACTGACATACTCTCACTGATTCTCTCTCACTGACAGACTCTCTCTGACAGACTCTCACTGACTCACTCTCACTGACGGACTCTCTCACTGACTGACTCACTCTCACTGACAGACTCTCACTGACTGACTCTCATTGACCGACACTCACTGACTCACTCTCACTGACGGACTCTCTCACTGACTAACTCACTCTCACTCATAGACTCTCACTGACTGACTCTCATTGACCGACACTCACTGACTCACTGTTACTGACCCACTCTCACTGACAGACTCTTTCTGACTGACTCTCCCACTCTCTCGCTCTCTGATTGACTCTCCCACTCTCTCTCACTGACTGACTCACTCTCACTGACAGACTCAATGATTCACTCTCACTGACTCACTCTCACTGACAGACTCTGACTGACACTCTCACTCTCACTGACTGACTCACTCACTCTCGCTCACTGAATTCCTGACTCTTCCACTCTCTAGCACTGACTGACTCTCCCACTCTCTCCCACTGACTCACTCACTCTCACTGACTGACTCTCCCACTCTCTCTCACTGACTGACTAACTCTCCCTCCCACTCTCTCACTGACTGACTGACTCTCCCACTCTCACTCACTGACTGACTAACTCTCCCACTCTCTCTCCCACTGACTGACTCACTCATTCTCACTGACAGACTCTCACTGACTCACTCTCACTGACTCACTCTCACTGACAGACTCTCTCACTCCCTCTCTCACTGACTGACTCTCTCTCTCTCTCACTGACTGACTGACTGACTCTCTCTCACTGACTGACAGACTCATTCACTCTCACTGACATACTCTCACTGACTCACTCTCACTGACTGAACGACTGACTGACTCTCCCACTCTCTCTCTCTGACTGACTATCCCGCTCTCTCTCACTGACTGATCAACTCACTCTCACTGACTGACTCTCCCACTCTCTCTCACTGACTGACTGACTAAGTCACTCTCTCTCACTGACTGACTGACTCACTCACTCTCACTGACTGACTCATTCACTCTCACTGACTCTCACTGACTGGCTGACTCACTCACTCTCACTGAGTGACTGACTCACTCTCACTGACCGACTCTCACTCTCTCACTGACTGACTCACTCACTCTCTCTCACACTGACTGACTGACTAAGTCACTCTCTCTCACTGACTGACTGACTCACTCACTCTCACTGACTGACTGACTCATTCACTCTCACTGACGGACTGACTCACTAACTCTCACTGACTGGCTGACTCACTCACTCTCACTGAGTGACTGACTCACTCTCACTGACTCACTCTCACTGACTCACTCTCACTGACAGACTTTCACTGACAGCATCTCTCACTCTCTCACTGACTCACTCTCTCTCACTGACTGACTGACTCACTCTCACTGACTGATTGACTCTCTCTCACTGATTGACTTTCTCTCACTGACTGACTCTCAATCACTGACTGACTGACTCTTGCTAAAAGACTGACTGACTCACGCTAAACGACTGACTGACTCTCGCTAAAAGACTGAGTCACTCTCACTGACTATCTCTCTGACTCACTCTCTTTCATTTACTGACTAACTGACTCACTCTCTCACTCTTACTGACTGAATGACTCTCTCACTGTCACTGAGTGACTGACCCTCTCACTCTCTCACTGACTGACTGACTGACTGACTCTCTCACTCTCAATGACTGACTGACTGACTCTCTCACTCTCTCACTGACTGACTCTCTCTAACTGACTGATTCTCTCACTCACTCTCACTAACTGACTAACTGACTGACTGACTGACCTTTACCCTCCTGTGATTTATACCCCATAACAAAAAAACACAGCATGCAACCATTGGGACAGGCATATACAAGTTGCCAACATTAAAAGGACAAAAAATACTCAAGACATTATTTTTAATACTTTTTTTAAAATGGTCTTTCAGTTGTACATAATGCTTTTATTGTCATATCTAAGGTAACAAAAATGCTTCGGACACTTCTTTATTATAACTTTTCAGCATGCTGCAGACTTCTGTACAGGACAGTCAATATCTCTGGCTAAACACTTATAAGTTCCCAACGGTGAGCCCTGTTGACTATGCCAATGCTTGTTCCCAATGCACTTCCAAGGCAAGGGGCTCTAGTCCCCTCTGCTCCTTGCCACGCGGGGACTCAGGTACTCCTGTTCCTGGCCCTTGCCTATGTTATCAGTGGAAGTATTCTTCTTCAGGATACTCATTGCCATTTCTGCAGTATCTGTGTATATATATATATATATATAAATATATTAGGTATATATAGTTAGGATTGTTTTCCATAGGGAAATCGCAACATTCTATTGGGAATAACTTTGGCGCCGGTTGAGGAATCTTCCTGAAATTTTCCTTAACTTTGCCTCGCGGCGCTCCGCTCCTTCCCTGAAAGTTTGGGGGGGATTCGTCAAGCGGGGGCCGAGATAAAAGGGGGGTCCCAAAACATGTTTTCCCCATGTTAATTTCCATAGGGCGGTTGGACTCACTTTTAGCCCGAACGGCTGAATGGTTTTCCACCAAACTTGGCAAAATTGTAGGGATTGGTAGTCCGATGTGCCTTTGCTATGTCTCAAGATATGTGCTCCAGTGGTTTTTATGAAAATTAACTTTGAAAACATATATATTGGGCTACATTGGGCTATATATATGTTAGAGCCCAAATGTAGCCCAATGTAGCCCAAAGATGGCCACCAGAGACAAAAAAAAAACAAATGTAGCCCAAATATCAGCCAGATGTAGCCCAACTATAGCCCAATGACAGAATGTCCCAGAGTGTTCTAAAGAACAACTAGAGCACTAAAAGTCTTACTTATGACAAAAGTATGGCACACCTTAAGTCATCTTGATTGGAATAAAGTGTTAACACTTAAAACATTTAATTTGCAAAGGAACAAAATGAGGGGGTTCATTTTGCCATAGAAATTATGATTAGTGCTGCAGAAAGAAAAATTAGGGCACATTTTGAGTGCCTTCTCAAATCCTCTTATATTTCATAAAAAAAATTCTGATATGCAGTCTCCCAAGATGGCCACCAGAGACAAAAGAGCCCAAATGTAGCCCAAATATCAGCCAGATGTAGCCCAACTATAGCCCAATGACAGAATGTCCCAGAGTGTTCTAAAGAACAACTAGAACGCTAACAGTCTTACTTATGACAAAAGTATGGCACACCTGAAGTCATCTTGATTGGAATAAAGTGGTAACACTTAATACATTTAATTTGAAAAGGAACAAAATGAGGGGTTTCATTTTGCCATAGAAATTTTATTACCTTCTGGCGATAGCCAGTAGGTATATATAGTTAGGATTGTTTTCCATAGGGAAATCGAACATTCTATTGGGAATAACTTTGGCGCCGGTTGAGGAATCTTCCTGAAATTTTCCTTAACTTTGCCTTGCGGCGCTCCGCTCCTTCCCTGAAAGTTTGGGGGGGATTTGTCAAGCGGGGGCCGAGATAAAAGGGGGGGTCCCAAAACATGTGTTCCCCATGTTAATTTCCATAGGGCGGTTGGACTCACTTTTAACCCGAACGGCTGAATGGTTTTCCACCAAACTTGGCAAAATTGTAGGGACTGGTAGCCCGATGTGCCTTTGCTATGTCTCAAGATATGTGCTCCAGTGGTTTTGACAAAAATTAACTTTGAAAAAATATATATTGGGCTACATTGGGCTATATATATGTTAGAGCCCAAATGTAGCCCAATGTAGCCCAAAGATGGCCACCAGAGACAAAAAAAAACCAAATGTAGCCCAAATATCAGCCAGGTGTAGCCCAACTATAGCCCAATGACAGAATGTCCCAGAGTGTTCTAAAGAACAACTAGAGCGCTAACAGTCTTACTTATGACAAAAGTATGGCACACCTGAAGTCATCTTGATTGGAATAAAGTATTAACACTTCAAACATTTAATTTGCAAAGGAACAAAATGAGGGGGTTCATTTTGCCATAGAAATTATGATTAGTGCTGAAGAAAGAAAAATTAGGGCACATTTTGAGTGACTTCTCAAATCCTCTTATATTTCATTAAAAAAATTCTGATATGCAGTCTCCCAAGATGGCCACCAGAGACAAAAGAGCCCAAATGTAGCCCAAATATCAGCCAGATGTAGCCCAACTATAGCCCAATGACAGAATGTCCCAGAGTGTTCTAAAGAACAACTAGAACGCTAACAGTCTTACTTATGACAAAAGTATGGCACACCTGAAGTCATCTTGATTGGAATAAAGTGGTAACACATAATACATTTAATTTGAAAAGGAACAAAATGAGGGGTTTCATTTTGCCATAGAAATGTTATTACCTACTGGCGATAGCCAGTAGGTATATATAGTTAGGATTGTTTTCCATAGGGAAATCGTAACATTCTATTGGGACTAACTTTGGCGCCGGTTGAGGAATCTTCCTGAAATTTTCCTTAACTTTGCCTCGCGGCGCTCCGCTCCTTCCCTGAAAGTTTGGGGGGGATTCGTCAAGCGGGGGCCGAGATAAAAGGGGGGTCCCAAAACGTGTTTTCCCCATGTTAATTTCCATAGGGCGGTTGGACTCACTTTTAGCCCGAACGGCTGAATGGTTTTCCACCAAACTTGGCAAAATTGTAGGGACTGGTAGCCCGATGTGCCTTTGCTATGTCTCAAGATATGTGTTCCAGTGGTTTTTACGAAAATTAACTTTGAAAAAATATATATTGGGCTACATTGGGCTATATATATATGTTAGAGCCAAAATGTAGCCCAATGTAGCCCAATGTAGCCCAAAGATGGCCACCAGAGACAAAAAAAACAAATGTAGCTCAAATATCAGCCAGATGTAGCCCAACTATAGCCCAATGACAGAATGTCCCAGAGTGTTCTAAAGAACAACTAGAGCGCTAACAGTCTTACTTATGACAAAAGTATGGCACACCTGAAGTCATCTTGATTGGAATAAAGTGTTAACACTTAAAACATTTAATTTGCAAAGGAACAAAATGAGGGGGTTCATTTTGCCATAGAAATTATGATTAGTGCTGAAGAAAGAAAAATTAGGGCACATTTTGAGTGACTTCTCAAATCCTCTTATATTTCATTAAATAAATTCTGATATGCAGTCTCCCAAGGTGGCCACCAGAGACAAAAGAGCCCAAATGTAGCCCAAATATCAGCCAGATGTAGCCCAACTATAGCCCAATGACAGAATGTCCCAGAGTGTTCTAAAGAACAACTAGAACGCTAACAGTCTTACTTATGACAAAAGTATGGCACACCTGAAGTCATCTTGATTGGAATAAAGTGGTAACACTTAATACATTTAATTTGAAAAGGAACAAAATGAGGGGTTTCATTTTGCCATAGAAATTTTATATATATATATATATATATATATATATATATATATTCACTGAAAAAACCATAGGTTTCAGACCTTATATAGTTAGGAATTAGCATTTAAAAAACCTTTGAAATTCACTGAAAAAACCATAGGTTTCACACCAGTTATAGTTAGCTGGAAATTTTACTCGCATAAAACCATTGAAATTCCCACGTTATAGTTAGTTGGACTCACTATAACTTGCACGTCTGCAATGCACTGCTGATGACGTCACATATTACATCACTCATGCATATATTTAAATATTTAAACATTACTCGCTAAAATATGTATTCACTAAGATACACTTAATAAGCCAGTTAACCAATTAATTTTTTTTTTTTAAAACACTGAAAAAACCATAGGTTTCAGACCTTATATAGTTAGGAATTAGCATTTAAAAAACCTTTGAAATTCACTGAAAAAACCATAGGTTTCAGGCCTTATATAGTTAGGAATTAGCATTTAAAAAACCTTTGAAATTCACTGAAAAAACCATAGGTTTCAGGCCTTATATAGTTAGGAATCAGCATTTAAAAAACCTTTGAAATTCACTGAAAAAACCATAGGTTTCAGGCCTTATATAGTTAGGAATTAGCATTTAAAAAAACCTTTGAAATTCACTGAAAAAAACATAGGTTTCAGGAGTTATATAGTTAGGAATTAGTTTTAAAAAAACCTTTGAAATTCACTCAAAAAACTATAAGTTTAAGTGGTGTTATAGTTAGCTGGACATTTTACTCATACAAAACCAATGAAATTGCTCCTATATAGTTAGTTGTACTAACTATATTTCGCGCACCCGCAATCCACTGCTGATGATGTCACATATTAGATCATTCATGACATGGTCAGTGACATCACTGATGACATCTCAAATGACATCACTGATGACATCACTGATGACATCATCCACGTGACAATCACATACACCTTTTCATACACTATTACAATTTTTCATCACTGTTTGTAAAATACAGAGTATCATATTTAAATCCATTGTCACAGCAATACAAGTATCTAAAAATCCACTCAGTGATTCATAGATGTATACACACATCTAATGACTTACCTATGGATTCACTCATACATGCTGTCAATGAACAATAGAACACTATCAAAAATACTTATACATCTATATCGACATTAAACAACAGCACGCATCCTATTCACATATGAAGTCATCCTACTCACTTATGCAAACAATGGATCATACTTACATATTTACTTAGCAAAACACTTATACAAACACCACTTCTTCTATTCATTTAGATAGTAAGTCATACTTAGTGAGTTATAAAATCATTATTACAAGTATACAGTTATCCATACAGTCACTCACACAATCATTGTGTCTTATGTATACTTATTTATATACAACAACTGACACATACACTGCCTTTTATTTTTCTAGTTTGTTGGACCTGTACCTTTGAGAAATATATTTGCTCATCACCACACCCATAAAGAGATTCCCTCACCCAAACTGTTAGAACATGTAGTTTTAACTTCATATATCTACTGAATCAACTATTCACACATCTTTGGACAGTCACACCCCCCCCACCGAACCACACACACTTTCACACTCCCATACAAAT
The DNA here is from genome assembly GCF_964261635.1 of Lissotriton helveticus. Taxonomy (NCBI): domain Eukaryota; kingdom Metazoa; phylum Chordata; class Amphibia; order Caudata; family Salamandridae; genus Lissotriton; species Lissotriton helveticus. The sequence continues at coordinate 1,316,714,155 of NC_136057.1, read as the reverse complement.
ACTCAGTTAACTAATCAATAACTAATATAGACTTTCACATAGCTAGTAACCAACTGTAGAATCAGTTTACACAACAACTGACAAAGTGATACAGATATTCACACAGTTTAGTCACTATCCACTATATTTAGTTGACATTATACATTGGTCAAGTAAACAGTCAATTACACTGCTACTAAATCCTCCATCCAAATATTTATTTATATATATCCAATCATTCTTCAATGTAAATTGCTATATATATAATGCATATTTAAATAACGAAGCAAACCACATTCACTGGATGATGTCATCAGTGATGTCATCAGTGATGTCATTTGAGATGTCATCAGTGATGTCACTGACCATGTCATGAATGATCTAATATGTGACATCATCAGCAGTGGATTTCGGGTGCGCGAAATATAGTTAGTACAATTAACTATATAGGAGCAATTTCATTGGTTTTGTATGAGTAAAATGTCCAGCTAACTATAACACCACTAAAACTTATAGTTTTTTGTGAATTTCAAAGGTTTTTTAAAAACTAATTCCTAACTATATAACTCCTGAAACCTATGGTTTTTTCAGTGAATTTATATATATATATATATATATATATATATTTGTATATGTATATATATTTTTTTCACTGAAAAAACTCGCGCACCTGCAATGCACTTCTGATGACGTCACATATTACATCATTCATGACATGGTTAATGACATCACTGATGACATCTCAAATGACATCACTGATGACATCATCCAGTGACTGTGTGTTTCTGTAAAGTTTAGATATGTTTTATATATATATATGCCAAGGTGTATTGATGAATGAGTGGGTGTATAAGTGTGTGGATTTTGTAGGTGCATGACTGATTGTATAAGTGAGTAATTAAACGTGTCTTACTGAATGCATGGGTTAGTGAATAAACTGTGTGAATGTCTGTATCAGTCTGTCGTTGTGTAAGCGGCTGCATGGGTTGGTCAGTAGCTACATGAGTGTCTATATGGGCTATTGATCGTTTGCCTGAGTATTTGTATGGGTGCCTGAGTATGTGTGTGTGTGGGTGGGAGGTGTGTGACTGTGCATATATGTGTGAGTGGTTGATTCACTGGGTGTATGGGTTCAAGAGTGCATGTGCAAACAGCTGGATGGTTGGGTGAGTGTGTGTGTATGGGTGTGTTGGTGAGAGAATGGATGTCTCAGTGGTACATGTCCAAGTAACTACATATGTAAAACGCAGTGTATGTGAGATTTGTAGTATATAAATGACTATACGTGAGAGTCAGTGATTGTGAGAGTGGCTGTATGGATGACTGTGTACATGTATCAGTGATTGTATAAGAGAGTAAGGATGCATTTGTTTCTGTTTGAATAAGTGATGTATTGTGTGTATAACTGTATAGGTCAGTAAATGGAAGTGTGATTGATTCTTTGCATGGCTGACTAGCTGTATGAGTAACTTCATGGATGAGTGGTGGTGTGTGAGTGTCTGTATAGGTGAATGAGTGCTTATGATAGTGTTGTATTGATGAGTGACTGCATGTATGAGTGACTTTATGAGTGGATGTGTGTGTAGACCTAGGAGTCAGAGAGTTTGCACGTAGTAACTGGTATTGGTGTGTTGATGGTTTCAAAAATGGTAGTCTGTATTTTACAGTGGGTGTATCAAAGGTTATATTGTTAGGAGTTATGTTAGGTTATGAGTGTAAGGAGGTGCATCAGATATTCACCTGGATGATGTAATTAGTGATGTAATCAGTGATGTCATTTGAGAGGTCATCAGTGATGTCACTGACCATGTCATGAATGATGTAACATGTGATGTCAGCAGAAGTGCATTGCGGGTGTGTGAGTTATAGTTAGCTGAACTAACTATAATGGGTCAATTTCTATGGGTTTGTACAAGAGGAAAGTCCATCTAACGTGCCCTCGGGACCCCATACATTTAATATAGAGCAAGTGTACCCATATCTCAAAGAGGACTACTACACCTCTATTAAATCACGTAGAGCCCTTAGTACCTATCAGGGAAGATCAAGGAATCGTTTCTCTACCTTCTCAGATACATCATCCTCTGAATCGTCTGGATCAGACCCTAGAGAAAGCAACCCTAAAAAACAGGTGTCTTTTAGACAAGGGCGGGGAGCAACAAAAATGTGGGTTCAAATCACCATGGGAAATGCGAAGCTGAAACTGGTTCTACAAGTCATAGAAACATCTATTATAGTCAATCTGTCACGAAAACAACTTTCCAGAGATGAAGAGACTGTCTTAAACTTGGGGTTAACATTTGTTCCATGTAAATCAACAGATTATACAAAACTCAAACTAGAAGCAATAGAGTTTTGTAAAAAAAGAGCAGACTTAAAGCCTTTTTTGCCAATAATGAACCAATGACAAACAGGGAAGTGACTGACTTTAGAAATAAATCTAAATGTATTCCAACTCAAAACATCCCTACACAAATCTATGCATTTGAACAAACGGTACTATCCTCCATCATTAAATTAGAAAAATCAAAGAGGTATGTTTATAGAAACATAAGTCCGAAGCAACAAACAGCAATACAAAATCTTAGATTAGATACTTCAGTGGTTATCAAACAGACTGACAAAGGCGGCAGTAGGTATTTGGCCTCATGAAATGTATCTTAATGAAAGGAGAGGCCAGGTCAACAATCAAACCTGGTACCGACTAGTCAAAGAAGATCCAGTCCTGTCCATACAAGACACAATCTCTAAAATTCTACAACTAGGTACCGAAGGAGGGTTCCTGGGACCCAAAGAACATTCCTTTTTAATTAAAACGTTCCAGAGAACCCCAATATTGTACTTTTGCCACAGAGTCATAAAAATCTTGAAAAGCCCCCAGGGAGACCAATAGTCTCGGGCTGCGATTCAATGTTAGAGCCAATCACTTAAATATGTAGATTTCTTTTTAAAGCAATTTTTTAAAGAAGTACAATCATATCTACGAGACACAATAGACTTCATTACAAAAGTAGAAGGTACACCGTTTGATGAACAGGCACAAATGATGGTGACACTTGACGTCACATCGCTTTACACACAGATACCCCAGGACGAGGCGCTAGAAGTGATGGAACTATATTTGGAGAGTAGGGAGCGACCCCATTGGGTCCCAAAAACATTCATCTTATAACTAGCAGCGGTGGTTCTTAAAAATAATTATTTCAGATTTGAAGATCAATTCTTTGTACAAGTCAAAGGCACCGCTATGGGATGTCCTTATGCCCCAGAAATGGCGGTGCTCTTTATGGCTCAATATGAAAAAAGATTCATTTAAACTAACAATCCCTTCAGAGGCAAAATAATACACTGGTTTCGATACATCGACGATATCTGGCTCCTGTGGCAGGGGAGCCAGATAGAGCTGAAGGCGTTCCATGAATGGCTGAATGCCCGACACAAGGACATCAAGTTTTCTGTACAGTCTAGTAAAACTAAAATTACTTTCCTATATGTTGAGATCACTCCAGCAGCGAATCAGTTGAAAACATCTCTCTAAAGAAAGAGACAGATAAAATACTATCCTGCATCATAAAAGTGCTCATCCTAGAAGTCTTAAAGAAAACCTCCCATATGAGCAGCTATTAAGAATCAGGAGAAACTGCACTGAGATTAGGGTTTTTGAAGAACATGCAGCTACCTTTTGTAAACAAATGACTAAAAGGGACTACTCAAAAAGCTACTAACGCACTCTACAAAGAGAGCGAGGTTCACACCACGAGAAAGTGAAAGAGAAGAAAGAGCTTGAAAGACTAGTATGTGTGACACCGTTTGGTCCGGATACAAATACATTTAGGCAAATCATACTCAAGAATTGGCACCTCCTTGAGCATCTTGAATGTCTTTTTCCAAAACCAATTTTTGCTATGAAAATAAACCAAAGCATAGGACAACAAATAATGCGTGCAGACATCTCTTTACTCAAACCAAAAAGCGACTTATTATCACAATGGAATCTAAAACCAGTTGAAGGCCACCACAAGTGTGGCAATTGTGTGGCCTGCAACAGCACCATAGAAGGTATGGAATTTAGTCACAACAGTATAAAATGAAAACATTCTGATTTTACAAATTGTAAAACCAAGAACGTAGTTTATGCCATTAGATGCCTCTGCAAAAAAATCTATATAGGGAAGACAAACCAACAGGCAAATACCAGAATTACACAACACAGATCAAGAATTAAAAAAAAAGGTTGGCCACTGCTCCAATGGTTGATCACTTTATTGAAAAATCTCATGGCGAAAATGAATTTCAATGGACAATTCTAGCAGTTATTAATGCATCTAAGCTCCCAATCGATATTGAAATTGCGTTGCTTCAAAAAGAGGCATATCTAATTTTGAAGTTCAATAAGCACTATCACAGGATTGAACAGTATGACTTCATCGCCCATAATGCACCACAGTGACCAATGGATTGATGTCTGTTTGATTGGTTAACACAAGCAGGACTACAATTCCCCGATATCCTAACGAAAACCTTAATAGATGATGCCTTTGTCCAAAATGTCTACGGCTAATAATGGTATCCTGGCACTCGACATGAAATACAGCTAAACCGTATTTGAAATTGAGGTAAGAGTAAGAGGACAAACACCAGAACCGAGAGACTATTAAGGAAGTATAAGTCGCAATAGATAATTCGACTTTCACACTGTATTGCAGAAAAACGTAAGCGAGAAAACTTGAACGCAAGGACTAGAAGCGGCGTACACCGCGAACACTGCTAAAAGAGGTATTCACACGATTCTTTGTAATTGCTAACTGAGAAACATTGTTGCAAGGGCAGATTTAGTAAATAAAGTCTATTCCCTCGCAGACAACAAGCGCCGGTACAGAAAAACCCGTGAGACACGAGCGGTCCAAGAAGAGATCGCTCTATAAACAAGTACTTATAAATGGTAAAAGACCATAATGTGTAAACGAGGGAAAATACAAACCTCAGTTTAACCAGACTCCAACATGTATATATGTTTTGCAGGGTGCGACACATATAAATGACCATAACATCCAGTACAGAAACAAAAGGCTGTATAGAAGGTAGGAAACAGTAAATGTAAATGTTTTTGTACTTGTATAGCGGGCAGCTAGCCGGACCGGGTCTCCCGGCGCTTGTACTCATACCGCTAAGGAACCCTTCCTGGTTTTCCTTTTGAAGTGTCCACTCCTGGGCACCCCCATGATGAAACCAGGAAAAACCAATACTTCTCAGGTACAACTAACAACATAATGATAAAGTGTTAGTAAAACCAAAGTAGAAAAGGAAGGAGCCCCTAAAATCTGTTTTTATGTCACACATCCTTTACAGAAAATTGAAAAAAAGCCCTGATGAGAATCCTGGTACTGAAAGCCTAGGATTTGAAACGAGTCGGCACATTAATAAAGCACAGAGGAATGACGATTTAAATTTCAGTCTGCGAATCAAGGATTAATGTCTCATGTTTATAAACTTCAAACGGTCTCCCTGTGCTGAAACGGATACCAGATATACAGCCAGATTCATGAAGCCAAATTGCGCTCGTAATTGCTGCGAATTCGCATTTGTGAGCGCAATTTGAAGAAAAGGAATTCTTGATAGTGAAAACTATATAATTGCGAGGTCGCAAATAAATTAGCAGAATCCAGGAATAAGCCCATTAGCGAATCGGAAATTGCGAGATACCATGGATTCTGCAAATCAATTTGCGAAATCGCAAAATATTCGCAATCGCTATTCAAGAAAAATCGCAAAATGCAAAAAACCCGAAAATCGCTATTTGCAAGGCACAATTTAAGGAGAACCCAAACCAGGTGGTAACCATTAAGGAAAAAAAATAAAAAATTAAAAAAACTTTAACAAACTACCAACAGGTGCAGCTCTGACCAAACACACTTAAGGGGACGCAGCTGGAGCATGAGGACTCTCACAATGCCAGGACTCTACATGGTGGTCAGGCGGCGAAGGCTACAGCGAGCAGCACAGAACAGACGCAGGTTCCAGGAGCGAATATTCCGCAAGCGGATCGCCCTTCTGTGCCAAACTGTTGAGCAAATTTACTCTAAGTACCGCCTGAATGGGGCAATGATCATCAAGCTGATCCGGGACCTAGACCCCCTGATGCAGCACCCAACAGGGAGGACCAATGCCGTTCCCACCCATGTCCAGGTATTATGCAGCCTGCACCTACTGGCCTCCGGAAGCTTCCAGGGGATAGTCGCTGTTGCAGGGGGGATATCCCAGCCCACCATGTCCCGCTGCCTAAGGAGTTTTCTGGATGCAATGCTGACCAGGCTACACCACTACATCTCATTCTCCACCACCCAACAGGACTTGAATGACACCAAGCTTCATTTCTACAACATTGCACAATTCCCACATGTAATTGGATGCATTGACTGTACCCACATCCACATCTGCCCACCAGCACAAACAGAATACATGTACGGCAACCGCAAGTCCTACCACTCCCTCAATATCCAGATGGTGTGCAACGCCAAGACTTTCATCACGGACATAGTGGCACAATATCCGGGGAGCACACATGACTCCTTCATCTTCCGGCACAGTGGCATGCACACACGACTGGCCAGGGGAGACTTTGCCACACCACAGCAACGGCGTTACAATGCTGCACACATACGCACAAGAAATTGCATAGAGAGGACATTTGGCCTATTGAAGAGCCGTTTCCGCATACTTCTCAACATCAAATACACACCTGAGGTCTGCTGCCGCATTGTGGCCGTGTGTGCAATACTCCACAACATTGCTACCAAGCGCAGGATACCAGTGGAGATATCTGGCAGTGAGTCGGAAGGGGACAACCGCCCACCTCCACATGTGCGTCATGCACGCAGGGAAAATCCTGCTGAAGGACACAGGCGCCGCAACCACATCACTATTAACTGTTTCTAGTGCACCCATACCCCTCACAAAACACTGCACTCATGCATGACAAATATAATAATGACATGAGTTTGATTCAAGTCAGACCATAAATCTTTATTGTTAATGCACAATAAAGTGGCCTTTTGTTTCTTTGGTTTGAGGACAGTATTTCTTCATACCTCCCCATGCAGGGGTAGAGGGCTTGCAGAGGTGTACAGCATGGCCCTACCAACAGTGTCCAAGTTCTCACTGGCGGCTGCGATGAGACGCACCAATTTGTCTCTCTGGGTCCTGAGGGACGGTGTTGGCCCAAGATGATGCTGTGTGCCTGCTGCTGCGGCGAAGTACAGGCACAGGCGGCAAGGATATGCTGCTGTTTGTCGACGCAACCTCGCTCACATCGTCAGGCCCCCCTGGTTCTCCATGGGCAGTGGGCTGGCTGCCGAATACTGCTGCTGTTAGCAGATCAAGTGACCTGGCCACATCCTGGCAACACTGTACCATATGGCCCTGCATGGCAAGTGACCTGCGTGACAGCTGTGACGTCGCATTACCTACAATGTGCTTCGACCTGGTGTAGGCCGACAGACGGGCCAGTAGTTGGCGGTGGCGGCGGCGGGTCATGTCCTGCTGGGCTACCAGCAGCTGGCTGTTCTCCCTGACAGCAGCGGTCATCTGGGCGACATTTTGGCCAGTCGCCTGCAGCTGTGTATGGATTGCTGCCAGGTGACGCGCCTGGGTACGGTGCACTGCCAGCATGCGGCGTTCAATGGCCAGGCCAGGATCAGGAAGATGGAGTGCCCTGCCCGTGCCTGTTGAGGCCTGACGCTGCTGGCGCCTCAGTGCGCTGGAGTGTGTTCTTGCTCCAGCTGTGCGCCTCGTCCTCCTCCTAGGCGCTGGTGGTGCAGCCTGTACCACTGCTGTGGGTGTCTGTTGGGGTGTTGGCTGGACACCTGTGGCTGCAGGGGTGGCCCTGTCCACACAGGGTGGTGGTGGTGGAAGCACTGCATGTGGCTGTGATGGACCGGGTTGTTGGTTAGACTGGCCCTCACCCTCAGTGTCCTCCTGGGTCTCCGCGATGTGCAGGGCCTCGCTATCAGTGCTGGGTTGGTCGACAGCACCTGTGATGTAAAAGGGTGCATGATTAATGTTATGTCTCTTGCACATGAGATGTTGATACATGCATACAGGCTTGCTGTCCCTGACTGGCTTTTTTTTTTTTTTTTTTTTTTTTTTTTTTGTCCTCATTTTGCGATATATATGCTTAAGGTTTTACTCGGGAGCCCGTTCCATCCAAAACATTTTTTACCTTCACGACCCCATATTTGTCTATCTGAGGAGGGGTGTTTCTCACATCCGTTGTTTTTTGGATTTTGTGGGCTCCTGTAACCTTTGCCATAGTCAATAATTCTGGTATCTTGGGGGTGAGCTAGCCTTCCTGGCTACTCGACGGGAATAAATCCAGTCTGAATTATTGTCTCCGCTTTAATCATAGGACTTTGTATTTCGAGACCACATTTACTCATTAAGAGTCCTGTTCCAAATTATAAAAGTTTTCCCAGATTTCCCAAAAATTAAACTTTTTACTTGGTTTCCCTTGTCTATCATTTCTGTTAGTTTTTATTACTGAGTTTAGCCAATCCCCATACTGAGGCGGTGCTGGTTTAATCCAATTTATACAAATTTGACGTCTAGCCAGAAGTATCAATACAAACAGTAGGCTTTCTTGGTTTTTAGTTAACTTAACTAATTCATTATTTAAGTCAATCCCAAAGATAATAAGATTTATACTCACATTTACTTGTTTTCCCAGAACCAATGATATCATCTTACCCACTTCTTTCCAGAAGGTGTCTATCATGGGGCATTCTATAAACATGTGTATATCGTTTGCTCTTTCCAAACCGCATTTTAGGCAAGCTTTGACGGTGGCACCTCTGAATTTAGATAGTTTCTTAGGGGTCCAATATGCCCTATGTATTGTAAAAAGATGGTTTCTCTTCAGTGCGGCTGGTTTTATGTGAGACCAACATTTTTCCAGTGATTTTGTCCAAATGTTATATACATCTACATCTAGAATGACATTTCTCCATAATGTTTCCGGAATCTGTACATCTTCTTCTCCTGTTGTGATTAGAGCCCAATACCACCTGGATATTTCCTTTTTTATTGGGGAGGATTTCAGCATTTCTTTCTCCATATTTTCATTTCCTTCTTTTTTATCTGTGATCGATTTTGCCCAGCTTGACAGTTGATAATACTTAAATTTGGACACTGTTTCGTTTGTATTCATTGCTAACTGGTTCCATGGGATTATGATGCTTCCTGTCATCAGTTGACCCCATTTCACAATTCCATTTTCCTTTAAAGGGAGGGCCAAGGAGTCTTTTAAACATTCTGGGGTGCCTGGTGAATCCCAGATAGGGGCATGTGAACTATAGTATGGTATGTTTAAGGTGCTTCTAACCTGATACCATGTTTTTACTGCATTAGTCAATATCTTCAATTTTATTTTCTTGAAGTATTTTGGGTGTCCAAATTTATATAGGAAATGATCGCACCTGTCCGTCATAATTTGCAAAAATTCAGGGAAAAACTGGGAGGTCTTAAGAAGTGGTCTCATATTTTTAAATTGGAAAGCCTTACAATATTCGATTAGATCAGGACTTGCTATTCCCCCTTCATGTTTTCGTCTCCTTAGTTTTTTCCAAGATATCCTTGCTCCTTTCGATGACCAAATAAAACTTGTGATTTTCCTGTGTATCTTCTTCAAGGCATCTCTCTTGAAACTTAGTGGGATTGTATTAAATAGATAAGTGAATTTGGGCACAATAGACATTTTAACTATATTTGATCTCCCCAGGAAACTGAGAGGTAGCCCATCCCATACTTTGAGTAGTTTCGTGGTTTCAATGGCGATTCTATTCAGATTTATCTCTGGTATTTTTTCAATGTCTTTCACCAGTGTGATTCCTAGGTATTTTATTTTCTCTTTTGTGTATGGGTTGTTGACGTTAGTGTTCCAGCTCATTGCCTCGGTTTTTTCTTGGTTTGTAAGATAACCTGATACTTTTCCGAATTTGATTATTGTAGACTCTATTGCGTCCGAAGAACTATTATAGTCATTTGTGAAAATCATTAGGTCATCGGCATATAATGCCACTTTTTTCGACCAATCCTGATGCTGGAATGGGGTTATTGTGGCATGGTTTCTTAATGAGATTGCGAGGGCTTCAATATACAGGTTAAAAAGCAGGGGCGACAGTGGGCATCCTTGCCTTGTCCCTCTTTGTATATCAATGTTGTTTGTGAGATTCCCGTTGACTAATATTTTAGCCCTTGGTTTGGTGTATATCTCTGCCACCATGTTGCCGAAGTGCTCACCTAGGTTGTATTTATCGATGACTTTGTTAAGGAATGACCAGTTTACTCTGTCAAACGCTTTGGCAGCGTCGAAAGTGATTATGGTTAATGGTATTTTTTCTGCGATGGCTATATCTATTGCGGCAAAGAGTTCATGAGTGATTTCTTGTATTTGCCTACCCTTTATGAAGCCTTTTTGGTCAGGATTTATCAGTTTTGTCATTATCACTGCCAATCTTTTCGCCATGACCTGCATATAAATTTTGTAATCACAATTAAGCAGTGAGATGGGTCTGTATGACTCACATATTGCTGGATTTTTTCCTGACTTTAAAATTATGCTAATTGTTGCGTCATTCCAGGAATCTGGGATTTTATCTCCTTTTTTATACGTTAGATTTAGTAATTCTGTTAATGGTGACGTCAGAGAGTCTCTTAGAATCTGGTAAAACTCATTTGGTAAGGTATCCGGGCCAGCTGCTTTACCTTTTTTTAGATCTTTTATAATGGTTCTAACCTCTTCTATTGTGATATCTTTATTTAGCTCTTCTTTTTCTATTTCGGTTAGTTGTGGGAAGGATATATGTTCTAGGTATTTGTGAATCTGTTCCTCTGAAGGATTTACATCTTCTTTATATAAATTAGAGAAAAAGCTCGCAAATTCCTGCATTATTATGGAGTCCTCATTTTCGTTTATATTATTTCGTTGAATGCAGATTATTTTGTTTCTAGTTTGCTCTTTTTTCGTCTTCCAGGCCAACAGTTTTCCGCATCCTTCTCCATATTCATGATTAGATAGCTTACTGGCTTCCCATCGAGACTTTACTTTATTTTCCAGGAGATTTACTAGACTTTCCTTTAGTTCTTGCCTTTGTTTCTCTAACGATTCTTTTATTTCTGGAGAAGCGTTCACCATTATCTTAAGATCAAGATCTTTAATATCCTTTTCCATACCTCCAATTTCCATTTTTGCAGTCCTGTCTCGATGTGAGCCCAGACTTAATAATTTGCCTCTAATAACCGCTTTATATGTGTCCCAGATATTTTGTTTAGATGTGTCAGATTGGTTTTCAATAAAGAAGTCAGCTGTTGTTTTCTTTAATTCTTCTACTGCCTGTGGATCTAATAATATTGTGCGGTCTACCGTCCATCTTGGTTGTACATTATTTTTCGTTATTTGCATGGTTAGTTTCACTGCCGAGTGATCGGATATATGTTCTGGTGAATGTTCTATGTTCTTGACATTGTCTCGTATTGTACCATTTATTAAGAAGTAGTCGATTCGTGATCTATGACCAAGTTTTTTGTTATGAAAAGTGTAGGGATATTTTTTATCCCCTTTCTCTCTCCACATATCAAGCAAGCCCAGGTCATTTTTATAATTACCTAGCCATTCTCTCATTTTTGGGAGATTTGAGTGTTTCCCTGGGGGATGTCTATCTCGGCTTGGATCTATTAGGATATTGTAATCCCCACCTAATATTATCGGGGCTGTTGTTGATAGTAATTCTGTGTACAGTTTTTGTAGGGGGATTGGGTCATCTATATTTGGGCCATAATATCCTGCCACGGTATATGTATTTTCATATATTCTTACTTTAATAAAAGCCCATCTACCCTTGTTATCAACTGACTTGTGTTCAATTTTGGCTTTAAGTATTTTTTTAAGGATTATTATTATTCCTTTGGTATTGCATTCTTGGTTTGTGCAAACATAGTTGTCAACCCATCTAAGATTCTTCATTATTTGTTCCCATTCCTCACTTAGGAGGTGCGTCTCTTGTAGGATGATTATCTCGCAGTCTACTTCCTTTAGATATTCAAGAATCCTTCTCCTTCTGCTAGGTGTCCTTAGACCATTGACATTCCAAGAGAGTACCTTAAAATGTTTATATTTTGTCGCCATTCCTGTTATGGGTATCTTGTTTTTTTCCGTGTTCTATGGGTCCCGATAATTTCTTTTACTGTTATCGCAGAGGACTTTTTTTCAATTTTTTTCCCTATTTTGCTCCCCACCCGTGCATTTTTAAAAAAAAATATTTGTGTTTTTTTGTGGGGTTCCCTGTTACCCACCCTGAGGAAGCCTCCCTTCTTCTTTTTGGGCGGTATTCTTCGCCCTATTCGAGCTCGTTGCTTCGCCTAAATTTGTGTGATGTTCATCTTGCTTGGGTTTCTGTTTCAGATCGTAGTTGATCTTTTATTTGCTCAATAAAGGTTTCTACCTCTCTGGGGTCTCTAATGTTGTGCATCTTATTTCTCCACATTATCCTTAATGCGGCAGGGAATTTCAACTGGACATTTGCTCCAAGAGATTTTAGTTCCTGCATATGTTGTCCTAGCTCCCACTGTCTGTCTTGGGTAGTCTTGGATATGTCGGAGCGAATCCTAAAAGACCAATTGTCTTCTTTCAATATACCCTGTTTTAGACCTTCACTTAGTAGTCTTTCTTTCAGCGTGTATGTTTTAAAGTTTATCAGGATTTTTCTCGGTGTCTTCCTGTCTTTGTTTTTCCTGAAAGGATCTCGGTGTACCCTCTGTATGTCGTCAGTAAGATTGGCTTCCTTGGACCATAAGAAATGTTTTTCAAGCAGAGAGACAATAAAAATTTTAATGTCCGTACCTTCCATATTCTCCGGCACGTTAAGGACCCTTAGGTTATTTCTTCTCGCTTGGTTTTCAAGCGATTCCATTTTCTCGCTCATGCTTCTTTCATTTTCTTTGAGTTTTCTTATTTCTTTCTGGTTTATATCAACTCTCTTACTGAGATCTTCCACAGCTGATTCGACTACGGCCACTCTTTCTCCGAGGGCGTTCATTTTTTGGTCTAAAACCTCACATACCTCTTGTATCTTACTCTGGTTAGCCTCTGAGACTGAGAATTTCTCTCTCATTTCCCCTAGGACTTTGTCCATGAATTTTTCCAAGAGTTTCTCCGTTTGTTCTATCATGTGAGAAGGTTCTGTTGCCATTGGCTTTTCATGCTGTGGTATGCTGGTAATTGAGGTTGCAGGCATGTTTGTATCTCCCACCTCTTCCATTTGTAAGTCGTTGGGGATTACTGGTTCTTGTTCTTGTTTTTTTCCCTGAGATTTTTCACTCCCGTTTGTACCGTTAATTTTATTAGGGATAACAGGGGTACGAGTGCGTATAGTGGATATATCGGTGCAGGCTGGGCTTGTGTTAGTGCTTGCGACCGGGGAGATATTTTTATCTCGGATATTAGGGTGTCTAAGAGTATTTGAGAGATTACGCCCTTCTTGAACCTGCTGCTGTACTTTGAAAAAGGATCTGAGAGAGGGAGTAACTTTAATTATCTGCTCTGCCTGATTTTTCGCTTTAATACTTTTGTCTTTTTTTTGCTGTGATTTGGCAGTTTGCTTTCTTTTTGTGGTCTTAGGTATAACCGGTATGACAGTTTGTTTGTTTGGAAGTACCTGTTTGGAAAACTGTCTATTTCTTAAACAATAGCTGGACCTTCGCCTGCTCTCCACTCCGCCCTCTACTTCAGTCGAGTTTTCCTTGCTCCTAGCTCCAGATTCTAAGTTTGGATTATGTAGCTTCTCCACTACTTCAGTAGTAACTGATGTGTTTAGGTTCGTTTCTGTTTCAAGCTCACAGATTTTCCCTTTCTCTCTCTCTCTCTCCCTCTCCCTTTCCTCTCCTCTATTTATACAGCTACTTTCTGTAACTCTGTCCCCTCTACAACCCACAAGCAAATCCAGCACAGTTATCCCCTCGCCTCCGGCCCCCCCCTGTACCTTGCTCATGGATCCCTGTTGTACCAAAGTCCCGGTGGGCAGTCTTCTCTTCTCCACGATCTTGATCCCGGATTCCTCCTTGTAGGTTTCCTTGCAGCGTGTAGGTTTTGTATTAGATTTTGTATTAGATTTTGTATCTAATTTTGCCGCGACTACACGATTCAGTGAGGGCTCAGTGGTGCCTCTCCCCCGGAATTGCGCTTGTGACACTAGTTTCAGTTTCAGGAGGTCTTCTTTCACACCGCCGCCTCCGCTGTTGTGCCTGCGCCTGTTGCTGCCGCTTATGCCCCGGAAGAGAAAAGACAGTTTTGCAATTGCGCACCGGCAGCCCCTGCTGGCTTCCGACGCTGCTGCCCAGATACCGTATGCTGCTCCGTGTACTGCTCGGGGGGCCTCGGGATCTCGTGTGCTCATCCCCATAGAGATAGGTAGGTAACAAAAATGTGTTTGATCAGCTACTTGCTTTTTTCGCCGCTTCTTGTCATATCCGTGCAGGGCGAGTGCGGAGCTCACAGCCGGAGACTCCTATCCGGCCGCCATCTTCCTCCATCTTCGCTTTGTTTCACATCCCCTGACTGGCTTTTGGAATTACTTTAATTTGACAGGTCTGGCTCTGTTGAGCTATCTGGGGAATTATGATTTCACTACAACTACCACAATGCAATGGGGGCATTTCAGGTGTGCATGGCCTGCATTACTGGGGATGTCATATTGCTAGCTCAGGAGTCATGGGCATTGTTGGGGGACAGGGTCGCAGTCGCATGGCACTTACCTTCTGATTGTTGGCTTGGTCGGGACGAGTCCAGCTGGATTACCCCCACGCAGGCTTCTGGTGCGAGGGTGTCCTCTATGAGGTCCTCCAATGGAGTGTTTGGTGTGGCAATAGGATCCCCTCCACCGGTGGCCAGTCGCTCCCCAAGCCTCTCGGCAATGCGCTCCTTTGAACGACCTCTCAGGTCGTACCAGTGCTTCTTGAGGTCATCAATTGACCGCTGGGTCACCCCGACCGAATTTACTTTCGCACGGATGTGCTGCCAGGTCCGGCGCTTGTCTGCCTCTGGCACCCTCCGGGAGTCTTTGCCGAAGAGGCGTCCATGGTCCTTGGAGACCCCCTCAATCAAATACTCTAGTTCTAGTTCAGAGAACTTGATTTTTCTCTTCCTCCCTTGCCCACTGCTCCCTGCTGCTTCCTGGGACATGTTGAGGATTTGTGTCCTGCTGGGGTGCTGCACAATCAGAGGTTTGGAGCTCTTCAGAATGCTGCTTCCACTGTCTGGCTCAGTGTTCTGTTTGTGGGTGGGAAAAGCCTACTTACTGGTTGTGATGTCATCAATGGGCTCGAAATGCGACTTCCCATTTTTGCGATCTCGCAGTTTGCGAGATCTCAAAATGCGATTTCGCTAATTGCGAGATCGCAGTTTCTACATGGAAAAATGCAGATTCTGCGAAATTTAAGCGATTGTGGCAAAATCGCAATCGGCCGCAATCGCTTTTTTCTATCGCATATCTACATGAATGCCATTCTGCGATTTTCAAATTGCGATTCACTATTTCTCGCAAATTGCTAGTCGCAGAATGGCACTTTCATGAATCTGGGTGATAGACATTAAAAGAAAGTCTAGGATCATCCATTTGTCCACCATAACTGGTGGAATAAGATACAAGTATTGTATGTCTCTAAGTTTTGTTTATTTATTTTTTCACAATTTTTTTGTAAAAGTGTATTGTGATGTATTATATATAGCATGTTTTATCACTTATGTGGATTTGGAATGTTTTGTAAAATGTTTGTATATATAATGTAGATATGATTGGACAATTCTCTTTTTCATGTTCAAATGAATCAATGAAAAACACAAAGGAAAAAAGTAAAAGGTATAAATAAAATACCGGTACAAACAAAAAACATAATGTGTTTGGCCATTAAGCGGAAATTGTACATTCTTTTATGTTACGTTACGTTAAAAATATTTGTACCGCGCACGTTCACCAACGGTTTCATGGCGCTCTTGACGTAACAGCAGCTAGGGTGGGGAAGTTACTCAGGTAGTGATTGAAATAAAAGAGTCTTAAGGAGCTTACGGAAGTGATCATAAGTGGGACAGAGACGAAGTGCAGTGGGAAGGGAGTTCCAGGTGGCAGGTGCCATGGCGGAGAAACTAAGGCCACCATGCTTTTTCCGCCTGGTTTTGGGGATGACCAAGAGATTGAGGGTGGCGGAGCGGAGGTCTCTGTGAGGGACGTACCGTGTCAGGCAAGAGGTAATAAATGCTGGGGCTGAGTCAGACAAGGCTTTAAAAATGACACAGCCAAGTTTAAAGATGCAACGTTTATAAAAACTTGAGGTACAGGCCCATCCCCCTTTTTTCTACTTAATTTCTTTTACGCCACATAGTCTAGTGCCTGCCATGACGCGTTTCGACCGCCAGAGAGCAGTCTTGATCACATGACATGCTGCCATAGTGTAGTGTAGTTCCTATTATCCCAATAGGCTCTGCGCATTGGAATAATATCTTCAATAGTATAGACCTAGGGCAGAGGTTAACTAGGTCTTCTACCGACGATATTAGACTTAAAGTTTTGTGTTTGCCAGCTAGCTCAGAGTTCACTAGAAACTTTCTCGAATAGGCAAGGAGGATTTTAACCTCCCTGGATAGACAAGAAGGGATTTAGTTTCTGACAACCATAGAACATGACAACTTTGCTCTCCCCTAATCAAGAGTGTATCTCTAGAGTCGTGTGAAAACAAAAGACAACTTATTTTACTCAGTCAGTTCAGTGCATTCTTAGTTTCACCAGATTGTAGAGAAAAGGAAGAGACGGGCGTGTTCAATAAAAGATGTTATTTATTGATCAGTCTCTTTTCTCATACAAGAGAAATGAATCGCTATTATTGCAATACTTATAGTTAAGTAAAGTGCATACAGTAAAGACAGAATTATAAAATAATACTGTAAAAGCATTGATGTGGTTTCTGAGCCATATGATACTTTAAAATGGATAAAATAGATACATACATATATACATTTGACTAATCGTACTCAACTGGTGCTTCTAACCACGCCTACCCCAGTGTACCTGACCTAAGCCTAATACGTGGGCGGGAGTAGATAAGTAGCAGTTTAAGTTAAGTTCGTTTTGCCAAGGGACTGACTCAAGAATTCTCTGCAAGGGGTTATTCAGTTCTGTACCTGAGATCTAAAATGGTGGAGGGCTGGTATCTCTTATCCCAGGTCTTGATATTCCAGCTGCCTGCGAGGGCTGCTTGGAAGCGCCGGAGCTGGATTTCTCAGCAGGAGAAAGGCAGCATCTCGTTCTCAGCGCGTCAGGAAGGAGGGGCAGCGCCTGTGGGCTTCGCTCTCTGCTGGGCTCCTCGGCACGTCTCGCTGCTCCAATCTCGTCACCACCGCATGTGTTTGCTTAAGGCAATGTCGGTAATATTTATACCTGAAAGGTGCCGAGATTGACGTAAGGATGGACATATATACGTCAAAAGGATGTCATATGAACGGGTTCGTTCGCACATTCTTTTACTGAAGTTCTCGTGAAATCAAAACAATGGCTATGGGAATTTCCCAGGTTGCTGTAGGTTTGATTTGTTTTGAGAACTCCGTATGCCTTATCAGGGGCTGGAGGAATATCGCTTGTCTAATTAGATGGCATGCGTTATGACCTAATCAGATAACGCGCTTCTGTGCCGTGGTGTGGCTTAATCAGATAACGGTTTTTGCACCGTTGGATGGCTGCTAGTTAATTATTAACCAAACCAGGGTCAGGAATAGGGGAATCGATACAGTACCTATAGGAATACATCACACCCACTCCACGTAGACTATGTCCATATTTACAAATCTAGGCATAGTGAAACCAGTAGCGCTTGTGTATACCGTACCACCCCAAAATACATTCATATGTATTCTGAAAATTGGAATTATAAAATATACGAAACACAATCACATGTACTATCACGTGTACTATATGCACAAGCAGTCTAATAATGCTAAACATATAATGCATATTTTAAATTCAGCATGAATAAATGCGAAAACCACACATGAAATGGCTCTTAATACAGAAAAAAAGTGCGAGACCATTTCATCACAATCATAAAGTTTTGTATGAGAGTGCTAGAGGATAGCTAATGTCTCGTGACTACCTAAAATAGAAATTCAGTTCTCTAAGAATAATTTCTACTTTAAGCAGAAGATAAGTGTCCCAAAAAATCGTAAATATTTTGGAATTGGGGAAAAAGGTGCTCAAAGTTATTCCTGCTGCTCTGGTGAAAACATCATATCATTTAGACTGTTGAAAAAACTGTCAACAGCTTCTTGCGTAAGTTCCACTAACTCGGAAAAAGTTGTTACCATGCATTCATGAGCCTGAGCATGATTGCCTCCATTGATGTTTTGATCAGCATAGCTGACTGAAGGTCGTACCTGATCGATGCTGCTTTCATCTTGTACTTCACTACCCCTCAATCGTAGTGGTGAAGTCTCCACGAATGCCGTCATCAGGATTGGTAGCCGCTGGGGACAGCACAATGCATGAGCCGTTACCGGACCCAACAAGGTATCTGCGTCCATTGGCACATCCGATTGTAGTGCCAGACAGGTGTCCAACATGCATTCTTCGCCGCATAGCAAGCACCTTAATACAGGCATAACACAACTTTGCCACATTGGTCTAAATGAAAGAAACCAAGTCATGTTCAGGTCCCGAAGCCGTGCTAGTCCAAGGACTTTAGTTATGCGGTCCCGCTAGCCAATGGCTAGGATCATTTCTTCCCTTGTCGCAGGTGTTTTGTCTGTGACATGGTTTGCCATAGCGAATTAACAGGATCAAAAATAGGAAGCCTGCCACTAGTCCCAAAAGGAGAGGAAGTCCGCCAAAAATTGAATGTACAAAGTCTGGAAAAATACCCAGGATGGCTTTGAATGGTGTTAAAGCTCCTGAAAACACTGTCTTAAATACACATAAGACACCACTGGTATCAGAAATATTTAAGATTTCGTTCAGTATTTCTGCGAAATATATGGGGGAATTAGTTGATAACAATGAATGAATCTCTGCCGTTGTCCTTGCAACTTGGAGATCATACGTTTCTTTTGATGACGTTAGCCTGGTCGGCGTCTGTAGGAGCACAGTCTTCATTCTGCTTAAAGTATCAATTCGAATAGAAGCAATTTTCAAATCGGGCCATAACCTTGCCTCCCTGTCTGGAGAATCGTTAGGGAACAATACTCGTTCACAGCACATGACCTTCCTAGTCACGGTTATGAGATAAGGTTTTCCGGGCAGCAAACTACAACATCTGCGATCTACTATTAGAATGTAACTCCCGTTCGAGAGTCTCCTAAAGAATGGTTCTATTCGTGTTGCAGGTGTGCCTAGCTGGTAACATGAAAGGTTATTTGAAGTCCCTTCACAGGCTCCATGCAAGCTAATACCCTGACACAGAAGTGTACCGCTTAGTGATCTTGCACAATTATTGCCACTGAGAAACACTTTCTGGCCTTTATTACTGACACATTCGTGTGTATAGGGCAAGTTCCATATTGACTTAATGTACCCTTTACCCAACCTTTTATACTGGCCTGCCTGTATATATTTTTGGCAGAATTGAAACTGGAAAGTAGTTATCGGAATATTTATTATTCCATGTATTATCCATTCAATGACAGGTCGTTCTGACATTGTCAATGGTAATCTCTCTAGTTTTTCAATGCTCAGAATTGTATAGTCAGCACCCTTCTGTGCCAAACTGATTTGTTTATCATTAAGGTTAAAGATATTAAATAATGACGTTGTGTTGATTAAACGCAAAGGCACATAGCCAGAACGCAGATTTTGTAACGTCCAGCCAAGCTGTACAATAGAACGCAATTGGGACTGACCGTGTTGTAACATCAGTAAGTCTTGCGATATTATATCGATTGCTGAAGACACAATGCTGTCCAGAGAATGTATTCTGGAGGACAGAGTCATTAACCCATTGTCCACCACAGAAAGTGATTTTTCCAAATTAATACGGTCAATCTCCCGTATTTTTTCTGCTGTCTCAATTTGAGTTACTTTCCAGACTTCGTTATAAGCTGCATATATAGAGGCCGCTATGAAACGTTTTTGACGCTGTTTGCGTGGTCCCATAATGAAATCACGCAAGTCAGCACCTTCTGTAAGTAAAGTTAGGTGTTGCTTAATTTCAGCCAGTGTGGACGTTTGTAGCCATTGAAGGCAGAGCTTGCCCACGCTGTAGGTGGTTACTATCCCTGGATGTTGTCTTTGGGAATATCTAGGGTCTGGCCTAGTCAATGTGAACCCCTGTATTTTGTTCAGGAATCTGTCTTGACAGTTATTTGTATCTGTGGGCCAGATCAACCATTTTTTCCATTCAGGATGTGTTCTGTTTTGGTTTAATATATGGTTTACGTCTATCTCAACATCTATAGAGCTATTACTGTTCACTGTTGGCTTTGGAATAGACGGTTTGTTCAAATATTTGATTTTGGCTAAGCCAAGACAGGTAGTTTGTTGAATAGTGTCGTTCAAAAATATAATTTGTTCTGGGATCATGCAGGCTCTAAACAATGATTCTATACCTTGTACTTGCCAATCTCTTGTACCCCAAACAGTTTTTGCTTCAATATTATTGTTCCAGAAATCAAACCCAAATGTATTCATTTGCTCAAAAAATGAATCGGAATATATCAATTTTGTGTTTGTAAGCATGGTCTTCATACCTGTCTTATTTGACAATTTGAAATAAAATGTTTCTGCATTACTTGTGTTAAACCCTGAAAAGTATGAATAATTATCATAAAAATGTTTTCGAGCTATCTTTTGGAGGAGTAGCACAATGTCCCCATTGGTTATAATTTAAAACATTTCTAGGTTGTGCAGATTTATGTAGATAATGGTTACCATAGTGGTTGTAGCAGAACATCTGATCATAATTAGACGAACCCTGCAAATAATCATGTTCTGTGAATTTAGCAGACATCACAAGATCAGACATC
The DNA here is from genome assembly GCF_964261635.1 of Lissotriton helveticus. Classification (NCBI taxonomy): domain Eukaryota; kingdom Metazoa; phylum Chordata; class Amphibia; order Caudata; family Salamandridae; genus Lissotriton; species Lissotriton helveticus. Next base: position 1,316,693,130 of record NC_136057.1, on the reverse strand, counting down.
ATATCATTAATACTTTCAAAGTCCCAATCATCAGCAAATGTGCTTGGTTTTACAAAGTCACTCAATGAGATCTTGAATTGGTGTGGATACTTCAGGATTTCAACCGGACCATAGATTTCATATTCAGCTTTGTCCCATGCTACACCGCCTGGTATAGGATTGGCTGTGAAGTTCACTGAAGAAAGTTCTCTTTTCTCGATGTGTGAAGATGTGTGTGGTTTAAGGACCAAGTTGATTTTCTGGCTTGCTGTGTCCATTTTTGCATATTTTCCTTCAATGAAATGTCCCAAGCATAGTACCATGATGAGCCAAAGAATGAGGATAAATGCACCTAAGGCCACCCAAAATTCAATCCATGGAGAAATCAGATAGGTTTCTTTCAGCTGTTGAAAAAGTTCCTTTGCTTTGTCTTTAAAAGTTTTTGTCGATGGTTGTACTTCTGTTTCACTTGGATCTTCAGAAAAAACATCGAAATTGATGAAGTAGCCGGATGCCGTTCTGTCAATTGTTCCAATTGCTTCTGGATTACTTTTTGCTTTTGGATTTTGCTTTGTTTCATTAGAAAAGTCTGTAGTTACATCATCGTAGGTTGTTGTTTCTTGATGAAATGTTTTGATTTGGGTTTTAAGAGGTTCAAGTTCCATTGCTTTGTTGCATAGTCCTTGTTGTTTCACTGTAGATTTTCCAAATGTGATCAGTCTTTCAGTTTGAACCTCTGCATTCGTAGCAAACATTGGTCTTCTGCTACTTCTTGGGAGTCCACTTGGCCTACGGTTTGTTATCGGCCACATGATTGTGGTTTTACCAGGTCGATGGATATGACTCGGTTCTCCTTTTTACCAGCAAGGGGCGGTAGTACTACTGATCTTGTCCCGTTGATAGACAAGACAGGAACTGCTTTTCTGTAAGAAGGCCCAAATTCCTTCTTTACCGCGATCTTTTCTCTGACCAGATCCCCGACTTTTGGAATCCAGACAGGCCTTGCTGGGACAGGTGGTTTTTCTTCAGTGGTTGTTGGCTGTTGTTTCAACTTTATGTTGCTCAGGTCTTTTCTTGTTTCATTTAAGTCCTGCAAAATAGCCAAACGATCTTTGATATCAAAGCTTTTGTCTTTAACCACTGAAGTCTGACTATCAAGATCTTGGATCATCATTCTAGTCCGAACAATAGTTCGTACGGACTGAACCCTTTCAGAGAATTCCTTGGCAGGTTATTTAGACTACGTTGGACACTTATTAAATGTTTGACCCACCCAGCTCCCGAACCCAATACCTTTTCCGTTATAGATTGCTTTATGTCTTGGTTTTTTCTTTACACCATCCCGTATCCCTCAGGAAGGAAGTGAGAAGAGTCCCGCTATGCAATGCTCATTTGGCCATGCTTCCCCATAAGCTTGAGGGCTAAAGGGAATATATTAGTCAAAACGTAGCATGCTCCTAGCGTATATGCCATTATAGACTTGCAAATCTTTTTATAACAGTCCAGACGTCAGCCGAGCGCTTGGGTCTACATTATAAGTGAAAATTAGTCTTTTTATGTTAATATAATGCTTTTTTCATGATGGGTACTTTCTTATTGTTGTTGTTTATCTGGAGCGAAATGCCATGGCAATAGTCCTCCTTGCTCGCCACTGCGATCTCTATTGCAGTCTGGGCAGTTTTTTACAAAAATGTGATGATGCAGGCTCATGCCTGGCCACCAGTACACTGATTGTAATTCTTCCAGAGAATCTTTTTGCTTAAGGTGTCTGAGACCCTCACCCATATGTGCGTCTGCTATTAACAAGCCTCTCCTGTCCGTGTTTGGAATTACTCTATCCCCCACTCCAGGGATTCGAGCAAAAGGGACTGAGTTTGCATCGATTATGTATGTATAATTGAGTGGATAATTGATCGGTAGCGCTGAGCAGTCGCCTTTTGATGACGTTTTCACCACCAGCACAGTTTCACCGTCAATGTGTTTTACTGTACGCTTTTTTGTAGCTACGGAGGCCGGTTTAGTTGCTACCGCTGTGGCTGTCTCAGCCAATGAATTCCCTGCAACGTGAACGCCATCACGCTGATGACTCAGTGAATGTATCACGTGAGTTTTTGGTAGTTCTTTCTTTAAAAGAACTAACTGTTCCCAAAGCGCTTTCTGCTTTATTGTGGCACCTGTGTCATCTTTGTAACCGTTTTGAATCCATTTCTGCAAATCGTTATTGTATGATTTGACACAGTAATACGAATCGCACACAATAAGTGTCGGGAATTCGCGATCGGCATTATCTAGCGCCATTTTTAATGCTATTATTTCAGTTTGCTGTTCTGAATTATTTTCCACTGAGTGTGTTTTTGTAAGTAGAGGTCTTAATTTACCTCCGCGACACACTTCTTTTACAATTTCGCATGTGGCGTTGTAAGCCAGCTCTCCCCAAACTGAGGGTTGAGCATGACCGTCTGTATATATTACACAGGCGTACTGTCGTAAAGGCAGAATGTCGATTGTCAGAGGGTATTCTCTCTCATATTCTAGATATTTTAATTCTTTCATTTCCGGGTCAAAATAGTATTTTACTTTGTCTGTAGCAACAGAATTTACCCATTGTATCCATTCTGGATTTAGTGCAGTTGTCGGTAAATTACATGGTGTTGTTAATGCCTCAAAAGCTGATTCTGCTGTTCTGACTGTAACCTGTCTACCGTCTGCTTGGTATTTTTCTTTTGCTACAGTTGTTTGAACCGCATGAACAATGTTTTCCTTAATGCTGAACCTTTTTTCAGCTTCTGTGTACAAATGTGATTTGTATGCTATTGGTACCTTCTCTCCCTCATTAGAGGTCAGGTATGTGAATCCGCATTTTCCTGGGATGACTCGAATCACAAGGTTGCGTGTGTTGTCACATGTTTGTAATTTTGTTTTAACTAACATATCTGTTTGTAAAGATCTCAAAATTTCTGTGTGTTTTTGAGTCCAATTGTTTCTTTCAAAATCTGGTTTTATTAGATCATAGAGAGGTTTAATTCTCTCTGCATAATTTATAATGTAAGTTCTTCCGAAATTTAGGAAGCCTAGAATTGATTGTAAGTTTTTCAGTGTTCTAGGTGCTTGGATTACAGCACATTTCTCTAGGAAATTGTCAGCCAGGCTTTTGCCTTCACTTGATAGTTCATATCCTAAAAACAGGACTGTTAGATAGGCAATTCTTGACTTTTTAAAGTTGAATTTGTATCCCTCTGCTGCAAACCCAAGTATTATGGTGTTCACTCTCTTCAAGTGAGTATCCAAGTCATCATCTGTTAGATAGATGTCGTCGATATAAGATAATGCCTCGTCATCATATGTTTGTAGTAATTCTGTTACTCTCGCTGAGAATAATCCTGGGCTGTTCTTGAACCCCTGGGGCAAACAACAGAATTTTTTTTGCGTGCCATTTATTGAGAACGCCGTCAAATATCTGCTCTCTGGTGCTATATTTTGACAAAAGAATCCATTAGAAATGTCTAATGTGGTTTTGTATTTTTTGCGCACTATGTTATTCATTAGTGCAGCACTATCCGAGTTTTGTACTGCAAATGTTTTGCAACATGAGTTAAGGTGTCTGTAGTCCAAAACAAGACGATATGAATTGTCTGGTTTGGAGGCAGGAAACAAAGGGTTGTTCATTTGTGAGGTGCAAGTTTCAATCACCCCCTGGTATTCAAGTTGATCTAGGATCTCTTTTACCTGTTTTTTAGCTTCTTGCTTAATCGGGTACTGCCTCTGTGCAGTAGGTTGTGATTTTAACTGGATTTTGTGAGGAGGAGAGTCCTCATCCCATCCCACATGATTTTTATATAAGGCAGGGGCTTGAGCTACTGCCCACTTTCTTGCAAGTGTATATTTTTTATGAATTGGAATATGGTTTGAGAAGGCAGGCATAATTATTTCTTTGCCATGTGGGCACTCCCTGACAAACTCTGGAGGCCAGTCTCGTTCAGCTAGAAGGATGTCATAGCCCTTGGAGAGATTATCCCAAAATAGACCCCTTATTTTTCTAGTCTTATCCCCCTCTATACGCAATGTTATTTCATATATTTTATGAGGTTTGCTAACTCTGGTATCTGCAGTTTCCACCTGAATGTATTCATTCGTGTCCACTGTCTCCAGATGATTCATAAGGACTTTGCGAGCTATGCTCACTTCTGCTGCGCTGTCTAGCATTGTCTGAGCCCATTCTCCGTTTTTCAGCTGTGTCCTCAGTATTCTCGGCATTGTTGATTACTTTAATACTGGCTACCTTCTTTTTTGGAAATTGTAATTTTTTATTCAGATGAGCAGGTTCTTTGTCTTTGGACTTGACGTACTCTTCCCTGTGTTCTGATCGTCCTCTTCTTTCCGATTTCTGCGAGGAAGTCTGAAAAGATTGAGAGGGACGTGTATCAACATCTTGATATCTTTCAGGTTTTTTTATATTATCCCTATTTCTAAGGTTGTATTTTTTCACAGAGGGCTCCCTTTGGGGAGACTTGCATCCTTGATCAGGAGATCTTTCTCTCCGCCGAGGAGACCTTCCTCTGGACTGGAATCTTTTTTTCTTTAGGATTGGATTGTTTATTTCCATCCCAGCTCTTTTTTTGAGTGTTTAAATTATTTTTAATAAATACCTTTTCAGGACTTTCAACTAGTTGGGGTTTCACTGGTATTCCACCCAAACTATCTCTTCCTAGTTCTTCATAGGATTTTTCTATGATTCTGGCAATTTCAGATGGTTGGTCTGCTATATTTGTCTCTTTTAACCTCTGGCGAATCGCCACATTTGCTGCTTCTCCCTTTATGTTGGCTAATAATATTGCCGAGACCTGCTTGAATTCTTTCAGTAATTTCATACCGAGAGTTAAAGCGGGTTCTGGACCGTATTCATCTTGAATCTGTTTTAGCACATCTGGTATTACTGACATGGATGGTACACCATGTGTTTTTATGTAAATGGAAGCAAAGACTGTTCCCCAAGTGTCACAGTCCTCCACATGTGGTGCGATTCCCATTGGAAGACAGATAGTCAGAATCCTATGTTTCTCAACAGGGGTGGTATCTGGAAACACCGCCTCTATTTGAGTGATTTTTTGTGCTAGCCAGAAAGGAATTTGTTCCCGTTTTGCGGGTACTTTACCTAGACAGGACTGTATGTTCTGAGGTGTAATTTTATTTGTGTTCCCCTGATGAGTGGTCAGCTGTGGAATTTTAATTGCTGGTTGGACTGTTGAAGTCCGCATTACATATTGGACTAATTGTCTATGTATTTTTATTAATTGTTTTAGCTGTGCTAAAAGATCTGGTGCAGGCATTTCTTCAATGTCTGGATGTGGTGTGTATCCGGCTAGGACCGGCCACGTTGCTCCTGGTCTACCTAGTGGATCAAGCCTGGTGATGTGATTATTATGTTTTAGGGCGCCATTAAACAAGAGCAGGTGCTCTTGGAATTTGAGTGGTATTTCCACCTCCTCGAAAGGAGTGTACTCATTAGGAGGTTCCTCTATTTTGTAATAGTGGAAGTCCTTTGTTACAGCGTTTGCTGCTGGAAAGTTTATCCATGAATAGAATACCTCTGTCTGCCGATATTCGTGTGCCTCAATTACGAATATGACTGTACCACCTCTTGGTGTCAGTCCATTTTCTATAAGTTTTAAGGTTATAGATTTTCTTATGTTGACCGGGATGAGTATTATATCCGGGTCATTTTGCAGCAGAGTATTGTCAGCTGCTAGGAGTTCAGTTGCTATTCTAACTGTCTCCCTTTCTTCTTCAGTTTCTGACATACTATTGTCAAGAAGATTATTTTATTTATTTGCAGATCAGGTTTCTATGGAAACAAAGATTAGATGCACAATATTTTGGAACAGTGTATCCTTCAACGTTGAGTAAACCAAGAACCATACATAGGAGTCTCCTCCTGCGAGGTTTGGCGGATATGACCTTTCACCCACTCCAGACGTCTTTGGAGTATTATGGGAAAAAGGGGTCTGTGTGAAAAAGCACGACTGAGTTACTCTAATGTCTTGCGTTAGTTTTATCGCCTATCCAAACGGTAGGGCGCCATGTAGTGTAGTTCCTATTATCCCAATAGGCTCTGCGCATTGGAATAATATCTTCAATAGTATAGACCTAGGGCAGAGGTTAACTAGGTCTTCTACCGACGATATTAGACTTAAAGTTTTGTGTTTGCCAGCTAGCTCAGAGTTCACTAGAAACTTTCTCGAATAGGCAAGGAGGATTTTAACCTCCCTGGATAGACAAGAAGGGATTTAGTTTCTGACAACCATAGAACATGACAACTTTGCTCTCCCCTAATCAAGAGTGTATCTCTAGAGTCGTGTGAAAACAAAAGACAACTTATTTTACTCAGTCAGTTCAGTGCATTCTTAGTTTCACCAGATTGTAGAGAAAAGGAAGAGACGGGCGTGTTCAATAAAAGATGTTATTTATTGATCAGTCTCTTTTCTCATACAAGAGAAATTAATCGCTATTATTGCAATACTTATAGTTAAGTAAAGTGCATACAGTAAAGACAGAATTATAAAATAATACTGTAAAAGCATTGATATGGTTTCTGAGCCATATGATACTTTAAAATGGATAAAATAGATACATACATATATACATTTGACTAATCGTACTCAACTGGTGCTTCTAACCACGCCTACCCCAGTGTACCTGACCTAAGCCTAATACGTGGGCGGGAGTAGATAAGTAGCAGTTTAAGTTAAGTTCGTTTTGCCAAGGGACTGACTCAAGAATTCTCTGCAAGGGGTTATTCAGTTCTGTACCTGAGATCTAGAATGGTGGAGGGCTGGTATCTCTTATCCCAGGTCTTGATATTCCAGCTGCCTGCGAGGGCTGCTTGGAAGCGCCGGAGCTGGATTTTTCAGCAGGAGAAAGGCAGCGTCTCGTTCTCAGCGCGTCAGGAAGGAGGGGCAGCGCCTGTGGGCTTCGCTCTCTGCCGGGCTCCTCGGCACGTCTCGCTGCTCCAATCTCGTCACCACCGCATGTGTTTGCTTAAGGCAATGTCGGTAATATTTATACCTGAAAGGTGCCGAGATTGACGTAAGGATGGACATATATACGTCAATAAGGATGTCATATGAACGGGTTCGTTCGCACATTCTTTTACTGAAGTTCTCGGTGAAATCAAAACAATGGCTATGGGAATTTCCCAGGTCGCTGTAGGTTTGATTTGTTTTGAGAACTCCGTATGCCTTATCAGGGGCTGGAGGAATATCGCTTGTCTAATTAGATGGCATGCGTTATGACCTAATCAGATAACGCGCTTCTGTGCCGTGGTGTGGCTTAATCAGATAACGGTTTTTGCACCGTTGGATGGCTGCTAGTTAATTATTAACCAAACCAGGGTCAGGAATAGGGGAATCGATACAGTACCTATAGGAATACATCACAATAGTGCCCTCATTTAAATAGTGAAACAACCCCAATGTGTCAAAACAGAACTATCAGTGCTCATAGACATAGATGTCAGACTCTAGAATGAATACTAACCATCAAAATACGGTGCTATTAAAAAATTGCAGAGGAGTAAAAAGTCCTAAATACATTGCATAACACATAACTCAACTTAAATGCAATGAATTATCTCCAAATGGATATCATTCTCAATCTGGTATATAAATCATTATCCAAGATCTTAACCATTATATGTTTTCATAAAGCGTGGCATCGTAACAACGAGGTGTTGATAAATTACACAGTACATTGATAAATTCTTTAAGGTGCAAATGCCAACAGTTCAAAGTGCTAGAATGTCCACTCGTAGTTAGATCAATGTAATAGATAGTACATAGATAAAGGGAACATGCTTTTTAAAATTGACTGATTTCATTTAGACTCCGATAATGGTAATATATCACTGGATAGGGCAGATCAAAAATCACATCAGTAACATTCACGCAACAATATTGAAATCATATCGTAAATAGTAACCCTGGGTATAGTTCGCGAAGTAGCGCTACGCCTAGCTACGCGAAGTGCACTTCGCACTACGTGAGCTATGCGTAGCACTACGCAAACTGCGTAGTACCCTGTTCGCGATGATTGCACAACGCCGGATGCTTGTACGCACTGTGCAATCATTGAAAACAGCATCTTGCACAGTGCGAGCTGTCTTTTACTGCCGCTCGAGTAGATTTTTACTCGAGCGGCAGCTTCCTCAAAGCGGACTCATAGTTTCTCATCATGAGCGGTCGCGAGCATACATGACCACTCACAATGAGAAACCTGACCTCCCCGCGTAGAGAATATCGCTGTGAGGTTTATTTTCCACGCTTGCGATAGCAACTTGATGTTGCTGATCACGAACGAGGAAAAAGTCGCGCCGGGATGACATTTTGCTTGCTCGCAGTTGCCAACTTGACGTTGAGGACTGCGAGCAAGCAAAAAATTACCGCTGTACTACGCTACGCGTGTTTGCACTGTGCTACGTGCAGTTCGCGTAGTGCGAAGTAGCGCAAACTTCGCAAACTACTCAAGTATAGCGTAGTGCTTTGCCCAGGGTTAGTAAATAGTCAAGAGACAGAGCTGTAAAGTGCAAGTGCTAAAATAATAAAACCACCCTAAAATGCTATATTTTAAAGTGGTACAGTGTTGTCCAAAAATATGAACAACTAGTAAAGACTAGAAGCTGCCCAGAAGCTAAAAGACGCAACCTCAAACCACGTCAAAGACTAGCAAAGAGATATTGAAAGTATAAACATCACATATGGTATAGATTGCGATTCATTGATCTAGCTGAGAGAAGAAAAAAGTGGAAGCCTGAGATGGTACTACAGTAAACAGTATATAAAATCCTCACTGGTGTTTAACCCATTAGGCATTTTGGTATCTAGTGCAAGAACAAAGTGGGACTCCAACTGTCTAAGACGTTTGTCTTGGTTACCACCACCACGTGATATAGGGACAGCACCAATTACATAGTATTTGAGCTTACTGAGATTGTTTTAATGCACTAACTTCAGATGACAGGCCACTGGATCGTTGGAGTCAGAATTGACCACTGCCCTCAGGTGTTGTAAAATACTGTTAAAAACTTGTAACTTAGAGCTGCCCACATATTTGAGCCCACAGGAACATTCTAAGATGTAGACTGAAATTCAGTGCGACGCGTATAATGTCCCCTAATTTTTACAGGTTTCTCATTGAATGAAGTAGTATATTCTGTTGTGTTCACACCGAATTTACAGGCACGACAGGAGCTACATTTGAAGAACCCTGTTTTATTTGATAGCCAAGTTTGCTTGGGAATGAACTCCAGACTGCTCTTAACTAGGGTGTCCCTCACTGATGTTGTACATCTGAAAGTGATGGAAGGCTGTTTTGGGAGAATCTGATTTAGAGTGATATCAGTCAGGATAATAGGCCAATGGGAATTAATGATGCATCGTATCTGTCTATCTTGCCTACTGAAGGTAGTAATCAACCTTATTTCCTGTGTGTTGTCCAAAGTAGAATTAATCTGAGAGGTGCCAACAGGTGTAGTCATATCACTGAGATTTGACGGCAGACAACATTCTCTAGTGAGTGAGTTAGCTCTGGAAAGGGCATTTATTACTATTCTGTGTTTATACCCACGGGAAATGAAGCGTTCGACAGCTTCTTGTTGCCATTGCTCGAGATCAGAGTCAGAGCTGCCAATGATCCATATTCATACAAATTCATCGTAGGGGATACTGCGTATCAGGTGACTCGGATGTGCACTGCTGGCAGGGAGAACTGAATTACCAGTCGTTATTTTTCAGTTGAGTTTAGTGTGGATTTCTCCTTTGTCTATATAGATCTGCACATCTATAACCTCTACACTTTGGTCACTGATTGCAGCAGTAAACCTCAAATTCAACTCATTAGTATTGATAGATGTAACAAATGAATCTGCCTCCTCTCGTGTGCCCTTCCATATTGCAAAAACATCATCAATGTAACGCCACCAATATATGTAAAGATAAGAGGTCCCCTGCTACTAATGAGAAGTTCACCTAGGAGGGAAATACTTACTGTAAAGTTCCTAGGGCAACTTCAAATTATGGTTAAAAATACATCATGATATTCTAATCAAGGGAAGAGACCATATCTGGACGAGAGAGGTCTCATACCATCCTCTGATGGATTGTGGTGCCTTTACCTCCTTTCTTAATGCTTCACAATAGAGCTTAATGGGTCTGGTATCACCCACGCTGGCATTGCTGTTCCCACCATGTTTTGGTTAATGTTATTGATGGATTAGTTCTCTTTGCTACTTGGTTGGTTTTCAGTCACAGACCCTTCTCCAATGCTGTATAGCTTTGGTATATATTCCAAGTTAAGGCTAGATGTCTTTATTAGATGGACGAGTTACTTACCTTTGGTAACGATGTATCTGGTAGAGACACAGTCTAGCCACAGATTCCTTAACGGCAACCCATCCTCCCCCTCTGCAAGGGCTTTTTCAGAGTGGGTTTTACCCACTTGCCTCCTTACAGGTAGTCTTTCAAATCCTGCAGGATGGTGTGCTTCACTTCCCTCTGTGGTAGGATGTCTCATGCTGTTTTACCTATTGCTTCACCACCCATTCTTGAAATTGGGTTGTGGGTTCAATGCCCTTTCACTCTCCTCCACCCTGGTTCTTGCAGTGTGGGGCATGATCATGTTCTTATATACTCCCTTCCACCCTCTTCTATTTTGTAACCATTTCAGTGGGGTCTCCTTGACTATGTTGTGATCAATTACTTTGGGGTCTATTTGACTGTGCTACAGCCAATAGGTCATTTATGGGGTTTATGATTGTACATTATCTGTTGTTGCAGAAATGTGGTCAAATAACATGAGTCATGCTGTTCCAGTTCTGTTGCCCATTACAGTTACATTCTGTGATTGCAGACTGCCTATCATTTGCCATGCCATTAGTCTCCAATGCTGTTTTGCCTCATAGGAGGGCATGGGTCTCCGCTTCTGCAACACTGTTTCTAGGGGAGAGTGCTCCGCTCCCCCCCTTCGGTCCCTTACTGTATAAAGTACTCTTTCATTGATATATATACATGGTGATGTTTCTCATCATCCTACGATTTATTGTTGTTTCAAACATTTTTTATCTTTTTTAGCACCCTGTTCCCACACACTCATTGTTTTGGTAGTGGCTCCGCCGAAAGGCTTCACAGTAGAACACTGACATCAGCGTGCCAGGGGGGACTTGTATGGCTCCATTGACGTCATATCTGTGGACGATGTCAGGATGGAGCCATGCAACGCCATCCCCTGGCACGCAGAGGTACTGCTGAAGATTCTCAAGATCCAGTCTGATGCCTGGGGATATTCTAAGTTAAGGAATCTGCGGCTAGACTGTGTCTCTACCAGATACATTGTTACCAAAGGTAAGTAACTCAGCATGAAAGTCCAGCCCCCTTAGGACAATGGGGAGCGGGGAACACAATGACATTGGAATGATAGAGAAATAAGGAAACGGAAACCTAGGACACTCAATGATGAGATGAGGAGAAACAGAATATGGTCGAGGGGTGATCATGTTGTGTGGTGTTTTAGGCTCCGAGTGAATTTTCCCGATTCATGCCCTTATATAGATACAATTTACATTGCCCTTATATAGGCATAGAAATCAAGCCCTTATTTAGGCATAGCCCATGCTACCCAAATACAGGCATGGCTACTTCCACCCGTATCAAACGTCACAGCGATTTCTTGGAAAACCAGCTTAAGCCATTAGGGACTTCCCCTTGCTTGAATATTGATTTCTCCAAGAACTCAGTTAGTTTTACAATGAACAACTATTCCTTATGGGTTCATTCATGATGTTCATATGCCAGACTTTACGTCAAACTATGGCATTCCTAAAGACCTTCAACGTATAAATATGCCTTCACTTGCTATGGCAAACTACGGTGGTTCGGAGCAGATCAACAGCCTACTTGCCGGATGCAGCTCATTACAGAAAGTGCCAAAGGAAGCCGTCTCTCCAGCTGATGCACTGATCAGGAAGCGCCCTTCTCCTGCCGAGAATCCAGCTCCAGTGTTTCTTGCTCCCCTTGTGGGGTGTTGGGAAATCGAGTCCCGAGACAGCGATACCAGACTTCCTTCATTCTAAGGTATGGAGCTGATTAGTACCTAGAGAAACCTTTGGTAGATTCTTGACAAAAACTAAACCTATGCTAAACAACACTTACTTCTTCCCTCGTAACATAACATAACATAACATAACATGTGTATTTGTAAAGCGCACGTTCACCACTACAGGTATCTTGGCGCTGAATAACAGATGTTTGTTGTTAACCAACTCAACGGTAGTCATTTTATCGACCTCAGATGGATGAAAGGCTGAGTGGACCTGCCGGGATTTGAACCTGTGACCATGAGTTCGAACACAGGTCCCTGCAGTAGACGCATTAGTCCACTGAGCCACCAGACCGTACTAGACTTAGGTTAGGTACATTGGGGTAGGCTTATTTTAGAAGCACCGGTTGAGTATTTTTAGTCTGTTATTTATTTATGTATTTTTATATGGCTTAGAAACCATACAATGCTCTTACAGTATTATTTCATATTACTGTTTACGCTGTACGCATTATACTTTGCAGTCTGCATTGCGATTGTAGCAGTTCCCCTCTCTTGCATGAGAAAAAAGACTGTTCAATAAACCTTTTATTGAAAACGCCCATCTCACTATTTCTCTGCAACTCTGAAGAAATGAAGCATGCACGAATGACTGAGTGAAATACTTATCTATTGTTTCCGCGACACTGAGAGATATATTCTTAATCTTGGGAAACAAAGTTGTCATGTTTATGCGGTTGTCAGAAACCAATCCCTTATTGTGTATTCGAGAAAGTTTCTAGTGACCTCTGAGTTAGCTGGCACACATAATTAAGTTTGGTATATTCGATAGAGACCTAGTTGACCTCAGTCCTACGTCAAATCTATAGGATGTATTATTCCAATGCGCAGAGACTATTGGGAATATAGGAACTACACTACATGGCGCCCAATGTTTGGTAAGGCACTAATTTAACGCTAGATACTAAAGTAACTCAGTCATGCTTTTTCTCAGAGACCCTTTTCCCGTAAAATACTCCAATAGATGTCTGGAGTGGGTAAAAGGATAAATATCCGCCATAGCTTAGTAGGACGAAAATCCTATGTATTCATTTTTGGTTTGCTCAACGTTGAAGAATACAGTGTTCCAAAATATTGTGCACCTTATCTTTGTTTCCTTGAAACTTGCTCTGCAAACTTTCAATCAACAAAATGACAATAGCGACACCGATAATGGTGGACCTGCAGTAAATCCGACAGCTTTTGACACAACAGGTTTTAATGAAACCGACGAGGAAGCTATACGCATTCCTGTAAATTTAAGGAAAATCATCACTATAAAACTTATAAAAAATGGCCTAACATCGAGAGGTGGTAGGGTAGTTTTTGTGATAGAGGCACATGAATATCACCATACAGATATTCTTGGATAGACTTCCCTGAAGAAAATCCAGTAACACAATGGTTTCACTTCTATAAGGAAGATGAACCACCAACCGAATACATTCCTTTCAAGGATATAGAAATTCCACTAACTTAACAGGGACGATTCAGAAAAGGGGGTGGTGATGAACAGAGTGTCTGAATTAAGCAGACCACTCTTACCCAGTCCAAAGATCAGGGCTTGATCCATCACCGTTATTTATCGCACTGCCCCATCCCAGCTCAGAACCTGGCTATATGCAAATTAGTCTGTCCCTGGCCCAGTGCATCATGGGAACAGGGCAGACCAAACTACCAAGCCAATTCTTCACCAGAAAGGAGACAAGCTACCGGGGACCGGTTTCTGGCATTTCAGCCTCTTCGGCCCGGCTTGCTTGAATCCTGATGGAGCAGTGAGAAAGGGACTCATGTCTGAGTATACCCTGCCACACCTATAGTGGCCAAAAACGATTCAGAAAAGGGGGTGGTGATGAACAGAGTGTCTGAATTAAGCAGACCACTCTTACCCAGTCCAAAGATCAGGGCTTGATCCATCACCGTTATTTATCTCACTGCCCCATCCCAGCTCAGAACCTGGCTATATGCAAATTAGTCTGTCCCTGGCCCAGTGCATCATGGGAACAGGGCAGACCAAACTACCAAGCCAATTCTTCACCAGAAAGGAGACAAGCTACCGGGGACCGGTTTCTGGCATTTCAGCCTCTTCGGCCCGGCTTGCTTGAATCCTGATGGAGCAGTGAGAAAGGGACTCATGTCTGAGTATACCCTGCCACACCTATAGTGGCCAAAAACGATTCAGAAAAGGGGGTGGTGATGAACAGAGTGTCTGAATTAAGCAGACCACTCTTACCCAGTCCAAAGATCAGGGCTTGATCCATCACCGTTATTTATCTCACTGCCCCATCCCAGCTCAGAACCTGGCTATATGCAAATTAGTCTGTCCCTGGCCCAGTGCATCATGGGAACAGGGCAGACCAAACTACCAAGCCAATTCTTCACCAGAAAGGAGACAAGCTACCGGGGACCGGTTTCTGGCATTTCAGCCTCTTCGGCCCGGCTTGCTTGAATCCTGATGGAGCAGTGAGAAAGGGACTCATGTCTGAGTATACCCTGCCACACCTATAGTGGCCAAAAACGATTCAGAAAAGGGGGTGGTGATGAACAGAGTGTCTGAATTAAGCAGACCACTCTTACCCAGTCCAAAGATCAGGGCTTGATCCATCACCGTTATTTATCTCACTGCCCCATCCCAGCTCAGAACCTGGCTATATGCAAATTAGTCTGTCCCTGGCCCAGTGCATCATGGGAACAGGGCAGACCAAACTACCAAGCCAATTCTTCACCAGAAAGGAGACAAGCTACCGGGGACCGGTTTCTGGCATTTCAGCCTCTTCGGCCCGGCTTGCTTGAATCCTGATGGAGCAGTGAGAAAGGGACTCATGTCTGAGTATACCCTGCCACACCTATAGTGGCCAAAAACGATTCAGAAAAGGGGGTGGTGATGAACACCCTAAGCGTGGAAGGGTATACTCAGATGTGAGTCCCTTGCTCATTGCACCATCAGGATTCAAGCAAGCCGGGCCGAAGACGCCTGAAATGGCAGAAACCGGTCCCCGGAAGCTTGTTTCCTTCCCAGTGTAAGAATTGGCTTTTGTAGTCTGGTCTGCCCTGTTCCCATGATGCACTGGGCCAGGGACAGACTAATTTGCATACAGCCAGGTTCTGAAACTGGGATGGTGCAATGAGCTAAAAAACGGTGTTGGATCTAGCCCTGATATCTTGACTGGGTGAGAGTACTCTGCTTAATTCAGAGACTCTGTCCATCACCACCCCTTGTTGTAAATAATTTTGTCCACCCTAAGCGTGGAAGGGTATACTCAGATGTGAGTCCCTTGCTCATTGCACCATCAGGATTCAAGCAAGCCGGGCCGAAGACGCCTGAAATGGCAGAAACCGGTCCCCGGAAGCTTGTTTCCTTCCCAGTGTAAGAATTGGCTTTTGTAGTCTGGTCTGCCCTGTTCCCATGATGCACTGGGCCAGGGACAGACTAATTTGCATACAGCCAGGTTCTGAAACTGGGATGGTGCAATGAGCTAAAAAACGGTGTTGGATCTAGCCCTGATATCTTGACTGGGTGAGAGTACTCTGCTTAATTCAGAGACTCTGTCCATCACCACCCCTTGTTGTAAATAACTAACTTAACAGGAGCATGCGCTCTGGTTCAATGGCGCCCTAAAACATATAAATCACATTACTAGGCTCGGTCCACTAGGTAGACCAGGAGCAACATGGCCGGTATTAGCCAGCTATACACCACATCCTGCCATTAATGAAATGTCAGGTGCAGAACTATTAGCTCAACTAAAAGAGCTAATCAAAATCTATAGACAATTGGTTCAATATGTCATGCGGACTCTTACAGTCCAACCGGCAATAATGATTCCACAGCATCCCCCTTACCAGGGGAACACAAATAAGATTACACCACAGACTCTACATTCAGTTGTTGGTAAACTACCCGCAAAACGGGAACAAATTCCATTCTGGCTAGCTCAAAAAATTACTCAAATCAAGGCAGTATTTCCTGATACTACCCCCAATGAGAAACACAGAATTCAAACAATCTGTTTACCGATGGGGATCGCACCACACCTGGAGGACTGCGACACTTGGGGTATAGTCTTTGCTGCAATCTATACCAAAACACATGGTGTTCCGTCTATGGCGGTAATACCAGACGTCCTGAAACAGATTGAAAATGAATACAGGGCAGAGCCTGCTTTAAATTTAGGTATGAAATTACTGAATGATTTCAAACAGGTCTCAACAATAATATTAGCTAATATTAAAGGTGAAGCAGCATCTGTGGCGATCCGCCAAAAGTTAAGGGAATTTGATGTAACTGAGCAACCACAAGAACTGGCCAGAATAATTAAAAAATCCTATGAAGAATTAGGCAGAGACAGTCTGGGTGGGAAACCAGTTAAACCCCAACTGTCAGAAAGTCCTGAAAAGGTCTTTATTAAAAACACTCCTACTCCTCCTGAAAAGAAGTGGGAGAACACTAAACAAACTTCTAAAGAGAAGCGTTCTCAATCCAGAGGTAGGTCTCCTCAAAAGGCGCCCTCAGAAAGGAGGTATAACCTCAGGAACAGGGATAATTTGAGAAAACCTGATAGATATCAAGATACTGATACACGTTCATCTCGTACCTTTCAGACTTGGTCACAGAAATCCGAAGGAAGAGGTTGGTCAGAACACAAGGAAGAACGCGTGAAGTCTAAAGACGATCAACACGTTCAGAAAAATAAGAAAACTCAATTCACCTAAGAGAAGGTAGCAGGTCTAAAAATCAGACATGCCGAGGATCTTGAGGATACAACTCAAGAACGGGGAGTGGGCTCAGACAATGTTGGACAGCACAGCAGAAGTCACCATAGCTCGCAAGAACTTGAAGGCTCATCTGGAGACAGTGGACTTGAATGAGTACATCCAAGTTGAAACTGCAGGGACCAGGGTTAGAGTCCCCCATAAGTTATATGAAGTAACACTCCAGATGGAGGCGGACATAACTAGAAAAATAAGATCACTGTTTTTGGAGCTGCTGTCTCAGGGTTATGACATTCTTCTAGCTGAACAAGACTGGCCACCACAATTTTTCAGGGAGGGCCCGCATGGCGAAGAAATCATTATGCCAGCCTTCTCCAATCATATTCCGATTCATTTAAAATATAATTATGCCAGGAAATGGGCAGTAGCCCAGGATCCTGAATTATACAAAAATCATGTAGGATGGGATGAGGATTCTCCTCACCATAAAATCCAACTAAAAAATCAACCAACTGCGCAACGGCAGTACCCAGTTAAGCAAGAAGCTAAAAAACAGGCCAGGGAGATATTAGATCAACTTGAATACCAAGGGGTGATTGAAACATGTACCTCGTCCATGAACAATTCTTTGTTTCCTGTCTCCAAACCAAACAATTCATATCATCTAGTATTGGATTACAGACATTTAAACTCTTGTTGCAAAACATTTGCAGTACAAAATGCACACAGTGCAGCACTAATGAATAACATTGTGCGTAAAAAATATAAAACCACATTAGATATTTCTAACAGTTTCTTCTGTCAAAACATTGCACATGAAAGTAGGTATTTGACCCCTTTTTCAATTAAGGGGACACAGCGTCACTTCTGTCTTCTCCCTCAGGGATTCAAGAACAGTCCTGGGTTATTTTCAACAAGAGTAACAGAGTTACTACAAACCTATGATGCTGAAGCATTATCATATGTCGATGACATCTATCTAAATGACGAAGACTTAGACAGGCACTTGAACAGGGTGAACACCATCATACTTGGCTTCGCCTCTGAAGGGTACAAATTCAATTTAAAAAAATCAAGAATTGCGCACCTCAACGTCCTATTCCTAGGATACGAGTTATCAAGTGAAGGAAAAAGCCTGGCAGCAAACTTTCTAGAGAAATGTGCTCTGCTCCAACCTCCAAAAACGCCGAAAACCTTACAGTCAATTCTAGGTTTCCTAAATTTCAGAAGAACATACATTCTAAATTACGCAGAAAGGGTTAAACCTCTCTACGAGTTAATCAAACCTGATTTCAAAACAGTTAATTGGACTCAAAAACACACAGAAATTTTGTGTCCATTGCAAACAGGCATGTTAGCAACAAAACAGTTACAAATACGCGTAAACATACTCAACCTAGTGATCCGAATCATTCCAGGACAGTGCGGATTCACGTACTTAACCTTTAATGAAGGAGAAAAAGTACCAATAGCTTACAAATCAGACTTGTATACACAAGCAGAAATGAAATTGACTTCTACAGAAAAAATTCTGACAGCAGTTCAAACTGCAGTAGCAAAAAGAGAGAGCCAACGCACAGTGTAAGCGCATAATGGTCGTTACTCCTGTACCTGCCATAGAGGCAGAGACAAAAGCGAGCATTCCCAATGCAAAAGCTTTACATCCGAGATGGATACAATGGGTTAATTCTCTTGCTGCAACAGACGTTGAATACGTTTTTGACCCTTATTTGAAAACACAAGCATTTCTACAATATGAATAAGAATGTCCTCTGCCTGTTGAAATTCTGCCTCTAAAACAGTATGAATGTATCATTTATACTGACGGATCAGCTCAACCCGCTACGGCCGTAAACAAGCTTATAGTGCTATGTGCGCGATAGTTAAAGTTCGCTGGCGAGATGGCAAATTCCGACCTATGGTCACTAAAACTCAATCCCTAGGAGATTGTACAGCATAGCGAGCTGAACTACAAGCATTCAAGATGGCGCTTGAAAATACGGATCGCAAATTCCCCACTCATAGCGTGCGATTCGTAATATTGTGTTCAATCATACAATGAATACTTGCAGAACTGGATTCAAAACGGTTACAAAGATGCAAGAGGTGGCACAATCAAGCATAAATTGCTTTGGGAACAAGTAGTTCAGTTACGACAAGGACGACAAAACACTCACGTGATACATACACTGAGTCATCAACGTGATGGCGTTCATGTTGCAGGGAATTCATTGGCTGATGAAGCCGCAAAGGCAGCTGTGCAAACGGCTTCCGTAGCTGCTATCATTCATTCAAAAACGAAAATAGACAGCGAAATAATGCAAGTTGTCAGTGCTTCAAGCAAAAGGCTTTCCACTCAAATACTCATACATAACTGATGCGAATAATGTTCCGTTTGCTTGAATCCCTGGAGTGGGGGATAGAGTAATTCCAAACATGGAACATAGATTAGGACTAATCTTAGCAGCACATGAAGGGCTTGCCTCTGCACACGCAGGTGTTTCCGCCACAGTATCATTATTAAAACAGAGGTACTGGTGGCCGTGCATGAGGAAACAGACCAGAAACTATGTTTTGGAATGTGAAATCTGCCAAAAGATGAAAGTCTCTACAGTGAAACGTCCTGCGCAGACGCCCCTGTTAATTTCAGATAAACTATTAGCTTGCATTTACCTGGACCACTGTGGTCCCTTACAGAGGGATGGTAACTACAAATACATCATGGTCGCAGTGGATTCATGCTCAAGATTCATTTGGATGTGGCCTCAGCGCTCGGCTGACGCACAAACTGTTATAAAAGATTTTTGAGTCTTTATCGGCACATACGCAGTCGGCACGCTACATTCTGACCAGGGTCCTGCGTTTAGCTCTCGAGCTTACAAAGAGGCCATGGCCAAATTGGGCGTAACATTGCGGTACTCTAGTTTATTCCATCCCGAGGGAAATTCGATAGTGTAGAGAAGAAAATTGGGACATAAAGCAATGTATAACAGCTAGGGTATTAGACTCGGGTGACGGGTGGTTCAAACATCTAATAAGTGTCCAACGTAGTCTTAACAATCTGCCAAGAAGTTCTCTGGGGGTATCACTCCATATGAAATCCTTTTTAGGACCAGAATGATAATTTTGGATCTCGATTGTCAGACTTTAGTGGTAGAACAAAAACCCTTTGATATCAAAAATCGTTTGGCTGTTTTGCAGCATTTAAACGAAATAAGGAAAAGACAAAGTAACATACTCCTGAAGCCAACAACCACGGAAGAGAAACCGACCGTCCCAGCAAGGCCTGTCTGGATTCCAAAGATTGGGGATCTAGTCAGAGAAAAGATCGCAGACAAGAAGGAACTTGGGCCTTCTTACAGACAACCAGAACCTGTCCTAGCCATACACGGATCAAGAGCAGTGATACTTCCGCTCCTTGCTGGTAAGAAGGAGAACATGTTCGTGTCCATCAACCTGGACAAACCACATCATGTGGCCGATCATAAGCAGTAGGCCAAGTGGACTCCAAAGATGTAGCAGATGCCCTAATCTAGCTACTATCCAAGAGGTTCAAACTGAGAGACTCATCACCTTTGAAGAATCTGCAGTGAGAAATGAAGGACTAAGCAACAAAGCTAAGGAACTTGTACCTCTTGAGACCCAAATAACAGTTTGGCAAGAAACGCCTGTCTGCAATGAAATAGCATCTGACTATACAAATGTAACAAGTGATCAAGTGGTTCCAGCGATTTCTACTAATCATGATGCAATCCCTACAATTGACAGAACTGCCTCTGGCTATTTCATTAACTTTGATACGTTTACCGAGGATCCCAGCGAACCTGAAATGACGCCAGTAAAAAGAACTTTCAAAGAACAAGCAACATAACTTTTTAATCACTTGGAAAAGACTTATCTGGTTTCACCATGGATTGAACTTTGGATTGTGTTGGGTGTACTTTTCTTCTACTTTGGTTGACTCTGGTAATAACGTTGGGAATGCTGATAAATGGAAGATATGTTAAAAAGGGCACAGCAAGTAAGAACATCAACTTACTCCTGAAGCCACACAAATCATCTCATTGTGAACAAAGAGACTTGTCTTCAGTGAACGTCACAGCCGTTCCTATACCTGGGGGTATAGCTTGGGACAGAACTGATTATGACATTTTTGGTCCGGCAGAGCTGTTGAAGATTCCACACCAGTTCAAGATTTCCTTAAATGACTTTGTTTCATCTAGTACCTTTTCTGATGATTGGGACTTTGAGACTGTTAATAATATGATGTCAGACTTAGAAATGTCTGCGAAATACACAAATCATGAATATTTAGAAGGTTCATCAGATTATGAACAAATGTATTGTTATAATCACTATGGTCATCATTTCTTGCACAAATCTGCAAATCCTAGAAATGTATTACTGTATAATCAATGGGAACATTGTCCTACACCACCAAAGGGTAGCTCAAAAACATGTTATGGCAGGAAACCATCTACAAAAGTAAAGGATGTGATAAAAAAATGGAGGAAGATCTGGGGACCTTGGAGGAAATTCAGGGAGATGGAGGGTGGACCGGGGGGGGGGGGGGGGGGGGCTTTCAACTTGAATGTTTTAAGGGTGGGTCAGGCTGGTCCTACTTTGGGTAGTACACTGTTAACCTATCTCATGCATTTGAACATTGTACTGTGGTTTTGACTGATATGAGCAATGTTCATAAAAAGAGTTTTTAAAAAAAAAAACATTTTATGGCAAATTTCCATACTTTTCAGGTTTTAATACTTCCAATCCAGAATCGTTTTACTTTAAAGATTTTGGGATTAACTTGTTTAAGAGAATTGAATACCGCATGGTTTATGTCATTCAGACCAATCTGGCAAGATTGCATCTTACCTGATCTACGATGCCTGCTATGCGGAGAAGAATGCGTGTTAGACATCTGTCTCACACTCCCATCAGTCATACCAACGGATGTTGATATTTTGCTGGACCCGGTAAAGGCCCATGCGCAGTGTTGTCCCCAATGGCTACCAATTCTGATGACGGCATTCATTGAGATCTCACAGACGCAAAATGCTACTGCTGAGGTACGAGAGGAAACAGTCACACAGGTACCTACCAATTCGAACATTGCTAATGCGACTAACGCTGACGGCGATGCTTCACATCTAAGTGCGGTTGATCTTCTTAACAAGGTAATCCAACCTTCACCTGCAATGGTAGATTATTTCTTTACAGACTTGGAAGATTTGATGTTTTCTCTAAAAAATAACACTGACTTTTGAAATTGGCACATAGTGTTCTGAGAGACTCTGAATTCAACCTTCATTTTTCAAAACAAAGATCTAACTTTGGAACTCAATTTTTTCGATGATTATTCATTTTTCCAAATTTGTATTTTTCATTTTTGGGCACAAAGTAATCTGCTTAAAGTAGAACTATTCATAGAGAACTAGAATTCTTTGAAAAACATCCAGAGACAATATGTGACCTTGTCTACATTCAGATAGTTTTATATAATCTGCCATGGAATGGTCTCAACCTTTTCTTCTGTATTTAAGAGCCATTTCATAAATGTATTTTCATGATTCATTCGGATAGCATTTTCAAATGTCAAACTTTATGCTTTGAATGAAACATTGCTTTTAAATGCGTACAGCACAAATGCTCTTTTAGTGTACAACCAGTACCAATACATTTTTATGTATTTTGGGTGGGATTTTAAAACATCATGTTTAGATATGTTTTTATGTGTAGAACTTAGTAATGTCATACATAAGAAAGTGGAGTGGGTGTTGTGTGGTGTTTTAGGCTCCGAGTGAATTTTCCTGATTCATGCCCTTAAATAGGTACAATTCACATTGCCCTTATATAGGCGTAGAAATCACGCCCTTATTTAAGCATAGCCCATGCTACCCAAATACAGGCATGGCTACTTCCACCCGTACCAAATGTCACAACCATTTCTTGGAAAACCAGCTTTAGGGGTTCATTCATGACGTTCATATGCCCGACTTTACGTCAAACTATGGCATTCCTAAACTCCTTCAAGGTATAAATATACCTTCACTTGCTATGTCAAACTACAGTGGTTCGGAGCCGATCGACAGCCTACTTGCCCGACGCAGCTCGCTACAGCAAGTGCCGAAGGAAGCCGACTCTCCAGCTGACGCACTGATCAGGAAGCTGCCCTTCTCCTGCCGAGAATCCAGCTCCAGTGTTTCCGACTCCCCTTGCGGGGTGTTGGGAAATCGAGTCCCGAGACAGAGATACCAGACCTCCTTCATTCTAAGGTATGGAGCTGATTAGAACCTAGAGAATCATTTGGTAGATTCTTGGCAAAAACTAAACCTCTGCTAAACAACACTGACTTCTTCCCTCGTGCTAGACTTAGGTTAGGTACAATGGGGTAGGCATATTTTAAAAGCACCAGTTGAGTATTTTTAATCTATGTTATTTATGTATGTATTTTTATATGGCTTAGAAACCACACAATGCTCTTACAGTATTATTGTATATTACTGTTTACCCTGTGCGCATTATACTTTGCATTCTGCATAACAATTGTAGCAGTTCCCCTCTCTTGCATGAGAAAGAAGACTGTTCAATAAACCTTTTATTGAAAACGTCCTTCTCTCTATTTCTCTGCAACTCTGTAGAAACGAAGCATGCACGATTGACTGAGTGAAATACTTATCTATTGTTTCCGCGACTCTGAGAGAAACAAAGTTGTCATGTATATGTGGTTGTCAGAAACTAATCCCTTCTTGTGTATTCGAGAAAGTTTCTAGTGACTTCTGAGTTAGCTGGCACACACAGTTAAGTTTAGTATATTCGATAGAGACCTAGTTGACCTCAGTTCCTACGTCAAATCTACAGGATATATTATTCCAATGCACAGAGCCTATTGGGAATATAGGAACTACCCTACAATCAGGGACATGAACTCATTTACTACTAGAACTCTGATGTGACCTGTTGAGGGGAGTGGGAGGAGGAAAGTTTAAAAACGGGGAAAATTGGACTTGAACTAATGAAGATGACTTATATGGTAAACTGAGACCTATGAAGAAATAACGATGTAGCAGTCAATAAGAAAGTATTGTATGATTAATGCATGACACTTAATTAAATTGCAATAAAATATGATTTTTTTTTAAATGCCTCAATCAGGGTGCCCTTCATAAGTTCATAGGACTCTGCTTCTGCCCCAGTGAGGATCAAAAGTCTGTCTCTGCACTTACCCGAGGACAGTTCCCAAAGGTGTGCCCCCCAGTGAGACTTCCTCACTTTTCTGGCTTCACATGGCCTCTCAAAGGCTGTGAACTACTTGATGAGGTCATCAGCATACTCACATTTCAGGACAATCCCTTTGGGGATTTTAAGATCATAGGATTCTTCTCTCTCTTCAGAAAGAAGCATTCACTGTGATTTGCTCCCTGAATAAGCTGAGACCATACCTGTTTGGTTCTCACTTCCTAGTTCAAAATGTCAGAAACTAATCCCTTCTTGTGTATTTCTCTGCAACTCTGTAGAAACGAAGCATGCATGATTGACTGAGTGAAATACTTATCTATTGTTTCCGCGACTCTGAGAGAAACAAAGTTGTCATGTATATGTGGTTGTCAGAAACTAATCCCTTCTTGTGTATTCGAGAACGTTTCTAGTGACCTCTGAGTTAGCTGGCACACGCAGTTAAGTTTAGTATATTCGATAGAGACCTAGTTGACCTCAGTTCTACGTCAAATCTATAGGATATATTATTCCAATGCGCAGAGCCTATTGGGAATATAGGAACTACCCTACAATCAAGGACATGAACTCATTTACTACTAGAACTCTGATGTGACCTGTTGAGGGGAGTGGGAGGAGGGAAGTTTAAAAACGGGGAAAATTGGACTTGAACTAATGAAGATGACTTATATGGTAAACTGAGACCTATGAAGAAATAACGATGTAGCAGTCAATAAGAAAGTATTGTATGATTAATGCATGACACTTAATTAAATTGCAATAAAATATGATTTTTTTTTAAATGCCTCAATCAGGGTGCCCTTCATAAGTTCATAGGACTCTGCTTCTGCCCCAGTGAGGATCAAAAGTCTGTCTCTGCACTTACCCGAGGACAGTTCCCAAAGGTGTGCCCCCCAGTGAGACTTCCTCACTTTTCTGGCTTCACATGGCCTCTCAAAGGCTGTGAACTACTTGATGAGGTCATCAGCATACTCACATTTCAGGACAATCCCTTTGGGGATTTTAAGATCATAGGATTCTTCTCTCTCTTCAGAAAGAAGCATTCACTGTGATTTGCTCCCTGAATAAGCTGAGACCATACCTGTTTGGTTCTCACTTCCTAGTTCAAAATGTCAGAAACGAATCCCTTCTTGTGTATTTCTCTGCAACTCTGTAGAAACGAAGCATGCATGATTGACTGAGTGAAATACTTATCTATTGTTTCCGCGACTCTGAGAGAAACAAAGTTGTCATGTATATGTGGTTGTCAGAAACTAATCCCTTCTTGTGTATTCGAGAACGTTTCTAGTGACCTCTGAGTTAGCTGGCACACGCAGTTAAGTTTAGTATATTCGATAGAGACCTAGTTGACCTCAGTTCTACGTCAAATCTATAGGATATATTATTCCAATGCGCAGAGCCTATTGGGAATATAGGAACTACCCTACAATCAAGGACATGAACTCATTTACTACTAGAACTCTGATGTGACCTGTTGAGGGGAGTGGGAGGAGGGAAGTTTAAAAACGGGGAAAATTGGACTTGAACTAATGAAGATGACTTATATGGTAAACTGAGACCTATGAAGAAATAACGATGTAGCAGTCAATAAGAAAGTATTGTATGATTAATGCATGACACTTAATTAAATTGCAATAAAATATGATTTTTTTTTAAATGCCTCAATCAGGGTGCCCTTCATAAGTTCATAGGACTCTGCTTCTGCCCCAGTGAGGATCAAAAGTCTGTCTCTGCACTTACCCGAGGACAGTTCCCAAAGGTGTGCCCCCCAGTGAGACTTCCTCACTTTTCTGGCTTCACATGGCCTCTCAAAGGCTGTGAACTACTTGATGAGGTCATCAGCATACTCACATTTCAGGACAATCCCTTTGGGGATTTTAAGATCATAGGATTCTTCTCTCTCTTCAGAAAGAAGCATTCACTGTGATTTGCTCCCTGAATAAGCTGAGACCATACCTGTTTGGTTCTCACTTCCTAGTTCAAAATGTCAGAAACTAATCCCTTCTTGTGTATTTCTCTGCAACTCTGTAGAAACGAAGCATGCATGATTGACTGAGTGAAATACTTATCTATTGTTTCCGCGACTCTGAGAGAAACAAAGTTGTCATGTATATGTGGTTGTCAGAAACTAATCCCTTCTTGTGTATTCGAGAACGTTTCTAGTGACCTCTGAGTTAGCTGGCACACGCAGTTAAGTTTAGTATATTCGATAGAGACCTAGTTGACCTCAGTTCTACGTCAAATCTATAGGATATATTATTCCAATGCGCAGAGCCTATTGGGAATATAGGAACTACCCTACAATCAAGGACATGAACTCATTTACTACTAGAACTCTGATGTGACCTGTTGAGGGGAGTGGGAGGAGGGAAGTTTAAAAACGGGGAAAATTGGACTTGAACTAATGAAGATGACTTATATGGTAAACTGAGACCTATGAAGACATAACGATGTAGCAGTCAATAAGAAAGTATTGTATGATTAATGCATGACACTTAATTAAATTGCAATAAAATATGATTTTTTTTAAATGCCTCAATCAGGGTGCCCTTCATAAGTTCATAGGACTCTGCTTCTGCCCCAGTGAGGATCAAAAGTCTGTCTCTGCACTTACCCGAGGACAGTTCCCAAAGGTGTGCCCCCAAGTGAGACTTCCTCACTTTTCTGGCTTCACATGGCCTCTCAAAGGCTGTGAACTACTTGATGAGGTCATCAGCATACTCACATTTCAGGACAATCCCTTTGGGGATTTTAAGATCATAGGATCCTTCTCTCTCTTAGCTTTTAGAATTGCTGCCGCCATTGATTGGACCTAGCCCCATATATGCTCTCTCTTTTCCTAGAGCTAGGAGCCTAGTCTCTAGCTCTAGCCTCCTGGTCAGCCTTGCTAAAAGGTTGTCCTCTTCAGTGAAGTTCTCTTTGCTGTCTTGAACATAGTCTAGTCTCCCTCTGAAGGTGTTAGTCCCTCTGTTTCCTGGCTTAGAGTCAGGGAGCTCAAAGTTCCCTACCTCCCTAAGTAGTTGAGGTGGAGGGTTAAAGACCTCATCCACTTCACTACCTTCTCAATCTCCCTGTGAGGCTACTTTCTCAGGGGGTGGGTGGTCCTTTTCATACTCTGCCAGAAACTCCAGGAGTTCTATTCTGGTAGTTGGACCCTGTTCTTATTTGTCTAGCTTTACAGAAAAACCTTATCTCCCTAACCCTTAGGTTGGAGTAAGGGTGAGGTTGAGCTCCTCGGCCACGTTCATTGTGTTGCTCATTATGTTTCTAAAGTGGGGTTCTTTTTAGAAGACCTACGGTAACAGTTCTAAGTACTTTTACCCTAACTTCAGTGACTTTTACTTGTTCTAAAAACGGCCACAGGGCTTTTACACAAGGCCACAACAAAAGTTTTTATAAATTTGGAGAAAAATTGTCTATCCAAAAAATGAGTTGACCTAAAGTCAGTTTTTGGATTCTTGTCATGTGATTAGGGGTTGGCTGAGTTAGTCCAATAAATGCAAGGCTTTACATCCCACTGACACCAATGTAGGAATCTGTCTCTGTATATATTATACCAAAGTAAGGTATAGTGTGCACGGAGTCCAGGGAGTCCCCAGAGGTATAGCAGAGACTAAGGGACAGATGTAGGTAGCCTAATACTGGTCTGTAACGGGCGAAATTACTGAATTTTGGCCGTTACCGACCGGTATCAGGCTTTTCAGATGTAGGAGGCCAAATTGAAGGATTCGGTAATTTACCGAATCGGTAAATTACCGAATTCTTAAAATACCGATTCGGTAAATTACCGAATCCTTAATGTAGGGAGCACTCAAATGAATGCTTTTCTCATTTCAGGATTCGTTATTTACCACCAAATAGAAGTTGGTGGTAAATATCGAAAACCGTTAAAAGCAAATTTTTTGCAATTTTTAACAGTGCCATGTGGCAGACATGCATGCCCTTAGGGCATGTATGTCTGCCACATGTGCACCCATGCACTATTCAGGGGTGCAACAGGGTGTCAATGTGACACTCTGCCTCCCTTGTAAGTCTTCCCCCTATTACCGATTCGGTATTTACCGAATCGGTAATTCTCATTCATTCCTATGGGTCTCCAGGCCCATAGGAATGAATGGGAATTACTGAATCGGTAATTACCGAATTTTACGGATTCGGTCAAATTTACCAAATGTTTTCCTACATAGCATTTACAGATTCTAAAATACCGAATCGGTAAAATTCGGTATTTTAGAATCGGTAAATGTAGATTACCTACATATGGCCCCAAATGAGGTAAGTACTAAAAGCTCTCTTTTTTGTAGTGTGGGCGAGCAGTTAGGCTTATCCAGAGGGTGTGTCAAGCATTTATTGTATATATTCACTGAATTACTTATTACATTAGGCTTATCCAGAGGGTGTGTCAAGCATTTATTGTATATATTCACTCAATGACTGATTACACAAATCCAGAGACAGTATCCAGACCAATTGGGTAAGTATAAAAAAGGTATACTTGTATTTTATTTCTAGACCCAAGAAGGAGTTGGCACAGGTAGGTAAAATGTACTTCAAATTGTAAACATTTGTACAGAAATGCAATTGGGAATGGATTTACAATTGTTACAGGTTGGTATGGTTTCAAAAAGCAGTTTAAATTACACAGTAATTACTTTTAGTATACATTACAGATGACTTCGACTACTTGGGGTGGTATACCTAGATACCATACCAAATTATCTCATAAAACAAGGTAAGTAGGACTTTTCTTTCCCCCTTACAAAACAGCAGTTAAACACAAAAACATTTTAGGCCCAAAAACTCATAACATGGGTTCCCACGGGATAAAAATAGTTATCGGTTTCACAGATAAGTAAACGTCTCAAGAGTGGGTGTTTTGGGCATTAGGACCAAGGTTCTCCAAGGTCTAGGTAGCACTCAAGTTGCACACCAAGCAGCACTGTGGCAGCCGGTGCAGAGTGCAGGGGCCCAATGTTAGCCAATGGGGCTAAGGAGGCCTTCGGTCAGGGACTGCTTATGAGCAGGCCACTCAGGTGTGGGAGCAAAGCTCCTGCGGTTAAGGAAACCCAGCAGGGGCCAACAATCAGCACAGGAGCTGCACCACCAGCGTCACAGGGGCGGCTGGGTGCAGTGTGCCAAGAAGACGTTGGAGACCCTGTGGTTTCCAATGAGGACCTCTGGTTCGGCAAAGAAGCTGATGGTTTGGGCAAGGAGACTTCCTGAAGGCGACCACTGGCTGGAGAGGTAAGTTGGGTTCTTGGGGGACGCCTGGACACTGTTGGTTGGGCCACTCAAGGCCGTGGGGCATCGGGTGCAGGTGTGTCTTCTGGCATCGGGTCTTCTTACCTGCTCCAGTCGTGGTGGGGGGACGCTTCAGGTTGAGGCTGAAGGCATCATCTTTAAACTTGAGGGAGGTAGAGGATCACCAGATCCCAGGTCAGAATCACTGAGGGGACCTCCTCATGGTGCCGGCCCACTCAAACTTGGAATGTGGGTATCAGGATGCAGAGTGGTGCAGAATTCCAGAGCCTCCTGGAGCTGGATTCTGTGGGCAAATCTTATTGTTTGAGCAAATCCGGTGCTGACGGGAGACAAAGTCTGTAAGATGGTTACAGGGCAGCGACTCCGGGCTTTGCAGGGCTGCTGACTGCTGTATACTCCATTTTCTTTACTGTAGGTAGGTTGGAGATGGGACAGGCCAGTAGGGCTGGGGCCAAAGCAGAATGTGTCCTCTTCTTCCTCAGTAAGCACAGGTCTTTGGTCCTTCTTTCTTCCTCGAATCTGAGGGGGTAAGGTTCAGGGTTGCTCCTAAATACTAAAGGTGTGTGTAGGTCGGGACCAATGGGTTCCTTCCGTGGGGTGGGTGCACCCCTACTATGCCACCCTCCAGTCAGAGGGGGCATGAGCCTCTCCCTAATTTGCTGGGTCTCCTCATCTTCAGGATGGAGGGTGATGGAGCAAGAATTCGCACATAAAGCGTCTTGCTTGTATTCAAGAACCTCGCATAACCCTAATAGAATATAACCAACATGTTTGTCTTACTAATTTCCCATTTATTCTGACATTTTGGGTATCCTAGTGATGCTTGCCTATGTGTTTATCAACCGTAATACACTTGCCACTAAAATGGCCGCTGCTTGGCGGGGTTTTCTTCTGCGCATGCGTTAGTCACAATCACGTGACGTGACGTAATAATAAATTCTTTATTTAGATATATAAAACATATCTTTAAAAGATTCTTTCAGCACATTAACGTGACGTGACGTACTTGCAGTTCTGGTGGGAATCTTTGCGCTTGCGCACTCGACTTAAGATGGCCTCTATGTGTTCTCACATGCCGAAGCTTGCACTGTCGCTTTCTGCACTTCTGTTCGTTTGCACTAATATTTATGCTATAAGTTAGTATAAAGTAAGGGGAGTCATATAGGGATTCCTGGTATACAGTGTATTCATTTATTTTCTGTGTTTTAATTTGTTTTCGCTTACTTTTCATGTATCGAAATCCGTGGGCATGAGGGATGGGAATACTCCATATTGAACAGCCTTTCTGCGCATGACAGTTTTCCGCCAGTGGATGAACTCTATGGCATTGAACGCTTGCCAACCCGAGGTCCCAGCCAAGATGTGCCTGGGAAGATGCACCTTCGCCTAGCAGAAGAAGCTGACATGTACTAAATGTATCATAATTCATAGATGCCCTATTGTAATATTGAGGCTTAAGTCATGGGAACCCCAAATTCAATAGGCGGTCCCAAAAGATGTAAATTAGGACTTGTGAAAGTAAATTCTGGTTGGTGTGTTGACCTGTCCTACTTGATGACCAATCGAAATTGGGGATTCTTACACTTGCAACATTTGGGGGGTGGTACACTGACCCGAAAACAGTATAACTAGCCTAGGTTTAGCTAGAGAAATTGTCCGACTTGTCCGAATAGCTGACCTGTCACTGACCCAACGCACTCAATAGGTGACTGATACAGAGAGCTGCGGAGCACTCTGTCCGTAATTTCCACAGACCCAAGCGGGGGGAGGGGGGGTTTAAACCTTAAGTGCTGGCGGAGCACTTTGCTGGAGAATTCGTTAACCCAATCGGAGTTCTGACTGATAGCTGCAGAGAGGGTGTAGCGCAGGCGTTGCTACCGAACTGTGGGTGCTGGTCTATCCTTGGTGGTCCTGTCCTGATCCTAATCTGGTTTTCCTGTCCTGTCCTGGGGTGTCCATTCTGCACCTGCTGGCCTACTGGCGACTGTCCTTCCTTGGGGTTTCTCTTGTCCTTAACTGACCTGTGGCCAGGGTTGGTCTTCACACCGTTCTAGGTAAATATAGTGCTGGGAAATCTATTCTGCATCTTTCATTCTTTTCCTTGCCTTAATAAAGACGTACTCTTGCATATTGATTTTCCATGTTTTCTTTGCACCAACACATGAAAAAGTCATACCTTATAGTTGTTATATTAGCATGTTCCAATTTTTCCCTATCCTTTAAGTACATTCTTGCATACAGTTCATGATATATAGATGTTCCTTTTCTTTACCTTCCTCTAGCTAAATGAAGTGATTACTCTGAAATATTAGCGTGTTCCACTTTTTTACCCTCTCTATAGTCACGTGTTACTTTTGAGTCTCCATAGACTAACTAAATTCTCGTATTGTGCTCACTTGTGCCATAGTATACATTCTAGCATGTTCCTTATCTTTCCCCTCCTTTAGTCACTCCACATCTAGCTTAAAATTCCTGAAATTTCTTATTAGCATGTTCCCTGCTTTTACCTTCCTTTAGAATTCTAAATGGTTGGTCTGATTTACTTCCTATATGGATACGTGCTCTTTATAATTTTAGTTATTGATAGTTTAATTGCTGTAAACCTTATGCTCAATGAAACTGACGAATTTTAGATAAAGGTTTTTAAAACTTTCCGAGTTTGTGGTTATTATATGAGTGCAAATATAGAAAAGTATTTTGTATTTTGGTGTCTGCCTTTCTTTTACAGCTAGCTCCCTGATCCATTGTGGGCATAGGTACCCGTAGCGGTGGATTGGTAAGTCGGGTACACTGGAAAATACAATAGGAAGGAAACAAGGATTGCTGATAGTAGAGTGCAAGGTTACCCTGGTGTATTTGAAATTTATGGGCCCAATACGTATATGGTAAAATTGTGAGTCGGGTGACCTGCGCGCTCTATTAGTAATTTTTCTGGTAGCAGAGGTATGGTTAGGGACTAGTTAAAGTTAGGTAGGGCTAGTTAGGATAGGTAGGTAGGTTAATTACTGCTAATTGTGAAAATAATATTTTTACTGTTAAGATCGATCAAATGTACAATTGATATTGCTGTGAAAATTATGAAATGTTTTAAATTGTTTTTCTTGCTGCTATATTGATATATGTACTAATCCACTCATTAGTGATTGTTATATGTTTGTTTGGAATCCTCGGGGAAAGAATAGCGGGTGGTGAGGAGAATCCATCGCGCAGTGAGGTCAGTGGCTTGAGGAAAATTGGTGCAGGTTAGGCAGAACTGGAAGCACTAATTAGGGTTTTCTGTATAAATGTTTGAATAAATGGTAGCGAAGAGTTCGCTGGCAAAACGTCTATTGTGATATAACCTAGTAAGGGTCACACGGAAGGAGTAGCAGGTTCGCTAAGCTTGATTGGTGGCAAAGGAGTTCACTAGTGAAACTTTTGGCTTAGTATATATCCCAAAGTGGATGAGTCGAAGGAGTAACAGGTTCACTAATGCTTGTGTGAAGGGTAGGCAGAAGAGATCTACTCGTAGTATTTGAAAAGTAAACGAGGGAAGTTTACTTGCAGTGAAACAAATCTTTTCCTTCTAGACACTCGAGTACAGTGGCAAATGTTTTTTCGTTGTAAATTTAACTAAGCACTTGCACTTTAAAGAGGTAGAATTCGAAGCGTCTCTTACCTTGTGAAGGAGGGAGTCAGTTGCGGAGCTGCGCTGACGTCACTCAGTGCCGCGCTGGTATTGGTCGAGACAGCGGGCGTGTAGCTGAGGCGGAATTGTAAGGGAGGGGTGAGCACAGGAGCGTGAGAACTCGTTTACGAGAAACGCTGAGCACCCATTGGTTGAATTATTTTGAAATCGCACATTTGATTGGTTGCACGAAAATAAAAGACGCGACTGGATTGGAAGTGATTTTGTAAACAAAGTCGCTTGCGGAAAAGTATATGTGGCATACATCTAACCCAGAGACCAGACCTGATCCAAAATATTTAGGGTTTGGAAAAGAGAAGTGGAAAGGTCGTAGATACAACATTATGTACGGAAACAAGAGGAAGATGACCTTAGTAAACAAGGTGAAGAATTATTTTAAAAAGGATAAGCCTATCAAAACTAGAGAAGGAGTTGTCATTCCACCACTTAATACTCCCGCATATTTCATGATGTTTGATAAAGGATACCACTCTTGTGTGTGGTTGGAGAATTGGGTGGAATATGCTAAGAATGACGGAGTTTTGGCATTTCCGTTAGATGGTACATTTAATGGCAGGATTCTGTTCAATTTGAGAACCCGAATGAATGATTTACATCCCAGACCCAGATTAACGCAGTACGAGGCCTTAGAAGAATGGGAGATAGAGGCTTTTGAGAGAGACAGGCCCCGAATGGATAAAGG
Organism: Lissotriton helveticus; assembly: GCF_964261635.1. Taxonomy (NCBI): domain Eukaryota; kingdom Metazoa; phylum Chordata; class Amphibia; order Caudata; family Salamandridae; genus Lissotriton; species Lissotriton helveticus. The sequence goes on along the minus strand of NC_136057.1, from coordinate 1,316,659,447 downwards.
GTTAACCAAATGGTATCCAAAAGTGAAACAAGAAACCCGAGAGAAAAGAATGAAAGAATGGAGGCAAAACATGATAGTAGAAGGAATATACCCTATGATGGCACTAGAAGAACCCATGGGAGGTAAAAGGACAGAAAAAACAAAACATTTGATGACCAGTGGGGATTCAGATGATGATTATTTGGAGGAATTGTTAATGAAGAATCCACCTCCTTATAATGAAGGATCCAGATCCTCAAGCGTATGGGATGCTTGCCTAAGACCTCCTTACCAGGAGGGATCTAGACCTGTAAGTGTAAGAGACGGCTGTCAAATACCTCCTTATCAGGAGGTGCCGAGACCTTTAAGCACTGGGAATCCATTCCTGAAACCTAACTATGGTGAGGGACCAAGTATGACGCATCCAATTGCCCCGACTTATGCCCCAACCCTGACTCCGCAAATAGTGCATGACACAAGCCTGGAAAGAGTACTCCAGTAGAGAGAACGAGAGGCTATAGCTAAACAGAGAACAGAATTAATTCAGAAAATCTCCCAACTTAATACAAGTCCTGAAGCCTTGACAATCCCAGTGACTATTGGACCAGTTGTTCCTTTGTATGGGGATAAACAGGGGTGTCCAAAGACTCCAATTATTACCCCAGCTGTAGTGCAGCCGAGAAAAGAACCCCTAATTGTAGATGACCAGGCAAGTGAATGCGAGTCTGTAATTTCCTTGATGGATTTACCAATAAGGGAACCAGAAAGGGGTTCAAGGAAGAGGAACACTCCTTTCAATTCAGGAGAAGTACAGATTGAGTCAGCTTCTGGTACTAGAAGTGCCACCGTAGTGACTCCTGAAGAAATCGAGAGATGGAGTAGAGAATTAGAGAAACCAAATCCTCAGTCGAAACCATTAGATATTTACAAATTAAGAATAGAATTAGAAGAACTGATGGCTGGAAATGTGGGGTTAGACAGACTAAATACTTTTTACGAGGAAGAATTGCTGTTTATCTGTAAGAGTATCACCCGTAATACCAGAGTGTTCCATGAGAAATTAATGGACACTGCGGCTAGTATGGTAATAGATATTGGGAAATCTAAAGTGTTGCAAAAACCCTACAGAGCAGAGTTCTCAGCCAAAGATTTAGAAAACATGAATGTGTCTGGGAAAAAGGTACAGATCAGAGAATTGTTGAACCTGTTGCAAAATTGGGGAGAATTAGAAAAGTGGCAAGCCAGATGGGCTGAGAAAAAGGAGGAGATTAGATCAAAACAGATGGCTTCCGAGTATGTCTTAAAAGAAGCAGACAAGGCAGAAAAATTATATCCTATGCGAGAAGTGCCAGGTGGAAAATATGTGCATGTTCCATGGTCCCGACAGGATATTGTGTCCTTTACTAATGATTTCCCAAAATTACGAGAAAAACCTGTAGATTGGTACCGACAGGTAGAAAGGTTTGTGAAGGTTCAGAAGTGCCTTTGGAAAGACTTGGATGGCTTCTTTGACATTGTAGTTCCTGTAGATTTGTGGACAGAATGCAAAATTGCTATTGATTGGCCTAGTGAGGAATTCCCGAGAGACCCTAACACAGGGGCTCCTTCACCCGAGGTAATGAAAAAGTACAACCAGGTAATGTTGCATCTCAAGGGAAAAGTGCCTGCAAAGGAAACGGATTGGACCCGAATAGATAGAACTACCCAGAATAGAGATGAAACTGTGCATTCCTATTATGAACGACTGTTACAGGTGTTCAAAACATACAGTGGTTTAGACAACATCGAGATGAAGGACATGACCCACTTTATTTATAGATTTGTGCTAGGGTTAAGACCTGAGATTTCACAATGGATCAAAGACAATAAAATCTGTTGGCAGTCTAAACCAATTGATGAGGTCCTGAAGTATGCCAAGTATTGTGAGGATGAGATGGCAGACAAACGAAAGAAAAGGTCATGTGGGCACAGGTAAAATTGGCAGAACAGCAGGAACAACAGCTAAATAAATTGACCAGTAATCAGAATCAAGGCCCCGGGGGTGGGGGAAAGCCCAGAGTAAAAATGAGCAGAGAAGAGGCCAAAAAGAAGTTCCCCTGTCACGGGTGCGGACAGATAGGGCACTGGAGAAACGAGTGTCCACATGTACAGAATGGTAATGTCCAAATCACTGATTTAAATCCACAGACGCAGAATGAGAAACCACGAAAGACCCAGCAACAGGTAAAACAGAATCAGTTGCCTCGTGCACCTAGACAAAATTTCAGGAGCAAAGCACAGCTTGGTGAAGACACCGAAGTGTGGGAAGTAAGGGAAAATAAGAATGCAGCAACCTCACAATTTCTGTTAAATGACACATTTCTTTGTGATGACACCTACTGACGGTGCCTGAGGTGGGAGGATGAGGAGTGCGTGCTTGGCGCCTCCTTGCCGGTGGACCAGTCAGGGCCATACATTGAAGGAAAGGTTGAAGGAAATGACGTCACCTTCCTGTTGGACACTGGTGCTACCCGTTCTACTGTGAGAACAGCAGACGTTCCTAACCTACCCCTCTCGGGAGAAGCGATCCAAGTAGTGGGCGTTTCTAATAAGCTAATTAGTACCACAGTTACAAAACCCATGGAGATTAAAATTGAAAATTTTAAAGAAATGCATAGATTTGGTGTCTGTGAATCCAGTCCTGTAAACCTGTTAGGACGAGATTTGCTGTGTAAAATGAATTGCACTATCTTTTGCACACCAAATGGCGTAAAATTCAAACCCCTGAAGAAGATGGAATTTACAAATTAATGTTAGCAAGACCCTACTCTGAAATTAAAAGACTAACAATGCAAGACTTGCCTGAAGAGCTCCAAGGAACAGTGAAACCAGAAGTATGGGATTTCACTGGAAAAGACGTTGGATTAATGGAAAATGTTGGCCCAATTAAAATGGCCATAAAAGAAGATGCAGTCTACCCAAATACTAGACAGCACAAAATGAGTGCAGAAGTAAAAGCAGGAGTTGCCATTGAAATAAAGAGATTGTTAGAAGCAAACATCATACAAGAAGTAATGAGCAGCCCATGTAATTCGCCAATAATTGGGATCAAGAAACCTAGTGGAAAGTACAGGGTAGTACAGGACCTTCGCAAAATTAACAAAATTGTGGTCCCTTGTTGTCCTGTCGTACCAAACCCTGCAGTGATTCTATTCCAAATTCCATGGAATGCAGGATGGTTTACCGTCATTGACTTATGTCATGCATTCTTTTCAATTCCATTGCAGCCAGACAGCAAATTTCTTTTCTCATTTGAATTCGACAGTCACGTGTACGTCTGGAATCGCGTTCCTCAGGGGTATACAGAAAGCCCCTCAATCTTTAATCAGATTCTGAAAAAGTGCCTTGAAACCCTAATTTTGCCCGGAAAATCATTTTTTGGTGCAATACATAGACGACCTCTTGGTGGCATCTAAAAGCCGAAAAGACTGTGTAATTGACACCATTGCCTTGCTAAACCATTTAGGTGAGGGGGGGCATAAAGTATCACCCGAAAAATTGCAATTCTGTACCACATCGGTGAAATATCTGGGGCACCAGATAGAGAGAGGTATCAGGAAAGTCACCTCAGAGAGAATCAGGATAATTCGAAACATGGAATTACCAAATACCCAGAAGGAAATCAGAATGTTCCTTGGAGTTGTAGGGTATTGCAGGCAGTGGATTGTGGGATTTGCAGTCCTAGCAAAACCGTTAATAAAAATGACAAAGAAAGGAGCAAGTGACCCTGTAGAATGGCATGACGAAAGCATGACTGCTTTCACAAAATTACGAGACTGTCTCTGTACTGCTCCTGCCTTAGGAATGCCCGATTACTCAAAAGATTTTGCACTGTTCTGTGACACACAAGATAATTGTGCTCTCTCAGTCCTGACCCAAATTCATAGTTTGACTCGACGTCCAGTGGCATACTTTTCTGCCACATTGGACCCAGTAGCAGCTGGATTACCTGGATGTCTGAAAGCTGTAGCTGCAACCTGCACGAGTCTTGAACAGAGTGAGTCCATTGTTATGGGACATCCAGTAACTGTGTATGTTCCACATTCTGTCGTAATCTTACTGACAAGGACAAAAACCCAGTACCTCACACCTAGTCGGCTGACTAAGTACGAGAGGATTCTTGTAGGTGCAGGAAATGTAACCATCGAACGATGTAACATTTTGAATCCAGCTACCTTACTGCCCAGCTCATTTGCAGAGGAAGTGAGGGAGGAATTTGCACATAATTGCATTGACCTAACTGAGTTCAGTACCAAACCACGCCCAGACATCAAAGAAAATCCTCTGTATAGAGAAGATTGTGAACTGTTTGTAGATGGCTCATGCATGAGACATGAGGATGGGGGCCTGAGCGCCGCCTACTCAGTATGCACTCTAGAGCGACCAGTGGAGGCATCCTATTTACCTGGAGTTAAGTCTGCACAAATAGCCGAATTAATTGCATTGACAAAAGCTTGTAAAATTGGGAGAAATTTGAGAATAACCGTATATACGGATAGCCAGTACGGTTATGGGGTTGTGCATAACCCTGGGCGGAGAACTACGCTCCGTTCGCGGAGTTTGCGAATTTTCGGCAACTTCGCACTTCGTGGTGAGCATGAAGTTGTCAACTACTTCGCAATCAACAGCGTAGCGTAGTAGTTTTTCTTCCTCACGCGCTCAATAGCATTCTCCCGTGCGCGGTAATGACTTACCGTGGTTCTGCGTTTGCTTTCTTACTTTTCTCTCCCGGTCGCGTTCGCTACGATGTTTGGAATCCGGCCGGGACGCGCGAACATGTCATTGGGACGTGCGAGGCTCCTTGCAACACCATGTTGGTAAGATCGCGTTTCCGAACACGCAGAAACTGCAATCTGGCACAGAATATCTCCAGAGCATGTTAAAATCTTCTCAAAAATGTTCATTTAACCCCTCAGATTGTGATTTGGCTGTATTTTTTTGGGCTAGGAGTCCTCTTTTTGTTTCTACTCTTTTTTTCAAGAGAAAGGAAGTGCCCCTGAGTCTCCAACTTCCTGTTCCTGTCCACCAGGCTCCTCCCAGTGCTTTGTCCATGTGGTGTTGTTCACTTTCATTTGGATTTAGAGCTGGAAGGATCACTCTTTGTGTATCTCTGCTGCATCATAGCATTTAATTGGATTTATTGAGGAATTTTGGATTTGAACTTTTCTTTTACAAGTAAGTTTGAAAATTGAGAATGTGTGTACTGTACTGTAAATGTTTGTTTGGTTTGGTTTTTTTTTAACTACAGTTTTCTGTGCTTCTCAATCTTTCTTAAAAATTATTATTGAGGGAGGCCTGTACTTTCATGAGGGGCCAAGTTGTATGTGTTTGAAATTTCATCCAGTACGCCTAGAGGTACCCAAGGGTCCACCCATGTTTCTGTGGCATTGGATTTAATTGCATACTCTGTTGTAGTGGAATTACATTTTTTTCTAAAATTAGGTAACCCTAGTAGTTCATGTAGTTAGTGTAGGCCTGCTTGAGTTCATTTACTTTCTGTGGGTGGCTTGGCCAGGTGGTGGTGGCCATTTTTTTGTGTTTGGAGCCACTGTGTTTTTTTTGCCATAGGCCTCCAAGTTTGTGGCCTACTCTGCCAGTAGGCCCAAGGGTACTACTAAAGTCCTCATCATGTGGGTGCATGAAAGTTGTTCAACTGATTTTGGGTGTTTAAGTTGTAAGTGTTACATCATAGGTCATGGATGGCTTTGGATTGATTAGCAAAATGTTTTTTTGGTGTTGATTTGCAGGTTTTGGGTGTGTGTTGGATAATATGCGCACTAGGTAACCCTAGAATTCAGCAAGCGTAGTTTTGGTAACTTTGCACAGAGCTACAACGCGACCATACAGTTTTTGTCTTCTTCGCGCGCTCAATGTGCGTGCTCAGGCACGCGATAAAGACGTTTTGTACAGTTCGCGCTGCCGAACACGCCGAATTTGCATTCTCGCGAGCTATATCTCCCGAGTTGCTTAAAACGTTCCCGAAAATGTAGATGCTGTTCATTTTGCTAAAAGAAACTCTCCAGGTTGTCATTTGCTTGTAGTTTTTGGAGCATGGACCACTTACTGTTTCTGTCCTCTATGTACTTTGTTATTATTTGAGGGTGGCCTGACCATGTGGGCGGCTTGGTGGCCATTTTGTCAAGCAGCCAACCATTGTCCTTTTGCCATAGGAATGTATTGTCTGTCTTCTCTTTCTTTTCATGTTTTTGTGGGTGGCTTGGCCAGGTGGTGGTGGCCATTTTGTGTTTGGAGCCACTGTGTTTTTTTTTGCCATAGGCCTCCAAGCTTGTGGCCTACTCTGCCAGTAGGCCCAAGGGTACTACTAGAGTCCTCATCATGTGGGTGCATGAAAGTTGTTCAACTGATGTTACATCATAGGTCATGGATGGCTTTGGATTGATTAGCAAAAGGTTTTTTTGGTGTTGATTTGCAGGTTTTGTGTGTGTGTTGGATAATATGCGCACTAGGTAACCCTAGAATTCAGCTCGCGTAGTTTTGGTAACTTTGCACAGAGCTACAACGCGACCATACAGTTTTTGTCTTCTTCGCGCGCTCAATGTGCGTGCTCGGGCACGCGATAAAGACGTTTTGTACAGTTCGTGCTGCCGAACACGCCGAATTTGCATTCTCGCGAGCTATATCTCCCGAGTTGCCTAAAACGTTCCCGAAAATGTAGATGCTGTTCATTTTGCTAAAAGAAACTCTCCAGGTTGTCCTTTGCTTGTAGTTTTTGGAGCATGGACCACTTACTGTTTCTGTCCTCTATGTACTTTGTTATTATTTGAGGGTGGCCTGACCATGTGGGCGGCTTGGCGGCCATTTTGTCAAGCAGCCAACCATTGTCCTTTTGCCATAGGAATGTATTGTCTGTCTTCTCTTTCTTTCATGTTTTTTTTGTGGGTGGCCAGGCCATGTGGGGGCGGCCATTTTGTGTGACCTTCCATCGTGGTTTAGTTTTTTTGCCGCAGGCCTACAAACTTGTGTGAGTCCCAGAGATAGTCAGCAGGATGATTGATGTAGCGTTGTCCATTTTGTCTGTTGAATTTAACATCATTTAGGGGATGGGTGGCAATGCATTGAATTTTCAAATGTGGTGTTTGGGGTGTTATTTGTTTGGGTGAAAAAAACTCTAAATGCCTCTGTTGTTTGTGTTGTTGTGTAACTTTCAAACCTTGTAGCCATGGGGATTTTCTTTTTTGCATTAAGCTGTGATGCAGGCATCCTCTTTTTTCTGGCCATATAGGGAGGGATATAGGCCTGCTTGACTTTATTGTTTTCTGGCCTTTGCCCTTTACCCATGTACCTGTCATGAGAGTGCCCATGTGGAGCTGGGGTGGTAGTAGTAGTGTGCTGTTTTGTTTTTGACAAATTGGCCTGTGTCTTGCCATTGTTCCTGTTGGCTTACTACTGTTCACATCCCCATTGCTATCTGCTGCAGGTCACTGATGCTGCATCCATCCGAAATGATGCACAAATTAAGGATAAACAAGTTCCACTTCCACTATATTAGCTTTTTAGTTCTTTGCTATTCTTACTCTTACTGGTTGTACTAATACTTCTAGTAGTAATTAAAATTAAAGCTAAAAAAAATCAACATTCGACTGATGTTGTTAATTAAATTCTGCCTTATTTGCTTGTAGGTGCTGAAGAGGAGGTGTCATCATTCATCGCCTGTTCTACTGCCAGACGGACGTCCTTCTGTACTACGTCACGTGTGGTGTGACTAACCTGACCAGACATCATTCTCAGCAACTTGTGCAACTGAGTGCTGCTGCTGACATCTGAAGAAGATGGGCCCAAAGAAAGCAGGTACCAGGTCCTCCAAGACCAAGAAATTAGCTGAGAAGAAGGAAGAACAGAAGAAGGAAGTGACACTTAAGTCTGGTGTTGACCCGAAAACCTTTTTTGGGCAAAAATAAAGTACGCCTGCAGCAGCAGTGACCGGGGTCCAAGCTGGGGCCAGCACCTCCGCATCAGTGGGCCCAAGCCACCAACCCAGGCCCAAGCAGATGAGTGGGGAAGAGGTAGCCAGCCTAATGGTGGAAAGCAGTGATACTGAGCCTGAGCTGAACTTATCGCTATCTCAAAGTAGTACACATTCCACGCAAGAGGGAACACAGCAGAAAAGTGGTGAACAACAACCAGCGCCCGCAATAGTACATGTTCAACCTGAGCCACCAACCGCAATAGTAGTTGTTCAACAACAACCACCTCCCGCAATAGTAGATGCTCAACGAAAAGAACAACCACAACCACCGCCTGCAATAGTAGGTGTTCCACAACCACCGCCCGCAATAGTAGATGTTCAACGAAAACAACAACCACAACCACCGCCTGCAATAGTTGTTGTTCAAGAACCACCACCGGCAATAGTAGTTGTTGTTCCTCCCGAAGTCGGGGCAGTTCAGGAAATTGAGCCTGATGCTGAGCAAGAAGACGAGGCAGCACCTCATGTAGGAGATCTATTGTTTTCCAAATCCCCACCACGGAAAAGGAGGGTTAGTCCATTGAGTTCTTCGCCAAGCATCCCTTCTGATGATCTTGATATCACTTGGGAGCCACAACAATCTCAGCATGAGAGGGAGAGACATCCCAAGAAGACCAGGCTAGGGAAAAGGAAGGATCCAGGAAGCCTACTACTTATGGAGTGCGATGTTGAGCAGCCGGATAATGATGGTGATGATGAGTCAGACCCAGTCATCACAAGCATTACTCCCGGCCCTGAGGACATGGAGACCAACATTTTAACCCTATCAAGAATGGCTGCGACTAGGGATGTAGCACGCATACCACCAACACAGGCCACACCAAAACTACCTCCAGCTTCCATTTTTACATTTGCACACAGCCGGCAGCGTCCTACATCCAGCACAAGTTCCACCTCAGCAGAAGTAGGTAGTGGTACTAATGCACAGCCACATAGTGAAATTCACCACACAACAACCTCCAGTTCCTCCGGCATTGGAAGTGGCACCTCTAGCAGGAGACAAAAGTTAAGCTCCCCAGTGTGGGACTTCTTTACAGTTAGCGCAAATGAGGAGAACATTGCTATATGCTCCATTTGTCATTCCTCTGTTAGTCGTGGTAAGCTTGGTACAAACTATGGTACCGGAGGCCAAATGACCCATATGAAAAAACACCACGCAATCAAGTGGGAGGACCACCTACGTCTCATAAAAGCAGGAACCATTATTGTTGGTGGGGAAGCAGTAGGAGGTCCACAGGTCGAACCGGAAGAAGAGGGAGACATTCTATCTGGTAGTGGTACACTAAGTACCCCTGTCCGACTCCCCAGCACTGCAGTGGTAGGTCCCACATCCTCCGCATCAGCAACATCTCTGTGACACCAGAGTAAGAGTAACCCGGAGACACCAAGGAGTACGGGTGCAAAGTCTGCGACGCGAATGACAGCATCGGGCACAACAGAAAGAAATACCAAGCAGCGTACCATTGTTAGCATGTTTAGGCAGGAGGGAAAGTATGAGCGCAACCACCCAATAGCACGTTTGTACAATGCTAAGTTTGCTAAAATGTTAGCTCTGGACCTTCTCCCTTTTTCTTTTGTTGAAGGGGTGGGTTTCCTGGAATTTGTGTCAACCCTCTGCCCAAAATGGAATGTTCCCAGCCGCTACTATTTTGCTAGAGTTGCTGTTCCAGCACTACACCACGACGTGCTGGAATTGCTTGGAAAAGCCTTGCAGCAGAGTGCTGTGCATAGTATCCACCTGACAACAGACATTTGGACCAGTAGCCAAGCCACTGATTATATGTGCATCACTGCACACTGGATCTCTTTTACAGGTGTTAGAGACAAGATATCTACAGGCATTGACACTACTGAGATTTTTAATGATACTCGCAAACATGCTACTGTAGCCATGTTTGCTATGGAGACATCGCATACTGCTGCAAACATTTTGGATGAGTTCAACAGCAAGGTCTTTGAATGGCTGCGACCAAGAGGCCTCAATATTGGTTTTGTTGCCACCGACAATAGCAGTAATGTAGTTAAGGCCATGGAAGATGGTGGCTATTTTAGGGTCCCGTGTTTGGCACACTACATTAACATTGTGGTTCAAGACTTTCTGAAAAGTGAAAGCAAAGTCAGCAGCTTACTGACCATTTGCAGAAGAATCTGCACGCATTTCAATCATTCTTTTAAAGCCCGGAAGCAGCTACGGGTCATTCAACGTGAGCATAGAATGCCAGTGAAAGCACTCATCCAGGAGGTACCAACACGTTGGAACTCTACTTATTACATGCTTGATCGGCTGTTTGAGCAGTACATACCACTTAATGCTTATGTCATGACAAGAAGATCAGGGGATACAACTGGTGTTATTAAAGCCATGACAGTTGAGATGTCGCAATGGGACCTCATTAAATGCCTGACAGAGATGCTACTTCCTTTTGAGGTATTCACACGTGCAGTCAGCAGGGAGGACTGTACTATGAGCCAAGCTATCCCATTGTTGTACATGCTGGAGCAAGAGCTGAAGGAGGTGTCTGAAACATACGAAGGTGTTGAAGGAAAACTTGAAGCATGTAATTTGGCGAAGTCCTTAGCCGGCCGCTTATCTCAGAATACAAGGATTCAAAATAAGATTGTGTCGCATCAACATTACATTACTGCCACAATTTTGGATCCACGGTACAAATTATTTGTGAACAGTAATGCAGTAATTCCTTTTTCAGAAGGGGATGTTGCTAAGTACAAAACTGTAATAGCCGAGGAAGCCACTGATTTAGAAAACGAACGGCTCTCAATTAGAGGCCTGCCAGTGCCAGCCCAGGACAGTGCAAGTACTACTGAGCATCCTACAGAGTCAAGTTCTTCTTCACAGCATGCGAGCAGTGTGTTTGCTTCCCAGCAGTCACCAACACAAACAATAACAACAACCGCACCAACAGGATCTGATTCATCAGACACAAGCAAAAAAATAGCTGCTTGGTTTCTACAGAAAGGGATGGGTTAGGACGAGCAAACCCGAGCACCAATGAACATTGAGCGGTTGGTCCAGGCCTATCTGGATGATACAACAGAGGTGTTCATGGAGCAAAGCCCATTGGTGTATTGGTATAGGACAAGAAGCCAATGGCCACTGCTCAGCAGGCTGGCGATAAAGTATCTAGCTTGCCCTGTTGCAAGTGTCTCTTCTGAGCGTGTTTTCAGTGCTGCTGGTGCCATTGTGACTGTGAAAAGGACCAGTCTCTCGCCCAAAAGCGTGGAGAGGTTAACCATGATAAAAATGAATCAGCACTTGATACCACCAGACTACAAAGTACGTGAATCAGAGCTGGAAGAGGAGAGTGAGTCGGAAGAAATAATTAGTGGGTTACAGGACCTACTTCTGTCGAAAGAACCACCAGAGTTTGAGGACGAGCTCCTCTTCCCAGACCACTAGGCTTTGCTTGCAGTGCCAAACTTAATCATCATCAATCACAGGTAAGAAGAGAAGTTTGCTAGGAGGTATAATGGAGGAGAGACTGGTAGTACAAATGGGACAAATATGACTCAGTGAGGGGTACTGCATCTACCTGTTGGCATGATGTTGTTACATGTGGTCAATTAATAATTATTTCAATCAAACACTGGCCGCTGCCCTCCATGTAGAGTAAACCTTGTGACGTACAACGTTAACCCCACCACAAAACAACATCATATGTGTACGTTGAAAATAAATAACATTTATTGATGTACATAACAAAATATCCTCCTGGTCCTCTCCTATCCCACCCCTATCCCCACCCTAACCCCAACCAATCTCCAAGTCCAAAGAATGTCCCACAAAAATAAGTTAACCCCAACACCCAATTCCCACCCACCAACAAAAGTATTAAAAAAGAGGCAAATTAACAGGGTCCATCACAATCAGCGGGCTTTAAGGTGTTTGTCCACCAATATCTTCACACGCTCCTCTAATTGATCCTCCAACTTTGACACCCGGAGGAGAATCTTTTGCCGAAATGCACGGCACCTACATTTGCATCCATGTGGGGGGGCGGCAGATGTTGTTACATGCCGGCGGTGAGCGGATGCCTGACCACAGTGCCGTACTCCTGCAGGTGGGGCAAGGCTGGGGCCTGGGGCATTGGTAGAAGCAGCAGCTGCTGCCTCTTCCTCCTCCTCGGCCTCAGCCACCAGCCGGCGGTACTACTCAACAATGGCCTGCAGTTTCCTTTGCCGGGCCCTGGCTGCCAACTCCTTCCTTGATGGTTTGTGGGAAGGAGTATGAGTATCTATAAAAAAAGGAACAGAATTGTAACTGAAACTCTTCCAAATTAATTCAACACATAGTGGCATAGTAGCACTACCAAGCGCAGTACATACAAATGGTGGCAACTTTTAGTATCTATCTAATCTATCCTCCTGCTTCCCCTGCCTGTAACTTTTGTTGAAGTTTTTTCTGGCATTATACTGGCCCTAGTACTATGGGTGGACTTGAGTACACAGAAGAACACCAGTCTTTTTTGTATCTCCTTTTATATTTTCAAAGTAAGACTCTGCTTCCAGTGACAGTCTCCACCTATGATGAATACAATACATTTAGGGGGAAAACAACCAATAAAAATAAATGTCTATCATTCTTTATTATCGCCTTAGCTGGTTTCACTTTCACCAACAATCACCCATGCGTCCACTCCTTCCTTGCCTTGGGTTTCATTGTCACAAACTCCGCTCATGATTCTTGCTATCCACTATATCCATGCACCCATATTGTTTGCCCAACCAGGCATGCATCTTCTCTTTCACCTTCCAGTTCTACCCATCCTTCAACAACCCATGCATCGGATTCATATCAGCCACGTGCATTAACCTTCCAAAGTATCCTTCTATGGTCTTTCGTCCTTCCTCCTTCCTCCCTAGTTCACTTCTTTCCCTTTTTGTTCAACCCATCCCTCAAGGTCATCTGATCTGATTTTTAGTCTTCTCCATAACTTTCACAGCTGAGTTGGAGTCTGATAGAAGAGGCCTTGTTTACTCAACTCATGCTGGTAATGCTGCAAAGGGTGTCTTCTTCAACCATTGTATATTGTCCTGTACAATTTCAAATTCATACTTTCTTAATAAGTCTCATAGCACAGCGAGGGAAATGTTCCCCTTCCACCTAGTAATGCAAATAAGTAATGAATATAACTTACCACCGCCCACCGCTGAAGTTTCCTCCCCCACTGTTGCTACTACAGGTGCCGCAGCCACTGTCCCCTCCTGGGTGGCATTAGTATCGCCGCTGGCCCCGTCGGCAGTGGCACTGGTCGTTGGTAGTGACTGTGCACCTATAAAAACAAGTACACCTTTTGAGATGCCTGCACAACTTCCCCTATTTTACTAGTTGTACTTCACCAGGAAGGAAGATTGAAAATACAGTTACGTACAACATAAAGCATTGCAAGTGTGACTAGTCCAAATTGCGTACTACTGTACAGCAGTCATTAGACAGAGTTTAGTTTTACTTTATTAGATGGTCCCTAGGGTCATCTAATCTCTACTCCTACTCTCGTCTTTGGAAAGTTAGCCTAAGCCATGTAACAATTTTAGAATGATCCGTGTCTACTGTTTTGCCCATGTTGTTACCTTGCAGCTTGTTGCAGTAAGAAAGACACCTTTGAGGCCACATGAGTGTTGCAATGCATACAACTAAAGAGGTTGATTTACTTACTTACAGTATTGTTAATCCCTTTTGCTTATCCATAATGTTACACTTTTTTGGCATGACTGCTATAAACTGGCATAGTTATTCACTGTCTAACGTGCAACATTTTTCTCCTAGGCAGATGAGAAGATTCCCTTCTACGAACCAGAGATTAGCAGAGCTTTCGAAAGATGCATGTGTAACCAGTATACGTTCAACGGTGAGGGGTCTCCCACAATTCCCACAGTTCTCTATTGTGCACTAGTTGTACAAAAATGTATAGTATTTAATCTTCTTTATTGTGCATGGTGGAGCTGGATGTTTTTCATGGAACAAGTTACAAGTTACAACAATACAAAGCTTGTTGTTAAAAAAATAAAGTTTTTGAACTTGCACATAGACTCTGTGGTATATTTTGAGTGTCTGGGGTGTTGTGGAATTAAACGAGTGAGTGAGCGAAAGGGTCTTCTTCTGTTCTGGGTTGTGTAAGAAAATCATTGGGTATATCTAACTATCTTCTTGTGGGGGTCGGGACGGAGTGGGACAAATGACTATGACTGAGACACTTAGGTAGGTAGACTGTCGTTAAATTGTGGGTTCTTCTGACTGAGTTCTGTGACTAGGGTGTGACTCCCTATCACCAACATCCTATTTTCTTGTGCATAGTTCTGTATGTGCCTGTGCAGAGAATAACCGCAACAGTAGTAATAGTATAATAAACTAACAAAAATTAGTAGGCAAATATCTGATTGCGCATTTTTGGGGTGGGAATTGACAAAGACTAGAGATTACAGATGACAACGCAAAAGAGAGGAGTGGACCCAGTGGCTACAGCTATTCTATCACAGCTTTATTCCAAAGAAAAGAATACCTTAACTAAAGAGTGGCCAACAGGGCAAGCTTAGCTAAAGACAGTCTATAGTAGTAGCACAAAGAGTCATCGGGCAGAGGCAGTTTGAAGGAATTTAAACTAGTCAGGGATGGCATTAGATACCCAAAATTTGGAAAACAAATTGAAGACCAAAGAAGGTTTAGCTAACATTTAATTAGGAAGGAGGCTTAATAGGTTTGAAACAATAAGGTGCGTTAAAAAGTTAGGGAAATATAATTCATAATAATAATATAAGCACTGGAGGACTTACTGGGGCCAGCAGCAGGATCCTCGGTAGAGGAGCGCTCCTCTGGTGGTTGTCCCGCCGACTCGGACCCCGTCTTCGTGCCCCTGGGTGGTGCTGATCATGTAAGAAATAATAAAGAAAGAGAAACATTGAGTGCTGTGAAACAAATACATCATTCAAAAATCCTCTCAAACATTTTAGGAAACAACAATTGCTATAAAATTTAATTCGAAGTCTAAATGACTACTGGCTTGCAGGATTCACAGACCGTCTACTTATAGAACACTAATCAAATGTTCCATAAACATTGTGATTGCAGAATATACTAACAAAGCCAGTATCTCCTGACCTACACCACCTATTCCAGAATCCAGCCGGGCCAATTGTTCAGTAAGTCGGCATTTCCATTTTATTTTTGCCCGCAAACATGCATAGATGAGATGGAGGAGTAGGACACATGCATACATTTGTGCATACACGAAATTGTTGGTTGCTTGCGTCATATGAAGTGCTACTGACTGACGTGACAATGCTATGGCTGCTAAGCCTACCACTCAGTAAACAAACTGCAAACCGGTTCTATGGAGGGGTGGGATAAATAAGAACTAACTAAGCATTCAGTGACAGAGGAGGCGCCGCGTCATGCAGACTGTTAAGAAAATATGAACTAATACTATCCATCCACCACTATTTCACTAAAGGACAATGAAAGGACTAGACTCTAGCAATAGCATTAACTAACTTCAGTTCTCTAAAGTTAACTCTAACATCAATAATCACCAGCCCAAGCTAGCGCACAGTTACAAGCCAGTAAGACCAGTAAGAGAAGTGGCGAGCGAGCAGCACCTGTGTAACAGAAGATTTTGAGACGGAATTGATCTGCAATGTAACTAAGCGCACAAGTAATCGTGTTACTTATTCGTCCAAGATTTATACACAATACTTATACTACTATATATACATATATTAATATTACTAGCTACTCACCAAGCCCCACGACCTAGACACCTAGCAGGTCCAACAGGTCCTGCTCCCTGTCCAGAATGTCTGCCCACCGGTGGGCCAGCTGCTGGTGGGTGCGCCGGATATCCGTGCGGCGGAAGACTGCCCGGCGCACCTTCGCCCACCGGCGGTGACGCTCCTCTGGGAGGTAACCAGAGCCTGGCCTGCCGCCTGCTGCCAAGGTCAAGGGGAGTTGGCGCTGTATAAAAAAAACAAGGGCGGCCACCTCCGCCTCCCCGAAAAGATTCCGGGCCTTCACCCCTGAAGGTCACATTCTGCCGCAAGGCAGCCGGCTCTTGGGCGCAGGCGCCTTGCCCTTCGAGCCGGTTCTGCTGCTCCCCTTTGCCATGGTTCTGGGGTGGAGGTGGAAAAGAAAGAACAAAAGGAAAAAACTTTAGGGGGAAGAAGTAAGAGTAAAATAAAAAAGTAGAAAAGTTTAAAAAAAGGTGAAAAAGTAGAAATAAAATGCTAAATATAAACTTAGGGACAGAGAGAGATAGATAAGTAAAAAAAGTAAGAAAAACTGTGAAAATAGGTAAAATTGCACAGATATAAGGTGGATAGAAAACTAGGCCCAGAACCATAGCATAGAGTGTGAAAAACAAGATGGCCGCGCCCATCGCGACCACGTGGGTAAGTTCGCGCACAAGTTCACGCGAACATGCACTTTGTCAGCGTGAACAAGTAGTTGTGTTCCCGAACAAGACGTGCACTGCGCGAACACGTTATACGCGACCCGGAAGAGGAAATAGGGGACGCGAACGGGCGGGACAATTGAAAAAACAAGATGGCCGCACCCATAGCCCACCACATGGGTAAGGTCGCACGCTACAATCCCCCGAACACGCAGACAGCGCCCCGAACACGCATAACGCGCTCCCAAGCAAGAAAAACGGCTCGCGAATGGGACCAGCAAGCTACTACGCATGCTCGCGAAGTGCGAGAACGGCTTCGCATAGCTTCGCGTAGTGCGACTACGCGTACTACGCCCAGGGTTAGTTGTGCATGACTTTGGCCAATTATGGTTTCAAAGGGAGTTCCTGACTTCTTCAGGCACCCCTATCCGAAATGTAAAATATGTGCAGGATCTACTGGAAGCAATCCAGTTACCAAAAGAATTGGCTGTGGTCAAGTGTGCTGCTCACAAATCTGGCAATGACGATGTGACAGCAAGTAATTGTTATGCAGACCAGTTAGCCAAACATTGTGCAAAATACAAAATGGCAATCAATATAAAGGTTGGGGGAAATGGAAGCAGCTGCCAACTTTTGATGCTAGAGGGAGTGAATACATGGGAGGAAGTGAGAGACTTACAGGAAGCAGCAGACCCACAGGAGAGGCAAAGATGGAGAAACTTGGGTTGTCGTAGGAGACATGAAGATGGTATCATTGTTTACCTTGATGATATGCCTGTATTGCCAGACTGTATGCTTGCTCCTATGGCTAAACGATACAAAAGGGGATGATGGACGGAGCGTTTGAGCAAATCAAACACTCACCCCCAGTCAACTGATCTGGGTTTAATCCATCACCATTCTTTAGCTCACTCGGCCACCCCAGTTCAGACATGGCTATATGCAAATCAGTCTGACCCTGTGCCTCATGGGAACAGTCCAGCCCGAACTGCCAAGCCATGTCTTCCCTGGACCAGAAACAAGCATCCTGGGACCGGTTTCGGATTCATAATCCTCATCAGCCAGGCTATCTTGAATCCAGTGGCCAAGTGAGCAAGGGACTCACGTCTGAGCATACCCTGCCACACTTAGGGCGAACAAAGCGATACAAAAGGGGATGATGGACGGAGCGTTTGAGCAAATCAAACACTCACCCCCAGTCAACTGATCTGGGTTTAATCCATCACCATTCTTTAGCTCACTTGGCCACCCCAGTTCAGACATGGCTATATGCAAATCAGTCTGACCCTGTGCCTCATGGGAACAGTCCAGCCCGAACTGCCAAGCCATGTCTTCCCTGGACCAGAAACAAGCATCCTGGGACCGGTTTCGGATTCATAATCCTCATCAGCCAGGCTATCTTGAATCCAGTGGCCAAGTGAGCAAGGGACTCACGTCTGAGCATACCCTGCCACACTTAGGGCGAACAAAGCGATACAAAAGGGGATGATGGACGGAGCGTTTGAGCAAATCAAACACTCACCCCCAGTCAACTGATCTGGGTTTAATCCATCACCATTCTTTAGCTCACTCGGCCACCCCAGTTCAGACATGGCTATATGCAAATCAGTCTGACCCTGTGCCTCATGGGAACAGTCCAGCCCGAACTGCCAAGCCATGTCTTCCCTGGACCAGAAACAAGCATCCTGGGACCGGTTTCGGATTCATAATCCTCATCAGCCAGGCTATCTTGAATCCAGTGGCCAAGTGAGCAAGGGACTCACGTCTGAGCATACCCTGCCACACTTAGGGCGAACAAAGCGATACAAAAGGGGATGATGGACGGAGCGTTTGAGCAAATCAAACACTCACCCCCAGTCAACTGATCTGGGTTTAATCCATCACCATTCTTTAGCTCACTCGGCCACCCCAGTTCAGACATGGCTATATGCAAATCAGTCTGACCCTGTGCCTCATGGGAACAGTCCAGCCCGAACTGCCAAGCCATGTCTTCCCTGGACCAGAAACAAGCATCCTGGGACCGGTTTCGGATTCATAATCCTCATCAGCCAGGCTATCTTGAATCCAGTGGCCAGGTGAGCAAGGGACTCACGTCTGAGCATACCCTGCCACACTTAGGGCGAACAAAGCGATACAAAAGGGGATGATGGACGGAGCGTTTGAGCAAATCAAACACTCACCCCCAGTCAACTGATCTGGGTTTAATCCATCACCATTCTTTAGCTCACTCGGCCACCCCAGTTCAGACATGGCTATATGCAAATCAGTCTGACCCTGTGCCTCATGGGAACAGTCCAGCCCGAACTGCCAAGCCATGTCTTCCCTGGACCAGAAACAAGCATCCTGGGACCGGTTTCGGATTCATAATCCTCATCAGCCAGGCTATCTTGAATCCAGTGGCCAAGTGAGCAAGGGACTCACGTCTGAGCATACCCTGCCACACTTAGGGCGAACAAAGCGATACAAAAGGGGATGATGGACGGAGCGTTTGAGCAAATCAAACACTCACCCCCAGTCAACTGATCTGGGTTTAATCCATCACCATTCTTTAGCTCACTCGGCCACCCCAGTTCAGACATGGCTATATTCAAATCAGTCTGACCCTGTGCCTCATGGGAACAGTCCAGCCCGAACTGCCAAGCCATGTCTTCCCTGGACCAGAAACAAGCATCCTCGGACCGGTTTCGGATTCATAATCCTCATTAGCCAGGCTATCTTGAATCCAGTGGCCAAGTGAGCAAAGGACTCACGTCTGAGCATACCCTGCCACACTTAGGGCGAACAAAGCGATACAAAAGGGGATGATGGACGGAGCGTTTGAGCAAATCAAACACTCACCCCCAGTCAACTGATCTGGGTTTAATCCATCACCATTCTTTAGCTCACTCGGCCACCCCAGTTCAGACATGGCTATATGCAAATCAGTCTGACCCTGTGCCTCATGGGAACAGTCCAGCCCGAACTGCCAAGCCATGTCTTCCCTGGACCAGAAACAAGCATCCTAAGACCGGTTTCGGATTCATAATCCTCATCAGCCAGGCTATTTTGAATCCAGTGGCCAAGTGAGCAAGGGACTCACGTCTGAGCATACCCTGCCACACTTAGGGCGAACAAAGCGATACAAAAGGGGATGATGGACGGAGCGTTTGAGCAAATCAAACACTCACCCCCAGTCAACTGATCTGTGTTTAATCCATCACCATTCTTTAGCTCACTCGGCCACCCCAGATCAGACATGGCTATATGCAAATCAGTCTGACCCTGTGCCTCATGGGAACAGTCCAGCCCGAACTGCCAAGCCATGTCTTCCCTGGACCAGAAACAAGCATCCTGGGACCGGTTTCGGATTCATAATCCTCATCAGCCAGGCTATCTTGAATCCAGTGGCCAGGTGAGCAAGGGACTCACGTCTGAGCATACCCTGCCACACTTAGGGCGAACAAAGCGATACAAAAGTGGATGATGGACGGAGCGTTTGAGCAAATCTAACACTCACCCCCAGTCAACTGATCTGGGTTTAATCCATCACTATTCTTTAGCTCACTCGGCCACCCAAGTTCAGACATGGCTATATGCAAATCAGTCTGACCCTGTGCCTCATGGGAACAGTCCAGCCCGAACTGCCAAGCCATGTCTTCCCTGGACCAGAAACAAGCATCCTAAGACCGGTTTCGGATTCATAATCCTCATCAGCCAGGCTATCTTGAATCCAGTGGCCAAGTGAGCAAGGGACTCACGTCTGAGCATACCCTGCCACACTTAGGGTGAACAAAGCGATACAAAAGGGGATGATGGACGGAGATTTTGAGCAAATCAAACACTCACCCCCAGTCAACTGATCTGGGTTTAATCCATCACCAATCTTTAGCTCACTCGGCCACCCCAGTTCAGACATGGCTATATGCAAATCAGTCTGACCCTGTGCCTCATGGGAACAGTCCAGCCCGAACTGCCAAGCCATGTCTTCCCTGGACCAGAAACAAGCATCCTGGGACCGGTTTCGGATTCATAATCCTCATCAGCCAGGCTATCTTGAATCCAGTGGCCAAGTGAGCAAGGGACTCACGTCTGAGCATACCCTGCCACACTTAGGGCGAACAAAGCGATACAAAAGGGGATGATGGACGGAGCGTTTGAGCAAATCAAACACTCACCCCCAGTCAACTGATCTGGGTTTAATCCATCACCATTCTTTAGCTCACTCGGCCACCCCAGTTCAGACATGGCTATATGCAAATCAGTCTGACCCTGTGCCTCATGGGAACTGTCGAGCCCGAACTGCCAAGCCATGTCTTCCCTGGACCAGAAACAAGCATCCTAAGACCGGTTTCGGATTCATAATCCTCATCAGCCAGGCTATCTTGAATCAAGTGGCCAAGTGAGCAAGGGACTCACGTCTGAGCATACCCTGCCACACTTAGGGTGAACAAAGCGATACAAAAGGGGATGATGGACGGAGCTTTTGAGCAAATCAAACACTCACCCCCAGTCAACTGATCTGGGTTTAATCCATCACCAATCTTTAGCTCACTCGGCCACCCCAGTTCAGACATGGCTATATGCAAATCAGTCTGACCCTGTGCCTCATGGGAACAGTCCAGCCCGAACTGCCAAGCCATGTCTTCCCTGGACCAGAAACAAGCATCCTGGGACCGGTTTCGGATTCATAATCCTCATCAGCCAGGCTATCTTGAATCCAGTGGCCAAGTGAGCAAGGGACTCACGTCTGAGCATACCCTGCCACACTTAGGGCGAACAAAGCGATACAAAAGTGGATTATGGACGGAGCGTTTGAGCAAATCAAACACTCACCCCCAGTCAACTGATCTGGGTTTAATCCATCACTATTCTTTAGCTCACTCGGCCACCCAAGTTCAGACATGGCTATACGCAAATCAGTCTGACCCTGTGCCTCATGGGAACAGTCCAGCCCGAACTGCCAAGCCATGTCTTCCCTGGACCAGAAACAAGCATCCTAAGACCGGTTTCGGATTCATAATCCTCATCAGCCAGGCTATCTTGAATCCAGTGGCCAAGTGAGCAAGGGACTCACGTCTGAGCATACCCTGCCACACTTAGGGTGAACAAAGCGATGCAAAAGGGGATGATGGACGGAGCTTTTGAGCAAATCAAACACTCACCCCCAGTCAACTGATCTGGGTTTAATCCATCACCAATCTTTAGCTCACTCGGCCACCCCAGTTCAGACATGGCTATATGCAAATCAGTCTGACCCTGTGCCTCATGGGAACAGTCCAGCCCGAACTGCCAAGCCATGTCTTCCCTGGACCAGAAACAAGCATCATGGGACCGGTTTCGGATTCATAATCCTCATCAGCCAGGCTATCTTGAATCCAGTGGCCAAGTGAGCAAGGGACTCACGTCTGAGCATACCCTGCCACACTTAGGGCGAACAAAGCGATACAAAAGGGGATGATGGACGGAGCATTTGAGCAAATCAAACACTCACCCCCAGTCAACTGATCTGGGTTTAATCCATCACCATTCTTTAGCTCACTCGGCCACCCCAGTTCAGACATGGCTATATGCAAATCAGTCTGACCCTGTGCCTCATGGGAACAGTCCAGCCCGAACTGCCAAGCCATGTCTTCCCTGGACCAGAAACAAGCATCCTGGGACCGGTTTCGGATTCATAATCCTCATCAGCCAGGCTATCTTGAATCCAGTGGCCAGGTGAGCAAGGGACTCACGTCTGAGCATACCCTGCCACACTTAGGGCGAACAAAGCGATACAAAAGGGGATGATGAACGGAGCGTTTGAGCAAATCAAACACTCACCCCCAGTCAACTGATCTGGGTTTAATCCATCACCATTCTTTAGCTCACTCGGCCACCCCAGTTCAGACATGGCTATATGCAAATCAGTCTGACCCTGTGCCTCATGGGAACAGTCCAGCCCGAACTGCCAAGCCATGTCTTCCCTGGACCAGAAACAAGCATCCTGGGACCGGTTTCGGATTCATAATCCTCATCAGCCAGGCTATCTTGAATCCAGTGGCCAAGTGAGCAAGGGACTCACGTCTGAGCATACCCTGCCACACTTAGGGCGAACAAAGCGATACAAAAGGGGATGATGGACGGAGCGTTTGAGCAAATCAAACACTCACCCCCAGTCAACTGATCTGGGTTTAATCCATCACCATTCTTTAGCTCACTCGGCCACCCCAGTTCAGACATGGCTATATGCAAATCAGTCTGACCCTGTGCCTCATGGGAACAGTCCAGCCCGAACTGCCAAGCCATGTCTTCCCTGGACCAGAAACAAGCATCCTGGGACCGGTTTCGGATTCATAATCCTCATCAGCCAGGCTATCTTGAATCCAGTGGCCAAGTGAGCAAGGGACTCACGTCTGAGCATACCCTGCCACACTTAGGGCGAACAAAGCGATACAAAAGGGGATGATGGACGGAGCGTTTGAGCAAATCAAACACTCACCCCCAGTCAACTGATCTGGGTTTAATCCATCACCATTCTTTAGCTCACTCGGCCACCCCAGTTCAGACATGGCTATATGCAAATCAGTCTGACCCTGTGCCTCATGGGAACAGTCCAGCCCGAACTGCCAAGCCATGTCTTCCCTGGACCAGAAACAAGCATCCTGGGACCGGTTTCGGATTCATAATCCTCATCAGCCAGGCTATCTTGAATCCAGTGGCCAAGTGAGCAAGGGACTCACGTCTGAGCATACCCTGCCACACTTAGGGCGAACAAAGCGATACAAAAGGGGATGATGGACGGAGCTTTTGAGCAAATCAAACACTCACCCCCAGTCAACTGATCTGGGTTTAATCCATCACCATTCTTTAGCTCACTCGGCCACCCCAGTTCAGACATGGCTATATGCAAATCAGTCTGACCCTGTGCCTTATGGGAACAGTCCAGCCCGAACTGCCAAGACATGTCTTCCCCGGACCATAAACAAGCATCCTGGGACCGGTTTCGGATTCATAATCCTCATCAGTAGGCTATCTTGAATCCAGTGGCCAAGTGAGCAAGGAACTCACGTCTGAGCATACCCTGCCACACTTAGGGCGAACAAAGCCATACAAAAGGGGATGATGGACGGAGCTTTTGAGCAGATCAAACACTCACCCCAGTCAACTGATCTGGGTTTAATCCATCACCATTCTTTAGCTCACTCGGCCACCCCAGTTCAGACATGGCTATATGCAAATCAGTCTGACCCTGTGCCTCATGGGAACAGTCCAGCCCAAACTGCCAAGCCATGTCTTCCCTGGACCAGAAACAAGCATCCTGGGACCGGTTTTGGATTCATAATCCTCATTAGCCAGGCTATCTTGAATCCAGTGGCCAAGTGAGCAAGGGACTCACGTCTGAGCATACCCTGCCACACTTAGGGCCAACAAAGCAATACAAAAGGGGAAGATGGACGGAGCATTTGAGCAAATCAAACACTCACCCCCAGTCAACTGATCTGGGTTTAATCCATCACCATTCTTTAGCTCACTCAGCCACCCCAGCTCAGACATGGCTATATGCAAATCAGTCTGACCCTGTGCCTCATGGGAACAGTCCAGCCCGAACTGCCAAGCCATGTCTTCCCTGGACCAGAAACAAGCATCCTGGGACTGGTTTTGGATTCATAATCCTCATCAGCCAGGCTATCTTGAATCCAGTGGCCAAGTGAGCAAGGGACTCACGTCTGAGCATACCCTGCCACACTTAGGGCGAACAAAGCGATACAAAAGGGGATGATGGACGGAGCTTTTGAGCAAATCATACACTCACCCCCAGTCAACTGATCTGGGTTTAATCCATCACCATTCTTTAGCTCACTCGGCCACCCCAGTTCAGACATGGCTATATGCAAATCAGTCTTACCCTGTGCCTTATGGGAACAGTCCAGCCCGAACTGCCAAGCCATGTCTTCCCTGGACCATAAACAAGCATCCTGGGACCGGTTTCGGATTCATAATCCTCATCAGCCAGGCTATCTTGAATCCAGTGGCCAAGTGAGCAAGGAACTCACGTCTGAGCATACCCTGCCACACTTAGGGCGAACAAAGCGATACAAAAGGGGATGATGGACGGAGCTTTTGAGCAAATCAAACACTCACCCCCAGTCAACTGATCTGGGTTTAATCCATCACCATTCTTTAGCTCACTCGGCCACCCCAGTTCAGACATGGCTATATGCAAATCAGTCTGACCCTGTGCCTCATGGGAACAGTCCAGCCCGAACTGCCAAGCCATGTCTTCCCTGGACAAGAAACAAGCATCCTGGCACCGGTTTCGGATTCATAATCCTCATCAGCCAGGCTATCTTGAATCCAGTGGCCAAGTGAGCAAGGGACTCACGTCTGAGCATACCCTGCCACACTTAGGGCGAACAAAGCGATACAAAAGGGGATGATGGACGGAGCGTTTGAGCAAATCAAACACTCACCCCCAGTCAACTGATCTGGGTTTAATCCATCACCATTCTTTAGCTCACTCAGCCACCCCAGTTCAGACATGGCTATATGCAAATCAGTCTGACCCTGTGCCTCATGGGAACAGTCCAGCCCGAACTGCCAAGCCATGTCTTCCCTGGACCGGAAACAAGCATCCTGGGACCGGTATTGGATTCATAATCCTCATCAGCCAGGCTATCTTGAATCCAGTGGCCAAGTAAGCAAGGGACTCACGTCTGAGCATACCCTGCCACACTTAGGGCGAACAAAGCGATACAAAAGGGGATGATGGACGGAGCGTTTGAGCAAATCAAACACTCACCCCCAGTCAACTGATCTGGGTTTAATCCATCACCATTCTTTAGCTCACTCGGCCACCCAAGTTCAGACATGGCTATATGCAAATCAGTCTGACACTGTGCCTCATGGGAACAGTCCAGCCCGAACTGCCAAGCCATGTCTTCCCTGGACCAGAAACAAGCATCCTGGGACCGGTTTCGGATTCATAATCCTCATCAGCGAGGCTATCTTGAATCCAGTGGCCAAGTGAGCAAGGGACTCACATCTGAGCATACCCTGCCACACTTAGGGCGAACAAAGCGATACAAAAGGGGATGATGGACGGAGCGTTTGAGCAAATCAAACACTCACCCCCAGTCAACTGATCTGGGTTTAATCCATCACCATTCTTTAGCTCACTCGGCCACCCCAGTTCAGACATGGCTATATGCAAATCAGTCTGACCCTGTGCCTCATGGGAACAGTCCAGCCCGAACTGCCAAGCCATGTCTTCCCTGGACCAGAAACAAGCATCCTGGGACAGGTTTCGGATTCATAATCCTCATCAGCCAGGCTATCTTGAATCCAGTGGCCAAGTGAGCAAGGGACTCACATCTGAGCATACCCTGCCACACTTAGGGCGAACAAAGCGATACAAAAGGGGATGATGGACGGAGCGTTTGAGCAAATCAAACACTCACCCCCAGTCAACTGATCTGGGTTTAATCCATCACCATTCTTTAGCTCACTCGGCCACCCCAGTTCAGACATGGCTATATGCAAATCAGTCTGACCCTGTGCCTCATGGGAACAGTCCAGCCCGAACTGCCAAGCCATGTCTTCCCTGGACCAGAAACAAGCATCCTGGGACCAGTTTCGGATTCATAATCCTCATCAGCCAGGCTATCTTGAATCCAGTGGCCAAGTGAGCAAGGGACTCACGTCTGAGCATACCCTGCCACACTTAGGGCGAACAAAGCGATACAAAAGAGGATGAACGACGGAGCGTTTGAGCAAATCAAACACTCACCCGCAGTCAACTGATCTTGGTTTAATCCATCACCATTCTTTAGCCCACTCAGCCACCCCATTTCAGACATGGCTATATGCAAATCAGTCTGACCCTGTGCCTCATGGGAACAGTCCAGTCCGAACTGCCAAGCCATGTCTTCCCTGGACCAGAAACAAGCATTCTGGGACCGGTTTCGGATTCATAATCCTCATCAGCCAGGCTATCTTGAATCCAGTGGCCAAGTGAGCAAGGGACTCACGTCTGAGCATACCCTGCCACACTTAGGGGGAACAAAGCGATACAAAAGGGGATGATGGACGGAGCGTTTGAGCAAATCAAACACTCACCCCGAGTCAACTGATCTGGGTTTAATCCATCACCATTCTTTAGCTCACTCGGCCACCCCAGTTCAGACATGGCTATATGCAAATCAGTCCGACTCTGTGCCTCATGGGAACAGTCCAGCCCGAACTGCGAAGCCATGTCTTCCCTGGACCAGAAACAAGCATCCTGGGACCGGTTTCGGATTCATAATCCTCATCAGCCAAGGCTATCTTGAATCCAGTGGCCAAGTGAGCAAGGGACTCACGTCTGAGCATACCCTGCCACACTTAGGGCCAACAAAGGGATACAAAAGGGGATGATGGACGGAGCGTTTGAGCAAATCAAACACTCACCCCCAGTCAACTGATCTGGGTTTAATCCATCACCATTCTTTAGCTCACTCGGCCACCCCAGTTCAGACATGGCTATATGCAAATCAGTCTGACCCTGTGCCTCATGGGAACAGTCCAGCCCGAACTGCCAAGCCATGTCTTCCCTGGACCAGAAACAAGCATCCTGGGACCGGTTTCGGATTCATAATCCTCATCAGCCAGGCTATCTTGAATCCAGTGGCCAGGTGAGCAAGGGACTCACGTCTGAGCATACCCTGCCACACTTAGGGCGAACAAAGCGATACAAAAGGGGATGATGGACGGAGCGTTTGAGCAAATCAAACACTCACCCCCAGTCAACTGATCTGGGTTTAATCCATCACCATTCTTTAGCTCACTCGGCCACCCCAGTTCAGACATGGCTATATGCAAATCAGTCTGACCCTGTGCCTCATGGGAACAGTCCAGCCGAACTGCCAAGCCATGTCTTCCCTGGACCAGAAACAAGCATCCTGGGACCGGTTTCGGATTCATAATCCTCATCAGCCAGGCTATCTTGAATCCAGTGGCCAAGTGAGCAAGGGACTCACGTCTGAGCATACCCTGCCACACTTAGGGCGAACAAAGCGATACAAAAGGGGATGATGGACTGAGCTTTTGAGCAAATCAAACACTCACCCCCACTCAACTGATCTGGGTTTAATCCATCACCATTCTTTAGCCCACTCAGCCACCCCATTTCAGACATGGCTATATGCAAATCAGTCTGACCCTGTGCCTCATGGGAACAGTCCAGCCCGAACTGCCAAGCCATGTCTTCCCTGGACCAGAAACAAGCATCCTGGGACCGGTTTCGGATTCATAATCCTCATCAGCCAGGCTATCTTGAATCCAGTGGCCAAGTGAGCAAGGGACTCACGTCTGAGCATACCCTGCCACACTTAGGGCGAACAAAGCGATACAAAAGGGGATGATGGACGGAGCGTTTGAGCAAATCAAATACTCACTCCCAGTCAACTGATCTGGGTTTAATCCATCACCATTCTTTAGCTCACTCGGCCACCCCAGTTCAGACATGGCTACATGCAAATCAGTCTGACCCTGTGCCTCATGGGAACAGTCCAGCCCGAACTGCCAAGCCATGTCTTCCCTGGACCAGAAACAAGCATCCTGGGACCGGTTTCGGATTCGTAATCCTCATCAGCCAGGCTATCTTGAATCCAGTGGCCAAGTGAGCAAGGGACTCACGTCTGAGCATACCCTGCCACACTTAGGGCGAACAAAGCGATACAAAAGGGGATGATGGACGGAGCGTTTGAGCAAATCAAACACTCACCCCCAGTCAACTGATCTGGGTTTAATCCATCACCATTCTTTAGCTCACTCGGCCACCCCAGTTCAGAAATGGCTATATGCAAATCAGTCCGACTCTGTGCCTCATGGGAACAGTCCAGCCCGAACTGCGAAGCCATGTCTTCACTGGACCAGAAACAAGCATCCTGGGACCGGTTTCGGATTCATAATCCTCATCAGCCAGGCTATCTTGAATCCAGTGGCCAAGTGAGCAAGGGACTCACGTCTGAGCATACCCTGCCACACCTAGGGCCAACAAAGCGATACAAAAGGGGATGATGGACAGAGCGTTTGAGCAAATCAAACACTCACCCCCAGTCACCTGATCTGGGTTTAATCCATCACCATTCTTTAGCTCACTCGGCCACCCCAGTTCAGACATGGCTATATGCAAATCAGTCTGACCCTGTGCCTCATGGGAACAGTCCAGCCCGAACTGCCAAGCCATGTCTTCCCTGGACCAGAAACAAGCATCCTGGGACCGGTTTCGGATTCATAATCCTCATCAGCCAGGCTATCTTGAATCCAGTGGCCAAATGAGCAAGGGACTCACGTCTGAGCATACCCTGCCACACTTAGGGCGAACGAAGCGATACAAAAGGGGATGATGGACGGAGCGTTTGAGCAAATCAAACACTCACCCCCAGTCAACTGATCTGGGTTTAATCCATCACCATTCTTTAGCTCACTCGGCCACCCCAGTTCAGACATGACTATATGCAAATCAGTCTGACCCTGTGCCTCATGGAAACAGTCCAGCCCGAACTGCCAAGCCATGTCTTCCCTGGACCATAAACAAGCATCCTGGGACCGGTTTCGGATTCATAATCCCCATCAGCCACGCTATCTTGAATCCAGTGGCCAAGTGAGCAAGGGACTCACGTCTGAGCATACCCTGCCACACTTAGGGCGAACAAAGCGATACAAAAGGGGATGATGGACGGAGCGTTTGAGCAAATCAAACACTCACCCCCAGTCAACTGATCTGGGTTTAATCCATCACCATTCTTTAGCTCACTCGGCCACCCCAGTTCAGAGATGGCTATATGCAAATCAGTCTGACGCTGTGCCTCATGGGAACAGTCCAGCCCGAAGTGCCAAGCCATGTCTTCCCTGGACCAGAAACAAGCATCCTGGGACCGGTTTCGGATTCATAATCCTCATCAGTCAGGCTATCTTGAATCCAGTGGCCAAGTGAGCAAGGGACTCACGTCTGAGCATACCCTGCCACACTTAGGGCGAACAAAGCGATACAAAAGGGGATGATGGACGGAGCTTTTGAGCAAATCAAACACTCACCCCAGTCAACTGATCTGGGTTTAATCCATCACCATTCTTTAGCCCACTCAGCCACCCCATTTCAGACATGGCTATATGCAAATCAGTCTGACCCTGTGCCTCATGGCAACAGTCCAGCCCGAACTGCCAAGCCATGTCTTCCCTGGACCAGAAACAAGCATTCTGGGACCGGTTTCGGATTCATAATCCTCATCAGCCAGGCTATCGTGAATCCAGTGGCCAAGTGAGCAAGGGACTCACGTCTGAGCATACCCTGCCACACTTAGGGCGAACAAAGCAATACAAAAGGGGATGATGGACGGAGCGTTTGAGCAAATCAAACACTTACCCCCAGTCAACTGATCTGGGTTTAATCCATCACCATTCTTTAGCTCACTCGGCCACCCCAGTTCAGACATGGCTATATGCAAATCAGTCCGACTCAGTGCCTCATGGGAACAGTCCAGCCCGAACTGCCAAGCCATGTCTTCCCTGGACCAGAAACAAGCATCCTGGGACCGGTTTCGGATTCATAATCCTCATCAGCCAGGCTATCTTGAATCCAGTGGCCAAGTGAGCATGGGACTCACGTCTGAGCATACCCTGCCACACTTAGGGCCAACAAAGCGATACAAAAGGGGATGTTGGACAGAGCGTTTGAGCAAATCAAACACTCACCCCCAGTCACCTGATCTGGGTTTAATCCATCACCATTCTTTAGCTCACTCGGCCACCCCCGTTCAGACATGGCTATATGCAAATCAGTCTGACCCTGTGCCTCATGGGAACAGTCCAGCCCGAACTGCCAAGCCATGTCTTCCCTGGACCAGAAACAAGCATCCTGGCACCGGTTTCGGATTCATAATCCTCATCAGCCAGGCTTAGGGCGATAGCCATGTCTGAAATGGTGTGGCTGAGTGGGCTAAAGAATGGTGATGGATTAAACCCAGATCAGTTGACTGGGGGTGAGTGTTTGATTTGCTCAGACGCTCCGTCCATCATCCCCTTTTGTATTGCTTTGTTCGTCCTACGTGTGGCAGGGTATGCTCAGACGTGAGTCCCTTGCTCACTTGGCCACTGGATTCAAGATAGCCTGGCTGATGAGGATTATGAATCTGAAACCGGTCCCAGGATGCTTGTTTCCGGTCCATGGAAAACATGGCTTGGCAGTTCGGGCTGGACTGTTCCCATGAGGCACAGGGTCAGACTGATTTGCATATAGCCATGTCTGAAATGGGGTGCCTGAGTGGGCTAAAGAATGGTGATGGATTAAACCCAGATCAGTTGACTGGGGGTTAGTGTTTGATTTGCTCAGACGCTCCGTCCATCATCCCCTTTTGTATCGCTTTGTTTGCCCTAAGTGTGGCAGGGTATGCTCTGACGTGAGTCCCTTGCTCACTTGGCCACTGGATTCAAGATAGCCTACTTGATGAGGATTATAAATCCGAAACCGGTCCCAGGATGCTTGTTTCCGGTCCATGGAAGAAATGGCTTGGCAGTTCGGGCTGGACTGTTCCCATGAGGCACAGGGTCAGACTGATTTGCATATAGCCATGTCTGAAATGGGGTGGCTGAGTGGGCTAAAGAATGGTGATGGATTAAACCCAGATCAGTTGACTGGGGGTGAGTGTTTGATTTGCTCAGACGCTCCGTCCATCATCCCCTTTTGTATCGCTTTGTTCGCCCTGAGTGTGGCAGGGTATGCTCAGACGTGAGTCCCTTGCTCACTTGGCCACTGGATTTAAGATAGCCTGGCTGATGAGGATTATGAACCCGAAACCGGTCCCAGGATGCTTGTTTCCGGTCCATGGAAGACATGGCTTGGCAGTTCGTGCTGGACTGTTCCCATGAGGCACAGGGTCAGACTGATTTGCATATAGCCATGTCTGAAATGGGGTGGCTGAGTGGGCTAAAGAATGGTGATGGATTAAACCCAGATCAGTTGACTGGGGGTGAGTGTTTGATTTGCTCAGACGCTCCGTCCATCATCCCCTTTTGTATCGCTTTGTTCGCCCTAAGTGTGGCAGGGTATGCTCAGACTTGAGTCCCTTGCTCACTTGGCCACTGGATTCAAGATAGCCTGGCTGATGAGGATTATGAATCCAAAACCGGTCCCAGGATGCTTGTTTCCGGTCCATGGAAGACATGGCTTGGCAGTTCGGGCTGGACTGTTCCCATGAGGCACAGGGTCAGACTGATTTGCATATAGCCATGTCTGAATTGGGTGGCTGAGTGGGCTAAAGAATGGTGATGGATTAAACCCAGATCAGTTGACTGGGGGTGAGTGTTTG
Source organism: Lissotriton helveticus (assembly GCF_964261635.1). NCBI lineage: Eukaryota > Metazoa > Chordata > Amphibia > Caudata > Salamandridae > Lissotriton > Lissotriton helveticus. The sequence continues at coordinate 1,316,627,735 of NC_136057.1, read as the reverse complement.
ATTTGCTCAGACGCTCCATCCATCATCCCCTTTTGTATCGCTTTGTTCGCCCTAAGTGTGGCAGGGTATGCTCAGACGTGAGTCCCTTGCTCACTTGGCCACTGGATTCAAGATAGCCTGGCAGATGAGGATTATGAATCCGAAACCGGTTTCAGGATGCTTGTTTCCGGTCCATGGAAGACATGGCTTGGCAGTTCGGGCTGGACTGTTCCCATGAGGCACAGGGTCAGACTGATTTGCATATAGCCATGTCTGAAATGGGGTGGCTGAGTGGGCTAAAGCATGGTGATGGATTAAACCCAGATCAGTTGACTGGGGGTGAGTGTTTGATTTGCTCAGACGCTCCGTCCATCATCCCCTTTTGTATCCCTTTGTTCGCCCTAAGTGTGGCAGGGTATGCTCAGACGTGAGTCCCTTGCTCACTTGGCCACTGGATTCAAGATAGCCTGGCTGATGAGGATTATGAATCTGAAACCGGTCCCAGGATGCTTGTTTCCGGTCCATGGAAGACATGGCTTGGCAGTTCGGGCTGGACTGTTCCCATGAGGCACAGGGTCAGACTGATTTGCATATAGCCATGTCTGAAATGGGGTGGCTGAGTGGGCTAAAGAATGGTGATGGATTAAACCCAGATCAGTTGACTGGGGGTGAGTGTTTGATTTGCTCAGACGCTCCGTCCATCATCCCCTTTTGTATCGCTTTGTGCGGCCAGGGCGACTGACGCTGGAATCTGGGGACCACGGTTCGATCCCCGGCTCCGGCGGCAGGTTAGCCTAGCACCATGTGACTCTGGGCAATAGCTCGCTTAATCTTCCCGACGGCCCCCAGCGCCTAGAGACCCTTACGGGTGATTGAGTGCTTTACAAATGTGGACTGTAAGTGTGGCAGGGTATGCTCAGACGTGAGTCCCTTGCTCACTTGGCCACTGGATTCAAGATAGCCTGGCTGATGAGGATTATGAATCCGAAACTGGTCCCACGATGCTTCTTTCCGGCTAATGGAACACATGGCTTGGCAGTCCGGGCTGGACTGTTCCCATGAGGCACAGGGTCAGACTGATTTGCATATAGCCATGTCTGAAATGGGGTGGCTGAGTGGGCTATGGAATGGTGATGGATTAAACCCAGATCAGTTGACTGGGGGTGAGTGTTTGATTTGCACAGACGCTCCGTCCATCATCCCCTTTTGTATCGCTTTGCTCCTACGGCTAGGCTGATCCATGGAGACACCCATGTGGGCAGGGATGCGATGATTCGCATGTTTCGCCAAACATGGTTCAACTCGAAATTCAGAGGCGTAGCAGAAGCACTCTGCCAGAGGTGTTTGACCTGCCAACAATTTAACCCTGGAAAGAAAACCATAGTATTGCCAGAGAAAATTGGAAAGGCAGAAGGCCCTTTTATTAGATTACAACTTGACTAGATTCAGTTGCCTCCTTGTCGAGGAATGAAATACCTACTTGTCATTGTCTGCCTGTTTTCGAAATAGGTGGAAGCTTTCCCTGCACGAAGAAAGGACAGCATCACAGTAGTAAAATTGTTACTTAGGGAACTAATACCTCGTTACGGTTTCCCAGTCTTAATTGAATCGGACAGAGGAAGTCATTTTCAGAATGAAATAATAAAACAAATTTGTGAAGCATTCAAAATCACGCAACATCTGCACTGTGCATATCGACCAGAGGCTTCTGGAGTGGTAGAACAGATAAATGGCACAATCAAATCGAGATTGGGAAAGTTGTGTGAATACACTCAACTGGAATGGCCAGATGCTCTGCCTCTAGTGCTGATGGGACTCATAAGTATTCCAGATCGGAACACGGGCTTGAGTCCCCATGAAATCCTGATGGGAAGAGCAATGCGGCAAGCATGGGTGCCAGGATACAAATTAATAAGCATATGTGATGATTTGGTACTGGAATACTGTAAAGAGCTGGCTGACCAAGTGCGTTCTATCTCTCGCCAGGTTGAGGGAGAAGACGTCGCCAGACCAACGACTCCAGCACATAACCTGAATCCAGGTGACTGGGTTGCAATAAAGAAGCACACTCGGAAAAGTTGCCTTGAACCCAGGTGGGGAAAGCCACGACAGGTGATCCTGGTAACCACCACAGCTGTAAAGTGTGCAGGAGTACCACGCTGGATCCATGCCAGCCATACCACGAAAGTGACTGAACCAGACCTAACTGAAGCTGAAGGTTGCGCAGCTGAAGGATCCCAAGACGTCTGTCCTGAAGTAGCTGAAGAACAACCGAGCTCCAGTCAAGAAGATTAGATTCCAATTATCGATCTGACCATCGACCCTATACGAACTAGGAGTCAAGCTCAGTTAGATAGACATTGGGATAGTGAGGACGAGACAGGTGAAGAAGAAGCTACTCAGATCATCGAAATACATGTAAAATCTGATTCTGAGGAGGACCAGGTAGGGAAAGAGCAGGTAATAGACACTCCTCCAAAAACACCTGCACCAGAAGAGGGACAGATAGAAATTAGGGCGGAAGTTCATGCGGAAGAAAATCAAGAATTCGAAGAGCTTGAACAGGAACAGGTAGGGTTAGACAATTGTGTTCAGGAAGAAGAGACTGAAACAGATCCAGGGCAAGCTCAGCAAACACCTGAATAAGGCCAGTTTAGGGACCAGGCAGAAGAAACAGATGAAAGACCTGGACCTAGTCAGTTAGGGAACAATACAGGAGTTGAACTTGATCCAAATGTGCCACAACTGAACGAAAACAAAAGAGTGTTTGAAAAAGGCCAAGACACAGTACCAGTTAAAAGACTCAGAAAAGGTGACTCAGTTCCTCGATTTGTAAAAAGGCTGAGATTGCGTTTGAAGACAATAAACGAAGAGCCTAACCAAATAAATGAGGTTTCGAGTCAAACTGACCCAGTGGTGACAAAGCAAAGGAGAAGAAGTGCTCGCATTAAAAAGCTGAATAACAAGTATTCGAGCCCTGAATGGACTTACTATGTACTAGAAGAATTTGAGAATTTGGAAATAAGTGATGCAAGTACTGAAAGTGACGGAGAATTGATTGCTGAACAGAGCGAAGACTAAGCAGAACCACCCTGAAAAAGTTACTCGAGTAAGCAAATTGTGCAGAGTTACTGAGAGGGGTTGAAGCTTCTTTTGAGCCGAGATGTCTGATTCTTCTGAGAATGGGAGACCGAGACGAAGTTGTTGTAAAACATGCTGCCAAGTATGTTTATGTAGTGTAGCAATAGTACTGATCCTTTGGATAGGACTAACGATAACCCTTCCTTCTATGATGAGCAAAAATCCTAGTTTGTACACAAATAATGATTTACCTGACGATGCTGTAGAACCACATATTAGAAAGACACTGCGCAGAGTAGACTTATTGGACAAACCACTTAGCCTGAAACGGAGACAAGTAGACCTAGAAGCACCAAATGAGGAAGGATTACACTATAACAGAATAAAGAACAAGACTCACCTAAATGTTTTCGCTAACCTGTTAGTACATTATGTAGAAACAATGGAAATAGAGGACTCTTATGTCTGCATGAAGCTACCCACCTCAGTAGCTGAAGGTGTAACTTATCACCACTTGCCCTTAACCTATGGAATTTCCTGTAGTATTTTAGCTAGTTTATTCTATAAAAGAGGACCATTACAGTACTATTATTCTAACTCAGATGTGATTTTTTCTGAACTTCCTATACATGGAAATCTGAACCCTGTACATACTAAGAGTGATGTAACACGTTATATGGGACAATACTTTCTAACTATAGGTACCATAGATTTAGGAGAAGCTCATAGAAATAACTTAACCTGTTCATTACATGAGCAAGAGAAAAATTTTCTAAATATCGCAGAGAAAAGAAGAGAAAGTTTCCAAAGAAAAGCGAATGATAAAAGGCAAAAGACCCCTAAATGGGCTGAGAACATAGGGAGCACCTCAAATGGTGGAGCAAATGCTGTGATGCTTCTGGATTTCGAAATGAAAGGGAAACTTTGTCTTCACCGAGAAAAGACTAGTTATTATAATAACATTTTCATTGGTTCCAGTCAATGTGAACACAATTACAAGGTAAATGGAGGTTGGGGTTTCAAAATGGGTCAGAGCCTGTGTTTCCTGGAATATATTATATATGTGGGAACAAGGCCTATTTTAAATTGCCAGATCACTGGTATGGAAGCTGCTATTTTGGAATTGTCTTCCCGAAAATATACCACGTGAATGAAGTTACTGGAAGCAATGAAAACACTAATGATTTAGTACGTGTTAGAAGAGAAAGTGTAGGAGAAATAATGGGTGATATTTTTAGTGCATTGATACCTGCAGTGGGAGTGGTTCTGAACACTCACAGAATTTGCAAATTGTCAACAGTAGTGGATCGGTTATCTACTGACACTGCTGGAGGTTTCCTGATGATCAATACCGAAATGGTTGCGGTCAGATCAATGGTTTTACAAAACAGACTTGCTCTTGACACCCTATTAGCAATAGAGGGCGGAGTCTGCCGAATGTTGAAAGCACAACATTGTTGCACTTACATACCAGATAAAAGTGTAGAAATCAAAAGGTATGTAAGGAACATTACTAATTTGGCAAAAGAACTCAAACCACTGGAGGCTGACAGTGCCTGGAAGAGACTTACTGATGGTCTTTCCGCATAGGTCATTGGTTTACTAATTTAGGTAAAAGTTTTCTGATTAAAGTACTAATGCCAATAGCAGGAATAGGTTTAGTAGTGTTCATCATATTCGCCTGTTGTAAATGTCGAAAGCATCAGAAGAAGTATACTGTGAACCAGAGAGGGGTAAAAAGAAATGTGGATGAACTTGAATTAGAAGAAATGAACAATCAGATTTATAAAAGGGTGAAAAATTCTCACCCTAATAAAGAAACAAAAGAGAGATTGAACCGAATGTTTGAAGAAATTGAATTGGGCAAGAAGTAAAGAAGTTGGCATCTGGTTCTAATGGTTTGTGATGATATAAAATATCATCAGAGAGGGGATTGATGGAGCAAGAATTCGCACATAAAGCGTCTTGCTTGTATTCAAGAACCTCGCATAACCCTAATAGAATATAACCAACATGTTTGTCTTACTAATTTCCCATTTATTCTGACATTTTGGGTATCCTAGTGATGCTTGCCTATGTGTTTATTAACCGTAATACACTTGCCACTAAAATGGCCGCTGCTTGGCGGGGTTTTCTTCTGCGCATGCGTTAGTCACAATCACGTGACGTGACGTACTTGCAGTTCTGGTGGGAATCTTTGCGCTTGCGCACTCGACTTATGTGTTCTCACATGCCGAAGCTTGCACTGTCGCTTTCTGCACTTCTGTTCGTTTGCACTAATATTTATGCTATAAGTTAGTATAAAGTAAGGGGAGTCATATAGGGATTCCTGGTATACAGTGTATTCATTTATTTTCTGTGTTTTAATTTGTTTTCGCTTACTTTTCATGTATCGAAATCCGTGGGCATGAGGGATGGGAATACTCCATATTGAACAGCCTTTCTGCGCATGACAGTTTTCCGCCAGTGGATGAACTCTATGGCATTGAACGCTTGCCAACCCGAGGTCCCAGCCAAGATGTGCCTGGGAAGATGCACCTTCGCCTAGCAGAAGAAGCTGACATGTACTAAATGTATCATAATTCATAGATGCGCTATTGTAATATTGAGGCTTAAGTCATGGGAACCCCAAATTCAATAGGCGGTCCCAAAAGATGTAAATTAGGACTTGTGAAAGTAAATTCTGGTTGGTGTGTTGACCTGTCCTACTTGATGACCAATCGAAATTGGGGATTCTTACACTTGCAACATTTGGGGGGTGGTACACTGACCCGAAAACAGTATAACTAGCCTGGGTTTAGCTAGAGAAATTGTCCGACTTGTCCGAATAGCTGACCTGTCACTGACCCAACGCACTCAATAGGTGACTGATACAGAGAGCTGCGGAGCACTCTGTCCGTAATTTCCACAGACCCAAGCGGGTTTTTTTTTTTTAAACCTTAAGTGCTGGCGGAGCACTTTGCTGGAGAATTCGTTAACCCAATCGGGGTTCTGACTGATAGCTGCAGAGAGGGTGTAGCGCAGGCAATGCTACCGAACTGCGGGTGCTGGTCTATCCTTGGTGGTCCTGTCCTGATCCTAATCTGGTTTTCCTGTCCTGTCCTGGGGTGTCCATTCTGCACCTGCTGGCCTACTGGCGACTGTCCTTCCTTGGGGTTCCTCTTGTCCTTAACTGACCCGTGGCCAGGGTTGGTCTTCACACCGTTCTAGTTAAAATATAGTGCTGGGAAATCTATTCTGCATCTTTCATTCTTTTCCTTGCCTTAATAAAGACGTACTCTTGCATATTGATTTTCCATGTTTTCTTTGCACCGACACATGAAAAAGTCATACCGTATAGTTGTTATATTAGCATGTTCCAATTTTTCCCTATCCTTTAAGTACATTCTTGCATACAGTTCATGATATATAGATGTTCCTTTTCTTTACCTTCCTCTAGCTAAATGAAGTGATTACTCTGAAATATTAGCGTGTTCCACTTTTTTACCCTCCCTATAGTCACGTGTTACTTTTTGAGCTCCATAGACTAACTAAATTCTCGTATTGCGCTCACTTGTGCCATAGTATACATTCTAGCATGTTCCTTATCTTTCCCCTCCTTTAGTCACTCCACATCTAGCTTAAAATTCCTGAAAATTCTTATTAGCATGTTCCCTGTTTTTACTTTCCTTTAGAATTCTAAATGGTTGGTCTGATTTACTTCCTATATGGATACGTGCTCTTTATAATTTTAGTTATTGATAGTTTAATTGCTGTAAACCTTATGCTCAATGAAACTGACGAATTTTAGATAAAGGTTTTTAAAACTTTCCGAGTTTGTGGTTATTATATGAGTGCAAATATAGAAAAGTATTTTGTATTTTGGTGTCTGCCTTTCTTTTACAGCTAGCTCCCTGATCCATTGTGGTCATAGGTACCCGTAGCGGTGGATTGGTAAGTCGGGTACACTGGAAAATACAATAGGAAGGAAACAAGGATTGCTGATAGTAGAGTGCAAGGTTGCCCTGGTGTATTTGAAATTTATGGGCCCAATAAGTATATGGTAAAATTGTGAGTCGGGTGACCTGCGCGCTCTATCAAGGGGACCGAGATGTGCGTTTCACCTCTCCTCCCCCAGCTGATGTATGAGGTTGGCAAAGATGGGCACACCTTTCCTCCTAGCTTGGTTTTCCCGCCAATTCTCCTGCCCAAAGTGGGGGGGGGAGAACCTGTGAGAGACAGTTGCTGGGGGCAGCAATAGGCAGAGACAGCTAACAAAAGGCACAGGGCTTTGAAGCTTCCCCTACGTGGCCCCAACCCATCCTGGGGGTGGAGGAATGACACCTCTGCACAGGATGGGCTTTGTTTCTGGACCCAGAGAGTGAAGGCTCTCTACCCTGGGGTCCAGAAATTTGCCTGGTGGTGGCAAAAGGTGGACAGGCGTTCTGGAACCACCCCAGGGCTGGTCATTGTTCAGGGGGCATTTCTAAGATGCCCTCTGAGTACATTTTACATTTAAATTCCACACTGGCAGTGTGGGTTTAATGTGCTGAGAAGTTTGCTACAAAACCTCCCAGGTTTTAGTAAAGCCATTTTGGAGCTGGGGAGTTTGTAATGACCAACGTCCGGACTGTATAGTCTTTATGGCTTTACTGCTCTTACAATGTCTAAGAATGGACTTAGACACTGTAGGGGTTCAGGGCTCATGCCACCTGAGAGCTAATGCACCCTCAGGTGGCATGAGCCCTCACCTGAGGGCTAGTTCACACTGCTAGAGAGGCAGCTTACCTAGGCCTCAGGCATTGGGTTGTAGGCATGGCACACAGGGATGTGTGCTATGTCGACTCTTCACTTTTCTCGGCACCAAAACACACAGCCTGCAATGGCAGTGTGTGGGTGGTAAGGTACAGGGCTTCTAAGGGTGGCACAATAGGTGCCGCAGCCCTTGGAGGCCTTCCCTGGTCACACTGCCCTTGGTAACTATGGCACCTTTTACAAGGGGCTTACCTGTGGCCTGAGATCTGTCAATTGTGGGTCCAAACGTACAATTTTGGGAAAGAACACAGGCCCTGGGAATCTGATTGGCACCCAGGGCACACCAAGTTAAAGTGCATCATGTGTCAGACCAAACGCGAGGGGGAACCATGTAAAAAGGAGCAGTTTCCTACACCATGCTGCACAAATATTTCCAAAAAGCCCATCCACGACTGGGCAGCCAAACTAGCTGTCACTGAACTCTGAGGTTAAAACAGAACTCACGTTCAAAAGCACAACAGTCCTGATCGAAATTAAGGGAGTGGACGCACCCCGTTCCTGATGTTTCTCCAGTGACTGGTCATCTTCGAGGTCATCGACCTTAGGTAAGCTGAGGAAGTCCCACAAGAAGCAGGAAATCCAAGCATGGATCTCCTTCACCCCACCACCCCCACTACTCAGAGATGTGACGCCACTAGCACCTCCAGACTGTAGAGTTGTTCCCTACGTAGGAACCGATCCTGATGCTAGTACCACTTCAGTCCCACCCTGAATGAATAGTAACACCATAGCAGCTCCAGTAGCTAAAGCGACCAGAGACCTGATTTTTGGTGCTACACTGGATCACCTTTCTGCCTTCAGGTCCCACAGATCCGAGGGGACCTCCAGTCGGTCCGCTGTCGGTAGGTCTATCATTGATGTTGACTGCACCCTTTGACCTAGACTTGAGACCAACTCTGTCTCTGGCTTGGACGTTACCAAACCATGTCCTGATTCTATCTACGGCTCCATACTTGGCCCCATGCACAATGCTGCGTTTGGTGCAACAACCAACACTGATCGTCACATATGCAAGAAGGGGAACTGATTGTACTGTCAAATTCAGAGACCCGCGCTCTACCACCCAGAACATTTGTCCATTCTGAGCCAGATTATGCCTCACATTACAAATTGGGCTATCTTGATCAGGATGACGATGAACAATATGACAAGAGCACATCTTTGAAGACCTCCAGGATACCAGTGGTCTAGACACCTTCCCAGACATTGATCTCTCCTCATCTAGTTCTGGAATAGCTACTGAAGAGTCCAAATCCTTGGGGCGTGGCCTCACCGAGCAGCAAGATGGCCGCTCGTTGAGAGGGCTCAGTTGGCTGAGACAAAATCCGTTAAAAATCTAATGCTGCTGAGAGCCAACGACACAGGATAGCACACATGGCCGGCTGCCCAAGGGCCACTGCACCGGAAGGGCCGTTGTGGACACGCATTGCGGCACACTGAGCCGATTGCTAGGAGCCGGGCCTGCCAGACCTCTGCGAGGTGGAGCGCCTGAGTGCTGTGGTCTGGGCGAGATAATCGGGGGCCCACAGTTCTTGCTGCTGCGGAGTAACAGAGATTTGCTATGAGGCCGGCAGATCCTTTCGGTCTTGCCGATGAGTTCCGGAACCCCTGCTGGGAGCTGACCTGCTGCGAGGATTGCGGTGCGACGGCGAGGTGCGGAGACCATTCTGGAGAGTGGCTCCTCGCCGAGAGGTGTGGGATGGTGCAGGAAGCTGCCACGCTTGGGTGCTACATTGGAACATAGCACTGTGAGCCGTCCTAGAAGCCCAGAACCTGAAAAAGGCCACAGCTGCATTTGCACAGAGGTGTAGCCACTGGTCCGCAGAACAGTGTTGAACTCAGAGGGGCAAGGTGGAATGTGACGTGACAACGGTAATCCGGAGGCAATCGGTTCAGGGCAAAGTGGAGAGGTCACTGCTCTGAATACCCTTGCTGGAGAGGGGATATATGGTAAATCCCAAACAGGGACCCAAATTAAATGAGACAAGGTGACGGACAGCCGACTCATTACTTACATGTCTATTTGGGTCCTATGGAAACCTTGCTTAGTAAAGCACAACAACAAGGCCGCAAAGCACAGCGGCGTATCAATCGGTCGAGAGGAAAGCCTTAAGTCTGCAGAACTCAAGATCGAGGACAGCGGACCTATCGAGGCCCCCACAAGCCCAAAGACATGGGGAAAACGGTCACGAAGAAAACAAAATTGCCCTTTGAGAACACAAGGCTTACCCGCCAGGCAGACTCGGAACCCAACATGGACACCGAGAATAGAGAAGGTGCGGCTGAGAAAGGGGGCGACCTCCGATCTATCCTTTTAGAGGTAAAATCAAGTCTAAAAATGATAGACACCAAAATCGATAAACTCACGATTGACTGGATCAAGTTAAAAAACAGGTAGACACCCATGAGCTGCGCCTCCACAAGCTGGAAAGTCGTGCTTCAGACGCCCATGAATTCCACAAGGAATCTCGGCAGCAATTGCTGAACATGGAGAAGGTCTTAGAGGTCATCAAGGCCAGAAATTATGATTTAGAGGCCCGATCCTGCAGAAATAACATTCGCATCACGGGAATCCCAGAGAACCACTGCTATGGGTAAGATGGAGGACTTTGTGGAGGCTTTGTTATGCGAACTGTTTGGAAAAGTACTTTATAACATGTTTATAGTGGCAAGCTCACGGATCCCCAGACCCGAAATCACTGGTGGGATCTACACCCAGACCCATCCTTGCACACCTGCTTAATTTCCGTGATCATGATGGAATTCTCTGCGCCGCCAGGGACATGGGGCAAAAAACGCACCAGGGAAACCAGATCTCCATCTATCTGCACTTTACCCCAGCCCTTTAGTCGGCAAGGAGGGAGTTTGTACCTTCCAAGCAAATTTTGAGACAGGCCAGGATTGTATACGCTCTGTTATACCCAGCCAAGATAAAGGTCACTCACAAGGGAAACCATCTTTACCTCTCAGATGCGAAGTCAGCCTTAAAATTTGCTTACCACGTGACAGGAAATAAACTCTCTGCAGGCCCCATGGGGTGAGTGGAAGAGGCGCTCAGTGACAATGATTAGCACTGCTGCTTTAATCCTATATTCCAAACTGATAACTACACCAGGGGCTGCGGTAAAATGGGTTGGTCGGGAGGTCAGCGAATCGAGAATACTTCTGAGTGCTACACTGAGCTCTGACTGACTTTGGGATCATTACTAAGTGTAGATATTTGTCATAATTGGTTTCTCATTAATATCTCAGCCACCTGGTCTTTGCCTAGGGCACAGCTTTCCAAACTTTTCATGTTGGGGACACACTTTTTGGAGACACAGTAAGGCAGTGTAGCAAGCAAGCGTAGTATAGCGAGCCCGAACCACCTAAGATGGATTCGGGGGGGAGGGGTTCTCACTCACTCTGTCTGTCTCCCTCTCTCTCTCTAACTGTCTCCCTCTCTGTCTCCCTCTGTCTGTATCAGTCTGTCTTCCTCTGTCTGTCTACCTCCAGCTGTCTCTCTCTTTCTCTCTCGCTCCCTCTGTCACCTTCCTCCCTCTATCACCCTCCTCCCTCTGTCACCCTGACTCCCTCTGTCACCCTGACTCCCTCTGTCACTCTGACTCCCTCTGTCACTCTGACTCCCTCTGTCTGACTCCCTCTGTATCCGTCCCTCTGTATCCGTCTGTCTCCCTCCCTCCTGCTCTCTGTATCTGTCCCTCCCGCTCTCTGTATCCGCCCCTCTATATCCGTCTGTCTCCCTCCCTCCCGCTCTCTGTATCCGTCCCTCCCGCTCTCTGTATCCGTCCCTCAGTATCCGTCCCTCTGTATCCGTCTGTCTCCCTCCCTCCCGCTCTCTGTATCCGTCCCTCCCGCTCTCTATATCCGTCCCTCTGTATCCATCTGTCTCCCTCCCGCTCTCTGTATCCGTCCCTCTGTATTCGTCTGTCTCCGTCCCTCCTGCTCTCTGTATCCGTCCCTCTGTATACCGTCCTTCTGTATCCGTCTGTCTCCTTCCCTCCCGCTCTCTGTATCCGTCCCTCTGTATCCGTCTGTTTCCCTTCCTCCCGCTCTCTGTATCTGTCCCTCTGTATCTGTCCCTTTGTATCCATCCTTCCCGCTCTCTGTATCCGTCCCTCTGTATCCGTCTGTCTCCCTCCCTCCCGCTCTCTGTATCCTTCCCTCTGTATCCGTCCCTCTGTATCCGTCTGTCTCCCTCCCTCCCGCTCTCTGTATCCTTCCCTCTGTATCCATCCCTCTGAATCCGTCCCTTTGTATCCGTCTGTCTCCCTCCCTCCCGCTCTCTTTATCCTTCCATCTGTATCCGTCCCTCTGAATCCATCCCTCTGAATCCGTCTGTTTCCCTCCCACTCTCTGTATCCCTCCCTCTGTATCCGTCCCTCTGTATCCCCCCTCCTGCTCTCTGTATCCTTCCCTCTGTATCCGTCCCTCTATCTCCCTCTGTCTCCCTCCCTCCCGCTCTCTGTATCCTTCCCTCTGTATCCATCCCTCTATATCCGTCCCTCTATCTCCCTCTGTCTCCCTCCCTCCCGCTATCTCCCTCTGTCTCCCTCCCTCTACCTGTCACCCTCTGTCACCTCACCCCAGCTTGCTGGGCACACACACAGCCACACAGAGTACTTTGCAGGTCTTTAAAAGACCATTTACTTGTTAATGGGGCTTTGTTGTGAATTGCCTGGCCCCCATAGTGCAGAGTGTCTCAGGAGTCCGCGCTGCGGACTCCGAGACACTTTCAAAGGAATTCCTCCTAATTAGCAGCAGTTATGTGCTAAGTGCCCTTAATACTGGTGCTATCCTCTGACACACCCACCATTTGCAGGCGACACAGTACTGTGTCGGGACACACAGTTTGGAAAGCTATGGCCTAGGGAGTAAGCCAGAGTCTCCATGCCCCTAGGGAGAGCTCCCACAACCGACACTGTTGGAATTATATTGGGGTGTTGTTTGTTCTTTGGGGGGGCTGGGCATGCACAACCTAATTGGTGGGTTGGTGTGGGTGGGAGGGGAGAGTTTGGGGTCACATTGCAACATAGAATTGTTTGTCAATTTAAAATTACGCTCACAACTGCAGATGCGCAGACCATTATTTTCTATTACTGAGGAGCATACACACACAGTTGGTTGCCAATTACCGCACCGATCAGAACGGGCTGGGCGACACTACTTAGATCGTAAAATCAGAGGCGTTACAGTCCATTTCATACCATGCATTAAGAGCCATGGCGATATTTAAGTTCTTAACATGGAACATTAGAGGTCTCACTGACCACAGAAAAGCCAGGCTGATTCAAACATACTTGACCTGTCACAATATCGACATCTGCTTCCTTCAGGAAACTAATTTGAGCACCACGTCAAGTACCAAAATACAACACAGATATTGGGGGAACATCTACTCAGCGATCTACTCGAATTATGCTAGGGGGTGGCAATCCTTATTCACGCTGGTTAAAATGGATCATGTCACGTGTACAACTGGATACTAAGGGGAGGTTCGTTATCTTCAGGGGCTCGTTGGGTGGGACCGAGATGGGATTGGTAGCTATCTATGGCCCCAACACTGGTGAGCCTGAATTCTTTCATAACATCTGGGCACACCTCGAGGGGTTAGGATGTGATACTATTATCTGGGGAGGGGACTTTAATGCCATACTGAATGATACCCTGGATAGGTGAGGCTCGATACGAAAACTACACCCCAGGGCAAGCACAAGTCTCAACACGCTCATACGGGACAATGCGTTAATAGATTTTTGGATTAGCTAGAACACTGATGGTATAGAGGGCACATAACTTCCCACCACAATGCCTGGTTGAGACTTGATTATTGGTTGGTCACCATAGATGTAATGGCGTAGAAAACAGATGTCCACCTGTAGCTCAGAATGCTCTCTAATCACGCCCCTTGCCTGTTACAAATTAGAGGTTTTTTTGACACCGAGGCGGGTATTTAACCGAGGTTCCCACCTCTCGCTTTACTAGACTCGGCATTCCGAGAGGAAATCAGAACAGACATAATTGATTACTTTGCAGTGAATGAGGGGTTGGTGTCCTCAGCGAGCACGCTTTGGGAAGCCTTCAAGGTAGTAATTAGAGGGAGTTGTATTGCCAAACAGTCCAGAGTTCTGAAGTCCATTAGGCAATCACTAAAATCCCCATAGACCCAGATCAAAGAAGAGGAAGAGCAATATTTTAAGACAGGGGGAAAAGTCACCTGGCCCCACTTAGGACTATACTTTCCGAATATGAGGAGGAAGCAAATTGCGAAGTGAACTTTCTGGGGAAATACAACACAGCCAGGAGATATGGAGAGGGAGAACCCTAGCTTACATGCTTAGACCACCATGAAATTTGGCATACATTACTGAACTTTGAGACAACACCGGCCCACCTACGAGAGGATCGCAGCAAATACTTGAACACCTCACGCACTTTTACACTGAGTTGTATTCTACCACCGCACCAGATATTTCTGCCAACCTACAGTCATATCTAGATTCTATAGAATTGCTATAGCTAGGTAATGCACACAGACACTATTTAAATGAACCCCACTCCACTGAAGATATTATACAGGTCATAAATAGCCTACTTAATGACAAAGCCCCAGGCCTAGATGGCTCAACCACATTCTTTCATAAAACATATTGCACAATGCTAGCGCCACACCTATTGGACGTATATCAAGAGTCACTAAAAATCAGTCGTCTTCCACCAACTATGCACGAAGCGCTGATACTAATGCTATTAAAACCTGGAAAAGACCCGACTAGTCAGGATTTCTATAGCCTGCTATCACTCATAAATGCTGATAATAAAATATATGCAAAACTCATTGCACAAAGACTACAGCCGATCTTCTCCCTCATCGCCAGACTGGATCAATCCGGCTTCATACCGGGTCGATCAACTGCACATAACTTAAGAACATTTTTGCAGTACTTCACTACCTTAGACCCCAAACACCTACACTAGCTGTGCTATTAGATGCCACTAAAGCTTTTGATTCCCTTGAATGGGCATATTTATTTACTATTCTGGCCTGAATAGGCATCAGCCCAGCATTTATTCGGCAAATCAAGCTCCTGAACACTGAACCTACTGCCTGTCTGAAAGTTAATGGCCTTATGTCAGAGAGTTTCTCTATCACTAGGAACACAAGGCAAGGGTGTCCTCTATCACCACTCCTTTTTCCTATAGCATTGGAGCCTTTAGCAGCACACCTCCGACTACACCATGCAGCCAGAGGGCTGGGATTTACATTGAGAAGCCTGATAGTCTTGCCGATGATGTGACACTATACATAAGCATACCGGAGGAAAGCACAATCCCTGTACTCCATGAGATGACCAGGTTTATTGGACTGTCTGGTGTACATATCGACTGGTCAAAGTCAACTCTGTTCCCCTTAACAGACTACCCCTGGAGTGGGCCGAGGGGCTGGTTAAGTATTTAGGTGTCTGGCTGAGCTGTGATGTGCAGGAGCTCTGGGATACGAACTACGGTCGTACTGTGGGCTGGATTGAAGGGAAGATTAAAATCTGGTCTGACTGTCGCTGTCATTGGCAGGTAGAATAGCCATTGCCAATATGATCGTGCTGCCTAAACTATGATGATTCTTTGTTAACCTTCCTCTACCCCTCACTTAAACTTTCTTGAAATCTATGAGATGCCTGATGATTAATCTGGTCTGGGCTGGGAAACAGGAGAGAGTCCCTTTGGAGCTGCTGACACTACCACTTAGCCAAGGTGGACTGGGCGCGCCGGACATCCCTGTGCATGCTTACTGCTTGCAAGGACAATTTCTACACTAGTGGATGTATCCCACCCCTTTCCAACCACATGTAGCGATTGAGTTGGATCGCACAACCTCTACCCCACTAAATCTGGTGATATTCTCCAAATTTCGAGACCTTGAAATGAAATAGACACCACTGAAACGCTGCTGGGCATGGGATGGGCTTCGTTTAAGACAGGGCTGGAGACGCTATATAACCCTCTGCCTCACTGGTACACAACCCCCAAATTACAGCGATGGATGATAGGGGTGAGGTTATGCGGGCTGAGAGGATAGGCTTGAAAACATTCGCAGATCTATTCCCAGAGGATGCATTTGTTGCTCCGCCGATGCATGCTGGGGACTCCAAGTCGCACTCTTCGGATCTGCTGCTTTATTATCATATAAGGGCATCGTGCCATCAGATAAACAGCTCCTTCCCTGCTCCCCACCTACACTACCAGCCTTCGAGCAAACATTGTCTAACTTATCGCCGCACAAACTAATAAAGTAGATTGAGTGCGGTTGGCGAGGAAGGTCAGGAGGGCCCTGGCTGTGCGTCTTTTCATTCTTTGTTTCAGTAGTCAACCATGCCGTATAAGTAATTGTAAGTTGTTTGCTTGTTATCATATGGACTCGACAATTGATGCAATGTTGTCCCCTAATGTTGTTCTTTTGTTTTTTCTTATTGTTTTCTAAGTATATACACTGCTATCATTGCTAATGTGATATCTGCAAACATGCTATTGATGATTTTCTGTGTCAGATGTATTCAAATACCAATAAATATATATATATATATTTTTTTTTAAAAGAGTCCAGATCCTTCACCACGGGGTTTTGAAGGGTGGCTAATGCAACTGACCTCAACCTAGCAACCAAGGAGGTCAGAACTACTTATCTAATAAAGGTCCTTAAACCTGCACAATCTACTCAGGAGCCTCTACTCCCCTTTAACTAATGTACTGGAGGGCACCAAGTTAAAAAGCAGGTTGTGGCCTCCAGTCAGTAGGCAGATAATGAGGCTGCATAGACCTGCTCCAGGGGTTCCAGGCTTCCTCTTGCAGCGTCCCACCCTAGAGAGCTTTGTTCAAGCATCAATAAGGCGCTTGAACCCAAATGAATTCCTTACCAACCTGCCAGATAAAGAATAAGAAAGAATGAAGTCACACTTGACTCCTTCTCAACGGCTCCCCTTCATTAGAGCCATTATGGATATGGTGTTTTACGAGCCTTCCCTCTGCTTAAACATGTCCAGGACATTCAGCTACGATCCCCGTGTTTCAACCCCTGACCTGAATCTCAGTGCAGACAGCTCTAAGACTTATAGGCCTCTTGGCCTCCGGCATCCTGCTCATGAACCATACCAGGTGGCACATGGAGGCTCTGCAGTGAGATCTGAAGTCTCAGTGCGCTCAGCAGAAAGGCGGCCTGTGAGGGTATACCCAGGTATTAAAAGATTCAAAAAGGGGGTGGTGATGGACAGAGTATCTGAATTAAGCAGAACACTCCTACCCAGTCAAAAGATCAAGGCTTGATCCATCACCGTTTTTTAGCTCACTGCACCATCCCAGTTCAGAACCTGGCTACATGCAAATTAGTCTGACCCTTGCCCAGTGCATCATGGGAACAGGGCAGATCAAACTACCAAGCCAATTCTTTACTGGAAAGGAAACAAGCTTCCGGGGACCGGTTTCTGGCATTACAGCCGTCTTCGGCCCGGCTTGCTTGAATCCTGATGGTGCAGTGAGCAAGGGACTCACATCTGAGCATACCCTTCCACACTTGTGGTGGCCAAAATGATTCAAAAAGGGGGTGGTGATGGACGGAGTATCTGAAATAAGCAGAACACTCCTACCCAGTCAAAAGTTCAAGGCTTGATCCATCACCGTTTTTTAGCTCACTGCACCATCCCAGTTCAGAACCTGGCTACATGCAAATTAGTCTGACCCTGGCCCAGTACATCATGGGAACAGGGCAGACCAAACTACCAAGCCAATTCTTTACTGGAAAGGAAACAAGCTTCCGGGGACCGGTTTCTAGCATTACAGCCGTCTTCGGCCCGGCTTGCTTGAATCCTGATGGTGCAGTGAGCAAGGGACTCACATCTGAGCATACCCTTCCACACTTGTGGTGGCCAAAACGATTCAAAAAGGGGGTGGTGATGGACAGAGTATCTGAATTAAGCAGAACACTCCTACCCAGTCAAAAGATCAAGGCTTGATCCATCACCGTTTTTTAGCTCACTGCACCATCCCAGTTCAGAACCTGGCTACATGCAAATTAGTCTGACCCTGGCCCAGTACATCATGGGAACAGGGCAGACCAAACTACCAAGCCAATTCTTTACTGGAAAGGAAACAAGCTTCCGGGGACCGGTTTCTGGCATTACAGCCGTCTTCGGCCCGGCTTGCTTGAATCCTGATGGTGCAGTGAGGAAGGGACTCACATCTGAGCATACCCTTCCACACTTGTGGTGGCCAAAACGATTCAAAAAGGGGGTGGTGATGGACAGAGTATCTGAATTAAGCAGAACACTCCTACCCAGTCAAAAGATCAAGGCTTGATCCATCACCGTTTTTTAGCTCACTGCACCATCCCAGTTCAGAACCTGGCTACATGCAAATTAGTCTGACCCTGGCCCAGTGCATCATGGGAACAGGGCAGACCAAACTACCAAGCCAATTCTTTACTGGAAAGGAAACAAGCTTCCGGGGACCGGTTTCTGGCATTACAGCCGTCTTCGGCCTGGCTTGCTTGAATCCTGATGGATCAAGCCCTGATCTGTTGACTGGGTAGGAGTGTTCTGATTAACTCAGATACTCTGTCCATCACCACCCCCTTTTTGAAATTATTTTGGCCACCATGAGTGTGGAAGGGTATGCTCAGACATGAGTCCCTTGCTCACTGCACCATCAGGATTCAAGCAAGCCGGGCCGAAGACGGCTGTAATGCCAGAAACCGGTCCCCGGAAGCTTGTTTCCTTTCCAGTGAAGAATTGGCTTGGTAGTTTGGTCTGCCCTGTTCCCATGATGCACTGGGCCAGGGACAGACTAATTTGCATATAGCCAGGTTCTGAACTGGAATGGTGCAGTGGGCTAAAAAACGGTGATGGATCAAGCCCTGATCTGTTGACTGGGTAGGAGTGTTCTGATTAACTCAGATACTCTGTCCATCACCACCCCCTTTTTGAAATTATTTTGGCCACCATGAGTGTGGAAGGGTATGCTCAGACATGAGTCCCTTGCTCACTGCACCATCAGGATTCAAGCAAGCCGGGCCGAAGACGGCTGTAATGCCAGAAACCGGTCCCCGGAAGCTTGTTTCCTTTCCAGTGAAGAATTGGCTTGGTAGTTTGGTCTGCCCTGTTCCCATGATGCACTGGGCCAGGGACAGACTAATTTGCATATAGCCTTGTTCTGAACTGGGATGGTGCAGTGAGCTAAAAAACGGTGATGGATCAAGCCCTGATCTGTTGACTGGGTAGGAGTGTTCTGATTAACTCAGATACTCTGTCCATCACCACCCCCTTTTTGAAATTATTTTGGCCACCATGAGTGTGGAAGGGTATGCTCAGACATGAGTCCCTTGCTCACTGCACCATCAGGATTCAAGCAAGCCGGGCCGAAGACGGCTGTAATGCCAAAAACCGGTCCCCGGAAGCTTGTTTCCTTTCCAGTGAAGAATTGGCTTGGTAGTTTGGTCTGCCCTGTTCCTATGATGCACTGGGCCAGGGACAGACTAATTTGCATATAGCCAGGTTCTGAACTGGGATGGTGCAGTGAGCTAAAAAACGGTGATGGATCAAGCCCTGATCTGTTGACTGGGTAGGAGTGTTCTGATTAACTCAGATACTCTGTCCATCACCACCCCCTTTTTGAAATTATTTTGGCCACCATGAGTGTGGAAGGGTATGCTCAGACATGAGTCCCTTGCTCACTGCACCATCAGGATTCAAGCAAGCCGGGCCGAAGACGGCTGTAATGCCAGAAACCGGTCCCCGGAAGCTTGTTTCCTTTCCAGTGAAGAATTGGCTTGGTAGTTTGGTCTGCCCTGTTCCCATGATACACTGGGCCAGGGACAGACTAATTTGCATATAGCCAGGTTCTGAACTGGGATGGTGCAGTGAGCTAAAAAACGGTGATGGATCAAGCCCTGATCTGTTGACTGGGTAGGAGTGTTCTGATTAACTCAGATACTCTGTCCATCACCACCCCCTTTTTGAAATTATTTTGGCCACCATGAGTGTGGAAGGGTATGCTCAGACATGAGTCCCTTGCTCACTGCACCATCAGGATTCAAGCAAGCCGGGCCGAAGACGGCTGTAATGCCAGAAACCGGTCCCCGGAAGCTTGTTTCCTTTCCAGTGAAGAATTGGCTTGGTAGTTTGGTCTGCCCTGTTCCCATGATGCACTGGGCCAGGGACAGACTAATTTGCATATAGCCAGGTTCTGAATTGGGATGGTGCAGTGAGCTAAAAAACGACGGTGATGGATCAAGCCCTGATCTGTTGACTGGGTAGGAGTGTTCTGATTAACTCAGATACTCTGTCCATCATCACCCCCTTTTTGAAATTATTCAGGTATTAAAAGAGGCTGCTAAAAGCCTGCAGTGGTGGCTGCTCAACTGCAGGTGGTCCGGAAGAAGACCCATCTCCCTACCCCATCCAGAATGAATGGTTGTGACAAATGCATCATTACTGGGTAATCTTGGAGAGATGGAGATCAAAGGACTCTGGTCTCCAGCGGAAGATCACTGTCATATCAACTTGTTGGAGTTCCAAGTGATTCACTTTGCGCTGAAAACATTCCTCCCCACCATCAAGGGGGACAGGTACTGGTGCTCACAAACAACACAACCGCCATATGGTACTGCAACATAAAGGGCCGCGTGGGGTCGTGGACCCTGTGCCAGGAGGCTCAACGTCTCTGGAAGTGGGTAAAAGTTTAGGGCACATCCCTGATTGCACAACACCTGGCATAATCTTTACAAAGCATAGCAGATTAACTCAGCTACCGTTGCCTAGTGGATTACGAATGGCAGATAACCTCACATGTGGCACAGGGCGTTTTCTACCAATGGAGAAAACACTGGCTCAAACTATTACCGCCACAGAGAACGTGCTGTGTTAAAGCTTTTGCACTGGAGTTCCCAAGGCAGTCCTCTCTAGGAGATTACTTCCACCTACAATGGGGCTGAGGACTCCTGTATGCCTTTCCACCTTTTCCTCTTCTGTCCAGAGTACTTTAAAAGATGTCCAAGTCATCTTAGTCGCTCCGGACTAGGGGGCGAAGTGTGGTATCCAGAACCTCTGGCCTTAAGCAATTGTCCTCCGATCCATCTACCCCTTTCGGAGAGCCTCGTATCACAGAAGTAGGGATTGGGCCTGCACTCAAGCTTTCACAACCTACACTGCCATGTGTGGAGACTGAGCAGAGACAGTTGATGGCTTTTGATCTTCCTCCGAAGGGGTTAGCGTCATCTTGGCAACAGGCATCGTTCAACCAAATTGTTTTATGCAGGATGCTGGGAGAAGATTGTTGTCTGGTCCTCTTTCCCTAAAAGTTCATTTATCAGATGTTCTCCTGTTCTGTTGGTCAGTGGCCAAGTAAGGCTTTGCTGTGACAACAGCTAGAAGTTACCTTTCTGCTCTTTTGGCCTTCTGGCGTTTACCTGACCAGACATCGCTCTTCAAGTCATGTGCTGTAATGTGTTTTTGAAGGAACTGGATTCCAGGCATTGTCTGTGGTTCCCAGGCATATATCTTTCGTCCAGTACAAATGTGTCCTCTGGACAAAAGAAGCGATCCTGCCCACAGTAGTCAGACCCTTCCACATAAGGCAATCCATCACCTTGCTGGATTTCTGTGCACCGCCTCACTCCTCAAAAGATTCCTCACTGATCTCAAACTCCTCCCCATCTTGAAGGATAGTCTTAGGCAATTCAGTTGATTGCACCACACTTCAACTTATATGGTAACGTTTTTGTCCTCCCACCTCACTGGTGCAAAAAAAAAAATGGATTGAAAAGTGAATCCTACACACAGGCGTAAGCACTTTAGGGATCCGGTGGTGTCATAACGATGTTGTTTCCGGTGCAATGTGAAGCCTGCACCCCCTAGTGGTGTGGAAAAACAATGGAAAAGTTGCCAGATACAGTCTGGTACCTGGAATATTCAGAAGGTGAAGAGTCTACAGATAGATAGAACATCTACCAGAAAGATAGTTATCAAAGGTGAGTAACTTTTTCGTATAAGTGAGAAATTAGGACCCTGGGATCCAGGTTACTAATCAACTGCATAAGAAAGGTAAGAATATAGATATGGTTTCCCGTTTTCAGTTGAAACTGATAGAACCCCACCAAAGTAAATATTTTCTTAGTGGCAACTGGAAAACACTGGATTTTGGAGCAGTTTTACTGCTTTAGTCCCCTCTGGTGTCAAGGTATGTCAGTGCAGCCTCTAACTCTAAGCACTTTTATGTGGTTGAGCTCCTCCTATGACCCACTCAAGACATGGTAAGCTATTTGAAGTGCCCAATTGATCATCAGCAAAGTCACTGGATCCCCTGTAGTACTGGAGCTAGTTCCACTCCTGTTTAGGGAGTATAGCTCTCATATGGGTTCACTGACTCACTGATCACTGTGCATTGCTGTGCAGTGACTAGCAGGTTTCCAGCTCAACCTTGAGCAGGGTCTCAGTCCAGGGTAAGAGGCACCACTTGGATGCCATTCATTCTCCTTGACTGATAATGCGATGGCTTTGCTTTCTTAACCTTCAGTTATCAAGATACGGCCATAAAGAACATTGTGCCTACTGATGCCTCTAAAATCTATGTTCTCCTATTTAGCACTGCACCCAACTCCCCAGTTTTTAGTTTTACGTTGTGATGGTCTGAACAGAATGCCTGTAGGACCTGCAAACCTCATACAGAAGGCACTCAATAACCCCATCATAAAAATCTTCATCATCCATTCATAACCCGAGATAGGGTAAATGTGGCCATGTTGCTGTAAATGTTCTGCTTACACTGCATTCATACAATCAGAAAATGTACAAGATAGTATATAAGCTGCATTCATAGTGTGAATTGCACAGGCAAATGACCCTAGGAATCCTGCTAGTAATGTTTCATCTTATACTAGACAGAGATTCCTTACCTTTGGATTTTCCCCAGGCGTCAGATTGGATCTGGAAAACCTTGAGCAGTACCTCAGCGCACCGGTAGATCACATCGATCAGCTCTGCATAAGTGTGTCTGTGTCAGGAGTAAAGTGTGCTGTGCCTATATAGTTGCCACCCCAGGGCGCTGACATCAGTTCTGAGCTCCCAGTATACGTTCGGGATGTCCCCTAAAAAACCTGCGTGGTTTAAAGTCTGTGGTTCCTGTCACAGGCAAATGTATGAGGCAGACCCCCACCTGGTTTGCTTGTGGTGCCTGGCCACAAATCCTAGGCCTGCCCAAACTATAAAGCAATTAACCCCAAGGCTGTCTCGGTGTGTGCCCTAAAGCTCCTGGCTGCCGACAGCAGACGACTGCGCACCACTTCAGGTTCCGGCCACGAGGAAGGTTCCGTGCCGGTTTTGGAGTCATTCTCACCGGTCATCGCCATGCTCCAAACCATCATGGGGTGAGTCCCACAAGAAAAAGAAACCGAAACCAAAGCTCTTTTGGCTGCGCCTCACCAGTCCAAGCCATAGGACGAGGAGGGGGGGAACAACACCACAAATCTAGGCCCATTCAGACACTTCAGCCGCAAAGCCTGGCAATTTATGTAGTGTACCACATGTAGGGGTACACCTTGCAAATAGTCCAGATGACCCTTATTCCTTTACAGGTGCTTACTTTAACAACCCCAAGTGCTCTTCTAGTGGTAGTGTGGGCGAGCAGCTTAACCTTATCAAACAAGAGTGTTGATTATTTGTACACAGATACTCAATAAATGACACACAGACTCAAGAAGAAATCCGAGACCGATTTAGAAAAATAACACAGATTTTTATATAATTTTAGACAAGATAATCGAAATCAGGTAAGTATGTTCAGTGTTATCGATTTTTGAGGTATTGGAAAAATACAATCACGTAACGGTTTTGAGTTATGAGCCTTCGAACACGGTAATATTACCCTATGGGAGAAACATACACTGCATAGGTAGACTTGCAAATAGTTTTGGAGCATACCAAGGGTAAAGAAACACCGAACAGTTTGGGTTTACCTACCCTGGTGTGTCCGGGTGTAGAGGTGCTGGTCACGTTAGTAGCCTCGAGCACCATGCGGTAAAGTCAATGGCAAAGGCACCTGCAAAAGAAAAGCTGCAGTGGGGACTTGGGGACAAGTTCGGCAGAACCCAAAGGGAGGGCTCAGCTCTTGAGGGTCTCTGGAGTACAGGGACACAGTCGGTTTCAGTGAACCTGGGCCGGAGGGGGGGCTTGAGTGCAGAGGTGTTGTGGTTAGCGGGTTGCTGTGCTTAGAGGCTCTCACTTGGCTTGCTGACCTGAAGAGGGAGAGACTATCGGACATCAGGGACAATCTTGGTGTTGGCCACCGTGATCCTGATGTCCTTATTCCGCTGGTCGCCATTCAGTGGTGTATGGTGTGGACACACAAAAGGCCTTGGTTGCTCCAGTCCCCAGGGTGTTGGTGCTGGGCGAATTTTGGAGGGCCTGGCGTCTCCAAACTCGGCAGGGAGATGGATCTGACCTCCTGGAACAGCAAATACTTCTTACTGGCAAGATGCTACCTCCGTGGATCTGATGGTCGGCAAGTCGAGGTACATGGTAAGTGTGGTCGATACCTGCAGCTGCAGGGGAATGGCTCCTCCACCCCAAGGGAGATGCTGCTTGGTTGTTGAAGTACTGGAAGTCCTCCATGGGCTTGGGAGAATGCACAGCTTTTGGACGTGCTTGGCCAGTGCAATTGTCGAAATACCAGCATCAAGGCAGGGTTTGGCGCCAAGTAAAGGGTAAATCCTCAGATATCGTGGTGACGGCTTTCTTCTGTCCTTCTTTGGTTCCCAGGTAGACAAATCTGAGTTCCTGATGTCAAGGGGCCACCTAAATACTGAATTTAGAGGTGTTAAGGGGAGTGTAAGGTAGTAACCAATGGGTTACCTGTCCTTGGGGTGACTAAACTCGGTATATGACCACTTCCTGTGGACAACAGGCATAACCCTGACCCAGAGTTTTTAGTTTCACCAAACACAAGATGGTGAAACCCTTCGCCGAGTGTCCATTTTAGGTGGCCCAACTTAGGCTGATAGTTTGACACGCTTACTAACTAGCTAATTTTCCCACCTGAGGTGGAGAAGTGTGGCTCACTGGTTAGAGGCGGCAGACCCGTAAGCAGAGAACGGCCCGGGACCAGGGTTCGATTCCCGACGCGGCAGGGTCGTGGACCAGGGTCAACGGACTCAATAATTCTCGCCTCGGTGCCTACTCTAGTCAGAAACCACACTCGGCAACTCTGGGCATCAGCTTGCCTCATCTTCACAACGGCCCCCCCAGACCGCCGGGGATGCTTGGTCGCACCTTAGAGATACCCATCAGGGACCATCTCTCAGGGTGAGCCAGGACGGGTTCCCCAGCGGTCGAAGCGTGGAGATACTCCTCCGGGAGTCGATTCCTAGCGCTATATAAACCCACAATTATACCAAATGGGCCCCAGGGCAGGGCTGGCATTCTCCAGGTCTGGAGGAAGCTGGAGTCACAAATCAAAGGCGGCAGAGGCTTTGAAGCCTCTGGCCTTGGTATGCTAATTCACTAGCCATCATGCTGGAGTAGGTATGATCACCTTCCTCAGGAGCATGCATTGTTCCTGACCTCTGAGAGCATTGGCTCTCCCAAGCAGGGGGTCAGAAGCTAGTCTGTTGTGGCAGGCTGGAAGAGTCCAGTCAGTCTTCACACTAGAAGCCTGGTAGGTTTTACGCAGTACCTCTAAGGTGCCCTCTGGGTGCATGTCATAATATATCCAACACTGACAGTGTAGATTTATTAAGACAAGGTGTTTGATACCAAGCACCATTATTTTCAGTGAAGCCATTATGTAGTTGGGTAACTTGTAATGACCAGTGCCCAGTACATATGCTTAAAATGGCTTCCTGATCACTTGCAATGTAGTGGCAATGGATGCAGACATCACAGGGGGATATCTGTTCATCTGGATATGTCCTCAAATATAATATAAATCCACCCTGCCGTAGGACACTAAGCCCTGCTGTAGGGGTGACTTACATATAGTATATGCAGTGTGCATGGGCATGGTAGACAGGGAGTGTGCAATGTCATGTTTTCAAAAGTGGTTTGCACCATTATACGCATTCTGCAATGGTGGTCTGCATGTAGTTTTTGTGTGGGTCCTAGGGGGTGGCATAATACATGCTGCAGCACACAGGGACACTCTTTAGTACACATGCCCTGTGTGCCTTAGGTACCCTTTACTGGGGACTTACACGGATGCTAACGTTCTTGACAATTGAATTACAATTGAACATGTCAGTTTAGGGGAAAGAACACTGGCATTGGAGCCTAGTTAGCAGGCTTCAGTGCACTGTCAACGTCAAAAAACACAGTATCTAGTAGTTCAAATAGGAGCAAAACAGGGAGAGACATTTGCAAACAAGTCCAGCTTACTACAGTCTCCCAGAGCGACCCCAGCATAGCTTAAAGAATTTTATGAGGTCATGAACCTCATATTTGGGCAGGCCAACCCCTCTGGAGCACCTTCGGGCCCCACCTGGAATTCTGCTGGTGGGTTCGCACTTGACGCCAGTTGGGCCCTTTGGCTCCTTTCCTGGATCCGGATTCCCTCCAGTCGTAAGTCCATGACCTTTCCCGGAGTCCATTCCAGTGGCGCAATTCCTGGTACTGCTACACCCCTTGGCGGTGCCAATTCCATTGTTGTACACATCTCCAATCCAGAGCTAGACCAGCATTATCCGACTATCCGACGTCTACTTCAGTGTCAACCGGACCAAGAACATCCAGGTCAGAAATAGCGTCTCCCTTTACTGAGAGGCCATGTGAAGAATACGCTTGGGCTGGATCTAATGTTTTGGTTTAAAAAAAAAAAAAAGTTTTATTGAATTTGTACAATGTAACAGTACAAACAATAGACCAACGAGTCAGCTACAGCCATCATCAACTATGCACAGAAGATTCAGCCAGTAATACATTAACAGATCCATATATTAGCATCATACTTATAGCTATCTCATTTGCCATTGTCTATGGTATAGCTTGGGTGACACCAGTCCTCCCAGGTTAGCAGAGATCTTATCAGTAATTACATTTATGCGTCCATGGAGGTGGTGGAATCATACTCGTCCATCGAGGAGTGTTGCCTAGATCTCTCAAGGGCCAGAAAATCAGCAAGGAGCTCCCCGCAAACCTCAAGATCTTCTCCCACTTTATCATTGTGCCTACACTTTTTTAACTGCTTCTCCTCTGCCGCCACCTATTCAGTCACATTTGTCGTCCAGCGCTCCAAGCTGGGACCACATTGACGCATCCAGGTAATCGCCATAGCTAGTAACAGTAACAAATGTGAAAAAGTAAACACTATTTTCTTGGCTTTCTGTCTAAGGATGTCTCCCAGGAGGCACACGGTGGGCTGCGCAGTAAGTGGGATTGGAACTACTTTTCTTACCTGAGCTAACAATGTCATCCAAAATGTCTCCATAGGTGGGCATACCCATGCAAATGCAAAAACAAAGCAACAGAACTCCGACATCAGGGGCAGCAGAGGGGATGAGCAGGGTTTTTTTTATGAAAGAGCACAGGTGTTATGTATGTGCGGTGTAGGAAATGGAAGTGAGTGAGTCTGGACGTAGCATTACTCAGGATGGATATCACTAATGGACAAATTCTCCCCCGTTGTGCATCTTCAAAATGTTCCCACAGGTCATTGTTATGGGGGGGGGGGGAATGGATGGGGGTTGGTGGACTGGCTTGACTTCTGGCTGCCTGTCCCAAGTGGTCTGTGGTAACAGTGTCCTTGGCTCTGAAAATACTGCAAATCTTGCTGGACATGGTGGCTGGGAGTGTAGAGACAGGGTTGGAAACCCTTTATGTTGGCATGAAATGGGAAGAAGGCAGACTGGGTTGTTGAGTGGCCATAGAAAGGCCCAAAGGTCTGGCTGTAGCCCTACTGTCCTTGAAACTCTCCAGCGCTGAGTCTGCCTTCTCACCAAACAGACAGGAGACATAAAAGTGCATGTCCATGAGCAAAGCTTGCACATCCCCATAAAAAAGCCAGTGGTTCCCAGCCAGGTGTGGTGTCTAAGAGCCACTGGCGAGGAATTCGTTCTGCCCTGCTAGTCAGTCGTATCAAGCCCACATCTTATGGTGAACTTGGCTGTATCTCTCTCATCAGCAATTGACTGAGATAGTATGACTTGGGCCTCTTTCAAGGCCACAGGCAGCACCTGTCCACCCAAGTCCCAGATCGTATGGGAGTATCGGCCCAAGAGGTATGCAGATTTTACTATCCACAATGCCTGGCTGGCAGAAGAAAACATCCTGTTACCATAGGCACCCAGTCTTTTGAATTCCCTATCCAGTTGGGTGGTAGGAAATGTGGCAGGGTTAGTTTTTGATATAAAGGCTTGGAGCACGTAGCCATCCGAGTTGGGGAGCTGTGTGTGGTGCTGTGTGGGAAAACAGGGGTTCCCTGTGGCGGGACTAGCGCAGTAGGCAATCAGTGCATGGCTTGAACTCGGCCCGAGAAGTACAACTGTAAGGGGTTCATTAAATTGAAGTATTAGTTCTGCGGGGCCAGCTCCCGGCTGAAGCACCTCCATCAAGACGTTTGTCTTGACTGCCGCTGAGAGCAGCGTAAGGTCCAGGACCTCCCCGTCTTGCTGATGGAGGAAGAGAGGATGCCTCCGAGCACGCCTTATATTATATGCCAGGTGTGTAGGCTATGGGATATGGTGGTTGCTAGACTGATATGCTGGGCCTCGTAGGCACATTAAGATATATATTAAAATTGGAGACTTTAAGAGACGAAGCGTCTCGGTACACCTTCAATAGGAACCTTTCAAAAGCCCATGAGGTGTCACTATGCACTGTTGCACTTTTGCAGGCCTGGTCTCCAGCGCACCGGAAGCTCTTTTTAAAACATATGATCCCGAGAATAAGCTATGAAATGGACAAAGAATATTGTGTCTAATTGAAGCATTACAAAACCTTTTCGGAAAACATAGTATTTAAAACCCCCGAACTTAATCCACAGTTTCAGTAAGAGCACATTGTAAGGCGCTGTATCCTTTTGCAATTGGGTATTCTCCCTTTAAAAACATATTCCATCAGATGGGACGCCCCAAATAATCCTCTAGGCAAATGTGACTTGTGCAATGGCAGACCACAAGATCTGTACCATGTATTATTAATTTGTCATAACCCGACATTGGTAGAGGCTAGGCGTCGATATATAAAACCAATGCATTTAAGACATAACGCTATTTTAGCTCTAGATCTAATCATGGTGTGTGTCTCCCCCAAATGTATGTTGTTCGTGCCGACCACCAACTATTTACTTGTCTTTTCTTATAAAGAGTTTTTAAAATGTTTTTACCTACATAATCTAACATAATCTAACACTTTCTGTTTTAGGTACTCATATTTGTTGGCCTCAGTTGAGGTCTGAATCAAATACAATTATTTGTCATTATTTGTCATTTGTATGGTGGAATTGGAACTAGGCAGGATGGGGCATTGCATGGGAGAATTTTTGTCTCAAGGTTCTAAACAATTGTCAAGAGCAGGGGATGGCTGGGGTTGTTGGGGAACGGTTGCTGATTGCCTTGATAGATTAAAAATGGTAGTGAGCCATAGCTGTAATTGTGACATGCCTATGTACCTTGTATCATCAAAACTATAAATAAAAATGATTTATAAAAAAAGGTCTAGAACCTCAGCTGCCCTCCACACCATACGAGGCACCCTCCTCAATAGCCACAGTAGATGAATCACCCAGGCCATTGTCCGGGGGGTATCCAGGCCACTGGCATCCGCCAGTTCCTCATACCAGATGTCCTCAGGATCTTCTGTTTGATAGCCATAAGGGTCGGCAAATCCCTCCCATTCATCAACCAATCAAGACCTATCTTAGCAATAAGCCCCTGGCTCAGATATCTGAAGCTTACCCCCGGTGGACGGCCGTAGTGGACAACACCCTCTGTATCGGAATCAGGAATGATGATGAGGTGGTGCCACCAATGGGCATTGGTGGAGCTGAGGGTGTCAGCACTGGAGCAGGTAACATGGAAGGTCAAGGACAATTGACCGTCACCGCTATAGATCTGTAACTGGATCCCTGGGGCCCGACTGGCGCAGAGGGCGAACCTGTCATTGGAAGACCAGTCGGGCCTCTCTCAGACACGTGGGGCCTCAGGGACACCAGAGGGTTCAAGCCGCCCGAAGATGAGCTACATGGCCTGGTTAAATTCTTTCAGTTGGGCGGGAGTCGCTCTGACTCCTGGAAACTCAGGAAGGCTCGGAGATGGCCCAGGCTCCACCACAACTCAGTCAAAAAGTGACAGGAGATAGCCCTCTCTGGATCTGCGCTGACTGGCACGGAAAGAAAAGAACTGACATCAGTGCACTGGGATGGTGCCTATATGGAACAGCACACGTCACTTGCAGCGCAGGCAATGTCACTTCGACCCGAACTATGCCACCTACTGGCATGTAGGGGTACGGCTCACCAAAAGTTTACGGATCCAGTCTGACACCAGGGAAATATTCTAAGGTAAGGAATCTGTGGCTAGAAGTCTCTATCAGATATACACAACTTTTGTGAGCACATCTGTAGCAATCACATTCATCATCCAAACTCCTTACATACAACCCTCTCTACTCATGCGGCATCCAACCACACAAGGATGTTCCAGCTAGCAATCCATTAAATAAGGCAACAGCGCTCCAAGACCACACTATTGGCACCTCTGCAAATAGCACATAACAACAACATAGCACAGGTCATTTTCAGTAAGGTGGGAAGAAAGATGTGCACGATATCTCTCTGGCTTCTTTCCTATGTGTCCATATAAGTCAGTGCACACGTCCCGGGGAAATATGAGGTCACCTGTGTGTTGGGCACTCTGGCAAGGAACAGCGGTACCCCACCACATATCCATGCTGGTGTGGGTACTTGTGAAGATTATTGGCTACTAAATGTCTTGAACATCTCTGTAGAAAGTCCTTTCAAGAAATTGCAAAGCAAAGACTTCAATTAATGTAAAGCAGAGTTTGAAGGTTTATTTCCACAGCAGAGACCCACAACAGTTCCAGTAACAGTTAGGCACAGAACGAATAATGCATAACAAACATTCTGGATTACAGAATCCTGTCTACATAACATTCTTATTACAACGTTTAAAGGTACACACATATACAATTAAATAACACTCCTCTGGAATATGTCAGACTCAGCTCTCTGGCAGTCCACTAGAGAAAGGGCAGCTGCCTTAGAACATTCACATTGACTGCTATCAGTTCCTTTGGTAAAACGTCTCTGTCAAGATGACCTCCCCGACTTCTGGTCATTGCAAATAGTCTCTAAAAACAGGCCCACATTATTGTTTTAATAGAATGGGGGTGTGAGAAGTGGGACTAGATAATCAGGAAAAAAATCGTATTTTGGCTTAGTCTTTTGCAGGAGAATAGCGCGCACAGATGGAGGACGAAAAGAAAAGGCAAAGTGTGTGGACCCTACACCATCATTACACAGATGGCCATCCTCAGGCCAAAAAATGCTCTTTAACATTTATTTGTGTTTAAGCTTGGATACAGTGGAACACTGCAGTCCCACGCGCTGCCCCAGAACATGGGCCTGTGGTGTTGACATCTGTTTCCATGGCAGCAGGTATGAGCTGTCCCATTGTGTCCTCACGAGAAGTGATCCTGAACTTGTTCAGAATCGCTGACCTCTGCCAGCCGCAGTTATGATTGCCTAGGTCTTACTGTTGGTGGTGATTATGGAGGAGCGAACTTAGGAAGCGGCACCCTGATGTCTCATTTTTGTTCCAGGAGCTACTCGGATGAACTGCTCAGATGAGCGACTCCTGGGCTTTACCTGGTGGAGATGGATCAGGGTCAAGAGCTGGTAAGGGAGCCTCGTTCAATCCACAACAAACAGCATGGAGACAGACCAAGTGATTTCAGATTGAGCTCAAATATGTCCTAACTACAGTGTTAAGAATACTTAACAGTCCCCATTAGTAAAATGAGTTTATGTGACAAAAATGTCAAAATACATTAATAACCCACAGATAAAACTGTCATGACATTCAGGGGACAGAGCACTCTTTTACTTAAGTCTTTTTTTAACAAGAATTGGAAAGATAATGTGTATTTATGTGTGTGCTGCCCTTGGATGTGGGGTGTATGTATGTGTTTATGTGTGTACTGCCCTTGGATGTGGTGAGTCTGTGTGTGTTTATGTATGGGCTACACTTGGATGTGGTGAGTGTGTGTGTGTTTGTGTGTGCTGCCCTTGGATGTGGTGTTTGTGTGTTTATGTGTGTGCTGCCCTTGAATGTGTGGAATACTCTGAAGACTGGTGGAATGTAGGGCAGTTGAAACAAGGGAAGGCTTACCTGTTCCCACTGTCTCCTTGGACTCCTGGTTAATTTATTTTAAAGTTTTGTACAGCGCGAACTAGACCCCATAGGGTATCAGAGCGCTTCACAGTAATGGAAGGGGGAACAAAGTAGGGGAACGATTAGGTAAGAGAGGCTAACATGTTAAACAAATAAGATTGTACATAAATGCAAGCAAAATATAACTTAAAAAGTTAAGGCAAAACGTTACTTAATAAGTCAGGCAGAGCATCCTAGACATTACCAGTTGATAGGAAAAGAAAACAAGAAAAAAATACAAAAAAACGGAAATTTAAAGAACAGATGAGCCATGATCCAGTTAAGGCAGGAACTTGTTCATTAGGATTGTTTTTACTTTCTGTTTGAAAGCCACTGTGTCTCTATTTTCTACTTTCTATTTCCTATTATATTTCATTGACAATATGTGACTTATGTGATTGCAGAATTTTTTTTTCTTGGGGATTTTTGGGTGGAAATAAAGGGGAGGAGGTTGTTAAAGAGGTTGTTGGATTCTGTACTACTCTGTATCTCCTTTCTCCCTGCTCCTCAGCCTGTGTGTGTGATGTAATCAGAATGTTCATGGATGCATGGTTTGAATGAGTGGTCAGCAGGACGCGGCTCCCGGTGGGGCCTTCTTTACCATTCTACTTGTTATGAATAAATCTACTTAACTACACATCTGGCTACTGGATTACTTAACAACAAGAGCCCGTTCTTTGATGTAAAAGAGGTTCCTGGGGTAAAATAATGGATGTATTAGAGAATATTACAGCCTATTAATTTGTGATGTTATGCATCCAAACCAACCGCATTTTCAGTATTCTGCTATTTCTTTTGCATGATGAATTTGTCATGACCTGATCTATAGTATAAGTCCTTGTGAAAATTGGGATAAAATTGCTAAAAATATATATTTTTTTTAATTGCCACTGTGTAGGGGATTTTTCAGATTTCCGGAATGAGAAGGTTCCAGATCTTGGGGGTGTGCCCAAGAAGGCTCTGAGCCTTGTTTTCTTTTCGCGTAAAGTCTGTGGTTTGAGTAGCAATGAGGTAGCACTTTTGGAAGGTCTGCTAACACCTGATAATTCCAGTTTTGAGCCGGGTATCCAGGTGTTTTGAAATGGAGGGCTTTGTGCGTCAGACAAGCAATCTTTAGTTGTATTCTTGCTTTGTAGGGAAGCCTCTTTAACGATCTTAAGGCTGGGGAAATGTGCTAGTTTCTTTTAGTGTCAGTGATCAGCCTAGCAGCGGCATTCAGTGTGTTTCAACTACTGGCTTTCAAGTTCCATTAAGTTTGGAAGAAGAGTACCAGACCCACTTTTGTCTTCCTTGTGTCAACCCAGAACTGTCGAGGAGGAGCAGGATAAGCATAGGGTTGTTTTCAGACCTACATCAGTGGTGGAGCCAAAAAGCTGAATCATCATGTTACCACGTTGCATTCTTCCCTCGTGTGTGTGCCAATTCTACTGGTGAGGAAAGTGAGATGTATTCAATCTGAATACAGGAGCATTCCAGAGTGCATGTTCCGGTACTAAAACAAGCCTTTTGGACTAGCCAGTGTAGCATAGGAGTCTCAAAGGATCACAAACAAGATCTTCCATTGGCACTGGAATTATGCATTTTCTACATAATGATGGATATGCTGTATTTGCTACATATTCCACCATCTTCTACATAGTTTGCAGATATTAACAAACCAACATTGTTTCTAGGTGCCACTCAGTGACAGCCCTTCTCCATGCAGGAACAGGTCATCTTTGTTTTGCTGTTTAGATGAAACCTCTGAAGGGGCTGTGCTAACATTGTAAAAAAAGACAAAATGATGAAGTAACCCTGCTACAAAAGACTGGTATTAAACCACATAATATATTTCTTCTAACCACAGAATTCAGTGAACCCTGTCTCATTATGAGTTCCTTCCCTCCAGCATAATTCAGGTGGCCCCAAGGCTTAGAGGAAATTACTCATTTGGTTGCATTTCAAGACAATCAGCTAGATTCATGAAGCCAAATTGCGATCACAATACCTGCGAATTAGCAATTGCGATCGCAATTCGAATAAAAGGAATTCATGATAGTGAAAATACCAAAAAAGCGAATTCGCAAAAGAAATTTTGCAAATTCGCAAATAAATTCGCAGAATCCTTGAAGAAGCCCATTTGCGAATCTGAAATTGCGAGAAACCATGGATTCTGCGAATTCAATTGCGAACTCGCAAAATAATCACTATCGCTATTCATGGAAAATCGCTAAATGCGAAAAACCTGAAAATCGCAAATTGCGACGCGTAATTTAAGGATAACCCAAACCAGGTGGTAACAAGTAAGGAAAGAAAAATATTCAAAAAAACGTTAACAAACTACCAACTGGAGCAGGCCTGATTAAACACACTTAAGGACATGCAGCTGGAGCATGAGGACTCTCACAATGCCAGGACTCTACATGGTGGTCAGGCCGCGAAGGCTACAGCGAGCAGCACGGAACAGACGTAGGATCCAGGAACGGATATTCCGCCAGCGGGTCACCCTTCTGGGCTAAACCAGGGAGCAAATTTACGCTAAGTACAGCCTGAATGGGGCAATGATCATCAAGCTGATCCGGGACCTAGACCCCCTGATGCAGCACCCAACAAGGAGGACCAATGCCGTGCCCACACACGTCCAGGTATTGTGCAGCCTGCACCTTCTGGCCTCCGGAAGCTTCCAGGGGATAGTCGCTGTTGCAGGGGGGATATCCCAGCCCACCATGTCCCACTGCCTAAGGAGTTTCCTGGATGCAATGCTGACCCGGCTACACCACTACATCTCATTCCCCACCAGCCAACAGGACTTGAATGACACCAAGCTACAATTTTACAACGTTGCACAATTTCCAAATTTCATAGGATGCATTGACTGTACCCACATCCACATCTGCCCACCAGCACAAATGGAATACATGTATCGCAACCGCAAGTGCTACCACTCTCTCAATATCCAGATGGTGTGCAATGCCAAGACAATCATCACGGACATAGTGGCACAGTACCCGGGGAGCACACATGACTCCTTCATATTCTGGCACAGCGGCATTCATACACGACTGGCCAGGGGAGACTTTGGAGAAGGACACCTACTAGGTAAGTACACATGACCCACAATAGTACACTGTGATAATGTAGCTGCGCAGAACAGGCACTCACCCTCTGCTCCTATCATACAGGTGACAGCGGCTATGCTCTCCGTGAGTACCTCCTCACCCCATACCTCAACCCTGCAACACCACAGCAACGGCGTTACAATGCTGCACACATACGCACAAGAAATTGCATTGAGAGGACATTTGGCCTTTTGAAAAGCAGATTTTGCATACTGCACAAGACTGGTGGGGCCATGAAATACGAGCCTGAGGTCTGCTGCCGCATTGTGACCGTGTGTGCAATCCTCCACAACATTGCTACCAAGCGCAGGATACCTGTTGACATCTCTGGCAGTGAGTCAGAAGGGGACAACCAACCACCTGCACATGTGCATCACGCACGCGGGGAGAATCCTGCAGAAGGACACAGGCGCCGTAACCAAATCTGCATGAACTATTTCTAGTGCACCCACTCCCCACACCCATAACTTCACTCATGCATGACAATAGTAATAATGACATGAGTCAGATTAAGTTAGACAGCATGTATGTTATTGTTATAGCACAATAAAGTGGGGATTTCCCAAACTGTTACATGATTGACATATTTCGCCATATGTCCCATGTTCCTGTGGAGGGCATGCTTGTAGCAGCAGCATGGCCCCTAATGGTAATGTTCAATTGTTCAATGCCGCCTCCGGGCAGATGCTCCCAACCTCCTTTCACCATCCTCCTCCTGATTCAGCCGTGAGGCAGCAGAGGGCCTGCTGCTGCGGCGGGGTGCTACCACCGGTGGCACGGACTGGCTACTATGGCTGGAAGTAGCCTCACTGGTGTTGTCACCCCCCCCGCCTGGCCATGGACAGTTGCCTGCATGGCCTGTACTGCTGCTGTCACCTGCCCCAGAGCTCTCGCAACGTCCTGACAAAACTGGACGATTTGGACCTGCATGGCCAAGGAGCGTCGCGAGAGCTGGGAGGTCGCGTTGCCAATTATGTAATTGGACCGCGTGTATGCTGACAGGCGGGTCAGCAACTGCCGGTGTCTGCGCCGGTAGAGGTTGCGCTGGCTGTACATGGCCTGGGTGTTGGCGTCCATAGCAACTGTCATCCTCTCCATGCGGTCAGACATCTGACCAACATTCCTGGCGGTCTTATTTAATTGGAGGTGTATAGCCGCCAGATGACGGGCTTGGGTTTGATGCACATGGAGCATA
Organism: Lissotriton helveticus; assembly: GCF_964261635.1. NCBI lineage: Eukaryota > Metazoa > Chordata > Amphibia > Caudata > Salamandridae > Lissotriton > Lissotriton helveticus. The sequence goes on along the minus strand of NC_136057.1, from coordinate 1,316,591,167 downwards.
CGGCTCACAATAGAGAGCCCACCTGGTCGCACGTTTGCTCCCCTGCCAGCGCGGGATGTGTTGTTGTGCTGCTCCCTCACCAGTCCGCTTGACTGGCTCCTCACAGCCGCAGGGCGGCGGGTTTGTCGGCGTGATGCTGCTGGTGTTGACAGCACCACTGGTGGTTGTGTGACGCGCTGTGGTACTGCTGCGCCTGTTGGCGCAGAGGTGGCACTGTCCACAGGGGCAGGTGGTGGAATGACCGCTGGTGCGGCAGCTTGCCCTGATGGTCCTGGCTGTGGTGATGGATTTAAGTCTCCCTCAGTGTCCTCTGGGATTTCCTCAATTAGCAGGGCATCACTGTCGGAACTGGGGACTTCTGCGCCACCTGTGATGTAAAGTGGACGTTGATTAGTTACATGTTTCTTCCACATTTGATCTTCCTACATGCATGCAGGCTACCATTCTCTGACTCACTGTTGGATAGACTCTCACTAAACAGGTCTAGCTTAATGGGGCTAGATGGTAATTGTGGCCAGACTACATCTCCCACAATGCAATAGCGCTTTTGTGGTATGCTTTGGCTGCATGACTGGGGTTTGGGATGGGATGATCTGGAGTCAGGGACATTGTTAGGGGACAGGGGGCCGCAGTCGCATGGCACTTACCTTGTGTATCTTGTGTGGGTCGGGAGGAGTCCAGCTGGATCACCCCCACGCATGCCTGCGGATTAATGGTGTCCTCGACTCTGTCCTCGAGTGGTGTGTTTGGTGGGACACTGGGTTTCCCTCCACCTGTCGCAGCACTCTCCCCCAGCCTCTCAGCAATCTTCTCCTTTGCCCACCCTCTGAGATCGTACCAACGTTTCTTGATCTCATCAACAGTGCGCTGAGTCACCCCCACAGAGTTCACATTTGCGCGGATGCGCATCCATATCCGCCTTTTATCGGCTTCAGGCACCCTTCGGGAGTCTCTACCAAAGAGACGATTATGGTCCTTGCAGACTCCCTGGATCCAATATTCGAGCTCTTGCTCGGAAAATTTTATTTTCCGTTTTCTTCCGGTGGAAGTTTCTCCTGCAGCTTCCTGTGACATGCTGGCCACTTGGGTCTCTCCTGGTTTTCACCTGTGGGCACTCTGGAGGTGAGCCCTGGCAATGCTGATTCCACTTCAGGCTCTCACTTCTGAATGAGGGTGGAACCTGCCTACTTCCTGGTTGTGATGTCATCACTGTGCTCTGAATGCGACTTCCCGTTTTTGCGATCTTGCAATTAGCGAGATTGCAATTTGCGATTTCGGTAATTGCAAAATCGCAATTTCAACACGGGTATCGGCCGCTTCTGCGATTTTTTAGCGATTTTTGTGAAGTCGCAATCGGCGATTGCGGACGATTGCGATTCACTTTTTTTTCTCGCATATTATCATGAATGCCATTCTGCGATTTCTAAATTGCGATTCGCTATTTTTCGCAATTTAGAAATCGCAGATTTTGACATTGATGAATCTGGGTGAATATTCTTTAGTAGGAACAAGCTTGTGAATGTTGCAAACCTGGCAAAGAGAAAGCGTTAACTCTGATAATAGAGAAGTGTAAATTCATTTGCCCCAAGATTGAGTCCTGGGCTATTACACTACACATTTGGGAATTAAACCTAAACACAGTCATACTAATGCAATCCTTTTACAGAAATGCACTGTGGCAGTGGATTCTAGCAATACAGGCATTAGTACAGGAAGGCACGGTGGCAGTGGATGCTAGCAATACAGGCATTAGTACAGGAAGGCACTGTGGCAGTGGGTGCTAGCAATACAGGCATTAGTACAGGAAGGCACGGTGGCAGTGGATGCCAGTAATACAGGCATTAGTACTGTGTTGTGTCATCAGCAAGATCCAAATGAATAGACAATGGGACGTGGCTCTGGAACATTAGGTGGGGCTGCAAAACACTATTCTGTAATCAAGAAAGGACTTCTGCCTTGAACTGGGCTACAGAACACCACTATGTGTTTCTGGGTGTTAAACGTTAGTCCTCTGAGCTGCTCATAAGCCTTCAGTTAGTGTATTCTCACTGTTAGGGGGAAAACTTTCCAGATTTGTGGCAAAACTCAAGACTTTCCAACTGGTTATTTAAACCTGGTAATAACAACCCTCATGCTGATTGTATGTCTAGGCCCTGCCTTTACAGACATGGTTGAACTTCAGCATAAAGTATTGTGTATACATATCTATATGTACAAATGATGCATATAAGAGAATGACTTTAGATTTTGGATAAAGGGATCTCTGCGGATGGGTGGAGTAAGGAAATGGAGTTGGCTGTTGCCCGTAATTTGGCAATCAGGGCTGGCCTATGGAACGCAAACTCCAAGGCAATGTATAATTGTTTTGTAAAGTTCAAGTGGATTTGACCATGGAAGGGGGAATACTATTGAGAGGAGGTAAGATTGACCCCCTCAGCTTGAAAAGATGTACTGTGGTGAAAAGTTGCTTGGGCAGCTCTGTAAATCTGGGAAAAAACGGAGAGTGATGGAACAATATAGGTGGGCAATTATGGATGATATGATGGACAGATGATTCTAAGTTGTGCAGAGTCAGCAACAAATCTGCCAAACTGCGTTCCACTTTGTCACAACCTATCAACTTACCGAATGGGCCTTGGTGCAAGACTGGTGTGGATGTAGCTGGTCCATTTACCTTTTAGCCAAGGAAGGAGAGCTGAGCATTAGTAGTAATTATTTACTTCTCTAAGTAGCCAAATCCGAGGTTGCTACTGATTGTGTGATCAAGTTTGTGGATGATTTTGTCTGTCAGGAGATTTTACCAGAAGATGTTGCAGTCAACAGTACACAATTTCGTACAGTAAAGAAGAGGAACTTTTGAGTTGATGTGGCATTCTATACACGAGGGTCATGGCTTAACATCCAAAGGCAAATGGGTAGTAGAGCACTTTAATGAGGCCATCAATGAGACAATTCAGTTGGATTTGAGATAACGATTGTATTGATAAAAGCTGTGTAGGCCACTCTCTTGTAATACTGTGATATTAATTATTCACATACTGGCTACTTTCCTTTTCAACATAAAAGGGAGACATAAATTGGGTCATGGTTGTCTCCATTGTGGCCGAGGAACAAGTAAAAAAAACTCATCAGAATCAGTGTTTGGAGAGTTAAGAGAGAACGTTATGATCTATAAGGGGAAGATGTACAACTATATGAATAGGAGAAGGTGTTAAGGACATCAAAGTGGGTCAATGGATGAAGATCCCACAACCTAAGAAATTGAGGAAAGGCTCTCCAAGTTGGACAGATCCTGTTAGGGTGAAAGAAGTGTTGCATGGTGTGTTGAGGACTAAAAATGGTTCAGTTTGAAACCCGGGGAGGGTAATATGTATGATGAGAAGGAAGATTTTGGGTGTCAAGTGAAATCCTCTAGGTTAGATGACAAGGTTGATGATTGAGATGTGTTTGTTGATTTACCTTTGGAGGGCTCATTTGAGTCGCAAAATATTAGGAGAGATGTCGCAGTGCTGGGAGAGTGTGTTAGGTGAAGAAGCGGTTCCTACTAATGTGGTATAAGAATCTACCAGTCAGTAGGAACACTCCTGTGTCAACAGAATATAATTCCTATTTGAGGAAATTACCTGGCAAACTTTCTATGATTTTGTCTTGTTTTTTTTCTGGGAACGGTGCAGCGGTCTCTTCCTATTATTTGTTGTGTGTTGTTGTGCACATTAGTGTTTTGTTCTTGTTTTTTTATTATTTGTTTTGTTAAAGGGGAAGATGTGCATTAGTCTTGTTTCGGTTAAAGGTGGCTTAAAGAGGGTTAGGCTGGCACATGCTTATTTATGTGTGTGCTTCCCTAAATGTATGGAATACTTTGTAGGCTGGTGGAATGTGGTGCAGTTGGTGCAGGGAAGACGTGTAGTTCGTACCATCGCCTCACTCTCCTGGTTATTTTTAATACAAGCTTCCAGGTGTCAATGCATGTGTCAATGCAACACTACATGGTTAGCAAATGATGCTAGCAAATATTTTTAGCAGAACAAACCTAGATTGCCACAAGATAGGAAACTATGTGTGTGGCTTTCTTGTAATATTCAGAAGTATCCAAATGGATCCAGCACTCAATGTTGCCTCAAAAGGCTTTTGCCATAGAGATCAATTCCCCCGTGATGTGAAAGAGGGCCAGATATACAATTAGAGTTTTATCAAAAAGTGGTCACAAATTGCATACTGAATTTTTTGAAATCCAGTAAGATTTTGAAAACCTACCTATGTACTATTAGGGAAGTTTGCAAAGTGCTGCATCGCAAAATGCGATGCAGCGCGCGCTACGAAATTCGTTTTATTAATTAAATTGTTTACTTACCTCCAATTATCCATATGCCGGTTTTTAGCACCCTGCTTCTCCCCGCCCCGCCTCTCTGCCTCACCGCAACTCCCTCCACGGGCCGCGGCTGACTCCAACTGATGGCCATCACAGGGATGGTAGTCAGCTGGGGTCATCAGAATACTGAGTGCTTTAAAAAAGCATGAATCACATACAAAGGTGTGAAATGAGAGGGAATGAGGAAAATGAGCAGTAGCAATGCATGTCAAGTTGGTGACGACTAATGATTAGGGGCCAAATGTAGGAAGGCTCTTACCGGTCGGTAATGGCCGAAATTAACGAATTTTGGCCGTTACCGACCGGTAATAGGCTTTTCTGATGTAGGTGCCGAAAATAAGGATTCGATAATTTACCGAATCGGTAATTTAAGGAATCGATAAATTACCGATTTCTTAAATACCGATTTCTTAAATACCGATTCGTTAAATTACCGAATTCCTAATGTAGGGAGCACTTAAATGAGTGCTTATCCCATGTTAGGATTCGTTATTTACCACCAACTACAATTTGGTGGTAAATAACGAAAAGACCCCAAAAAGCAATTTTATGCAAATTGCTTCAGTACCATGTTGCAGACATATATGCCCTTAGGGCATGTATGTCTGCAACATGTGCACTCATAAACAATTGAGGAGTGCAACAGGGTGTCAAAGTGACACCCTGCCACCCTTCAATGTTTTCCCCCATTTACCGAATCGGTATTTACCGATTCGGTAATTGACATTCATTCCTATGGGCCTCCAGGCCCATAGGAATGAATGGCAATTACCGAATCGGTAAATACCGATTGGGTAAATACCGAATTTTACAGATTCGGCCAAATTTACTGAAAAATTACCTACATACTATTTACCTATTCTTAAATACGGAATCAGTAAAATTCAGTATTTAAGAATAGGTAAATAGTATTTACCTACATCTGGCCCATAGAACCTTACCTACTGCCCATCCCTACTGAACAGCGTTTTTACTTGATAAGGTTTCATCTCAGCATGGCACTTTTTCTGGTATCATATCCAGCATCCGCCCACTGGTAAAGTGATTGGGAACCATGTCCATGTGGTTCACACATGGCTCAGTCAGAATTACACCTTTTTATTTTTTGTAGCCTTTACAGTGCACCTAAAAAATGTATACTTAGGCCGCTGCTTAGGATATTAGGCAATGTAGGCCAGTGCTGTTGTATTTGTAATTGATGCAAACTGAGCTACTATGTTATACAGTTTGTAGGAAAGTAGGATCTGCTTCTCATAGTTACCCCTACATTTTGCTTGATGTTTCACTGTTTTTGACTAGTCTGACTGGGATCCTGCTAATCAGGACCTCAGTCAATCTGCTTTCTCCCTTAAATTGTCATGCATGTACTTTGGTACACTCCAGATTTGATACTGTGGTACCCTTATCAGTCCCTAGTATATGGTACCCATGTACCCAGGGCATAGGTACCCCAGAGGCCTCCCATGGCCTGAAGCATGTATTGTGCCACCCATGAGAGGCCATGCAACCTGTGTAAGATGGTGCTTGCACCACTTATGGCAGATATAGGTTCACTTTATAGGTCACTACACTTAACACTTATAAATCACCCCTATAGCAGGCCTTATCAATCCTGAAGGCAGGGTGCTGGGATTTTAGTGAGGGGGTGCCCCTGCATGAGCAGAGCCCCTCTGCAGCCTTTGGAGACCATTCTCCCCGGTTGTCTGGACTCAGCCGGACATATAGGAAGAGGTGCATTATAACCTCACTGTAAATGCTATCTCGAAAACGGCTGCATGGAAACATATTGTGTTTGGTATCAACAACCTTGGAATCCTACCTCCACACCGGTAATTGGTGTGGGAGGTATGATTCCACCCTTCTGAAGCAAGTTTCGTAGGGTCACTGGTCTATCCGGTGCCAGCCTTCTCGACCCGGTCAGCACAAAATGGATGCTGCCGACCAGAGACACATTTCTGCCCTCCTGCTGCTGAGCCAAGCTCAAGGAGAGGAAGGAAGCACAATAGGCATCCTGTCATGGGGAGGAGTTTTGACCCCACTGTTATCAAGTGGGTGGAGTTTCAGCACAGACCAGAGTGTGAGGCGAAGTGCCGTGCCGCCAATTTTGAAGAGCTCAAGGAGAAAGACGGCACCCTGCTTATCTCCACAGCGTGTGGGTGCACGATCCCAGTGTCATCCCGACACTCACCTGAAAGATCACCACAAGATATGCCTGCCACCTGGGTGAAAGCTCAGGTTGCTTCATTGATTGAAATTGATAGGGCTCCTCCATGGGCATCACCTAATAATGTAAAGCACCATGGTCTCTAGTGTTAGGATGAAGGTTCAGTGTTTGCGTGTTTGCCTTTACCCCTTTTCAGGGCAGTCAGACAAGGTTCTAACTTGAGTAGAATTTATATTGTAATGATTGGAACATGAAAACAGACGCGGAGGCAATGTTTAAATTACTTACGGGTAATTTCATTACTAAGAAACCATTCTTCCTTATCCCAGTCCTTTAATAACCTCCTCCCTCCCAGTTGGCTTCCTAGCCAGGCCGACCTGAGGGTGGGGGTGGTGGGGGTCTGAACAGTACAGGAGATCTTCTTAATACATCTGTACAGTACAGGAGATCTTCTTAGTAGGTGGTTGTAGGAAAGTGCCACTTTTGGCATGGTCCCCATCAACTTTTGCTCACTGGTACTGATGTTGATTGGTTTGGCACTGGGTTCCTGCTGACCAGGCACCAAAGCCAGTGCTTTTTCCATACACAATACAAATGCTGAATTGTAACCTAATTGGCAAGGACTTTAGCACCCCTGTAAGTCCCTAGTAAATGGTACCCTCAGTACCGAGGACATGGGTACTAAAGAGGGTCCCTAGGGCTTCAGCATGTATTATGCCACCCAAAAGGATACATACACAAACTGGTGCAAACCATTCTGAAAACAAGACGTGGCACACTCACTGTGTGCCATGCACCTGTACACTGCATGTATTATGGTAAGTCACCCCTACAGCAGACCTTAGAGCCAAAGGCAGGGTGCATTATATTACATGTAAAGACATATCTGAATGAGCAGATGTGTCCTTTTTATCCCTGGTTCCATTCCTAAGCATTGCAATTGATCAAGAATTCATCCTAAGGTATGTACTGGGCACTAGTCATTATGAGTTACCCAGTTACATAATGGCTTCTCTGAAAATATTGATGTTTGGTATCAAACATCTTGTCTTAATAAATCTTTACTGATGCCAGTACTAGATTTATTCTGACATGCACCCAGTGAGCATCTTAGAGGTGCCCTCTGACACCCTACTAGTCACAGAGTGTGCTGGCTGACTAGTATCTTCCAGCCTGAAACTGCAGACTGCTTTCTGACCCCCCTGCAGGTGAAAGCCCACGATCTCTGAGGCCAAGAACAATGTCTGTCTGGCAAAAGGTGGCCACGCCTCCTCCAGCAGGATGGCTAGCAGGTTAGCATTTCAAGGTCAGAGGCTTCAAAGACTACACCACCTTTGAAATGCAACCACGGCTGCTTCCACCAGACCTTGCAAATACCACCTCCTGCCCTGAAGCCCTTTGGCACCAGAGCAGGTGGGAGAATTAGCTAGTCAGTAGACATTTTGCGCTATCAGGTTGGGCTCACCTCTAAGGTGGATCACCTGAAGTGGAAATTCGAAGAAGGGTATGACCATCTTGGTTTTGGTGAAACTGGGAAATCATGATCAGAATTATGCCCACTCTTTGCAGGAAGTGGTCATATGGGGGTGTAGAAATCCCAGGGGTAGGTAGCCCATTGGCTACAACCCTACACTCCCCTAAAAGCCCCTAAATTCAGTATCTAGGGCCCCCCACAACACCAGAGGTTCATATTTGTCTACTTGGGAACAGAAGAAGGACAAGGAAGAACTGACACCACAAGAAAAGAGGACATGGTCCAAAACTGGTGCCAAACCCTGCTTAGCTGCTGGTAACCTCAACAATTGTCAGACCAACTCGTCCAGAAGATGAACCTCCTCCCTAAACCCTTGAGGGTCTGTCCAGCTCTTCACCATCCACTTAGCATCTCCCTTGTGGTGGAGGGGGCATCCCCCTGCATCTACAGGCACTAACCGCACTTGTCCGATACTTCGTTTTGCTGGCCTTTGGGCCCACAGTGGGAGCATCTTGGCAGGACGAGGTCACTGTGGTTTCAAGAAGTCAGCCCCATCTCTCCAGTGAGTTTCGAGATGCTAGACCCTCCAGGAGCCCCCCTCACCAATACCTGGGTACCGCAGCATTTGCTGCAACCAAGTATTGTTGAGTAGCAAGCCCGGACACCACCGCTGCCAAAACCGACCTACCCACCAAGAGACATCAGGACTGACCGGGCTCAAATCAAGAGTGGCCCTGCTGTCTGTGTTCCTCCCCTCTGCAGGTCAAGAACTAGAACAGTGAGAGCCTCCAACTTGAGGGGCTAGCCGGCCAAACACGTCTGCACCAAGCCCTACAGCCCTGGTTCACGAAAACCAACTGCGACCCCTTGCTCCAGAGTCCCTCACAAGCTGAGCCCCCCTTTGGGATTTGCCAGACTTGTCCCCAAATCCCCACTTGCAACCTTTTTTGTTACAGGTATTTTGGACAAAAACTTATTGAATTCAAGCCTACCAACACGACCAGGACCTCTGCAGGGCAGACCTGGGCAGGTAAACTCGGACTGCTGGTGGCTCTTTGGACTTTAGGCCCCAAGCACCTTAAATCCTGAAGGGCACCCTCTACAATAGCTTGCATGCATATGTATGCAATACATGTCTTTCCTCCCATTAGATAACAGTAACGCCTTTGAGGCTCATACCTCCAAAACAGTTATTTGAGCATTTTACTGTTTCTATGCAAAATTCATAACTCCGAAAGTTGATTCCGATGATCTTTGTATATAAAAATATATAAAAATCTGTTATTTTCATAAATTGGTCTTGAATTTCTTCTTGAGCGTGTATACCATTTATTAACTCTACGTGTGCAACAAATACTTAACACTTCCCTATGATAAGCCTAAAACTGCTTGACCACACCACAAATAGACCACTTGGGATTATTAAATTAAGCCCTGTAAACCAATAAGGGTTGTCTGGACTTTTTTCGTGGCGTTCCCCTACAGTGGCCCACTACATAAAAAGCCTGCTTTCTACATTGGTGGTCCAGCAGTGGGATAGAAGACTTTGTCATTAGTCAAAAATGTTTTTACGAATTTTAGATTTTTTCAAATATTCTAATCTGAACTGTTAGGGCCATATGTTAAATCCCCAGTCCATTGCTGTTAGAAATTTGAAAAGTTTAATAGATATTTAAGCTTTAAATGTCTTTTTAGAATTTGTTCTCAATTTTTCTAAAAAGGTCCAACTATTCTAAATATATTTGGCACAGAGGAGATAGTACTGGAACTCAACCTGACTCCTTATCTGCAGCTTAGTATGCAGCAGTTATGGAACCTCTGTAAAGTTAAAACTTGCTTAAAGCCTACAAAAGCAAACCTCCAGGAGGCTCATTCAGAATTCGATGCAGCCCAGTTGGAAAAACAGTCCTGACCCTCTTGAAGAAGTGGACAGTGACCATAAGACTTTTATCAGTACTGCAGGGGATAGTTCCCCTACCTACACCAAAGAGGATGAGGTAGCAGGCAGACACCTCTATCCTAAAAATGTTTCTGGAGTGCCTTCTGCAGGAAGCTGGCTATTTATGTAGTGCTACAAATGTAGGGGCACACCAGGCAAATAGTCCAGACAACCCTTATTGGTTTACAGGTACCTACTTTAATAATTCCAAGTGCTCCTCCAGTGGTAGTGTGGGCGAGCAGCTTAGGCTTATCAGAGGGGAGTGTTGAGCATTTGTTGTACACACAGAGTTTATAAATGAGTCACACTCAAAAAGAGATCCGAATCCATTTCAGAAAAATAACACAGATGTTTATATAATGTTAGACATCAAAATCTTCGGGATCAGGTAATGGGGAACTTGGAGACAAGTCCGGCAGAACTCAATGTGTTGGCTCCAAGGAGATGCAGGCAGATGTTTTGTAGTTGGGCCGTGTGGGTTGGGTGCAGAGATGCTGACTAGCTGGTCACTTAGGGGTCGATTCCGATTTTGTGAAAACCGCTCCGAATAGCAGTTCGGAGCTTTTTTCCCGTACGAATCATACCCTGCAACGTCCCCCGTACGTACGACGAAGTACGATTCGTACCAGGAGCTGGACTCCGTACGAATCGTACAGAGACCGTACAACTCAAATCCCCGTACGAATCTCCCTCGGAACCCGCTGTACGCGACATTCGTATGGTTCGCGGCTGGTTTTTCCGACCCAGCTAGTACGATTCGTGTCGGGTACGCACCGTACGACCCTTTTTCTACAGGAGCTGAAAACAGCCGTAAAAGCAGAGTTCGCCTCAAAACAGGTACGGAACAGCCCCCCCCCGGTACGGTGCGTATACCCCATGATCGCAGGGGTGCGGTGCGTACCCCTGCGATCATGGGGTGTACGCACCGTACCCCGCGATCATGGGGTGTACGCACCGTACGCCATGTTCGCTGGGTATACGGTCCGTACCCTATGTTCACTGGGTGTATGGACCGTACCCCATGTTCGCTGGGTGTACGATGCGTACACCCTGCGATCGCAGGGATACGGATCGTACCCCCGCAATCATGGGGTGTACGAACCGTACGGTGTGTATGTGATTGTGTGCTTTACCGTACGAATTGCCCTTACCTGACGTGGATCCTACTAATCGCATCCTCATACCCCGGTCTAGATCGTACTCGTCGGGTCGTACGGCATGTTTACTTTTCGTATGGAGAGGGCTCCGGATACAAATCGTACGGACGTTTTTTTTCCAGGATCGGAATCGACCCCTTAGTGTTCGAGGCTCTTAAGGTTCTTGGGGTACCTGCAAAGGTGGAAAAAGAAACATAGCAGGGCCAGTCTCGGTGTGGAGCTTGGCTCCCCTGAAGTTTCTCAACATGCAGGTATGTTTTTTTCTGGCTGTGGTGTTAGGATTAAACCCAAACAAGTCATGGTGGACATGAGTTGCCCGTAGTCAGGATATTGGTGCAGGGGGGCTCTTGGAGAGTCTAGCATGTCAAATTTCATCAGAGAAAAGGGGCTGGCCTCCTAGAGCCTCAGGAACTCCCTCCTGTCATGCTGCTCTTTTGGTGGCCCCGATGGCCAACAGCATTGTTTACCAGAAAGATGCTTTTGGTGCCTACAGATGCAGGGGGCCGCCCTGCACCCCAAGAGAGATGCTGCCGGTTGCTTAAATTGCTGAATGGTTCTCCACAGCTTTGGGAGCATGCACAGCTTCTGGACAAGTCAGTCAGTTCAGTTGTCGAGGTTCTAGCAGCAAGGCAAGGTTTGACGCCAAGTCGTGTTAACATCCTCCGTTCTTACAATGACTGCTCTTCTTTGACGTTCCTTCGGTTCCCAGTAGATGAATCTGAGTTCCTGATGTCAGAGGGCCACCTGAATGTTGAATTTAAGGGTGTTATTGGGAGTATAAGGTAGTAGCCAATGGGCTACCAAAAGCTGGTGTGACTACATCCCTTATATGACCATTTCCTATGGAGAGTGGGCTTACACCTGACCCAGAGTTTGTACTTTCACCAAAAACAAGAAGGTGAAACCCTTCTTTGAGTGTCCATTTCAGATGGCCCATTTGTGCCCAACCTGATAATGTAACAAGCCTACTGACTATCTAAATTTCCCACCTGCTCTAGTGCCAGTGCAGGGAGTGGAATTTTACAGATCTGGAGGAAGCCGGATCACATATCAAAGATGGCAGAGGCTTTGTAGCCTCTGGCCTTGATATGCTAATAAACTTTCCACGCTGCTGGAGGAGGCGTGATCACCATCCTCTGGAGCAGACATTGTTCCTGACCTCTGAGAGCATTGGTCTCCCAAGAGAGGGTCAGAAATGTATCTGCGGTGGCAGGCTGAAAGGTTTCAGGGGGAACATCTAAGGTGCCGTCTGTGTGAATGTCATAATAAATACACCACTGGCATCAGTATGGTTTTATTAAGACGAGGTGTTTGATACCAAACATCATTATTTTTTGGATAAGCCCTTTTGTAGCTTGGTAACTTGCAATCACCAGTGCTCAGTACATATGAGTAAGGTGGCTTCCTGAACTCCTGCAGTGTAGTAGCAATGGAACTAGACATCAATGGGGTATATCTGCTCCTGTAGATATGTCCTCACATAAATTATAATGCACCCTGCCTTAGGGCTCGAAGACCTGCTGTAGAGGTGACCTACATATAGTATTGTATTATATATAACTTTATTCGATATACAATATCATAAAAGTATAAAAACATTGTAAAAAGGGTGAAGGGGAAAAACTTCTCCCAGTTAAAAAAACAATACACAATATTTACAAAGGTGCAATATATAGCAAAGTCCATACATAATATATAATACATAGTACATGCATTGACAGATAAATTAGTCATGTGTTGGATGAGCAGTTAAAAATGGTTTGTCATAAAGAGACAAAATGCACATCGTTACAGGGTGGCAATCGGCAGTTCCACAGCCTATGCTTGGCTCATCCTAGAAAGTTTCATCCTCCTCAACCAGGCACAGCCAAGATATTTAGCCACCCCACAAATTAGGCTGGGAATCGAAGTCTCTGATGACAGAATACGCTGCGCCACCCTGTGGTCTCTACAACCTAGGTTGGAACAAACGGGTTTCAGCCATTTCCTCCTCGCCTGGCCATAAGCTGGGCAGGCGAAGAGGAAATGGGCGACCGATTCCGTAGGGGAGGCGCAGCCCGGGCATCCCAAGTCACTCCCCCTCAGGTGCCACCAACCTGCTCTAAAGTCGTTCAATGGGAGGGTGCCAAACCTAAACTTCAGGTACAGGGACCTATCTTTCGGTGACTCGATAAGATCTAGGAGAGATTCTAGTTTAGGCGCAGGCTTAACGCTCAAGTAGATTTCTGTCAGTGTACCGCGGTTCTCACTTCTTACAGCGGCCGCGGCCACCCAATCCCAATAGGCCTTTTTTACAACTACTTTGGGCAGCGGGTTCTGACTCACCCAAGCTTCCTCCAGACCTATAACCCCCACTAACTGTTTCAATTTGGATAGCCAGACTATCTTGTGGCCCACGTCAAGTTCTATTAGTCCGGTAAATGCAGTAGCATAGTGGCATAACTCCGGGGACCTTCTAAGGCGTGTCCAAAACAATAAAGGGCGCAATCTTGCCACCTCGTTTATTGGATGTCTCCCCAGGTCATAGCGGAGAGGAACCAGTGGGGTTGATGGAGGAAGCGAGACCAAGTCTCTAAAGAACTTGTTCTCTGATATTACTAGGTCTGTGACCTTCTCGAATCCCCACAGTTCCGCTCCATATAGTGATGAGGGCAAGGCCTTACCCTTGTAGACCTTAATGGCGGGGGCCACAGGTCGACTATAGGAGAGGCGCTTATGTTTGGAAATAGCCCCCGACACTCTCCTGTGATTGAGGTGCATTTTGGCCAGGTGCGAGGACCAGGTCATCCGACTTTTTAACCTCACTCCTAGATAGTCAAAGGCCTCGACAAGTTCTAGGGGGGTATCATTTAATCTGATGTTGTTTTTAAAGTTTTTCGATGGTGCCAAGGCCATTAGTTTGGTTTTGGTTGTATTAATAATCAAGCCTCTACATCACAAAACTGGGTGAAGCGGTCAAGTAGTTTTTGTAGCCCCATGGGACTTTTTGAAATCAAAAGCGTGTCATCCGCAAAGAGCAGTGTGGGGATTTTTCCCCCTGCCAGGGTTGGGGCGTCGGCCCCTTCCTCCTTCAAGTGGTCCACCACTCCATTAACGAATAGGGAGAACAGGGTCGGGGCCATAACACAGCCCTGGCGGACCCCTCTCTTGACCGCTATCCTCTCAGTCAGTTGGCTCTCATTACCCCACCTCACTCTAGCGTAATTCTCCTTGTGGAGCCTTTTAATGAGGTCCAGGATTGGGGCGGGGGTGCCAAGATCGAACATTGTCTGCCATAGCTTGGCACGAGGGACCAGGTCGAAGGCCGTTCTTAAATCAATGAATGCCATATAAAGGCTGCCCTTTTTGATTGTAACAGACTTCCAGTAGAGAGTAAGAAATCTGAAGACCTGGTCCATCGTGCCAATCCCCTGTCTAAACCCAGCCTGGAAAAATGACAAAATGCCCTCTTTGTCAATCCAGGACCTCAGTCTTGTCAGAAGGACCCTACCAACCACTTTCTGGGCTACATCGATCAAACTGATCGGTCTATAGTTGGCGGGGTCCTCTCGATCCCCTTTCTTATAAATGGCCACTACCTCAGCACCCTTCCATGAGTCGGGCACTGGGTGTCCACTCGAAATGAGGTTGAGGATCCGGAGAATAAATTGTACCTCTCTTAGTCCAAACAGATGAGTGTGGGGCTCAGGAGGGTAGATCCTAGCGCCAGCTCAATGGGTGTGTTCTCTGCCCCACTGGAATACAGGCCATAAAAGTGCTCACACCTGGGGACCACCTCCATGTCAATAAGGTCGACACACGACCCTACATCTAATAGAATATAGTTGATGCGTGATGGGGACCTAGATCTACTGTAAGAGCATGCGCCCATAGAATCCGATCGAGTTCTACCATTTGCCGCTCGCAGATTATACTCCTGTGTTAGGGCATTAATTTGTAAAGCTCTCTGGGTCCATCTCTTAATAGGGACCAGGCAGAGTTGGGGTATGGTCCACTTGGAGTCCTCGTCCCCAATACCCAAAATATCCTTGTTGCATAAGGGTTCAAAGGTGCAGTTGAAGTCACCAGCAATGATGATCCCAGTGTTGGTATTGATGGATGGCAATTCCATCTCTAGTGTTGATATGGTAGAACTAGCCTGGGCACCCGAGGACCCTCTAGCATAGATGTTAAAAATTTCCAGATTGGCATTAGCCTCATTCCCTACAATTGAAATATGGAGAATGTCCTGGGATGGGGTATCACGTTTTGATACTCGCCAGTTCAGCTCAATGTTCAACCAGATAATGAGTCCCCCTGATGGACGTCCCCTGCCTGAGGTGGTTGCGGGGATATAGTATGTAGTGAACCCAGGCTTGTAAAGAGGGACCAGACTCCATGTCTCCTGGAAAAGAATAAAATCATAGTTATCTATGAAATCATTCCAATCCTGGTCGGCTAGGTTTTTTTGTAAGCCTGCTATATTCCAGGATATGAACTGGATGACCCCTGCTGTTCTCTGTCTGGAGTTTTCATCGTTAGCTGGACTTCTCCCTAGTCGATCGACCTGCACCAAATCCCCGCTAGTCGAGGAAGCAACAACTGCTTGTTCCGGGGGGGCCTGACTCGGGTCGTTTCCACCTGGTTTGTGCAGATCCTGGGCCAAGGGGAGAGTGTGTGTGCTTGCTAGTCAATCAATTTGACTCAGCCCTGAGTCCTCTGGCGCACGAACCGGTGTCCAGAGGGGAAACCGTTGGATCTGAATAGAAGAGGGGTCGGGAGGTGATGTTCTGTAGTCAAGGGTTAAAAGGTTCTCTGCTATGGTGGAATCTGAGAATTCTATCTACACACAATCTGTTATGGAATCAGCCCTAGTTATCCTCCTTACTCTCGTCATGTCGTCTCTTATAATAGATCTACACCCCCTTGTGTGCCTCAACCAATGAATAGATTTATTGTGTATTGATTCGTTGCTTTCATAGCCCCCTACCATAATTAATTTGGGAACATGGGTCATATACACAATTGGCCTTGCCACGGGGAAGGGTGGCAAAAACCCTCGAGCACCTATGGATGATGAGGACCTGTTTGCGTCTGGAATGTAGCGAGCCGCTGGTTGTTTAGGCCTCATGGAAGGAGCTTGCCCCAAAGAAGGCCCTGGTAGCAAATTGTAACTCAAAGAATCAGCATAGGACCTAGAGGTATCTGGTGGTCCACTTGCCCGCCCACCACCCTTCATATCATTAGTCTTAGGAGGAGGGACTTTTGGTGGCGCTACTCTCTGTGGGACACAACCAACCAGGTTCGCAGTTATTGGTTTCCCCCGAGGAGGAGGTGCGGGGGGGTCTGGACCCCTTATCATACTTCCTTTTACCAGACCCTCCACCTTCTCCGCTAGGGTTGCCACTAACTTTTCCAGGGATTGTATCCTATCAAGAAGATCCAACTTGGTGGTCATACATAGGTTACCACTGAGTTCCCCCCCGCCCCCCATTTGCTTTATCACAATTGCCCCCCGCTGGTACTCTGGAATTTTCCACTATGACTGCACAATCTGAATCAAGAGGAGCAAACCTATTAGAACATTGAACCAATGGGAGTATAACCAGGTCCTGATCCGGCCCTTCACTGGGATCTGGCTCTGATGTTTTTTGGGCAGTAAGATCAGGGTCTGGACCTGCTTTTAGCAAAGCGCTGGGGCTCTGCTTGCGAGGGTTCTGGCTGGTAAACATGGTGGGGATACATTTCGGTTTCAGCTTGGGTGTAACAACAGGGGACATTTGGACGTCAGTGGCTAGAGCCGTGGTACTGTTACTGGCTAGGGTCTGTTCACACTCAGCGACTATGTCTTCACTTCGAGTTAGGACGCAGTTTATGGCCGCATGGGGCGTTTTTTGAGCTTTTTTCCCCTTTTTACTGGTGGGCGCACCCCCACCCTGCATAACCTTTCGTTTTCCCATAACTCTTAACTAATGATATAGGTAGTGGATGGAGAGTTTTGGAGAACGGGGATTTGCCAAACTCAGGGGGAGCAATAGCAAACAGTCCCTTGGGATGCAAAAGGATTGTCAGATAATCAGACAGGCAGGGAATCCAGCCCCTCTTCCAGCGTTGGGTGTTAGACAGTTTGGAATGAACAGTACCTTTAATGGCCTGCAGCAGCAAACAGCAGAGGAAATGGGGGTGGCTCGGCCCGGCCTCCTGTGGCCCCGGACGGCCACAGACGGCCTGCCCTTTGCCCGGGCTTAGCCCGACACACGCCCGCGCGCGTCCCGCGGGGCCGGGAGTATTGCTTGCTTAAATCACCCCCGATGTCAAGGGGGAGGGTCCGCTGCACTCGTGGACTCCCTTGTGGCTCCTGGGTCCTGCCACCGCAAACGCTGCATCTCCCGCGTAGCGGGAGGTGCGAGGTGAAAGATAATGCCCCCGGTGTCAAGGGGGAGGGTCCGCTGCACTCGTGGACTCCCTTGCGGCTCCTGGGTCCTGCCACCGCAAATGCTGCGTCAAAGATAATGCGCGAGGTCAAAGATAATGCCCCTGGTGTCAAGGGGGAGGGTCCGCTGCACTCGTGGACTCCCTTGCGGCTCCTGGGTCCTGCCGCTGCAAACGCTGCGTCTCCCGCGAAGCGGGAGGCGCGTGGTCAAAGATAATGCCCCCGGTGTCAAGGGGGAGGGTCCGCTGCACTCGTGGACTCGTGGACTCCCTTGCGGCTTCGGGGTCCTGCCGCCGCACACGCTGCGCTGAGCAAAATAACTGTGTTGACTTTATAACTTCTAGGTCAACGTATTATATATAAGGAGCTGAGAAAATCGTGTATCTGTGTGTGGGGGAGGGGCAGCATGCATGGGCATGGCACACCGGGAGTGTGCCATGTTGTGTTTTCAAAATGATTTGCACCATTACCATACACTGGCAGTATGTATGCAATTTGTGTGTGGGTCCCTTAGTGTGGCATAATACATGCTGCAGCCGTTAGGGACCCTTTTTAGTACCCCTACCCTATTTACATGGATTACCATTTACTAGGGACTTTCAGGGGTGCTAAAGTCCGTGACAATAGGATTACAATTAAAAATTAACCTGTTTGAAAGGAAAAACCACTGGCACTGGGGACCTGGTTAGAAGGGACCCAGTTCACTTTCAGTCGAAAAGCATCTGTACTAGGGCAAAAAGTGGGTGTGACCATGTCAAATGGAGACACTTTCCTACGCCTTCCCATCTGGGGATAGGTCATGTCACATAGAAGAACTAGATGATCAATAGGTATTTCTTAAGAGATTAGCCATAAGAGTAGCCCTAGAAGCCAACATCCTGACTAGAGAAAGAGAGAGGGCTGAGATGGGTCTAACACCCATGGATGGTGGCAGCAAAGTAAATAAGGAGATAGAGGAAACTTTTGACTCCAAAATCCCCAAAGGGATTGTCCTCAAATATGTGGAGGGTGATGACATCACTAAGAGGTTTACAGCCTTTTGGGAGAGCTTGTAAAATAAGGACGTTACACCAACTCTGGGACTCTCTAATGTGGGAGTTATTCTCAGGAAAATGCATGGATAGACTCCTGACTCTTAGGGCCAGATGTAGGTCACCCAATACCGGTCGGTAATGGCCGAAATTACCGAATTTTGGCTGTTACCGACCGGAATTGTGCTTTTTAGATGCAGGTAGCATTTTTGTAGGATTCGGTATTTTACCGAATCGGTAATTTAAGGATTCAGTAAAATACCGAATTCTTAACATACCGATTCGGCAAATTACCGAATCCAGGATGTAGGGAGCACTCAAGTTAGTGCATTCCTCAGTTAAGGATTCGTTATTTACCACCAACTACAAGTTGGTGGTAAATAATGAAAACCTTTGAAAAAGCATGAAAACCTTTGAAAAAGCATTTATTTTGCTTTTCCAACAGTGCCATGTTGCAGACATACATGCCCTTAGGGCATGTATGTCTGCAACATGTGCACCGATACACAATTGAGGGGTGCAACAGGGTGTCAAAGTGACACCCTGCCACCCTTCAATGTTTTCCCCCTTTTACCGAATCGCTATTTACCGATTCGGTAATTGACATTCATTCCTATGGGCCTCCAGGCCATAGGAATGAATGGCAATTACCGAATCGGTAAATACCGATTCGGTAAATACCAAATTTTACAGATTCGGTCAAATTTACCGAAAAATTACCTACATACTATTGACCTATTCTTAAATACCGAATCGGTATGATTCGGTATTTAAGAATAGGTAAATAGTATTTACCTACATCTGGCCCTTAATAAGGAAGATGCTGAGTCCTATGACCTAATGAAGGATACCCCAATTGAGGGCTTTGGATTCACCACTGAAGAGTACAGGATCAACTTCAGGGAGGCTCACAAAACCTTTAATCAGTTCTGGGTAGATTTTGTTAACTTCTCAGTCAAAACCCTAGGTGGCTTGTTGAAAGGCAGTAAGGTGCAAGATTATTATGGGCTCTATATTTTGATAATGAAGGAGCACCTGTTAAGTATATGTACTTCTAAAAACCTGCATCAGTACCTAGTGTACTTAGGGTTTGACTTTTCTCAAGAGTTGGGGAAGAAGGCTGGCCATTGGGTCAAGAGTGTCCAGAAAGACCCAGGGTGGGGGTGACCAAAAGAAAGGCTTTACTGCTCCCCCCATGGGAAAGATGTGGGACACAAAGGGGAAAACCCAAAGAATCTTATAAAGGCCCCTAAACTTCTGTTCATGAGTATGGGCCAGAGACTCTTCCCAATTTAAGGGTAGATACGAGGGTAAAAACTTGGTTTCCAAGAAGGCATGGAGCCATCTCTGTAAGCAGAATGGTCACCAAACTGGGGGCTCTACTTGACCCAAAAGGGTTAACACTAGTCTAGCACCCACAGGGGTTGCTAGTCTCCAGATGGTATCCTTGATGTGCCATTACAAGGTCAAATCGAGCGCTAAAGCTTTTTTAATCTCGGTGGGTGGATTTGGCTATCCTAGCTGTTTGGCCCAGTAACCAGGAGAAATACAGACAGAATCCACTCATAATTGGTGAAAAAGAGCTCTTGGAGCCTGGAATAATGATTCAAACCTCCAGAAGAAAAGGCAGGAAGGCTGGGAATCCAACATCTGAAAAGACACAAGCTCAGGTCCCCACTCCTCAGGAAGAAGACCTGTCAACCCTTGAGGAAATTGAGCCTCCGGAACTTGGGCCTTACACGGCAGAGCTCCTAAGACCAAGGTTACCCTCTAGGAAAGGTCTGTGCCAGGGACAAAACAACCTGTCCCTCTCCTGAGAGCCTGAAACAGCAAGCTGGCGCATGGAAAAGTGGGGATGTCTGTGATTCTCACAGGACGTATTGGGAGGAAGGACTCCTTTACACTAAAGCCAGAGATCCCAAACCTGGTGCCACTAGGAGAGTGTAGTGCCTCATTTGTAAAGGGAGTTTCTACTCACTTTGTCCCATGACATCTCTCTAGCTGGGCATCTAGGCCGGACTAAAACATGGAATGGTTGGTTGCCCACTTCTTCTGGCCAAACATGTCCCAAAAAGTCAAGGAGTTCTGTATTTCCATGGTTACATATCAAATCAGTGGCAAGACAGTTCACAAACTAAAGACTCCCTTAATCCCACTACCACTGGTTCCCTTTGCAAGGGTAGGGGTTGACATTGCTGGCCCCCTGGATCGACAGCCAACGTCAGGCAACAGATTTATTCTGGTAATCATGGATCACACCACCAGATTTCCTAAGGCTATTCCCCTTAAGACTGGCACTGCTGCTGAAGTTGCAAGGCCCCTCTTCAGCATTTATTTTACTAGAGTGGGTTTCCCCAAGGAATTGGTTTCAGACAGAGATAGGATCTTCATGTCTGCCTAACTGAAAGCAATGTGGGCACAGTGTGCAGTAACATATAAGTTCACCACCCCATATCATCCACAAACAAATGGCCTTAATGAGAGGTTTAACAAGACCATGAATGGCATTATTATGGGACGCCCTGACAAACTCAGGCGGAGATGAGATGTCCTATTAAAATGCCTGTTTTTTGCCTACAGAGAGGTGCCACAGAAGGGAGTGGAATTTAGTCCCATGAGCTTCTGTTTAACCATCCTGTTAAAAGTCCACTGAGTCTGGTTAGGAAAAGCTGAGAGAAGCCTCTCAAAATAGTCTATCTGCATGGCCATCGCTCAAGGATGTCTGAGTACATCGAAAAAACAAATCACAACCTTGAAGCAAGCCAGGAGCTACAGACGCAATAGTGTGACCAAAAGGCTGCACTGGTTGAGTTTTGGCCAGGGCAGAACGTATGGGTATTAGAACCTGTGGCAACTAGGGCCCTCCAGGACAAATGGCGTGAACCCTACCCTATCTTTGAGAAAAAAGGGGCGGTCACCTACTTGGTAGACCTTGGCACTTCCAGGAAACCCCTGAGGGTTATCAATGTAAATCACCTTAAACCCTTTCATGACAAGGCTGATGTGACTCAGCTCATGGTCACTGATAAGGATAAAAAAGATGAGAATGAACCACTCCCTAACCTCCTCTCTTACAATCCTAAAGATAGGTCTGTTAAAGGAGTTGCCTTGTCATACACCTTCACGGCCCAACAGCAAACTGACTGCAGGCAAGTCCTGGGACAGTAGTCTGAGCTCTTTTCCCTAACACCTGATCAGACAACCTGGTGCAAACATTATGTGGAGACTTGGAACAGCCTTCCTGTCTAAAACAAAATTTACAAGCAGCCTGACCAATTTAAAGAAAGCAGCAGAGCTGAGGGTAGCAAGATGCTGGAGTTAGGGGTGATTGAACCCTCAGAGTCCTGAGCCAGCCCAGTGGTCTTAGCCCCCAAACCTCATTCCAAAGGAAGTAAACCAGAGCTGAGGTTTTGTGTGGGCTACAGGGGTCCCAATGCAGTCACAAAGACTGACGTACATCCTATCCCAAGAGCTGATGAACTAATTGACAGGTTGGGTGCAGTCAAGTTTCTTAGTACCTTTGACTTAACCTCAGGATACTAGCAGATTGATCTCACCCTAGAAGCCAAAGAGAAATCAACATTATTGACCCCAGATGAGCAGGCTGATAAACAATTCCTGGCTGGCCTGGAGTCTTTTAGTGCAGCATATCTTGATGAAATCGCTGTCTATAGCTCACTTGGCAGGATCACCTGATCCACCTTGGAATTGTACTTGAGGCCATGCAGAAGGCAAGACTCACTTTCAAGGCCAGTAAGGGCCAGATTGGACAGGGATCAGTTGTATACTTGGGCCACCTTGTAGGTGGAGGCCAAGTTCAACACCTGCTCCAACCACCCAGACTCAAGTCAGGGTATTCTTTGGCTTAACTGGGTACTACAGAAGGTCTGTGAAGGGGTATGGTATTGTGGAAACCCTCATAGAATTGACATCCAAAAAGCAACCAAAGAAAGTTAACTGGATGGTGAGCTGTCAAAAGGCTTTTGACACACTGAAGGAAGCAGTGTGCTCATCACCAACTCTAAAAGCTCATGGTTATACAAAGCAGTTCATTGTTCAGATTGATGCCTCTGAGCATGGGATAGGAGCAGTTCTATCGCAGACCAACGATGATGGCCAGGACTAGCCTGTTGCTTTTATTAGCAGTAGATTACTTCCCAGGGAATAATATTGGACTGCTATTGAGAAAGAAGCATTCACTGTGATTTGCTCCCTGAATAAGCTGAGACCATACCTGTTTGGTTCTCACTTCCTAGTTCAAAATGACCACATACCTCTCAGATGGCTCATAAAAAAAGTGAAAACCCCAAACTGTTGAGATAGTCCATCTCCCTACAGGGAATGGACTTTACAGTAGAACAAAGGCCTGGGCGTGCACATGCCAATCCAGATGACCTTTAGGGAAAAAAGACTCTCTTGGGAAAGGTTAGTCTCATTCTCTTTCATTGGGGGGGGGGGGGGGGGGGGGGGTGTAGGAAAGTTCCACGTTTTCACTTGTCCACCCCCACTTTTTGCTCACTGGTACTGTTGTTGATTGGTATGGCATTGGGTTCCTGCTGACCAGGCCCCATGGCCAGAACTCTTTTCCTAAAAACAAGTCAAATGTTCAAGTGTAACCCAAATGACAAGGACTTTAGCACCCCATAAGTTCATAGTAAATGGTGCCCCCGTTACCCAGAGCCTGAAGGCAGGGTGCATTATATTACATGTGACGGCACATGTGCCTGAACAGATGTGTCCCCGTAATGCTGAGTTCCATTGCTAAGCATAGCAAGTGGTCACAAAGCGATATTAAGATATGTACTGGGCACAGGTCATTACGAATTACTCTGCTACATAATGGCTTCACTGAAAATACTGAGGTTTGGTATCAAATATCTTGTCTGAACAAATCCGTACTGATGCCAGAACCAGATTTATTCTGACATGCACCCAGAAGGCCCCTTGGAGGTGCCCCCTGGAAACCTACTAGTCACAGAGTGTTCTGGCCAATGGGTAACTTCCATCCTGCCACCACAGACAATTTTCTGGCCCCCTGTGGGTGAGAGCCAGGAACAATGCCTGTCCGGCAGAAGGTGATCACACCTCCTCTAGCAGGATGGCTAGCAGATTCACATCTAAAAGCCAGAAGCTTCAAAGCCTCTAGCCTTTGAAATGCGACCATGGCTTTCCCCCAGGGCTGGGAGTGACCACCCCCTGCCCTGAGACTCATTTGGCATCAGAGCCGGTGGGAATTTAGATAGTTAGGAGGCGTGTCACACTTACATGCTAAATATCTAATGAGGGTTTTGACCCATAATCAGTAAGGCTAGGCCAATTAATAACAAGCACACAAGCCAGTACTGATTTTTAATTTATCAATATTTCATTAGAGCACACACGACAACTTAATGTGACCCAGAAACATTTGTTTTTATTTCTTTTCTTTTATTTTGAGGGTTCATTTTTCCAAGACGGAAACTCAATTATTTGTAAATGTATATCGGTTTTCACAAGAACAACATATAAACTAATATATCAACAGACCACAAACTCAGTTTTGAAAGAAATAATACAAAAAATTGACTATCACAAATTATATCTTTGGACAAGTCCTTGGCGTGACATAAACAACAAATTAGACATTCAAATGAATAGGCTAGAGTGCAATGCTTTAAAAAAAAAAGAGAATGAACACATTTAATAACAGAGTAAAGGATTAACTGAACACATTGGTGAAACAAAAAATATACAATAAAGCCCAAACAGGTTGAGATTACAGGCTAGGCACACCCCTAAGGTGGTCACCTAAAATGGACAGTACAAGAAAGATTCCATCATCTTGGTTTTGGTGGAACTAGGAACCCTGGATCAAGATTATGCCCACTCCTTGCAGGAAGTGGTTACATAGTATATTAGACACCCCAGGGTAGGTTGCTCATTAGCTACCGCTCTACACTGCCCTAAACACAGCCTAACTGCAGCATTTAGGGATCCACACAACACCAGAGCTTCAGATTTGTCTATGAGGGAACAAAAGAAGGACAAGAAGAGCTGACACTGCAAGAACAGAGGATGTGCTCCAAAACGCTGCCAAACCCTGCCTAACTGCTGGTAACCTCGACAACTGCCGGGCCAACTCATTCAGAAGCCAAACATTCTCCTCAAACCCTTGTAAGTCTGTCCAGTGCTTCAACAGCCACCTAGCATCTCCCTGGAGGTGGAGGAGCCATCTTCCTGCATCTACAGGCACCGACTGCACTTGTTTGATACTTTTTTTTGCTGGCCATCGGGCCCACAAAGGGAACATCTCACCAGTAGGGGGTCTTTTTGGTTCCAAGAGGTCAGCCCATCCCTCCAGAGAGTTTTGAGATGCTAGACCCTCCAGGAGCCCCCCTGCACCAATATCCTGGGCACTGGAGCATTTGCCGCCAACCAAGACTGGTTGAGTGTCCAGCCAGGACACCGCCACCGCCAAAATCGACCTGAGCACAGAAGGAAATCAAGACCGATGAGGCTAACATGGAGAGTGGCCCTGCTGTCTTTTTTCCTCCCCTCTGAAGGTCAAGACTGAGAACAATGAGAGCTACCACCTCAAGGGGCCAGCCGGCCAAACACCTCTACACACCCATTGCCCTGATTCATGGAAACCGACTGCGTCCCCTTCCTAGAACCAAGTCTCCCTTTGGGTTCTGCCTGACTTGTCCTCAAGTCCCCACTTACAGTCTTTCTTGTTACAGATACTTTGGACTAAACCGTATAGCGCTCAAGGCTACCAACATGACCAGCACCTCTGCACCCAAACACACCAGGGCAGATAAACCTGAACTGCTGGTGCTTCTTAGGACCTTGGGTCCTAAACACATTAAGTACTAATGAGCACCCTCGACAAACGCTTGCAAGTATATATCCAGTACATGTCTTTCCTCCCATAGGATAAAATTACTGCGTTCGAGGCCCATACCTCCATAACCGCTATTTGAGCATTTTACTGTTTCTTTGTAAAATGCATTACTCCGAAAGTACTTACCTGATGCTGATGATCTTGATGCCTACAAATTTATAAAAATCCAAGTTATTTTTTATAAATTAATTAGTGTTTGCCTTATTTGAAAACTAACTACCCAAAGATAATTTAATAAATACAAACAAACCAATAAAAACACTGCACATTCAAATGAACCAATAGAAAACTAACTACTAACTCAAAAAAACACTATATAAACAATCACACACTAAACACAAACTACAACAAAAAAGAGAAAAAGACAAGAGACTCAAGATAACTTCAACTACACCTATAAGAAAACCAAGAAATAACTTCACATTCAACAAATTAAAAGTAAGTACCTAAACTAAACTAAATAAAACTAACAGCTAAAACTAAAATAAATATAAAATAATCTAAATAGTAATGAATATCTACTTTTTATGTTCTCCTACCACTACAGATTATTCTACAGAAAATCAACAAAGAACAGAAGTCACCAAAAAAGATACATATAAGAAAGTAAGTATCTCTAAACCATTAAAAAAAATAATGTAATAACTGTGAGCTAAAACCAAAAACAAAAACTATCACTGCCACCTACAAAAAATATCTAAACAATTAATACAAATAAATGTACTTTTATTTTTCAGAAAACAGCATACTGAAAAAAAATATCACAACTGAACAGTAAATAACATCAAACTGAAAAACAGATTTATCAACAATGTAAGTATATACTATAACAATGTTTTTTAAATTGAATTTCTAATACATAGAACAAGATCTTAAATAACTATAAAATATATTTCTTATAGATTAACAAACAGCAAAATGACAGAAGGAGCAGAATTTGTAACCAGCCAAAAGGGAAATTATTACTGTGCTATATGGGTTACACCTATACACCAGAAAAACAATTTGGTTTGAAAGTGAACTGGAAATGTTGTAAATATTACTCCAACAAATGTTACGGAAGGGCAACAACTAGAGAAACAACAGTACTTTATATTAGGGAACACAACCACCCACCAAACGTAACAGAAATTGAAGTAAGAACAGCATTACAAAATATAAAAGAAGCTAGTACCGCTTCCCAAAAACCAACAAGCGTCATTTAAAAAAAAGACATTCCCCTAATCCCTAAAACAGCCACCACACAAATGCCAAATATAGCTTGCCTAAAAAGAACAACTGCACGTACCAAAAAAAACTACTACCACTACCACTCCACCTACCAGAACATATAGCGAAATAATTTTAAATCCTGACCAAATCATAAGTTTAAACAAACAACCATTTGTCATTTATGATAATCAAAACATTGACAAAAAGCTAATAATATTTGGCACTGCTAATAACCTCATAAAACTACAGGAAAGCCACCATTAGATGATGGATGGGACTTTTAATACCTGTCCCAAACCTTTTTTCCAATTATACACAATCCATGGCCTGTATCAAAACTGCAACATACCACTACTTTATGCACTCCTACCAAATAAAATGAATTCCACATATATGGAATTATTACAAACAATAAAACAAAAAACTAATGACAATTCCCCTGAAAAAACTAATACTAGATTATGAACAATCTATGCTTTCAGCTATCCTAAAAATACATCCCCATACCTGTATCCAAGGCTGTTATTATCACTTTAACCAGTGCCTATGGAGAAACTTACAAAAGACAACACTCGGCATAGAATATGCAACAAATGCATCTTTTGCCTATCAAATAAAAAAACTAACAGCACTTGCCTATGTCCCAGAAACAGATGTTGCAGAACACTACAACATTTTAATCAACAGCAACTTTTACAAACAAAATGAAAGTAAACTAAGTCCACTATTGGACTATTTTGAGGATACATGGGTGGGTAGACTCCATATATCTGGCCACAGAAGAAATCCTAAATTCTTAACACCCTGGTGGAACGTCTACAGAAGTACAATAAATGGAGAATCAAAAACAAACAACGCTGTCGAAGGATGGCACAATGCCTTACTTCAATCAACAGGCAGAACTAAACCAAGTTTAGAAAAATGTATTAAATGCCTACAAAAAGAACAAAGTTATCAAGAATTCAGAATGGAACAGTCCATTACTGAATTAATTCCCCAAAACATCTAAACAAACCAAACAAATGCATAAATACCTAGAACAACAAGTACAGTTGTACCCTAGCACAAAAGGCATTGAATATCTCAACATAATAGCCAAAACACTCCTCTAAATTACTAACACCAACAAATCAGTAACAATAAAATATCAACAATAAAATGCAAATAACAATAATATATATTATCACAAAAATAATTAATGTGTGCAATATATTTCTAATACTTTATAAAATATATATACACACATTAATAATATTTGTAATAAAATAAAACATAACAATCATGATAAAAACATTACCCACCCACAATAAATAAAATGAAGAAACTTACCATGCATATTCCAAAGACTGTAGAATCCATTTTTACCAACATAATCCACTTATAAATAAAGGTTGCCCAAAAAACATGTAAAAATACAACTGTACGAAAACTGAAGACTCGATGTAACGAGGGTCCTTCAAATAGCCATAAAAAAAACGAAAATATATGAAAATAAAAAAGAAACGCTCCAGGAAAACCGAAAAATTGAAAGAAGTGTTAAAAAGACATCAGTCAATAAAACTAACAAACACTTCTTTAAAAGAAAACGACTCCTCCTGATAGTAAAAACCTCTGAAATAAAAATACGTAAAACAAGTAACATACATTCCCACCCACATAAAACAACAAATAAACACCTACTAACAATAATACTAACCTTATATTTCACCTAAATTTACTTTAAACATTGCAACACTTAGGGGTCCATTAGGATATCGGGCGGATTGCCTCCGCCTGGGTGGCGGTGGCCACCGCCACCCTGGCGGAGGCAATCCGCCCAACAACCACTCTCGTTTTCCCGTCCGCCAGATTAGGATACGACCGCGGCGGTAATAGATTAATATGGTGGCGGTGTCACACCGCCAGCCATATTACGATGGCAAAATGTGTGGGTCTTTCCGCGGCGGCAATGCTGCCACGGAAAGGCAGGCAGAGATTGCTGTGGGGGCCCCCTGCAGGGCCCCCAGGTTGCCGCCACTGTCAGGGGACACATGAGGGGTACCTATGGTACCCCCCACATTTACATATGCAAAGCGGCAGGCACCGCACGGTGCCTGCCGCTTTGCATGTGTGAATGCGTCAAGTTATGTTTTACATTGTGGCAGGCGGTGCAGAGAGCACCGCCCGCCACAATGTAAAACATATAGGATGTGCCCGCCACTGTGGCGGGCACATCCTAATACCCTCAACGGGACCCCCGCCCTTATGGCATGGTGGGCGGTCCCGATCTCCGTTGCCCGCCATCCTAATGGACCCCTAACTCTATAAAAAAGCCTATACAACGATGAAAATACGTAAAACTACCACACGTAAATACAACATATCAAAACGCCTAATACAACAAACTAACTTCTAACTACACACTATAGTATTGAACTAGTACCTAAATTAATAAACAACACATTTAAAACATATAAAACAAACCTTACCTTTAGCGACGTGAAGAGTCTCCCAGCCGCGAGCTTCTCTTCAATCCAAATTACACAAAATGATCTAGACCGGTTACAAAATAAAGGACCCAAAACAAAACAAAAAGGTTAACATTACAAATGTATAATGTTAAATATATAACAAAATATACATTTATTGTAAAATTATAAAAAGAAATATTATGAACAAAATAATATTTATTAATATAATTAAAAAAATTATAAGAAATGTACAAAAAACTGTACAAATGTTTTTCAAATTGTATATAATTGTACATCTGTTAAAAAAATGTATCATTTAAAAATATAGTTTAATAAATTAATATTAATATTTTTAATGATAATATTAATTTAAAAAAAAACAATGGGGCCCATTATGATGTCGGGCGGATTGCCTCCGCCAGGCTGGCGGTGTCCACCATCGGCCTGGCGGAGGCAATCCGCCCGACATCCATGTCCTGATTCCCCCCTGCCAGATTAGGATGGCGGAGGGGACAGCGGCGAACGGAAAGACCGTCCGCCGCTTTACCGCCGCGGTCGCCTTGCGACCGTGGCGGTAATAGATTAATATGGTGGCGGTGTCGAATGGCAAAATGTAGGGGCCTTTCCGCGGCGGCAATGCCGCCACGGAAAGGCAGGCGGCGATTGCTGTGGGGGCCCCCTGCGGGGTCCCCAGGTGATGGCAGAGGTGGAGGAGGACATGGGGGGTACCTATGGTACCCCCACACATTTGCATATGCAAGGCGGCAGGCACCGCGCGGTGCCTGTCGCTTTGCATATGCAAATGCGTGCTGACATGTTTATCATTATGGCGGGCGGTGCTGAGTGCACCGCCCGCCACAATGATATACATGTAGGATGGGCCCACCACTGTGGCGGGCACATCCTAATTCCCCCTACGGGACCCCCGCCCTTTTGGCGGGCGGTCCCGATCTCCGTTAGGGTGCCATCCTAATGACCCCTATATATACCCAACATATATTGCAATGCTAAAATTGTATATTGTATGTGAAAAATGTTACTTTCTTTTTATCACTTCATACAAAATGTACTATTGTATTAAATATAATTTGTTAAAAAAATGTGCAATTTCTTACCAAATAAAAAACACTTTAATTTTTTTTTACAAAAAATGTAAAATTTACATAACAAATATTTCCAAATATATGCATTAATATATTTGAATGAAATAAAAATATAATAAAAATGTTCTGTTTCATTTTACTCATGTTAAAAAATAAAAATATTACAACTGTAAAAAAAATTGAAAGAAATCTATTTTTTTTACTTCTTTTAATTAATATAACATTATTTTACTATTCCCACTCCAGTCTACATAAAATTGAGATAGGTGCTGGACACTAATTAAAAATAATTTAATATTCCCACTCCAGTCTACATTAAATTGGGGTAGGTGCTGGACACTAATTAAAAATAATATATTATTCCCACTCCAGTCTACATTAAATTTGGGTAGGTGCTGGACACTAATTAAAAATAATGTACTATTCCCACTCCAGTTTACATTAAATTGGGGTAGGTGCTGGACACTAATTAAAAATAATTTACTATTCCCACTCCAGTCTACATTAAAGTGGGGTAGGTGCTGGACACTAATTAAACATAATTTACTATTCCCACTCCAGTCTTCATTAAATTGGGGTAGGTGCTGGATAATAATTAAAAATAATTTACTATTCCCACTCCAGTCTACATTACATTTGGGGTAGGTGCCGGACACTAATTACACATCATTTACTATTCCCACTCCAGTCTACATTAAATTGGAGTAGGTGCTGGACACTACTTAAAAATAATTCACTATTCCCACTCCAGTCTACATTAAATTGGGGTAGGTGCTGGACACTAATTAAAAATAATTTACTATTCCCACTCCAGTCTACATAAAATTTGAGGTAGGTGCTGGACACAAATTAAAAATAATTTACTATTCCCACTCCAGTCTACATTAAATTGGGGTAGGTGCTGGACACTAATTAAAAATAATGTACTATTCCCACTCCAGTCTACATTAAATTGGGGTAGGTGCTGGACACTAATTAAAAATAATTTACTATTCCCACTCCAGTCTACATTAAGGGGCTCATTAGGATGGCGGACAGACTTGCGTCCGTCCGCCACCCTAGAGGAGGAGGGACCGTCCGCAGGGGCCGTGGCGGTCCCTCCAGTGCAATTAGGATGTGACCGCCAGCCTGGCGGTCACATCCTCAATATTTAACATTGCGGCGGGTGCTGCTTGAAGCAGCACCCGCCGCAAGGTTAAATATGCATGCTTAGCATTTGCATGCACAAAGCGGTGTGCACCCTCACCCCCCCAATCTCCCTGGGGGCCCGCAACGGGCCCCCAAATAAATCACCGTATGCCTTTCTGAAAGGCATCTGTTTTCCGCCATCCTAATATGGCTGGCGGTGTCTGATAGACACCGCCAGCCATGTTAGAGCTTTTCCGCCGCAGTCGGAAGGCGACCGCGGCGGAAAAGCTGCGGACCGATTTTGAGACCCACCGCCATCCAAATTTGGCGGTGGGTCTTTTGTGCATCCCCGGCGGTTTTCCCGCATCCTCCGGGCCGGCGGTGGCTTCCGCCGGCCCAGAGGATGCGGGAAAACCGCGATCCTAATGTGCCCCTAAATTGGGATAGGTGCTGGACACTAATATAATTTAAATATAAATATTGAATTTTTAAGAAATAATCACATTTTATAACAAAATATTGAAAATATAACTCTTAAAAATTATACTACTATAACTCCACACCCTTATCCCTTATAAGCTCAAATTCTTACTTAAAATATTTTGTTTTTACATTTTAAAACACATTTAAATTTTAATTTTAAATTTGTTAGTTTAAAAAAATCCCACCCTTATGACCTATAAACAACACATCCTACTTCAACACATTTTTAAATAACATCTATATAATAGTTTCTTTGTTCAAATTTTTTAATTAATATTTTTTTTAAATTGTCAAAAATGTCTAAATTTTCAATTGCATTTATAAAATAATTTACTTTTTTTTAAAACAAAACAAAAAAAAGTTTTAAAAAATTTAAAATAAAAAATATCTGTACATTTTTTTACAATTTTTATTAAATTATTTAAAGACTAATTTTTTCGAATTATTTCTCCCTTATTCCCTATAAACACCAAAAATA
This sequence comes from Lissotriton helveticus, assembly GCF_964261635.1. Lineage (NCBI taxonomy): Eukaryota > Metazoa > Chordata > Amphibia > Caudata > Salamandridae > Lissotriton > Lissotriton helveticus. The sequence goes on along the minus strand of NC_136057.1, from coordinate 1,316,558,884 downwards.
ACTCCTAATTTTTTCTAAAATTTGAATTTTAAAATTGTTATTTTTTAATGTAAATTTTTTTTATTTAAATTTACATTTTTAATCTAATGTTTTAAAACACTCCCCACCCTTATCCCCTATAAACCCAACATCCCGCTCCTAAAACTATGGGCCTCATTAGGATGTCGGGCGGATTGCCCCCACCAGGCTGGCGGTAGCCACCGCCAGCCTGGCGGGGCTAATCTGCCCGACATCATAATGGGCCCCTATATATAAATTTTGAACTAACATAAACTAAAATTATCCAATACATTTAAATAAAATAAAAAAATACTAAAAAAATTATCACATAAATAAAATTACTGTAACTAAAAACAACACTTTATCGATATTTATACACTACGATATTTGTACATTCGATATCTGTTACTTCGATATAAATATACACATACAAAAAACAATATTTTTAATAACAATATTAAAGATTTCGATATATTTTACTATCGATATTAAAGCATCGATATTTTGTCACATCGATATAAAAAAATCGATATTTTAGTATCTTACTGTGTAAGGTGATTAGTTATTGCATGGCTCACAGTGCATTGGAAAAGTCAATAGGTCTTGTCTTTGGGTCCTATTGGCTTTGCCAATGGGTTTAGCGATGCTGAAAAAGTCAATAGGTCTTGCCCTTGGGTCCTATTGGTTTTGCCAATGTTTTTAGCGATGCTAGAAAAGTCAATAGGGCTTGCCTTTGGGTCCTATTGGCTTTGCCAATTGGTTTTAGCAATGCTGGAAAAGTCAATATGTCTTGCCTTTAAGTCCTATTGGATTTGCCAATGGGTTTTAGTGATGCTGTACACATTTTCCCAGAGGCCAAAACCTATAGTCTGTGGTTTGGGCGATGGCTGCACTGATGCCAGCAGGGTGGGGCTCAGGGTAAAGGTAAATGAAGGTGGAAATAGGATGTGCAAAGCATGAACACGGTGTGGACTGTGAGTGATGGAGTTATTTAGAGGCTTTTGCTCCATACTGCCCTCTAAACCGAGCTGGGGGGGGCACCGTTTTTGTAAGAATATTATGGTTTTACAAGCACCTCCTGCTGCATTCCTTGCTCCAGCAATTTTCAGGCAACAATAAAAATGTCAAGACAACTCCCCTGATTAATGTTCTTTCTGGAGAGAGATCACAGTTTTGTCTAGTGGAAGGTGGACTCATCGTAGGGTAGTACAGAGGGTTAATGTGCCTGCTGCAAAGAACGTGTATCATGCATATCAAGTGCGTATAATGTAAATAAGTCCGTGGGTTGTTGCTTTAGTCAGAGAGATCCTTTGTTTCTTGCAGTTTGTACATTATAATCCTAACATGGAACAGTGAGCTATTAACTGTCATCAAAGAGCTGCATGCAAACTGCAGGGTATATGTTAGAGTGTTATGATTTTTTCCTCAGTTTTTCATTATCCTAATGTTGGAAAAAGGGTTCATTTGGTTAGAAATCAATTCTTATTATTAAAGAGAACCCACAACCATGGTGTTACATTTTAGTTTACGAGTTTGTGCTTCTCCAGACCAAGCACTCTTAAACTATACTGTCCACCAGTATGGATGATATGTGACTCTTGCAGCGTATTGTCCTCTGTCTTATGTAATATTTCCTATACACTGATTTACACAAGTATGATTGCTTTTGTCTGTGTAATGTGTGTGTGTGTGATGTAAAGTGTTTTAAAACCTTACATTGGTATGAGTGGTGCTAAACAAACAAATTAAATGCATCTGAGAGAGAGTGGTTATGGGGACTTGAGGGACACTGTTAAAGGGTGATAGTGAGAAAATCTGTGGCGGAGGTGGTCAATGGAGGGTGCCACACCGGGCGCCACCAGCGCTAAAGCCAGCCCTGCCTCTAAGAGACACAGATTTGACAATATTATGCTATGCTGCATCTGAGTCGCAGTGTCTCTATTACACCCTAGAGTATGACTTCTCTGCTTGCAATCGTTAACTTTAGCGAGTCAAGTGTGCAAAGGTAATAACTTGATTATTGAAGTAGAATGAAATAGATTCTTATGCCTCACAACCTCTTAGTTCTTTATTCTCTTGTCTGTAAATATAAATTAGTAATGCTTAGAAGCAGGCTCAGCTAAGGTAGCAAGTGTTTTAGAAACTCTGTGACATAGACCCCCACTTTGTCAAGACTTGCACGATAAGTGTGCCTGATAAAAGGAGCATATGTATATGAATATGTGTTACTGCATTGTTTTCAGCTAGTCCTATTGACAGCTGTTATAATGTTTTGTTGAGATGTGAAGTACAGATGATAATAAAGTAATTTGTAAGTATGCTTCATTGATGGAAACTAGTCTCTTTCAAACCTTGTGTGTCAACACTCAATACTGAAGTAAAAGCTAAGAAGTGTGCACTAGCTATTTGAGCAAATTCTATTTAAATTATAGTATGTCACTGTGGGACCTATTCCCAGCACGTACCTAAGGAGCATCAGACTGGTGCCGCGACCCTGGTGGCGCAGGACGGCTGTCACTGGGGCTGTTGTGGTGCATGTGTGGCGGCTGACTCCTGAGACGCATTGGAGCCTGTCCTGGAGTTGCGGTGTGGGGCCTGGAGGTCGCGGTCTAGTGCTCAGCTGGTGCCGGGGCTTTGTGGAGCCAACGTCCCTTTCTCCTCTGGGTGTGGTTGGCCCTCATCGGCTGCTGGAGCCGCCAGGGTTTGCGGCTTCACAATGGAGCATTGGACTGCTCCATTGGTGCTGAAGATATAGGGCCATAAGTAGGTAATCACTATTTATCGATTTTTAAATACCAAATTTTACCGATTCGGTATTTGAAAATTGGTAAATAGTATGTAGGTAATAATTCGGTAAATTTTACCGAATCGGTAATATTCGGTATTACCGATTCGGTATTTACCGATTCGGTAATTCCTATTCATTCCTATGGGCCTGGAGGCCCATAGGAATGAATGGGAAGCCATTCAGTATTACCAATTCGGTAAATACCGAATCGGTAATAGGGGGAACATATCCAAGGGTGACAGGGTGTCACATTGACACCCTGTTGCACCCTTGAATCGTTCCCTGAGGGCATGTATGTCTGCCACATGGCACATTTAAAAAAGCACAAAATAGCTTTTTTAACCCACGGTGCGGGCATTTCCTTGCGCGGGCGGGGCCACGTCGGCCGTTGGACGTGCGCAGCACTACGAAGGTAGTGCTCGCGACGCCAACGGCCCACGGCAGCACGCAAGGGGTTAAATATTTCGATATTTACCACCAACTTGTAGTTGGTGGTAAATAACGGATACTTAAATGCAAAATGCACTCACTTGAGTGCTCCCTACATTTATTTATTTATTTATTTATTTATTTATGGGTTTGTATAGCGCTGGAATCGACTCCCGAAGGAGTATCTCTGCGCTTAGGCGGGAACTCAAGAGGGTTGTAGGCCGACATGATTAGTAGAAGAGAAACAGGAAAGTTTTTAACAGTTTCCTAAATGTCGAATGTTCCGTACAGTATCTAAGAGAGTCAGGAAGTTTGTTCCATAAACGAGGGCCTAGATAGGAGAGAGCCTTCCCTCCCATTCTTGTCCTCTTGATGATAGGTACATCAAGAAGGTTTTTACTACTGGAGCGCAGGGGACGCAAGGGAGTGTAGGAAACAAATTTGTAAGCCAGATAGGATGGGCCCAGATTGTGTAGAGCTTTGTGGATAATACAGCAGACTTTAAACCTAATCCGTTGGCCGATGGGCAGCCAGTGGAGTTTCACCAGTAGGGGGTGCGATGGAGTCCTAGGAGGTGCATTCTGAACCAGTCTGGCTTCAGTGTTCTGGACTATTTGAAGTCTGCTCAGCAGAGAGTCATTAGCTGAGATCAAAAGTCCATTACAGTAGTCTAGGCGACTAATGACTAACGCCTGGACTAAGGTATTGCGAGTAGAGTCCAGGAGTAAAGGAAAGACTTTCCGGAGCATTCCGATTATGTGGAAGCATGAGCCAGCCGTCTGTGCTACTTGTTCTTTTAAAGTAAGAGCCTGGTCTAATCGAATGCCTAAGTTTTTTTACAACTAATCTAGGGGCGGGGTTGGGGCCTAGATCTAGAGGCCACCAGTCCGGGGTCCACAGAAGGGGAGCATCCCTGAACAGCATTACTTCTGTTTTTCCTACGTTGCATTGCAAGGAGTTATTTGCCATCCACTGGGACACAGCTCGCATTCCATCAGAGAAAGCCTGTTGGACCGTCGTTGTTAGTTTACTGAATGGAAAAAGGAGCTGTGTGTCATCAGCGTAGGAGACAGGGATGAACCTGAAGGTCCTTAGGAGACTGGCCAAAGGGGCGACATAGATATTAAACAATGTAGGGCTCAAACAAGAGCCCTGTGGCACCCCCTTGGTCAGTTCCATGGGCAGAGAGTGATAAGGACCGAGGTTTACACTTTGCAGACGGCCAGACAGAAAGCTCCTCATCTATGTCATGGCTGACCCTCTTAATCCCACCTCTTCCAAACTTTTGAGCATGATATCGTGGGAAACTGTGTCGAATGCCGCGGATAGGTCCAACAGCACAAGAATCATAGAATGCCCCATATCCAGGGACATTCTGATGTTATCAGTCACTGAGAAAAGTGCAGATTCGGTGCTGTACCTCGGCCTGAACCCAGATTGGGAGGGGTCAAGACAATCAGTGTGTTCAATGAAGTTCAACAGATGTGTATTAATGTGTTTTTCAGTCAGTTTGCTCAAGTAGGGAAGGAGTGAGATGGGACGGAGGTTGGACAATTCTGACCATGGAATGCTGGAATTTTTTGGGATGGGTCTCACCTGGGCAACCTTACACTCTTGCGGCACAATGCCCTCAGTGAGGGATACATTGACTAGGGTCTGTACTATGGGGCCAAGTTGTTTAGACAGCAATTGGCTAGTTATGGCTGGGACAAAATCAGAGGGGGAGCCAGATTTAATCTGGCACATCAGGGTCTCAACCTCAGTTACGGTAATGACAGGGAAGTTGTCAAGCAGCACATGATTTGCAAATTTGGGGGTGTGTGAGAGAACAGTATTGCTCACCAAATTTCCTGTTGTTAAGATTTTATCATATATCACCTCTATTTTGTGGGAAAAATAAGAGGAGATCTCATCCACATCTTTTGAGAAGGGGCTTCTAGACTTTCACATGCCTTGGGTTTGGTGAAAGATTGTAATATTTGATATAGCATTTTAGGTGAATTACCATCTTGTGCCAATTGTAATGATATGTGCATTGTTCGTGCTGATCTTATATTCTTATGGTAGTTGGTCAAGGAACAGTGGTATTGGGTTCTATCCGATTCGGTATGTGAAGTTCTCCAGGCTTTCTCCAACTTCCTACAGGCTTGTTTTTTAGTATGCGCAGTTGGTCTGTAAACCATACTTCCTGGCGATGACTAGGGTGCTTCCTACCACATTTAATAGGGGCTAACTGCTCAATCGCCTTGTTCATAGCAATGTTACATTTGGATAGGGCTGTCTCAGTACTATCAGTGGCATCAAACTGAGGGGCTATAAACACATTCTGAAAGTTGTCCGCTGAGACCTTGTGACACTGTCTTCTCGAATAGGATTTGGCCTGGGTCTGATTATTGTGTATAGTCAGATCTCGCATGTGAAATTCAATGATGAATTCGGTAATTTACCGATTCGGTATTTTAATGATTCGGTAATTTACCGATTCCTTATATCCTGCCACCTACATCTCAAATCCCTAAATACCGGTCGGTAACGGTGAAATTTACCGAATTTCACCGTTACCGACCGGTAATACCCCACCTACATATGGCCCATAGTGGTGGCTCCCCAGGGAGTGAGGAGGGGCTGCAATGGCCCTGCTGATTTCCCTTGTTAATTTGGCCTAGGAGGAGTTGCCAGATTAGGTTCTATGACAGTGCCAAGGGCCCATGTGCTGCCAATGAGGGTTACTGAATCGGCGATGCCTCATTGACTATAGTGGGACACCGGCTGGCCACAAGTACACATACCCCGCAACTGGCAAGGATAAGATTGGCACAGGTGCAGTGGTTGTTTTATGAGGGGGCCCCTGAGGCACTGTGATCCAGCCTGACTGTATGTTGCAATAAGCAGCGCCCGCAGTGTATAGATCTCACCCCCAACAGACACATACCTTGGTGCGATATGTTGCTAGCTGCCTCTCAAGGTGGTTTCATGCGTAGACATTTGAAGGTGCAAGGTGTGTGCAACTTACCTGGCAGTGACTAAAGTGAATGGCCTCCGATGCAACCTGGTGACTCTGCTGTTACGGCTGGCTGCTACTGTGCTGTTTTCTCCCTCTCTGGGGGTTTACCTTGGGGTTGTCACTGACAGAAAGTTTCACCCCCCCAGGGGTAAGGCCAGGCCTCAGGGCCCGTGTCAAGGCAAAATGATGGAGCACTATACAACGCCCCAGAAGATCAATCACAGACAGACACGACAGAGTATTCTTCCATAGTAATATCTGAGCCTAGCGTATTCACGGATACTCATTATGGACAATAAGGAATTATTTGTGTTCGGTACTCAAAGAATAAAGCCTCAACCTCACTTAGGGCCTCATTAGGATGACGGGCGGGGGTCCCGGGGGTGCTATTAGGATGTGCCCGCCACAGTGGCAGGCACATCCTGTATTTTCAGCATTGTGGCGGGCTGTGCTCTCTGCACCGCCCGCCACAATGCTGATAATGCACTTTCACGGTAAACACACATTACAACGCATTTTTTACAACGCACTACCATTACAACGGAACTTTTACAACGCAAATACCATTACAACGCATTTATTTACAACGCATGTTTTTACAACGCAGGTACTTTTACAACGCATACCATTACAACGTAAGTATTGGTAAGTATATAATTATATTTAAAATGTTATATGTTAGGTTTTTTTTAAAGGGGTATTTTTAGGGTTCAGGGTCAGTTTTAGGTTTTTGGGTAAAGGGGTATTTTTAGGGTTCAGGGTCAGTTTTGGGTTTTTGGGTAATGGGGTATTTTTAGGGTTCAGGGTCAGTTTTGGGTTTTTGGGTAAAGGGGTATTTTTAGGGTTCAGGGTCAGTTTTCAGTTTTTGGGTAAAGGGGTATTTTTAGGGTTCAGGGTCAGTTTTCAGTTTTTGGGTAAAGGGGTATTTTTAGGGTTCAGGGTCAGTTTTCAGTTTTTTGGTAAAGGGGTATTTTTAGGGTTCAGGGTAAGTTTTGGGTTTTTGGGTAAAGGGTTATTTTTAGGGTTCAGGGTCAGTTTTCAGTTTTTGGGTAAAGGGGTATTTTTAGGGTTCAGGGTCAGTTTTCAGTTTTTGGGTAAAGGGGTATTTTTAGGGTTCAGGGTCAGTTTTCAGTTTTTTGGTAAAGGGGTATTTTTAGGGTTCAGGGTAAGTTTTGGGTTTTTGGGTAAAGGGTTATTTTTAGGGTTCAGGGTCAGTTTTCAGTTTTTGGGTAAAGGGGTATTTTTAGGGTTCAGGGTCAGTTTTGGGTTTTTGGGTAAAGGGGTATTTTTAGGGTTCAGGGTCAGTTTTGGGTTTTTGGGTAAAGGGATACAGGGTAAAAATAAAATAAAATTAAATTTAAATTAAATTAATTAAATGAAATTAAATTAAATTAAATTAAATTAAATTAAATACAATTACATTACATTATATTAATTTTAAATAATATACAATTAAAAAAAATATATATACTTACCAATACTTACGTTGTAATGGTATGCGTTGTAAAGGTACCTGCGTTGTAAAAAAATGCGTTGTAAATACATGCGTGGTAATAGTATTGGCGTTGTAAAAGTCCCGTTGTAACGGTATGCGTTGTAAAAACATGCGTTTTAACGTCATATATCCCACTTTCACATTGTCATTTACAAAGCGGCAGGCACCGCGCGGTACCTGCCGCTTTGTAAATGACAATGAAGGGGGGTACCACAGGTACCCCCCATGTGCACCCCCACCTGTACTTCACTCTGGGGGCCCCAAAAATGTGAAGACCGCATGCCTTTCCGTGGCGGCATCGCCGCCGCGGAAAGGCACTGTAAACCAGACATCATAATATGGCTGGCGGTGTCTGTCAGACACCGCCACCATATTATTCCTTTTCCGCCCCGGCCGCAAGGCGACCGGGGCGGAAAAGCGGCGGACGGTATTTCCGTCCGCCGTGGTCCTCCCCGCCATCCTAATATGGCGGGGGGAAATCTGGTTATGATATCGGGCGGATTGCCTCCGCCAGGCTGGCGGAGGCAATCCGCCCGATATCATAATGGACCCCTTAGAGTTTCATAGGAGTGTGTAATAGTACCACAAATTGCTCATACCATTCCCACACCCGGCATTCTTGCAGTTGCTATGATTTTATATTAAAATGGGAACTGACATGCACAATCCATGAATACACCGTTCTCGCTGTCAAATAAAAGCCCCGCTTGGCAATGCTGTATTGCTGAATATAAATAAAGTACAACCTCACGTTAAATAGTGAAAATATTTCAAATATGCAGCAATCCCCTTACGGAATGATAAACATCACGTTTCCTCGGATATTACCTATATAAGTGGCTGTTTCATAGCAGTTCTGTGGGCTATTGAGGCAAAAATTGCAAATGAGAGAGCTCTACATTTTAGATCATATATTTTCTTTCTTTCTGACTTTTTTTCCCATTAGAACCTGCTTCACAGTGCTGTAGAAAGTGAAGAAACCAGCATGGACACTGTAAATAATTCAATTGTATATCACACCATTTTAAAATTAACCCCCCACGAATAGCATAAAGTTAGTGAACGTGTTAACCATCTCCATATGGTCGGCCACTCAGGGTCACTCATGCTTATTTTCTCCCTCTTACAGCACTGAGACTCTCCCCTTTGAGTTCTATATTCACAACCTCTACCCTTTTGCCTCCCCACTTCAACTCTTCATTCCTAGTCTACGAGAATTCTCCGGAGTTTCATGGACATTTGTGGACTGCTATTTTGAAAAACAGTTTATATTCAGAGTATGTTCTTTAAGTCTCACACAGTTGTCCATTTCCCATCAGTTTAATTTTTTATGGAAGAATCTTGATCCATTCATTTTGCAAAATTGACTTTTGGCTACCACCCATGGTTTCACCACCAATGACGAAAAGGTCACAGCTGATAAAGTTCTATCTTGTAGTGGTATCGAAGTGTAAAATTATGAATACACATAAATTTGTCTTTGTAAATGTTAGTTAGTTTTGGTTTCTCCCAGCCACCTTCTTCTAATGTTGCCAGCCAGAAGCTGGACCAGACAATGGAGGAAACATCACTCAATGAGGTTTGGGTGTTCAGCGAATGATAGACATTTGAGAAAAATGCTGGAGTGGCCTGTTTGGTTTGAGCCACTCATGCTTTTCACAAAAAGTGAGACCTAAAGAGACACTTTCTCCATCATCTACAACAGACTATGAATCAATTTCCTAGTTAAATTCTCTAACTCCTGGACCTTCTTGGCTTTTCTGATGCACTCGTTTCAAAGCTCAAAAGGCTTACGCCTTGCGTAGTGATTCTGGAACATAATGAGAACAGTTCCTGGATACTTCCTTCACATTATCTATTAATTCCTCAGTTCTCCGGTTTCGGTGGCCCTTATCAATTCTTTTTGATTCCCGATCCTTCCGTATAGTCTACCCATCATACACACAGTGTCGCCTGAGGAAGAATGGGGAGAATATGATCAATTTGTGGTACTATTACACACTAAGTTGGCAGGGTATGCTCAGACGTGAGTCCCTTGCTCACTTTGCCACTGGAGTCAAGCAAGCCCGGCTGAAGACGGCAGTAATGCCAGAAACCGGTCCTGGGAAGCTTGATTCCGGTCCAGGGAAGACATGGCTTGGCAGTTCGGGCTGGACTGTTCCCATGAGGCACAGGGTCAGACTGATTTGCATATGGCCATGTCTGAACTGGGGTGGCGGAGTGAGCTAAAGAACGGTGTTGGATTAAACCCAGATCAGTTGACTGGGGGTGAGTGTTTGTATTGTCAACGCTCGTCCATCACCACCTTTGGTTTTTCACTATTACACACTCCCCATGAAACTCTAAATGAGGTTGAGGCTTTACTCTTCGAGTACCGCACACCAATTACTCCTTTTTTCCATAATGAGTACCTGTGAATACGCTAGGCTCAGATATCACTATGGAGTAATACTCTGAATATTTATTTTCTTTATTTAATTGTAGTATTTCTAAAGCATGGACCAGGCCACAAGGGCAGCGGAATGCTTTAAGATAGATCATACCATAACTCAAAACATTATGAAAGAGAGCAGTAGCCAAAGTAGAGAGTAAATAAGATGAATTAATCAGGAAAGCAGAGTTTTGTTTAGAATGGGGAGTGCCATGCAGAAATAGTGTTTCTATAAGATTTCCTGACATGTAAAAGTGCAGCCTTTTAATGTAAAAATTGCAAGGCATGCATGGATTCTACCGGAACATCTTATAGAGGCCATCCAGGGAATGTTGTCACAATACATCTCAAATCCCTGGCTGATATCATCAGACAAACATTCTTGATTAGAATATCTATTGTTGCCAATTGATAGTTAGATATGCAGATCGGGGGGAAAAAAAACCAGTTTTTTTTCCTTATAGTAGTATTTACATGACCGATATAACTGCGTAATGATTGCTGTTCGACCCACAAACTGACACTAATAATGAAGTTTAAAAAACAAAACTGTGAAATTAGCACCAGCTCTTTGCTGGTGATAAAGGATTCGATTTACCATATTGAAGTGCTGTATTATTGTGCCAGACATGGAGTGCAATCCCTTTACAGCACCTTCAACATGGGCTTTATCCAAATGAGGGTGTTACTCCAGTTGTGCGAGTGATAGAGGCTCTGACTCCACCTTTACATTAATGATCATAGATTGCCTCTCATGGTGAACTCTTTCTGACTTTTTCATTTACCATTAGAGCTCGCCTCCCAGTGCGGTGGATGGTGAAGAGGCCATCAAAGGCACAGTAAGTAGTTTGGCCTATAATAGTTATGTTGCTTTAATGATTAAATCCAAAACTATTTCACAGTGCAAAGCATGGGTTTTCCTAAAAGTAGAATGCAATCATATTATTGTTTATTTTGTTATATATCTCCATGTGAGAGTCCATTTTATGGCATTTGTGATAATTTGTTTCCTACTGCAATTCTCAAAGACTCTCACTCTTTTAGCTCTATATTGACAACCCCATCTCCCCTTCACTCTTCTCTTCGTCTCCAGCCTGTATAAAATAGTATTGAAACATACAAGGACCTGTTTCCCAGTTAGAATCTTCATCGTCTGGACCTTCGGCTTTGCTAATGCATACACTTCAATGCACATAGAGGTTTATGTCTTGTGTTTTTAGTTTGGTACACAGCAAGAACCAGTTCCAGGTTATTCCCTTCAACATATCTAATTAACCCTCTGTTCTCTTGTGTAGTCAGTCTTTACCCATTCTTAGACTCCTGTTCCTTCAGTTCAATCCAACCATCAGGCATGCCACGTGTCCAAGGTCATTTCTCATCTTTACTTGTATGTGGTCTTTTAACACATTATCATGTCCTCCCAGCCAGTGTTCTATGATTTCTGGATATGCATTTTCTGTTCCATAAACACAGTTTGAGGGTATTTTGCCACAGTTAAACGTGAGCTTAGCATGTTCATGAATAATCATTATACGTAATGAGTTAATATTGGTGTCAGTACCCATGCTGTAACCGCAAGACCCATTTAGAGATTGATGAAAAATAAGTAACAATACCAAAAATTGGTGATAGGATTCCCACACACGGTTTACACATTCATTTGTAAAAAAGAATATGGAATTAGCACAAGCTTTTTGTTGGTAATAAAATAATTAGTTCTTCATGTTGTAATGCTGTAAAATTGTGCCATAAATGCAATATTAAATCTTTACATTGCACTGAACATTGGTTTTAGCTGGTCTGGCCTTATGTAAATGAAGTTAACTCTACAGTTGTTTAGGTTATAGAGACTATTTGCATTTGTTAAAACTCAACATTAATTCTCATAGTCTGTCATTCATTGAGAAGACTTTTCTACATTTTCTTTTGCCATCAGAGTGTGCCTCCCCGTGCAGTGGATAGTGAAAAGGCTACGAGGGACACAGTAAGTAGTTTTGCTCTGTAATGATATGATGAAAGCCATTTCTCAGTCCATTGAAGCTTGGACGTCCGAAAAGCAGAAAACATTTATAAAGTTGATCATGTCCCTACATATCTGTACTTGAGAAGCCGTTCAATGTAATTTGTGCTTATTTTCTTCCTCTTAAAATCCTTTCGCTCTCTATTCCAAATCTCTTCCTCTTCACTCATCTCTTTTCTCATGCTTTACTACTTGATCCTCAATCTGTATATAAAAGTAATGTAAACATTTTCTAGTTTTCATGAACTTTTCTGGAAATCTGTTAATTTTGATGACTATTTATATACTGTGACTATTTTTAAGATTCTCATACACATGCCCATTTCCCATCAGCCAAATTAATTTCTTGGAGTGGTCATCGCATACCTACATTTGTAAAATTACTTTTTACTTACACTTATGGCTTCATCACCAATGGTAAAGAGGCAGGGGCATTAGAAACCCAGGAATCATACCAGATGAAAGTCTTTATTGACTGAAAAAGAAATGTAAAATGATGAGCACACATCATTTTGTCTTGTTGTAAATGTTAGTTCTTTTTTGGGTTTCTTCCAGTCACCTACACCCAATGTTGCTGTCCAGAAGCTGGATCAGACAACTGAGGCAAACTCACTAGAAGAGGTTAGTGTATTAAGTCTGTGAATATACATTTGTGAAAAACTGAACAATGTCCTGTTTGCACTGAGTTGCCAATGCTTATGATGGGTCTGGGTTCCATGTCCTAGATTTTCCCGGGAACCCATGGTCAACAGACCGTTGGTTCTTGCTTAAAAGGGTAGAGGGGAGAAATATCTTATCTAATTAGATTTCACAATTCGAATAACCCATGACTCCTAAGAATCACTGACTCCAGGTTCTAAATTTAGATAGTTTATCACAATGCCAAGAAAAATTGGACACACAAACACCTCAGAATGAGGGTGTAAAACACATTAGAACTAATACAAAGCCAAACCTAAGGGCAACGTTCAATCTATGCAACATGCAGAGAATGACCAGTTCTAAAATCAGAATGCAGATGATCACTGCGTCGACATCTAGAGTATTCTTCATTTGAGATTCATAAGTAAAAGCATTAGTCTGTCCCTACACTAACACTAACATGACATCCCTACTTAGCATTTCCCCAAGCAAGTTAAGGAAAAAAGTGTCAGTGTGTGAAGACTTCCTAAGAAGTGCACTCACGTTGAATGGGCCAAGTAGCATAAAGCTACGGAGCTCATTCTAATATGCTCCTTCTCTCTCTGTCAGATCTCCTCTTCTAACCCAAAAACCCCAGGGCACTGTTCCCAATTCCAACATCACAATCCTAGTACACGCCCATCTTTGCATCACAAAATCATCCCATCCAGCTGGACACCTCCTCGTAGGTAACTTTCCATTCAGTTTCGATACTCTTGGACTCTGACTTGATGACCCTGATTCTCAGGCCTTCTCCAGTGAGAAAGAACATCGTCCCTCATTATTAGCATTCCTTGTTCAAATGTATCCTCTCCTCCCAATGCCTAATTCCTAAAACAAAAGCGTTATTCTAACTAACAAAGAGGAATTTTTCCACCTGCAACAGAAACGTGAGAAATATACGATTCTGCATACACATGAACATTACAAATGTTGTGAGAGCCAGGAAGAAATACACATGAGGCCTACACAACATCAGCTAACTTAAGACACGTCATAGATCTTCCTTAAACACACATATACAAGAACATTGTTACTGTGCACCTTTAAATCAGTGCATTACGTGTCAGTAAATGAATTTCTCATTTATCACTTGTAAAACGAACATTAAGACTTTACCATTCAATGCACAATTACAATGATAATTCCTCCATGTTGCACGAAATCCCTCTATCACATTACTTTAAACGCTATTACATTTCACACTCTAATGATCAAATGTTCACACAACCAACACAAGAATATATGCAGGTGCAGACTACTCGTGATTATAATGCACCCCTTGCTAAGAGAGAACACTAGAGATACACTTTGTCCATTATGTATGACAGAACAGGACCTGGTTCCATGGTTAAATTCTCCACCCTCTGGACCATCTAGGGTTTGCTGATATTCAGAGCCTACTGAGAGTGAAGTCTTGTGCACTGACTTGGGTACACAGCATAAACTGCTTCAGGCTATTCCCTTCACACTATTCATTCCTCCGTTCTTTGATTTAGGCAGCCCTTCTTCATTTTTATGACTCCAGCTTCTTCAGTCCAGCCCACCCCTCAGACATCAAGTACCATCTGACCAAGGTACCATCTTCTGCAATTTGCACCAGCTTTTGTTGGTTCTAAAAGGATTAGGTTCCTATTAAGCAATGCTGCATTACAGTGTCACAAATGCAGTATGGTTTTATATGAATCTGACATTGCCTAAATGTCGGCACAACTACACTTGATTTGGTCACAGAGACTAACATTGCACCTGAAAAAACTGTCATCAATTATCATAGTTTGCCTTTCATGGAGGTCTCCTAATCACTTTCTCTTTTACCTTTAGACTATTCCTTCCATAGCAATCAATAGTGAGAAAGCCACAAGGGACACAGAAAGTAGTTTTGTTCTCTAACATATGTGCTGTTTTTATGTTAAAGCCAAAAACATTTCATAGTTCACTGAAGCTTGGGTGCATAAGCTTGGAATTCCTGTAAGCAGAATATATTTATTTATTTATTTATTTTGTGTTGAATTTTTGTTATTAAAAGTTTTAGATGAAAATACAAATGCACATACAGATGCAAGGAGAAAATATCATATGATATTGATAAATGAAACATAGTACAAATGAGAAAACTTTACATAAATACTATAATTCATAAGGCAATGAAAAAAGGAAAATACGAGAAGGAATGTTATAGAAGAGAAGAGGGTAGAGAAAAGAAAAGAAAAAGGAAAGGAAAGAAAAGAAAAGGAGAGAGAAAACGGAAAAAGAAAAGGAAAGTAAAGAGAAAAGAAAGAAGAGCCCCAGAGTAACAAAACTAGTAAGGAAGATGAAATCAAGAAAGATGAGAAGAGGTGAAGAACAAAGGAACAGGAAAAGGGGGGACCATGAAGATAATAGGATTAGGAAGGGATAGCAGTCGTAGGAGAGGAAGGAGTGGAGACAGAGCCACTATCCACTGCCGTTTCCAGAAATGGGGACCAGGTTTGGAGAAAAATGGAAGCCTGATCCTGCAAATTATAGATTATACGTTCGTGAGAAGCTGTTTGTACCATTGCCACCAACCACTCTTCCTGAGAAGGAGGCATGGAAGACTTCCAATGACGTAATATACAAATTTTGGCCGTAGCCAAAGCAGTATGAAGAAGACGAGTCTGTGATTTAGAAAACTTCGGAAGGTCACGAAAATAATGCAACATAATATTAGCAAAAGCAAAGGGCAAAGGCAATGAAATGGAATTAGCCAAAATCTTCCTTATAAAAAGCCAAAATGATCTAGTACGGGGACATTCACAAATAATGTGCGTAATATCACAACCGGAAGCAGAGCATCTCCAACATAGAGAATGTGAAAGCAACTTAGCATGATGCAATTTGACTGGAGACCAGTGCCATTCATGGAGGATTTTAAAAATGCAAAATTTAAGGCGAGCTTCTCGTACCCCCTTATGCAATCCTTCTAGAATTTTATCCCATTGAGTATTTGAGTGTGTAACTGATAAGCGTGATTGCCATTTCAGTTGAAGAGCTTTTGAGAGGGGTTGAGAAAATAAAGGATGCAAGAAAGTCTTATAAAGACCAGAGGTTACACCTTTAAGATTTTCCCACAAATTCAGATAGGACAAAATAGGAGAGACAGATAACAGCTCAGGTGGGGAACCTAGATGTTTTGTGATAGCTTGTTGAAGTTGAGAATATTTACAGGATTGTGTGGGTGGTAAGTGGAATTCCTCACTAGGGGGCCCATTACGATCGCGGACGGACTTGCGTCCATCCACGATCCCTGTGTAGGAGGGAACATCCGCATGTGCTGCGGCGTTCCCTCCTGTGCAATTAGGATGTGACCGCCACCCTGGCGGTCACATCCTCTATATTTAACATTGCGGCGGGTGCGGCTTCAAGCTGCACCCGCCGCAATGTTAAAAACACATGCAGTGCATTTACATGCAGAAAGCGACAGGCACCGCGCGGTGCCTGCCGCTTTCTGCATGTAAATGCAGGGGGGTACCATAGGTACCCCCCATGTGCACCCCCCCCCCACCTCCCTTCACCCAGGGGGCCGGCAACGGGCCCCCAGAGTGAAGATCCGTATGCTTTTCCACGGCCGAGAACCCCCGCGGAAAAGCAACTCTTCTGCGCCATCCTAATATGTCTGGCGGTGTCTGTGAGACACCGCCACCATATTAGAGCTTTTCCGCTGCGGTTGTAAGCCAATCGCAGCGGAAAAGCAGCGGACTGAAACCAGGACCCACCAGCCATCCTAATGTGGCGGTGAGTCTTTGGTGGGTCCGCCGAGGATTTTCCGCATCCGCCGGGTCGGCGGTGGCTTCCGCCGGCCCGGAGGATGCGGAAAATCCTCCATCATAATGTGCCCCTAAGTTGGGAAAAGGATTTAAAATCATCACCATGAAACAGTTGCTGTAGAGAATGAACACCAGCTTCCTGCCATAGAGGCCAGAACAAAGTACGACCACGAACCCGAATAGCCGAGTTGATCCATAGAGGAGCTTTAATATGAAGCCGCGAGTTAGATTTAAGTATACGAGGACTTCTTTGCCAAGATTTATACATTGCAGATAATATAGGATTTTTAGGATCGGAAGGACTGGAACCCTTACCATATAGAAGGGATAAACCAGTACCAGGGGCCAATAAATGGCGTTCAAGTGGAACCCATTTAGATATGTCTTTAGACTTAGGCAAAAAGAAGGAAAGTTGTGAAAGATGAAGGGCAAGGGAGTAATGCTAGATGGAGGGAATACCCAATCCCCCTTGCAATTGGTGGGATTTTAATTTGGCCAAGGTGAGACGCAGTTTAGCCGTACCCCAGATACAAAGTTTAATTTTCGAGTCAATGGACCGAAGAGTAGTTAAGGGAATGTTCAGAGGGAGCATACCCAGAACATAAAGAAAGAGTGGTAGGGTAACCATCTTAACCGCCTGAACCCGTCCCCAAAGTGATAAACCTAGGGCCTTCCATTTATCAAAGTCTCTTTGCATTTGTGTGATTAAAGGGGTTAAATTGTCCATGACAATATTATCCAATCCTCTGTTAATCAATATCCCTAAATATTTAAGCCGAGATGATTGCCTATGAAATGGAAAACCAGAGATTGCATCTTTTGTAGTACCAATGGACATGGGTAATGCTTCACTCTTATCCCAGTTTATTCTATAGCCAGAGAAGGAAGAAAAATCATTGATGACGCGGAGGAGAGCAGGAAGAGAGCGGGGAAGATCAGTAAGTGTGAGAAGAATATCATCCGCATATAAATAAATTTTAGAGTGACCAATTGGAAGAGAAACGCCTACCACCACAGTCGATTGACGTATTGCAGAAGCCAGAGGTTCCATTGCCAAAAGGAAGAGCAGAGGGGAAAGTGGACAACTTTGACGGGTACCTCGCCGAATCGGAAATGGAGTAGAAAGGAAACCACCACAGTTAACTTGAGCTGATGGGCTGTCATAAAGTAGTCATACTTTAGCTATAAATTGATCGTCTAATCCAAATCTTTGCATTATGGTAAAAAGGTACTCCCATTCAATGCGGTCAAATGCTTTTTCAGCATCCAAAGAAAGAAGTAGGGCATCATCAGCAAGATGTTTAGCTGACCATAAAGCATGAGAGAGAGTACGTAAATGATTCTGAGATGAACGACCGGGAACAAAACCTACTTGTGAGTTATGGATTAAAGAAGGTAAAACCTTACGGAGACGTGATGCAAGAATGCTAGCAAGAATCGTAACATCAGGATTTAAGAGAGATATAGGACGGTAACTACCGCACAACAAAGGATCTTTACCAGGTTTTGGCAAAACCGCTATGATGGCCTTGTTGGAAATAGAACCAAGAGAAGATTCCTCTACGGCTTCCTCAAAGGCAGCATATAGAGTATCCATAATACTCTGACCAGTCCACTTAAAAAATTGAGGAGGAAAACCATCATCGCCCGGAGCTTTATGGTACGGCAAGGCAGTTATGGCTGAGGAAATTTCTTCCTTCGTAATAGTACCCTCAAGGAGGGCTCTGCCATCATCTGAGAGTCGTGGAAGATGCACAGCATCTAAAAATTTGGACATCGCTAGTGTATCTACGTGAGTGCTTGGGGAGTAGAGGTCTGTAAAATGAGGCAAATTCTTCAATGATTTCTTGTGGTCGAGTAAGTATATCATCACCACTTGATTTTATAGCTGGAATTGCCATAGCGGCCTCTCTCTGACGCAGCTGCGCAGCCAATAGCCGACCAGCCTTTTCCCCTTGCTCGTAGTGACGACCTTTCATCTTTTGTAAGGCATATTCAGCCTTAGAAGTAAAAAGATTATTAAGAGACATGCGCGCCTGTTCCAATAACTTACGGTTTTGGAGAGTCGGTTTTGAAATATATAGCTGAGAGAGCCGACGAATGTCTTTCTACAGATCGACTTGTTTTGCAGCATTTTCCTTGTTATAAAGAGCAGCATCCCGCATAAGTTGACCTCTGATGGTTGCCTTAGCAGCTGCCCAAACCATCCTTTTAGAGGAAATTGAGTCCTCATTATTTATAAGGTAATCACACAAGTGTGACTGTAAAAGAAGCTTACCTGTTGGTGTTTTATATTTGTTTATGTTTAAACGCCACGACTTGCGCCCTGGACTCAAAAGACCCAAATCAAGAGATAAGAAAACAGGAGAGTGATCAGATATGGCTGCTTCTAAAATTTCGGAGTCTGTAACCAACTGGACTGAATGGTGCGAAAGAAGAAAGTAGTTGAGACGTGAAAATGTACCGTGAGTAGAAGAAAAGAACGTGTATTCTTTATCTTGTGGGTGGCTGAGTCTCCAATGGTCAACAAGACCAGTGTCAGTAAGAATGTTACGTAAGATGGCTCTATCGAGGCATTGACGGTATCAATGGAACCTGTTCTGTCAAGAGCAGGGTCCGGAGCCAAATTCCAATCACCTCCAATGAGAAATTGAGAAGCATTTATTTCTGTTAGAAGACGATTGAGTCAAAGGAAAAAATTGTTTTTTGGGCCCTAGCGGGGCGTATACAGAACCAAGACAAATGAAGGAATTTCCAAGTTTCAGCTTAACAAAGACATATCGACCTTCTGGATCAGACCATGTCTTTGAGATTGTGAAAGGAAGTGACTTCCGAAAAAGGATGGCTACCCCACATTTACGAATAGGGTTAGGGTTAGTGAGATCAGGTTTAGAAACACTACTATGAATGACTTTACCAACCCAGCCTCTGCTGAGCTTACTAGATTCAATATCGTCCAAGTGAGTCTCCTGCAATAAAGCAACGTCTACGTGTTTAGAGTGCAAATAAGAAAGAACTTTCTTACGTTTTATATAATGGGTGAGGCCATGAACATTCCAGGAAATCACAGATAACGGATGAGTAGAAGACATGATAATAGGATTCAACAAGTAAGGAATGAGGAAAAGAGGAAAGAAATAAATAGAGAGAAAAGAAGAGAGATGTTACTCTGGGAAACAGAAGACAAAAGGTGTGTAGAAGTTGGAAAAGCCTGATTGGGGAAGATAAAACGAAAGAGGAGGGAGAAGGACAGAGAAAAGAAAAAAGGAAAAGGAAAAGTAGGTTAGAAAAGCAGAGTACAAATCTGGAATAGATAAAGTACTTAGAAATAGAAGAAAAGAAGAATTAGAGATAGAGATAAAAGAAAAAGAGAAAGAAAAGAGAAAAGAGAAAAGCAACCTAGACTGTTAACTACGGGTCTGGGCGCACTTAGAGCAGCGCCAAAGGAGCCCGGACCCCCTTCGAGTAAAGAAGAATGGGGATCTAGGGGACAAATGATAACATGGAATATATGAAACTCAATGGAATAAAATTACATCATCAAAATTGTAAACCCCCCCATAAGAAAGTGTCACGAAATATAGTGAGGAAAGTAGAAAAAGCATTAAAAACTCCATGACCTGAGAATCATACGATAAGAGCATGATACATAATAGAAGAGGTGTGGAATATAGAGTTAAAGAAATATGAAAGATAAAATAGAGGAGGAAATAGATCCAATCATTCCAGAAAAAGGGGGGAGAGAAAGAAATAGAAAGTAGAAAAAGAGGAGAGAGGAAGCCCATAGGGGAATGCATGAGAGTTGAAATATGAGAAATATCAGAACCTAATGGAAAATATATATGAAACAACAAAATAAATAGATACCGTACAAGAGCAGAATAACTATTGAAGTAAGTGTATAATATCAAACTTAACAACAGTAAGAGCACCATAGGGAGAGGGATGAACAGGAAAAAGAACCTCCATAAGGGAGGTAGTAGCTATGATCGAGACCTGCAAATATATAAATACTCTTAGGAGGCTGAAAGTGCCCAATGGAAAAATATAAAAGAACAATAAGATATAAACCTCAATATGAAACAAAAAACAAAAGTGACCATATCACAAAAACGCGACAGAAGAGCAAAATGAGACAAGAATGATAGGAGAAAAAGAAAAGACAGCAAAACAAGTGAAAAATAAAAGAAAACATGATACATAGCAAAAGAAACAAAGCCAGCACTACCATATAAAAGAAAGAAAAAGGAAGAGGGAAATATGAAGTTATGTATGAGAGGAGAAATAGGAGAAAATAACAAAACTCGATCTAAACACATGAAACAATGAAACAAAATAGATATCAAGCAGGAACGGAATAGCTAATGAATGAAACATATAATGACAAACGTAACAACAAGAACAACATCAGAGGAAGGGGAATGTAGAGGAAAAACAACCCCTCATGGAAGAGGCGGTAACCCTGTAGTATGTAATAAGCAAAATTTGAAAATAGATAAATAGCGGCAAAACTGGAAATAGTACAGAAGTAGAAAATATAAAACAACAGTGAGTCAAAGAGCACTATGTAAAACATGTAGTAGAAATGACCACATTAAACAGCGCATTGGATCCTCAACTGGCAAATCAAGCATCAAGAGCATTACCAACAACAAGGATTGCTACAAACTTTTGGATTCAGAAAAAGAAAACAGTAGAGCATAAAAGGAATTCAGTCAGCATCAGAAGGCTTCTTGAGAGGCGATCTAGACTTGTCTCTTTGCTGTGTGTTAGTGAGGGAGGAGACGGAATGTAGAGCTGAGTCCCTATCGTCCTGAGAGCAAGGCAGACGGGTGAGATCCCTACCACATTGCCTGGAGTCAGTAGATACGTTCAAATGAGATGTTGGCAGATTCGTAGATGAAGTCTTGGATTGAGAAGGTTGAGAATAGGAAGAAGATTGAGTTTCCATATCATCGGACTTGATATCATCCAAAAACTGCTGAAGAAGGGCAGGATCATAAAAGTCTTTAGACTCTCCATTTCTGGTAATACAAAAACGTGCAGGCTCAAATAACCCATACTTGATGTCCATTTGGCGTAGCTGGGGCCGTAGGGAAAGAAATGCCTCCGCCGTTCATTTGTTTCTTTAGAGAAGTCTGCAGCCATGTGGATGGTATGACCTTGAAATATAAAGGAGCCACATGAACGAGCCATTAATAAGATCTGTCTGGTCTGTTCATGCCGAAGAAAACAGGCAATAATTGGTCTGGGTCTTGCAGAGGCACCAGAACGTGGTGGACCAAGTCTATGAGCACGTTGGATCTCAAGAGGAGGAGCAAAAGAGATCCCAGTCAAAATGGGAAGCGCATCACATAGAAAGTTCTTAATGTCTTGCTTTTCAATATTTTCTGGAAATCCGAAAAAACTGATATTGTCTCTACGGCTGCGATCTTCCAAATCGGTGATCTTACTGTGTAGAAAGAGTAGGTCTTGATCCGAACCCTGAACAGAATCCCGTCGACTTTCCACATCCATTATTTTAGAGTCAATGACGTCAATCCTGGCATGAAAGGTAGTGAGTTCTGCCTTAATTGACTTAGTCTCTGCAGCTAATGATGTCATGGTACCATCCAGACCCTCCAGTCGACGGTTAACCCCAGAAAGTTCTTGTAAAATGCGTTGCATAGTATCAGACAAGGACTTGTCACTCTGAGGCGATGCAGCTTGCGATGAAGGAGGCGACACAGAGCCACTACCTTTAATTGTCGAAGTAGAGGGTTGTTTTACCACTTCAGTGAAAAGTGTCTGCTTAGGTCCACGACCACTATTTCTGTTATTAGACATTGCAGTGCACCGTTGTAGAGACGGTCTACAATAGCGAATTGATGAAATATTAGAATATGAGGCAATGATGAAACCAATGACGCATCAAGTATCAAAGAGGCAGTGAAACATATGTAGCAAGTTAATGACCACTACAAACAGCATGTATTTAATGCTTGAAGGTGGAAAACATTACAACTTTGCCACAAAACACCAAGTATTATTACACTAAACCAGCGCAATACTGGAGGAACAAATCTTGCGCGCCAAAACTACCTCAGGAATAAAGCCTGTGGGTGCAATAAATGAGTGCGACAACAGACCAGTAATGCTATGTTGATAAATTGGCCTGTACACAGGAAGTGCATCTGTTAAGCTGAAAGTAGTATATGAGAGAGCAGAGTCATGTAAAACAACAAAAATGAAGTGATAAAATCCAATGGAGGGGTTAATTAATTGTCACCGACTGTCAGTTAGGGGCATCATAATGAAGGATGTAAAGCTCATTTGAAAAGATTCAAAAAGCAAAAGTAAACTGAGGCAGAGCATAAAGTCCTGTGAGAAATACTTCAAAGGCCTCCAAAAGATGAAAGTCACCGTGAAAAATAAACCTCAGAGTGCTTCACCACAGAACTTCGAAGAAATCCTCTTAATAATGCATTTGAAGAGGGCGCCGTGTGTTAAGAATACACACAATGTTATTCACAGCATGTTCACAGTCAAAGGAGGGGGTGCGGCCGAAGGCATGAGAAAGCCCGGCCCTAAAGTTGCAAGAGGCGCGGCTTACCCTGACAAGAGGCGCGGCGTCATCAATGCGCAAATCGCGATGCGCGCACCGGAGCAGGCAGTCACGTCGTCATCTCGCCGGAGGGCATAGGAATCCAGCGATGCCCCACAAAAAAGACCGTTGCTGCGTTCCTCACAGTCTCCGCTGGCATAGGAGTACGAAAAGCAGGATCCCGGTTGCCAGGTAAGAGAGGGAAGCTTATCAGGGGTCCGTCCCTCGCGGGGGCTCTTCCCTCAGGCGGCCATCTTCCTGCGTGGCCAGACCACGCCCCCCAGAATATATTTATAAAATTGTTCCTGTTGTTACGTATCTCCACTCAAGAAGCAGTTCAATGTAATTTCTGCTTATTTTCCTCCTAGAATCCTCGAATACTCTCACTTAAGTATGGGTGAATTTTGCGGATCTGTGGTCCGCGAATTCACGGGAAATCGCAAAAAAGTCCGCGGATTCGTGGATTTTCCCGCGAAATCGTGGATTTTTTTGTGATTTCCATCTACTCAACTGGAGTACTTTCTACTGGCTAATCAGTAAGTGCTACCTCGTTGGGTAAATGTATAGTGCTTTTCCTACACTGCAGCTGCGTAAAGGGCCAGAAGATTTGTCTCCACTGACCATGTGTGCCTGTAACTTTGCCACCGCGCCAAAAGGCGCTGAGGTCCCTTGAGTGAGCTGTCCATCATGGTTGGGATTGGGAAAGGGCGGGAAGACGTTTGATACCGCTAGTGTGTGGTGCGGGGCTTCTATGCGTGTCAACATGCCTCTTGTGTATAAAGGGTCAGAGAGCGAGCAGGGCAGCAGGTGAGGAGAAAGCAGCCTCCTGGTCACAGGAACTACACGGGGATTGTGCTCGAGAAACTCAGGGATGCATAGACCTCCCTCGGGTATCACAGCTAATTTTCGACTGCAGATATGGGGCTAAAGCACATTTGCCCAGCCTCGACCGTGCTCACTAATGCTTTTGGGCTGATTAAAACGTTACCGAATTTGAGCTTCAACTCGGGCACCTGCTTTATTTATATCTGTAAGTGCTTCCTGTTGAGGTTTAATTTTTGTGACAGGAGCCTCGTGCCAGAATCAATCCTGCCCTGCATAGTTATCCACGAAGATGCCACCGTTTTGTGCAATACCTCTACTCAACTGGAGTACTTTCTACTGCCTAATCCAGTAAGTGCTACCTCGTTGGGTAAATGATAGTGCTTTTCCTACACTGCAGCTACGTAGGGCCAGAAGATTTGTTTCCACTGACCATGTGTGCTTGTGACTTTGCCACAGCGCCAAAAGCCGCCGAGGTCCCTTGAGTGAGTTGTCCATCATAGTTGGGAAAGGGCGGGAAGACATTTGATGCCGCTAGTGTGTGGTGCGGGGCTTCTATGCGTGTTCACATGCCTCTTGTGTATAAAGAGTCAGAGAGCGAGCAGGACAGCAGGTGAGGAGAAAGCAGCCTCCTGTTCACAGGAACGCGGATTGCGCTCGAGAAACTTAGGTATGCAAAGGCCTCCCTCGGGTATTACAGCTAATTTTCTACGGCAGATATGGGGTTAAAGCACACTTGCCCAGCCTCGACTGTGCTCACTAATGTTTTGGGCTGATTAAAACGTTACTGAATTTGAGCTTCAACTCAGGCACCTGCTTTATTTATATCTGTTAGTGCTTCCTGTTGATGTTTAATTTTTGTGACATGAGCCTCGTGCCAGAATGAATCCTGCCCTGCATAGTTATCCACGAAGATGCCACAGTTTTGTGCAATACCTCTACTCAACTGGAGTACTTTCTACTGGCTAATCCAGTAAGTGCTACCTCGTTGGGTAAATGATAGTGCTTTTCCTACACTGCAGCTGCGTAAAGGGCCAAAAGATTTGTCTCCACTGACCATGTGTACCTGTAACTTTGCCACAGCGCCAAAAGGTGCCGAGGTCCCTTGAGTGAGCTGTCCATCATAGTTGGGAAAGGGCGGGAAGACGTTTGATACCGCTAGTGTGTGGTGCGGGGCGTCTATGCGTGTCAACATGCCTCGTGTATGAAGGGTCAGAGAGCGAGCAGGGCAGCAGGTGAGGAAAAATCAGCCTCCTGGTCACAGGAACGGGGATTGCGCTCGAGAAACTCAGGGATGCAAAGACCTCCCTCGGCTATTACAGATAATTTTCTACGGCAAATATGGGGTTAAAGCACACTTGCCCAGCCTCGACAGTGCTCACTAATGTTTTGGGCTGATTAAAACGTTACTGAATTTGAGCTTCAACTCGGGCACCTGCTTTATTTATATCTGTAAGTGCTTCCTGTTGAAGTTTACATTTTGGCCCACAGGAAGCACTTACAGAGTTAAGGCAGGTGCCCGAGTTGAAGCTAACTTTGTAACCATTTTAGAATGGCGCCAGCAAGCACTCTGGCAGCTTGCCGGCGCCATTCTAAAATGGTTACAAAGTTAGCTTCAACTCGAGCACCTGCCTTAACTGTGCTTCCTGTGGGCCCTCAATAAAATTCCGCCCGCTCGCGAATTCGCTAATTTTTCGGCAATTTCGTGAGACTCGCGGATCGCGAAATTGCCAAAAATTCGCAAATTTCACGAGCAGAGCGGATTTTGCGCCCATACTTACTCTCACTGCTTTAGCTCTTTATTCCAAATCTCATACTCTTCACGGATCTATTTTATTTTGCTTCAGCACTTCATCCCCAATCTGTATTTCCAAATTTTTCTGAACTTTTCTGGACAGCTTTTGTTTTCAACGACTATTTATATTCTAGGGCAATTTTTAGAATGCTTTTATACTTGTCTGTTTACTATCACATACTTCCATTTCTTAAAATTAATTGACTTACACTTATGATTCCGTCACCAATGGTAAAAATTAATGATTTGTAAAAAGAAATGCAAAAGGACAACCACACTTAATTTTGATTTGTTATAAATGTCTTTTTTTTGTAATTCTTTCAGCCTTCTACACCCAATGATGCTGACCACAAGCTGGATCAGACAATTGGGGAAAAACCCCTTGATGGTGTAAGTATATTCAGTCCATTGAAATACATTTGTGAAAAACTGATGAATATGCTGCATTGCTCATGGTTATCATGCTAACAGAGAACTAGAGACACTCTTTGTCAATTATATATGAAAAAGCTGGACCTAGTTCTAAGGTTAAACTCTCCACCATCTGTACTATCTTTGCTATGGTGGTGCACACATTTTAGAGGTTATTCAGTCTAAAGTCTGCATTGACTTGGGCACGATAAAACCCACCAATATATACTCGACTATTTCAAACTAAACAAGCACTCTGTGGGAACCATCCTACACTATGGGAAGCCTTTAGGGCCTTTATTCTTGGTTACTGAATTTCCAAACAATCCAGCATATTACGGTTGACCCAAAACACTCCAAACTGAAAAGCTTTAGTCTAACTCCAGATACGTGGGACTTGGCAGGCCTGCACCGGTAATTTAAATTGTACGCATCTGGCGTTAGACTACCGCATTTCAGTGTGGTACTCCGCATTACCGCACTGAAATGCATTGTCACGCCTTTGCTGTCATGTCCCCTGTCACTAAAAGCATTGAGTGAAACTTAGTCTGTGGCAGAGTGCGCCCGTGGTTTGCGCCCGCTGCTCTGGCAGGCTTCGAGCTCGCAGCTGAGCCTCACTCCACTGCAACAGTGTATCATGATGCTGGTCATTCCAATCCCGAGGCGTGGCTCTGACTGTCCGCCTGGCGTCATCGCAGGGGACGTCACATCCTGTTACGGAGCACGGGGAGTTTGTTTTGAGCGCGGAAAGGCGGCTGGCACGTTTGCGCTGTGGCGGGCAGCGCGGCCTATCATGGTTGGAAGTAATGCCACGTATTACCGCGGCCAAAGGGAGCGCTGCCCACTACAGAGGCCAAAGGAAGGGCTGCATATATTACCGTGGCCGAAACGTTGCGAATAATCATGGCCGCCCGTAGCGCTATAAGTCATCAAGGTGCCGTCCACGACGCTCTCTGCGCCGCCTGCAGCAGCTCGCACCAGCCCAGGCCGCCCTGTGCGATCAGCTGTTGTTGCCTACCCCTGCTGAATTCAATATTTTACAGCAGACGGAGACTGGACGTCCCCGCCCAGGACACACAGGGGTCAGGATGGGACATCGGCCTGGACGGCTAGTGGTCAAACTTGAATTGCCAGGGCGCGCGGTGGCTCGCGGCCTGAGCCTGCCTGCAGCCAGCTTTGTAGACCTCAGTCTACCTGCAATTAAAGAGCGCCCGAGGCCAGAATTGGATAAGAGGGTTATAGGAGCCCGGAACCAATGCCCTGCTTCTGAAGGTGCCCGGCGTCTCGTGAGCAGACATTTGACATGTATACATGAATAGTAAATGGTAAGACAATTTTTCCTGAAGTTGATATTGTGAAGTGAATAGAGGGATGTTGACCTCGAGCTTTGCGAGGGAGAGGTTGGTGTTTTTCCTCATTAGAGGTCCCAAATACAGTGACCCGCCGTTTCCTAAATGCGTTTAAAACAAGATCTGTATTATATTTTATTAGCTCTTCTGGTTTTGCCTTCACAATCCTGAAGCACTGTAATGTTGCACTGAAAATTGTAACCTGCATTAGTCTAGTTAAGCAATATAATTTGAAAAGTAATTCCTGCTAAATACATGCGCAAGAAACTATAACAGTGCACATTATATTTTATCGCCAAAGCAACAGCTTTAGCCCAGCATCAATCCACAGACCTGCATATACCTGAACTCACTGTCTCTCGAGTGCATCTCTCTTTCATTCTCTCTGTGATTGACAGGCTGGCCTGTTTATGTGCTAAAGTACATATATGATATGTTTCCCTCGTCTTCATTGCTTGATTTTGCTTGTGAGAAAGTGTCACTCATAGTCATTGAATGTCACTCATAATTACACAGAAATGATGGGAAAGTCGCACATAGCAATCTGGAACCTTGGCAGCTATGCCTGGCAGCAATCTCACGATTTCTAAGGCGGTCAAATACAATTTCCATATATTCACAAAGGATAGTCGAAGAACGTATGAAAGGTTTGTTTAAAGAATTTCCTCCAGTACAAAGATTAGCACCTGAATGGGAGTTTAATACACTCTTGGCAGGATTGCTAAAAGCTCAGTTTGAACAAATACACAGAGTATCATTAATGCATTTAACATAAAAGACCGTTCTTTTATTTGCAATAACATTGCAAGGAGAATAGGCAAAAGCAGGCTTTAAGATGCAGAGAACCATATTTAAAGTTTAGAAAAGAGAATGTGATGCTTATGACAATCCCTAAG
The DNA here is from genome assembly GCF_964261635.1 of Lissotriton helveticus. NCBI lineage: Eukaryota > Metazoa > Chordata > Amphibia > Caudata > Salamandridae > Lissotriton > Lissotriton helveticus. The sequence continues at coordinate 1,316,530,392 of NC_136057.1, read as the reverse complement.
TTTATACCAAAGGTACCAACTGTTTTTCATTTAAGAAAGAAGATAATATTACCAAAATGTTTTGAAAATCCTGCAACAGCAGCGGAAGAGGCGTTACATTCTTTGGACATTAAACAGTGTCTAAAGTTTTTTTTGCCAGCTACCAAAGACGGACAGATGGATCGACTGTTTGTTGTATATTGTTTGGGACACAAAGAAAAGGCAGTACCCAAACAGACATTAGGAAGGTGGTGGATTGTGACATGTATTGCTACAGCACAAACGTTGATGAACAGGCTACTGACAAGGAGAGTCAGGGCACATTCAACTAGAGAAATGGCAACGTCAACGGCTTACTTTGCAGGAAACTCATTGGAGAATATTTGTAAAGCAGCAACATGGAAGACAACACGTGCTTTTGTAAAGCATTATTGTGTGAACTTGCAAGTAAGCATAGACGTGAGAGGCAGTTTTGAGAAATGTATTTGCGTATGTTAAACCTCATTTATGGTATCTTTCAGAGATTCACATGCAGCCCTCCCACCTCCCTTTGGATGAGACTTTTAAGTGTGCGGAGAAATAAGTAGGAATTAACGGTTTCGAAAATCTTACAGTTGGAAGCTTCAGTGGGCAATCAGCTGGAGGTAGATCATTTTGATTGGCTGGAGTTTAGATTGTAAATAGATGAGGATGACCTGCAAAAGATGGCTGTTGGTTTATGATGGTATGTTATACGTTAAGTATGCACTGCTGTGGGAAAATACCAGGGGTTCCCAGTCTGACGACTGGAATTATTCAATCATGTGAGTCTATGAAAGATAACAATGCTGGAGGACCGGAGTTACAGGTATGTAACTTATTTCCTTCTTCGCACTAGTGCATCAAGTGGATCCAGAGCTCCCTGCTGCTCAGAAAGCATTTGACTCACTTTCAATGACGTGCATTTTTTAGACACTTTCCTAGATGGGATTCAGAAAAGACCTCTTAGTGTGGATTCAGCTACTCTACCCCAGTACCAATAGCAATTGTGTAGACAAATATACAGCCTAGAATAAGTTGAGCCACATGGATACACTCTTACTCTAGGGGTTGAATAGCTGCCTACCATGTATAGTATTATTACCCAGTGTCCCAAGCCAAATATTTCTTTCACTGAATTCACCCAGCATTTCATCTCCCCTCACATATTAGTAAGCAATTAATGGTGGGTGCCACTCCTTTGATCACTTTTCCATCCAGGACCATAAATCTGACCAATTACTCTGATACCATCAAATGGACATTCCCATGCAGGATACCCTTTAACACATCATGCAGGTGTGAAAAGAATTCTTCTCCCCTTGGCCCCCAATTCACAATAACCATATTCTGCTGTTGTCCTATGAACCAAAAGTACAACAACAATTAGCGGCCTTAGATATTAAGACCCTTGAAGATCTGTTGATTGATATTAAATACCTGACACTCAAAATGTTTAAACAGAGTGTGAGAACCACCCCAATGGATGGCGTATTAAAAGAACGCCACAAACCCACTAAACACACTTCCCAAACCATCCACCCACCTTCGCAGCCTTGACCTTGTCCTTTGCCTCAGCATCTCTTTGGGTTAAAAAAATAAACATCTTCATTGATTTTCATAACAGAATAACAATGCAGTTCAATTACGGTCCCATACTTCCCAACCGCACTCCCCCCCAAACAGTCAAAGAGATGTAAGTCACAGCATAAGTTATCAGGTATAAATCCATACATGACATAAAGGTTGCTTAACCCCTTCCGTGCTCATGATGGAACCACGCCGTCATGAGCCACAGGCAGCGTGTGCCCATGACGGTGTGGTTCCGTCATGCTGCGGCCGCTCCGCCCATCCGGCACTGATTCACCGCTTGTGCAGGCAAATTGATGAGTGGGCGTGGTTATGACGAAACCACGCCGTCATGAGCACACGCCACCCATGACTCATGACGGCGTGGTTCCGTCATGAGCATGGAAGCGCCGCACTCACCCCCTAGCCCCCCCGCGCCGCGGCAGAATTCACGGTGCAGGGAAGGGGTTAAAAAAAATTGGTATAATCGTTTCCAGGTGTAATACATCTACAACTTTACCACATTTGCCATATATCAAACATCCGGTTGATCCGCACTTTGTCCTGGCTCAGGGCCCTCCATTTCTTGTTGTTATCTGACCTCCCCTAAGTCCCATCCACATTTCCTCCCTGTTCAACTACGTTACAGACCAGTCTTTAACCCTTTCGATGCTGATGACAAAGCCAGCTCGTCATCAACGTTACCTGCGGTGCGCGGATGACGAGCTGGCTTTGTCACGATCAAGCCATTTTTGAAATTCCCGCGTACCGCGGGAAAACGCTGTAGTGCGGTAGCGGTTAAAAGGTACCCCACATTCAGCTCGTACCAACCTCGTGAATTCCCTTAGCCATTTTTGGCGTGGGCAATGGTTTGGTCACCCATCTCAAGGATACACACTTTTTTGCCATGGTGAGGCCAAGTTTTAATACTTTCTCTGCTTATTTAATATGCTTAGTACGTGTCATTAGCCCCAATAAGCATATTTGAACCATTGGTTGCAGCTGTTTGTCAGTTAATATTCTTAGGGGCAGATTTAGAAGCCCCTTGCGCCACCAGATTTACAAGGAGAGGACAAGTCACTGTGCGTGACTTTTCCTCTCCTTGTAAATACGGCCCCTTCACACGCAGCACTTTGCGGTGAAGGGGCGTTCCATGGGTGTTGCTGTGGGTGTTCCCACTCAACACCCATGGAACAAGACACATCTCCAAATTTACAAGAAATCGTAAAACTGGAAATGCATCTGAATGCTATGCCACCCTAGAGGTGGCATAGCGAGGTGCAACGAGGAGAATTGTTTTAATTTCTATATTTTTCCTCTTTGAATGCGTGCTGCATTCTACAGCACGCATTGAAAGAGGAAAAAGCCTTTAGTGATTGTTGTTGTGCAGGAAGGTACCCCTTCCTGCACAAAAACAATCTCCCCATGGCGCAGGCATCCTTGCACCATGGTGCAAGGGTGCCTGCGCTGGTGCTTGGCAGCTGTTTCTGCGCCAGCGCAGTGGAGAGCACAGGAAGGTGACATATCATTGTAGATATGTTGCATTCCTGTGCTCTGAAAGTGTCGCAGCGTGGCGCAGCCAAAGGGCTGTGGTGCCACGCTGCGCACTTTCTTGTAGATCTGTCCCCTAGTGTCTGAATTATCTCACCCCAAAAGGCATTCCTGCCTGGGCATGTCCACCACATGTGAAGAAAGGTTCCCTCTGTTATTTTGCATTTGGAACACCATTCTGGTTTGGAGGGGTTTATTTTATGTAGCCACTGTGGTGTGAATTAGTCCCTGTACTTTTCTGCAATTTTTCATTATAGTTGTCCGGTCCCCATCCAAGTCATCTTCCCATTGCGACCTTAGTGTGAAGATGCGTGCATTGCGCACTCCCGGGCACTGTTACCTGCATAGGATAAGGAACTGATTTATATGCATTTAGTAGGAACCCAGAGTGCTCCTCCACCTGAGCCAGTACTGTATACCGCAGGCCATGTAGTCACTGGGTTTCTCAGTGTTAACAATATATCTTTGGCATAAATTAAGGTCATTTTCCGTTGACCTCCTAACACTAAACCGCTCTTTGTGTTCTGGTGCATAAAATTGTGACAGCAGTTCTATAATCAGTGGAACTATCAGTGGTGAGAGGGGTCATCCCTGCCTAGTCCCTCTCTCCAGCGGCCAGCTGTTTGACATTCTATTGCCTACTTTCACTCTCGCCCTGCTCTTGGTATTCGGAGTTTAATTACTAGACTCTATGATGCAGCAGCAGGGTCATCAAATGGCCCTGAATCATTATCGAGAGCGAAATGGGAGCGAAACCTGAACCTATCTCTTAATGATACCATATGCAAATACTGCTGTCAGTAAATTCCGCAAAAAGCACTGAACAGCAGGCATAGAGTCATTCATTTTCAACATCTACATAAATTACATTCCACTCCTGTACCAGTGTATGCTAAAGGCCTTGCCGCAGATGTGAGCTGTCCCAAATATCATCATGTGGTCCTGCCCACCTAACTTGTGCACCTCCGTACACAGTGTTCACACCTCACTCGCCACATTACATTAAATCTAACACACCCCTTCTTTATGCACTTATACCATATTAAAAACTTTAAAGCATGTGAAATGATTTCATTTATACCAACACGTATGACATCTGACATTATATAATGTGGCAGAACATAGTGCATGGTACAGTGACAAGGTTAGTTAATATAGTGTGATGATTGAGGTGAGAAGACTGTGCATGGCAGTGCGTTAGTTATTTGAATTTTAAGGTGGTGCATAAGTATAAATGTGAGTTATAAGAATGACATTTACTGAAAGTGGTGCATAAACGATAAATTAAATGTATAACTATAACTTTAGAATGGCTAATGTTTGTGTAGTTTAAGTTGCATTTGTGTAGAAACATAAGTAAAGTTTTCCCAACTATAACTTATCTTTAACCTTTGTTCTTTTTTGGAATTTCAATGGTTTTTCTAATGTTATTGACAAATTTGAAACAGTCATCCACTTTAGTTTTGTGGAGTACTGTTAAGTTGAGTATGGTACAATATACTGGAGGACAGTGGTGTAAAGTCTACTATGGTACAATAAATTGTGGTATAGTGGAGGAGAGTAAAGTGAAATCAGGTATACCGTAGAGGCATACAGTAGAAGGGTATAGAGTGGAGTGCCGTAGATTCAATTAGGATACAGTAAAGTGGCGTATATTGCAATGGTATAGAGTGTGGTGCCGTACACTACAGTGTTATACAGCGGGCTTGCATTGAGTGATAGATTAAAGAGTGGTAAAGGAGAGTTAAGTTTTTTAAAATTCTTGTTGCTTGGCATTCAATTGACAAAACAAGATCGTAGAGTTTTGGAAGTAGGGATTTAGTTGGACAGTTATTTTTAACTTGATGAAAATCTCAAGTCTTCTGTTCTCTTTTTTCCTTCCATCTAGAACAATTGGAGGTCTCGTCCACCAGCACACCCGGAACAAGGACACAAGCCACAGGTAAGTTTCCTATACTTTTCCCTAGATTAATACTAATACAGGTACCCTTTTTTTCTGGGTATACGTCTCTTGTGGGGTTGCTGGGATGTGAGGGGTTTGATTTCTCTGTAGTCATCATGACCAAACAAAATGGTAGTGCCCAACTGAGAGTAAAAAAAGAGAAAAAAGTAGGAAAAGAAGGGAAAGAAGGAATCTTCTTTTTTTAACGGGCTCTTGGTCTTTCTTGCAAGTTATATGGTTCTTTTAGTCTTTGATGGCCCGGCTCGATTTCCATGCAGGTCAAGTGAGTAAGCGGGGGTCGCTTTAGAGTGGGATAAATCGCCAGCTCCTACTAATCTCAGAAGAGATTCCCAATCTTAACGTGGCTTGGCAGTTTTAGGACGAATGAAGGAGTTTCATGCAGCATGAGAAACCTAACAAAAGAAGAGAAGAAAACGCGCCCATAATTTACGACACTCCACCTCCCCCTCCGCTAACACTGAAGTTCCAATGTGGGCCTATCTTAGGCTCCAAGTAGACCCTTGTGTGACCCCCTCTATCCACCCGGGCTGGAATAGCAACCAGTCACGTCCCTGAGCGAGCGGGCGGGGCTGGGTGAAGAATGAAGCCGGCGGCCCTCATGCCGTGCACAGATCCTCACGTCAGTGTCTTCATTCCCCTGGACTCCGTACAGCATGTCAGTTACCAGGTGTTCTCCAGTCGCAGTGTAATCCTGAGCACCCACACGCCCTTGGTCTCCTGCACTCGGATTTAAGGGCCTTGTAGGAGTAGTATCCAAGAAAGACTCCTCCCCTTCCTGTTTTCTTGTACCAACCAGGATAGGATTTCCTGTTGTCCCTTAAATTGAAGTGTGACCTTGTCCTTCCTTTTTTCTGTGATATCCTTGAAGGCCTGAAAAAGTGAAAGGGTGTTGTTGGTGTTTCAGTGGCAGCGCCGGTCAGGGACTAGGGCACATCATTGTTCAGCCCTTCACCCACTCCATTGTGACATATCCCCTTTTGGGAGGGAGGTGGGCAAGCCAAACCGAGACCCATTTTGTGTCTGAAAAAGGCTGCTTTATTGAAACAGGTGCATATTACAAAATAACCAACTGGCAACTGCCTTACAAAAATAAAGTCTTGCTACACATCAACTAGCTGAACCCTGATCCCCCTGCCCCTACGATTCCCTCAAAAGTTCCCCACCCTGGCATTAACATAACAACAACATTACACAGTATTGCAGTTAAAACCTTTCCTCCAATGACACCCCGTTCCCTACCTGCCTTCCTGCAACTGTAACTAACAAACGTCTATCCTGAAATTTAGACTACCTGCCCTTTTCCTGCCCTGCTCACAAACTTCCAATTCTTATCGAAAAACCTGTGCCAACCCTGGCGAACTTTACTAAACCCCGAAAGCACCTGTTCCAAGCGATAACCTCCATAAGATCCCTTATGCACCTGTCTCCACAAACCTGGTCTAAACCAAAGAATAAACCCCAAATACTCCACCCAGCTAAAATTCTTAAAAAGCGGGATGGGAGGGTGGGGCCAAGAAAACTATTACTAGCTACCCTGCTGCCAGCCACCAGGTCACCAAAACCTAAAATGGTGGATGGCCATTCCCCTCATAGGATTATGTAGGCATAGGGCTACTTGGGCTACAATTGGGCTATAAATGGGCTATAATTGGGCTACACCCTGAAAAAGCCCCAAACCACAAAATGGCCAATCCGGCCAGCCCAGGCCCCTCTAAAACTGCCCGGGGGCAGACCTCACTTCGTTTGGCTGCCCCCAAACTCCCCTAGGGAGGGAGGTGGCAAGTCTAGCCAAGAAACATTTTGTGTGTGAAAAAGGCCGCTTTATTGAAACAGGTGCATATTACAAAATAACCAACTGGATACTGCCTTACAAAACTAAAGCCTTGCTATACATCAAATAGCTGACCCCTGATCCCCCTGTCCCTAAAATCCCCTCAAACGTTCCCCCACCCTGGCATTAACATAACAACAACATTACATAGTATTGAAGTTAACACTCTTTCCCCAATGACACCCTGTTCCCTACCTGCCTTCCTGCAACTGTAACTAACTAACATCTATCTTGAAACTTACACTACCTGCCTACCCTTTTCCTGCCCTTGCTCACAAACTTCCAATACTTAACGAAAAACCTGTGCCAACCCTGGCCTACTTTACCAAACCCAGCAAGCACCTGTTCCAAGCGACAATCTCCATAAGATCCCTTATGCACCTGTTTCCACAAACCAAGCCTAAACCAAAGAATAAACCCCAAAGACTCCACCCAGCTAAAATTCTTAAAAAGAGGGATGGGAGGGTTGGGCAAAGAATCCCCTCATAGGATTATATAGGGATAGGGCTACTTGGGCTACAATTGGGCTATAATTGGGCTACACCCCGAAAAAGCCCAAAACCACAAAATGGCCAATCCGGCCAGCACAGACCCCTCCCAAACTGCATGGGGGCAGACCTCACTATGTTTGGCTGCCCCCCAAGTCCCCCTTGGTAGGGAGGCGGCAAGCCTAGCTGAGACCCATTTTGTGTGTGAAAAAGGCCGCTTTATTGAAACAGGTGCATATTACAAAATAACTAACAGGCAACTACCTTACAAAACTAAAGCCTCGCTATACATCAAATAGCTGACCCCTGATCCCCCCGTACTTACGATCTCCTCAAAAGTTCCCCCACCCTGACATTAACATAACAACAACATTACACTGTATTGCAGTTAAAACTTTTCCCCCAATGACATCCCGTTCCCTACCTGCCTTCCTGCAACTACAACTAACAAACGTCTATCCTGAAACTTAGACTACCTGCCTACCCTTTTCCTGCCCTGCTCACAAACTTAAATACTTATTTTCCAATACTTAACGAAAAACCTGTGCCAAGCCTGGCCAACTTTACTAAACCCAGGAAGCACCTGTTCCAAGTGACAACCTCCGTAAGATCCCTTATGCACCTGTCTCCACAAACCTGGCCTAAACCAAAGAATAAACTCCAAAGACTCCACCCACCTACAATTCTTAAAAAGAGAGATGGGGCCAAGAAAACTATTACTAGCTACCCTGCTGCCAGCCACCAGGTCACCAAAACCGAAAATGGTGGCCGGAAAATCCCTTTATAGGATTACATAAGCATAGGGCTACGTGGGCTGCTTGGGCTACAATTGATCTACAATTGGGCTATAATTGGGCTACACCCCTAAAAAGCCCCAAACCACAAAATGGCGAATCCAGCCATCCCATGCCCCCCGAAATTGCCCGGAGGGGGCAGCCCTCACTACGTTTTGTTGCCCCCCAAGTCCCCCTTGGGAGGGAGGCGGGCAAGCAAAACTGAGACACATTTTGTGTGTAAAAAAGGCAGCTTTATTGAAACAGGTGCATATTACAAAATAACTAACTGGCAACTGCCTTACAAAACTAAAGCCTCGCTATACATCAAATAGCTGACCCATGATCACCCTGGCACTACGATCCCCTTAAACATTCCCCCACCATGGCATTAACATAACAGCAACATTACATAGTATTGCCGTTAAAACTTTTCGCCCAATGACACCCCGTTCCCTACCTGCCTTTCTGACACTGTATCTAACAAACATCTTTCCTGAAACTTAGACTACCTGCCTACCCTTTTCCTGCCCTTGCTCACAAACTTCCAATACTTAACGAAAAACCTGTGCCAACCCTGGCCAACTTTACCAAACCCCGCAAGCACCTGTTCCAAGCTACAACCTCCATAAGATACCTTATACACCTGTCTCCACAAATCTGGCCTAAACCAAAGAATAAACCCGAAAGACTCCACCCAGATAAAATTCTTTAAAAAAAAAAAAATAATTTATTTGCATTTTTCAAACCCTAGAAACATAACAAGCATGTCACATAAGATTGTCCACCAAACCCTGCCCTCCCCCCACCCACCGTCTCCACAGTTGCACACAGCAGGTCTCTTTGCCTGCATACAGTAACGTGTCATCCACTTCTACAATACGTAACAGCAGCCGAGTCCCTCCCCCGAATGCCAGGGCTAAAAGCAGGACACTTCGCACTCTTTCAAAGCCCCCCATCCAAACCATGATACCGTTTCCACATCCCCCACACTCTATTAAACTTCTTCAGGCAACCTCTATCTTTGTATGTAACCCTTCTGGCTGCCATGTATATATGCATTCCCCTCCTCTATTCATCTAGTCTCGGGGGGTTGAAGCTCCCCAGGCCTCAGCCACATCCCTCTTAGCTACCACTAAGGCCAATGTTAGAAAAATTAAGTGGGGTCGGGTCAAATCCACATCATTTGTTATCCCCAAGAGAACCAATTTAGGCTCCATTGGTAGGGCAGTTTCAAGTATTTCACCAAGTTCCCCCATTATCCTGGCCCAGTAGCTCTGGATGACTCTACATTCCCATATAGTATGATAAAAGTTTCCCTCTGCATTTCCGCATCTTACACAATTAGCGTTGCTAGCTTGTCCAATCTGATGCAAACAATATCTATCATAATAGACTCTATGGAGAATTTTAAATTGGATGAGTCGGAGCCGGGATTTTATTGCCACTTCCCTAGGATGCATCAGGGCAGTCTCCCAGTCAAGTGTGTCCATCTCCCCCAGATTTGATTCCCACGTAGCTTTCAATTTCACCAGTTTGTCCGGCATGTTGTTAAGCAAAGTTTTGTAAGTCAAGGAAACTAGTTTCTCCGAGATCTGTTCCTGCAGTAGACGACCCTCTAGTGGAGCATACTCCAGCAACGGGCCTTAGAGCGCCCCCTCTGCCTGCCAGGCATGGCGTACTTGTGCATATTTTATACCCAGATAAAATTCTTAAAAAGCGGGATGGGAGGGTGGGGCCAAGAACTCTATTACTAGCTACCCTGCTGCCAGCCACCAGGTCACCAAAACCTAAAATGGTGGCTGGCAAATCCCCTCATTGGATTATATAAGCATAGGGCTACTTGGGCTACAATTGGGCTATAATTGGGCTGCACCCTGAAAAAGCCCAAAACCAAAAAATGGCCAATCCGGCCAGCCCAGCCCCTCCCAAACTGCCAGGGGGCAGACCACACTACATTCGGCTGCCCCCCAAACCCCCCTTGGGAGGGAGGCAGCAAGCCTAGCCGAGACCCATTTTATGTGTGAAAAAGGCTGCTTTATTGAAACAGGTGCATATTACAAAATGACCAAATGGCAACAGACTTACAAAACTAAAGCCTCGCTATACATCAAATAGCTGACCCCTGATGCCCCTCGCCCCTACGATCCCCTCAAAAGTTCCCCCACCCTGGCATTAACATAACAGCAACATTACATAGTATTGCAGTTAAAACTTTTCTCCCAATGACACCCCGCTCCCTACCTGCCTTCCTGCAACTATATCTAACAAACATCTTTCCTGAAACTTAGACTACCTGCCTACCCTTTTCCTGCCCTTGCTCACAAACTTCGAATACCTAACGAAAAACCTGTGCCAACCCTGGCCAACTTTACCAAGCCCCGCAAGCACCTGTTCCAAGCGACAACCTCCATAAGATCCCTTATATACCTGTCTCCACAAACCTGGCCTAAACCAAAGAATAAACCCGAAAGACTCCACCCAGATACAATTCTTTTTTAAAAATAAATTCTTTTTATTTGCATTTTTCAAACAATAGAAACATAATAAGCATGTCACATAGGATTGTCCACCAAACCCTGCCCTCCCCCCACCCACCACCCACCGTCTCCAGAGTTGCACACAGCAGGTCTCTATGCCTGCATACAGTAACGTGTCATCTACTTCTACAATACGTAAGAGCAGCCGAGTCCCTCCCCCGAATGCCAGGGCTAAAAGCAGGACACTTCGCACTCTTTCAAAGACCCCCATCCAAACCATGAAAACGTCTCCACATCCCCCACACTCTATTAAATTTCTTCAGGCAACCTCTAGCTTTGTATTTAAACCTTCCGGCTGCCATGTATATATCCATTCCGCTCCTCCATTCATCTAGTCTCGGGGGGTTGAAGCTCCCCAGGCCTCAGCCACATCCCTCTTAGCTACACGACCAAAGTAAAAAAAAAATAAGTGCGGTCGGGTCAAATCAACATCATTTGTTATCCCAAGAGAACCAATTTAGGCTCCATTGGTAGGGCAGTTTCAAGTATTTCACCAAGTTCCCCCATTATCCTGGCCCAGTAGCTCTGGATGACTCTACATTCCCAGATAGTATGATAAAAGTTTCCCTCTGCATTTCCGCATCTTACACAATTAGGGTCGCTAGCTCGTCCCATCTGATGCAAACAATATCTATCATAATAGACTCTATGGAGAATTTTAAATTGGATGAGTCGGAGCCGGGATTTTATTGCCACTTCCCTAGGATGCATCAGAGCAGTCTCCCAGTCAAGTGTGTCCATCTCCCCCGGATTTGATTCCCACTTATCTTTCAGTTTCACCAGTTTGTCCAGCATGTTGTTAAGCAAAGTTTTGTAAGTCAAGGAAACTAGTTTCTCCGAGACCTGTTCCTGCAGTAGACGACCCTCTAGTGGAGCATACTCCGGCAACGGGCCTGAGAGCGCCCCCTCTGCCTGCCAGGCATGGCGTACTTGTGCATATTTCAGACCCAGATAACATTCTTAAAAAGAGGGATGGGAGGGTGGGGCCAAGAACTCTATTACTAGCTACCCTGCTGCCAGCCACCAGGTCACCAAAACCTAAAATGGTAGCTGGCAAATCCCCTCATAGAATTATAAAAGCATAGGGCTACTTGGGCTACAATTGGGCTATAATTGGGCTACACCCTGAAAAAGCTCAAAACTACAAAATGACCAATCCGGCCAGCCCAGGCCCCTCCCAAACTGCTGGGGGCAGACCTCACTACGTTTGGTTGCCTCCCAAGTCGCTCTTGGGAGGGAGGTGGGTAAGCCAAACCGAGACCCATTTTGTGTGTGAAAAAGACAGCTTTATTGAAACAGGTGCATATTACAAAATCACTAACTGGCAACTGCCTTACAAAACTAAAGCCTTGCTATACATCAGATAGCTGACCCCTCATCCCCCCACTTCTACGATCCCCTCAAATGTTCCCCCACCCTGGCATTAATGTAACAGCAACATTACATAGTATTGCAGTTAAAACTTTTCTCCCAATGACACCCCGTTCCCTACCTGCCTTTCTGACACTGTATCTAACAAACATCTTTCCTGAAACTTAGACTACCTGCCTACCCTTTTCATGCCCTTGCTCACAAACTTCCAATACTTAACGAAAAACCTGTGCCAACCCTGGCCAACTTTACCAAACCCCGCAAGCACCTGTTACAAGCGACAACCTCCAAAAGATCCCTTATACACCTGTCTCCACAAACCTGGCCTAAACCAAAGAATAAACCCGAAAGACTCCACACAGATAACATTCTTAAAAAGAGGGATGGGAGGGTGGGGCCAAGAAAACTATTACTAACTACCCTGCTGCCAGCTACCAGGTAACCAAAACCTTAAATGGTGGCTGGCAAATTCCCTCATAGGATTATATAAGCATAGGGCTACTTGGACTACAATTGGGCTATAATTGGGCTACACCCTGAAAAAGCTCAAAACTACAAAATGGCCAATCCGGCCAGCCCAGGCCCCTCCCAAACTGCTGGGGGAGGCAGACCTCACTACGTTTGGTTGCCCCCCAAGTCCCCCTTGGGAGGGAGGTGGGCAAGCCAAACGGAGACCCATTTTGTGTGTGAAAAAGACAGCTTTATTGAAACAGGTGCATATTACAAAATACCTAACTGGCAACTGCCTTACAAAACGAAAGCCTTCTGTACATGAAATAGCTGATCCCCCTGCCCCTACGATCCACTCAAATGTTCCCCCACCCTGGCATTAACGTAACAATAACATTACACAGTATTGTAGTTAAAATGTTTTCCCCCAATGACACCCTGTTTCCTACCTGCCTTCCTGCAACTGTAACTAACAAACAACTATCCTGAAACTTAGACTACCTGCCTACCCTTTTCCTGCCCTTGCTCACAAACATCCAATACTTAACGAAAAACCTGTGCCAACCCTGGCCAACTTGTCTAAACCCCGCCACCCAGGAAAAAAGGGGTGACGGCCACTACTGCCTAGGCCCCTTTTTTCTGCCCTCACCTGTCCTATAGGCCACTGAGTTTCTAGGGTGGCTGTGAACATTTAACATTCTGGCTAAACACCTTCCTAATGTCCAACAAATAAAGGTCCATTCCCAGCCTTGACAAGTGGACCCCGTCTCCTCCCAAAAATTCCACTGCATCAAAGCGAATGTCCCTGTGCACAATTCTACCAAAACTCAATTCCATGCAAAAACGAGACATCTCTGTTTTAAGCTTCCTCCTGACTCTGTCCACTGCTCCTGGATTAACTGCCCCCGCCAGACGCGGCGGGGCACAACATAGTCCATACCACAAAACATCCTGACTACTGTTGTTTAATTAGTGCTAAGTCCGTCTTCATGCTTCTCCTCAGGACTATGCCCTTCTCTTTACACAAATTGTTTCCACCCAAATATATGACCAAAATGTCCGGACACCGACCCCGAACTAGCAGACCGTTAAGACACGGAATGAGCTCCTTTCAAAACATGCTCCCTCTTCTTTTCCGTAACACTTTAAACAGTTTATTATTATAACCAAGATTCTGTCCAAAATAACTTTCTCGTGCTTGTACGTGGGCCAACTTTACAAAGGATTGTCCCATAACCCAGATTTACATTTCCAACGAAAGGGGAGCCAGCCACCGAACCTGAAACGAGAACCATTGCGTGAATTTATGCATTGAAACAACTGCGCTAGATTCCTTATCCCTGCTGTAAAAAGTATCGCTTATAACAATCTGAGGATCCCCTCCCCAAGCGCATGATATCACCCTGTTTCCACCCTCTATTGCTTGCCTCAGATGCTGCCCCAATCTGGAAAGAGTTTGCCCCAATTCCTGCACTGTGTATGCCAATTCCTTCAGGGCCTTCCTCAGCACAGCTGGCTGCAGAAGGCTGCAACTCTTTTCCCATTCGCATGCACAAAAACGGATTCCCCGATCTCCTTGGATGCTGCTCGTCAGTGAAGCCCCCATCTATAAGGGCAAGTAAGTTTAGTCAATGGAGCCTACAACAACACCCATTTTCCCTTGCCCTTTAGATCCCTTTTGGACTTTTTTTACCGTATATGTATACCCGCATTGCGCAAGACCACATCTTCCCACCCGATCCCCCCACCCCTTCCATCCCCTAACAACTCAGACACTCTAAATGCACCAAAAAACATCCACCATCAGTGTGGAAAACAGACATGACTCAAAGGCATCCGTGCAAATCCTAGGCAAAAGCTGTATTACGCTGCTCAGCAACTGCCATGACAAGGGTCTCCTGACTGTATTCAGCTGGCCACGCTCCCTGGCCCACCCTTCTAGCATCCTTGAGTCAAATTCATCCACCGAAGGCATGTAACCCCAGAGCAATTTACCCATGGATGCAATTCCTGCTAATTTCCTTGCAATTGATACCCTGGGTAAGCCTTTTCCAATCATATCCAGAATAAACTGAATCACATTGTTCCTTCGCTGTAACTCATTCGAGCGCCGCTGGCTGGTCCTGGTCAAGACCTGTCCCGTGAGCCCCCCTACTAAGCTTTCTGCTGCCCCCTCTTCTCAAATTTAAACCTTTGCCCTCCAAACCAGCTGACCCTCCCTGTGCAAGGTAAGCATCCACTTGACCCACTCTCCTAATGGCCCTCACCTCCTTATTCCATGAGGTGAAAATATCTAGCCCTTCCCAGGCATTACTAACCCCCCCCCCCCGGCGGTTTCCCAATCCCCCAGGATCCCCTCCTCTTGCTCCCAACATCCATTTGAGCCCGGGCCTTGCCCAAACTCCCTCTATCTTCCTCCGCTCTCCGCTCTCCACTCCCCAAACCCAAGTTCCCATTCAAAATCCCTCAGGCCCTCACCCTGCCTAACCCAACCGGGTATACCGCCTCCACCTCCCAAACCCCAAAACCGCCCTTGCACACTCTCGCCGGAGCCTCGAAATGCGCACGAGGCTCTGGTGCATGTTGGGAGAAAGAGGGCGCTCTTCTGGCCTAAGAGCAGCCCCTAAAACTCCCAGTTTTTCTACTCGCCCGCCTAGGGGACGTGCAGGCCAAGACGGCGGCTGCCATTCACAAGAAAACTATTACTAGCTACCCAAGAAAACTATTACTAGTTACCCTGCTGCCAGCCACCAGGTCACCAAAACCTAAAATGGTGGCTGGCAAATCCCCTCATAGGATTATATAAGCCGCTCTTCGGGCCTAAGAGCAGCCCCTAAAACTCTGTTTTTCTTCTCGCCCGCCTAGGGGACGTGCAGGCCAAGACAGGGGCTGCCATTCACAAGAAAACTATTACTAGCTACCCATGAAAACTATTACTAGTTACCCTGCTGCCAGCCACCAGGCCACCAAAACCTAACATGGTGGCTGGCAAATACCCTCATAGGATTATATAAGCATAGGGCTACTTGGGCTATGATTGGACTACAATTGGGCTACACCCCAAAAAAGCCCAAAACCACAAAATGGTCAATCCGGCCAGCCCAGAACCATCCCAAACTATCCGGGGGACAGACCTCACTATGTTCAGCTGCCCCCACAAACCCCCCATCTCGGACAAGAAATCTGCGTTACAGTGATCTGTGGTGGACCTCAAACCAAAACGGGTGCAAGGAAATAAACCACCTCAGTATTCTAGGGTTATTCCACTTAGTTCGGCTCATCCATGTCAAGGGGGCATGCTCTGTGTATAGAATGAGTGGGTTACCCTCCAGGTAATATCACAACTTTTTAAAAGCCAATTTAAGGGCTGAACATTCTATTTCAATGACCGGGTAACATTGTTCTGTAGGAAAGAGTTTTCTGATGATGAATAGGACGGGACTTCAAGACCTTCATTATTAGACTGAGAAAGGACCGATCCTATCCCCATGTATGAGGCATCTGTCAGAAAAAGAAAGATTTTAATACAATTTGGAGACGCTGAGACTGGACTCAAAGTGATGGCCTGCTTCAGTTCCTTAACCACCCTAAGCGTGGAAGGGTATACTCAGATGTGAGTCCCTTGCTCATTGCACCATCAGGATTCAAGCAAGCCGGGCCGAAGATGGCTGAAATGCCAGAAACCGGTCCCCGGAAGCTTGTTTCCTTCCCAGTGTAAGAATTGGCTTTTGTAGTCTGGTCTGCCCTGTTCCCATGATGCACTGGGCCAGGGACAGACTAATTTGCATACAGCCAGGTTCTGAAACTGGGATGGTGCAATGAGCTAAAAAACGGTGTTGGATCAAGCCCTGATCTCTTGACTGGGTGAGAGTACTCTGCTTAATTCAGAGACTCTGTCCATCACCACCCCTTGTTGTAAATTATTTTGTCCACCCTAAGCGTGGAAGGGTATACTCAGATGTGAGTCCCTTGCTCATTGCACCATCAGGATTCAAGCAAGCCGGGCCGAAGACGCCTGAAATGGCAGAAACCGGTCCCCGGAAGCTTGTTTCCTTCCCAGTGTAAGAATTGGCTTTTGTAGTCTGGTCTGCCCTGTTCCCATGATGCACTGGGCCAGGGACATACTAATTTGCATACAGCCAGGTTCTGAAACTGGGATGGTGCAATGAGCTAAAAAACGGTGTTGGATCTAGCCCTGATCTCTTGACTGGGTGAGAGTACTCTGCTTAATTCAGAGACTCTGTCCATCACCACCCCTTGTTGTAAATTATTTTGTCCACCCTAAGCGTGGAAGGGTATACTCAGATGTGAGTCCCTTGCTCATTGCACCATCAGGATTCAAGCAAGCCCGGCCGAAGACGCCTGAAATGGCAGAAACCGGTCCCCGGAAGCTTGTTTCCTTCCCAGTGTAAGAATTGGCTTTTGTAGTCTGGTCTGCCCTGTTCCCATGATGCACTGGGCCAGGGACATACTAATTTGCATACAGCCAGGTTCTGAAACTGGGATGGTGCAATGAGCTAAAAAACGGTGTTGGATCTAGCCCTGATCTCTTGACTGGGTGAGAGTACTCTGCTTAATTCAGAGACTCTGTCCATCACCACCCCTTGTTGTAAATTATTTTGTCCACCCTAAGCGTGGAAGGGTATACTCAGATGTGAGTCCCTTGCTCATTGCACCATCAGGATTCAAGCAAGCCGGGCCGAAGACGCCTGATATGGCAGAAACCGGTCCCCGGAAGCTTGTTTCCTTCCCAGTGTAAGAATTGGCTTTTGTAGTCTGGTCTGCCCTGTTCCCATGATGCACTGGGCCAGGGACATACTAATTTGCATACAGCCAGGTTCTGAAACTGGGATGGTGCAATGAGCTAAAAAACGGTGTTGGATCTAGCCCTGATCTCTTGACTGGGTGAGAGTACTCTGCTTAATTCAGAGACTCTGTCCATCACCACCCCTTGTTGTAAATTATTTTGTCCACCCTAAGCGTGGAAGGGTATACTCAGATGTGAGTCCCTTGCTCATTGCACCATCAGGATTCAAGCAAGCCGGGCCGAAGACGCCTGAAATGGCAGAAACCGGTCCCCGGAAGCTTGTTTCCTTCCCAGTGTAAGAATTGGCTTTTGTAGTCTGGTCTGCCCTGTTCCCATGATGCACTGGGCCAGGGACATACTAATTTGCATACAGCCAGGTTCTGAAACTGGGATGGTGCAATGAGCTAAAAAACGGTGTTGGATCTAGCCCTGATCTCTTGACTGGGTGAGAGTACTCTGCTTAATTCAGAGACTCTGTCCATCACCACCCCTTGTTGTAAATTATTTTGTCCACCCTAAGCGTGGAAGGGTATACTCAGATGTGAGTCCCTTGCTCATTGCACCATCAGGATTCAAGCAAGCCGGGCCGAAGACGCCTGAAATGGCAGAAACCGGTCCCCGGAAGCTTGTTTCCTTCCCAGTGTAAGAATTGGCTTTTGTAGTCTGGTCTGCCCTGTTCCCATGATGCACTGGGCCAGGGACATACTAATTTGCATACAGCCAGGTTCTGAAACTGGGATGGTGCAATGAGCTAAAAAACGGTGTTGGATCTAGCCCTGATCTCTTGACTGGGTGAGAGTACTCTGCTTAATTCAGAGACTCTGTCCATCACCACCCCTTGTTGTAAATTATTTTGTCCACCCTAAGCGTGGAAGGGTATACTCAGATGTGAGTCCCTTGCTCATTGCACCATCAGGATTCAAGCAAGCCGGGCCGAAGACGCCTGAAATGGCAGAAACCGGTCCCCGGAAGCTTGTTTCCTTCCCAGTGTAAGAATTGGCTTTTGTAGTCTGGTCTGCCCTGTTCCCATGATGCACTGGGCCAGGGACATACTAATTTGCATACAGCCAGGTTCTGAAACTGGGATGGTGCAATGAGCTAAAAAACGGTGTTGGATCTAGCCCTGATCTCTTGACTGGGTGAGAGTACTCTGCTTAATTCAGAGACTCTGTCCATCACCACCCCTTGTTGTAAATTATTTTGTCCACCCTAAGCGTGGAAGGGTATACTCAGATGTGAGTCCCTTGCTCATTGCACCATCAGGATTCAAGCAAGCCGGGCCGAAGACGCCTGAAATGGCAGAAACCGGTCCCCGGAAGCTTGTTTCCTTCCCAGTGTAAGAATTGGCTTTTGTAGTCTGGTCTGCCCTGTTCCCATGATGCACTGGGCCAGGGACATACTAATTTGCATACAGCCAGGTTCTGAAACTGGGATGGTGCAATGAGCTAAAAAACGGTGTTGGATCTAGCCCTGATCTCTTGACTGGGTGAGAGTACTCTGCTTAATTCAGAGACTCTGTCCATCACCACCCCTTGTTGTAAATCAGTTCCTTAAAGGCTTCTATGACTGCAGTGGAGGGTGGTTGGTGGTCCTTATTGGTCACTCCTTTTTTTAGCAGATTGGTTAGGGGTCTGCTTTGTCAGAATAATGGGGTAGAAACCTATAGTATTCTAGAGGGTCAAGAAAGACTTCCCATTTAATATGTGGAAAAGGAGTTTAATGAGACCATTACCTAAGACATACTCCAAAGACCTCACTTTCCTATATCCTCCTCTTGATTTTTTTGCCTTGATATGCAAGTTAGCTTTTCCCAGTTCTTGAAGGATTGCGTGAAGGTGGTTAAGATGGTCTTTCAAAGTATTGCTGAAGATGACGATGTCATGCAGATAAGCGGAGGAGGAAGCTTGATGGTTCTTTAATTCTCGGTTTATTAACTAATAAAATGTAGGGGGTTCAGTGAAGGCCAAAGGGCAAGACAATAAATTGAAATAAGCTGTACAGTATAGAAAAGGCTGTCTTTTCTTGGTCCTCCTTTTTAAGATGTACTTGCCAGTATCCCTTGGTAAGGTCAATGATAGTATTATAACATGCTTTTCTTAGTTTTTATTATCAGCTCATCAATCCTGGGGAGGGAAGACCCATCAAATTTGGATACCTCTGTTGATCGCTCTGAAGTCAATGCAGAAATTTATAGTGCCATCTGGCTTAGGGACCAATACTCTAGGGGACAACCAATTGCTTTGTGACGGTTCTATTACGCCCATCTGCAACATTTGTTCAACTTCTTTCTCGATTGCCTGTCTTCTAGCAGCAGGTATCTGATATGGTTTTTATGTTTTATGAAAAAAAAACACTTGTGTGGGGATGGCTTGTTCTGCTAATTGCGTTCTTCCTGGGAGATCAGAAAACAAAGAGAAAAAAGGTTGAAGTGTTTTTAAGAGCCCACTCTGCAGTTATTCCTTCAAGAATTAATTGAAGGGATGCTGCCCCAGAGTCCTAGGTGGGCTCTCCACTGCAGTCACTGCTTGTACTTATCGGGTAAGAGGTCCCAACCATTTCTTCAATAGATTGACATGATAATTCTGCTCTTTGTTAGGGGATATACGTAAATGATAGGAAACTTAGACCTCATTTTTCAAAACCAAGAAATAAAAGAGTCCCCCTCAGAACACATAAAGACCAATAGCGGAATGAGACAGTAGTTAGTCCCTGCTGCCTGGGAGGAACTGAAGAGAAAAAGGAGAGACAAAGAGGCAGCACCGACCACTATCAAGCAAGGATTTTTAAAGGACAATGAAACAAACAAATCAAAAGCAGGGGGATGGCTTTAAGCCAACATGACAAAATACAACAGGTCTTGAATGCTCAACCTAAAAAGAGTCTTTGGAGTATATCCATGTAGGCCTCTTTCGTTTTCTAGATCTTATCCGGTAAATCTCTTAATCAATCCCTAGATAGTTCCATATGAATTTCTTTATTTCCTTGAATGGGGTATCTCCCTGGGTGTTCATTATTTGGTATGCTGCCTGGGCTTCTCTAGTCAGAAGACGGAGGAGAAAAAAATAACACTTTTCTCTAGGCTAAGCATGAGTCCTAGCAGCTCTTTTGAAGTATAACAATAAACCATCAGGGTCTTCGCCCACAATATGCTTTTGTAAGTATAATGTGGAAGTAGAACCAAACCAGAAGTCAATTGAAACTGATCTTTATTCAAATGGTCCAACTGTGACTAGACCCCATTGCAGAATATCTCTCGGTCCGCTTTGGTCGAGGACATTTGCCTCTCTAATACCCATTCTAATTTCCTCTGTCCTTGTACTAATTGCTGTACCATGGTATCAATTATGTAACAATGGAGGGCTGCCTGCTTTCTCAACCATGGGTTGCTTGGCATCTGATTGACAACACAAGATAGTTGGGTTTTGGAAGTAGGTATTTATTTGTACAGTTATTTTTACCTTGATAAAATTCTCAAGTCTTCTGTTTTCTGTTTTCCTTCTTTCTAGAATGGCCGGAAGTCTGGTCCATGGGCCCCCTCGAAACAAGGAAACAAGCTACAGGTGAGTCTCTTATACCTTTTCCCAGAGTAAGGTTAATACAGGTGCCCTTGCCTTTCTCTGGGTATACCATCTCTTGTGAGGTTAGTGAGGTGTGAGGTGTTCGATTTCTCTATAGTTGTGGAAGCCAAATAAAAGATAGTGCCCAAATGTGAGGAAGAAAAGAGAAACAAAATTGGAATAGAAGGAATCCTCTTCTTTTAACATGCACCTGGTCTTTCTTACAAGCTGCATGGTCCTTTTAGTCTATGATGGCCCAACTCAATTCCCAACCAGGTTGAGTGAGTAAGAGCGGTGGTTAAAGGTGGTGCTCCAGACCAGCTACTTCTAGTCTTAGAAGAGATTTCAGATCTTAACCGTGGCTTAGCAGTTTTAGGACAAGTGAAGGAGTTTCATGTAGCATGTGAAACCTCATAAAAGATTAAACGAAAACCCACCTGTAATTTATGACACTCCACCTCCCTCCTCCGTTAATACTGAAGTTCCCATGTTGGCCTTATCATAGGCTCCATTTAGACCCTTGTGTGGCCCCTCCATCCATCAGTGCTGGAATAGAATCTGGTCACGTTCCTGGTGCGTGGCTGGGTGAAGCATCCTGCCAATGTCCCTCCTGCCATTAAGAGATCCTCCCATCAGCATTTTTATTCCCCTGGTCTCCGTTCAGCTTGTCCAGTCTCAGATATTCTCCCATTGTAGTGCAGTCCTCAGCATCCACACCCTTTTGGTCTCTAGGTACTCAATCTTTTTTAAAGGGTCTTGGGTGAGCAGTATCGGGGAAAAACGTATCCTCTTCCCGTCTTTTTGTAGCAATCAGGATAGGATTTCCTGTTGTCCCTTCAAATGATGCCTGACTTTGTCCTTCCTCTATTTCTGTGATATCCTCGAAGGCCTGAAAAAGTAAAAGGATTTTGTGATTTGGTTTTTCAGGGGGAGCGCCGGGCACGGGCCAAGACACGTCATCCGGTAAGTCCTCATTGTTCAGCCCTTCACCCCCTCCATTTTGACACTACTGTAGAGTATATTTGCATCCACTAAACTGGTGTACAGTGGAGTGCTATAGACAGGAGTATTGTACAGTCTAGGAGCATGTATTGGAATATCGTATATTGAAATAGCATACAGTTGAGTGGCATACAGTAGACTCAGGTACAGTGAAGTGGTGTAAAGTGGAATAGCGTACACTGGAGTGGAGTACAATGAAGTACCATAAGGTGGAGTGACATATAGTTTAGTAGTGCACAGTGGGCTTACGTAAAGTACGTAAATTGGCGAATGGCGAATGTCCAAATGGGGGTATAACCGGGCTCCAGTCCCTCCGTCTCTCAGGCTGCAAGGCTGCAGTAGGCCCCGTCACTACTCCAGGCCCCACGTGTAGGCGTACACTCCCCCATTCTCCCTGTTGAGGCCTGCAGATGGGGGAGCCTCGCACAAACCAGCCGAGTAGCGCTTGCTCTGTCACTTCCTCTCACTGCCAGCACACGGAGTCCCTAAAGCTCTTCACTGATAAAGAGGGTGTCCCCTTCAGGGAGATGTGATAGCCCCGGGTCCCTTATGTAGCTTCTGGTGGTGTGCTACCTCTAGGCCGGATCCAGGCCTCCTCCGCCCGCAGCTCGGGACCGGCCGCCACCACACTCCGGCCCAGACTCCTCCCGTGCTCCTGTACGGATCACGAGGGCCAGCTGACCCCACTGGCCGAAGCTCTGGCGGTCGGAGGCCCGCTGTGCACCCGCCTCAGGGCCGCCCTGTACCCGCCGGAGACCCAGCTGCGTGTGGCTCGCCAGGCCCGGCTGCTACCCAGGGATCCGGCCGCTCACCTCCGTTGCTTCCACAGTGCACTCTGCACCAACTCACTAGCGGCACCTCTCACCTTCACCACCAGGCACCGGAGAAGTCGCCGCCAGCCCCAAAAGCCGCCACCACCTCGCTGTCAGGGACACAGGATTTTGCCGGCCTCACCAACACAGTCCAGGCCCGGCTGCCATTTTCGCCTCTGCTGCCTCCGGCCACGTGGATTCTTCTCTCACCGTCCCACTAGTCACTCGGCTCCACCGGAGCAGTTTTGGCGGTACTCAGAGTCCAGGAGTGAGCTCCCCCTCAATACCAAGCTGCTGGCTGGAGGCAATGCTGCTGCTGGCCAAGTTGGCTGCGGGAGAGCGGGGAGAGGATGTGGAACACATCTTACTCGTTCAGCATCTTGGCCACGCCCCCCAGCCATATAGGTTTAATCACAATTTTCCATTGTTGTATGGTCAGCGTTTTGCTTACTTATGGGTTAGGGTGTTATATATAATTAAGTATTACGTGTTATTGTTATTTACTACCTAATACCACTTTGTCAGTTGTAATAGGTTACCTTTTTGTTTACAAATGTGTAGATATTATCGACCTATGGATTTTTTGATATTTTCTCCTTTAGTAATGTTGGGCCCGTTTGTGGAATCTCATTGAAATGTAACATACTTGTTCCACCCGTTTTATTGTGGAAGTTGTAGAAGTTTTGTATGGTTTGGTCAAGGGGATCCAATAAAAAGAAGGTCCCAAAACGTGTGTAATTACAATATATTTCACGTACACTTTTGTATTTTCCGTTCCGTGGAAACCACCAGTCACATTTTGTTACAATGTGGCAGAATTACATATTATAGTGTCCACATGAATATTGTGTGTAGGTTAGGTAAGTAGTGTAACTAATTTGTAAGTTTTAGGGTTTTTAAAGTTAGTGATATCTGTTGTGCTTTTTAGCGAAATATGGAGGTATTTCGAGATAGTACCACAGTTCATAGTGTTTACAAGTCATTAGCTGATTGTGTAATCTTTGGCTTTAGAAAAGTTAAACGCAGCTATGTTTTTGGGTACACTTTGCCCATTTTCTTTGTTACGCTTTCAGATGTAGGTAAGTATTCATGGGGTTGTATTTTTGCCCTAACTATTACCACTTTAGTGTAAAATATTTAAATATTTCTATATATGTAAAAGAAAACACAGAGAGCACGGTAGTACCGTGGTAGCCTAAAAATATTTTGTAAGGTTAACATTTTTCTTTTTTATTTCTATAAATGTTCATAGCAGTGTATTCTAAGCTGTGTTGTTTTGTAAAGTAGCAGGGTAATTTTTACCTATTAGCACGCTACTCCATACAGAATTTTACAGTTTTTTGTATATATTCAAATATGCATAAAATGTTAAATACACTTTAGCACATTATATTTATAAAATATAGTGTCTGCTTTTTTGCAATTTTTTTTAAATATTTTTTTACGGTACTTTGGTACTTCCGATTAAAGAAAATATATATTTAAACTTATAAATATTTTTCTCTACCTATTACCCTTTTCCTAAAGTGGTAATAGGTAGGGAAAAATACCAAACCTAATACTTACCTACAATGAATGGTGTAATGCAGAACACAGGGAAACCTGAACTGAAAATAACATGGCTGCCTTCAACTTTTGTAAAGGCAGTCATTAGCCAATCAGCTAATGACCTGTCATCATTATATACCTGGAAAGTACTGCGGTACTGCTGTGGCCACAGATATAGCTAAATTTAAAACACTTAAAACATAACAAATACTTAACCTACTTACCTCCAGTACTCACAATATCATCTGCACACCATTACATATAATCCTCCCAAATGTTGTGAAATTCAGACGTACAGTTTTCCTGCTACACGAAATACAAAAGTCTATGTAAAATGCATTGGATTTTACACCCATTTTGGAATCCCCCTTTTTTCTTTGCACCCCCCTGATGAAACACAATGAAACCTTCAGGACTTTCAGAATAACACGGGGCAGTAGGTCTGCAAAGTTTCACGGATGTTCGTCAAACGGATGCAAAGAGATTAAGGGACAGAAATCTCTATCTCCAGTCACCCCAACTATAACTACAGAATGGCTACTGCCATAATACCTTAACTAGGAGTACCTCTGTCTGTACCAACAACCAATTAGTGTTGATGGGACATGTCTACTGTTGCTGATTGTTAGAGAAGAAATATTTCACAAAAAAAGCTTTTTTTGCATTAGGTGTTCTCTTTAATGTTTTCAACATGATATAAAATCATATAATGTTTCCCTTTTGACCTAAAAATGAGGATAGCAAATTATTTTTTTTTAAAGTGTGGAATTAGCATTCACTTTTATTGGTAATAAAATGATTAGTTTCCATATTATGCAATGCTGTATTATTGTTCCACAAATGCAGTATAATGCCCTTACAACTTGCTCAGCATAATATGGACCTGACTTTGAGGAAATGAGAGCACCACCACACTTGATTAGGTCATAAAGACTAAAATTGAACCTGAGAAACTTTTATTAGTTAGCATAGTTTGTCTTTCACTGAGAACTCTTTCTGACTTTTTTTTTTTACCATTAGAGTTTGCCTCCAACTGCAGTGAATAGTGAAAAGGCAATGAGACGCATAATAAGCAGTTCCTCCTCTAATATACTGCTTTAAAACAAAATAAATCGAACAATGTTTCCCAGTTCAGTGAAGGTTAAGTGCAGTGGCGTCTCGCACAGGTAAGTGGGATGTATCGGGGCAGGGCGCAGCGGGGGGGAGTCGACCTACGACAGAATGGGTATTATTTTTTTATTTAATTATATATATTCCGTAGTCTGTCGACTTCCCCCGCCCACCCTGCCCCACCCCCACTCAGCCTCACCGCATTTACTCGTGCCGGCTGCTGTTGGTTAAGTGGACCAGCGAGGATTTTCTAAAACCTGAGTTCAACAATATGATTGCTCATCTTGTTACGTATTGCCACCAGAAAGTTCATTCAATGTCATCCGTGTTTATTTTTGACCGCTACAATGTTCAAAGACTCTAATTACTTTACCCTCATATAACATACTTAATCGCCAGTTTGTATATGATAGTAATGTAAACTTTTCCCAGAATGTCATGGCTTGTTTCTGACATGTGCTATTTTTAAAAGTTATTTGTATGCCAAGACAAATCTTTAGGTGCTTATACATTTATCATTTCCCATCAGTGAGATTAATTCCTCGTGGTGGTATTGACATATCCAAGCTCTTAAATGTATTGCATGGCCTTCACTCATGCCTCTATCACCAATGAAAAATAGTTTGAAAACATAAACCAAAAGTTGCACTGTTATAATGGATGTGTAATGCCACTCATGAATAGACCGCTTTTACGTAAACATGTAAATGTAAATGTAGTATACTTGTAAAGCGCACAGCTGCCCCAGCAACGGGGCGTCCCGGCGCTGTATAACTCTGGGGAACCCGTCCTGGCTTTCCCTGTGGGATGGTCCCTTGCTGGGAGTCCCCAAGGTGGAGCCAGGCATCCCCGGAATTGGTGGGGCCGTTGTGGAGATTAGGCAAGCTAATGCCCAGAGTTGCCGAGTGGAACCCCTGATTAGAGTAAGCACCGAAGCGAGAATTATCGAGTCCACTGACCAAGGTCCACGACACTGCCGCGTCGGGAATTGAACCCTGGTCCCGGGCTGACTTCTGCTCTCAGGCCTGCCGCCTCTAACCAGTGAGCCACACTGATTATGATGTCCTCGAGGTTTGAATAAAAACAAGTTTAAAAAAAACAATGAGAAAGAGGTCAAGGGCCTCAAACACCCTGTAATCAACATAGATAAAACTGATCGATTTGTGAAAGCAATGTGTAATATGAGGAGTATGCATTATTGTGTCTTTTTGTAAAAGTTACGGTATTTTTTTTTATTTACTCCAGCGACCTATTTCTGATGTACTTGTGCAGAGGCAAATTAAAATAGCTGAGAAAACATCAATTGAACAGGTTAGTATATTCCGCCTGTTGATATATATCTGTGGAAAACGTTTATGTATTATATTCAAAAGAGATTCACTCATGCTTATCACACAAAGAGAAAGCCAGAGAGAAGTCGGAGAAAGACCTGGGCCCCATGTTATATTCTTCATCGTCTGTACCTTCCATGTTTGCTAATGCACACATTTCCGAGCACAAAGAGACTCTTGTGTAGTGACTCTGGTACATAGTAAGAACAATTCCAGACTATTTCCTTTGTCTGTATTTTTACTTGGTTTCAGAGTATTTCTCCACAGAGAAACCAAAACCTTGCATGTTCCTGAGCATGATTATACAGAACGAGTTCATATCTGAGTTTATTACTCATATTAAAACCTTCAGACCCATTTAGAGAGTCATGAAAAATAAGTAACAGCACCATGAATTGGAGATAGGAACCCCACACATGGAATTAAAGGTATTAACCCAATTGTAGCTAAGAACAGTGTGTAACAAACACAAACAGTGTTTCTAAAGTGTTTCTGATATTTAAAAGATTAGTGTTTTAACATAAAAATGGACAAGACATGAGTCTGCATCCACTTTGCCTTCCAGAAACCCACCACACACCACCGCACCCAACAGATCCCCCGCCGCTGCTGGAGCAAAATCACAGAAGAACAACTACACGCAAACATCGCTCTCAGCCCACCCACCGAACCCTACAATTTTGATGACGCTGCCCACAGCCTCAGACACTGGATCGAGGACTGCACCAACACCCTCGCCCCACTGAAGAAACCCCACCACAGAGACACCAGCAAGAGGGCCTGCTGGTTCACCCCAGAACTCCTAGCCTCCAAGCACGCCTGCTGGAAACTAGAGAAGAAATGACACAGTGAACAAACTCCGGACAGCCACGCAGCACACAAGGACGCCATCCGCAACCACCACCACCTCATCAGGGCGGCCAACAGGACCTCCTTCAAAGACCGCCTCGACAACAACGCACACAATAGCAAGGAGCTCTTCAACATTGTGAAGGAACTCTCCAACACCAACGACATCCCGCCGTCGCAAGCCCTGTGCGAATCCTTTGCCACCTTCTTTCACCGCAAGACAGCAGACATCCACGACAGCTTCAACACCCAGACAGCCCTAACAGACAGCAACACAACAGACCCTCTGCACACCATCGACCGCGACCCCCTGCTAGCCTAGGCCAGCGTGAGCATCGATGACACCATCAAGACCATGCACACAATCCACTCCAGCTCTCCGTCAGACCCATTCCTGCACCACGTCTCCAGCAGAGCAAGCAGCTCCATCGCTCCCCACCTGCGCAACGGCATCAATCCCTCACGCGAGACCGCGACCATCCCAGAGATCTGGAAACACGCCGAGATCAACGCCCTACTCAAAAAAGCTAAGGCAGACCCATGAGACCTCAAGAACTTCTGGCCCATCTCTCTGCTCTCCTTCCCGGCCAAGGTCATCGAGAAAACCGTCAACAGACAACTAACCCGATACCTCGAAGAAAACAGAATCCTGGACCCTTCCCAGTCAGGGTTCCGCAGCAACCACAGCACCGAGACTGCCCTCATCGCCGCCACCGACGACATCAGGACCCTGCTGGATAACGGCGAGACCGCAGCACTCATCCTCCTAGACCTCTCTACTGCCTTCGACACCGTCTGCCACCGCACACTACGTGTACACCTCCATGCCGCAAGGATCCAAGACAAGGCTCTGGATTGAACCACCTCCTTCCTCCCCGGCAGAACCCAGAGCGTCCGCCTCCCCCCATTCTGTTCCAAAGCCTCCGAGGTCATCTGCGGCGTACCCCAGGGACCCTTCCTTAGCCCGACGCTGTTCAACATTTACATGGCCCCACTCGAACACGTAGCCCGACAGCACGACCTCAACATAATCTCCTACGCCGACAACACTCAGCTGATCCTCTCCCTCACCAAGGACCCCATCACAGCCTAAGCCAACCTCCACGAATGAATGAAGGCCGTTACCATCTGGATGAAGACCAGCCGTCTGAAGCTGAACTCGGACAAGACAGAGGTCTTCATCCTCGGCTCCAACCCTTCACCCTGGGACGACTCCTGGTGGCCGACGGCACTGGGGGCAGCCTAGACACCCACCGACAACGAAGCAACCTGGGAATCATCTTTGACTCAACGGTCTCAATGAGCAAGCAAGTCAACGCAGTCTCCTTCTCCTGCTTCAACACCCTCTGCATGGTCCGCAAGATCTCTAGATGGATCCCGACAAGAAAGACAGTCACCCAGGCCCTCGTTAGCAGCAGACTCGACTGCGGAAACACCCTCTATGCGGGAGCCTCGACCAAGCTCATCAAACGACTACAACGCTTCCAAAACGCCTCGGCATGACCGATCCTCGACGTACCAAGCCACAGCCACATCACCCCCCACCTGAGAAACCTGCACTGGCTCCCCGTCAACAAGAGGATATCCTTCAAGCTCCTCACCCACGCACACAGGGCACTCCACAAGACCGGCCCAGCCTCCTTCTACATCCCCAACTGCCAGCTACACTCTCCCGACCTCTCACTCGCCACCGTCCCGCGCATCCGAAGAACAACCACCGGTGGGAGATCCTTCTCCCACCTCGCCGCCAAGACATGGAACACCCTCCCACTGAGCCTACGACAGACCCAAGACCTGCTGACCTTCAGGAGGATACTCAAGACCTGGCTGTTCAATCAGTAGCGCCCCCAGCGCCTTGAGACCCTCGCTGGTTTGTTGTGCCCTTGAAAATAATTGATTGATTGATTGTATTGTATTGGAACTATTTAAGGGTGTCTACATAACTGATATAAGTATTTAATAATTACTGTTTGACCAAAGAGTTACCAAAAATCGATTTTTTTCAATGTGGAATTAGCACTGGTTTTTTGTTGATGATAAAATGATTAGCTTTTCCATGTTGTAATGCTGTACAACTGTGTCACAAATGCAATATAATATCTTTACATCACACTCAACACTGGTTTTAGCTGGGTCTGGTATTGTCTTAACTAGGGTACCTCTGTTGTTGTGTGGGTTATAGAAAAACCAAGGGTGATGATGGACGGAGCGTTGACAATACAAACACTCACCCCCAGTCAACTGATCTGGGTTTAATCCATCACCGTTCTTTAGCTCACTCCGCCACCCCAGTTCAGACATGGCCATATGCAAATCAGTCTGACCCTGTGCTTCATGGGAATAGTCCAGCCCGAACTGCCAAGCCATGTCTTCCCTGGACCGGAATCAAGCTTCCCAGGACCGGTTTCTGGCATTACAGCCGTCTTCAGCCGGCTTGCTTGACTCCAGTGGCAAAGTGAGCAAGGGACTCACGTCTGAGCATACCCTGCCAACTTAGGGCGAACAAAGAAAAACCAAAGGTGATGATGGACGGAGCGTTGACAATACAAACACTCACCCCCAGTCAACTGATCTGGGTTTTACATAGTATTGCAGTTAAAACTTTTCTCCCAATGACACCCCGCTCCCTACCTGACTTCCTGCAACTATATCTAACAAACATCTTTCCTGAAACTTAGACTACCTGCCTACCCTTTTCCTGCCCTTGCTCACAAACTTCGAATACTTAACGAAAAACCTGTGCCAACCCTGGCCAACTTTACCAAGCCCCGCAAGCACCTGTTCCAAGCGACAACCTCTATAAGATCCCTTATATACCTGTCTCCACAAACCTGGCCTAAACCAAAGAGTAAACCCGAAAGACTCCACCCAGATACAATTCTTTTTTAAACATTAATTCTTTTTATTTGCATTTTTCAAACAATAGAAACATAATAAGCATGTCACATAAGATTGTCCACCAAACCCTGCCCTCCCCCCACCCACCACCCACCGTCTCCAGAGTTGCACACAGCAGGTCTCTTTGCCTGCATACAGTAACGTGTCATCTACTTCTACAATACGTAACAGCAGCCGAGTCCCTCCCCCGAATGCCAGGGCTAAAAGCAGGACACTTCGCACTCTTTCAAAGACCCCCATCCAAACCATGAAAACGTCTCCACATCCCCCACACTCTATTAAATTTCTTCAGGCAACCTCTAGCTTTGTATTTAAACCTTGCGGCTGCCATTTATATATCCATTCCCCTCCTCCATTCATCTAGTCTCGGGGGGTTGAAGCTCCCCAGGCCTCAGCCACATCCCTCTTAGCTACACGGCCAAAGTAAAAAAAAAAAAGTGCGGTCGGGTCAAATCAACATCATTTGTTATCCCAAGAGAACCAATTTAGGCTCCATTGGTAGGGCAGTTTCAAGTATTTCACCAAGTTCCCCCATTATCCTGGCCCAGTAGCTCTGGATGACTCTACATTCCCAGATACTATGATAAAAGTTTCCCTCTGCATTTCCGCATCTTACACAATTAGGGTCGCTAGCTCGTCCCATCTGATGCAAACAATATCTATCATAATAGACTCTATGGAGAATTTTAAATTGGATGAGTCGGAGCCGGGATTTTATTGCCACTTCCCTAGGATGCATCAGAGCAGTCTCCCAGTCAAGTGTGTCCATCTCCCCCAGATTTGATTCCCACTTATCTTTCAGTTTCACCAGTTTGTCCAGCATGTTGTTAAGCAAAGTTTTGTAAGTCAAGGAAACTAGTTTCTCCGAGACCTGTTCCTGCAGTAGACGACCCTCTAGTGGAGCATACTCCGGCAACGGGCCTGAGAGCGCCCCCTCTGCCTGCCAGGCATGGCGTACTTGTGCATATTTCAGACCCAGATAACATTCTTAAAAAGAGGGATGGGAGGGTGGGGCCAAGAACCCTATTACTAGCTACCCTGCTGCCAGCCACCAGGTCACCAAAACCTAAAATGGTGGCTGGCAAATCCCCTCATAGGATTATATAAGCATAGGGCTACTTGGGCTACAATTGGGCTATAATTGGGCTACACCCTGAAAAAGCTCAAAACTACAAAATGGCCAATCCGGCCAGCCCAGGCCCCTCCCAAACTGCTGGGGGGCAGACCTCACTACGTTTGGTTGCCTCCCAAGTCGCCCTTGGGAGGGAGGTGGGTAAGCCAAACCGAGACCCATTTTGTGTGTGAAAAAGACAGCTTTATTGAAACAGGTGCATATTACAAAATCACTAACTGGCAACTGCCTTACAAAACTAAAGCCTTGCTATACATCAAATAGCTGACCCCTGATCCCCCCACTTCTACGATCCCCTCAAATGTTCCCCCACCCTGGCATTAATGTAACAGCAACATTACATAGTATTGCAGTTAAAACTTTTCTCCCAATGACACCCCGTTCCCTACCTGCCTTTCTGACACTGTATCTAACAAACATCTTTCCTGAAACTTAGACTACCTGCCTACCCTTTTCATGCCCTTGCTCACAAACTTCCAATACTTAACGAAAAACCTGTGCCAACCCTGGCCAACTTTACCAAACCCCGCAAGCACCTGTTACAAGCGACAACCTCCAAAAGATCCCTTATACACCTGTCTCCACAAACCTGGCCTAAACCAAAGAATAAACCCGAAAGACTCCACACAGATAACATTCTTAAAAAGAGGGATGGGAGGGTGGGGCCAAGAAAACTATTACTAACTACCCTGCTGCCAGCTACCAGGTAACCAAAACCTAAAATGGTGGCTGGCAAATTCCCTCATAGGATTATATAAGCATAGGGCTACTTGGGCTACAATTGGGCTATAATTGGGCTACACCCTGAAAAAGCTCAAAACTACAAAATGGCCAATCCGGCCAGCCCAGGCCCCTCCCAAACTGCTGGGGGAGGCAGACCTCACTACGTTCAGTTGCCCCCCAAGTCCCCCTTGGGAGGGAGGTGGGCAAGCCAAACAGAGACCCATTTTGTGTGTGAAAAAGACAGCTTTATTGAAACAGGTGCATATTACAAAATACCTAACTGGCAACTGCCTTACAAAACGAAAGCCTTGCTGTACATGAAATAGCTGATCCCCCTTGCCCCTACGATCCACTCAAATGTCCCCCCACCCTGGCATTAACGTAACAATAACATTACACAGTATTGTAGTTAAAATGTTTTCCCCCAATGACACCCTGTTTCCTACCTGCCTTCCTGCAACTGTAACTAACAAACATCTATCCTGAAACTTAGACTACCTGCCTACCCTTTTCCTGCCCTTGCTCACAAACATCCAAGACTTAACGAAAAACCTGTGCCAACCCTGGCCAACTTGTCTAAACCCCGCCACCCAGGAAAAAAGGGGTGACGGCCACTACTGCCTAGGCCCCTTTTTTCTGCCCTCACCTGTCCTATAGGCCACTGAGTTTCTAGGGTGGCTCTGAACATTTAACATTCTGGCTAAACACCTTCCTAATGTCCAACAAATAAAGGTCCATTCCCAGCCTTGACAAGTGGACCCCGTCTCCTCCCAAAAATTCCACTGCATCAAAGCGAATGTCCCTGTGCACAATTCTACCAAAACTCAATTCCATGCAAAAACGAGACATCTCTGTTTTAAGCTTCCTCCTGACTCTGTCCACTGCTCCTGGATTACTTGCCCCCGCCAGACCCGGCGGGGCACAACGTAGTCCATACCACAAAACATCCTGACCACTGTTGTTTAATTAGTGCTAAGTCCGTCTTCATGCTTCTCCTCAAGACTATGCCCTTCTCTTTACACAAATTGTTTCCACCCAAATATATGACCAAAATGACCGGACACCGACCCCGAACTAGCAGACCGTTAAGACACGGAATGAGCTCCTTTCAAAACATGCTCCCTTTTCTTTTCCGTAACACTTTAAACAGTTTATTATTATAACCAAGATTCTGTCCAAAATAACTTTCTCGTGCTTGTACGTGGGCCAACTTCACAAAGGAGTGTCCCATAACCCAGATTTACATTTCCAACGAAAGGGGGGCCAGCCACCGAACCTGAAACGAGAACCATTGCGTGAATTTATGCATTGAAACAACTGCGCTAAATTTCTTATCCCTGCTGTAAAAAGTATCGCTTATAACAATCTGAGGATCCCCTCCCCAAGCGCATGATATCACCCTGTTTCCACCCTCTATTGCTTGCCTCAGATGCTGCCCCAATCTGGAAAGAGTGTGCCCCAATTCCTGCACTGTGTATGCCAATTCCTTAAGGGCCTTCCTCAGCACAGCTGGTAATTAGAAGGCTTAACCTCTTTTCCCATTCGCATGCACAAAAACGGATTCCCCGATCTCCTTGGATGCTGCTCGTCAGTGAAGCCCCCATCTATAAGGGCAAGTAGGTTTAGTCAATGGAGCCTACAACAACACCCATTTTCCCTTGCCCTTTAGATCCCTTTTGGACTTTTTTTTCCCGTATATGTATACCCGCATTGCGCAAGACCACATCTTCCCACCCGATCCCCCCACCCCTTCCGTCCCCTAACAACTCAGACACTCTAAATGCACCAAAAAACATCCACCATCAGTGTGGAAAACAGACATGACTCAAAGGCATCCGTGAAAATCCTAGGCAAAAGCTGTATTACGCTGCTCAGCAACTACCATGACAAGGGTCTCCTGACCGTATTCAGCTGGCCACGCTCCCTGGCCCACCCTTCCAGCATCCTTGAGTCAAATTCATCCACCGAAGGCATGTAACCCCACAGCAATTTACCCATGGATGCAATTCCTGCCAATTTCCTTGCAATTGATACCCTGGGTAAGCCTTTTCCAATCATATCCAGGATAAACTGAATCACATTGTTCCTTCGCTGTAACTCATTCGAGCGCCGCTGGCTGGTCCTGGTCAAGGCCTGTCCCGTGAGCCCCCCTACTAAGCTTTCTGCTGCCCCCGCCTTAGCCCCCCTTCCCCCTCTTCTCAAATTTAAACCTTTGCCCTCCAAACCAGCTGACCCTCCCTGTGCAAGGTAAGCATCCACTTGACCCACTCTCCTAATGGCCCTCACCTCCTTATTCCATGAGGTGAAAACATCTAGCCCTTCCCAGGCATTACTACCCCCCCCGGCGGTTTCTCAATCCCCCAGGATCCCCTCCTCTTGCTCCCAACATCCATTTGAGCCCGGGCCTTGCCCAAACTCCCTCTATCTTCCTCCGCTCTCCACTCCCCAAACCCAAGTTCCCATTCAAAATCCCTCAGGCCCTCACCCTGCCTAACCCAACCGGGTATACCCCCTCTACCTCCCAAACCCCAAAACCGCCCTTGCACACTCTCGCCGGAGCCTCGAAATGCGCACGAGGCTCTGGTGCATGTTGGGAGAAAGGGGGCGCTCTTCGGGCCTAAGAGCAGCCCCTAAAACTCCCAGTTTTTCTTCTCGCCCGCCTAGGGGACGTGCAGGCCAAGACGGCGGCTGCCATTCACAAGCAAACTATTACTAGCTACCCAAGAAAACTATTACTAGTTACCCTGCTGCCAGCCACCAGGTCACCAAAACCTAAAATGGTGGCTGGCAAATCCCCTCATAGGATTATATAAGCCGCTCTTCGGGCCTAAGAGCAGCCCCTAAAACTCTGTTTTTCTTCTCTCCCGCCTAGGGGACGTGCAGGCCAAGACAGCGACTGCCATTCACAAGAAAACTATTACTAGCTACCCATGAAAACTATTACTAGTTACCCTGCTGCCAGCCACCAGGCCACCAAAACCTAACATGGTGGCTGGCAAATCCCCTCATAGGATTATATAAGCATAGGGCTACTTGGTCTATGATTGGGCTACAATTGGGCTACACCCCAAAAAAGCCCCAAACCACAAAATGGTCAATCCGGCCAGCCCAGAACCATCCCAAACTATCCGGGGGACAGACCTCACTATGTTCAGCTGCCCCCACAAACCCCCCCATCTCGGACAAGAAATCTGCGTTACAGTGATCTGTGGTGGACCTCAAACCAAAACGGTTGCAAGGAAATAAACCACCTCAGTATTCTAGGGTTATTCCACTTAGTTCGGCTCATCCATGTCAAGGGGGCATGCTCTGTGTATAGAATGAGTGGGTTACCCTCCAGGTAATATCACAACTTTTTAAAAGCCAATTTAAGGGCTGAACATTCTATTTCAATGACCGGGTAACATTGTTCTGTAGGAAAGAGTTTTCTGATGATGAATAGGACGGGACTTCAAGACCTTCATTATTAGACTGAGAAAGGACCGATCCTATCCCCATGTATGAGGCATCTGTAAGAAAAATAAAGATTTTAATACAATTTGGAGACGCTGAGACTGGACTCAAAGTGATGGCCTGCTTCAGTTCCTTAAAGGCTTCTATGACTGCAGTGGAGGGTGGTTGGTGGTACTTATTGGTCACTCCTTTTTTTAGCAGATTGGTTAGGGGTCTGCTTTGTCAGAATAATGGGGTAGAAACCTATAGTATTCAAGAGGGCCAAGAAAGACTTCCCATTTAATATGTGGAAAAGGAGTTTAATGAGACCATTACCTAAGACATACTCCAAAGACCTCACTTTCCTATATCCTGCTCTTGATTTTTTTGCCTTGATATGCAAGTTAGCTTTTCCCAGTTCTTGAAGGATTGCGTGAAGGTGGTTAAGATGGTCTTTCAAAGTATTGCTGAAGATGACGATGTCATGCAGATAAGCGGAGGAGGAAGCTTGATGGTTCTTTAATTCTCGGTTTATTAACTAATAAAATGTAGGGGGTTCAGTGAAGGCCAAAGGGCAAGACAATAAATTGAAATAAGCTGTACAGTATAGAAAAGGCTGTCTTTTCTTGGTCCTCCTTTTGAAGATGTACTTGCCAGTATCCCTTGGTAAGGTCAATGATAGTATTATAACATGCTTTTCTTAGTTTTTATTATCAGCTCATCAATCCTGGGGAGGGAAGACCCATCAAATTTGGATACCTCTGTTGATCGCTCTGAAGTCAATGCAGAAATTTATAGTGCCATCTGGCTTAGGGACCAATACTCTAGGGGACGACCAATTACTTTGTGATGGTTCTATTACGCCCATCTGCAACATTTGTTCAACTTCATTCTCGATTGCCTGTCTTCTAGCAGCAGGCATCTGATATGGTTTTTATGTTTTATGAAAAAAAAACACTTGTGTGGGGATGGCTTGTTCTGCTAATTGCGTTCTTCCTGGGAGATCAGAAAACAAAGAGGAAAAAGGTTGAAGTGTTTTTAAGAGCCCACTCTGCAGTTATTCCTTCAAGAATTCATTGAAGGGAAGCTGCCCCAGAGTACTAGGGGGGCTCTCCACTGCAGTCACTGCTTGTACTTATCGGGTAAGAGGTCCCAACCATTTCTTCAATAGATTGACATGATAATTCTGCTCTTTGTTAGGGGATATACGTAAATGATAGGAAACTTAGACCTCATTTTCTAAAACCAAGAAATAAAAGAGTCCCCCTCAGAACACATAAAGACCAATAGCGGAATGAGACAGTAGTTAGTCCCTGCTGCCTGGGAGGAACTGAAGAGAAAAAGGAGAGACAAAGAGGCAGCACCGACCACTATCAAGCAAGGAAGGACAATGGAACAAACAAATCAAAAGCAGGGGGATGGCTTTAAGCCAACATGACAAAATACAACAGGTCTTGAATGCTCAACCTAAAAAGAGTCTTTAGAGTATATCCATGTAGGCCTCTTTCGTTTTCTAGATCTTATCCGGTAAATCTCTTAATCAATCCCTAGATAGTTCACTATGAATTTCTTTATTTCCTTGAATGGGGTATCTCCCTGGGTGTTCATTATTTGGTATGCTGCCTGGGCTTCTCTAGTCAGAAGACGGAGGAGAAAAAAAGAACACTTTTCTCTAGGCTAAGCATGAGTCCTAGCAGCTCATTTGAAGTATAACAATAAAGCATCAGGGTTTTCGCCCACAATATGCTTTGGTAAGTATAATGTGGAAGTAGAACCAAACCAGAAGTCAATTGAAACTGATCTTTATTCAAATGGTCCAACTGTGACTAGACCCCATTGCAGAATATCTCTCGGTCCGCTTTGGTCGAGGACATTTGCCTTTCTAATACCCATTCTAATTTCCTCTGTCCTTGTACTAATTGCTGTACCACGGTATCAATTATGTAACAATGGAGGGCTGCCTGCTTTCTCAACCATGGGTTGCTTGGCATCTGATTGACAACACAAGATAGTTGGGTTTTGGAAGTAGGTATTTATTTGTACAGTTATTTTTACCTTGATAAAATTCTCAAGTCTTCTGTTTTCTCTTTTCCTTCTTTCTAGAATGGCCGGACGTCTGGTCCATGGGCCCCCTCGAAACAAGGAAACAATCCACAGGTGAGTCTCTTATACCTTTTCCCAGAGTAAGTTTAATACAGGTGCCCTTGCCTTTCTCTGGGTATACCGTCTCTTGTGAGGTTAGTGAGGTGTGAGGGGTTCGATTTCTTTATAGTTGTGGAAGCCAAATAAAAGATAGTGCCCAAATGTGAGTAAGAAAAGAGAAACAAAATTGGAATAGAAGGAATCCTCTTCTTTTAACATGCACCTGGTCTTTCTTACAAGCTGCATGGTCCTTTTAGTCTTTGATGGCCCAGCTCAATTTCCAACCAGGTTGAGTGAGTAAGAGCGGTGGTTAAAGGTGGTGCTCCAGACCAGCTACTTCTAGTCTTAGAAGAGATTTCAGATCTTAACCGTGGCTTAGCAGTTTTAGGACAAGTGAAAGAGTTTCATGTAGCATGCGAAACCTCATAAAAGATTAAACGAAAACCCACCTGTAATTTATGACACTCCACCTCCCTCCTCCGTTAATACTGAAGTTCCCATGTTGGCCTTATCATAGGCTCCATTTAGATCCTTGTGTGGCCCCTCCATCCATCAGTGCTGGAATAGCAACTGGTCACGTTCCTGGGCGAGCCACGCTCCTCCTGGTGCGTGGCTGGGTGAAGCATCCTGCCAATGTCCCTCCTGCCATTAAGAGATCCTCCCATCAGCATTTTTATTCCCCTGGACTCCGTACAGCTTGTCCAGTCTCAGATATTCTCCCATTGTAGTGCAGTCCTCAGCATCCACACCCTTTTGGTCTCTAGGTACTCAATCTTTTTTAAAGGGTCTTGGGTGAGCAGTATCGGGGAAAAACGTATCCTCTTCCCGTCTTTTTGTAGCAATCAGGATAGGATTTCCTGTTGTCCCTTCAAATGATGCCTGACTTTGTCCTTCCTCTATTTCTGTGATATCCTCGAAGGCCTGAAAAAGTAAAAGGATTTTGTGATTTGGTTTTTCAGGGGGAGCGACGGGCACGGGCCAAGACACGTCATCCGGTAAGTCCTCATTGTTCAGCCCTTCACCCCCTCCATTTTGACACTACTGTAGAGTATATTTGCATCCACTAAACTGGTGTACAGTGGAGTGCTATAGACTGGAGTGTTGTACAGTCTAGGAGCATGTATTGGAATATCGTATATTGAAATAGCATTCAGTTGAGTGGCATACAGTAGACTCAGGTACAGTGAAGTGGTGTAAAGTGGAATAGCGTACACTGAAGTGGACTACAATGAAGTACCATAAGGTGGAGTGACATATAGTTTAGTAGTGCACAGTGGGCTTACGTAAAGTACGTAAATTGGCGAATGGCGAATATCCAAATGGGGGTATAACCGGGCTCCAGTCCCTCCGTCTCTCAGGCTGCAAGGCTGCAGTAGGCCCCGTCACTACTCCAGGCCCCACGTGTAGGCGTACACTCCCCC
This sequence comes from Lissotriton helveticus, assembly GCF_964261635.1. Classification (NCBI taxonomy): domain Eukaryota; kingdom Metazoa; phylum Chordata; class Amphibia; order Caudata; family Salamandridae; genus Lissotriton; species Lissotriton helveticus. Next base: position 1,316,491,095 of record NC_136057.1, on the reverse strand, counting down.
ATTCTCCCTGTTGAGGCCTGCAGATGGGGGAGCCTCGCACAAACCAGCCGAGTAGCGCTTGCTCTGTCACTTCCTCTCACTGCCAGCACACGGAGTCCCTAAAGCTCTTCACTGATAAAGAGGGTGTCCCCTTCAGGGAGATGTGATAGCCCCGGGTCCCTTATGTAGCTTCTGGTGGTGTGCTAGCTCTAGGCCGGATCCAGGCCTCCTCCGCCCGCAGCTCGGGCCCGGCCGCCACCACACTCCGGCCCAGACTCCTCCCGTGCTCCTGTACGGATCACGAGCGCCAGCTGACCCCACTGGCCGAAGCTCTTGCGGTCGGAGGCCCGCTGTGCACCCGCCTCAGGGCCGCCCTGTACCCGCCGGAGACCCAGCTGCGTGTGGCTCGCCAGGCCCCGCTGCTACCCAGGGATCCGGCCGCTCACCTCCGTTGCTTCCACAGTGCACTCTGCACCAACTCACTAGCGGCACCTCTCACCTTCACCACCAGGCACCGGAGAAGTCGCCGCCAGCCCCAAAAGCCGCAACCAGCTCGCTGTCGGGGACACAGGATTTTGCCGGCCTCACCAACACAGTCCAGGCCCTGCTGCCATTTTCGCCTCTGCTGCCTCCGGCCACGTGGATTCCTCTCTCACTGTCCCACTAGTCACTCGGCTCCACCGGAGCAGTATCGGCGGCACTCAGAGTCCAGGAGTGAGCTCCCCCTCAATACCAAGCTGCTGGCTGGAGGCAATGCTGCTGCTGGCCAAGTTGGGTGCCGGAGAGCGGGGAGAGGATGTGGAACACATCTTACTCGTTCAGCATCTTGGCCACGTCCCCCAGCCATATAGGTTTAATCACAATTTTCCATTGTTGTATGGTCAGCGTTTTGCTAACTTATGGGTTAGGGTGTTATATATAATTAAGTATTACGTTTTATTGTTATTTACTACCTAATACCACTTTGTCAGTTGTAATAGGTTACCTTTTTGTTTACAAATGTGTAGATATTGTCGACCTATGGATTTTTTGATATTTTCACCTTTAGTAATGTTGGGCCCGTTTGTGGAATCTCAGTGAAATGTAACATACTTGTTCCACCCGTTTTATTGTGGAAGTTGTAGAAGTTTTGTATGGTTTGGTCAAGGGGATCCAATAAAAAGAAGGTCCCAAAACGTGTGTAATTACAATATATTTCATGTACACTTTTGTATTTTCCGTTCCGTGGAAACCACCAGTCACATTTTGATACAATGTGGCAGAATTACATATTATAGTGTCCACATGAATATTTTGTGTAGGTTAGGTAAGTAGTGTAACTAATTTGTAAGTTTTAGGGTTTTTAAAGTTAGTGATATCTGTTGTGTTTTTTAGCGAAATATGGAGGTATTTCGAGATAGTACCACAGTTCATAGTGTTTACAAGTCATTAGCTGATTGTGTAATCTTTGGCTTTAGAAAAGTTAAACGCAGCTATGTTTTTGGGTACACTTTGCCCATTTCCTTTGTTACGCCTTCAGATGTAGGTAAGTATTCATGGGGTTGTATTTTTGCCCTAACTATTACCACTTTAGTGTAAAAGATTTAAATATTTCTATATATTTTAAAAAACACAGAGAGCACGGTAGTACCGTGGTAGCCTAAAAATATTTTGTAAGGTTAACATTTTTCTTTTTTATTTCTATAAATGTTTATAGCAGTGTATTCTAAGCTGTGTTGTTTTGTAAAGTAGCAGGGTAATTTTTACCTATTAGCACGCTACTCCATACAGAATTTTACAGTTTTTTGTATATATTCAAATATGCATAAAATGTTAAATACACTTTAGCACATTATATTTATAAAATATAGTGTCTGCTTATTTGCAATTTGTTTAAAATATTTTTTTTACGGTACTTTGGTACTTCCGATTAAAGAAAATATATATATTTAAACGTATAAATATTTTTCTCTACCTATTACCCTTTTCCTAAAGTGGTAATAGGTAGGGAAAAATACCAAACCTAATACTTACCTACAATGAATGGTGTAATGCAGAACACAGGGAAACTTGAACTGAAAATAACATGGCTGCCTTCAACTTTTGTAAAGGCAGTCATTAGCCAATCAGCTAATGACCTGTCATCATTATATACCTGGAAAGTACTGCGGTACTGCTGTGGCCACAGATATAGCTAAATTTAAAACACTTAAAACATAACAAATACTTACCCTACTTACCTCCAGTACTCACAATATCATCTGCACACCATTACATATAATCCTCCCAAATGTTGTGAAATTCAGACTTACAGTTTTCCTGCTACACGAAATACAAAAGTCTATGTAAAATGCATTGGATTTTACACCCATTTTGGAATCCCCCTTTTTTCTTTGCACCCCCTTGATGAAACACAATGAAACCTTCAGGACTTTCAGAATAACACCGGGCAGTAGGTCTGCAAAGTTTCACGGATGTTCGTCAAACGGATGCAAAGAGATTAAGGGACAGAAATCTCTATCTCCAGTCACCCTAACTATAACTACAGAATGGCTACTGCCACTGTGTAATACCTTAACTAGGAGTACCTCTGTCTGTAACAACAACCAATCAGTGTTGATGGGACATGTCTACTGTTGCTGATTGTTAGAGAAGAAATATTTCACAAAAAAAGCTTTTTTTTGCATTAGGTGTTCTCTTTAATGTGTTCAACATGATATAAAATCATATAATGTTTCCCTTTTGACCTAAAAATGAGGATAGCAAATTATTTTTTTTTAAAGTGTGGAATTAGCATTCACTTTTATTGGTAATAAAATGATTAGTTTCCATATTATGCAATGCTGTATTATTGTTCCACAAATGCAGTATAATGCCCTTACAACTTGCTCAGCATAATATGGACCTGACTTTGCGGAAATGAGAGCACCACCACACTTGATTAGGTCATAAAGACTAAAATTGAACCTGAGAAACTTTTATTAGTTAGCATAGTTTGTCTTTCACTGAGAACTCTTTCTGACTTTTTTTTTTACCATTAGAGTTTGCCTCCAACTGCAGTGAATAGTGAAAAGGCAATGAGACGCATAATAAGCAGTTCCTCCTCTAATATACTGCTTTCATACAAACTAAATCGAACAATGTTTCCCAGTTCAGTGAAGGTTAAGTGCAGTGGCGGCTCGCACAGGTAAGTGGGATGTATCAGGGCAGGGTGCAGCGGGGGGGGGAGTCGACCTACGACAGAATGGGTATTATTTTTTTATTTAATTATATATATTCCGTAGTCTGTCGACTTCCCCCGCCCACCCTGCCCCGCCCCCACTCAGCCTCACCGCATTTACTCGTGCCGGCTGCTGTTGGTTAAGTGGACCAGCGAGGATTTTCTAAAACCTGAGTTCAACAATATGATTGCTCATCTTGTTACGTATTGCCACCAGAAAGTTCATTCAATGTCATCCGTGTTTATTTTTGACCGCTACAATGTTCAAAGACTCTAATTCCTTTACCCTCATATAACATACTTAATCGCCAGTTTGTATATGATAGTAATGTAAACTTTTCCCAGAATGTCATGGCTTGTTTCTGACATGTGCTATTTTTAAAAGTTATTTGTATGCCAAGACAAATCTTTAGGTGCTTATACATTTATCATTTCCCATCAGTGAGATTAATTCCTCGTGGTGGTATTGACATATCCAAGCTCTTAAATGTATTGCATGGCCTTCACTCATGCCTCTTTCACCAATGAAAAATAGTTTGAAAACATAAACCAAAAGTTGCACTGTTATAATGGATGTGTAATGCCATTCATGAATAGACAACCTTTACGTAAACATGATACGACATGTTAACTTTGCTGGCTGTATACTGCTTATAAGATCCTGAAAATGTACATGTATGTTTTTTGTCCTCGAAGTTTGAATAAAAACAAGTTAAAAAAAAACAATGAGAAAGAGGTCAAGGGCCTCAAACACCCTGTAATCAACATAGATAAAACTGATCGATTTGTGAAAGCAATGTGTAATATGAGGAGTATGCATTATTGTGTCTTTTTGTAAAAGTTACGGTATTTTTTTTTATTTACTCCAGCGACCTATTTCTGATGTACTTGTGCAGAGGCAAATTAAAATAGCTGAGAAAACATCAATTCAACAGGTTAGTATATTCCGCCTGTTGATATATATCAGTGGAAAACGTAAATGTATTATATTCAGAAGTGATTCACTCATGCTTATCACACAAAGAGAAAGCCAGAGAGAAGTCTGAGAAAGACCTGGGCCCCATGTTATATTCTTCATCGTCTGTACCTTCCGTATTTGCTAATGCACACATTTCAGAGCACAAAGAGACTCTTGTGTAGTGACTCTGGTACATAGTAAGAACAATTCCAGACTATTTCCTTTGTCTGTATTTATACTTGGTTTCAGGGTATTTCTCCACAGAGAAACCAAAACCTTGCATGTTCCTGAGCATGATTATACAGAACGAGTTCATATCTGAGTTTATTACTCATATTAAAACCTTCAGACCCATTTAGAGAGTCATGAAAAATAAGTAACAGCACCATGAATTGGAGATAGGAACCCCACACATGGAATTAAAGGTATTAACCCAATTGTAGCTAAGAACAGTGTGTAACAAACACAAACAGTGTTTCTAAAGTGTTTCTGATATTTAAAAGATTAGTGTTTTAACATAAAAATGGACAAGACATGAGTCTGCATCCACTTCGCCTTCCAGAAACCCACCACACACCACCGCACCCAACAGATCCCCCGCCGCTGCTGGAGCAAAATCACGAAGAACAACTACACGCAAACATCGCTCTCAGCCCACCCACCGAACCCTACAATTTTGATGACGCTGCCCACAGCCTCAGACACTGGATCGAGGACTGCGCCAACACCCTCGCCCCACTGAAGAAACCCCACCACAGAGACACCAGCAAGAGGGCCTGCTGGTTCACCCCAGAACTCCTAGCCTCCAAGCACGCCTGCTGGAAACTAGAGAAGAAATGACACAGTGAACAAACTCCGGACAGCCACGCAGCACACAAGGACGCCATCCGCAACCACCACCACCTCATCAGGGCGGCCAAGAGGACCTCCTTCAAAGACCGCCTCGACAACAACGCACACAATAGCAAGGAGCTCTTCAACATTGTGAAGGAACTCTCCAACACCAACGACATCCCGCCGTCGCAAGCCCTGTGCGAATCCTTTGCCACCTTCTTTCACCGCAAGACAGCCGACATCCACGACAGCTTCAACACCCAGACAGCCCTAACAGACAGCAACACAACAGACCCTCTGCACACCATCGACCGCAACCCCCTGCTAGCCTAGGCCAGCGTGAGCATCGATAACACCATCAAGACCATGCACACAATCCACTCCAGCTCTCCGTCAGACCCATTCCTGCACCACGTCTTCAGCAGAGCAAGCAGCTCCATCGCTCCCCACCTGCGCAACGGCATCAATCTCTCACGCGAGACCGCGACCTTCCCAGAGATCTGGAAACACGCCGAGATCAACGCCCTACTCAAAAAAGCTAAGGCAGACCCATGAGACCTCAAGAACTTCTGGCCCATCTCTCTGCTCTCCTTCCCGGCCAAGGTCATCGAGAAAACCATCAACAGACAACTAACCCGATACCTCAAAGAAAACAGAATCCTGGACCCTTCCCAGTCAGGGTTCCGCAGCAACCACAGCACCGAGACTGCCCTCATCGCCACCACCGACGACATCAGGACCCTGCTGGATAACGGCGAGACCGCAGCACTCATCCTCCTAGACCTCTCTGCCGCCTTCGACACCGTCTGCCACCGCACACTACGTGCACGCCTCCATGCCGCAAGGATCCAAGACAAGGCTCTGGATTGGACCACCTCCTTCCTCCCCGGCAGAACCCTTCAGCCTGGGACGACTCCTGGTGGCCGACGGCACTGGGGGCAGCCTAGACACCCACCGACCACGAAGCAACCTGGGAATCATCTTTGACTCAACGCTCTCAATGAGCAAGCAAGTCAACGCAGTCTCCTTCTCCTGCTTCAACACCCTCTGCATGGTCCGCAAGATCTCTAGATGGATCCCGACAGATACAAGAAAGACAGTCACCCAGGCCCTCGTTAGCAGCAGACTCGACTGCGGAAACACCCTCTATGCAGGAGCCTCGACCAAGCTCATCAAACGACTACAACGCTTCCAAAACGCCTCGGCATGACCGATCCTCGACGTACCAAGCCACAGCCACATCACCCCCCACCTGAGAAACCTGCACTGGCTCCCCGTCAACAAGAGGATATCCTTCAAGCTCCTCACCCACGCACACAGGGCACTCCACACGACCGGCCCAGCCTCCTTCTACATCCCCAACTGCCAGCTACACTCTCCCGACCTTTCACTCGCCACCGTCCCGCGCATCCGAAGAACAACCACCGGTGGGAGATCCTTCTCCCACCTTGCCGCCAAGACATGGATCACCCTCCTACGACAGACCCAAGACCTGCTGACCTTCAGGAGGATACTCAAGACCTGGCTGTTCAATCAGTAGCGCCCCCCAGCGCCTTGAGACCCTCGCTGGTTTGTTGTGCCCTTGAAAATAATTGATTGATTGATTGTATTGTATTGGAACTATTTAAGGGTGTCTACATAACTGATATAAGTATTTAATAATTACTGTTTGACCAAAGAGTTACCAAAAATCGATTTTTTTCAATGTGGAATTATCACTAGTTTTTTGTTGATGATAAAATGATTAGCTTTTCCATGTTGTAATGCTGTACAACTGTGTCACAAATGAAATATAATATCTTTACATCACACTCAACACTGGTTTTAGCTGGGTCTGGTATTGTCTTAACTAGGGTACCTCTGTTGTTGTGTGGGTTATAGAAAAACAAAGGGTGATGATGGACGGAGCTTTGACAATACAAACACTCACCCCCAGTCAACTGATCTCGGTTTAATTCGTCACCGTTCTTTAGCTCACTCCGCCACCCCAGTTCAGACATGGCCATATGCAAATCAGTCTGACCCTGTGCTTCATGGGAACAGTCCAGCCCGAACTGCCAAGCCATGTCTTCCCTGGACCGGAATCAAGCTTCCCAGGACCGGTTTCTGGCATTACAGCCGTCTTCAGCCGGCTTGCTTGACTCCAGTGGCAAAGTGAGCAAGGGACTCACGTCTGAGCATACCCTGCCAACTTAGGGCGAACAAAGAAAAACCAAAGGTGATGATGGACGGAGCGTTGACAATACAAACACTCACCCCCAGTCAACTGATCTGGGTTTTACATAGTATTGCAGTTAATACTTTTCTCCCAATGACACCCCGCTCCCTACCTGCCTTCCTGCAACTATATCTAACAAACATCTTTCCTGAAACTTAGACTACCTGCCTACCCTTTTCCTGCCCTTGCTCACAAACTTCGAATACTTAACGAAAAACCTGTGCCAACCCAGGCCAACTTTACCAAGCCCCGCAAGCACCTGTTCCAAGCGACAACCTCCATAACATCCTTATATACCTGTCTCCACAAACCTGGCCTAAACCAAAGAATAAACCAGAAAGACTCCACCCAGATACAATTCTTTTTTTAAAATAAATTCTTTTTATTTGCATTTTTCAAACAATAGAAACATAATAAGCATGTCACATAAGATTGTCCACCAAACCCTGCCCTCCCCCCACCCACCACCCACCATCTCCAGAGTTGCACACAGCAGGTCTCTTTGCCTGCATACAGTAACGTGTCATCTACTTCTACAATACGTAACAGCAGCCGAGTCCCTCCCCCGAATGCCAGGGCTAAAAGCAGGACACTTCGCACTCTTTCAAAGACCCCCATCCAAACCATGAAAACGTCTCCACATCCCCCACACTCTATTAAATTTCTTCAGGCAACCTCTAGCTTTGTATTTAAACCTTCCGGCTGCCATGTATATATCCATTCCGCTCCTCCATTCATCTAGTCTAGGGGGGTTGAAGCTCCCCAGGCCTCAGCCACATCCCTCTTAGCTACACGGCCAAAGTAAAAAAAAATAAGTGCGGTCGGGTCAAATCCACATCATTTGTTATCCCAAGAGAACCAATTTAGGCTCCATTGGTAGGGCAGTTTCAAGTATTTCACCAAGTTCCCCCATTATCCTGGCCCAGTAGCTCTGGATGACTCTACATTCCCAGATAGTATGATAAAAGTTTCCCTCTGCATTTCCGCATCTTACACAATTAGGGTCTATCATAATAGACTCTATGGAGAATTTTAAATTGGATGAGTCGGAGCCGGGATTTTATTGCCACTTTCCTAGGATGCATCAGAGCAGTCTCCCAGTCAAGTGTGTCCATCTCCCCCAGATTTGATTCCCACTTATCTTTCAGTTTCACCAGTTTGTCCAGCATGTTGTTAAGCAAAGTTTTGTAAGTCAAGGAAACTAGTTTCTCCGAGACCTGTTCCTGCAGTAGACGACCCTCTAGTGGAGCATACTCCGGCAACGGGCCTGAGAGCGCCCCCTCTGCCTGCCAGGAATGGCGTACTTGTGCATATTTCAGACCCAGATAACATTCTTAAAAAGAGGGATGGGAGGGTGGGGCCAAGAACTCTATTACTAGCTACCCTGCTGCCAGACACCAGGTCACCAAAACCTAAAATGGTGGCTGGCAAATCCCCTCATAGGATTATATAAGCATAGGGCTACTTGGGCTACAATTGGGCTATAATTGGGCTACACCCTGAAAAAGCTCAAAACTACAAAATGGCCAATCCGGCCAGCCCAGGCCCCTCCCAAACTGCTGGGGGGCAGACCTCACTACGTTTGGTTGCCTCCCAAGTCGCCCTTGGGAGGGAGGTGGGTAAGCCAAACCGAGACCCATTTTGTGTGTGAAAAAGACAGCTTTATTGAAACAGGTGCATATTACAAAATCACTAACTGGCAACTGCCTTACAAAACTAAAGCCTTGCTATACATCAAATAGCTGACCCCTGATCCCCCCACTTCTACGATCCCCTCAAATGTTCCCCCACCCTGGCATTAATGTAACAGCAACATTACATAGTATTGCAGTTAAAACTTTTCTCCCAATGACACCCCATTCCCTACCTGCCTACCTGCAACTGTATCTAACAAACATCTTTCCTGAAACTTAGACTACCTGCCTACCCTTTTCATGCCCTTGCTCACAAACTTCCAATACTTAACGAAAAACCTGTGCCAACCCTGGCCAACTTTACCAAACCCCGCAAGCACCTGTTACAAGCGACAACCTCCATAAGATCCCTTATACACCTGTCTCCACAAACCTGGCCTAAACCAAAGAATAAACCCGAAAGACTCCACACAGATAACATTCTTAAAAAGAGGGATGGGAGGGTGGGGCCAAGAAAACTATTACTAACTACCCTTCTGCCAGCTACCAGGTAACCAAAACCTAAAATGGTGGCTGGCAAATTCCCTCATAGGATTATATAAGCATAGGGCTACTTGGTCTACAATTGGGCTATAATTGGGCTACACCCTGAAAAAGCTCAAAACTACAACATGGCCAATCCGGCCAGCCCAGGCCCCTCCCAAACTGCTGGGGGAGGCAGACCTCACTACGTTCGGTTGCCCCCCAAGTCCCCCTTGGGAGGGAGGTGGGCAAGCCAAACCGAGACCCATTTTGTGTGTGAAAAAGACAGCTTTATTGAAACAGGTGCATATTATAAAATACCTAACTGGCAACTGCCTTACAAAACGAAAGCCTAGCTATACATGAAATAGCTGATCGCCCTGCCCCTACGATACACTCAAATGTTCCCCCACCCTGGCATTAACGTAACAATAACATTACACAGTATTGTAGTTAAAATGTTTTCCCCCAATGACACCCTGTTTCCTACCTGCCTTCCTGCAACTGTAACTAACAAACATCTATCCTGAAACTTAGACTACCTGCCTACCCTTTTCCTGCCCTTGCTCACAAACATCCAATACTTAACGAAAAACCTGTGCCAACCCTGGCCAACTTGTCTAAACCCCGCCACCCAGGAAAAAAAGGGTGACGGCCACTACTGCCTAGGCCCCTTTTTTCTGCCCTCACCTGTCCTATAGGCCACTGAGTTTCTAGGGTGGCTCTGAACATTTAACATTCTGGCTAAACACCTTCCTAATGTCCAACAAATAAAGGTCCATTCCCAGCCTTGACAAGTGGACCCCGTCTCCTCCCAAAAATTCCACTGCATCAAAGCGAATGTCCCTGTGCACAATTCTACCAAAACTCAATTCCATGCAAAAACGAGACATCTCTGTTTTAAGCTTCCTCCTGACTCTGTCCACTGCTCCTGGATTAATTGCCCCCACCAGACCCGGCGGGGCACAACGTAGTCCATACCACAAAACATCCTGACCACTGTTGTTTAATTAGTGCTAAGTCCGTCTTCATGCTTCTCCTCAGGACTATGCCCTTCTCTTTACACAAATTGTTTCCATCCAAATATATGACCAAAATGTCCGGACACCGACCCCGAACTAGCTGACCGTTAAGACACGGAATGAGCTCCTTTCAAAACATGCTCCCTTTTCTTTTCCGTAACACTTTAAACAGTTTATTATTATAACCAAGATTCTGTCCAAAATAACTTTCTCGTGCTTGTACGTGGGCCAACTTCACAAAGGAGTGTCCCATAACCCAGATTTACATTTCCAACGAAAGGGGGGCCAGCCACCGAACCTGAAACGAGAACCATTGCGTGAATTTATGCATTGAAACAACTGCGCTAAATTCCTTATCCCTGCTGTAAAAAGTATCGCTTATAACAATCTGAGGATCCCCTCCCCAAGCGCATGATATCACCCTGTTTCCACCCTCTATTGCTTGCCTCAGATGCTGCCCCAATCTGGAAAGAGTGTACCCCAATTCCTGCACTGTATATGCCAATTCCTTCAGGGCCTTCCTCAGCACAGCTGGTAATTAGAAGGCTGCAACTCTTTTCCCATTCGCATGCACAAAAACGGATTCCCCGATCTCCTTGGATGCTGCTCGTCAGTGAAGCCCCCATCTATAAGGGCAAGTAAGTTTAGTCAATGGAGCCTACAACAACACCCATTTTCCCTTGCCCTTTAGATCACTTTTGGACTTTTTTTTACCGTATATGTATACCCGCATTGCGCAAGACCACATCTTCCCACCCGATCCCCCCACCCCTTCCGTCCCCTAACAACTCAGACACTCTAAATGCACCAAAAAACATCCACCATCAGTGTGGAAAACAGACATGACTCAAAGGCATCCGTACAAATCTTGGGCAAAAGCTGTATTACGCTGCTCAGCAACTGCCATGACAAGGGTCTCCTGACTGTATTCAGCTGGCCACACTCCCTGGCCCACCCTTCTAGCATCCTTGAGTCAAATTCATCCACCGAAGGCATGTAACCCCAGAGCAATTTACCCATGGATGGAATTCCTGCTAATTTCCTTGCAATTGATACCCTGGGTAAGCCTTTTCCAATCATATTCAGGATAAACTGAATCACATTGTTCCTTCGCTGTAACTCATTCGAGCGCCGCTGGCTGGTCCTGGTCAAGACCTGTCCCATGAGCCCCCCTACTAAGCTTTCTGCTGCCCCCGCCTTAGCCCCCCTTCCCCCTCTTCTCAAATTTAAACCTTTGCCCTCCAAACCAGCTGACCCTCCCTGTGCAAGGTAAGCATCCACTTGACCCACTCTCCTAATGGCCCTCACCTCCTTATTCCATGAGGTGAAAATATCTAGCCTTTCCCAGGCATTACTACCCCCCCCCGGCGGTTTCCCAATCCCCCAGGATCCCCTCCTCTTGCTCCCAACATCCATTTGAGCCCGGGCCTTGCCCAAACTCCCTCTATCTTCCTCCGCTCTCCACTCCCCAAACCCAAGTTCCCATTCAAAATCCCTCAGGCCCTCCCCCTGCCTAACCCAACCGGGTATACCCCCTCTACCTCCCAAACCCCAAAACCGCCCTTGCACACTCTCGCCGGAGCCTCGAAATGCGCACGAGGCTCTGGTGCATGTTGGGAGAAAGGGGGCGGTCTTCAGGCCTAAGAGCAGCGCCTAAAACTCCCAGTTTTTCTTCTCTCCCGCCTAGGGGACGTGCAGGCCAAGACGGCGGCTGCCATTCACAAGCAAACTATTACTAGCTACCCAAGAAAACTATTACTAGTTACCCTGCTGCCAGACACCAGGTCACCAAAACCTAAAATGGTGGCTGGCAAATCCCCTCATAGGATTATATAAGCCGCTCTTCGGGCCTAAGAGCAGCCCCTAAAACTCTGTTTTTCTTCTCGCCCGCCTAGGGGACGTGCAGGCCAAGACAGCGGCTGCCATTCACAAGAAAACTATTACTAGCTACCCATGAAAACTATTACTAGTTACCCTGCTGCCAGCCACCAGGCCACCAAAACCTAACATGGTGGCTGGCAAATCCCCTCATAGGATTATATAGGCATAGGGCTACTTGGGCTATGATTGGGCTACAATTGGGCTACACCCCAAAAAAGCCCAACACCACAAAATGGTCAATCCGGCCAGCCCAGAACCATCCCAAACTATCCGGGGGACAGACCTCACTATGTTCAGCTGCCCCCACAAACCCCCCCATCTCGGACAAGAAATCTGCGTTACAGTGATCTGTGGTGGACCTCAAACCAAAACGGTTGCAAGGAAATAAACCACCTCAGTATTTTAGGGTTATTCCACTTAGTTCGGCTCATCCATGTCAAGGGGGCATGCTCTGTGTATAGAATGAGTGGGTTACCCTTCAGGTAATATCACAACTTTTTAAAAGCCAATTTAAGGGCTGAACAGTCTATTTCAATGACCGGGTAACATTGTTCTGTAGGAAAGAGTTTTCTGATGATGAATAGGACGGGACTTCAAGACCTTCATTATTAGACTGAGAAAGGACCGATCCTATCCCCATGTATGAGGCATCTGTCAGAAAAAGAAAGATTTTAATACAATTTGGAGACGCTGAGACTGGACTCAAAGTGATGGCCTGCTTCAGTTCCTTAAAGGCTTCTATGACTGCAGTGGAGGGTGGTTGGTGGTCCTTATTGGTCACTCCTTTTTTTAGCAGATTGGTTAGGGGTCTGCTTTGTCAGAATAATGGGGTAGAAACCTATAGAATTCAAGAGGGCCAAGAAAGACTTCCCAATTAATATGTGGAAAAGGAGTTTAATGAGACCATTACCTAAGACATACTCCAAAGTCCTCACTTTCCTATATCCTTGTCTTGATTTTTTTGCCTTGATATGCAAGTTAGCTTTTCCCAGTTCTTGAAGGATTGCGTGAAGGTGGTTAAGATGGTCTTTCAAAGTATTGCTGAAGATGACGATGTCATGCAGATAAGCGGAGGAGGAAGCTTGATGGTTCTATAATTCTCGGTTTATTAACTAATAAAATGTAGGGGGTTCAGTGAAGACCAAAGGGCAAGACAATAAATTGAAATAAGCTGTACAGTATAGAAAAGGCTGTCTTTTCTTAGTCCTCCTTTTTAAGATGTACTTGCCAGTATCCCTTGGTAAGGTCAATGATAGTATTATAACATGCTTTTCTTAGTTCTTATTATCAGCTCATCAATCCTGGGGAGGGAAGAACCATCAAATTTGGATACCTCTGTTGATCGCTCTGAAGTCAATGCAGAAATTTATAGTGCCATCTGGCTTAGGGACCAATACTATAGGGGACGACCAATTACTTTGTGACGGTTCTATTACGCCCATCTGCAACATTTGTTCAACTTCTTTCTCGATTGCCTGTCTTCTAGCAGCAGGCATGATATGGTTTTTATGTTTTATGAAAAAAAACACTTGTGTGGGGATGGCTTGTTCTGCTAATTGCGTTCTTCCTGGGAGATCAGAAAACAAAGAGGAAAAAGGTTGAAGTGTTTTTAAGAGCCCACTCTGCAGTTATTCCTTCAAGAATTCATTGAAGGGAAGCTGCCCCAGAGTCCTAGGGGGGCTCTCCACTGCAGTCACTGCTTGTACTTATCGGGTAAGAGGTCCCAACCATTTCTTCAATAGATTGACATGATAATTCTGCTCTTTGTTAGGGGATATACGTAAATGATAGGAAACTTAGACCTCATTTTCTAAAACCAAGAAATAAAAGAGTCCCCCTCAGAACACATAAAGACCAATAGCGGAATGAGACAGTAGTTAGTCCCTGCTGCCTGGGAGTAACTGAAGAGAAAAAGGAGAGACAAAGAGGCAGCACCAACCACTATCAAGCAAGGATTTTTAAAGGACAATGAAACAAACAAATCAAAAGCAGGGGGATGGCTTTAAGCCAACATGACAAAATACAACAGGTCTTGAATGCTCAACCTAAAAAGAGTCTTTGGAGTATATCCATGTAGGCCTCTTTCGTTTTCTAGATCTTATCCGGTAAATCTCGTAATCAATCCCTAGATAGTTCCATATGAATTTCTTTATTTCCTTGAATAGGCTATCTCCCTGGGTGTTCATTATTTGGTATGCTGCCTGGGTTTCTCTAGTCAGAAGATGGAGGAGAAAAAAATAACACTTTTCTCTAGGCTAAGCATGAGTCCTAGCAGCTCATTTGAAGTATAACAATAAAGCATCATGGTTTTTGCCCACAATATGCTTTTGTAAGTATAATGTGGAAGTAGAACCAAACCAGAAGTCAATTGAAACTGATCTTTATTCAAATGGTCCAACTGTGACTAGACCCCATTGCAGAATATCTCTCGGTCCGCTTTGGTCGAGGACATTTGCCTCTCTAATACCCATTCTAATTTCCTCTGTCCTTGTACTAATTGCTGTACCACGGTATCAATTATGTAACAATGGAGGGCTGCCTGCTTTCTCAACCATGGGTTGCTTGGCATCTGATTGACAACACAAGATAGTTGGGTTTTGGAAGTAGGTATTTATTTGTACAGTTATTTTTACCTTGATAACATTCTCAAGTCTTCTGTTTTCTGTTTTCCTTCTTTCTAGAATGGCCGGAAGTCTGGTCCATGGGCCCCCTCGAAACAAGGAAACAAGCCACAGGTGAGTCTCTTATACCTTTTCCCAGAGTAAGGTTAATACAGGTGCCCTTGCCTTTCTCTGGGTATACCGTCTCTTGTGAGGTTAGTGAGGTGTGAGGGGTTCGATTTCTCTATAGTTGTGGAAGCCAAATAAAAGATAGTGCCCAAATGTGAGTAAGAAAAGAGAAACAAAATTGGAATAGAAGGAATCCTCTTCTTTTAACATGCACCTGGTCTTTCTTACAAGCTGCATGGTCCTTTTAGTCTTTGATGGCCCAGCTCAATTTCCAACCAGGTTGAGTGAGTAAGAGCGGTGGTTTAAGGTGGTGCTCCAGACCAGCTACTTCTAGTCTTAGAAGAGATTTCAGATCTTAACCGTGGCTTACAGTTTTAGGACAAGTGAAGGAGTTTCATGTAGCATGCGAAACCTCATAAAAGATTAAACGAAAACCCACCTGTAATTTATGACACTCCACCTCCCTCCTCCGTTAATACTGAAGTTCCCATGTTGGCCTTATCATAGGCTCCATTTAGATCCTTGTGTGGCCCCTCCATCCATCAGTGCTGGAATAGCAACTGGTCACGATCCTGGGCGAGCCACGCTCCTCCTGGTGCGTGGCTGGGTGAAGCATCCTGCCAATGTCCCTCCTGCCATTAAGAGATCCTCCCATCAGCATTTTTATTCCCCTGGACTCCGTACAGCTTGTCCAGTCTCAGATATTCTCCCATTGTAGTGCAGTCCTCAGCATCCACACCCTTTTGGTCTCTAGGTACTCAATCTTTTTTAAAGGGTCTTGGGTGAGCAGTATCGGGGAAAAACGTATCCTCTTCCCGTCTTTTTGTAGCAATCAGGATAGGATTTCCTGTTGTCCCTTCAAATGATGCCTGACTTTGTCCTTCCTCTATTTCTGTGATATCCTCGAAGGCCTGAAAAAGTAAAAGGATTTTGTGATTTGGTTTTTCAGGGGGAGCGCCGGGCACGGGCCAAGACACGTCATCCGGTAAGTCCTCATTGTTCAGCCCTTCACCCCCTCCATTTTGACACTACTGTAGAGTATATTTGCATCCATATGTAGCTTCTGGTGGTGTGCTAGCTCTATGCCGGATCCAGGCCTCCTCCGCCCGCAGCTCGGGCCCGGCCGCCACCACACTCCGGCCCAGACTCCTCCCGTGCTCCTGTACGGATCACGAACGCCAGCTGACCCCACTGGCCGAAGCTCTGGCGGTCGGAGGCCCGCTGTGCACCCGCCTCAGGGCCGCCCTGTACCCGCCGGAGACCCAGCTGCGTGTGGCTCGCCAGGCCCCGCTGCTACCCAGGGATCCGTCCGCTCACCTCCGTTGCTTCCACAGTGCACTCTGCACCAACTCACTAGCGGCACCTCTCACCTTCACCACCAGGCACCGGAGAAGTCGCCGCCAGCCCCAAAAGCCGCCACCACCTCGCTGTCGGGGACACAGGATTTTGCCGGCCTCACCAACACAGTCCAGGCCCGGCTGCCATTTTCGCCTCTGCTGCCTCCGGCCATGTGGATTCCTCTCTCACCGTCCCACTAGTCACTCGGCTCCACCGGAGCGGTATCGGCGGCACTCAGAGTCCAGGAGTGAGCTCCCCTCATTACCAAGCTGCTGGCTGGAGGCAATGCTGCTGCTGGCCAAGTTGGGTGCCGGAGAGCGGGGAGAGGATGTGGAACACATCTTACTCGTTCAGCATCTTGGCCACGCCCCACAGCCATATAGGTTTAATCACAATTTTCCATTGTTGTATGGTCAGCGTTTTGCTAACTTATGGGTTATGGTGTTATATATAATTAACCACTTGGGAGCTAGTAAACAAACCTCCCCAGTGCTGCGCTGTCCATTATCCGGTGCTGAACTGGACGTCCAGCGGTCGCACGCAGCACTGGGGAGGTAGTGCCCGTGACGACCGTTGGCCGACGGCAGCACTTAAGGGGTTAAGTATTACTTTTTATTGTTATTTACTACCTAATACCACTTTGTCAGTTGTAATAGGTTACCTTTTTGTTTACAGATGTGTAGATATTATCGACCTATGGATTTTTTGATATTTTCTCCTTTAGTAATGTTGGGCCCGTTTGTGGAATCTCAGTGAAATGTAACATACTTGTTCCACCCGTTTTATTGTGGAAGTTGTAGAAGTTTTGTATGGTTTGGTCAAGGGGATCCAATAAAAAGAAGGTCCCAAAACGTGTGTAATTACAATATATTTCACGTACACTTTTGTATTTTCCGTTCCGTGGAAACCGCCAGTCACATTTTGTTACAATGTGGCAGAATTACATATTATAGTGCCCACATGAATATTTTGTGTAGGTTAGGTAAGTAGTGTAACTAATTTGTAAGTTTTAGGGTTTTTAAAGTTAGTGATATCTGTTGTGTTTTTTAGCGAAATATGGAGGTATTTCGAGATAGTACCACAGTTCATAGTGTTTACAAGTCATTAGCTGATTGTGTAATCTTTGGCTTTAGAAAAGTTAAACGCAGCTATGTTTTTGGGTACACTTTGCCCATTTTCTTTGTTACGCCTTCAGATGTAGGTAAGTATTCATGGGTTGTATTTTTGCCCTAACTATTACCACTTTAGTGTAAAATATTTAAATATTTTAAAAAACACAGAGAGCACGGTAGTACCGTGGTAGCCTAAAAATATTTTGTAAGGTTAACATTTTTCTTTTTTATTTCTATAAATGTTTATAGCAGTGTATTCTAAGCTGTGTTGTTTTGTAAAGTAGCAGGGTAATTTTTACCTATTAGCACGCTACTCCATACAGAATTTTACAGTTTTTTGTATATATTCAAATATGCATAACATGTTAAATACACTTTAGCACATTATATTTATAAAATATAGTGTCTGCTTATTTGCCACTTTTTTAAAAATATTTTTTTACGGTACTTTGGTACTTCCGATTAAAGAAAATATATATATTTAAACTTATAAATATTTTTCTCTACCTATTACCCTTTTCCTAAAGTGGTAATAGGTAGGGAAAACTACCAAACCTAATACTTACCTACAATGAATGGTGTAATGCAGAACACAGGGAAACTTGAACTGAAAATAACATGGCTGCCTTCAACTTTTGTAAAGGCAGTCATTAGCCAATCAGCTAATGACCTGTCATCATTATATACCTGGAAAGTACTGCGGTACTGCTGTGGCCACAGATATAGCTAAATTTAAAACACTTAAAACATAACAAATACTTACCCTACTTACCTCCAGTACTCACAATATCATCTGCACACCATTACATATAATCCTCCCAAATGTTGTGAAATTCAGACTTACAGTTTTCCTGCTACACGAAATACAAAGGTTTATGTAAAATGCATTTGATTTTACACCCATTTTGGAATACCCTTTTTTCTTTGCACCCCCTTGATGAAACACAATGAAACCTTCAGGACTTTCAGAATAACACGGGGCAGTAGGTCTGCAAAGTTTCACGGATGTTCGTCAAACGGATGCAAAGAGATTAAGGGACAGAAATCTCTATCTCCAGTCACCCTAACTATAACTACAGAATGGCTACTGCCACTGTGTAATACCTTAACTAGGAGTACCTCTGTCTGTAACAACAACCAATCAGTGTTGATGGGACATGTCTACTGTTGCTGATTGTTAGAGAAGAAATATTTCACAAAAAAAGCTTTTTTTGCATTAGGTGTTCTCTTTAATGTTTTCAACATGATATAAATCATATAATGTTTCCCTTTTGACCTAAAAATGAGGATAGCAAATTTTTTTTTTTTAAAGTGTGGAATTAGCATTCACTTTTGTTGGTAATAAAATGATTAGTTTCCATATTATGCAATGCTGTATTATTGTTCCACAAATGCAGTATAATGCCCTTACAACTTGCTCAGCATAATATGGACCTGACTTTGCGGAAATGAGAGCACCACCACACTTGATTAGGTCATAAAGACTAAAATTGAACCTGAGAAACTTTTATTAGTTAGCATAGTTTGTCTTTCACTGAGAACTCTTTCTGACTTTTTTTTACCATTAGAGTTTGCCTCCAACTGCAGTGAATAGTGAAAAGGCAATGAGACGCATAATAAGCAGTTCCTCCTCTAATATACTGCTTTCATACAAAATAAATCGAACAATGTTTCCCAGTTCAGTGAAGGTTAAGTGCAGTGGCGGCTCGCACAGGTAAGTGGGATGTATCGGGGCAGGGCACAGCGGGGGAGGGAGTCGACCTACGACAGAATGGGTATTATTTTTTTATTTAATTATATATATTCCGTAGTCTGTCGACTTCCCCCGCCCACCCTGCCCCGCCCCCACTCAGCCTCACCGCATTTACTCGTGCCGGCTGCTGTTGGTTAAGTGGACCAGCGAGGATTTTCTAAAACCTGAGTTCAACAATATGATTGCTCATCTTGTTACGTATTGCCACCAGAAAGTTCATTCAATGTCATCCGTGTTTATTTTTGACCGCTACAATGTTCAAAGACTCTAATTCCTTTACCCTCATATAACATACTTAATCGCCAGTTTGTATATGATAGTAATGTAAACTTTTCCCAGAATGTCATGGCTTGTTTCTGCCATGTGCTATTTTTAAAGGTTATTTGTATGCCAAGACAAATCTTTAGGTGCTCATACATTTATCAATTTCCCATCAGTGAGATTAATTCCTCGTGGTGGTATTGACATATCCAAGCTCTTAAATGTATTGCTTGGCCTTCACTCATGCCTCTATCACCAATGAAAAATAGTTTGAAAACATAAACCAAAACTTGCACTGTTATAATGGATGTGTAATGCCGCTCATGAATAGACAGCTTTTACGTAAACATGATACGACATGTTAACTTCGCTGGCTGTATACTGCTTATGAGATCCTGAAAATGTACATGTATGTTTTTTGTCCTCGAAGTTTTAATAAAAACAAGTTTAAAAAAAAACAATGAGAAAGAGGTCAAGGGCCTCAAACACTCTGTAATCAACATAGATAAAACTGATCGATTTGTGAAAGCAATGTGTAATATGAGTAGTATGCATTATTGTGTCTTTTTGTAAAAGTTACGGTATTTTTTTTATTCACTCCAGCGACCTATTTCTGATGTACTTGTGCAGAAGAAAAATAAAATAGCTGAGAAAACATCAATTGAACAGGTTAGTATATTCCGCCTGTTAATATATATCTGTGGAAAACGTAAATGTATTATATTCAGAAGTGAGTCACTCATGCTTATCACACAAAGAGAAAGCCAGAGGCAAGTCGGTGAAAGACCTGGGCCCCATGTTAGATTCTTCATCGTCTGTATCTTCCATGTTTGCTAATGCACACATTTCAGAGCACAAAGAGATTTATGTCTTGTGTAGTGACTCTGGTACATAGTAAGAACAATTCCAGACTATTTCCTTTTCCTGTATTTATACTTGGTTTCAAGGTATTTCTCCACAGAGAAACCAAAACCTTGCATGTTCCTGAGCATGATTATACAGAACGAGTTCATATCTGAGTTTATTACTCATATTAAAACCTTCAGACCCATTTAGAGAGTCATGAAAAATATGTGACAGCACCATGAATTGGAGATAGGAACCCCACACATGGAATTAAAGGTGTTAACCCAATTGTAGCTAAGAATAGGGTGTAACAAACACAAACAGTGTTTCTAAAGTGTTTCTGATATTTAAAAGATTAGTGTTTTAACATAAAAATGGACAAGACATGGGTCTGCATCCACTTCGCCTTCCAGAAACCCACCCCACACACCACCGCACCCAACAGATCCCCCACCGCTGCTGGAGCAAAATCACAGAAGAACAACTACACGCAAACCTCGCTCTCAGCCCACCCACGAACCCTCCAAATTTGATGACGCTGCCCACAGCCTCAGACGCTGGATCGAGGACTGCGCCAACACCCTCGCCCCACTGAAGAACCCCCCCCCCTCAGAGACACCAGCAAGAGGGCCTGCTGGTTCACCCCAGAACTCCTAGCCTCCAAGCACGCCTACCGGAAACTAGAGAAGAAATGGCACAGTGAACAAACTCCGGACAGCCACGCAGCACACAAGGACGCCATCCGCAACCACCACCACCTCATCAGGGTGGCCAAGAGGACCTCCTTCAAAGACCGCCTCGACAACAACGCACACAATAGCAAGGAGCTCTTCAACATTGTGAAGGAACTCTCCAACACCAACGACATCCCGCTGTCGCAAGCCCTGTGCGAATCCTTTGCCACCTTCTTTCACCGCAAGACAGCAGACATCCACAACAGCTTCAACACCCAGACAGCCCTAACAGACAGCAACACAACAGACCCTCTGCACACCATCGACCGCGACCCCCTGCTAGCCTAGGCCAGCGTGAGCATCGATGACACCATCAAGACCATGCACACAATCCTCTCCGGCTCTCCGTCAGACCCATTCCCGCACCACGTCTTCAGCAGAGCAAGCAGCTCCATCACTCCCCACCTGCGCAACGTCATCAATCTCTCCTGCGAGACCGCGACCTTCCCAGAGATCTGGAAGCCGCGATCAACGCCCTACTCAAAAAAGCTAAGGCAGACCCATGAGACCTCAAGAACTTCTGGCCCATCTCTCTCCTCTCCTTCCCGGCCAAGGTCATCGAGAAAACCGTCAACAGACAACTAACCCGATACCTCGAAGAAAATAGAATCCTGGACCCTTCCCAGTCGGGGTTCCGCAGCAACCACAGCACCGAGACTGCCCTCATCGCCGCCACAGACGACATCAGGACCCTGCTGGATAACGGCGAGACCGCAGCACTCATCCTCCTAGACCTCTCTGCCGCCTTCGACACCGTCTGCCACCGCACACTACGTGCACGCCTCCACGCCACAGGGATCCAAGACAAGGCTCTGGATTGGACCACCTCCTTCCTCCCCGGCAGAAACCAGAGCGTCCGCCTCCCCCCATTCCGTTCCAAAGCCTCCGAGATCATCTGCGGCGTACCCCAGGGATCCTTCCTCAGCCCGACGCTGTTCAACATTTACATGGCCCCATTCGAACACGTAGCCCGACAGCACGACCTCAACATAATCTCCTACGCCGACGATACTCAGCTGATCCTCTCCCTCACCAAGGACCCCATCACAGCCAAAGCTAACCTCCACGAATGAATGAAGGCAGTCACCATCTGCATGAAGACCAGCCGTCTGAAGCTGAACTCGGACAAGACAGAGGTCCTCATCCTCGGCTCCAACCCTTCAGCCTGGGACGACTCCTAGTGGCCGACGGCACTGGGGGCAGCCTAGACACCCACCGCCCACGAAGCAACCTGGGAATCATCTTTGACTCAACGCTCTCAATGACCAAGCAAGTCAACGCCGTCTACTTCTCCTGCTTCAACACCCTCTGCATGGTCCGCAAGATCTACAGATGGATCCCGACAGATACAAGAAAGATAGTCACCCAGGCCCTCGACAGCAGCAGACTCGACTGCGGAAACACCCTCTATGCGGGAGCCTCGACCGAGCTCATCAAACGACTACAACTCTTCCAAAAAGCCTCGGCATGACCGATCCTCGACGTACCAAGCCACAGCTGCATCACCCCCCACCTGAGAAACCTGCACTGGCTCCCCGTCAACAAGAGGATATGCTTCAAGCTCCTCACCCACGCACACAGGGCACTCCACAAGACCAGCCCAGCCCCTTTCTACATCCCCAACTGCCAGCTACGCTCTCCCGACCTCTCACTCGCCACCGTCCCGCGCATCCGAAGAACAACCACCGTGGGAGATCCTTCTCCCACCACGCCGCCTAGACATGGAACACCCTCCCACTGAGCCTACGACAGACCCAAGACCTGCCGACCTTCAGGAGGACACTCAAGACCTGGCTGTTCAATCAGTAGCGCCCCCCAGCGCCTTGAGACCCTCGCTGGTTTGTTGTGCGCTTGAAAATAATTGATTGATTGATTGTATTGTATTGGAACTATTCAAGGGTGTCTACATAACCGATATAAGTATTTAATAATTACTGTTTGACCAAAGAGTTTCCAAAAATCGATTTTTTTCAATGTGGAATGAGCACTAGTTTTTTGTTGGTGATAAAATGATTAGCTTTTCCATGTTGTAATGCTGTACAACTGTGTCACAAATGCAATATAATATCTTTACATCACACTCAACACTGGTTTTAGCTGGGTCTGGTATTGTCTTAACTAGGGTACCTCTGTTGTTGTGTGGGTTATAGAGACATATAACCAGTACTTTCAACAGGCCTGTACTGTTCGGTACGGAATACAAGCACTTTTTTATGTTGAGAAGAAGAGTACCAGCAATAGCTTGAATTGGAGAGCACCAGCACTTCGCTGAAAAAAGCAGGTACTCTGGCACAGAGTACCTGCACTTCTGTTTTTCCATTTCAAGCACTGGATTTATTCCACACCTCTGAAAACTCTACATTAATTCTCATAGTTTGTCATTCATCGAGAACTCTTTCTGATGTTTTCTTTTACCACTAGATTCAGTCTAGTGCAGTAGATAGTAAAAAGGTCACGAAGGACACAGTAAGTTGTTTGTTATCTAATATATACTGTTTTATGCTAAAAACCCAAAACAGATTCTTGTTAATTTAAGAGCAGGTGCATCAGCTTGGATGTCTTAAAAGCAGAATACATGTATACAATTGTTCATGTTGTTAAATATCCATACATGACAAACAATGTATTTCAACCTTATTTACTTCCTTTTAGAATTCTCTAAGACTCTCACTGCTTTAGCTCTTCACTCCAAATCTTTCCATCTCTTTTATCACCATTTCAGCACTCTTTATATAAAAGTATTGACATTTTTTTTCATATTGTGAACTTTTCTGGAAATCTGTTCTTTTCAACTACTATCTATATACTGTGACACTTTTTAAGGATTTTCATACACCTGCCCATTTCCCATCAGCCAAATTCAATTTTTGGAGAGGTAATCACATACCTCTATTTGTCACATTATTTTATATTCACACTTATGGCTCCATCACTGGTAAAGTTCTCAGGCTTAGAAAGAAACCCAGTGATCAGAGCAATTGCAATTCTTTGATGTCTGTAATTGAAATGTAAAATGATGAGCACACATCATTTTTGTTGTTGTAAACGTTAGCTCTGATTTTTTATTTCTTCCAGTCACCTGCATTCAGTGCTGCTGTTCAGAAGATGGATCAGACAATCGAGAAAAAACCCCATGACAAGGTTAGTGTATTAAGTCTGTTAATATACAATTGAGAAACGCTGAAGAATATCCTGTTTGGCACTGAGTTGGTAATGCTTATCATGCTAAGAGAGAACATTAGAGACATACTTTGACTTTTATACAGAAAAGATCAGGACCTGGCCCCGAGCATAGGTTATCCACCCTCTGGAGCATCTTGGTTTTGCTGATGCACACATTTCAGAACCTATTGAGGCTGAAGTCTTGGGCATTGGCATCGCAGAAACTGTTCCAGGCTATTCTCTTCATGCTATTCACACATCTGTTCTCTGATTATTAGTGCTTCATTTGAGTTGGTGAGGGCCACTGACACTCCTTTTGGGGACCGGCACTTATTTTTCTTCATCAGACATTTACTGAGAAAAAGAAAGGAAAAAACAAAAAGCAGAAATTCAGAGGAAGAGAAAAATGGAAAAACCATCACTAAGAGAGAAAGCAATTACAGGCAAGTGTAAGAAAGGAACAGGGAGTGCCCGGTAGTAAATTAAAAGGCATGAAGTGGATTTAGGACTGTGCAGCCTTGATCATTTTCATGTCAACCTTTAATTTACCGGCATCCATCTTCTGAGCAGTTTTAGGCACTGGCCCTCAACCATTCTTTATTACTCCTGCTCCTTTAGTCCAGTCCACTCCTCAGACATGAATTACACCATCTATCCGAGTTTGCATTAATTAGTTATTATGAATGAATAGTTGTCTTCTGTATTCATACTATGCACCCTCAAACTTATTTAGAGATTTGTAAAGATTTGTGACAGTACCACACATTATTTAGAGAATTCCCACAGAAGGTATTCAAAGTATTAACACAACAATAGCTGAAAATGGGGAGTTCAATGCAGAGAGAGTGTTTCCACAACTTTTTTGACATTTTTGTATAGAATTTGGATGTAAAAAGTGACAGACATCAGTGGATCCCAAAGGAACATCTTAAGAGTGACGTCTTCTGAACGATGTTACAATACATCTAAAACAACAGCTGATGTCATCAGCAAAGAGGTTAGAATGCCTACTGTTGCTGATTGTTATAGATGCACAAGTGGGCAAAATACATTTCTTTCTTTACCCTGGACGGCTTCTTTAAGGGTGTCAACATGACCAAGGAAACTATTTAAGGATTCCTATTTGATCAAAAAATGATGATAAAAGTGCCCCTTCAAATAGTAAGGAATTAGCACTAGCTGGTAATAAAAGTATTAGGTTCCTATTAAGTAATGCTGTATTATTGTGTCACAAATGCAGTTTAATAACCATACAGCATGTTCAACAAAAAGCTGTCATCAATTATGAAGGATTATCTTTCATGGAAGTCTCTTTCTAACTTTCTCTGCTACCATTAGAGTCTTCCTCCCGCATTGGACAGCGAAGAGGCCACGAGAGAAACAGAAAGTAGTTTTGTTCTCTAATATATATGCTGCTTATCTGAGAAAAGCCAAACAGAGTTCACAGTTTATTGAAGTTTGGTCTTCCTAAAAGCAGAATATATTTATAAAATTGTTCATTTTGTTACGTACCTCCACTCGAGAAGCAGTTCAATGTCATTTGTACCTATTTCCCTCTTAAAACAATCGAGGACGCTCACTGCTTTAGCTCCTTTATTCCACATCTCTTCCTCTTCACTCATCAATGTTAATATTGCTTCAGCACTTTATCCCCAAACTGTACATAGAAGTATTGTAAAGGTTTTCCAGAGTTTCATGAACTTTTCTAGAAATCTGTTGTTTTTAATTACCATCTATATTCTGAAACAATTTTTAAAATGCTCATATACCTTTCGATTTCCCATCAGTCACATTAATTTCTTGAGGAGGTAATCACATACCTCCATTTTTTAACATTATTTGTTGTCTAATGCTTTTGATTCCATCACAAACCTAGTGATCACATCGAGAAAATTCAAGGATTTGTAAAAAGGTAATACACAATTGTGAGAAGTTAGCCTGGCATATGATATCCACTATTCTAGTGGGCACCTTGCACCAGTCTAATCGAACCTTATTGATGGTGGTTGGAAAGTCAACCTTATAGACAAGCTATCCTAGTGGTAGCATGGACCAGCAGTCTTAGGCTAAAACTTCAGAGAGCATGTGAAGCCAGCTGTTTTACCAATTATAATCCCTTGAATACCAAATGAAAGGACACCACACCAGGTATATATCAAATATATATGTATTTATTTCTAACACAACCCCTCTGCACTCTTTATGAGGTCAGAGATCGAAGTACATCACAAGTTACTCAATTAGCATACGATAAGTTGCACACATACAGTTTTGCCCTAGAGGCCTCACAAACCATATACTAAGTAAGTGGTATAAGGACCACTACAGAAATAGTGAATAGGCCTATGGAATCACTGAGGCTACACTACACAACCAGAGGTTAGGAAGGAGGAGACCCACGGGAGACTCCTGCAGTGTCTAAACACAGGCGCGGGTTCCCATTGACTCATAATGGAGAACGAAGAAGTTACAGAGTTACTCTTTTAGGGCACTTCCGGGTGGACTATGACAAAACCCCTTTAGACTAGGACACCGCGAGAGTCAAGACCCACGGGAGCACCAGAGTACTCGTGTTACCACACCCAGGGAAGCCGGGTGCATAGGTGCCTTTTGGTGTCGGGTTTTGTCGATGCTTTCAATGGAGATCTGCAAAGAAGTGCTGCAGGCGGCCAGAGGAAGAGTGTCCGGGTGGATCCAAGGGTGGATCGAAGAACTGAAGAACCTGAAGGCAGAGGGGACAGAGTCTGGGTCACTAGCCAGTGACCAGGAAGGAACCATGAAGGAACCAGGCGATGTCGCGATGATCTCAGGTGAAGAGGTGAAGCTTGACTCTGCAGCCACGAGGACCAGAAGGGGTCGATGACAACCAGGCGCTGGAGTCGAGCGGCGCCACAAAGGATCTAGTTGACTGCGGTGTCGGTATCCGGACTGGACCCAACAAGCCTTGGCAAACGCAATCCACGCAGGAAGTGAAGATGGGCTTCCGGTCAGACCAGCAAGGTTTGGGGAGTTTCTCCTTTGCAGGGAAGCTGGAGCAAGCCTGGAGCAACCAGGAAAGCAAGGTTTGTCTTCAGGGGGCTCACTAGCCAGAGGGCTAGCAACCGGGAAGACGCATCAAGCTGAAATGCAAGAGCGGGCCCCACGCGGCACTCGTGGAGTGAGGGGTGCTGAGCTTCGGTGCAAATGGTGCTCGGGTCTGGGGCTTTTCGTACTCAAATGCACAACTGCAAGGGTACCTTGGTAGTTGAGCTGTTAGCAAAATGCAGGATATCCAGGGAGTCCGGTCCCACGTCTCTAGTGTCTGCCACGGGTCTCAGCTTTGCTGTGGATGTGGGTTGGAGTCAGAGAAGTCTGGAAGTCTAGTTCCTGTGTCACTGAGTCTTCGGGATCCATCGGGAGCAGCGACAAAGCAGACCGGCAAGTTACTGATGGTGCCTGTTTGCACAGGGTGGTCACTCCTTGACCACAAGGAAGATGTCTTCAGCCTTCTAGTCGAAATAGAACGTCGAAGGTCCAAGAGTTTGTATCAGATAATCTAAAGTCCTGGGGACAAAGCTCCTATCTTTACACTAATCTTAGGGCCTGGATTACCTGCTAGGTCCCTCCTATGGGTGGAGTTTGGAAGGGGGTGGTTAAACATCCCTTTCCCTTTGTCCAGTTTCGCGCCAGAGCGTGGCTGGAGTGCCCCAGCAACTGGTTTGAACCGGGCTATGCATGGAGCACCTTGTGTGCCCCAGGCAGTGTCTCGTTTTGCAGCCCTCCATGCCCCAATACACTAAAAGCCTGTCTGGGGAGGTGCTAGCACCTCCCAAGGCAGGAAACCTATTGTCCAGGCCTACCCTGCCGGAATTTCGTCCAGCAGCAGGAGGTCAGACTCGTGTCTGTGGCAGCAGCATATATTTTGTGATGCTGAGGCTCTGTTTAACTTTAACCTGGTAAAGCAGTAACCAACATGTCTTCTCCCTCTAGAAGGGTGGAATGCTACCCCCGATGCCAGAATTGGCAGGGGGGGGGGGGGGCAGTATTCCAAAGTGTTTGACACCTTACATGACATGTTTTGATAAAGCCAAACCAAAGTGAGCATTAACCGTGAGGGTTATAATGCACTTAAGAGTATATGATATGGCTATATCATAGAACAGCTATAAGGAGATGGTTCAGAACGCTGCAGAGGGGCTCAGCTCATGCCAGAGCACCCTTTCACATAAAACCAAGCACTCTGCATCCAGGATTGTCGAGGCATACCATAGGAGTGACTTATAGGTGCATATGTGTCTATATATAAGGTAGATATAGGTATACTATATCTAAGTAAGGGGTGATTACACCACCTTACCCAAGCTGAGTGATCAGCCTGTGGTGTCAGTTTGGATGGCCAGCCAGGGGTGGCATAATACATGCTGTAGCCCCTGGTAGGCCTTGGATGCACCTATGCCCTGGGTACCTATGGTACACTATACAGGGGCTCACAGAGGTGACCCAATTCCCAATCAGGTATGTACCTAAAGTACATGGTGTCCAATTTTTAGAGAGAGCAGATAGCCTGGGGCCCTGAATAGCAGGATCCCAGGCCAACTAAGTCGAAAACCAGCAAAACACTAGGCAAAATGTTGGGGTAACCATATAGTCAGATATCCACCTTCCTACAACAATCACAAGCACCCATAATATTTTTTTCTTTAACATTTTGGTTTTGATTTGGTTTCTTCCAGTCACCAATACCTAATGTTCCTCACCAGAAGCTGGATCAGACAATTGATAAAAAATCATGTGAAGAGGTTAGTATAACCAGTGCGTTAATATATATTTGTCAAACACTGAGGAATACTCTGTGTGGCACTGTGTTGCTCATGGTTATCTTGGTAGGAGAGAACTACAGACACACTCTGTCCATTATCTATAAAAGACCAGGCCTGGATCCACGGTTAGATTCTTAATCTTCTGCACCATCTTGGTTTTGTTGATGCACACATTTCAGAGCTTATTCAGGCTAAAGTCTTGTGCATTGACTGGGCACATAGTATGAACTGTTTCGGACCATTCTTTTCACACTAGTAACCTCTCTGCTCTTTGGTTTAGGCAGCCCTTATCTATTCTTTATAACTCCTGATCTTTCAATCCAGCCCACCCCTCAGGCACGAAGTACTGTCTGTCCAAGTTCTTTTTCAATTTCCTGTATGTGACCTTTTAAAGACATGTACTTCTTTATATATATTTCGTATCTGTCATTGATCAAAGATTGTTGGATACGTATTTGCTGTTCCATAAACCCAGTTTCAAGCTAATTTGCCTCAGTGAATCCTGAGCCAAGCATATTTACGAGCACTCATTATAGGGAATGAGTTAATAGTGATGTTCATACCATGAATTTTCAAATTTGTTTGAGGATTCATATAAAATGAGTGACAGTACCACAAATTCCAGATATTAACACAGTCATAGCTCGGAATGGGAAGTTCCATGCAGAAAGAGAATTCCCACAAGTTTTGCTGTTATTTCAAAGTCCGAACTTTCTATGTAAAAATGTACAAGACATGAGTGATTTCAGTTTGAGTATCCTAAATGGACCACCCGGTGAGTTACATCATAATATATTTAAAAACCCTTATCATCAAACATTATACAAAGCCAACTGATGATGATTGTTAGAGTGTGCAAATAGATATTTTTTTTCTTTGAACTTGATGGCTTTGGTAAGGGTGTTGACATGAGCGGCAGAACTATACTATGATTTCTGCTTGACCTAACAAGATAATAAAAATGAATTTTCAGAAACAATGTGGAATTAGCATGAACTGTTGTTGGTGATAAAATGATTATCTTCCATAGTATGTAATGCTTTATTATTGGTTAACAAATGCAATATAATACCCTTACAGCATGTCCAACACTGCTTTTATATGGGTCTGACCTTGTGGACATAAGGACACCACTGCACTTGATTTGGTCATAGAGACTAAAATTGCACCTGAGAAAACCTTCAATAATTACCATAGTTTGTCTTTCATGGAGAACTCTTTCTGACTATCTCTTCTATCATTAGAGTTGGCCTCCAACTGTAGTGGATATGGATAAGGCCATGATTGGCATAGTAAGCAGTTACTTCTCTAATATTTATACTGTTTTTATACTAAAATCTAACATTGTTCCCAGTTCAGTGTAGATTAAGTGATGAAGTGGCTCAGAGAGGATTTCTTAACAACTGAGTTAAATTGCATGGCTGTTCACCTTGGTACATATTGGCACTCTAAAGGCCATTCACTGTCATTCATGCATATTTTCGTCCCCCTAACTCCCCTTGACTCTTAACTCCTTTACCTCTATATACCATACTTCTCCCCCTTCACCTAACCCCTGATTTACCACTTTTGCGCTTTATCCCCAGTTGGTATATAATAGTATTGTATACTTTTTTAGGTCTCGGCTAGCCGCGCGGAAGCGCGTCTCCGCCGAGAACTTATTGTGGCCGTGTCTGCTTCCCAGGAGACACTCCTGGCCGCGCGCAGGCGATTCCAAACTGGCACGCGCACAAGTACGAGCGCTGCGCGAAGCTCTCACACAACACATGCATGCGCATACACAGAAACACACACACAAGCGCACACGCACGCACATACATACAGAACCCCACCCACGCATACACACACGCGCACACACACACACACACGAGTGCACCGCCCCCCCCTTTTTAAACTTACTGTGGCAACCTGGGGTACTCCGCTCTCAGCACGGGCAGGCAGAGTTGACGCTGCGGCTCTTGGCAGCTCCTTTCGCGGGGCTCCCTCTTGGTCAAGGGAGCCCCGCAACACGTGCGCAACCTCCTGTTGTCGGCCCTGGGGCTCTCCACCGCTCACAGGAGCCCCGGGCCACTCGACGCATTTCCTCCGCCTGCCTCCTCTTCCGGTCAGGACGCGGCTCCGCCCCCGTCACAGGCGACCTTGCCTGACTTCCGGTGCGGCCGCGGCGGGATTCCGGGGGCAGTAAGAGTTATTTATTTTTCAATGCTGTTTTATTTCCGTCGCACGTATTTATATATTTATTAACATGCCTTATATATTTATTAACATGCCGGTTCTTAGTAAAGTACATGTCATAGGCTAAGAAAAGTAGGTTATTGCAGTGAACTATATTAATAATGGCAAACCCTTGTTTTCCAATGCTGCTGTGAGTGTGCAGTGAGCGCAAAGTAGTGAGTGCAGAGTAGTGAGTGCAGAGTGAGTGTGCAGAGTAGTGAGTGCAGAGTGAGTGTTCAGAGTGCAGAGTAGTGAGTGCAGAGTAGTGAGTGCAGAGTAGTGAGTGCAGTGTGCAGAGTAGTGAGTGCAGAGTGAGTGTGCAGAGTAGTGAGTGCAGAGTGAGTGTGCAGAGTAGTGAGTAGTGAGTGCAGAGTAGTGAGTGCAGAGTAGTGAGTGCAGAATGAGTGTGCAAAGTAGTGAGTGCAGAGTGAGTGTTCAGAGTGCAGAGGAGTGAGTTCAGAGTAGTGAGTGCAGAGTAGTGAGTGCAGTGTGCAGAGTAGTGAGTGCAGAGTGAGTGTGCAGAGTAGTGAGCAGTGAGTGCAGAGTAGTGAGTGCAGATTAGTGAGTAGTGAGTGCAGAGTAGTGAGTGCAGAGTGAGTGTGCAGAGTAGTGAGTGCAGAGTGAGTGTGCAGAGTAGAGTGTGCAGAGTAGTGAGTGCAGAGTGAGTGTGCAGAGTAGTGAGTGCAGAGTGAGTGTTCAGAGTGCAGAGTAGTGAGTGCAGAGTAGTGAGTAGTGAGTGCAGAGTAGTGAGTGCAGAGTGAGTGTGCAGAGTAGTGAGTGCAGAGTGAGTGTGCAGAGTAGTGAGTGCAGAGTGAGTGTGCAGAGTAGTGAGTAGTGAGTGCAGAGTAGTGAGTGCAGAGTAGTGAGTGCAGAGTAGTGAGTAGTGAGTGCAGAGTGCAGAGTAGTGAGTGCAGAGTGAGTGTGCAGAGTAGTGAGTGCAGAGTGTGTGTTCACAGTGCAGAGTAGTGAGTGCAGCGTAGTGAGTGCAGAGTGAGTGTGCAGAGTAGTGAGTGCAGAGTGAGTGTTCAGAGTGCAGAGTAGTGAGTGCAGAGTGAGTGTGCAGAGTAGTGAGTGCAGAGTGAGTGTGCAGAGTAGTGAGTGCAGAGTGAGTGTTCAGAGTGGTGAGTGCAGAGTGAGTGTGCAGAGTAGTGAGTGCAGAGTGAGTGTGCAGAGTAGTGAGTAGTGAGTGTAGAGTAGTGAGTAGTAAGTGCTGAGTAGTGAGTGCATAGTATTGAGTAGTGCGTGCAGAGTGAGTGTGCAGAGTAGTGAGTAGTGAGTGCAGAGTAGTGAGTGCAGAGTAGTGAGTGCAGAGTAGTGAGTGCAGAGTGCAGAGTAGTCAGTGCAGAGTGAGTGTGCAGAGTAGTGAGTGCAGAGTAGTGAGTAGTGAGTGCAGAGTAGTGAGTGCAGAGTAGTGAGTGCCGAGTAGTGAGTAGTGAGTGCAGAGTAGTGAGTGCAGAGTAGTGAGTGCAAAGTAGTGAGTGCAGAGAAGTGAGTGCAGAGTAGTGAGTAGTGGGTGCAGAGTAGTGAGTAGTGAGTGCAGAGTAGTGAGTAGTGAGTGCAGAGTAGTGAGTGCAGAGTGCAGAGTAGTGAGTGCAGAGTAGTGAGTGCAGAGTAGTGAGTGCAGAGTAGAGTAGTGAGTAGAGAAGTGAGTAGTGAGTGCAGAGTAGTGAGTAGTTAGTTGAGTAGTGAGTAGAGTAGTGAGTAGTGAGTGCAGAGTAGTGAGTAGAGTAGTGAGTAGAGTAGTGAGTAGTGAGTAGAGTAGTGAGTAGAGTAGTGAGTAGTAAGTAGTGAGTAGAGTAGTGAGTAGTGAGTAGAGTAGTGAGTGCAGAGTAGTGAGTAGAGTAGTGAGTAGAGTAGTGAGTAGTGAGTAGAGTAGTGAGTAGTGAGTGCAGAGTAGTGAGTAGTGAGTAGAGTAGTGAGTAGTGAGTAGAGTAGTGAGTAGTGAGTAAAGTAGTGAGTAGTGAGTAGAGTAGTGGGTAGTGAGTGCAGAGTAGTGAGCAGAGTAGTGAGTAGTCAGTAGAGTAGTGAGTAGTGAGTAGAGTAGTGAGTTGAGTAGTGAGTAGTGAGTAGAGTAGTGAGTAGAGTAGTGAGTGCAGAGTAGTGAGTAGTGAGTAGAGTAGTGAGTAGAGTAGTGAGTAGAGTAGTGAGTAGTGAGTAGAGTAGTGAGTGCAGAGTAGTGAGTAGTGAGTAGAGTAGTGAGTAGAGTAGTGAGTAGTGAGTGCAGAGTAGTGAGTAGAGTAGTGAGTAGAGTAGTGAGTAGAGTAGTGAGTAGTGAGTAGTGAGTAGAGTAGTGAGTAGAGTAGTGAGTAGTGAGTAGAGTAGTGAGTAGTGAGTAGAGGAGTGAGTAGTGAGTGCAGAGTAGTGAGTAGAGTAGTGAGTTGAGTAGTGAGTGCAGAGTAGTGAGTAGTGAGTTGAGTAGTGAGTGCAGAGTAGTGAGTAGTGAGTGCAGAGTAGTGAGTGCAGAGTAGTGAGTGCAGAGTAGTGAGTGCAGAGTAGTGAGTGCAGAGTAGTGAGTGCAGAGTAGTGAGTGTGGAGTAGTGAGTGCAGAGTAGTGAGTGCAGAGAAGTGAGTGCAGAGTAGTGAGTAGTGGGTGCAGAGTAGTGAGTAGTGAGTGCAGAGTAGTGAGTAGTGAGTGCAGAGTAGTGAGTAGTGAGTGCAGAGTAGTGAGTGCAGAGTAGTGAGTGCAGAGTAGTGAGTAGAGTAGTGAGTAGAGTAGTGAGTAGAGTAGTGAGTAGAGTAGTGACTAGTGAGTAGTGAGTAGTGAGTAGAGTAGTGAGTAGTGAGTAGAGTAGTGAGTAGTGAGTTGAGTAGTGAGTAGAGTAGTGAGTAGAGTAGTGAGTGCAGAGTAGTGAGTAGTGAGTAGAGTAGTGAGTAGAGTAGTGAGTAGTGAGTGCAGAGTAGTGAGTAGAGTAGTGAGTAGAGTAGTGAGTAGTGAGTCGAGTAGTGAGTAGAGTAGTGAGTAGAGTAGTGAGTAGTGAGTAGTAAGTATTGAGTAGAGTAGTGAGTAGTGAGTAGAGTAGTGAGTGCAGAGTAGTGAGTAGTGAGTAGAGTAGTGAGTAGTGAGTAGTGAGTAGAGTAGTGAGTAGAGTAGTGAGTAGTGAGTAGAGTAGTGGGTAGTGAGTGCAGAGTAGTGAGTAGTGAGTAGAGTAGTGAGTAGAGTAGTGAGTAGAGTAGTGAGTAGTGAGTAGAGTAGTGAGTAGTGACTGCAGAGTAGTGAGTAGTGAGTGCAGAGTAGTGAGTAGAGTAGTGAGTAGAGTAGTGAGTAGTGAGTGCAGAGTAGTGAGTAGTGAGTGCAGAGTAGTGAGTAGTGAGTGCAGAGTAGTGAGTGCAGAGTAGTGAGTGCAGAGTAGTGAGTAGAGTAGTGAGTAGAGTAGTGAGTAGTGAGGTGAGTAGTGAGTAGAGTAGTGAGTAGAGTAGTGAGTAGAGTAGTGAGTAGAGTAGTGAGTAGTGAGTGCAGAGTAGTGAGTAGTGAGTGCAGAGTAGTGAGTGCAGAGTAGTGAGTGCAGAGTAGTGAGTAGTGAGTGCAGAGTAGTGAGTGCAGAGTGAGTGTGCAGAGTAGTGAGTGCAGAGTGAGTGTGCAGAGTAGAGTGTGCAGAGTAGTGAGTGCAGAGTGAGTGTGCAGAGTAGTGAGTGCAGAGTGAGTGTTCAGAGTGCAGAGTAGTGAGTAGTGAGTGCAGAGTAGTGAGTGCAGAGTGAGTGTGCAGAGTAGTGAGTGCAGAGTGAGTGTGCAGAGTAGTGAGTAGTGAGTGCAGAGTAGTGAGTAGTGAGTGCAGAGTAGTGAGTGCAGAGTAGTGAGTAGTGAGTGCAGAGTAGTGAGTGCAGAGTAGTGAGTGCAAAGTAGTGAGTGCAGAGAAGTGAGTGCAGAGTAGTGAGTAGTGGGTGCAGAGTAGTGAGTAGTGAGTGCAGAGTAGTGAGTAGTGAGTGCAGAGTAGTGAGTGCAGAGTGCAGAGTAGTGAGTGCAGAGTAGTGAGTGCAGAGTAGTGAGTGCAGAGTAGTGTGTGCAGAGTAGTGGGTGCAGAGTAGTGAGTGCAGAGTAGTGAGTAGAGTAGTGAGTAGTGAGTAGAGTAGTGAGTAGTGAGTAGAGTAGTGAGTAGAGTAGTGAGTAGAGTAGTGAGTAGAGTAGTGAGTAGTGAGTGCAGAGTAGTGAGTAGTGAGTTGAGTAGTGAGTAGAGTAGTGAGTAGTGAGTAGAGTAGTGAGTAGAGTAGTGAGTAGAGTAGTGAGTAGTGAGTGCAGAGTAGTGAGTAGAGTAGTGAGTAGTGAGTTGAGTAGTGAGTGCAGAGTAGTGAGTAGAGTAGTGAGTAGTGAGTTGAGTAGTGAGTGCAGAGTAGTGAGTAGTGAGTGCAGAGTAGTGAGTGCAGAGTAGTGAGTGCAGAGTAGTGAGTGCAGAGAAGTGAGTGCAGAGTAGTGAGTAGTGGGTGCAGAGTAACGAGTAGTGAGTGCAGAGTAGTGAGTAGTGAGTGCAGAGTAGTGAGTGCAGAGTAGTGAGTGCAGAGTAGTGAGTGCAGAGTAGTGAGTAGAGTAGTGAGTAGAGTAGTGAGTAGAGTAGTGAGTAGTGAGTAGAGTAGTGAGTAGAGTAGTGAGTAGTGAGTAGAGTAGTGAGTAGAGTAGTGAGTAGAGTAGT
The DNA here is from genome assembly GCF_964261635.1 of Lissotriton helveticus. Taxonomy (NCBI): domain Eukaryota; kingdom Metazoa; phylum Chordata; class Amphibia; order Caudata; family Salamandridae; genus Lissotriton; species Lissotriton helveticus. The sequence continues at coordinate 1,316,455,278 of NC_136057.1, read as the reverse complement.
GAGTAGTGAGTAGAGTAGTGAGTGCAGAGTAGTGAGTAGTGAGTAGAGTAGTGAGTAGTGAGTAGAGTAGTGAGTGCAGAGTAGTGAGTAGAGTAGTGAGTAGAGTAGTGAGTAGTGAGTAGAGTAGTGAGTAGAGTAGTGAGTAGTGAGTAGAGTAGTGAGTGCAGAGTAGTGAGTGCAGAGTAGTGAGTGTGGAGTAGTGAGTGCAGAGTAGTGAGTGCAGAGAAGTGAGTGCAGAGTAGTGAGTAGTGGGTGCAGAGTAGTGAGTAGTGAGTGCAGAGTAGTGAGTAGTGAGTGCAGAGTAGTGAGTAGTGAGTGCAGAGTAGTGAGTGCAGAGTAGTGAGTGCAGAGTAGTGAGTAGAGTAGTGAGTAGAGTAGTGAGTAGAGTAGTGAGTAGAGTAGTGACTAGTGAGTAGTGAGTAGTGAGTAGAGTAGTGAGTAGAGTAGTGAGTTGAGTAGTGAGTAGAGTAGTGAGTAGAGTAGAGTAGTGAGTGCAGAGTAGTGAGTAGTGAGTAGAGTAGTGAGTAGAGTAGTGAGTAGTGAGTGCAGAGTAGTGAGTAGAGTAGTGAGTAGAGTAGTGAGTAGTGAGTCGAGTAGTGAGTAGAGTAGTGAGTAGAGTAGTGAGTAGTGAGTAGTAAGTATTGAGTAGAGTAGTGAGTAGTGAGTAGAGTAGTGAGTGCAGAGTAGTGAGTAGTGAGTAGAGTAGTGAGTAGAGTAGTGAGTAGTGAGTAGTAAGTATTGAGTAGAGTAGTGAGTAGTGAGTAGAGTAGTGAGTGCAGAGTAGTGAGTAGTGAGTAGAGTAGTGAGTAGTGAGTAGAGTAGTGAGTAGTGAGTGCAGAGTAGTGAGTAGAGTAGTGAGTAGTGAGTAGAGTAGTGAGTAGTGAGTAGAGTAGTGAGTAGAGTAGTGGGTAGTGAGTGCAGAGTAGTGAGTAGAGTAGTGACTAGTCAGTAGAGTAGTGAGTAGTGAGTTGAGTAGTGAGTTGAGTAGTGAGTAGTGAGTAGAGTAGTGAGTAGAGTAGTGAGTGCAGAGTAGTGAGTAGTGAGTAGAGTAGTGAGTAGTGAGTAGTGAGTAGTGAGTAGAGTAGTGAGTAGAGTAGTGAGTAGTGAGTAGAGTAGTGGGTAGTGAGTGCAGAGTAGTGAGTAGTGAGTAGAGTAGTGAGTAGAGTAGTGAGTAGAGTAGTGAGTAGTGAGTAGAGTAGTGAGTAGTGACTGCAGAGTAGTGAGTAGTGAGTGCAGAGTAGTGAGTAGAGTAGTGAGTAGAGTAGTGAGTAGTGAGTGCAGAGTAGTGAGTAGTGAGTGCAGAGTAGTGAGTAGTGAGTGCAGAGTAGTGAGTGCAGAGTAGTGAGTAGAGTAGTGAGTAGAGTAGTGAGTAGTGAGGTGAGTAGTGAGTAGAGTAGTGAGTAGAGTAGTGAGTAGAGTAGAGAGTAGTGAGTAGAGTAGTGAGTAGTGAGTGCAGAGTAGTGAGTAGTGAGTGCAGAGTAGTGAGTGCAGAGTAGTGAGTAGTGAGTGCAGAGTAGTGAGTGCAGAGTGAGTGTGCAGAGTAGTGAGTGCAGAGTGAGTGTGCAGAGTAGAGTGTGCAGAGTAGTGAGTGCAGAGTGAGTGTGCAGAGTAGTGAGTGCAGAGTGAGTGTTCAGAGTGCAGAGTAGTGAGTAGTGAGTGCAGAGTAGTGAGTGCAGAGTGAGTGTGCAGAGTAGTGAGTGCAGAGTGAGTGTGCAGAGTAGTGAGTAGTGAGTGCAGAGTAGTGAGTAGTGAGTGCAGAGTAGTGAGTGCAGAGTAGTGAGTAGTGAGTGCAGAGTAGTGAGTGCAGAGTAGTGAGTGCAAAGTAGTGAGTGCAGAGAAGTGAGTGCAGAGTAGTGAGTAGTGGGTGCAGAGTAGTGAGTAGTGAGTGCAGAGTAGTGAGTAGTGAGTGCAGAGTAGTGAGTGCAGAGTGCAGAGTAGTGAGTGCAGAGTAGTGAGTGCAGAGTAGTGAGTGCAGAGTAGTGTGTGCAGAGTAGTGGGTGCAGAGTAGTGAGTGCAGAGTAGTGAGTAGAGTAGTGAGTAGTGAGTAGAGTAGTGAGTAGTGAGTAGAGTAGTGAGTAGAGTAGTGAGTAGAGTAGTGAGTAGAGTAGTGAGTAGTGAGTGCAGAGTAGTGAGTAGTGAGTTGAGTAGTGAGTAGAGTAGTGAGTAGTGAGTAGAGTAGTGAGTAGTGAGTAGAGTAGTGAGTAGAGTAGTGAGTAGTGAGTGCAGAGTAGTGAGTAGAGTAGTGAGTAGTGAGTTGAGTAGTGAGTGCAGAGTAGTGAGTAGAGTAGTGAGTAGTGAGTTGAGTAGTGAGTGCAGAGTAGTGAGTAGTGAGTGCAGAGTAGTGAGTGCAGAGTAGTGAGTGCAGAGTAGTGAGTGCAGAGTAGTGAGTGCAGAGAAGTGAGTGCAGAGTAGTGAGTAGTGGGTGCAGAGTAACGAGTAGTGAGTGCAGAGTAGTGAGTAGTGAGTAGTGAGTGCAGAGTAGTGAGTGAAGAGTAGTGAGTGCAGAGTAGTGAGTGCAGAGTAGTGAGTAGAGTAGTGAGTAGAGTAGTGAGTAGAGTAGTGAGTAGTGAGTAGAGTAGTGAGTAGAGTAGTGAGTAGTGAGTAGAGTAGTGAGTAGTGAGTAGTGAGTAGAGTAGTGAGTAGAGTAGTGAGTAGTGAGTAGAGTAGTGAGTAGAGTAGTGAGTAGTGAGTAGAGTAGTGAGTAGTGAGTGCAGAGTAGTGAGTAGAGTAGTGAGTATAGTAGTGAGTAGAGTAGTGAGTAGTGAGTAGAGTAGTGAGTAGAGTAGTGAGTAGAGTAGTGAGTAGTAAGTAGTGAGTAGAGTAGTGAGTAGTGAGTAGAGTAGTGAGTGCAGAGTAGTGAGTAGTGAGTAGAGTAGTGAGTAGAGTAGTGAGTAGAGTAGTGAGTAGTGAGTAGAGTAGTGAGTAGAGTAGTGAGTAGTGAGTTGAGTAGTGAGTGCAGAGTAGTGAGTAGAGTAGTGAGTAGTGAGTTGAGTAGTGAGTGCAGAGTAGTGAGTAGTGAGTGCAGAGTAGTGAGTAGTGAGTGCAGAGTAGTGAGTGCAGAGTAGTGAGTAGAGTAGTGAGTAGAGTAGTGAGTAGTGAGTAGAGTAGTGAGTAGTGAGTAGAGTAGTGAGTAGAGTAGTGAGTAGAGTAGTGAGTAGTGAGTGCAGAGTAGTGAGTAGTGAGTTGAGTAGTGAGTGCAGAGTAGTGAGTAGTGAGTAGAATAGTGAGTAGTGAGTAGAGTAGTGAGTAGTGAGTGCAGAGTAGTGAGTAGAGTAGTGAGTAGAGTAGAGTAGTGAGTAGTGAGTAGAGTAGTGAGTAGTGAGTGCAGAGTAGTGAGTAGAGTAGTAAGTAGAGTAGTGAGTAGAGTAGTGAGTAGTGAGTAGAGTAGTGAGTAGTAAGTAGTGAGTAGAGTAGTGAGTAGAGTAGTGAGTGCAGAGTAGTGAGTAGTGAGTAGAGTAGTTAGTAGAGTAGTGAGTAGTGAGTAGTGAGTGCAGAGTAGTGAGTAGAGTAGTGAGTAGTGAGTAGAGTAGTGAGTAGTGAGTAGAGTAGTGAGTAGTGAGTAGTGAGTAGAGTAGTGGGTAGTGAGTGCAGAGTAGTGAGTAGAGTAGTGAGTAGTGAGTGCAGAGTAGTGAGTAGAGTAGTGAGTAGAGTAGAGTAGTGAGTAGTGAGTAGAGTAGTGAGTGCAGAGTAGAGTAGTGAGTAGAGTAGTAAGTAGAGTAGTGAGTAGTGAGTAGAGTAGTGAGTAGTAAGTAGTGAGTAGAGTAGTGAGTAGAGTAGTGAGTGCAGAGTAGTGAGTAGTGAGTAGAGTAGTGAGTAGAGTAGTGAGTAGTGAGTGCAGAGTAGTGAGTAGAGTAGTGAGTAGTGAGTAGTGAGTAGAGTAGTGAGTAGAGTAGTGAGTAGTGAGTAGTGAGTAGAGTAGTGGGAGTGAGTGCAGAGTAGTGAGTAGTGAGTAGAGTAGTGAGTAGTCAGTAGAGTAGTGAGTAGTGAGTAGAGTAGTGAGTTAAGTAGTGAGTAGTGAGTAGAGTAGTGAGTAGAGTAGTGAGTGCAGAGTAGTGAGTAGTGAGTAGAGTAGTGAGTAGTGAGTAGTCAGTAGAGTAGTGGGTAGTGAGTGCAGAGTAGTGAGTAGTGAGTAGAGTAGTGAGTAGAGTACTGAGTGCAGAGTAGCGAGTAGTGAGTGCAGAGTAGTGAGTAGTGAGTAGAGTAGTGAGTAGTGAGTAGAGTAGTGAGGTAAGTAGTGAGTGCAGAGTAGTGAGTAGTGAGTAGAGTAGTGAGTAGAGTAGTGAGTAGTAAGTAGTGAGTAGAGTACTGAGTGCAGAGTAGTGAGTAGTGAGTTGAGTAGTGAGTAGTGAGTGCAGAGTAGAGTAGTGAGTAGTGAGTGCAGCATAGTGAGTAGTGAGTAGAGTAGTGAGTAGAGTAGTGAGTAGTGTAGTGAGTAGTGAGTGCAGAGTAGTGAGTAGTGAGTGCAGAGTAGTGAGTAGTGAGTAGAGTAGTGAATAGTGAGTGCAGAGTAGTGAGTAGTGAGTAGAGTAGTGAGTGCAGAGTAGTGAGTAGTGAGTGCAGAGTAGTGAGTAGTGAGTAGAGTAGTGAATAGAGTAGTGAGTAGAGTAGTGAGTAGTGAGTAGAGTAGTGAGTAGAGTAGTGAGTAGGGAGTAGAGTAGTGAGTAGTGAGTAGAGTAGTGAGTAGAGTAGTGAGTGCAGAGTAGTGAGGTGAGTAGTGAGTAGTGAGTGCAGAGTAGTGAGTAGAGTAGTGAGTAGAGTAGTGAGTAGAGTAGTGAGTAGAGTCGTGAGAAGTAAGTAGTGAGCAGAGTAGTGAGTAGTGAGTAAAGTAGTGAGTGCAGAGTAGTGAGTATTGAGTAGAGTAGTGAGTAGAGTAGTGAGTAGTGAGTAGTGAGTAGAGTAGTGAGTAGAGTAGTGAGTTGAGTAGTGAGTGCAGAGTAGTGAGTAGAGTAGTGAGTAGTGAGTTGAGTAGTGAGTGCAGAGTAGTGAGTGCAGAGTAGGGAGTGCAGAGTAGTGAGTGCAGAGTAGTGAGTGCAGAGTAGTGAGTGTAGAGTAGTGAGTGCAGAGTAGTGAGTGCAGAGAAGTGAGTGCAGAGTAGTGAGTAGTGGGTGCAGAGTAGTGAGTAGTGAGTGCAGAGTAGTGAGTAGTGAGTGCAGAGTAGTGAGTAGTGAGTGCAGAGTAGTGAGTGCAGAGTAGTGAGTGCAGAGTAGTGAGTGCAGAGTAGTGAGTAGAGTAGTGAGTAGAGTAGTGAGTAGTGAGTAGTGAGTAGAGTAGTGAGTAGTGAGTAGAGTAGTGAGTAGAGTAGTGAGTAGAGTAGTGAGTAGAGTAGTGAGTAGTGAGTGCAGAGTAGTGAGTAGTGAGTTGAGTAGTGAGTAGAGTAGTGAGGTGAGTAGTGAGTAGAGTAGTGAGTGCAGAGTAGTGAGTAGTGAGTAGAGTAGTGAGTAGTGAGTAGAGTAGTGAGTAGTGAGTGCAGAGTAGTGAGTGCAGAGTAGTGAGTGCAGAGTAGTGAGTAGAGTAGTGAGTAGAGTAGTGAGTAGAGTAGTGAGTAGAGTAGTGAGTAGAGTAGTGAGTAGTGAGTAGAGTAGTGAGTAGAGTAGTGAGTAGTGAGTAGAGTAGTGAGTAGTGAGTGCAGAGTAGTGAGTAGTGAGTTGAGTAGTGAGTAGTGAGTAGAGTAGTGAGTAGTGAGTAGAGTAGTGAGTGCAGAGTAGTGAGTAGAGTAGTGAGTAGAGTAGTGAGTAGAGTAGTGAGTAGAGTAGTGAGTAGTGAGTAGTGAGTAGAGTAGTGAGTAGTAAGTAGTGAGTAGAGTAGTGAGTAGTGAGTAGAGTAGTGAGTGCAGAGTAGTGAGTAGTGAGTAGAGTAGTGAGTAGAGTAGTGAGTAGAGTAGTGAGTAGTGAGTAGAGTAGTGAGTAGTGAGTAGAGTAGTGAGTAGAGTAGTGAGTAGAGTAGTGAGTAGAGTAGTGGGTAGTGAGTGCAGAGTAGTGAGTAGTGAGTAGAGTAGTGAGTAGTGAGTAGAGTAGTGAGTAGTGAGTAGAGTAGTGAGTTGAGTAGTGAGTAGTGAGTAGAGTAGTGAGTAGAGTAGTGAGTGCAGAGTAGTGAGTAGTGGGTAGAGTAGTGAGTAGAGTAGTGAGTAGTGAGTAGAGTAGTGAGTAGTGAGTAGAGTAGTGGGTAGTGAGTGCAGAGTAGTGAGTAGTGAGTAGAGTAGTGAGTAGAGTAGTGAGTAGAGTAGTGAGTAGTGAGTAGAGTAGTGAGTAGTGAGTGCAGAGTAGCGAGTAGTGAGTGCAGAGTAGTGAGTAGTGAGTAGTGAGTAGAGTAGTGAGGTGAGTAGTGAGTGCAGAGTAGTGAGTAGTGAGTAGAGTAGTGAGTAGAGTAGTGAGTAGTGAGTAGAGTAGTGAGTAGTGAGTAGTAAGTAGTGAGTAGAGTAGTGAGTAGAGTAGTGAGTGCAGAGTAGTGAGTAGTGAGTTGAGTAGTGAGTAGTGAGTAGTGAGTGCAGAGTAGTGAGTAGAGTAGTGAGTAGAGTAGTGAGTGCAGCGTAGTGAGTAGTGAGTAGAGTAGTGAGTAGAGTAGTGAGTAGTGAGTAGAGTAGTGAGTAGTGAGTGCAGAGTAGTGAGTAGTGAGTGCAGAGTAGTGAGTAGTGAGTAGAGTAGTGAGTAGTGAGTGCGGAGTAGTGAGTAGTGAGTATAGTAGTGAGTGCAGAGTAGTGAGTAGTGAGTGCAGAGTTGTGAGTAGTGAGTAGAGTAGTGAGTAGAGTAGTGAGTAGAGTAGTGAGTAGTGAGTAGAGTAGTGAGTAGTGAGTAGAGTAGTGAGTAGAGTAGAGTAGAGTAGTGAGTAGTGAGTAGAGTAGTGAGTGCAGAGTAGTGAGTAGTGAGGTGAGTAGTGACTGCAGAGTAGTGAGTAGTGAGTGCAGAGTAGTGAATAGAGTAGTGAGTAGAGTAGTGAGTAGTGAGTGCAGCGTAGTGAGTAGTGAGTAGAGTAGGGAGTAGTGAGTGGTGAGTAGTGAGTAGAGTAGTGAGTGCAGAGTAGTGAATAGTGAGTGCAGAGTAGTGAGTAGAGTAGTGAGTAGTGACTGCAGAGTAGTGAGTGCTGAGTAGTGAGTAGAGTAGTGAGTAGAGTAGTGAGTAGAGTAGTGAGTAGTGAGTAGAGTAGTGAGTAGTGAGTGCAGAGTAGTGAGTAGTGAGTAGAGTAGTGAGTAGAGTAGTGAGTGCAGAGTAGTGAGTAGTGAGTTTAGTAGTGAGTAGTGAGTAGTGAGTGCAGAGTAGTGAGTAGAGTAGTGAGTAGTGAGTGCAGCGTAGTGAGTAGTGAGTAGAGTAGTGAGTAGAGTAGTGAGTAGTGAGTAGAGTAGTGAGTAGTGAGTGCAGAGTAGTGAGTAGTGAGTGCAGAGTAGTGAGTAGTGAGTAGAGTAGTGAGTAGAGAGTGCAGAGTAGTGAGTAGTGAGTAGAGTAGTGAGTGTAGAGTAGTGAGTGCAGAGTAGTGAGTAGTGAGGTGAGTAGTGACTGCAGAGTAGTGAGTAGTGAGTGCAGAGTAGTGAATAGAGTAGTGAGTAGAGTAGTGAGTAGTGAGTGCAGCGTAGTGAGTAGTGAGTAGAGTAGGGAGTAGTGAGTGCAGAGTAGTGAGTAGTGAGTAGAGTAGTGAGTGCAGAGTAGTGAATAGTGAGTGCAGAGTAGTGAGTAGAGTAGTGAGTAGTGACTGCAGAGTAGTGAGTGCTGAGTAGTGAGTAGAGTAGTGAGTAGAGTAGTGAGTAGAGTAGTGAGTAGTGAGTGCAGAGTAGTGAGTAGAGTAGTGAGTAGTGAGTGCTGAGTAGTGAGTAGAGTAGTGAGTGCAGAGTAGTGAGTAGTGAGTGCAGAGTAGTGAGTAGTGAGTGCAGAGTAGTGAGTAGTGAGTCCAGAGTAGTGAGTGGCTGGCCCTGTTTCTAGCTCAAGCGGCACCGGCACCTGTAGTCTAAAGATAATACCTCTGCCTCAAGTGAAGTACTCTGGTACCCAAGGATGACCAGCAAACAATATTATTCACAACGTTGCTTACTATTCAGCAACATTTGACAGTTTGCAAATCATCTTTATAAAACAATTCAGAGTTTGATAACAAATTAATGCAACACATTGTAATATACAATGCCAATAGCTCAAACTTTAATGCTGCGAGACCTATTGCATTGTAAATGCTTGTTCCAGATTGTCATGAGCTTTCCATGACATCTGCTATTTTCACAAACTATTGTATACAAAGACAAGTCTTTGAGTTCTAATACAATTATCATTTTTTCATCAGTGGAATTATACTTTACAATGGTATTGACATACCTCCATTTCTTAAAATTATGGTTTGGCCTTCACTCATGTCTCTGTCACCAATGAAAAAGAGGTCAAGGGCCTCAGACAACCAGTATTCATCACAGATCAAATCTGATGGATTTGTGAAAGTAAAGTGGATATAAGGAGCACACCTAATTGAGTCTTGTTGTAAATGTTAGGGGTATTTCTTTTTTTGTTTCCTCCAGCCACCACCTCCTGATACTGCCACCCAGAGGCCAGATCAAGAAACCGAGGAAACATCAATTAAACAGGTTAGCATATTCAGACTGTTGAAATGCATTGTGCAAATCTTAAAGATATCATGTTGGGCACTGTGGCACTAATGCTTATCACGCAAAGAGAGAGGTAGATTCACATTTTGACCATCGTCCTACACAGAAAAGGACCTGGTTCCCTTGGTTCCTTTGTTACATTCTTTATTGTATGGACCTTCTAGGCTTTGCTGATGCACACAATTCAGAGCACAGAGACCTTTGCCTTGTGTATTAGCTTTGGTACACAATATAAACTGTCCCAGACTATTCCCTTTGTCTTATCTATTTACATCTCAATGCTGTGGTGTGGTCAGTCTTTATCCACTGTTTCACTACTGCTCCCACAGTGCAGTCCAACCCTGAGACATGAGGTTCCATCTGTCAGATGTAATTTATCGGCTTTTTCTACATGTGGCCTTTCAGATACATTGTGATCCTCTGAGCTGCTGTTCTATGATTTGTGGATATGTATTTGCTGTTCCATAAAGTCAGTTTCAGGTATTTTGTCGCAGAAAAACCTGAGACTTCCATATTCACAGGCCCTCATTATGTGGAATGAGTTAATATTGGTGTTCAGTGCTCATACTTACACCTTCCGACCCATTTGGAGAGTCACAAAAATAAGTAACAGTACCATGATTTAGTAATAGGATTCCCACACATTGTATTTAAGCTATTAAAACAATTTGTAGCTTAGACTGGGGTGCACAAAACAGAAATAGTGTTTCCACAGATTTTGATGACATTTGCATGAGTAGTGTTTCAACGTAAAAATGAACAAGACATGAGTGTATTCTACTGGAACATTTTAAGGTGACTAAATGAACGACCAAAGTGTGTAATGATTACTGTTTGGACAAAAAATAATAAGGCAAATCCATTAAAAAAATGTGGAATTAGCACAAGCTTTTATTGTTGATAAAATAATTAGATTTTACATGTTGGAATGCTGTATTACTTTGTCATAAATGCACTCTTAGCCCCTTACATCACACTTAACACTGCTTTTACGTCGATCTGGCCTTATCTAAATAAAGGTGTCACTGCAGTGATGTGTTTTATAGAGACTATGATTGCACTTGTGAAAACTCTACATTAATTTTCATAGTTTGTCATTCATAACAATTCTTTCTGATATTTTCTGTTGCCTTTAGAGTCTGGCCCCTAGCGCAGTGGATGGTGAAAAGGGCACAAAAGACGCAGTAAGTAGTTTTATTCTCAGATATATACTGCTCTTATGATAACAGTTTCCCAGTTCTTTGAAACTAAATTGCATCAGCTTAGATATTCTAAAAGTAGAATTATTGTATAAAATTGTTCATATTGTTAAGTATCTCCAGTTAAAAAGTGAGTCAATGTAATTCATGCTCATTTTCTTCCTCTTCGCATCCTAAAAGACGCTGACTACTTTAGCTCTTGATTCCAAATGTCTCAATCTCTACCTCTTCACTTGTCTATTTTATCATCGCATCCTTTTCTAGAAATCTCTTTATTTTCAACAAAGATTTATATACTGTAGTATACAAAAAAGTGATGGATAGAATATTTGAACTAATTTCAGCTATTGTTAATTACTCGGGGCTGAGTCTCTGATTTTGCATATCACTGGGTTTAATCTGAAATAGCATGGTTGACAAAAGAATGATGGGTTGGAATGCTACACGAAGCGACTGCCAGTGTTTAGACTAATTGTAATCATTCATTCCATCATATTTTATTTCTGATAGATACATCTGCTAGTGGATTCCTCACCTTGTGAATATCCCCTGCGCAGCAGCCAATCGGAAACTTTTGTAGCTCTCCACGCCGGCGAGGTCATGGACGATGTCACAGAGGGTACGACTCCGCTCGCGACGCCGCTGACGTCACTGGATCCATAATAGGGCCTTGTCGGCGTGATGACGTCCGTTCCCTTTTTTCCGCGCCGTCGACGCCAACGGTTTCTTGGGACTCTCCGTAGTTACATTGTTGTTATAGTTGTTCTTGTCTGTTCTTCTCGTTTCCTTTTGAAGATGTCTGGGAGGAAATCTGGTTTCAAGTCCTGCAGGGAGTGTGGGAAGCAGATGTCAGTTACTGATCCGCACGAGGACTGCGTATGGTGCTTGTCTTCCGATCACGACGTCGATGGATGTGCGTGTTGCAGGAAGATGACGTCTAAGGCTTTAAAGGAATGGGAAGCAAAGTTGTTCATTGCTAAAATGAAGAAGAGTAAGAAGGCGAGTAAAAGAAGATCGAGGTCGAGGTTGAGATCACGGTCTGAGTCCAGGTCGGGCTCGAAGTCGGCGTCGGGAGACTCGAAGTCGAAGAGGCATAAGAGAAAGAAGCGCTCTTCACGGCGTCACTCTGATAAGGAACCGGCGCCAAAGTCGTCTTCTCCTCGACGTCGCAGTAGTGATGTCGATCCTTCTCATTCAAAACCGGGTTCGCCAGAGAAGGAAGTGTCTCCTGAAGTAGAGGTCTCTCGTTCTCCGACGCCGGCGCCATTGGATTCGGTCCATTCTTCGGAACCGGGTGAAGCCGAGCCAGAGCAAGAAGATCAGGAGCAGCCTGAAGAGGTTCCTTTGTCGGCGCCGACGGGCCCGACTCCAGGTACACCGGATTCGGAGCCGACTCCGGGAAATTATCCCCCTTTTCCGGCTCCAGGCCAAGACCCATCACACTATCTGAACGCAATGTATGGTGTCTTTGCAAGGGCTATGTACCCCTCTGGTGCGCCTGCGGGCCCCATAGGTCCTTTTGCCTTTAATTTGGGTGTCCCTCAGGCATATGCCCAGGCTACATTTATGCCCTTTCTTCCAGTTACGCCTGTAGGAGAGTGGGGTCTGCAATCCTATGGTCACCCCAGATTTTTGCTTCACTGGTTTACAACTTTCCCTGGCTGTGGGCCTGCTAATCAGACCCACAGCCTAGCTGTTCTCTCTCTAAATTTACAACCATGTACTTTAGGTGCATTTACCAATTGGTACTGGGCCACCTTATCAGTCCCTGTACAGTATACCTTAGGTATCCAGGGCATAGGTGTACCCAGGGCCTACCAGGGGCTGAAGCATGTATTATGCCACTCCTGGCTGGCCATCTAAAACTGACACAACTGGCTGCATGACAGCTGGGGCAAGGTGGTGTAATCACCCTTTGCTATAGATATAATATACCTATATCTAACCCTAAAATGGACACATATATTCCTATCAGTCACTCCTATGGAAGGCCTTATCAATCCTGAAGGCAGAGTGCTTGGAATTATGTGAGATGGTGCTCTGGCATGAGCTGAGCCCGTTTGCAGCTTGCGGAACCAAGTCCTAATAGCTGTTCCATGATAACGCTATACCATATACTCTTAAGTGCATTATCAACCTCGCGGTTAAATGCTAACTCTGGTATAACATTATCAAAACATGTCGAGTAAGGTGTCATACGATTTGGAATACTACCCCCTCGCCAATTCTGGCGACGGGGGTAGCAATCCACCCTTCTAGAGGGACACGACATGTATGTAACTGTGAACCCCGGTGAAAGTTAACTCGAGCCTCAGCATCACAAAATGGATGCTGCCACCAAGTCTGACCTCCTGCTGCTGGGAGTCCTTCCAGCAGGGATGGCTTGGACAAAGGGTTTCCTGCTTTGGGAGGTGCTAGCACCACCCCAGACAGGATTTTGTGTATTGAGGTAGGGAGGCCTGAAAGGAATGAGACATGCCTGGGGCACACAAGGTGTCCTGTGCATACACCGGTTCAAACCAGTTGCTGGGGCATCCCTGCCCCAGCTCTGGCACGAAACCGGACAAAGGATAGGGGGTGTAACCACCCCCCTTCCTGGTCCCACCCAGGGGAGGGACTTAGTCAGTAGTGCAGCCCCCTTTAGCAGAATAAAGGTAGGAGCTGGTCCCATTCCAAATTAGATTATCCTGAACAATTCTACAAGAAGAAACTCTGGACTTCGACGTTCTGCTCCACAGAAGACTGAAGAATCTCCCTTGTGGACAAGGAGTGTCCACCCTGCAACTGCAGGCACCATCAAGCGTCCAGCGGCTTCACTTTGTCATCTTCCCTCGAGGATCCAGACTTCAGAGCCCGACGAGACCCGGATTCCCAGACCTCTCCGACCTCAACTCACATCTGCAGCAAAGCTGAGACCCGTGGGTGCGACGAGACACGTGGGACCGGCCGTCTTGAACAAACCTGCACTTCGCTTCCAGCACGACTCCCAAGGTAAAATCGACCAAGTGCTTTGGGGATTGAGAAGCCCCAGCCCCGAGCAGCCCCTGCACCGAAGATCAGCCCTCCAGCCTCCACGAGATCTGCGTGGGGCCCTTCTGCTTGTTTGCTGCTCGACGCGTTGTCTGGTCACTTGCCGGCTGGCTAGTGGCCTCCTAGACGACGAACCTTTGAATCTTTGCTGCTGGTCTGGTTGCTCCAGACTGGCCCTTGCTCCCTTCCAAAAGAGTGGCACCCCGGACTCTCCTAGTCCTCACCAGACGCTTTCTTCACTCACCGCGTGGGTTGCCTTTGCCAAGGCCTGTTGACGCCGATTCCGGATCCAACACCGCCGACAGCGAGAGCCTGCGTGGGACAGCTCGTGCCTCCATCCTGGTCGTCGAAGACACCTCCTGGTCCACGTGGCTGCAGAGTCAAGCGTCCACTCTTCACCTGATTGCGACGACAGCACCTGGTTCCTTCCTGGTTCCACACCGGTCACTGGCTAGTGACTTTGAACACTGTCCCCTCTGCTTTCAGGTCCTCTTCTTCACCGATCCACCCCTTGGATCGCACCGGACATCTTCCTCCTGGTCGCCTGCAGCATCTTTTCTTTCAGGCTCCATTGACTTCAACCCGAGAACCCGACACACTTTGGCACCTATGCACCCGCAGCCCGTGGGTGAGGTAACGAGAGCATTTCGGTGCTCAAGGGTAGTCTAACTGTCCTAGTGTCTAATTCCACAGTCGTTGTTGTCCTACCTAGTCAGGATTGTCTGTACTTACCTTTAAACTTGAACTGTACTGTCCATAGACGTTGTTACGCATCTCGCGTGTGAGTTCACACTCTGCACACGCGTTCCGTGGGCCTCCTATTACTTACCTGAAGTTAGTGTAGCGTGGTCCCATCGATCCTACAGCCTCTGGACAGCTCCATTCCTTTTATCAACTTTCACATTCCACTTACTTAGTATATGGCTTATCGTGCCCCTAGGGCACCATTGTAATTTTGTGCAACTTGTCGTATTTTTCGTAAGAGATTGTCATGTGCTTAGCCCTCTGACCTCATAAAGAGTTCAGAGGTGTTGTTATTAATAAATATACTGTTTATTTTCATAACAACCTGTGTGGTGTCCTTTCATCTGGTATGCAAGGGGTTATATTGTGGTAAAACAGCTGGCTTCACATGCCAAAAGAGTTTAGCCTAAGACTGCTTTGTCCATGCTACCATTAGGATAGCTGGTCTATAAGGTTGACTTACAACCAATCACCATAAGGGTTGTTTGGACTGATACAAGGTGATCACTAGAACTAGTGAGCATCATATATCAGGCCAACTTCTCACAACGCCGTCCTGGAATTTTCCCGCGCCGAGGGCCCCAGCACCGTACCGAGAATCTCCGACGCCGTATCAAGAATCTCCGGCGCCGTATCGAGAATCTCCGGCGCCGTCTGTTCGCCCTCGATCGGCGCTAGCGGCGCCGTCGGATCCACGTCCGACGCCGGTTCCGAATCCGATGGAGTCGGTTGTGGATCCATCGACTCCGGTCCCGAGGATCCGCTCCAGGAGGGAGGCCCAAAGAGCTGTGGAAGAGGCACGCTATCAGAAAGACATGGAGGAAGGTGAACTTCCTGATTCTGAGGACTATTTTGCGGAATTGAAAGATGCAAGTGGTCTTGATGTCTCCCCTGAGTGGCATTTTTCTCCTGGTTCGGATGCTCCTTCAAAGGAGGTTGTCCCATATCACACAGTCGTGAGAAAAGCTGCGGAGTTATTGGACATTAATCTTCCAACCACTGAATTTAAGTCCAATCTATTGACTGAAGTGTTGCATTCTCCTTCCTCTGAGACTGAGCCTTTGTTACCATTTAATGAGGCAATTCTGGAGCCGGTGTTGGAGGTTTGGAAAAAACCTTTATCTGCTCCTGCTGTCTCTAGGACTGTGGCACGGAGATATAAAGTGGCACCGGAGGATCCAGAATTTTTGTCAGCTCACCCTTCACCTGAGACCCTTGTGGTTCAGGCGGCTTGCTCAAAGAAGTTTTCAGGAGCTTTTCCGCAGGTTCCAGCTGACAAGGAATCAAAAAGGATTGATCAATCCGCTAAGAAGGTGTTCTCATCAGCGAGCATGGCACTGAAGTCATCAAATGCAACTTGTCTGATGGGAAGGTATATCCATGCCTTGATGGATTCCTCTAAACAGTTGCTGCTGAAACTTTCTGATGATGACAGGAAGAACTTTCAGGAGGTTTTGGATGATACCCAATCTGCTGCACGCCAGGTCATTCAAAGTGACCTGGATACAGCCGACTCGGTGGCTAGGATTATGGGCTCTGCAGTAGCAACAAGAAGGGGGGCTTGGCTAAAGTCTTCAGACTTTTCACAAGATGTGCAGGCTACTTTATTGGACTTACCATTTGACGGTACGGGTCTGTTTGGTAAGAAGGCTGATGCCGCACTTAAAAGATTCAAAGATAGTAAGGCCACGGCAAGATCACTTGGCTTGCAGTCCCAGTCTAGAGGATCCTTTCGTAAATACAGAGGATTCAGGGAGTCATCCTTTCGTTCACAAGGGAAGCCTCGTCAGCAGCAACAGCAGCAGCAACAAAATACGCTGTATAAGTCTTATAGAGGAAGAAACAGAGGTCGTCCACGAGGTTGCCAACCCTCCTCCTCCTCTTCCTCTACCTCTCCTTCTATCACCGCAGCAAAGCAGCCCTAGATTCCCCATTCCCAGTCATGTTGGTCCTGTTGGGGGTCGGCTTACCCATTTTCTGTGGGATTGGGAATCGGTCACTACAGACCAATGGGTTCTCAATCTTGTGGCAAATGGGTATGCTCTTCCCTTCAGGGAATTCCCTCCGACTTACCCTCCTTGTCAAGGGGCTTGCTCAGAGGAACATCTCCGTCTCCTTCAGGAGGAGGTTCTGACCTTGTTATAGAGAGGCGCAATAGAGGTGGTTCCAGAGCAGGAAAGGGGTCACGGATGCTACTCCTGGTATTTCCTGATTCCCAAGAAGCATGGCAGGCTTCGTCCAATCCTGGATCTCAGGCTCTTGAATCTTTATCTGAAAGAAGGAGAAATTCAAGATGCTTACTTTTGCGCAGGTTCTTCAGGTGCTGCTGGAAGAAGACTGGATGGTGTCGCTCGACTTGCAGGACGCGTATTTTCACATCCCAATCCTGAAGTCGAACAGGCAGTATCTCCGTTTTACGGTGGGGTCGCAAAACTACCAGTTTGCGGTCCTTCCGTTTGGTCTTACTACTGCGCCTCGAGTCTTCCACAAGGTGATGGCAGTGGTGGCAGCCCATCTCAGGAGGTCGGGGATTCCTGTATTCCCCTAACTGGACGACTGGCTGATCAAAGCAGAGTCTCCGGAGAGGGTGCTCCATCATCTGCAAGAGACAACTCAGTTGTTGTACAGGTTGGGTTTTTCGATAAATGTACCCAAGTCTCACCTGGTGCCCTCACAGCGCATCCTGTTTATAGGGGCAGTACTGGACACTACTGTTTGTCGGGCATTCCCTCCTCCTCAAAGGATTCTCGACATTCAGGAAATGATTCCTTTGTTTTACAATGGAGCGGTCGTTCCAGTCCTGAAGGTCCTTCGCCTGCTCGGTCTGTTTGCTTCCTGCATTCTGCTGGTCAACCATGCACGCTGGCACATGAGGGCGCTCCAGTGGTGCCTCCGCAGGCAGTGGTATCAGCACAACGGGGATCTCAGGGAGTCTGTGAGGATCTCCAGAGAAACTGCAGCGGATGTGTCTTGGTGGAGTGTGGAGGGCAAATTGTCTCAAGGAAAGCCCTTTCATCTGCCTCCATTGGTTGTCACAATGATCACGGATGCCTCCACTCTAGGGTGGGGTGCTCATCTGGGGGATCTGGAGATCAAGGGTCTTTGGTCTCAGAGGAAAGGTTGCTTCACATCAACCTTCTGGAATTGAGGGCGATTCGTTTGGCACTCAAGGCCTTCCTCCCTTCCCTTCGCGGTCAGTCGGTTCAGGTCCTGACGGACAACACGACTGCGATGTGGTATGTCAACAAGCAGGGAGGAGTGGGGTCGCAGTGTCTCTGCGTCTCTGGTCCTGGGTTCAGGACCACCAGATTTGTCTGATGGCAAAACATCTGGCCGGAGTTCTGAACGTTCGCACAGACAGTCTCGGCAGTTCTCAGCTGACCACGAGTCGAGGCTTCACCCAGAGGTGGTTCGTCACGTCTTCCGGACGTGGAGAACTCCTCAGGTAGACCTAATCGCCACTCGCGAGAATGCTCACTGCCCCTCATTCTGCAGTCTCCAGTATCCATTGCAGGGAGCTTTGGGGGACGCGTTTCAGTTGAGTTTGGGGCTCACAACTCCTTTACGCGTTTCCTCCCATACCCTTGATTCCTCGGGTTCTGAGGAAGATTCGCCAAGACCGGGCCCAAGTTATATTGGTCGCCCCGGATTGGCCCAGAAGGGTGTGGTACACAGATCTTCTCCACCTCTCCTCGTGCCTGCCGCTCCGTCTCCCTCTCAGGGCAGATCTCCTCTCCCAGATGGAGGGGCAGGTTCTACACCCCCACCTCCAGACCTTACACCTTCATGCCTGGAGATTGAACGGGGCAACCTGAATTCCTTTTCTCTCCCGCCTGATGTGGTGGATGTAATTCTTTCGGCCAGGCGTCTTTCCACCAAGTCCATCTATTCTTATAGGTGGTCCAAATTTGTTTCCTGGTGTGGATAGAAATCCATTGACCCCTTGAGAGCTCGTTTGTCTAATATACTTCAGTTTGCCCTTTCTTTGGCCCAGCAGGGTTTTGCTGTGGCGACTGTAAAGGGTTATTTATCGGCCTTGTCGGCTTTCCTTTGTTTGCCTGACCAGCCGTCATTATTTAAGTCACCTATTGTATTACGCTTTATAAAAGGTCTTTGTGAGATTTCTCAGATATAAAGAATCCAACCAGGGCCCAGTAAACACTGGATGTACATGTATTACTGTCACTGTTGTTTACAAAAGCTAATGCAATAATAGGCCTGTGGATCTACAGATCAATAGTGGCGAAGACATTTAGAAGCCACAGTTACACAAGGGGTTCTTCACTTTGTAGTTTTTATTTCTTTTTTTCATTGTTGATCGTTTACGAATTGCTGAAATGTCATATGTATGTTTGTGCATTGTTCTGAAATCTTAACTGCTGTATTGTCTGATTTTGTATGAGAGATATTGGTTTCAAGTATATTTTTTACTATTCAAAGAAAAATTCTTTGAAATTTTAATTGTCTTGTATTTTAAGTTGTTCAGATGTATGGTTTTTATTAAAAAAAAGATTGTAAACGACTTTATTTCTCCGTGGAAATTATTATGTATTCCCTATAGCAAAGTAAACTATAGGTTTCTGCCATTTAAATGTATAAGTGTATCTATATTGGTATGTGAAGTTAATTAACGCACTCCAGGGATTTCCCTCTGACTTGCTTTGTGAGAAGTTGGCCTGATATATGATGCTCACTAGTTCTAGTGATCACCTTGTATCAGTCCAAACAACCCTTATGGTGATTGGTTGTAAGTCAACCTTATAGACCAGCTATCCTAATGGTAGCATGGACAAAGCAGTCTTAGGCTAAACTCTTTTGGCATGTGAAGCCAGCTGTTTTACCACAATATAACCCGTTGAATACCAGATGAAAGAACACCACACAGGTTGTTATGAAAATAAACAGTATATTTATTAATAACAAACACCTCTGAACTCTTTATGAGATCAGAGGGCTAAGCACATGACAATCTCTTAGGAAAAATACGATAAGTTGCACGAAATTACAATGGTGCCCTAGGGGCACGACAAACCATATACTAAGTAAGTGGAATGTGAAAGTCGATAAAAGGAATGGAGCTGTCCAGAGGCTGTAGGATCGTTGGGACCACGCTACACTAACTCTAGGTAAGTAATAGAAGGCCCACGGAACGCGTGTGCAGAGTGTGAACTCACACGCGAGATGTGTAACAACGTCTATGGACAGTACAGTTCAGGTAAAAGGTAAGTACGGACAATCCTGACTAGTTAGGACTAAAACGACTGTGGAACTGGACACTACGAGAGTCAATCTACCCTTGAGCACCGAAATACTATTGTTACCTCACCCACGGGCTGCGGGTGCATAGGTGCAAAGTCGTGTCGGGTTCCGGCATTGAAGTCTATGGAGCCTGGAAGAAAAGATGCTGCAGGCGACCAGGAGGAAGATGTCCGGTGTGATCCAAGGGTGGATCAGAGATGCTGAAGACCTGAAAGCAGAGGGGACAATGTTCACAGTCACTGGCCAGTGACTGGAGTGGAACCAGGAAGGAACCAGATATCGTCGTCGCGATCAAGTGAAGAGTGGACGCTTGACTCTGCAGCCACGTGGACCAGGAGGTGTCTTGGACGACCAGGATGGAGGCATGAGCTGTCCCACGCAGGCTCTCGCTGTCGGCGGTGTTGGTTCCGGATTCGGCGTCAACAGGCCTTGGCAAAGGCAACCCACGCGGTGAGTGGAAAAGGCGTCTGGTGCGGACTAAGAGAGTCCGGGTTGCCCCTCTTTTGGACGGGAGCAAAGGTCAGTCTGGAGCAACCAGACCAGCAGTGAAGATTTCAAGGTTCGTCGTCTAGGAGGCCACTAGCCAGCCGGCAAGTGACCAGACAACGCGTCTAGCAGCAAACAAGCAGAAGTGCCCCACGCAGATCTCGTGGATGCTGGAGGGCTGATCTTCGGTGCAGGGGCTGCTCTGGGCTGGGGCTTCTCAATCCCCAAAGCACTTGGTCGAGTTTACCTCGGGAGTCGTGCTGGAAGCGAAGCGCAGTTTCTTTCAAGATGGCCGGTCCCACGTGTCTCGACGCACCCACGGATCTCAGCTGTGCTGCAGATGTGAGTTGAGATCGGAGAGGTCTGGGAATCCGGGTCACGTCGGGCTCTGAAGTCTGGATCCTCGAGAGAAGACGACAAAGTGAAGCCGCTGGACGCTTGATGGTGCCTGCAGTTGCAGGGTGGACACTCCTTGCCCACAAGGTAGATTTCTTCAGTCTTCTGTGGAGCAGAACGTCGAAGTCCAGAGTTTCTTCTTGTAGAGTAGTTCAGGATTAATCTAATTTGGAATGGGACCAGCTCCTACCTTTATCCTACTAAAGGGGGCTGCACTACTGACTAGGTCCCTCCCCTGGGTGGGCCCAGGAAGGGGGGTGGTTACACCCCCTATCCTTTGTCCGGTTTTCGTGCCAGAGCTAGGGCAGCAACTGGTTTGAGCCGGTGTATGCACAGGGCACTTTGTGTGCCCCAGGCATGTCTCATTCCTTTCAGGCCTCCCTACCTCAATACACAAAATCCTGTCTGGGGTGGTGCTAGCTCCTCCCAAGGCAGGAAACCCTTTGTCCAAGCCTCCCTCGCTGGAAGGACTCCCAGCAGCAGGAGGTCAGACTTGTGTCTGTGGTGGCAGCATCCATTTTGTGATGCCAAGGCTCGAGTTAACCTTAACCGGGGTTCACAGTTACATACATGTCGTGCCCCTCTAGAAGGGTGGAATGCTACCCCTGTCGCCAGAATTGGCGAGGGGGTAGTATTCCAATTCGTATGACACCTTACTCGACATGTTTTGATAATGCTATACCAGAGTTAGCATTTAACCGCGAGGTTGATAATGCACTTAAGAGTATATGGTATAGCGTTGTCATGGAACAGCTATTAGGACTTGGTTCCGCAAGCTGCAGACGGGCTCAGCTCATGCCAGAGCACCATCTCACATAATTACAAGCACTCTGCCTTCAGGATCGATAAGGCCTGCCATAGGAGTGACTGATAGGAATACATGTGTCCATTTTAGGGTTAGATATAGGTATACTATATCTATAGCAAAGGGTGATTACAACACCTTGCCCCAGCTGTCATGCAGCCAGTTGTGTCAGTTTTAGATGGCCAGCCAGGGGTGGCATAATACCCGCTTCAACCCCTGGTAGGCCCTGGGTACACCTATGCCCTGGATACCTAAGGTACACTGTACAGGGACTGATAAGGCGGCCCAGTACCAATTGGTAAATGCACCTAAAGTACATGGTTGTCAATTTAGAGAGAGAACAGCTAGGCTGTGGGTCTGATTAGCAGGCCCACAGCCAGAAAAGTCGTAAGCCAGTGAAGCAAAAAGCAAAAATCTGGGGTGACCATAGGATTGCAGACCCCACTCTCCTACATAACCCCCCCCCCAAACTTAGGGACATTAAACTAACCTTGACCAGATGAGTCTTCCTGTTCTAAGTGGAAATACCTGGAGAGACCATCTGCATTGCCATGGTCAGTCCCTGGTCTGTGCTACACTGTAAAGTCCATCCCCTGTAGGGAAATGGACCACCTAAGAAGTTTGGGGTTTTCACCCTTCATCTGATTTAGCCATAAGAGGGGCTTATGGTCGGTCTGAATCTTGAAGTGAGTTCCAAACAAGTATGGCCTCAACTTCTTCAGGGCCCAAACCACAGCAAAGGCCTCCCTCTCTATAGCTGACCAACGTTTCTCTCTAGGGGTCAGCCTTCTGCTTATAAAAGCAATGGGCTGGTCATGACCATCAATAGTCAGTTGAGATAGAACAGCTCCCACACCCAACTCAGATGCATCTGCTTGGACAATGAAGGTTTTGGAGTAGTCAGGACTCTGGAGAATAGGTGCAGTACACATGGCCTGCTTTAGGTCATCGAATGCCTTCTGACAGCTAACTGTCCACTGAACTTTCTTTGGCATTTTCTTGCTTGTCAAGTTATTAAGTGGTGTCACAATGGACCGATCATTTTTGACAAACTTCCTATAGTAACCAGACAGGCCCAAGAAAGCTCTGACCTGTGTCTGGGTGGTTGGAGGAGCCCAGTCCTTTATGGCCTGTATCTTGCTCTCCAAGGGTTGAACCTGGCCTCCACCCACAAGGTGGCCCAGGTACACAACCTGACTCTGCCCTATCTGGCACTTGGTGGCCTTGATAGTGAGGCCTGCCTTTTGCAGGGCCTCCAAAACTTTCCTCAGGTGGATCAGGTGATCCTCCCAGGTGGAGCTAAAGACAGCAATATCATCTAGATATGCTGCACAGACGTCATCCAACCCAGTGAGAACTTGATTCACCAACCTTTGAAAAGTGTCAGGTGCATTTTTCAAACCAAAGGGCATCACCACAAATTGGTAATGACCTCCTAGGGTAGAAAATGCTGTTTTGGCCTTGGCATCCTCAGCTAACCTGATCTGCCAATAACCAGCTGTTAGGTCAAATGTACTTAAGAAGTTGCAGAAGCCAACTTGTCTATCAGTTCATCTGCCCTAGGTATTGGATGGGCATCTGTCTTAGTGACAGCATTGAGACCCCTGTAGTCTACACAAAACCTCATCTCTCTCTTACCATCCTGGGTGTGAGGTTTTGGCACTAGAACTACAGGACTAGCCCAAGGGCTCTCTGAGGGTTCAGTGACTCCCAATTCCAATATCTTTTGAACTTCTTTCTTAATGCAGTCCCTGACGTGGTCAGGTTGCCTGTACATTTTACTCTTGACAGGCAGTCTGTCACCCACCAGTGTCCACCTCATGGGTGCACCAGTTTGTCTGACTGGGGGTCAGTGAGAACATTTGTCTAAAGGATTGAAGAACCTGTTTACAATCCTCTTGTTGATGTTCAGAGAGGCTATCAGAAAAGACTACACCATCTACTGACCCATCATCAGGGTTCTGAGTGAGCAGGTCTGGGAGAGGGTCACTCTCTTCCTCCAGCCCCTCATCTGTGGCCATGAGCAAGCCCATGTCCTCCCTGTTGACAAATGCCTTGAGCCTGTTTACATGAAGCACCCTGTGGGGGCTCCTGGGAGTTCCCATGTCCACCAGGTAGGTGACTTCTCCCTTTTGCTCAATGATGATATGGGGTCCAGACCACTTGTCTTGGAGAGCTGCTGGGGCCACTGGCTCCAACACCCACACCTTCTGTCCGGCATGATACACAGTTAGGACAGCCTTTTGGTCATGCCAAGCTTTTTGGAGTTCTTGGCTGGCCTCAAGGTTTTTGGATGCCTTCTCCATGTACTCTGCCATCCTGGAGCGGAGACCAAGTACATAGTCCACTATGTCAAGCTTAGGCTTTTTGAGAGGTAAATCCCATCCTTCCTTCACAAGACATAGGGGTCCTCTTACAGGACACCCAAACCGAAGCTCAAAAGGGCTGTAGCCAACCTCCTTCTGTGGGACATCTCTGTAAGCAAACAGGAGGCAGGGTAAAAGGATGTCCCATCTTCGCCTAAGCTTTTCAGGTAACCCTTTTATCATCCCTTTGAGGGTCTTGTTGAATCTCTCAACAAGCCCATTGCACTGTGGGTGATAGGGTGTGGTAAATTTGTATTTTACACCACACTCCTTCCACATTGCAGTCAAGTATCCTGACATGAAGTTTGCACCTCTGTCAGAGACAACCTCCTTAGGAAACCCCACTCTGGAGAAAACTCCAAGTAGGGCCCTGGCCGCAACAGGAGCTGTAGTGGTCCTAAGGGGAATAGCTTCTGGATACCTGGTGGCATGATCCACTACCACCAGTATAAATCTGTGCCCAGATGCTGTTGGGGGGTCCATTGGTCCAACAATGTCTATCCCCACTCTCTCAAAGGGTACCCCCACCACAGGTAGTGGTATAAGGGGGGGCTTTGTTGTGCCACCTGATTTGCCACTGGCTTGACAGGTGACACATGAGCGACAAAATTCTTTGGTGTCTTCAGACATATGAGGCCAGTGAAAGTGTGGGGCAAGCCTGTCCCAAGTCTTGTTCTGGCCTAAGTGACCTGCAAGGGGAATCTCATGGGCTAAGGTAAGAAGGAAACCTCTAAGAGACAAGGGGATGACCATCCTCCTGGTAGCACCAGGTTTGGGGTCTCTTGCCTCAGAGTATAGGAGTCCATCATCCCAATATACCTTATGGGCACCTGTAGCATTCCCTACAGCCTCAGCAGCAGCCTGCTGTCTGAGGGGTTCAAGGGAGGAACAGTCTAACTGTGCCTGTCTCAAGTCTGCCCTGTAAGGTCCCACTGTCCCAAGAAACTCAACCTGTTCAGGTTCAAGCTCTTCTAGCACAGTTCCTTCTGGGGTCTTTGGGACAGCCTCCTGGGAGGGCTGATCCTCAACCTGAGACAGGGGGGAAGGCTCAGCCTTACCCTTACTGCTCTTCCTCTTGGTTAGTGTCTGGTCCATTCTTCCAGGATCCAGCACTTGTTCAGCTGGGCATTTCTTGGCCTGTGACCTGGTCACAGCAAGGACATGTGAGGAGAGACCTAGCATTTCTACATGAGTCCTGTACTCCACATCTGACCACAGTGAGGATTCCAAATCATTGCCCAAAAGACAATCTACTGGGAGGTCTGAACTAACTACAACCCTTTTGAGGCCAGTTACCCCTCCCCAGGAGAAATTAACAACTGCCATACTGTGATTGGTCGTGACATTGCTAGCATTGGTCACTAGGTAATCTGAACCTAGCATGATCTGGTCAGGGTCCACAAATGTTGGTGTCACCATGGTGACACTGGCACATGTGTCCCTGAACGCCTGAGCCATTTTTCCATTGAATAAAGGCGTTTGCCTGTATTTGCCCAGAGTACTAGGACTTATAGTAGGGGTCATATCCATGTCCCCAGTACAAACAAGAACTGCCTGAGTAGGTATTCTGACTAAGTCAGAATCCACCTATGTTCCCAGGGTTAACCCAACTATAGCCTTGGGAGTTACACTACCACTACTAACTGTACTAGGGGGTGCAGGTGTCTTAGGGACAGTAGTGGTAGGAGTTTGGCCTTTCTTGGTGCACTCACTAAACCAGTGAGTCTTACTTTTACAGTATTGGCACCATGGTTTCTTAGGACCATCATTCTTCTTCTTTTGGGAAGTTTGGGACCCACCCTCCTTAGGTTGTTGGGGCCCTGTTGAAGACGTCTGGTCATTTTGCTTATTCTCATTACCCTTCTGGTCTGCTTTCTTCTGGCCACCACCCTGGTTCTGGTTCTGCTGCTTGACCCTTGTCCTGACCCATCTGTCTGCCTTCTTTCCCAATTCTTGGGGAGAGGTCAGATCTGAGTCAATCAAGTGCTGATGCAACAACTGGTTCTGACAATTATTTAAGATTTGCTCTCTCATAATTAGATTATACAATCCTGTGTAATCAGTAACTTTACTTCCCAGTAACCAGCCCTCCAGAGCCTTAGTGGAACAATCAACAAAGTCAGTCCAATCTTGAGCCTGAGTTTTCTGGGTGTTCCTGAACATCAACCTGTACTGTTCAGTTGTTACGCCAAACCCATCAATCAGTGCAGTTTTCAAGACCTGGTAATCATTAGCATCCTCATCTCTAACAGTGAGGAGCTTATCTCTACCTTTACCTTCAAATGAGAGCCACACTATAGCTGCCCACTGACTCTGGGGTACCTGCTGTACTTTGCAGGCTCTCTCCAAAGCAGTTATCGACTTGTGGATACCATCTCCTGTCTTATAGGAGGGCACTATTTTACTCAGGTGTCTATTATCAAAACTCCTGTCTTTATCCTTAGGGATATTGCTGCCACCAGTGGGTGCTAACCCACTCAATTGTTGCTGTCTAGCAAAGGCAAGTTTCTCCTTGGCAAGGGCAAGTTCTTCCCTTTGGATCCTCAGATTAACTTCCTTCATCTTTGCTTCATGCTCTCTCCTCTGAGGGGAAGTCATTCTCCTCTGAGCAGATGCATGAGAGTGCACAGATCTATTGGAGTCCCTAGAAGTAGATCTATCTCTCCTAACCCCAAAGTTAGGCCTGCTAATGGTCAGCACTGGGGGTCCCCCAGTTCCTTCCCAATGTAGGTCGAAGTTAGCCCATGTAAGTCTGCTGACTAAAGGTTGCCCATTGTCTGCCTCATCCCCAGATACATCCCCTTCTTCCCTATCTTCATTCTCTGCTTCAGGGAGGTTGGAGTCTGGATCACCAGGTGTACCTTCTAAAGGGGGGCATGCTCCCATCTGGATTACAGGGGCCTGCGGTAGCAGCCCTTCTGGCATCATATGTCTCTAAAGGACCTAACAGAAAAGGAGTGGTAGGGTTGGAACCCTGTTTCAATTTCCAGGAGGTACACAATTGTCTCATCTCCTGGAAACTGAGACCTGCATATCTGGAAAGGACCTGTGGGCGGTCACTAACCACTAGGGGAGTCTCTGAAGTCTCTCCATGGGTAGACATTCTTTCTAGTGAGGTGTAAGTGATGCACCTACCTACACTATGGTTTTTCCTACTGATGCCTTGCGAAGAGTTGTAGTCAGGGCGTGCTAGGCCCTTTCTACTACAACAGCTGGTTCAGTAGAGTATTTCTAAGCTTGTTATATGTACCTATAGTACCTTATGTGATCTTTCAAATGATATTTCAAGATTATATTTGGTAAAAACAACAGCAAGCTCAAATCCCAACCGCTGCACACCAATGTGAGAAGTTGGCCTGATATACAATGCTCACTAGTTCTAGTGATCACCTTGTATCAGTCCAAACAACCCTTATGGTGATTGGTTGTAAGTCAACCTTATAGACCACCTATCCTAATGGTAGCATGGACAAAGCAGTCTTAGGCTAAACTCTTTTGGCATGTGAAGCCAGCTGTTTTACCACAATATAACCCCTTGAATACCAGATGAAAGGACACCACACAGGTTGTTATGAAAATAAACAGTATATTTATTAATAACAAACACCTCTGAACTCTTTATGAGATCAGAGGGCTAAGCACTTGACAATCTCTTAGGAAAAATACGATAAGTTGCCCGAAATTACAATGGTGCCCTAGGGGCACGACAAACCATATACTAAGTAAGTGGAATGTGAAAGTCGATAAAAGGAATGGAGCTGTCCAGAGGCTTTAGGATCGTTGGAACCACGCTACACTAACTCTAGGTAAGTAATAGGAGGCCCACGGAACGCGTGTGCAGAGTGTGAACTCACACGCGAGATGCGTAACAACGTCTATGGACAGTACAGTTCAAGTAAAAGGTAAGTACGGATAATCCTGACTAGTTAGGACTAAAACGACTGTGGAACTGGACACTAGGAGAGTCAATCTACCCTTGAGCACCAAAATGCTCTTGTTACCTCACCCACGGGCTGCGGGTGCATAGGTGCAAAGTCGTGTCGGGTTCCGGCGTTGAAGTCTATGGAGCCTGGAAGAAAAGATGCTGCAGGCGACCAGGAGGAAGATGTCCGGTGTGATCCAAGGGTGGGTCAGAGATGCTGTAGACCTGAAAGCAGAGGGGACAATGTTCACAGTCACTAGCCAGTGACTGGAGTGGAACCAGGAAGGAACCAGATGTCGTCGTCGCGATCAAGTGAAGAGTGGACGCTTGACTCTGCAGCCACGTGGACCAGGAGGTGTCTTGGACGACCAGGATGGAGGCACGAGCTGTCCCACGCAGGATATCGCTGTCGGCGGTGTTGGTTCCGGATTCGGCGTCAACAGGCCATGGCAAAGGCAACCCACGCGGTGAGTGGAAAAGGCGTCTGGTGCGGACTAGGAGAGTCCGGGGTGCCCCTCTTTTGGAAGGGAGCAAAGGCCAGTCTGGAGCAACCAGACCCACAGTGAAGATTTCAAGGTTCATCGTCTAGGAGGCCACTAGCCAGCCGGCAATTGACCAGACAACGCGTCGAGCAGCAAACAAGCAGAAGGGCCCCACGAAGATCTCGTGGATGCTGGAGGGCTGATCTTCGGTGCAGGGGCTGCTCGGGGCTGGGGCTTCTCAATCCCCAAAGCACTTGGTCGAGTTTACCTCGGGAGTCGTGCTGGAAGCGAAGTGCAGTTTCTTTCAAGATGGCCGGTCCCACGTGTCTCGTCGCACCCATGGATCTCAGCTGTGCTGCAGATGTGAGTTGAGGTCGGAGAGGTCTGGGAATCCCGGTCTCGTCGGGCTCTGAAGTCTGGATCCTCGAGGGAAGACGACAAAGTGAAGCCGCTGGACGCTTGATGGTGCCTGCAGTTGCAGGGTGGACACTCTTTGCCCACAAGGGAGATTTCTTCAGTCTTCTGTGGAGGAGAACGTCGAAGTCCAGAGTTTCTTCTTGTAGACTAGTTCAGGATTAATCTAATTTGGAATGGGACCAGCTCCTACCTTTATCCTGCTAAAGGGGGCTGCACTACTGACTAGGTCCCTCCCCTGGGTGGGACCAGGAAGGGGGGTGGTTACACCCCCTATCCTTTGTCCGTTTTTCGCGCCAGAGCTGGGGCAGGAATGCCCCAGCAACTGGTTTGAACCGGTGTATGCACAGGGCATCTTGTGTGCCCCAGGCATGTCTCATTCCTTTCAGGCCTCCCTACCTCAATACAGAAAATCCTGTCTGGGGTGGTGCTAGCACCTCCCAAGACAGGAAACCCTTTGTCCAAGCCTCCCTCGCTGGAAGGATTCCCAGCAGCAGGAGGTCAGACTTGTGTCCGTGGTGGCAGCATCCATTTTGTGATGCCAAGGCTCGAGTTAACTTTAACCGGGGTTCACAGTTACATACATGTCGTGCCCCTCTAGAAGGGTGGAATGCTACCCCCGTTGCCAGAATTGGCGAGGGGGTAGTATTCCAATTCGTATGACACCTTACTCGACATGTTTTGATAATGCTATACCAGAGTTAGCATTTAACCGCGAGGTTGATAATGCACTTAAGAGTATATGGTATAGCGTTATCATAGAACAGCTATTAGGACTTGGTTCCGCAAGCTGCAGACGGGCTCAGCTCATGCCAGAGCACCATCTCACATAATTCCAAGCACTCTGCCTTCAGGATCGATAAGGCCTGCCATAGGAGTGACTGATAGGAATACATGTGTCCATTTTAGGGTTAGATATAGGTATACTTTATCTACACCACCTTGCCCCAGCTGTCATGCAGCCAGTTGTGTCAGTTTTATATGGCCAGCCAGGGGTGGCATAATACATGCTTCAACCCCTGGTAGGCCCTGGGTACACCTATGCCCTGGATACCTAAGGTACACTGTAGAGGGACTGATAAGGTGGCCCAGTACCAATTGGTAAATGCACCTAAAGTACATGGTTGTCAATTTAGAGAGAGAACAGCTAGACTGTGGGTCTGATTAGCAGGCCCACAGCCAGGGAAAGTCGTAAACCAGTGAAGCAAAAAGCAAAAATCTGGGGTGACCATAGGATTGCAGACCCCACTCTCCTACAGTCTTACCAACAATTTCCCTCCAACTCCATGTATTGTGCCTCAATGGGACTTGAATCTCATCTTGACCTACTTGATGGGTTCACCCTTTGAACCTTTACACAAGTGTCCCATGAGACTTCTGTCTTTTAAGACGGTCTTCCTTGTTGCAATTACCTCGGCAAGGAGGGTAAGTGAGCTTCAAGCTCTTAGTTCAAAACCCCCGTTCCTGACCATTCATGCTGAGAGAATGGTGCTTAGGACCAGGGCTACTATTCTGCCTAAGTTGGTAACTCCCTTCCATCTAGGGCAGTCCATTACCCTTCTTACCTTTTATCCTCCCCCTCACCCTTCCAAGGAGGAGGAGCGGCTTCACCGCCTAGACCCTAAGAGGGCGGTGAGTTTCTACCTCGATAGGATTAAAGACTATCGTGTGGACGACCAGCTTTTTGTTGGATTTGCTGGCGGTAAGAAGGGGAAAGCGGTGCACAAGTGCACGCTGTCGAGATGGATTATCCTGTGTATAAAGATTGAATGTTTTTTATAATGGATGTATTATATATTCATGCATATTGCATTGTTTTCACACTATGTGTGTTGGTCTGAATACTGTGTACTATGTATACTATTACTGTTTATGTCGGTCCGTCCGTGTGCCTCGGGGGCACGGAAAAAAAGGGCAGAACTGACGTCATCACGCCGATGAGGCCCTATTATGGATCCAGTGACGTCAGCGGGGTCGCGAGCGGAGTCGTACCCTTTGTGACGTTGTCCATGACCTCGCCGGCGTGGAGAGCTACAAAAGTTTCCAATTGGCTGCTGCGCAGGGGATATTCACAAGGTGAGTGTGAGAAGTTGGCCTGATATATGATGCTCACTAGTTCTAGTGATCACCCTATATCAGTCCAAACAACCCTTATGGTGATTGGTTGTAAGTCAACCTTATAGACCAGCTATCCTAATGGTAGCATGGACAGAGCAGTCTTAGGCTAAACTCTTTTGGCATGTGAAGCTAGCTGTTTTACCACATATAACCCCTTGAATACCAGATGAAAGGACACCACACAGGTTGTTATGAAAATAAACAATATATTTATTACAAACAAACACCTCTGAACTCTTTATGAGATCAGAGTGCTAAGCACATGACAAGACTCTTAAGAAAAATACAGTAAATCGCACAAGTTACAATGGTGCCCTAGGGGCACGGTAAACCATATACTAAGTAAATGGTATAAGGAAATCGATAGAGGAAATGGAGATGCCCAGAGGCTGTAGGATCGCTGGGACTACACTACCCTAACCTTAGGTAAGTAGCAGGAGGCCCACGGGACGCGTGTGCAGAGTGTGAACTCACACGCGAGATGCGGAACAAAGTCAATGGGCAGAACAAATTACGAAAAGGTAAGTAACAGACAGTTCCGACTAGTTAGGACTAAAACCTGGACACTAGGAGGGTCAATCTACCCTTGAGCACCGAAATGCTCTTGTTACCTCACCCACGGGCTGCGGGTGCATAGGTGTCAAAGTGTGTCGGGTTTCCGCGTCGAAGTCTATGGAGCCTGGAAGAAAGATGCTGCAGGCGACCAGGAGGAAGATGTCCGGTGCGATCCAAGGGTGGATCGAGGAAGAAGAGGACCTGAAAACAGAGGGGACAATGTTCAAAGTCACTAGCCAGTGACCGGTGTGGAACCAGGAAGGAACCAGGTGCTGTCTTTGCGATCAGGTGAAGAGTGGACGCTTTTCTCTGCAGCCACGTGGACCAGGAGGTGTCTTCGACGACCAGGATGGAGGCACGAGCTGTCCCACGCAGGCTCTTGCTGTCGGCGGTGTCGGATCCGGATTTGGAGTCAACAGGCCTTGGCAAAGGCAACCCACGCAGTGAGTGGAAACGGCGTCTGGTGCGGACCAGGAGGGTCCGGGGTGCTCCTCTTTTGGAAGGGAGCAAGGGCCAGTCTGGAGCAACCAGACCAGCAGTGTAGATTTTGTGGATCGTCGTCTAGGAGGCCACTAGCCAGCCGGCAAGTGACCAGACAACGCGTCGAGCAGCAATCAAGCAAAAGGGCCCCACGCAGATCTCGTGGATGCTGGAGGGCTGGTCTTCTGTGCAGGAGCTGCTCGGGGCTGGGGCTTCTCAATCCCCAAATCACTTACTCGAGGATGCCTCTGAAGTCGTGCTGGAAGCGAAGTGCAGTTTCTTCAAGATGGCCGGTCCAACGTGTCTCGTCGCACCCACGGGTCTCAGCTGTGCTGCAGATGTGCGTAGGGGTCGGAGAGGTCTGGGAACCCGGGTCTCCTCGGGCTCTGAGGTCTGGTTCCGGCAGGAAGGACGAAAAAGTGAACCGCTAGGATGCTTGATGGTGCCTGCAGTTGCAGGGTCGACACTCCTTGCCCACAAGGGAGATTTCTTCAGTCTTCTGTGGAGCAGAACGTCGAAGTCCAGAGTTTCTTCTTGTAAAGTTGTTCTGGATAATCTAATCTGGAATGGGACCAGCTCCTACCTTTATCCTGCTAAAGGGGGCTGCACTAGTGACTAGGTCCCTCCCATGGGTGGGACCAGGAAGGGGGGTGGTTACACCCCCTATCCTTTGTCCGGTTTCGCGCCAGAGCTGGGGCTGGAGTGCCCCAGCAACTGGTTTGAACCGGGGTATGCACAGGGACACCTTGTGTGCCCCAGGCATGTCTCATTCCTTTCAGGCCTCCCTACCTCAATACACAAAATCCTGTCTGGGGTGGTGCAAGCACCTCCCAAGGCAGGAAACCCTTTGTCCAGGCCTCCCTCGCTAGAAGGACTCCCAGCAGCAGGAGGTCAGGCTTGTGTCTGTGGTGGCAGCATCCATTTTGTGATGCTGAGGCTCTGCTTAACTTTAACCGGGGTTCACAGTTACATACATGTCGTGTCCCTCTAAAAGGGTGGAATGCTACCCCCGTCGCCAGAACTGGCGAGGGGGTAGTATTCCAATTCGTATGACACCTTACTTGACATGTTTTGATAATGCTGTGCCAAAGTTAGCAATAACCGCGAGGATTATAATGCACTTAAAAGTATATGGTATAGCGTTATCATGGAAACAGCTAAAGGACTTGGTTCCAAAAGCTGTAGACAGGCTCAGCTCATGCTAGAGCACCATATCACATAATTCCAAGCACTCTGCCTTCAGGATTGATAAGGCCTGCCATAGGAGTGACTTATAGGAGTATATGGGTCCATTTTGGGGTTAGATATAGGCATACTATATCTACAGCAAAGGGTGATTACAACACCTTGCCCCTGCTGTCTTAGCAGCCAGTTGTGTCAGTTTGGATGGCCAGCCAGGGGTGGCATAATACATGCTGCAGCCCTTGGTAGGCCCTGGGTACACCTATGCCCTGGGTACCTAAGGGACACTGTACAGGGGCTGATAAGGTGACCCAGCATCCAATTAGGTATGTACCTATGGTACATGGAGTCCATTTTACAGAGAGAGCAATTAGTCTGGGGTCCTGAATAGCAGGGCCCCAGGCCAACTAGGTCAAAAACCAGCTAAACACTAGGCAAAAAGTTGGGGGCAACCATAGTCAGATATCCACCTTGCTACAGTGAGGAATCCACAGGCAGATACTGTATCTACCAGAAAAAGCGTTACTGAAGGTAAGTAACTTGTTCGTTAGGTATATACTGTTACAATTTTTAGACTACTCATACACCTGTCCATTTACCATTACCTAAATGTATTTCTTATCGAGGTATTTCCATAGCTCTATTTCTTAGAATTATTTTCTAACTTGCACTAATGACTCCATCCCCAATGTAAGGAGGTAAGGGGCATTAGAAACCCAGTGACCACATCAGATAAACTTCAATGATTTGTGAAATCCAAATGCCAAATTACCCCACACACAATTTTATTTTGTTGTAAATGTTAGTTCTTTTTTGTTTCTTCCAGTTACCTACAACAAATGTTGCTGACCAGAAGCTGGATCCAACAATTGAGAAAAAATCACTTGAAGAGGTTAGTATATTCAGTCTGTTGATCCATGTTTGTGAAAAGCTGAAGAATATCCTGTTTGGCACTGATTTGCTCATGCTTACCATGCTAAGAGGGAACTAGAGATACCCTTTGCCCATTATCAATGAGAGACGAGGGCTTGGTTCCAAGGTTAGATTTTCCACACTCACGACCATCTTTGTTTTGCTGGGGCACACATTTCAGAGTCATTTAAGACTAAAGTCTTGTGCACAGACTTGGGTACTTAGTTTCTGTAGTAGGGGATCTCTGTGTATAGTCATAATATAGTGAATAGTCCCGCCCATGTGCGTGGACCCCGGAGCAGTCAAAAATAATCTCTTAAGTTGTCAAAACATGCAGAAATGCACAGACACTTAAGAGAGAATTTAGATAATGCAGCCTATATCCACAGGCTACACTGTCCAGTACTTCAACTAGAAATTCCACCAATCACCCACAAACAGCACAGCCTGCCCAGGTTTCTCCACAAAGAAAAACCTTGCCTTTAACAGCAAAACCCTCTGGAATGATAGAGAGGAAGAAGTGGACAGACAAGCCCCATAGGCTGCCATTATGTGGCTCAGAACAGGATACTGTGCCTTTAAGAGAACTTTCCAGAAGTCTCACAGTATCCCAGAATGCACTGCAGGTCCCTTTTACTTTCAGTTCTTTTTTCCGGCTCCTGCTAGCAGGATCCTGGAGCATTGAGCTCTCCCTTTCTAAGGGTTTATTTGGTGATTTTTCCCTTTTTCAAGTGTTTGAGTGTTTTCATTTGAAGTACTTGGTGCTCTCTTCCTTGTGTGTGTTTCTGAACACCCTTTTATTTGTCAAAATGCCTGCTTTGTTTGACAAATACCCAGAGTGTTCGAGGAAGAAGGCCAAGTCGGACCCAAACGAGGTGTGCATCATCTGCCTTCCCTCATCTCATGTCCCAGAGGAGTGTGACATTTGCCAGGGCTTCTCCAGCAGGACCCTGAGAGATAGGATGAAGATCAGGCTCCAAGGCCTGGAAGACAGAAGACTGAAGGCACAAGGTAGGTCTGGGCAGACTTCCTCTGCCCATGCTGAGGCCTTTGGGGGGGCTTCCCAGGGGCAGGAAGACAAACAAACGTCCCTATTCTCCGTCGGCGTCGATTGCATCGACGACGGCGTCGAGAGGGATGACTGCAGCCTGTTCCCCGTCTCCCTAGGGCTCTGGGTCGAAGCCGCGTCGGCGCTCGGCGTCGAGGGAACTGAATAGACCACCGTCGAGATCTCCGGTGACGATTTCATCGTCGTCGTCGTCGAGTGATCGACGTCGAGAGGTGGCCCGGCGTCGGCGCTCGCCGTCGAGGCGACACCGCCGTTCGCCGTCGGCGAAGAGGAGGAGGTCGTCGTCAAGGGGATCCTTGACATCGAGGATGACGTCGAAGTCTTGCAGGCGTTCGGCGTCGAGGAGACGCTCGTCGTCGTGGCGTAGACGGTCGCCGTCAAGGCGAAGGCGTTCGCCTTCGAGGAGGAGGCGTTCGCCGTCAAGAAGGAGGCGTTCGAGGGACCGACGGTCGCCGTCGGGGCGACGTTCTTCGACGCCAAAGAGGCGCAGAAGGAGTTCTGGCGCCAGGGGTCATTCTAGCCAGCGGCATGTGCCAATAGGGGACTCTCCATCGCCTAGGAAGAAGGGAAAGTCACCGGGCTCGGTGTACTCTGAGGTGTATACGCCTCCTAAGCCGAGGTCGACCCCACCACCTCCTCCCTTGCCCAAGGAACCTCCACCGCAGACTCCCCCCGCCTCCGCTTCCACCTCAGCCTCAGCCTCAGCCTCAGCCTCAGCCTCAGCCTCATCCTCATCCTCATCCTCAGCCTCAACCTCAGCCTCAGCCTCTTCCTCGGCTTCCACCTGGCGGACCGCCTCCGGTTCCTCCAAGGACAGCTTCACTGCCACGGTACCCGACTCCACCTAAGGGGACCCCTCAGCCGAGGCCCCCAGTCAGGCCAAGGTCGACTACTCCTGTGAGGCCTGTGGAGCGTCCGAAGCCAAGGAGAGGGAGATCGCGGAGTCGTCACAGGTCATCCACGAGATCAAGACGACGCCACAGGAGGCGCATATCACAGTCCCACACGGACTCTTCTGGGACCAGGGACTACTCACCGACTGTGTCGGAATCCCCTGGGACGAGGGTGTCGCCCGTAGACGACATCGTCACATTCCAGGATGTTCTGCTGAGGGGTGCAGCTAAGTTGGGCATCACAGTGACGGTGCCTACGCCCACGACGTCCGTGATCTTCGAGACGCTCCACAAAAAGCACCTGTCTCGGCCATTGCTGCCTTTAGTACCAGGATTGGTAGAGCCCGCCGGGAAGTTGTTTCTCACTCCCGCGGTGACGAAGGCTGCTCCCTCCAGGCTCCTGAAGAAGTACTGGGCCCCGGATTCTGACCCGGCTTTCCTTCGGATGGATCCGACACTGGACTCTGTCATAGTGACGGTGGCTGGGAAGCAGCATGCCACCGCTCAGTCCTCTACGGTACCTCCTGATAAGGAGAGCCGCTGGATGGACTCGGCAGGCAGAAAGGTCTGTGGGACGGCATCTACTGCGATGAAGGCAGCTAGTGCCACGGCTTTGCTAGGGCGATATGATCGAGCTCTATGGGAGTCCCTCCAACAATTCGCTGAGCTCCTTCCTCAAGAGAAGAAAGAGGATTTTCAGGAGATTCTGAAGGAGGGTATGCTGGTGTCGAACCAACTCATCAGCGTGGCGGCTGATGTGTCTCTTCTGGCGGCACATGGGTACTGTCAACCAAAGACGCCACGCTTGGCTTCGCCTTACATCGCTCAAGCCAGAGGCTCAGCAGCAGGTGGCCAATCTGCCTTTCTCGGGGGAGACCCTGTTTGGCAAGCATGCGGATGACGAGATGGCCCGCATGAAGGCGGAGGCCGAGACCCTGACGGCTGTCGGGTTGGAGAAGCCCAAGGAGAAGAAGACCTACTGCCCATTCCAGAGACGGTTTGGTCGCAGGGCAGAGGGCGTGGGCAGTCTTCAGGACAGCAGCAACAACAGCAGCAGCATTTCCGAAGGCCCTTCCAGAAGCGCCAGAAGGGCAGGGGCGGCCAGCAGTCCGCAGCAGCGAACAAAGGCCCTGCTGGGTCTCGACCCTGAGAGGTTACTTCCCCTACATCCGTTACCAGCTCCGGTGGGGGGAAGCGTTCAATTTTTTCTGGCAGAGTGAAGAAAAATTACTCAGGACAAGTGGGTGCTGAATATTGTTTGCAACGGATACAGTCTTCGGTTCACCAGCCCGCCTCCAGCAATTCCTCCGGTCAGCTCGCGGTTTCAGCTGCGCGAGCTCCAGGTGGAGGCCGATATCTTGTTAAGGAAAATGGCGATAGAAGACGTACCTCTGTCTCAAAGGGGAAGAGGTCTGTACTCCCGGTTCTTTCTGGTTTGCAAGAAGGACAAGAACGAGTTCAGGCCCATTCTGGATTTGCGACAAGCAAACAAGTGGATTCGCAGAGAGAAGTTTCGCATGCTGTCGTTGCATCAGATTTATCCTCAGCTGCAACAGGGAGACTGGGTCTGCGCTATAGACCTACAGGATGCGTACTTCCATGTGCCCATTGCACACAAACACAGGAAGTTCCTGTGATTCCAAGTCGGCGCCAATCATTATCAGTACACAGTACTGCCATTCGGGCTGAAGTCCGCGCCCAGAACATTCTCGAAGTGCATGGCAGTGGTAGCTGCACACCTGAGGAAGAACAAGGTGTTTGTCTACCCGTACCTGGACGATTGGTTGATCAAGGCCTCCTCCTTCTCGGAAGCTCAAGCGCACTTCCAGAAGACGTGCGTTCTCTTGAAAAGCTGGGGTTGCACATCAACATGTCCAAGTCTGTCCCGACTCCGGTCCAGTGCATACAGTACTTGGGAGCCTCCATCAATACGCTGTCAGCAAGCGTGTCTCCTCCGGAGGAGAGACGATTATCACTCCTTGGGAAGGCTCAGGCTCTTATGACCGCTCCATCTACAACAGTGAGGACGGTGTCTTCTCTACTGGGGTCGATGGCCTCTTGTATCTTCCTCACGCTACACGCGCGGCTGCACATGAGACCATTGCAGGAGTGCTTGGAGGATCAGTGGGATCAGAGGAAAGGATCTTGGGACGACAAGATACAACTGTCTCTGCATGCTCTTCAGTCTCTGAAGTGGTGGTGTTCAGCGGAGAATCTCCTCAGAGGGGTTCCCCTCCACAAGGACATTCCCACACAGACTATCGTGACGGATGCGTCTCTCCACGGCTGGGGGGCGCACTCCGGAGACTTACAGATACAAGGAACGTGGTCCTCGACGGAGTCCACTTATCACATCAATTTCCTGGAACTCAGAGCTGTTCACTTGGCACTGAAGGCCTTTAATCCGTCCTTCCAGACCAACTCTCTGCTGGTACAGACGGACAATACGACTACGATGTAGTACCTCAACAAGCAGGGGGGCTCGAGATCGCACACTCTGTCGCAGGAGGCCCAGGCGATCTGGCACTGGCTTCTAGCCAGAGGACTGACGATAACAGCTACCCATCTGCCAGGTGTGCAGAATGTTCAGGCCGACGCACTGAGCAGACTGATTCAGATAAACCACGAATGGGTCATAAACAACGAAGTACTAGGAGAAGTCTTCGCAAGGTGGGGGACTCCAGACGTAGATCTGTTCGCCATCGCCGAAAACAGCAAATGCCGGGACTTCGCCTCCAGGTACTACCAGCCGGGGACACTGGGGAATGCGTTATGGATCAACTGGTCGAACAGCTTTCTGTACGCTTTTCCACCCATTCCCCTGATTCCGGCTGTGCTCATCAAGCTGTCCCAGTCCAGGGCGCGGATGATCCTGATTGCCCCGGAATGGCCCAGGCAGTGGTGGTTCACGGACCTGCTTCACCGGTTTCTCCTTCCTCACATACGGCTGCCGTGCTGGCCGGACCTTCTCACAAAGTTCGGGGGGCAGATAGTGCACCTCAACTTCTCATCTTTGAGTTTGGCGGCATGGCTCCTGAGATAGTGCAATATGGCCATTTGAATCTACCAGAAGATTGTATGGACATACTGAAGGAGGCTAAGAGACCTTCCACCAGGACTTCCTATGCTTACAAGTGGAAGAGATTTTGCATCTGGTACAAGTCCAAGAACTATGACCCAACGACGTGTAAGGAAGATGATATCCTTCCGTATGTTCTACATTTGGCGCAGTCTGGCCTTAATGTCCATTCCATTAAGGTTCATCTCGCTGCGCTGACTGCCTACAGGAAATGCCCTTCATAGACTTCCTTCTTCCAGATCCCTGTGATCAAAGATTTTTTGGAAGGCTTGAAGAAAGTGTTCCCTCCTGTCCGGCTTCCTTCACCTTCATGGGAATTGAACGTGGTGCTGTCCAGATTGATGAAGGAGCCTTTTGAACCTATTCATAAGGCTTCGTTGCAGCACCTATCCTGGAAGGCGGCGTTCCTCGTGCCCATTACATCGGCCCGCAAGGTGAGTGAAATTCAGGCGTTGTGTTGCCAAGAACCTTATACTGTATTTCATGCTGCTAAGGTTGTTATGCGTACTCACCCTAAATTTCTTCCAAAGGTTATATCTGATTTCCATGTTAACCAGACCATAACTTTACCTACGTTTTTTCAGAACCCTTCATCTCCAGCGGAAAGGTCCCTGCATTCCCTGAATGTTAGGAGGGTGTTGAAATTTTATCTGGATAAAACCAAAGATATTCGTAGGTCAGACCAATTGTTTATCAATTATGGAGCTGTCAGGACTGGTCTTGCTACCTCAAAGCAGTCCATCTCGAGGTGGATTGTGTCCTGTATACAATTGTGTTACCAAAAGGCTAATAAGACCTTAGGGGGTACACCTAAGGCTCATTCCATCAGGGGCAAAGCTGCCACGACTGCTTTGCTGCGTAATGTTCCAATTGCAGAAATCTGCAAGGCGGCCACTTGGAAGTCGGTCCATACCTTTGCTAAGCATTACTGTCTGGACACTGATGCCAAGGCAGATGCTCAGGTTGGGCAGGCTTCGCTGCGAAATCTGTTTGCACAGTAGTGGTGTTATTTCTTTTTTCTCCACCGCCGCTTTGGTGTGGGGATGGGCTTGCCATTCTATTCACTAGATTATGACTATACACAGAGATCCCCTACTACAGAAGGAGTAGTTTCTGTCCTGTAACTCCAGTTCTGTAGTAGGGTTATCTCTGTTATAGTCATAAGCGCCCGCCCTCCTCCCCGGTGGTTAGAGATATTCATGTAAGGAATGCTACAGGTCTGGCATGTTACGCCTTCAGAAAGAACTGAAAGTAAAAGGGACCTGCAGTGCATTCTGGGATACTGTGAGACTTCTGGAAAGTTCTCTTAAAGGCACAGTATCCTGTTCTGAGCCACATAATGGCAGCCTATGGGGCTTGTCTGTCCACTTCTTCCTCTCTATCAATCCAGAGGGTTTTGCTGTTAAAGGCAAGGTTTTTCTCTGTGGAGTAACCTGGGCAGGCTGTGCTGTTTGTGGTTGATTGGTGGAATTTCTAGTTGAAGTACAGGACAGTGTAGCCTGTGGATATAGGCTGCATTATCTGTCTTTAAATTCTCTCTTAAGTGTCTGTGCAGTTCTGCATGTTTTGACAACTTAAGAGATTATTTTTGATTGCTCCCGGGTCCACGCACATGGGCGGGACTATTCACTAGATTATTACCATAACAGAGATACCCCTACTACAGAACTGGAGTTACAGGACAGAAACTACTCCATCTGTTCCCGGCTATTCCCTTCACACATACACCCCTCTGTTGTTTGATTTAGGCAGCCCTTATTAATTCTTTATGACTCTTGCTCCTTTAGTCAAGTCCACTCCTCAGACATGAAGTACCATCTCTCCTAGGCCCTTTTTCGTCTTTTCCATGATGCAGCCTTTTGAACACATTCACTTCCTCGTATATATAAATCAGCACTGCCATTGATCTGTGATTCTTGAATATGTATTTGCTGTTGCAAAAACCCAGTTTAAAATATTTTGCCATAGTATATTTACGATTGCACATTATGGGTGATGAGTTAATAGTGGTGTTCAGTTTGTTTACTGGGACTCCTCAAACTCATTTAGAGATTCATGAAAAATGACCTACACAACTACAAATTAGTGACAAAATGCCCACCCAAGGTATCCAAGGTATGAACATATTCATAGCTTAGAATGGGGAGTTCCATGGAGAGGTTGTGTTTCTGCAAGTTTCTCTGACATTTAAAAGTGTTTAATGTCGGGCTCACCCTGAAAGGCACATCCACTAAAGGGCACTCACTCTTCTTATTCCTGCTTACAGTGTGGTACCACAGAACCCATTTTGGAGATGATACTTTCTCCTAGCAGAACTCAGTCATGGTCTTGCGAAACTGCAGCCTAGTCGGGTGTGTTCCACTGGGGAGGTAGTCCGTTGACCTGCCTCAGTCACTTACCTGACGCTAGGCGATGGAGACTGACTACCACCCTCTGCAGGGTGCTGGAAGGTGGTGTGTAGGCATGCCTGGACAGCTGGAAACCAGAGCTGTGTGCTGTGGAGTGTGGCTGGGGCACGCCCGCAACAACCGCTCGGGCCAGTGGAGCTGCCTCTTTGTGAATTCCTGCGGGCTACAAGCCTACTTCCTGGGACCTGAGTAAGCCTAGCAGCAGTGAGATATTGGCGTCTGTCATGGGGGTGGAGTGGCACAGCAAGGTGAGAGGCTGACTGTCCGGGTTTGGGTGCTTCCGTGGCTACCGTAGTCTTGTGGCCGCAGCTGGGGTGCACAGGGGCTGCTGTGGCATGCTGACTCGCTGCAAGGTGTGCGGACCACTGTGTGATCACCTGCCTCAACACTGGGGACTTGGATCGAGTAAACTGTCCCGTGGCACTGCTGGCAGTACCGGCGCTTATAGGTGAGCCATCCCTGCGCCACTACAGTAACACTAGCACTGTGGAACATTCTGTGGCCTAGAGTTTATACCCTAATATCACTCTATAGATTGTTTGGATTCTCCACCATCATGTTCAACTGTAATTTAACACAGTAGGCCCCTTGAGATCTGGGTTTGTACCCCTCATTATTCCCCTGGCAAATCTTGCACCGCAGGACTTGCTCCGGGACTCTGACTTCTCGCAGAGGTGCTGATCCATTTACTTACCAGCCCGCAGCATAGCAAGTGGATAAAATTGATCATCAGCAGTCAATGACCAGTTTTTGAAGAGAAAAAAAAACAAAAGCAAAAAGTGATGATGAGGATGGCTCCTCTCTCCTAAGGGTGAGGGGGGCACCAACATAGGCTCCCCAGATATCTGTACATTGCTCCTAAATATGCAAAGTAGCCTGCAGGCAACAGATAAAAAAATATATACACTTATATCGCGAGCTGTCTTCATGCAGCACCACCTGGACAGAGCTGGTGAACTTATAAATGGCGCAGAACTTGACATATCTGAATTGGGGCATGGCCCTGCTGCATACTTCAAAATGCATCAATGCCTTGAAAAACGTCTTGATGGAAGTACTAATCCTTAAACATAACACACACCAAACAAAGATCTCGAGCCATGGTCACTCCACAATGATTTGCACATTGTGGGGCTCCCGCATTCTATGACTGTTGGACTGATGGAACTGTTTGTAGGAAAGATGCTCCACATTCTTGTTTGGCACAGGCAACCTATGATCTATGTCCCTAGTTGTAAGGGTGCTTCGATCCCTGGGTGTTTGCCCTCCTCCAGCAGCACCATCTAGACCTATCATAGCGCTTGTGCTAAATTATAGGGTCTGGCACGCTATTTTTCAGCTGTCAATTGCTGTTCAAAAGTCATAGCAGACCTTCCTCACATCCTTATATGCCAGGGACATAATACTGTAAAAGGTTTATCCTGTGGACAACCAAAACCCTGTTCTAAGAGAGATAATTAAACCTGGACAATTCTTTGGACTTCAAATTAACTGGGATAAGTCCATGATCGTCCACTGACGTGCACTGTATCCCAATAAATTATAAACTTCCCCATGTTTTGGTGTCATAATTCAACGCTTTATCTCGGTATACAAATACACCAAAGGGTTTAGGCAGCCCTTATCTATTCTTTATAACTCCTGGTCTTTCAGTCCAGCCCACCCCTCATACAGGAAGTACTGTCTGTCCAAGTTCATTTTCAATTTCCTGTATGTGACCTTTTAAAGGCATGTACTTCTTTATATGTATTTCGTATCTGTCATTGATCAGAGATTGTTGGATACGTATTTGCTGTTCCATAAACCCAGTTTCAAGCTAATTTGCCTCAGTGAATCCTGAGCCTAGCATATTTACGAGCACTCATTATAGGGAATGAGTTAATAGTGATGTTCATACCATGAATTTTCAAATTTGTTTGAGGATTCATATAAAATGAGTGACAGTACCACAAATTCCAGATAATAACACAGTCATAGCTCGGAATGGGAAGTTCCATGCAGAAAGAATTCCCACAAGTTTTGCTGACATTTCAAAGTCTGAACTTTCCATGTAAAAATGTACAAGACATGAGTGATTTCAGTTTGAGTATCCTAAATGGGCCACCCGGTGAATTACATCATAATATATCTATAAACCCTTATCATCAAACATTCTACAATGCCAACTGATGATGATTGTTAGAGATGCAGGAGTGTGCAAATAGAACTTTTTTTTCTTTGAACTTGATGGCTTTGGTAAGGGTGTTGACATGAGCGGCAGAACTATACTATGATTTCTGCTTGACCTAAACAAGATAATAAAAATGAATTTTCAGAAACAATGTGGAATTAGCATGAACTGTTGTCTATATCTATATCTATACTAATATTATAAAGAGAGAGCCCTAACC
Organism: Lissotriton helveticus; assembly: GCF_964261635.1. Taxonomy (NCBI): domain Eukaryota; kingdom Metazoa; phylum Chordata; class Amphibia; order Caudata; family Salamandridae; genus Lissotriton; species Lissotriton helveticus. Next base: position 1,316,412,511 of record NC_136057.1, on the reverse strand, counting down.
TTTGAGGCGGGTAATCTCAGTAACCACAGCACCAATCACAACACCCAATACAGCATTGGCAAGGGCAGTTGCAGCAGAAGGACATAGGCTATACAGATGGCCACCATATATATTTGAAAGGTAAAAGAACCTTGCCAGCAAAGTAGTCCCTTGTGGGCGTTTGCGTGGGCGGGGCGCGGCATAACGACAAAAAAAAATCGTTCCTTAACGTATGCGTTGTGCTGGGGGCGTGTGCTGGGGGCATGACAAAGCCTGGGGGCGTGTGCTAGGGGCATGACAAAAATGGGCGCAGCAATTGCACAATTGCGCGAGAGCAAGGGGCAAGACAAACAACAATGGGCGCGGCAATTGCGGAATTGCACGGGAGCAAGGGGCATGGCCAATTGGCACGGAAATGTACGGGAGCAAGAGCGTTCAATGGGCGTCTGAGTTCAGCTGGAGGCGCGCCAATTGCGCAATTGCGCGGGAGCAAGGGCCGTGACAAACGACAATGGGCGCGCCAATTGCGGAATTGTACGGGAGCAAGGGCCGTGGACATTGGGCGCGGTAATCGGCCGCCAACAATCGTGCCACATTCAAAAATTATGATGCCAATCGTGCACCTGGGCGTATGCGTTCAATGGGCGTCTGCGTTCTGCTGGAGGCGTGGTAAGTAACCGTTCGCTCTAATCACTTGTGGGCCTGCATGTTGTGCTGGGGGCGTGGCACATAATGGGGTCGAATGCAGTGTGTGCCTTGTGCTGGGTGCGTGTCAAACAGTCTGGGGCCCAATGCCGTCGGTGCCTTACTAAATTGCCGTTACGTTCCTGCCTTCACACCATGCGGGTCCTAAAAAAATAATAATACCGGGAAATAACTTTCAAGGGTCAAATAATTCGCATTGTAATACGGTCGCCGCTGGAGCCGGGCCTCAAGCGGGGGCACACGCCACTGAGCGTGCCTGCGAGACAACAACTGCAGCGTCTCCTGCGCGCTGTCACTCAACTCTCTGCATAAACGAATTTACACACGGCGCACAACATCAACCAGGGCTGAAGCCGGCCTCAAGCGGCGGCTGACGCGACTAAGCGGCCCTGCTGGTACACTAACCTCCAAACTGACTGCACTTTCCCACACGCGCAGCGTCTCTAGCGCGACCTGTCACCCACTCAACTCTTCATACAAGGACAACGTCGGGACGGGCTGCTAGTTGGTGATAAAATGATTATCTTCGATAGTATGTAATGCTGTATTATTGGTTAACAAATGCCAAATGCAGTATAATACCCTTACAACATGTCCAACACTGCTTTTATATGGGTTTGACCTTGTGGACATAAGGACACCATTGCACTTAATTTGGTCATAAAAACAAAAATTGCACCTGAGAAAACTTTCAATAATTACCATAGTTTGTCTTTCATGGAGAACTCTTTCTGACTATCTCTTTTATCATTAGAGATGGCCTCCAACTATAGTGGATAGGGATAAGGCCATGAGTGGCATAGTAAGCAGTTACTTCTCTAATATGTATACTGTTTTTATACTAAAATCTAACATTGTTCCCAGTTCAGTGTAGATTAAGTGATTAACTGGCTCAGAGAGGATTTCTTAAAAAGTGAGTTAAATTGCATGGCTGTTCACCCTGGTAAATATTGGCACTCTAAAGGCCATTCATTGTCATTCATGCATATTTTCATCCCCCTAACTCCCCTTGACTCTTAACTCCTTTACCTCTATATACCATACTTCTCCCCCTTCACCTAACCCTTGAAACCACTTCTTCTTCCTCTTTGCATCCTAAAAGACGCTGGCTACTTTAGCTCTTAATTCCAAATCTCTCAATCTCTACCTCTTCACTTGTCTATTTTATCATCGCATCCTTTTCTAGAAATCTGTTATTTTCAACAAAGATTTATATACTGTAGTATACAAGAAAGTGATTGATAGAACATTTGAACTAATTTCAGGTATTGTTAATTACTCGGGGCTGAGTCTCAGCCAATCGTTATTTTGCATATCACTGGGTTTAATCTGAAATAGCATGGTGGACAAAAGAATGATGGGTTGGAATGCTACACGAAGCGACTGCCAGTGGTTAGACTAATTGTAATCATTCATTCCATCATATTTTATGTTAGGTATATACTGTTACAATTTTTAGGCTACTCATACACCTTTCTTTTTCCCATCACCCAAATGTATTTCTTGTGGAGGTATTTCCATAGCTCTATATCTTAGAATTATTTTCTCACTTGCACTTATGACTCCATCCCCAATGTTAGGAGGTAAGGGGCATTAGAAACGCAGTGACCACATCAGATAAACGTCAATGATTTGTGAAATCCAAATGCCAAATTACCCCACACACAATTTTATTTTGTTGTAAATGTTAGTTCTTTTTTTGTTTCTTCCAGTTACCTACAACAAATGTTGCTGACCAGAAGCTGGATCAGACAATTGAGAAAAAATCATTTGAAGAGGTTAGTATATTCAGTCTGTTGATCTATGTTTGTGAAAAGTTGAAGAATATCCTGTTTGGCACTGATTTGCTCATGCTTACCATGCTAAGAGGGAACTAGAGATACCCTTTGCCCATTATCAATGAGAGACAAGGGCTTGGTTCCAAGGTTAGATTTTCCACACTCACGACCATCTTTGTTTTGCTGAGGCACACATTTCAGAGTCATTTAAGACTAAAGTCTTGTGCACAGCCTTGGGTACTTAGTATCTGTCCCCGGCTATTCCCTTCACACATACACCCCTCTGTTCTTTGATTTAGGCAGCCCTTATTAATTCTTTATGACTCTTGCTCCTTTAGTCAAGTCCACTTCTCAGACATCTCTCCAAGGCCCTTTTTCGTCTTTTCCATGATGCAGCCTTTTGAACACATTCACTTCCTCGTATATATAAATCATCACTGCCATTGATCTGTGATTCTTGAATATGTATTTGCTGTTGCATAAACCCAGTTTAAAATATTTTGCCATAGTATATTTACGATTGCACATTATGGGTGATGGGTTAATAGTGGTGTTTCGTTTGTTTACTGGGCCTCCTCAAATTCATTTAGAGATTCATGAAAAATGACCTACACAACCACAAATTAGAAACAGAATGCCCACCCAAGGTATCCAAGGTATGAACATATTCATAGCTTAGAGTGGGGAGTTCCATGGAGAGGTTGTGTTTCTGCAAGTTTCTCTGACATTTAAAAGTGTTTAATTTCAGGCTCACCCTGAAAGGCACATCCACTAAAGGGCACTCGCTCTTCTTATTCCTGCTTACATTGTGGTACCACAGAAACCATTTTGGAGATGATACTTCCTCCTTGCAGAACTCATTCATGGTCTTGCGAAACTGCAGCCTAGCCGGGTGTGTTCCACTGGGGAGGTCGTCCGCTGACCTGCCTCAGTCACTTACCTGACACTAGGCGATGGAGACTGACTACCACCCTCTGCAGGGTGCTGGAAGGTGGTGTGTAGGCATGCCTGGACAGCTGGAAACCAGAGCTGTGTGCTGTGGAGTGTGGCTGGGGCACGCTCGGGCCAGTGGAGCTGCCTCTTTGTGAATTCCTGCGGGCTACAAGCCTACTTTCTGGGACCTGAGTAGGCCTAGCAGCAGTGAGATCTTGGCAGCTGTCATGGGGGGTGGAGTGGCACAGCAAGGTGAGAGGCTGACCGTCCGGGTTTGGGTGCTGCTGTGGCTACCATAGTCTTATGGCCGCAGCTGGGGTGCACAGGGGCTGCTGTGGCATGCTGACTCGCTGCAAGGTGTGCGGACCACTGTGTGATCACCTGCCTCAACACAGGGGACTTGGATCGAGTCAACTGTCCCGTGGCACTGCGGGCAGTACCCGCGCTTATAGGTGAGCCATCCCTGCGCAACTACAGTAACACTAGCACTGTGGAACATTCTGTGGCCTAGAGTTTATACCCTAATATCACTCTATAGATTGTTTGGATTATCCAAAATCATGTTCAACTGTAATTTAACGCAGTAGGCCCCTTGAGATCTGGGTTTGTTCCCCTCATTCTTCTCCTGGCAAATCTTGGACCGCAGGACTTGCTCCGGGACTCTGACTTCTGGCAGAGCCGCTGATCCATTTTCTTACCAGCCCGCAGCAAAGCAAATGGATGAAACTGATCATCAGCAGTCCATGACCAGTTTTTGAAGAGAAAAAAAACAAAAGTAAAAAGTAATGATGAGGATGGCTACTCTCTCCCTAAGGGTGAGGGGGCACCAACATAGACTCCCCAGATATCTGTACATTGCTCCTAAATATGCAAGGTAGCCTGTGGGTAACAGATAAAAAAATGTATACACTTATATCGCGAGCTGTCTTCATGCGGCACCACCCGGACAGAGCTGGTGAACATATAAATGGCGCAGAACTTGACATATCTGAATTGGGGGATGGCCCTGCTGCATACTTCAAAATGCATCAATGCCTTGAAAAACGTCTTGATGGAAGTACTAATCCTTAAATATAACACGCACCAAACATAAAGATCTCGAGCCATGGTCGCTCCACAATGATTTGCTCATTGTGGGGGTCCCGCATTCTATGACTGTTGGACTGATGGAACTGTTTGTAGGAAAGATGCTGCTCATTCTTGTTTAAAAGGGGGTCAAACTATCCAGGCTGATGAAGGCTGATAGCCAGAAACCGGTCCTTGGATGCTTGATTCCGGTCTGGGAAAGACATGGCTTGGTAGTTCGGACTGGACTGTTCCCATGAGGCACAGGGTCAGAGCTGATTTGCATATAGCCAGTGTCTAACCCAGGGTAGTGTGGAGTGCAAAAAAACGATGGATTTAGGCCCAGATCCTTGTACTGGGATGAATGTATGACATTGTTCTACATTCTGTCCATCAACTGTTTTTTATGCAATTTTCACCCCGTGTGGGCTGGGTATGCTCAGACGTGAGTCCCAGGCTCTCCACACCACTGGAGTCAAGCTATCCAGGCTGATGAAGGCTGATAGCCAGAAACCGGTCCTTGGATGCTTGATTCCGGTCTGGGAAAGACATGGCTTGGTTGTTCGGACTGGACTGTTCCCATGAGGCACAGGGTCAGAGCTGATTTGCATATAGCCAGTGTCTAACCCAGGGTGGTGTGGAGTGCAAAAAAACGATGGATTTAGGCCCAGATCCTTGTACTGGGATGAATGTATGACATTGTTCTACATTCTGTCCATCAACTGTGTTTTTTGCAATTTTCACCCCGAGTAGGCTGGGTATGCTCAGACGTGAGTCCCAGGCTCTCCACACCACTGGAGTCAAGCTATCCAGGCTGATAAAGGCTGATAGCCAGAAACCGGTCCTTGGATGCTTGATTCCGGTCTGGGAAAGACATGGCTTGGTAGTTCGGACTGGACTGTTCCCATGAGGCACAGGGTCAGAGCTGATTTGCATATAGCCAGTGTCTAACCCAGGGTGGTGTGGAGTGCAAAAAAACGATAGATTTAGGCCCAGATCCTTGTACTGGGATGAATGTATGACATTGTTCTACATTCTGCCTATCAACTGTGTTTTTTGCAATCCTCATTCTTGTTTGGCACAGGCAACCTATTATCTATGTCCCTAGTTGTAAGGGTGCTTCGATCCCTGGGTGTTTGCCCTCCTCCAGCAGCACCAACTAGACCTATCATAGCACGTGCGCTAAATTATAGGGTCCGGCACGCTATTTTTCAGCTGTCAATTGCTGTTTAAAAGTCACAGCAGGCCTTCCTCACATCCTTATATGCCAGGGACATAATACTGTAAAAAGTTTATCCTGTGGATAACCAAAACCCTGTTGTAAGAGAGATAGTTAACCTAGACAATTCTTTAGACTTCAAATTAACTGGGATAAGTCCATGATCGTCCACTGACGTGCACTGTATCCCAATAAATTATAAACTTCCCCATGTTTTGGTGTCATAATTCAACACTTTATCTCGGTATACAAATACACCGAAGGGTTTAGGCAGCCCTTAACTATTCTTTATAACTCCTGGTCTTTCAGTCCAGCCCACCCCTCAGACACGAAGTACTGTCTGTCCAAGTTCTTTTTCAATTTCCTGTATGTGACCTATTAAACACATGTACTTCTTTATATGTATTTCGTATCTGTCATTGATCAAAGATTGTTGGAGACGTATTTGCTGTTCCATAAACCCAGTTTCAAGCTATTTTGCCACAGTGAAGCCTGAGTCTAGCATATTTACGAGCACTCATTATAGGAAATGAGTTAATAGTGATGTATAGACCATGAATTTTCAAATTTGTTTGGGGATTCATATAAAATGAGTGACAGTACCACAAATTCCAGATATTAGCACAGTCATACCTCGGAATGGGAAGTTCCATGCAGAAAGAGAATTACCACAAGTTTTGCTGACATTTCAAAGTCTGAACTTTCCATGTAAAAATGTACAAGACATAAGTGATTTCAGTTTGAGTATCCTAAATGGGCCACCCGGTGAATTACATCATAATATATCTAAAAACCCTCATCATCAAACATTCTACAATGCCAACTGATGATTATTGTTAGAGATGCAGGAGTGTGCAAATAGAACTTTTTTTTCCTTTGAACTTGATGGCTTTGGTAAGGGTGTTGACATGAGCGGCAGAACTATACTATGATTTCTGCTTGACCTAAACAAGATAATAAAAATGAATTTTCAGAAACAATGTGGAATTAGCATGAACACCCAATACAGCATTGGAAAGGGCAGTTGCAGCAGAAGGACATAGGCTATACAGATGGCCACCATATACATTTGAAAGGTAAAAGAACCTTGCCAGCAAAGTAGTCCCTTGTGGGCGTGTGCGTGGGCGCGGCGCGGCATGACAACAAAAAAAAGCATTCCTTAAATGTGTGCGTTGTGCTGGGGGCGTGTACTGGGGGCGTGACAACGGCTGGGGGCGTGTGCTAGGGGGCGTGACAAAAATGGGCGTGGCAATTGCGCAATTGCGCGAGAGGAAGGGGCAAGACAAACGACAATGGGCGCGGTAATTGCGGAATTTCACGGGAGCAAGGGGCATGGCCAATGGGCGCAGAAATGTACGGGAGCAAGAGCGTTCAATGGGCCTCTGAGTTCAGCTGGAGGCGCGGCAATTGCACAATTGCACGGGAGCAAGGGCCGTGACAAACGACAATGGGCGCGCCAATTGCGGAATTGCACGGGAGCAAGGGCCGTGGACAATGGGCGTGGCAATCGGCCGCCAACATTCGCGCCACATTCATAAATTATGATGCCAATCGTGCACCTGTTCAGAAAAGGGGGTGGTGATGAACAGAGTGTCTGAATTAAGCAGACCACTCTTACCCAGTCCAAAGATCAGGGCTTGATCCATCACCGTTATTTAGCTCACTGCCCCATCCCAGCTCAGAACCTGGCTATATGCAAATTAGTCTGTCCCTGGCCCAGTGCATCATGGGAACAGGGCAGACCAAACTACCAAGCCAATTCTTCACCAGAAAGGAGACAAGCTACCGGGGACCGGTTTCTGGCACTTCAGCCTCGTCGGCCCGGCTTGCTTGAATCCTGATGGAGCAGTGAGCAAGGGACTCATGTCTGAGTATACCCTGCCACACCTATAGTGGCCAAAAACGATTCAGAAAAGGGGGTGGTGATGAACAGAGTGTCTGAATTAAGCAGACCACTCTTACCCAGTCCAAAGATCAGGGCTTGATTCATCACCGTTATTTAGCTCACTGTCCCATCCCAGCTCAGAACCTGGCTATATGCAAATTAGTCTGTCCTGGCCCAGTGCATCATGGGAACAGGGCAGACCAAACTACCAAGCCAATTCTTCACCAGAAAGGAGACAAGCTACCGGGGACCGGTTTCTGGCATTTCAGCCTCGTCGGCCCGGCTTGCTTGAATCCTGATGGAGCAGTGAGCAAGGGACTCATGTCTGAGTATACCCTGCCACACCTCTAGTGGCCAAAAACGATTCAGAGAAGGGGGTGGTGATGAACAGAGTGTCTGAATTAAGCAGACCACTCTTACCCAGTCCAAAGATCAGGGCTTGATCCATCACCGTTACTTAGCTCACTGCCCCATCCCAGCTCAGAACCTGGCTATATGCAAATTAGTCTGTCCCTGGCCCAGTGCATCATGGGAACAGGGCAGACCAAACTACCAAGCCAATTCTTCACCAGAAAGGAGACAAGCTACCGGGGACCGGTTTCTGGCATTTCAGCCTCGTCAGCCCGGCTTGCTTGAATCCTGATGGAGCAGTGAGCAAGGGACTCATGTCTGAGTATACCCTGCCACACCTATAGTGGCCAAAAACGATTCAGAAAAGGGGGTGGTGATGAACAGACTGTCTGAATTAAGCAGACCACTCTTACCCAGTCCAAAGATCAGGGCTTGATCCATCACCGTTATTTAGCTCACTGCCCCATCCCAGCTCAGAACCTGGCTATATGAAAATTAGTCTGTCCCTGGCCCAGTGCATCATGGGAACAGGGCAGACCAAACTACCAAGCCAATTCTTCACCAGAAAGGAGACAAGCTACGGGGGACCGGTTTCTGGCATTTCAGCCTCGTCGGCCCGGCTTGCTTGAATCCTGATGGAGCAGTGAGCAAGGGACTCATGTCTGAGTATACCCTGCCACACCTATAGTGGCCAAAAACGATTCAGAAAAGGGGGTGGTGATGAACAGAGTGTCTGAATTAAGCAGACCACTCTTACCCAGTCCAAAGATCAGGGCTTGATCCATCACCGTTATTTAGCTCACTGCCCCATCCCAGCTCAGAACCTGGCTATATGCTAATTAGTCTGTCCCTGGCCCAGTGCATCATGGGAACAGGGCAGACCAAACTACCAAGCCAATTCTTCACCAGAAAGGAGACAAGCTACCGGGGACTTGTTTCTGGCATTTCAGCCTCGTCGGCCCGGCTTGCTTGAATCCTGATGGAGCAGTGAGCAAGGGACTCATGTCTGAGTATACCCTGCCACACCTATAGTGGCCAAAAACGATTCAGAAAAGGGGGGTGGTGATGAACAGAGTGTCTGAATTAAGCAGACCACTCTTACCCAGTCCAAAGATCAGGGCTTGATCCATCACCGTTATTTAGCTCACTGCCCCATCCCAGCTCAGAACCTGGCTATATGCAAATTAGTCTGTCCCTGGCCCAGTGCATCATGGGAACAGGGCAGACCAAACTACCAAGCCAATTCTTCACCAGAAAGGAGACAAGCTACCGGGGACCGGTTTCTGGCATTTCAGCCTCGTCGGCCCGGCTTGCTTGAATCCTGATGGAGCAGTGAGCAAGGGACTCATGTCTGAGTATACCCTGCCACACCTATAGTGGCCAAAAACGATTCAGAAAAGGGGGTGGTGATGAACAGAGTGTCTGAATTAAGCAGACCACTCTTACCCAGTCCAAAGATCAGGGCTTGATCCATCACCGTTATTTAGCTCACTGCCCCATCCCAGCTCAGAACCTGGCTATAAGCAAATTAGTCTGTCCCTGGCCCAGTGCATCATGGGAACAGGGCAGACCAAACTACCAAGCCAATTCTTCACCAGAAGGGAGACAAGCTACCGGGGACCGGTTTCTGGCATTTCAGCCTCGTCGGCCCGGCTTGCTTGAATCCTGATGGAGCAGTGAGCAAGGGACTCATGTCTGAGTATACCCTGCCACACCTATAGTGGCCAAAAACGATTCAGAAAAGGGGGTGGTGATGAACAGAATGTCTGAATTAAGCAGACCACTCTTACCCAGTCCAAAGATCAGGGCTTGATCCATCACCGTTATTTAGCTCACTGCCCCATCCCAGCTGAGAACCTGGCTATATGCAAATTAGTCTGTCCCTGGCCCAGTGCATCATGGGAACAGGGCAGACCAAACTACCAAGCCAATTCTTCACCAGAAAGGAGACAAGCTACCGGGGACCGGTTTCTGGCATTTCAGCCTCTTCGGCCCGGCTTGCTTGAATCCTGATGGAGCAGTGAGCAAGGGACTCATGTCTGAGTATACCCTGCCACACCTATAGTGGCCAAAAACGATTCAGAAAAGGGGGTGGTGATGAACAGAGTGTCTGAATTAAGCAGACCACTCTTACCCAGTCCAAAGATCAGGGCTTGATCCATCACCGTTATTTAGCTCACTGCCCCATCCCAGCTCAGAACCTGGCTATATGCAAATCAGTCTGTCCCTGGCCCAGTGCATCATGGGAACAGGGCAGACCAAACTACCAAGCCAATTCTTCACCAGAAAGGAGACAAGCTACCGGGGACCGGTTTCTGGCATTTCAGCCTCGTCGGCCCGGCTTGCTTGAATCCTGATGGAGCAGTGAGCAAGGGACTCATGTCTGAGTATACCCTGCCACACCTATAGTGGCCAAAAACGATTCAGAAAAGGGGGTGGTGATGAACAGAGTGTCTGAATTAAGCAGACCACTCTTACCCAGTCCAAAGATCAGGGCTTGATCCATCACCGTTATTTAGCTCACTGCCCCATCCCAGCTCAGAACCTGGCTATATGCAAATTAATCTGTCCCTGGCCCAGTGCATCATGGGAACAGGGCAGACCAAACTACCAAGCCAATTCTTCACCAGAAAGGAGACAAGCTACCGGGGACCGGTTTCTGGCATTTCAGCCTCTTCGGCCCGGCTTGCTTGAATCCTGATGGAGCAGTGAGCAAGGGACTCATGTCTGAGTATACCCTGCCACACCTATAGTGGCCAAAAACGATTCAGAAAAGGGTGGTGGTGATGAACAGAGTGTCTGAATTAAGCAGACCACTCTTACCCAGTCCAAAGATCAGGGCTTGATCCATCACCGTTATTTAGCTCACTGCCCCATCCCAGCTCAGAACCTGGCTATATGCAAATTAGTCTGTCCCTGGCCCAGTGCATCATGGGAACAGGGCAGACCAAACTACCAAGCCAATTCTTCACCAGAAAGGAGACAAGCTACCGGGGACCGGTTTCTGGCATTTCAGCCTCGTCGGCCCGGCTTGCTTGAATCCTGATGGAGCAGTGAGCAAGGGACTCATGTCTGAGTATACCCTGCCACACCTATAGTGGCCAAAAACGATTCAGAAAAGGGGGTGGTGATGAACAGAGTGTCTGAATTAAGCAGACCACTCTTACCCAGTCCAAAGATCAGGGCTTGATCCATCACCGTTATTTAGCTCACTGTCCCATCCCAGCTCAGAACCTGGCTATATGCAAATTAGTCTGTCCTGGCCCAGTGCATCATGGGAACAGGGCAGACCAAACTACCAAGCCAATTCTTCACCAGAAAGGAGACAAGCTACCGGGGACCGGTTGCTGGCATTTCAGCCTCGTCAGCCCGGCTTGCTTGAATCCTGATGGAGCAGTGAGCAAGGGACTCATGTCTGAGTATACCCTGCCACACCTATAGTGGCCAAAAACGATTCAGAAAAGGGGGTGGTGATGAACAGACTGTCTGAATTAAGCAGACCACTCTTACCCAGTCCAAAGATCAGGGCTTGATCCATCACCGTTATTTAGCTCACTGCCCCATCCCAGCTCAGAACCTGGCTATATGCAAATTAGTCTGTCCCTGGCCCAGTGCATCATGGGAACAGGGCAGACCAAACTACCAAGCCAATTCTTCACCAGAAAGGAGACAAGCTACCGGGGACCGGTTTCTGGCATTTCAGCCTCGTCGGCCCGGCTTGCTTGAATCCTGATGGAGCAGTGAGCAAGGGACTCATGTCTGAGTATACCCTGCCACACCTATAGTGGCCAAAAACGATTCAGAAAAGGGGGTGGTGATGAACAGAGTGTCTGAATTAAGCAGACCACTCTTACCCAGTCCAAAGATCAGGGCTTGATCCATCACCGTTATTTAGCTCACTGCCCCATCCCAGCTCAGAACCTGGCTATATGCAAATTAGTCTGTCCCTGGCCCAGTGCATCATGGGAACAGGGCAGACCAAACTACCAAGCCAATTCTTCACCAGAAAGGAGACAAGCTACCGGGGACCGGTTTCTGGCATTTCAGCCTAGTCGGCCCGGCTTGCTTGAATCCTGATGGAGCAGTGAGCAAGGGACTCATGTCTGAGTATACCCTGCCACACCTATAGTGGCCAAAAACGATTCAGAAAAGGGGGTGGTGATGAACAGAGTGTCTGAATTAAGCAGACCACTCTTACCCAGTCCAAAGATCAGGGCTTGATCCATCACCGTTATTTAGCTCACTGCCGCATCCCAGCTCAGAACCTGGCTATATGCAAATTAGTCTGTCCCTGGCCCAGTGCATCATGGGAACAGGGCAGAGCAAACTACCAAGCCAATTCTTAACCAGAAAGGAGACAAGCTACCGGGGACCGGTTTCTGGCATTTCAGCCTCGTCGGCCCGGCTTGCTTGAATCCTGATGGAGCAGTGAGCAAGGGACTCATGTCTGAGTATACCCTGCCACACCTATAGTGGCCAAAAACGATTCAGAAAAGGGGTGGTGATGAACAGAGTGTCTGAATTAAGCAGACCACTCTTACCCAGTCCAAAGATCAGGGCTTGATCCATCACCGTTATTTAGCTCACTGCCCCATCCCAGCTCAGAACCTGGCTATATGCAAATTAGTCTGTCCCTGGCCCAGTGCATCATGGGAACAGGGCAGACCAAACTACCAAGCCAATTCTTCACCAGAAAGGAGACAAGCTACCGGGGACCGGTTTCTGGCATTTCAGCCTCGTCGGCCCGGCTTGCTTGAATCCTGATGGAGCAGTGAGCAAGGGACTCATGTCTGAGTATACCCTGCCACACCTTTAGTGGCCAAAAACGATTCAGAAAAGGGGGTGGTGATGAACAGAGTGTCTGAATTAAGCTGACCACTCTTACCCAGTCCAAAGATCAGGGCTTGATCCATCACCGTTATTTAGCTCACTGCCCCATCCCAGCTCAGAACCTGGCTATGTGCAAATTAGTCTGTCCCTGGCCCAGTGCATCATGGGAACAGGGCAGACCAAACTACCAAGCCAATTCTTCACCAGAAAGGAGACAATCTACCGGGGACCGGTTTCTGGCATTTCAGCCTTGTCGGCCCGGCTTGCTTGAATCCTGATGGAGCAGTGAGCAAGGGACTCATGTCTGAGTATACCCTGCCACACCTATGGTGGCCAAAAACGATTCAGAAAAGGGGGTGGTGATGAACAGAGTGTCTGAATTAAGCAGACCACTCTTACCCAGTCCAAAGATCAGGGCTTGATCCATCACCGTTATTTAGCTCACTGCCCCATCCCAGCTCAGAACCTGGGTATATGCAAATTAGTCTTTCCCTGGCCCAGTGCATCATGGGAACAGGGCAGACCAAACTACCAAGCCAATTCTTCACCAGAAAGGAGACAAGCTACCGGGGACCGGTTTCTGCATTTCAGCCTCGTCGGCCCGGCTTGCTTGAATCCTGATGGAGCAGTGAGCAAGGGACTCATGTCTGAGTATACCCTGCCACACCTATAGTGGCCAAAAACGATTCAGAAAAGGGGGTGGTGATGAACAGAGTGTCTGAATTAAGCAGACCACTCTTACCCAGTCCAAAGATCAGGGCTTGATCCATCACCGTTATTTAGCTCACTGCCCCATCCCAGCTCAGAACCTGGCTATATGCAAATTAGTCTGTCCCTGGCCCAGTGCATCATGGGAATAGGGCAGACCAAACTACCAAGCCAATTCTTCACCAGAAAGGAGACAAGCTACCGGTAACCGGTTTCTGGCATTTCAGCCTCGTCGGTCCGGCTTGCTTGAATCCTGATGGAGCAGTGAGCAAGGGACTCATGTCTGAGTATACGTGCACCTGGGCGTATGTGTTCATTGGGCGTCTGCGTTCAGCTGGAGGCTTGGTAAGTAACCGTTCGCTCTACTCACTTGTGGGCCTGCAAGTTGTGCTGGGGCGTGGCACACATACTGGGGCCGAATGCAGTGTGTGCCTTGTGCTGGGTGCGTGTCAAACAGACTGGGGCCCAATGCAGTCGGTGCTTTACTAAATTGCCGCTTAGTTCCTGCCTTCACGCCATGTGGGTCCTAAAAAAATAATAATACCGGGAAATAACTTTCACGGGTCACATAATTCGCATTGTAATACGGTCGGCGCTGGAGCCGGGCCTCAAGCGGGGGCACACGCCACTGAGCGTGCCTGCGGGGACAATAACTGCAGCGTCTCCTGCGCGCTGTCACTCAACTCTCTGCATAAACGAAATTACACACGGCGCACAACATCAACCAGGGCTGAAGCCGGCCTCAAGCGGCGGCTGACGCGACTAAGCGGCCCTGCTGGCACACTAACCTTCAAACTGACTGCACTTTCCCACACGCGCAGCGTCTCTAGCGCGACCTGTCACCCACTCAACTCTTCATACCCGGACAACGTCGGGACGGGCTGCTAGTTGGTGATAAAATTATTATTTTCGATAGTATGTAATGCTGTATCATTGGTTAACAAATGCAGTATAATACTCATACAGCATGTCCAACACTGCTTTTATATGGGTCTGACCTTGTGGACATAAGGACACCACTGCACTTGATTTGGTCATAGAGACTAAAATTGCACCTGAGAAAACGTTCAATAATTACCATAGTTTGTCTTTCATGGAGAGCTCTTTCTGACTATCTCTTTTAGAGTTGGCCTCCAACTGTAGTGGATAGGGATAAGGCAATGAGTGGCATAGTAAGCAGTTACTTCTCTAATATGTATACTGTTTTTATACTAAAATCTAACATTGTTCCCAGTTCAGTGTAGATTAAGTGATTAAGGGCCATATGTATCATCATACCGTTTAGCGATTCCTAAATAGCGATTTTTAAGGAATCGCTATTTAGGATTCGCAAAACGGTATGTATGTACAAAATCGCTTTTTTATAGCGATTCCTTACCATTCCTAATTTGCGATTAGCAAATTGCTAATCGCAAATTACCCATTCATTTCTATGGGCCAGGAGGCCCATAGGAATGAAGGGGCAATTTGGGATTAGCAATTTGCTAATCGCAAATTAGGAATTTTTTCAAGGGTGCAGGGGTGTCTCAACAACACCCCGCTGCACCCCTGAAAATGACATTTGGGGGCATATGGCGCACATACATGCCCTAAGGGCATGTATGAGCGTCATATGGCACCTTTGGAATTTAAATAAATTGCATTTTTAAAAGAATTCGCAACTTTCCACCAACTAGAAGTTGGTGGTAATCTGCGAATCCTTATTGGCATTTTTGCATTAATATTTGTTTGATACATTGCATTTAAGGAATCGCGAATTTTGCGATTCCTTAAGTGCAATCGCAAAATAAGGAATAGCAAAATGTGCGATTCCTTATTTTGCATCAAACATGTTACATACATACCATTTTGCTAATTAGCATTCGCAAAGGCCGAAATGCTAATTAGCTTGATACATATGGCCCTAAGTGGCTCAGAGAGGATTTCTTAAAAACTGAGTTAAATTGCATGGCGGATCACGTTGGTACATATTGGCACTCTAAAGGCCATTCACTGTCATTCATGCATATTTTCATCCCCCTAACTCCCCTTGACTCTTAACTCCTTTACCTCTATATACCATACTTCTCCCCCTTCACCTGACCCCTGATTTACCACTTTTGCGCTTCATCCCCACTTGGTATATAATAGTATTGTATACTTTTTCTAGATTGTCATGAGCTTTCCATGACATCTGCTATTTTCATAAACTATTGTATACAAAGAGAAGTCTTTGAGTTCTAATACAATTATCAATTTTTCATCAGTGGAATTAAGTCTTTGCAATGGTATTGACATACCTCCATTTCTTAAAATTATTGTTTGGCCTTCACTCATGTCTCTGTCACCAATGAAAAAGAGGTCAAGGGCCTCAGACAACCAGTATTCATCACAGATCAAATCTGATGGATTTGTGAAAGTAAAGTGGATATAAGGAGGACACCTAATTGAGTCTTGTAAATGTTAGGAGTATTTCTTTTTTTTGTTTCCTCCAGACACCACCTCCTGATACTGCCAACCAGAGGCCAGATCAAGAAACCGAGGAAACATCAATTAAACAGGTTAGCATATTCAGCCTATTGAAATGCATTTGTGCAAATCTCAAAGATATCATGTTGGGCACTGTGGCACTAAGGCTTATCACACAAAGAGAGAGGGAGATTCATATTTTGACCATCATCCTACACCGAAAAGGACCTGGTTCCCTTGGTTCCTTCGTTACATTGTTCATTGTATGGACCTTCTAGGCTTTGCTGATGCACACAATTCAGAGCAAAGAGACCTTTGCCTTGTGTATTAGCTTAGGTGCACAATAAAAACTGTCCCAGACTATTCCCTTTGTCTTATCTATTTACATCTCAATGCTGTGGTGTGGTCAGTCTTTAGCCACTGTTTCACTACTGCTCCCGCAGTGCAGTCCAACCCTGAGATATAAGGTTCCATCTGTCAGATGTAATTTTTCGTCTTTTTCTACATGTGGCCTTTCAGATACATTGTCATCCTCTGATCTGCTGTTCTATGATTTGTGGATATGTATTTGCTGTTCCATAAAGTCAGTTTCAGATATTTTGTCGCAGAAAAACCGGAGACTTCCATATTCACTGGCCCTCATTATGTGGAATGAGTTAATATTGGTGTTCAGTGCTCATACTTACACCTTCCGACCCATTTGGAGAGTCACAAAAATAAGTAACAGTACCATGAGTTAGTAATAGGATCCCCACACATTGTATTTAAGCTATTAAAACAATTTGTAGCTTAGACTGGGGTGCACAAAACAGAAATAGTGTTTCCACAGGTTTTTATGACATTTGCATGAGTATGGCTTCAACGTAAAAATGTACAAGACATGAGTGTATTCTACTGGAACATTTTAAGGTGACTAAATGAACAATCAAAGTGTGTAATGATTACTGTTTGGACAAAAAATAATAAGGCAAATCCATAAAAAAAAATGTGGAATTAACACAAGCTTTTGTTGTTGATAAAATAATTAGATTTTACATGTTGGAATGCTGTATTACTTTGTCATAAATGCACTCTTAGCCCCTTACATCATACTTAACACTGCTTTTACGTGGATCTGGCCTTATCTAAATAAAGGTGTCACTGCTCTCATGTGTTTTATAGAGACTATGATTGCACTTGTGAAAATTCTAAATTAATTTTCATAGTTTGTCATTCATAACACTTCTTTCTGACATTTTCTGTTGCCTTTAGAGTCTGCCTCCTAGCGAAGTCGGTGGTGAAAACGGCACAAAAGACGCAGTAAGTAGTTTTATTCTCAGATATATACTGCTCTTATGATAACAGACCAAAACGTTTCTCAGTTCTTTGAAACTAAATTGCATCAGCTTAGACTTCCTAGAATTAGAATTAATGTATAGAATTGTTCATATTGTTAAGTATCTCCAGTTAAAAAGTGACTCAGCGTAATTCATGCTCATTTTCTTCCTCTTCGCATCCTAAAAGACGCTGGCTACTTTAGCTCTTAATTCCAAATCTCTCAATCTCTACCTCTTCACTTGTCTATTTTATCATCGCATCCTTTTCTAGAAATCAGTTATTTTCAACAAAGATTTATATACTGTAGTATACAAGAAAGTGATGGATAGAACGTTTGAACTAATTTCAGCTATTGTTAATTACTCGGGGCTGAGTCTCAGCCAATCGTTATTTTGCATATCACTGGGTTTATTCTGAAATAGCATGGTGGACAAAAGAATGATGGGTTGGAATGCTACACGATGCGACTGCCAGTGGTTAGACTAATTGTAATCGTTCATTCCACCATATTTTATGTTAGGTATATACTGTTACAATTTTTTGGCTACTCATACACCTGTCCATTTCCCATCACCCAAATGTATTTCTTGTGGAGGTATTTCCATAGCTCTATTTCTTAGAATTATTTTCTCACTTGCACTTATGACTCCATCCCCAATGTAAGAAGGTAAGAGGCATTAGAAACCCAGTGACCACATCAGATAAACTTCAATGATTTGTGAAATCCAAATGCCAAATTACCCCACACACAATTTTATTTTGTTGTAAATGTTAGTTCTTTTTTTGTTTCTTCCAGTCACCTACAACAAATGTTGCTGACCAGAAGCTGGATCAGACAATTGAGAAAAAATCACTTGAAGAGGTTAGTATATTCAGTCCGTTGATCTATGTTTGTGAAAAGTTGAAGAATATCCTGTTTGGCACTGATTTGCTCATGCTTACCATGCTAAGAGGGAACTAGAGATACCCTTTGCCCATTATCAATGAGAGACGAGGGCTTGGTTCCAAGGTTAGATTTTCCACACTCACGACCATCTTTGTTTTGCTGAGGCACACATTTCAGAGTCATTTAAGACTAAAGTCTTGTGCACAGACTTGGGTACTTAGTATCTGTTCCCGGCTATTCCCTTCACACATACACCCCACTGTTCTTTGATTTAGGCAGCCCTTATTAATTCTTTATGACTCTTGCTCCTTTAGTCAAGTCCACTCCTCAGACATGAAGTACCATCTCTCCAAGGCCCTTTTTCGTCTTTTCCATGATGCAGCCTTTTGAACACATTCACTTCCTCGTATATATATATCATCACTGCCATTGATCTGTGATTCTTGAATATGTATTAGCTGTTGCATAAACCCAGTTTAAAATATTTTGCCATAGTATATTTACGATTGCAAATTATGGGTGATGAGTTAATAGTGGTGCTCAGTTTGTTTACTGGGCCTCCTTAAATTCATTTAGAGATTCATGAAAAATTACCTACACAACCACAAATTAGTAACAGAATGCCCACCCAAGGTATCCAAGGTATGAACATATTCATAGCTTAGAATGGCGAGTTCCATGGAGAGGTTGTGTTTCTGCAAGTTTCTCTGATATTTAAAAGTGTTTAATTTCAGGCTCACCCTGAAAGGCACATGCACTAAACGGCACTCGCTCTTTTTATTCCTGCTTACAGTGTGGTACCACAGAACCCATTTTGGAGATGATACTTCCTCCTAGCAGAACTCAGTCATGGTCTTGCGAAACTGCAGCCTAGCCGGGTGTGTTCCACTGGGGAGGTCGTCTGCTGACCTGCCTCAGTCACTTACCTGACGCTAGGCGATGGAGACTGACTACCACCCTCTGCATGGTGCTGGAAGGTGGTGTGTAGGCATGCCTGGACAGCTGGGAACCAGAGCTGTATGCAGTGGAGTGTAGCTGGGGCACGCCCGCAACAACCACTCGGGCCAGTGGAGCTGGATCTTTGTGAATTTCTGTGGGCTACAAGCCTACTTCCTGGGACCTGAGTAGGCCTAGCAGCAGTGAGATCTTGGCGTCCGTCATGGGGGGTGGAGTGGCACAGCAAGGTGAGAGGCTGACCTCCGGGTTTGGGTGCTGCTGTGGCTACCTTAGTCTTGTGGCCGCAGCTGGGGTGCACAGGGGCTGCTGTGGCATGCTGACTCGCTGCAAGGTGTGCGGACCACTGTGTGATCACTTGCCTCAACACAGGGGACATGGATCGAGTCAACTGTCCCTTGGCACTGCGGTCAGTACCCGCGCTTATAGGTGAGCCATCCCTGCGCCACTACAGTATCACTAGCACTGTGGAACATTCTGTGGCCTAGAGTTTATACCCTAATATCACTCTATAGATTGTTTAGATTATCCACCATCATGTTCAACTGTAATTTAATGCAGTAGGCCCCTTGAGATCTGGGTTTGTTCCCCTCATTATTCTCCTGGCAAATCTTGGACCACAGGACTTGCTCCGGGACTCTGACTTCTGGCAGAGCCGCTGATCCATTTTCTTACCAGCCCGCAGCATAGCAAATGGATAAAACTGATCATCAGCAGTCCATGACCAGTTTTTGAAGAGAAAAAAAACAAAAGCAAAAAGTGATGATGAGGATGGCTCCTCTCTCCCTAAGGGTGAGGGGGGCACCAACATAGGCTCCTCAGATATCTGTACATTGCTCCTAAATATGTAAAGTAGCCTGCAGGCAACAGATAAAAAAATGTATAGACTTATATCGCGAGCTGTCTTCATGCAGCACCACCTGGACAGAGCTGGTGAACATATAAATGGCGCAGAACTTGACATATCTGAATTGGGGGATGGCCCTGCTGCATACTTCAAAATGCATCAATGCCTTGAAAAACGTCTTGATGGAAGTACTAATCCTTAAACATAACACGCACCAAACATAAAGATCTCGAGCCATGGTCACTCCACAATGATTTGCACATTGTGGGGGTCCCGCATTCTATGACTGTTGGACTGATGGAACTGTTTGTAGGAAAGATTCTCCCCATTCTTGTTTGGCACAGGGAACCTATTATCTATGTCCCTAGTTGTAAGGGTGCTTCGATCCCTGGTTGTTTGCCCTCCTCCAGCAGCACCATCTAGACCTATCATAGTGCGTGTGCTAAATTATAGGGTCCGGCACGCTATTTTTCAGCGGTCAATTGCTGTTCAAAAGTCACAGCAGGCCTTCCTCACATCCTTATAAGCCAGGGACATAATACTGTAAAAGGTTTATCCTGTGGATAACCAAAGCCCTGTTGTAAGAGAGATAGTTAACCTAAGTCTTTGGACTTCACATTAACTGGGATAAGTCCATGATCGTCCACTGACGTGCACTGTATCCCAATACATTAGAAACTTCCCCATGTTTTGGTGTCATAATTCAACACTTTATCTCGGTATACAAATACACCGAAGGGTTTAGGCAGCCCTTATCTATTCTTTATAACTCCTGGTCTTTCAGTCCAGCCCGTTCCCTCAGACACGAAGTACTGTCTGTCCAAGTTCTTTTTCAATTTCCTGTATATGACCTTTTAAACACATGCACTTCTTTATATGTATTTCGTATCTGTCATTGATCAAAGATTGTTGGAGACGTATTTGCTGTTCTATAAACCCAGTTTCAAGCTATTTTGCCACAGTGAAGCCTGAGACTAGCATATTTAAGAGCACTCATTATAGGGAATGAGTTAATAGTGATGTATAGACCATGAATTTTCAAATTTGTTTGGGGATTCATATAAAATGAATGACAGTACCACAAATTCCAGATATTAACACAGTCATAGCTCGGAATGGGAAGTTCCATGCAGAAAGAGAATTACCACAAGTTTTGCTGACATTTCAAAGTCCGAACTTTCCATGTAAAAATGTACAAGACATGAGTGATTTCAGTTTGAGTATCCTAAATGGGCCACCCGGTGAATTACATCATAATATATCTAAAAACCCTTATCATCAAACATTCTACATGCCAACTGATTATGATTGTTAGAGATGCAGGAGTGTGCAAATAGAACTTTTTTTTCTTTGAGCTTGATGGATTGGGTAAGGGTGTTGACATGAGCAGCAGAACTATACTATGATTTCTGCTTGACCTAAACAAGATAATAAAAATGAATTTTCAGAAATAATTAGGAATTAGCATGAACTGTTGTCTATATCTATATCTATACTAATATTATAAAGAGAGAGCCCTAACCTTTGAGGCGGGTAATCTCAGTAACCACAGCACCAATCACAACACCCAATACAGCATTGGAAAGGGCAGTTGCAGCAGAAGGACATAGGCTATACAGGTGGCCACCATATATATTTGAAAGGTAAAAGAACCTTGCCAGCAAAGTAGTCCCTTGTGGGCGTGTGCGTGGGTGGGGCGTGGAATAACGACAAAAAAAAGCGTTCCTTAAACGTGTGCGTTGTGCTGGGGGCGTGTGCTGGGGGCGTGACAAAGGCTGGGGGCGTGTGCTAGGGGCGTGACAAAAAATGGGTGCGGCAATTGCGCAATTGCGCGAGAGCAAGGGGCAAGACAAGCGACAATGGGCACGGCAAGTGCGGAATTGCACGGGAGCAAGGGGCATGGCAAATGGGCGCGAAAATGTACGGGAGCAAGAGCGTTCAATGGGGATCTGGGTTCAGCTGGAGGCGCGCCAATTGCGCGGGAGCAAGGGCCGTGACAAACGACAATGGGCGCGCCAATTGCGGAATTGCCTGGGAGCAAGGGCCGTGGACAATCGGCGCGGCAATCGGCCGCCAACAATCGCGCCGCATTCAGAAATTATGATGCCAACATCGCACCTGGGCGTATGCGTTCAATGGGCGTCTGCGTTCAGCTGGAGGCGTGGTAAGTAACCGTTCGCTCTACTCATTTGTGAGCCTGCACCTTGTGCTGGGTGCGTGTCAAACAGACTGGGGCACAATGCCGTCGGTGCTTTACTAAATTGCCGTTACGTTCCTGCCTTCACGCCATGTGGGTCCTAAAAAAATAATAATACCGGGAAATAACTTTCAAAGGTCACATAATTCACATTGAAATACGGTCGCCGCTGGAGCTGGGCCTCAAGCGGGGGCACACGCCACTGAGCGTGCCTGTGGGTACAATAACTGCAGCGTCTCCTGCGCGCTGTCACTCAACTCTCTGCATAAACGAATTTACACAGGGCGCACAACATCAACAAGGGCTGAAGCCGGCCTCAAGCGGCGGCTGACGCGACTAAGTGGCCCTGCTGGCACACTAACCTTCAAACTGACTGCACTTTCCCACACGCGCAGCGTCTCTAGCGCGACCTGTCACCCACTCAACTCTTCATACCCGGACAACGTCGGGACGGGCTGCTAGTTGGTGATAAAATGATTATCTTTGATAGTATGTAATGCTGTATTATTGGTTAACAAATGCAGTATAATACCCTTACAGCATGTCCAACACTGCTTTTATATGGGTCTGACCTTGTGGACATAAGGACACCACTGAACTTGATTTGGTCATAGAGACTAAAATTGAGCCTGAGAAAACTTTCAATAATTACCATAGTTTGTCTTTCATGGAGAACTCTTTCTGACTATCTCTTTTATCATTACAGTTGGCCTCCAACTGTAGTGGATAGGGATAAGGACATGAGTGGCATAGTAAGCAGTTATGATATGTTATGTTATGTTAATGTCAGTTTGTATAGCGCCAAATCACCGGCAGGTATCAGGGCGCTTTTGACCACAAAACACAACAACCTAGTCAGCAACAGTAGAACGAGTAGAAACTATACTGGGCTCAACGCTGCTCTGAATAAGATAGTCTTTAGGGCTTTCCTAAAGCGGAGCAGGTTTCCGTCTTTGCGAAGAGCCTCAGGCAATTCATTCCAGATCTTAGGCAGCAAGACCGAAAAAGATCTCCCACCTATTGTAGCTAATCTGAACCGGGGGCACACGAGCAGTTGAGCCTCAGAGGACCTTAGGCTTCTTTCAGGCCGATAAATCTCCAACCTTTCTTTAATATAGGCAGGGGCTTGCCCATAGATGGACTTATGGGCTATGCAGAGACTTTTAAAAACAGACCTTTGCGTCACTGGCAACCAATGAAGGCTCTGCAGCAGCGGGGAGGCATGTGATCTTCTTGGGAGTTTGAAGATAAGTCTTGCCGCGTGGTTCAAGACCACCTGTAGTCTGTTAGTTAATACTTTTGGTAAGCCCAAGTAGAGCGCATTTCCATAGTCCAGCCTCGACAGTATGGTGGCAGAAACTATAGTACGAAGCATGGACTGGGAAAGGAGCGGAACTAATTTGCGCAGTTGTCTTATGAGGCCGTTACAGGTTCCCACTACCGTAGAGATCTGGCTGACCATTGAGAGGGCACTATCTATCTTAATGCCGAGACTTTTGACCGAGTCAGCTGGCTTAGGAGTGGGACCTAATTCCTGGGGCCAATACAGGTCACTCCAGGGGGAACAGGTAGATGAAACTATTAACACCTCGGTTTTTTCGGGTTAATCTTCAGGAGGTTCCTGGACATCCAGTTGACTGTGTATCTGAGTACCTCCTGTGCCTGTGACTGGGCCCGTGCAGTGTCATCTATGCTCAACAACAACTGGGTGTCGTCAGCATAGTTGAACACGCGGCAACCCATCTCAACCAGGGCACTTATTAGTGTTTGTAGATACAGGTTAAAAAGGAGGGGGGACAAGGCGGAGCCTTGGGGTACCCCACATGTGAGTTCTCCCACTCCTGATACCATATCTCCCAACTGAATCCTCTGGGTTCTCCCAGATAAAAAAGATTCCAGCCAGTGATAGGCTGAGTCCCGAAACCCGAACCCGGCCAGCCTGTCCAAAAGTAGGGTATGGCTGACAGTATCAAACGCCGCTGACAGGTCTAAAAGTATCAGGGCGCTTGGTTTTTTACTGTCAGCCATCCCTCTGAGATCGTCCAGCACCGAGAGCATAACCAACTCGGTGCTGTGGTGTGCCCAAAACCCTGAATGCA
The DNA here is from genome assembly GCF_964261635.1 of Lissotriton helveticus. NCBI lineage: Eukaryota > Metazoa > Chordata > Amphibia > Caudata > Salamandridae > Lissotriton > Lissotriton helveticus. The sequence continues at coordinate 1,316,388,310 of NC_136057.1, read as the reverse complement.
TCTCATGGAGAAGATGGTTGGACTCCAGGAACGATGCCAGAGATGTCAACACATGTTGCTCAAGGACTTTGGACAGGAATGTTAGCTGGGAGATCGGCCTATAGTTCTTCAGCACTTTGGGGTCTGCCCCTGCTTTCTTTATTAGTGGTTTTACTCAGGCTTCTTTGAAGCTAACTGGTAGCCGTCCTGTGTCTAATGACTTATTCAGCATGGACAAGATATGGTCCTCTAGGCTAAGGCGAGCTAAGCGAAACACACTTGGGGGGCATGGGTCTGCTGGGGAGCCTGACTTTGTTTTCCTCATCAGTGTTTCAAGACCTAATGAGTCAATCAGGGGGAAAGTAGACATATAAATTCCCACCGGAATTTTGGCAACTTGTGGTTCCGTAGGGCCAGTAACAGTGCTTTTTATCTCCTTTAAAATGGTGTCAACCTTGTCCAGGAAGTATTTCAGAAAGGTGTCGCAACTAATTGTGGTGTCCGTATCTTGAGCTCTCTTACTTAATTCCATGAGTATTTTAAAAGTTTCTTTCTGGACATTGTCCGCCTTATTATTACGGTTTTCGTAAAATGTAGCTTTAGAGTCCTGTATATATTTTTTATAGGTACGAAGCAACTTCCTATATTGTTCACAGGATTCTTCATCTTTTTTTCTCCTCCAGTTTCTCTCCATATTGCGTAGTTCTTTCCTATGCTCTCTCAGAGCAGGGGTTAACCAGGGGGCCCCCTTACCACCACTATTAATTTTTTGGGACTTCTCGGGTGCAATCTGATTAATTGCTCTGATCAAGCTGTCCGTTATATCCTTGCACTCCTGATCTACATCCGCGTCAGGAGCCATAGGTTGGACAAATTCCATGAGTTTGGTGGTCAGCGTTTGTAAATCGACATGTTTCCACTTACGGGTCTTTTTAATTTTAAATGGTGGTTGCGGAGGTTTCGTACCAATAGGAACGTCACAGTAGATCAGGTGGTGATCTGACCAGATGCAAGGGAGGACTTTCACTAAAGTAACCTTGGGATCTAAGGCCCAAATCAGGTCAAGGGTGTGGCCCTTTATGTGCGTGGGGGAGTCTACCAACTGCCTAAAACCCAGAGAGGACATAGTTGTCTCCAGAGAGCTGGCTGCTGAGTCTTTTTTATCCCTATCCCAGTGCAGGTTGAAGTCTCCCGTGAGTACTATGTTTTTATACCGTGAGCATATATCAGATATGCTGGCCATAAATAAGTCATTGAAGGCCGGGGTGGAGTTAGGTGGACGGTAAACAGTGAGAATAATTAGGCACAGATTGTCAAACATGATTTTCACTGCGAGCATGTCGGTCAAGTCCACTGTTTCTGCCAGAATTCTAGTTGCAGCTAAATTTTTCTTAAATAATATTGCCACTCCTCCCCCGCGGGCATTCCCCGCACGGTTATGCCAGTGTATATCATATCCTGGCGGAACAGCAGCTATGATGTCGGGTAAAGAGTTTTCCCCAAGCCAAGTCTTGGTCAGAGTCAAGATATCTATGTCTTCATCTTGGAGCAAGGTGAAAATCTCGAGGTTGTGACATTGCAGGGACCTCGTATTTAAGCTGGTCAATTTCAGGATGTAAGAATCAGAGGTAGACCTACCTATGTGTGGGCTTCGAATGGAAAGCTCGTCCAATATGGCTAACGTGGCTGGGTCTAGGGGATGACTTCCCTTATTTAATCGGTGTATTTCATCCCGTGAGTAAGTGGGCCAACAGCCAGAAATCCCAGACGGGCTGGACTCTGGCGTGACTCCGGCGTGCTCACGCTGCGCGTCAGCATGGCCGCCCTAAATAGCGATCAGCCAACCACTAGTGCGGCAACAAAGATGGCGCCGCCTGGCATCACGACCTTCCCCTAGGATGGCCGCCAAGGGGTAAGAAGGACCCGCGAAATGCGGTGCGTTTTTCAATTAATGTGCGGGTAAGTGGGTCTAAGAACAAGGTAAAATTACAACCATAAGCAACATAAATACAAAACAGGATATTAAAATTCGCTTTTAGTCAGCACTATGAAGTTCGTGAAATGCGCTGTCAGTCTAGCGCTCAAGAACTTCTGAGCGCGATCTCCCTGGCACTGTGAACTGAGGCAGCACGCCTTGTCGATCAAGGCAGGGCCTCGGGTTTGCCCGCCCTAAATAGCGATCAGCCAACCACTAGTGCGGCAACAAAGATGGCGCCGCCTGGCGTCATGACCTTCCCCTAGGACGGCCGCCAAGGGGTAAGAAGGACCCGCGAAATGCGGTGCGTTTTTCAATTAATGTGCGGGTAAGTGGGTCTAAGAACAAGATAAAATTACAACCATAAGCAACATAAATACAAAACAGGATATTAAAATTTGCTTTTAGTCAGCACTATGAAGTTCGTGAAATGCGCTGTCAGTCTAGCGCTCAAGAACTTCTGAGCGCGATCTCCCTGGCACTGTGAACTGAGGCAGCACGCCTTGTCGATCAAGGCAGGGCCTCGGGTTTGCCCGCCCTAAATAGCGATCAGCCAACCACTAGTGCGGCAACAAAGATGGCGCCACCTGGAGTCACGACCTTCCCCTAGGATGGCCGCCAAGGGGTAAGAAGGACCCGCGAAATGCGGTGCGTTTTTCAATTAATGTGCGGGTAAGTGAGTCTAAGAACAAGGTAAAATTACAACCATAAGCAACATAAATACAAAACAGGATATTAAAATTCGCTTTTAGTCAGCACTATGAAGTTCGTGAAATGCGCTGTCAGTCTAGCGCTCAAGAACTTCTGAGCGCGATCTCCCTGGCACTGTGAACTGAGGCAGCACGCCTTGTCGATTATTTCTCTAATATTTATACTGTTTTTATACTAAAATCTAACACTGTTCCCAGTTCAGTGTAGATTAAGTGATTAAGTGGCTCAGAGAGGATTTCTTAAAAACTGAGTTAAATTGCATGGCTGTTCACCTTGGTACATATTGGCACTCTAAAGGCCATTCACTGTCATTCATGCATATTTTCATCCCCCTAACTCCCCTTGACTCTTAACTCCTTTACCTCTATATACCATACTAGCAGCCCGTCCCGACGTTGTCCGGGTATGAAGAGTTGAGTGGGTGACAGGTCGCGCTACAGACGCTGCGCGTGTGGGAAAGTGCAGTCAGTTTGAAGGTTAGTGTGCAAGCAGGGCGGCTTAGTCCCGTCAGCCGCCGCTTGAGGCCAGCTTCAGCCCTGGATGATGTTGTGCCCCGTGTTGAGTGACAGCGCGCAGGAGACCCTGCAGTTATTGTCCCCGCAGGTAAGCTCAGTGGCGTGTGCCCCTGCTTAAGGCCCGGCTCCAGAGGGGACCGTGTTAAAATGCGAATTATGTGACCCTTGAAAGTTATTTCCCGGTATTATTATTTTTTTAGGACCCACATGGCGTGAAGGCAGGAACTTAACGGTAATTTAGTAAAGCACCGACGGCATTGGGCCCCAGTCTGTTTGACACGCACCCAGCACAAGGCACACACTGCATTCGGCCCCAGTATGTGTGCCATGCCCCCAGCACAACGTGCAGGCCCACAAGTGAGTAGAGCGCATGGTTACTTACCACGCCTCCAGCTGAACTTAGACACCCATTGAACGCTCTTGCTTCCGTGCATTTCTGTGCCCATAGGCCTCGCCCCTAGCTCCCGTGCAATTCCGCAGTTGCCGCGCCCATTGTCATTTGTCTTGCCCCTTGCTCTCGCACAATTGCGCAATTGCCGCGCCCATTTTTGTCACGCCCCTAGCACACGCCCCCAGCCTTTGTCACGCCCTCAGCACACGCCCCAGCACAACACACACGTTTAAGGAACGCTTTTTTTTGTCGTCATGCTGCGCCCTGCCCCGCACACGCCCACAAGAGACTACTTTGCTGGCAAGGTTCTTATACCTTTCAAATGTATATGGTGTTCGCAGCAGTGAGATCTTGGCGTCTGTCATGGGGTGGAGTGGCACAGCAAGGTGAGAGGCTGACCGTCCGGGTTTGGGTGCTGCTGTGGCTACCGTAGTCTTGTGGTCGCATCTGGGGTGCAGAGGGTCTGCTGTGGCATGCTGACTTGCTGCAAGGTGTGCAGACCACTGTCACCTGCCTCAACACAGGGGACTTGGATCGAGTCAACTGTCCGGCGGCACTGCAGGCAGTACCCCCGCTTATAGGTGAGCCATCCCTGCGCCACTACAGTAACACTAGCACTGTGGAACATTCTGTGGCCTAGAGTTTATACCCTAATATCACTCTATAGATTGTTTGGATTATCCACCATCATGTTCAACTGTAATTTAACGCAGTAGGCCCCTTGAGATCTGGGTTTGTTCCCCTCATTATTCTCCTGGCAAATCTTGGACTGCAGGGCTTGCTCCAGGACTCTGACTTCTGGCAGAGGCGCTGATCCATTTTCCTACCAGCCCGCATTATAGCAAATGGATAAAACTGATCAACAGCAGTCCATGACCAATTTTTGAAGAGTAAAAAAAACAGCAGCAAAAGTGATGATGAGGATGGCTCCTCTCTCCCTAAGGGTGAGGGGGGCACCAACATAGGCTCCCCAGATATCTGTACATTGCTCCTAAATATGCAAAGTAGCCTGCAGGCAACAGATAAAAAAAGTATACACTTATATCGCGAGCTGTCTTTATGCAGCACCACCTGGACAGTGCTGGTGAACATATAAATGGCACAGAACTTGACATATCTGAATTGGGGGATGGCCCTGCTGCATACTTCAAAATGCATCAATGCCTTTAAAAACTTCTTGATGGAAGTACTAATCCTTAAACATAACACGCACCAAACATAAAGATCTCGAGCCATGGTCGCTCCACAATGATTTGCACATTGTGGGGGTCCCGCATTCTATGACTGTTGGACTGATAGAACTGTTTGTAGGAAAGATGCTCCTTATCTTGTTTAACACAGGCAACCTTGTATCTATGTCCCTAGTTGTAAGGGTGCTTCGATCCCTGGGTGTTTGCCCACCTCCAGCCGCACCACCTAGACCTATCATAGCGCGTGTGCTAAATTATAGGGTCCGGCACGCTATTTTTCAGCTGTCAATTGCTGTTCAAAAGTCACAGCAGGACTTCCTCACATCCTTATATGCCAGGGACATAATACTGTAAAAGGTTTATCCTGTGGATAACCAAAGCCCTGTATAAACTTCTCCATGTTTTGGTGTCATAATTCAACACTTTATCTCGGTATAAAAATACACCGAAGGGTTTAGTCGGCCCTTATCTATTCTTTATAACTCCTGTTTTTACAGTCCAGCCCACCCCTCAGACACGAAGTACTGTCTGTCCAAGTTCATTTTCAATTTCCTGTATGTGGCCTTTTAAACACATGTACTTCTTTATATGTATTTCGTATCTGTCATTGATCAAAGATTGTTGGATACGTATTTGCTATTCCATAAACCCAGTTTCAAGCTATTTTGCCACAGTGAATCCTGAGCCTAGCATATTTACGAGCACTCATTATAGGGAATGAGTTAATAGTGATGTATAGACCATGAATTTTCAAATTTGTTTGGGGATTCATATAAAATGAGTGACAGTACCACAAATTCCAGATATTAACACAGTCATAGCTCGGAATGGGAAGTTCCATGCATAAAAGAGAATTCCCACAAGTTTTGCTGACATTTCAAAGTCCGAACTTTCCATGTAAAAATGCACAAGACATGAGTGATTTCAGTTTGAGTATCCTAAATGGGCCACCCGGTGAATTACATCATAATATATCTAAAAACTCTTGTCATCAAACATTCTACAATGCCAACTGATGATGATTGTTAGAGATGCATGAGTGTGCAAATAGAACTTTTTTTTCGTTGAACTTGATGGCTTTGGTAAGGGTGTTGACATGAGCGGCAGAACTATACTATGATTTCTGCTTGACCAAAACAAGATAATAAAAATGAATTTTCAGAAACAATGTGGAATTAGCATGAACTGTTGTCTATATTAATATTATAAAGAGAGAGCCCTAACCTTTGAGGCTCGTAATCTCAGAAACCACAGCACCAAACACAACACCCAGTACAGCATTGGAAAGGGCAGTTGCAGCAGAAGGACATAGGCTATACAGATGGCCACCATATACATTTGAAAGGTAAAAGAACCTTGCCAGCAAAGTAGTCCATTGTGGGCGTGTGCGTGGGCGGGGCGCGGCATGACGACAAAAAAAGCGTTCCTTAAACGTGTGCGTTGTGCTGGCGGCGTGTGCTGGGGGCGCGAAAAAAGCTGGGGGCGTGTGCTAGGGGCGTGAAAAAAATGGGTGCAGCAATTGCACAATTGCGCAAGAGCAAGGGGGAAGACAAATGACAATGGGCGCGGCAATTGCGGAATCGCATGGGAGCAAGGGGTGTGGCCAATGGGCTCGGAAATGCACGGGAGCAAGAGCGTTCAATGGGCGTCTGAGTTCAGCTGGAGGCGCCCCAATTGCGCAATTGCACGGGAGCAAGGGCCGTGACAAACGACAATGGGCGCGCCAATTGCGGAATTGCACGGGAGCAAGGGTCGTGGACAATGGGCGCGGCAATCGGCCGCCAACAATCGCGCCACATTCATAAATTATGATGCCAATCGCGCACCTGGGCGTATGCGTTCAATGGGCGTCTGCATTCAGCTGGAGGCGTGGTAAGTAACCGTTCGCTCTACTCACTTGTGGGCCTGCACGTTGTGCTGGGGGCGTGGCACACATACTGGGGCCGAATGCAGTGTGTGCCTTGTGCTGGGTGCGTGTCAAACAGACTGGGGCCCAATGCCGTCGGTGCTTTACTAAATTGCCGTTACGTTCCTGCCTTCATGCCATGTGGGTCCTAAAAAAATAATAATACCGGGAAATAAGTTTCAAGGGTCACATAATTCGCATTGTAATACGGTCGCCGTTGGAGCCGGGCCTCAAGCGGTGGCACACGCCACTGAACGTGCCTGCGGGGACAATAACTGCAGCGTCTCCTGCGCGCTGTCACTCAACTTTCTGCATAAACAAATTTACACACGGCACACAACATCAACCAGGTCTGAAGCCGGCCTCCAGCGGCGGCTGACGCGACTAAGCGGCCCTGCTGGCACACTACCCTTCAAACTGACAGCACTTTCCCACACGCGCAGCGTATCTAGCGCGACCTGTCACCCACTCAACTCTTCATACCCGGACAACGTTGGGACGGGCTGCTAGTATCTAAATAAAGGTGTCACTGCAGTCACGTGTTTTATAGAGACTCTGATTGCACTTGTGAAATCTCTACATTCTGTAGTAGGGGATCTCTGTGTATAGTCATAATCTAGTGAATAGTCCCGCCCATGTGCGTGGACCCTGGAGCAATCAAAAATAATCTCTTAAGCTGTCTTCATTGCAGTCCTGCATAGACACTTAAGAGAAAATTAAAGACAATAATGCAGCCTGTACCTACAAGGCCAGAAATGCCAAGGATATTCCACCAATATCACCCTAAACACAATCTGTCAAGTTTCACCCATAGAGAAACTTTCCCCCCTCACCAAATCCATGGAATGATAGAGAGGAAGGGATGGACATACAAGTCTCCATAGGCTGCCATTATGTGTCTGTAAAAGGGATACCGTGCCTTTAAGGAACTCTCCAGAGACCCTCGGTATCCCAGCATGCACAGCCAAGTCCTTTTACTTTCAGTTCTTTTTTCCGGCTCCTGCTAGCAGGACCCTGGAGCATTGAGCTCTCCCTTTTTGGGTGTTTTGTCTAGTTTTTGGCACTTTTCAAGTAATTGGAGTGTTTCACTCGACATATTTTCGCTTCCTCTTCCCTTTACTTGAGTTTTCTGGTGATTTTGGCCGCTCTTTTGTCAAATATGCCTGCCTTATTTGACAAGTGTCCTGAGTGTGCCAGGAAGAAGGCCAAATCAGATCAACACAGGCTGTGTATACTGTGTCTCCCTTCCTCTCATGTCCCGGAGGACTGTGAGATCTGCCAGCAGTTCTCCAGGAGGACCCTGAAGGACAGAAAGAAGATTCAGCTCCAAGGACTGGAGCAAAGAAGACTGCAAGGTCAAGGTGGGTCTGGGCATGAAGGGACCTCTTCCTCTGGCCGTGCTTCGGCCTCTGGGGGGCTCCCCAGTAAGGAGAAGGCCAGAAAACGGCACCGGACTCCGACGGCGTCAATCGCCTCGACGTCGGCGTCGAGAGGAATGACCACCGTATGCTCCCCATCTCCCCAGGGCTCTGGGTCAAAGTGACGTCGACGTTCGACGTCGAGGGGATTGACGACGAGGCCTCAAACGGGGTCGACGTCGAGGACTACTTCGTCGTCGAGACGCCATCAACATCGAGAGGGGTCCAGTGGCCACCGGCGCTTGCCGTCAAGGCAACACCGCCGTTCGCCGTCATCGTCTACTCGTCGTTCGAGAAGAAGATCATCGACGTCAAAGAGGAGATCAGCATCGAGAAGGGGACAATCGACGTCCAGGAGACTAAGGCCAGGACTGAATGCCAGGGCTCCATAGTCAGTCTATCCTCGGCTTCCACGAGTTCACGGTCACGGCGGCGCCGTCGCTCGTCTACGAGGAGACTGGCCTCAAGGTCACCCCCTTCAAGTCCGGCATGGAAAAGAAGGAGAGGAAAACAGTCTCCGGACTCGGAGTACTCTCAGGTCTATTCATCCTCCAGGCCCAGGTCACCTACGCCTCCCCCGTTGCCCAAGGACCCTCCTCCGCGTAATACTACTCCTCCTCCACCTCCTCCTCCTCCTCATCATCCTCCTCCTCCTCCACCACCACCTCCGCCGAGGTCTCTCTCTTTGCCACGTTTCCCGATGCCGCCTACGGGGCCTCCACAACCCAGGCTCCCGTTTTGGCCTCCACAGCTCCCTCCTCTACGGCCTATGGACCGCCTGAGGCCGAGGAGGTCGAGATCTCGCTCCAGACGGGGGGACAGATCCAGAAGTGGCCATCGCTCTTCCACGAGGTCCAGACGTCACCACAGGAGGGACAGGTCAAGGTCCCGCTACACGGACTCATCCAGTGACAGGGACCTTTCGCCTACACTGTTGAATTCCCCTCGGACGAGGGTGTTTCCAGTAGACGACATCGTCTCCTTCCAAGTGGTGTTGTTACGAGGGGCGACGAAGCTGGGCATTACACTCACGATGTCCGCGCCATCGACTTCGGTCATCTTCGAGACACTGCACAAGAGGCAATTGTCTCGCCCCTTGTTGCCCTTGGTGCCAGGGTTGGATGAACCCGCCATGCAGCTCTTCCTCACCCCTGCAGCTACAAAATCGGCACCTTCCAGGCTGCAGAAGAAATACAGCAGTGCCCCTGACTCGGACCCGACTTTTCTTCGTTTTGGACCCTGTGCCGGACTCGGTGATTGTGACTGCAGCGAGAAAGCAGCACGCCACCACCCCGTCATCGACAGTGCCTCCTGACAAGGAAAGCCGCTGGATGGACTCGGCAGGCAGGAAAGTCTGCGGTACGGCCGCCACTTCAATGAAGGCCGCGAGTGCCTCGGCACAGTTGGGCCGTTACGACCGGGCCTTGTGGGAGTCCCTACAACAGTCCCTGGAACACCTTCCCAAGCATAAAAGGGAGGATTTCCAAGAGATCATTAATGAAGGAATGATGGTCTCTACCCAGGTGATAAGCTCGGCTGCGGATTCCTCTCTCTTGGCAGCCCACGGTTACTGCCACGGGATCAACCTGAGGCGCCACGCCTGGCTGCGTTTGACATCATTGAAGCCTGAGGCGCAGCAAAGAGTCACCAATCTACCGTTTTATGGAGTGACCCTATTTGGAAAACATGCGGATGAGGAGATGGCTGTCGGGTTGGAGAAGCCTAAGGAACAGAAAAAGACCTTCTGCCCGTTCCAGAGGCGTTACGGGGCACAAGGCAGAGGGCAAGGTCGGCAGGCTGGACAGCAGCAACAACAGCAGCAGCACTACAAGCGGCGGCCTTTCCAAATGCGCCAGAGGGGCAGAGGTGGTCAGCAGTCCTCCTCCGCGACCAAAGGCCCGGGCGGGTATAGGCCCTGAGGTGCTACTTCCCCCTCGTCCGTTACCCACTCCGGTGGGTGGAAGCATCCAACTTTACCTGGCATAGTGGAGAAACATTACTCAGGACAAGTGGGTGCTGAATATTGTTTGCAATGGATACAGTCTTCGCTTCACCAGCCCGCCTCCGGCGACTCCACCGGTCGGCGCGCAGTTCCAACTGCGCGAGCTCCAGGCGGAGGCCGATACCCTGTTAAGAAAAAGGGCGATAGAAGACGTCACTCTGTCTCAAAGGGGAAAGGGTCTTTACTCACGTTTCTTCCTGGTCCAGAAAAAGGACAAGAACAAGATCAGGCCCATTCTGGATTTGCGACAAGCAAACAAATGGATTCGCAGAGAAACGTTTTGTATGCTGTCTCTGTTATCCGCAGCTGCAGAGGGGAGACTGGCTGTGCGCGATAGATCTGCAAGATGCGTACTTCCATGTGCCCATTGCACTGAAACATCGGAAGTTCCTGCGCTTCCTTGTTGGCCCCAATCACTATCAGTACACCGTACTACTGTAGTGTAGTTCCTATATTCCCAATAGGCTCTGCGCATTGGAATAACATAAACGATAGTTTAGACGTAGGACTTAGGTCGACTGGGTCTCTATTGAATATGTTAGACTTAATTATGAATGCCAGCTAGCTCAGAGGTCACTAGAAACTTTCTCGAGTAAACAGGAACGTGTTAACTTTCCTGAATAGAATAGAAGGGATTAGTTTCTGACAACCGCATAAACATGACAACTTTGCTCCCTCCAGAATAAGGAGTATATATCCAGAGTCACGGAAACAATAGATAACTATTTCACTCAGTCAACCGTGCATGCTTAGTTTCACCAGAAGCGCAGAGAAATAGAGAGACGGGCGTTTTCAATAAAAGTGGTAATTTACTGAACAGTCTTCTTTCTCATGCAAGAGAAGTGAGTTGCCACAATTGCAATACTTGTCATAAAGTAAAGTGCGTACAGTAAAAGGAGTATTATAAAATAATACTGTAAAAGCATGGTATGGTTTCTAAGCCATACGGTGTTTAAAATAGATACAATATATACATGTTCGAGGCATGTGGGCTGCTAAATTCATATCTTAGCATTAGATCGCCGCCTAGTGTTGGGTCCGGATGATCGCACATTGTTGTCCTGGAAGAGTCTTCGAAGTATCCTGAGATAGGTGGCTCCTCCCCTGGACTACAGTGCGCATGGGCATCGGCTCCATCCCCAGATTGTTTTTTTCCGCCATTGGGTTCGGATGCGGTCTCGACTTCTCTCTGTCGAAACCGAGTAAAACTGATTTTTTAAGGCCAAAAGGTCTTGTATTTTATAGCGTCGGTATTGTTTGCGCACGGTCTCGAGTTCTTCCAACTCTTGGAGTCGGATTCAGCTGAGTTTTTCACTCTTCGGACGTCGAGGCCTTCTCATCGCGACACGACCGCAACTTTCCAGCATGGAGCGGAGTCCGTTTAAGTACTGTCCGCTCTGTGGGTCTAAGTACCCACATATAGACCTGCACCCGGTCTGCAACAAATGCCTTTCACCGGACCATGACGACGGCAAGTGCAAGGCTTGCGCTCAGTTCCGGTCTAAGAAGACTCTTAAGCTCCGGCGCGCGGTGCGCCTGGAGGCCAGACAAGCGGCCCCGGATCCAGAAAACATCTTCGACGACCAAGAAGAAGATGAACAGGGTCATCATCTCCAGATATCCCCACCCGAAACGGAGGTCGAGGCGGATCCGGTAGACGACAACGGAGTCGCGGGTCAAGGCCTTGAATACGTCGACGAGGTAGGGGACGTCAAAGAGATTTATGGGGCCGCGGAAGATAGCTCAGGGGACGAGCTATGCCCCGAAGGTTTCGAAGATCACAATCGGGTCACGGGATCGCCAGTCGGCCTTACCCAAGACCCCGTGCCGCAAGCCACGGCCCCGCCATCAGGCCCGGCCACGGACGTACTTGCTGAGCAGGCCACATCGAAACCGAAACCGAAACCTACGGTGTCGACTACACCTAAAATGGCCGACCCGAAAACGAAACCGAAACTTATGGACTCGAGCGTCCCTAAAATGGCGGCCGGCCCACAGAAAACTACTGCACCCGCCGCCGCATCGGCTCCGTCGACCTCCGGTCCGCAGAAGTCGAAGAAGTCGGTCGATTCCAAAGGGTCTAAATCGGCGCAAGAGGAGGGATCCTCTACAAAGGGTGGTCGGCACGGATCAACCGCGGCGACACCGTCTAAGCACGCCAAGGCCAGCGCCACGGCTCCGGTTACGCCTGGGACTCCGTTAGTCGGTCGCGTAGTGGACACGGAACCGACGCAGGCGCACGGATCGACAGCTGGCACATCTGCGCATCGATCCAAGGACTCTGGGTCAGCGACAACTGCATCGGCGTCCAAACCTAAGAAAGGCCACCGTGACGTTGGATCCGGGGGAAGGTCAAGACATCCTCGTCAGCGCCAAAAGCCACTGTGAGTGAAGCGTCCCCCATCGCCGCTTCGCTACAGAGAATCAGGGACAGGGCCGCTGCTACGTCGGCTCCGTTGCCGTCGCCTCAGACGCCGAAGGACGCTCCGGCAAAGCCTAAGAGTAAGCTTCTCTTCCTTCTGCCGCCGAAAGAGGCTCCGAAGGCCTTTTCCACGAAATCGACGCCAAAGACGTCGGATTCTTCTACGGCAGGAGCACCTTCAGGTCGAGAACTCGAATCAGAGGACGATTCTGAGCACTTCATCGACGCCAACACAGGCAAATTAACCCTATACAAAAGGAGGATCACTTCAGAGCCTCTGGACTCCTATGTCATCCCACTAAAGAAGAAAAGGGTTCCTCAGGACGCTTCTAACCTCATAGAGCCTATCCAGCCTCCTCCTAGAAGAAGCCCTACTCCCTCACCAGACCAATCTGAGGGTGAGGGATATAATGAAGAGGACCAATACACCTTCCCCATCAATGAACCAGATGCACATCCAGATGCATATGATGACATTGGTGACCAAGGCACCCAGAGTGTGGGGCAAGACCCACAACCTTTCAGTGCACGTGCATCCCCAACAGAGGATTCTGCAGGTTTTCATGCACTAATTGAGAGGGCAGCTGCTAATCATGATGTGGACATGCATGCTGACCCGGTTGAAGAAGACTTTCTCTTTGACACCTTTTCAGTCTCTGAGAGAACTGTAAAGACACTGCCTATGCTCAAGGGAGTCCTCAAACATGCTGCGGACATCTTTAAAGAACCTACCAGGGCGAGAGTGGTCAATCCACGTATTGAAAAAAAGTACAGACCAGCACCTGCAGACCCTGCATACATTCGGGGACAGTTGCCGCTAGACTCCCTGGTGGTCGCCAATGCCCGCAAAAGGGCCAACTCCCAAACAACGGGTGAAGCTCCTCCCCCGGATAAGGAGTCCAAAGTGCTAGAGGCAGGGGGCAAAAGAGTAGCTGCACAGGCTGCCAACTTTTGGCGTATTTCTAATACACAAGCACTCTTAGCACGTTACGATAGGGCGCATTATGACACCCTAGAGCAGATTGTACAACACCTGCCTCCACAGTTTCAAGAGGGCACAAAACTGCTTATAGAGGAGGGGAAATTGATCTCCAACGCAGCCATCAAGTGTGCACTTGACGCCGCAGACACAGCAGCTAGGGCGATCAACACTAGCGTCATGCTGAGACGACAGGCTTGGCTCCGCATATCTGGGTTTAAACCTGATATTCAGACAACCATCCTTAATCAGCCAGTCAATCCAGATCGACTGTTTGGTCCAGATGTTGACACCACCCTCGAAAAGATAAAAAAGGACACAGAAACTGCTAAGTCCATGGGGGCCCTACAGTCACAACAGTTTCGTGGCAATAATTTTCGTCGCTCAGGTGCACGTGGAGTCACCAGAGGACAAATGGGTCAACAATCGCAATTCTCAAGAGGTGGAGCACAATCCTCGTTCACAAAACAGAACAAGGGAGGTTACAGAAATAACAGCAACAGAGGTCGCGGCAGAGGAAACAACAACTCCCGCTCCTCTACCCCAAGCAAACAGTGACTCTCTGTCACTGCCCCCCGACCACTTAACACCTGTCGGGGGGAGACTGCAGCAGTTCCTGCCCGTCTGGAGAAACATCACCACAGACAGGTGGGTGCGACAACTAGTCCAGTATGGTTATTGCCTAGAGTTGAAATCCACTCCACCCAACATCCCGCCAAGGCAAAGGCCTATGTCCGCAGAGCACTTGAACTTATTGCAGCAGGAAGTAGTAGTGATGCTGCAAAAAGGCGCAATCGAGCTCGTGCCGGTGGAGGAGGAAGGCACAGGGGTATATTCCCTGTACTTCCTTATTCCAAAGAAGGACGGATCTCTCAGACCCATTCTAGATCTACGTCCCCTCAACCTGTACATACTATCAGAACATTTCCATATGCTTACACTGCAACAGATTATTCCCTTGTTGAACCAAGGGGACTTCTTAGCAACCTTAGATCTCAAGGATGCTTATTTCCACATTCCACTACACCCGTCCCACAGGAAATACCTCAGGTTCACTATTCAAGGCAAGCATTACCAGTTCAAGGTCCTACCCTTCGGAGTCACCACAGCCCCAAGGGTGTTTACCAAGTGTCTGGCGACAGTAGCAGCGCACCTCAGGAGGCAGAACATCCATGTCTACCCCTACCTGGACGACTGGCTCGTTCAAGCCAAGTCGGAACAACAGTGCGCCGCGGACATGTCGACCACCATTCACCTCCTTCACAATCTAGGTTTCTCGTTGAACTACCCAAAGTCGCATCTTCAGCCGGCACATGTCCGGCAGTTTCTAGGTGCGACAATCAATACCCTGACGGCCATGGCTCAACCAAACCAAGTCAGGATAGACAGCATGCAGTCTCTAATCCAAAAGTTCAGACCACAACACTCGCTTCCAGCGAGAGTGTTCATGCAGTTGATAGGCATGATGGCCTCCTGCATCTTCATAGTCCCTCACGCACGGTTACATATGCGCCCGCTCCAGGAGTGCTTAGCAAATCAGTGGACACAGGCTCAGGGACAATTGACAGACCTAGTGTTGGTTACCAGTCGGGCTTACGACTCTCTGCATTGGTGGACTCCACACAACCTTTGCAAGGGCCGACTGTTCCAAGAGCCAGTGCCACAGATTATCCTGACAACGGACGCGTCTCTCCAGGGATGGGGAGCTCATCTGCTCACTTACACAGTGCAGGGACTATGGACGACGCAGCAACAGAAGATGCACATCAACTATCTGGGACTGATGGCAATCTTCATGGCGATCAAGTCCTTCATTGTACATCTGTGCAACAAGGTAGTGTTAGTCCGGACGGACAACATGACCGCGATGTACTACATTCAAAAGCAGGGAGGCACCCACTCGCCACAGCTGTCTCATCTGGCTCAGAGCATGTGGAAGTGGGCCATTCAGAGGAACATTTTCCTCATGGCAGAACACCTCCCGGGAAAGGACAATCAGATGGCGGATCTGCTCAGCAGGTACAGCCATCAAATGCACGAGTGGGAGATACACCCATCTGTCCTCCACCCGTACTTCCAGCAGTGGGGTCATCCGGAGATAGACCTGTTTGCCACAAAAGAAAACGCAAAATGCCAACACTTTGCCGCCAGGTTCCCTCACCCACAGTCGCAGGGGAATGCGATATGGATGAACTGGTCAGGCAAATTTGCGTACGCTTTTCCGCCAGCCCCTCTGATACCGCTGGTGGCAAGAAAGCTAAGGCAGCACGCGATGACTCTCATCCTAGTTGCTCCAACGTGGGCGCGCCAAGCATGGTACACCACGTTCCTCGAACTCTCAGTGGTGCCGCATCAAAGACTGCGCCTCACGCCCAGACTTTTGACGCAGAACCATGGAGAAATTCAGCATCCAGATCCGCAACAGCTCAACCTGGCGATCTGGCTCCTGAAGTCCTAGAGTTTGGATACCTTAACCTACCTCCGGAATGCATGGACATCATCAAGGAGGCAAGGAAGCCAACTACCAGAGCATGCTATGCTGCGAAATGGAAGCGTTTTGTCATTTACTGTACAGCCAATGACATCAACCCGCTAGATGCATCTATCCCTGACATCATTTGCTATCTGTTGCATCTTTACAAGTGCAATCTAGCGTACACTTCCATTCGGATACATCTATCCGCCATAGCGGCTTACCTTCAGAACAGGCAGCATCTCTCTGTCTTCAGAGTGCCTGCCATTAAAGCCTTTCTTGAAGGCCTGAAGCGAGTCATTCCCCCAAGAACACCACCGGCTCCGGTGTGGAACCTCAATGTGGTCCTCACCAGACTGATGGGACCACCTTTTGAGCCACTGCACTTGTGTGAACTCCAGTTCCTAACGTGGAAAGTAGCTTTCCTAATAGCTATTACGTCACTGAGGCGTGTTAGTGAGCTACAAGCGCTCACAATCCAAGAGCCATTCATTCAGATTCATCCAAATAGGGTAGTGCTACGCACTAACCCCAAATTCCTTCCGAAGGTGGTGTCACAGTTTCATCTCAACCAAACTATTGACTTGCCGGCATTCTTTCAAAACCCACAAACGGTGGCGGAAAGAATGCTCCATACCTTAGATGTACGGAGGGCGTTGATGTACTACATAGACAGGACACAACCCTTTAGAAAGACAAAACAACTTTTTGTTGCCTTCGCACCACAACACAAAGGCAACCCTATTTCCAAAGCAGGAATAGCCAGGTGGATTGTTAAGTGCATCCAGATATGTTATCAAAAGGCCAAGCGCACTTTAACGATACCCCCAAGGGCGCACTCCACACGCAAATTGGGGGCATCCATGGCTTTCCTAGGGAACATTCCTTTAGAGGATATTTGTAGAGCAGCCACGTGGGTTACACCACATACCTTTACAAAACACTACTGTGTTGATGTACATTCCAAGCAGCAAGCTGCTGTAGGACAAGCTGTTCTCAAAACACTTTTTCAGGTTTCTGCAGCTGGCACGGGCAACCGCCGCTGATGGAGGGACTGCTATGTATTCTATGCTAAGATATGAATTTAGCAGCCCACATGCCTCGAACTGAATATGCTACTTACCAGTATGCATCTGTTCTTGGCATGTAGGGCTGCTAACATTCATATCGCCCACCCTCCTCCCCGGTGCCTGTCGCAGCTGCAGATATACTATTGTATTCACTCATTAGCATGGACATCCTTTACACTTTTCACTCCATCTTCTGCCACAATGGCGAAAAACAATCTGGGGATGGAGCCGATGCCCATGCGCACTGTAGTCCAGGGGAGGAGCCACCTATCTCAGGATACTTCGAAGACTCTTCCAGGACAACAATGTGCGATCATCCGGACCCAACACTAGGCGGCGATCTAATGCTAAGATATGAATGTTAGCAGCCCTACATGCCAAGAACAGATGCATACTGGTAAGTAGCATATTCAATATAAAACCATGACTAAACATACTCAACTGCTGCTTCTAAGATACGCCTACCCCGGTGTACCTAACCTAAGCTTAGTACTTGGGAAGGAGTAAGTGAGCTGCAGTTTAAGTTAAGTTTTTGCCAAGAATCTGAATCAAGAATTCTCTAAGGGTCTAATCAGCTCCGTACCTTGGTTATATAATGAAGGAGGTCTTGTATCTCTTTCTCAGGATTCGATCTCCCAGCAACCCGCAAGGGTGACTGGAAACACTGGAGCTGGATTTCTCGGCAGGAGAAAAGACAGCGTCTTTCTCAGTGCGTCAATGGAAGGGTCGGCTTCCTTCGGCACTTGCCACAGCAGGGCGTCGGGCAAGTAGATAGCTGATCTGCTCCAAACCACTGTGTGTTTGCTAGGGCAGCTGTTGGTATATTTATACCTGGAAGGTGCCGAGTTTGACGTAAGGTTGGACATAAGACGTCACTAAGAACTCGCAGTTCTTTTAGGACTCCAGGAGTTCTAGGACAAATCAATACAGAAGCAGGGGGAATTCCCGGGCTGCTGGAGGCTTGGTTTGTTTAAGAACGCGTTGTGCTTTCTAGGAGTCTATGGGAGTAGCCTTGCCGTATTTCGACTGCATTGGCTATGACTAAATATGGATATGATTCTTATGCCTTTATAAGGATATGTTTTGTTATAACCACATAAGGGCATAAATCGGGTCCTAGATACGTTTACAACACCCACTCCACGTATAATGTCCATCATTACTAAATACTAAGCAATTTTAAACATATGACTATGCATGTGTTTTCCATCCCACCCCAAAATACATAAAAATGTATTTGAAATGGTATATACACGAAAAATTAGTAATATACTGTACGTTTTCAAGCAGTGGTATCATTCAGATAATGCATATATAGTACGTTGAAATATTGGCTGAATGAATCACGAAAATTACATTTATGAAATAGCTCTTAATACAGAAGAGAAGGTCGAGACCATTTCATCACATATTTATACAAGATTGTACATGTGCTAGAGGCTGAATCAAAATATTGTCTCTAGATTTTCAAAATAGAAATCTTGTTCTCTAAGAATAGTTCTACTTTAAGCAGAGTATCATGTGGCAAAAAAAAGGTAAATATTTTGGGAACGGGGAAAAATAATTTCGCTCTCAGGGCAAAAAATAGTTCCTCCGTTTTTTAGAAGTTGCCGTTTTTCCAAATTGAAGGTCGAATTCAGAGTTCAGGGAACGCTATGTGCTCAAAAGTTATTCTTGTTGTTAGGAGAGAACATTAACTCAGATAGGCTGGCAAAGAGCAGAAATAGTGCAGATATGAGAAGCATTGCTGTCATCGGTGTTCAGATCAGCAATGGTCACAGAAGGTGGTACCTGTGTGCCCTTTCATTTCTTACCTCACCGTCACCTAATCGTAATGGTGAGGTCTCAACGAATGCCGTCATCAGAATAGGTAGCCGCTGGGGATAACACGTTGCATGAGCCGTTACCGAACCAAGCAAAGTATCGATATCCAAAGGTACTGCTGATGGTAGTGTGAGACAGACGTCCAACACGCATTCTTCTCCGCATAGCAGGCATCGTAGAACAGGTAGGATGCAATCTTGCCAGATTGGTCTGAATGAAAGAAACCATGTGGTATTCAGATCTCTTAGCCGAGCTAAGCCGAGTACTTTAGTTATTCTTTCTCGGTATCTCATCGCAAGGATCGTTTCTTTCATGGTAGCCTGAGTTTTGTTTGTGGCTGGATTTGCCATATCGGAGCAGAAGGAACAAAAATAAAATTCCTGCTACGAGTCCCAAGATGAGAGGCAGGCCGCCAAACACAGAGTGCACGAAATTCGGGAAGATGCTCAGGACTGCTTCAAACTGTGCTAATAGTCCCGAAAAAATTGTCTTAAATACATGTGCGATGCCACTGGTATCAGACATGTTTAAAATTTGACCTAACATTTCCACGAAATGCACGGGGCAATTTGTTGATAATAATGCATGTATCTCTGCCGCTGTCCTTGCAACTTGCAGATCATACGTTTCTCTAGACGAGGTTAAAGGCACAGTTGTTTGTAAAAGAATGGATTTTATTCTGCTTAAAGTATCAATTCGAATAGAAGAGATATTCAGAGAAGGCCATATCGTTGCCTCCTTGTGTGGTTTGCTGTTTGGATACAATACTTGCATACTACAAGTGACCATGGAAGTTACACTGACGAGATAGGCCCTTCCTGGCACCATGCCACAACAGCTGCGGTCACTTAGTATAACGTAACTGCCATTGGAAAGTTGTCTAAAAAAAAGGCTCTATCTGTGTAGCTGGGGTGCCGTGCAGGTGGCGTGAAAGGTTATTTGATGAACCTTCGCAGGCTCCATGCAAGTTAATTCCTTGATAGTCCAAAAATTCCCTTGAACCACAGTACATGCAGGTTTATAAACACATTCCTCCAAATATATAATACACAAAAAATCTTAGGAAATAAAAAATCATTTATTGTGAATACATTGAATATAAAAACACAGATATTGGGCTGACTAATCTAGTGCCCTAATCTAAAATACATAAAAACAATACGGAATAATCAATTATGACCTGCACAATTGAAATTAGAGACAGAAACAGTAAAACATAAAAATTGTTAAATACAAATTGTACATTCGGACTCAATTATGTTTCCATCCATGTTATGCTACTGCAGTATCTGTACATCAACATCGATTTTAGAGTCTTGAATTGTACCCAAAGTGGCGTTGACACGTTTTGGTGGATTATAATGGATATTACCACCTTTTTCAAGACTTTCTTATTTTCTGTCACACGCAGGGAGTCTTTCAGATCTTCCTATAATGGATATATATACACATAATTAGAGTGGTCGGTGAGAACTATATATTTGCTCACTGTGCAGCCAATGTGATACCAACTAATGCTTACACGGTGCTTCTTAACAGTCAATGATATTCTTATTAGAGAGGTCAAGTTAAGTCTACATTATTAAACTACTTGAGTTTTGCTTAGAGAGAAATTTATTTTATTACATACAAAACAGCTGATACATATAAACATTTTGATGTATAGAGAAGAAAATAGTTGATTAAACCACTGTTCGCTACCCCGGTTTAATAGTCCATATAATCCTAAACATGTGCCCCAAAGTTCACTTATAAGAGACATGTAGATCAACATGATCGTCATTAATAAAGCTGGATGGCAAGTATGTATCAAGTCTACTTCAGATCTAAGAATTAGCCTCTCTAGACAAGTAAAACTATTTATTACTAACTGTCTAACTGGAATTGTTTGTCCACCCTTGTGTGGCCACATTGTATGGTGCTCTTACCCTAGTCTTTCGGGTGGCTGATGTGGTGGGTAACAAAATGTGCTACTCTTATTGGTCCTGTTCTCAGTTGGGAGTCACGGGAACTGTACAGTTAAAATTGTAACCTAAATAGGGGATATATATAAAGAAGGATTGAGAATCGCTAGGTTAACAGATAAACCAAGTCCTAAGGTCTCGATCATAACTCAGACACCCACCTGTTGCGGGCTTTCAATCGGAAGATCATTACTTCATTCCAAGATGAAAACAGAATTTCGGGGGGAAAAGGATTTCCAAAGATTACTAGTATTCTAGTCTTTGTTGATCTAATTGGGAAAAATTGTGAAGAAGGACTTGTAATAAAACATTTAAAATCTGCTAAGCTAAGGTTATATCTACAAGTTGCTCAAGGTGAGAAAAGTACCTGCAGCGGTATCTGGAAAAGATCAGATACTCCCGTTTCTCAAAGTTGTCTGTAGGGGAATACCGTCTTACTCACTGTCCTGCTAAAATCAGCAGCCTTGAGAATAAGAAGAAAACCAAAAAGGCCTCATTAGAATATATACTGGTACCGGAGGAATCGTGGTCTAACTGCGTCTATCGGCGTGGAATCCACTAAAAGGTCTTACCTCGAAGCGCTCGCTGTAGTGGCGTGTGATGGGGTTCCGAGAGGAATACACACAGGAACGTGCCGCTCACATTTAAGAGCATGTGTGTGTTCAATGATTGGTCGAAAAGCCTGTCTCTATCAGCCAATTACGGGAGGACTTTTGAAGTCGTTACCGTGCATGTAAAGTGACTAGCAGTAGTGAAAGCTGATTGGTCCTTACTACATGCAAGGGTTCCCTTTCTGGTCCGGGTTTGCCCGGATAGATAGGTACGGCTACCGTTCAAGCCGGCCTTCCCATTGGTATACTAATACATCATCTCCGCTTGCTAGAGTTATCCTATCTGTAATGGGTGGAGGCGGGCTTTGAAACGGGAAATACTGATGCAAGTTAGAATAGGAAAAAATGGCTCGTGCGTGTAATCACACTACGAGTTAAAAAGGTTATGGCTTGACTTCAAATTGCTCGTGTGAGCCTTGTGAAAGAAAAAATGTATCAAAATATGAAAAGAGGATTGAAGAAGAATATATGGTAAGGATAATAAGAAGGGTATTGATACTAAACCTAAGGTCTCATCTGGCTGTGGATATCGTTCTAACTTAAATCGTATTGATTAAGAGAATCCACATAAAAGTGTCTGCAGTCTGTACCGTGTTCATAGTGAGTAACATTAAAGGCATTTAGCCCAATCTTCCCTCGTGTTCAGGCCTTTTAAGATGGTATTAAGATGGCAAAAATACCATTGTTCTCTGGTCTTTCTTATTTTATCAATGTCCCCACCTCGCCGATTGTTCCTAATTTTTTCGAGAATAAACCATCTTAAATCCTCGCAATAGTGGTTACGTTTATTCAAATGTTCAGTCACTGGTGCATTACATTTATTTGTACGGATGGCTGATTTGTGTTCTAGGACACGGGTACGTAGTTCCCTACTAGTTTCACCTACGTACCCCAAGTAGCAAGGGCAGAGGAGTAGATACACCATATTGGGGCTACGGCAATTGTTAAAGGTTGTAGAAGTCAATTTCTTCCCATTATATTCAAAGGTTTTACTGTTAATACAGTGGGGACATATGGAACATGTCCCACACTTGTAGTTGCCAACCGCTAGGTTCCCAGTCAACGTTAGTTGGGTTTCCTTGGTGGGCTTGTATGTATGAACTAGACAATTTCTAATTGTCTTGTTTCTCCTGAAGGAAAATAAAGGTTTATTGAGATGCTTCTCAGTATTGAAATTTAAAATTTTCCAATGTCTATTCACAATGTTTTTAATTTGATTGCTCACATGAGAGTACTGTGTAACAAAAACCACTCTGTCCAGAGAGGCATTGTTTCTATTTGTAGTTTTGTTTTGATCTAACAGACTGTCTCTATCATAAAAACATGCATGTACTGTGGTTCAAGGGAATTTTTGGACTATCAGGTTGGATAACCTCATTTCCCTTGACTAGCTTAAGGGGTACCTCTCTCTTCAATACACAGTTAATTCCTTGACACAGAAGTGTACCGCTTAGTGAATTTTTACAGTTATTACCACTAAGAAATACCTCTTTTTTCCCCCCACTGTAACATTTATGTGTATAAGGTAGATTCCAGGTCGACTTGATGTAACCTTTACCCAACCTTTCATACAGGCCTGCTGGTATATGCTTTTGGCAATATTGAAACTGAAAAGTCGTTATCGGAATTGTAATTGTGCCATGTATTATCCATTCAATGACTGGTCTTTCGGAGACTGTCAATGGCAATTTTTTTAGTTTTTCAATGCTCAGCACCGTATAGTCTACTCCTTTTTGTGGCAAAGAGATTTGTTTATCAGTAAGGTTAAAGATAGAAAATAATGACGTTGTGTTGATTAGATGCCATGGCACGTAGCCTGAACGCAGATTTTGTAACGGCCAGCCTAACTGTACAATAGAACGTAATTGGGACTGGCCATGTTGTAACATTAGCATATCCTGTTCTATTATATCAATAGCAGATGATACAATGCTGTCCAGTGAATACATTCTGGAGGACAGAGCCGTTAACCCATTGTCCACTACAGACAGTGATTTTTCCAAATTAATACGATCAATTTCTCGTATTTTTTCTGCAGTTTCAATTTGCGTTACTTTCCAAGCTTCGTTGTAAGCAGCGTATATACCGGCGTATATGAAACGTTTTTGACGCTGTTTGCGAGGTCCCAATATGAAATCTCGCAAGTCAGCACCTTCTTTAAGTAAAGTCAAGTGTTGCTTAATTTCAGGCAGTGTGGATTTCTGTAGCCATTTGAGGCATAGTTTCCCTACACTGTCTGTTCTAATTATCCCTGGATGTTGTCTCTGGGAATATCTTGGGTCTGGCCTGTTCTGTTTGAACCCCTGTCTTTTATTCAGGAATCTATCTTGACAGTTATTAGCGTCTGTGGGCCAGATCAACCATTTTCTCCAATCAGGATTTGTTCTGTTTTGTTGTAAAATATGGGATACGTCTATTTCCGCATCTGTAGAGCTATTACTATCAGGTATGGGCTTTGGTATAGACAGTTTATTTAAGTCCTTTTTCTTAGCTTGGCCAAGACAGGTTGTTTGTTGAATGGTGTCATTCAGGAACATTATTTGTTCTGGGATCATGCAGGCTCTAAATAATGATTCTAGACCTTGTACCTGCCAATCTTTTGTACCCCAAATGGTTTTTGTTTCAATGTTGTTTTTCCAAAATTCAAAACCAAATGTAGACATTTTTTCATAATATTTTGTGGAACATATCAATTTAGTGTTTGTCAACATGTTTTTCATTCCTGTCTTATTTAACATTCTAAAATAAAACGTTTCTGGATCAGTGATGTTAAACCCTGAGAAGTATGGGAATTTCTCATAAAATGTTTTTGAACTGCCTTTTGGCGGTGTTGGACAATGTTCCCATTGATTATAAATAAAAACATTTCTAGGATTAGCAGATTTACGCAAATAGTGATGCCCATAATGATTAAAGCAATACATTTCTTCATAGTTTGATGACCCTTCTAAATAATCATGTTCTGTAAATTTTGCTGACATTTCTAAATCTGACATCATATTATTATTATTTTCAAAGTCCCAATCATCAGAGAAAGTACTAGGTGATACAAAGTCACTTAATGAAACCTTGAACTGATGTGGATATCTCAAAAGTTCAACTGGGCCATAGATGTCGTAATCAGTAGCGTCCCATGCTACACCACCAGGTATAGGAATGGCTGTGATGTTTACTGATGATAGTTCTCTTTTTTCAATGTGAGAAGATCTGTGAGGCTTTAGGACCAAGTTGATGTTCTGACTTGCTGTGTCCATTGTACTATATTTTCCTTCAATCATTCTTCCCAAGCTTAAAACCAAAATGAGCCAGAGTAGGAGGAAAAGTACACCTAACACAATCCATAATTCAATCCATGGTGAAATCAGATATGTTTCTTTCAGTTGATGAAAGAGTTCAGTAATTCTTTCTTTGAAAGTTTTAGTTGCTGGCGTTTCTTCATGTTCACTTGGATCATCAGAAAAGTCATCGAAATTGATGGAGTAGCCAGATGCAGTTCTGTCAATTGTTGGAATTGCTTCCGGATTTTCATTAATCTTTGCATTTGTATAGTCAGAGGCTACATCATTGTAGATTGGTGTTTCTTGACGAACTGTTGCAATTTGGGTTTCAAGAGGCACAAGTTCCATGTCTGTTGCATAGTCCTTTTTTATTCACTGCAGGTTTATCAAATGTGATTAGTCTCTCAGTTTGAACCTCTTGAATTGTACCAAGGTTTGGTCTTCTGCTACTTCTTGGGAGTCCACTGGTCCTACTACATATTATTGGCCACATGATTGTGGTTTTACCAGGTCGATTGATACAACTCTGTTCTCATTTTTACCAGCAAGGGGCGGTAGTACTACTGATCTTGTTCCGCTGATAGCTAAGACAGGTACTGCTTTTCTGTAAGAAGGCCCAAATTCCTTATTCACCGCAATCTTTTCTCTGACCAGATCCCCAATCTTTGGAATCCAGACAGGTCTTGCTGGGACAGGTCGTTTTTTTTCAGTGGCCGTTGGCTTTAGCGTTGTGTTACTTAGACTTCTTCTTGTTTCATTTAAGTCCTGTAAAACAGCCAAACGATCTTTGATATCAAAGGTTTTTTGTTCTACCACTGAAGTCTGACAATCGAGGTCTTCGATTATCATTCTAGTACCAAACAAAAGTTCATACGGAGTGATTCCCCCCAGAGAATGTCTTGGCAGATTATTAAGACTACGTTGGACACTTGTTAGATGTTTAACCCACCCGTCACCCGAACCTAATACCCTCGCTGGTATAGATTGCTATATGTCACGTTTTTTCTCTCCACTACCGCATTTCCCTCCGGATGGAATGGACTAGAGTACCGCAATGCAATGCCCAAGCTGGCCATGGCCTCCTTGTAAGCTCGGGAGCTAAACGCAGGACCCTGATCAGAATGTAGCATGCCAATTGCGTATGTGCCGATAAAGAGTTGCAAATCTTTTATAACAGTTCTGGCGTCAGCCGAGCGCTGGGGCCACATCTAAATGTATCTCGTCTTAATAATTATGGGATCGCATTTTTCCGTGTGGATGTCTGCGTGTAGATAGCCTAATGCTGTCTAATAGAGGTGTCTGGGCTGGTGTCTGGTCCGGTTCACAACTGCGATCTCTGTTGCAGTCCTGACAATCCATTGCAAAGTTATACATTTGCAGTCCTGACAATCCATTGCAAAGTTATAAATTTGCACGCTCAACCCCGGCCACCAGTATTGTGATTTTTTTTTTTTTAAACACCTTTATTTGGAACTGAAGGTTATACACAGCTTGCAGCCTACAACCCCAAGGGCCGGCAGCGAAAAACTTAAATAACTGGACTGCCGCACAGTCCGATAGTACACAGCCATGATGCCGACAACCCAGGGGCCCGGCGGCGTACACCCTCCTTAAACAAAATCATAATTCAACATAATAGTTATCTCATTGCATTTCCCATCTGCTGTGTTCCACGGCATCTAATAGGTCTATACCGCAGATAACATATCCTAGAACAATAGTGGCAGCGGTGTATTTTGATAGTCTGAATCAACTCTCACCTGTGCATAACCCACTGAAACTACCCCCCCCCCCCGAGTGGAAACCTCTGAGCCCCCCCCCAACAACGATAACCTGTTCCCAAGCCTGCGTGCCTTTGACATGTCTTACTACATGTCCCGCCTGTCCTTATTTCCCCCCATTAAGTAAATGCCCACCTGTGTAGGTCATGAATGTGTCTCCCCAGCTTAAGCTTACCAATCTGGAGATGTGAAGGACCTCCCAGTAGTGCCTAGCCCCAGATATCGATTGTCTGTCCCCTGTCACAAAGTCCCTGACCAGTTTCCCTCCCCAACCCTCTGGATGATCACCCGTTGTGGGGGCACAATGGAATTACATTTAACTGTACCACTATTCTGTCTCTTCCTGTCTGTCAGCTTGTGTGTCAGCAGTGCCCACTCTGGTGCTCCTAAAGGTTTGATATAGGCTCCAGAAGTTCTTCGGGCGGTCCGTGGGGGCGAGTAATTCACTATAATGCTCCGATTGCGTGCAGCAATATAGCATGTCTCGAGCCCACTGTCTCTTTGTCGGTATCGGGCCCCTCATCCAGCATTGCGCCACTATTCATCGAGCCATCAACATGCCCATGTCTGTCAGTCGTCTAATCGCCACGGGCAGACCCCTGGAGTGGCCAAGCTGTGCCAGAGCAGGGTCAGCAGGCAGTTCTATTTCCAGTATCTCTCCCATCTCCGCTAACACCTCCTCCCAGAATGTGCGTATGCTAGGGCATCCCCACGCCAAATGAAAGTCTGCGTTAGGCGCATGCCATCTCTCACATCTGAAGACTGCCTGAGACCATAGCGGTGTAATCGTTCCGGAGTGTAGTACACTCTTTGCAGAAATTTGAAATGGATCAGCCGGTGCCGACCATTTAGAGACAGCCTCTTGGTGCTCATGCAGCAGTATTTCCACATAGCGTCATCTATCGAGATCTGTAAATCCCTCTGCCATGCCAGCCTGTCTTTCGAGGGATCAATTTTTGTGATTGTACCGTTTTAATGATGTGGGTAAGTTCCGGTAACTCCGGAGGCTTTTCCAAATCTGGTCCCAGGATATCCCTCAGCGCACTGCGGACCCTGTGAAATTGAAAACGCTGTAGCAGCGTAGCCCCTTCCGATGCGTGAGCCACTTGTCCCCAAGTCCTCGCCTTTCCATCTACAAATAGCTCGCCAGCCGTCTTAATTCCCAGTCCATGCAGCGCCTGAACCGCACCCTCCTCCTCGACAGGTGGTATCCACAGCGACCAGTCTACGGCCATCAAAGGGGAGTACATCAGGGTCCCATCTCTGGCCTGTAACAGCGCGTACCAAGCATGTTTTGTGGCAGTGATCGAGTCCAGGACTCCAGTTCTGCGGTCCATAGGAGTGCATATCGTGGCCGGCAGCGGGAGAGAGTTCGCGAATAGCCGTTCCATACATACATGAGGGATGCCCTCTCCACCGTGAATCCACGTGTGCAGATGAGCAGCCTGCGCTACTCTGTAAAATCGTTCCATTTCTGGAGCTCCCAGGCCTCCCATTTCGTATGGAAGCGTGAGCGTAGACCATCGCACTCTTGGTTGTTTCCCGCCCCAAGCCAAGCGAACCATAAGTTTCGTCAGGTTTCCGAAGAAAACTTTTGACAGTACAATGGGTAAGTTATTAAATAGGAACAGGAACCGGGGCAGCACCACCATTTTCATAATGGCGATTCGACCCATCAGTGATAGCGGGAGTCTACACCACTTCTCTACGTCATCTTCGAGTTTACTGAACGCTACTCCATGGTTCTCGCGGAACAGGACTTCGGCATCCGTGTGAATCATAATGCCGAGATATCGCACCGGGTCCGTCGACCAATGCAGTGGATATTCCATATCGAAACGTTCCGTAACTGGGGTCAGCGGGAACACCACTGATTTAGTCCAATTTATTTTGAGCCCAGAGAGCGCTCCAAATCGGACCACCTCCCTCAGTACCGGAGTGAGGTTCACCTCCGGATTGCATACATAAAGCAATGTGTCATCCGCATAGGTCGAGATTACAATTTTATACGTTGGGAAGCTTACCCCCCGGTGCCAATGGTACTCCCTTAGCGCACATGCCAGCGGTTCAGCCACCAACGCATACAGTAAGGGCGAGAGTGGGCATCCCTGGCTTGTGCCCCTGCTAATCTCAAAGGGGTCAGATACGCGATTACCTGGCCGTTGGCTTCCAGTACAATGCCCCGATTATTTGTAAGAACGGTTCACCTAGACCCAGCCGACGCAGGACCCGCAACATGAATGGCCACTCCACAGAGTCGAAGGCCTTCTCCGTGTCCAGGAAGATGGCAACCGCTTTCGCATCCTGCCTAACATGCTGTTAGGTCCCCAGTACAGTGAGGATATTGTAAGTTAGGTTCCTCCCGGGCACAAAGCCGCCTGCTCCGGAGCCACCAGTTCAGGGGCTAATAACGCCAACCGAGTAGCTAGTATCTTGGCGTATATTTTCGCGTCTACATTTAGTAGAGACAGTGGCCTGTGCGAGCCGCACACATTGGGGGGCTTGCCAGGCTTAAGAATGGTAACTATTAAAGCCTCACGCATCGACTGTGGCATACTACCCTCCACACACACATCGTCAAAGAGAGTGGACAGCTGAGGAATACGTTTTTCTTTGAATGCCTTATAAAACTCTACTGTCAGTCCATCCGCCCCAGGGGCGCTATGCGCGCGCATGCTAGCTAGTGTGTCCGATATCTCATCTTTTTGTACAGGGAGCATTAAGAACTCCAGTTGTGAGTTTGTTAAGAAGGGCATTTGTATGTGTTCTAGATAATCATCCATGTCCGCCTCCATATTCTCCATCCTAGACATGTATAGCCCCGAAAAAAATTCTCTGAATTCTTTCAAAATCTCATCGTCTGTCGTGACAGTGCCACCGGCAGTCGTTTCAAGTTCGGTTAATTTCGGGGTACACTTGCTGTTACGCAATAATTTGGCTAATAGAGAACTTGGACGCTCACTCTCCCCATACGTTCTCGCTGTCGCATATTTCCCCATGTGACGCACTTCCCTATCTGCCTCTTCGTTGAATTCTGCAATCAGGGTCTTTATTTCTTCCGCTATGGAAGGATTGGGGCCGTTTAGCTGTTGCTTTTCTAGTTCGGACAACCGTGACTCTAAGTATTTCAAGCGCTGGCGAATAGATTTTAGGACGCTGGAGTGCTTTACCATAGCTACTCCGCGTATAAATATCTTGAACGCTTCCCACACTGTTTGGAAGCTGTCTACTGACCCTATGTTTGTTTCAAAGAAGGAATCAATCTCTACAGCAAGCTCCCCTCTAAAGGTTTCATCTAGTAACGAGTACGGGGGAAAGCGCCATGTGAAGGGGGGGATTCGTACTAGCGGGGTCTCTAGCACCAAGAGTAGTGGCGAGTGATCTGAAAGTGTGCGTGTCAGAACCGTACACGATTGTATGTGTCTGGAGACTGAGAAAGAGGCCAGCCAGTAGTCAATCCTGGTATGAATGTCGTGATATGCTGAGTAATGCGTGTACCCCCCTCTGTCAGCGTTCCTGCCTCTCCATACATCAACAAGATCTAGCGTCAGTAACTCAGCTTGGAGTGCCACAGCCTCCGCCGAGGGACGTCGCTGGGGGCCTGAAGACCTGTCTAGGTCCGGGTCTATCACTAGGTTGAAGTCACCCCCCCCAGAGCATCTGCGCCGTGGAATATTCTCAGCAGCACTTCGCCAAATTCTCGTAAAAGTCTGGGGAGTCGTAATTTGGACCATACACATTGACCACAATAAGATCATGCCCCTTCCCCGTGCATCTCGAAATGAGATACCTGCCCTCTGAGTCTGCCTGCAACAAGCCCAGTTCTAACTTGGATCTAGGATTTACCCATGTCAGGACCCCTCTGGAATGTGTTGTGAATCCCGCCACCGTAGTGTTACCTGATAGACCTCTACATAGAAGCATTTTGCTCGTAAGTGGAAGATGAGTCTCTTGAATAAGAGCTAGGTCAATGTGATGCCTCTGCAAATAATTCAACACTTTCCTGAGTTTCCGGTGATCGTTTAGCCCCCTCACATTCCAAGTTAGCGCCCTAAGGGTTTCCGTAGCATCACTGGCATGCACTTCGGTATTGCTGGTCATTTGTGCCATAGGGATGGGCAATGGTAACAAGGCGGCTCAGTGCAACATGAAATCACCCTGCCAGCAAGCGGAACAAACAGTAGTTCTTCAATCTTTTTCCCCACCCCAGAACCCCCCCTCCCCACTCACAGCACACCTACCCCAACCTGGTCCATCAGAAGTCTGGCCCCCACCCCCACCCCAATCTCAGAACCCCAACTTTGAATACTGACAGCACACCCATGCTTAACGCGCAGGGGCAAAGGTAACCTTGTGTCCTAGTCGCTACCCAAGCCGCGGGTCACTCGTTCAGCCCACCGCCTGCCCCCGCCATGCACAGGATATGTAATCAGAGCAACGCATTTCTCATCTTAAGCAGTAATAATAACACCCCCGCTACACCTTCCTATGCATAAAGCTCTGCACGACCAATGCCCTTTGTGCAGTACCAAGCATTGCAAAGCGATCAGAACCACATGCTGTGAAAATTAAGCGTCCACCAAGTGTCCGAGTTATCAACCCTCCCCCCCATTCCCCAAACTACTTATCTTTGTAGTCCTCATTCACCGGAGTCAAGAACTCTATCTCTTGTGTCCTTGCCACTGGGCTGATGAGAGACTGCACTCGTCGATCACATCTCCAGTGCGCGGCAAATGTCTGCACCGTGGATATTCTCAGTCCTGATCGTCCAAACGGCTGCCACTCTCGCCCATGTCCGGCTCCTCAGTTCTGGTCCCTCGACCACCGCTTCATCGCCTGTTGCAGTTCCTTGGGGTCCGTAAACATGTGTGAGTGACCTCGCCTATTTACACGGAATTTAGCTGGGTATAGCAGTGCATAGTCCAGGCCCATCTCTCTGAGGCGCTTCTTGTGCGGGATGAATTGCTTGTGCTCTTCTTGGACCTTCGCCGTGAAGTCTGGGTACAGAGATATGGCTGACCCTTCATATTGCAGCGCTTGTTTGGACCTAGCCAACCTAAGAGCGGTGTCCCTGTCACGGTAATTGAGTAGCTTCGCTATTATGGGCCGAGGAGGCGCTCCTGGTTTGGGGAGCGGGCCTAGGGACCTATGCGCTCGTTCCACTATAAACATGTCGGAGAACACACCTTCTCCCAGGAGAGTTATGAGTAGCTTCTCCACAAATTGCTCCATTGGGCCTGTGTGTGTACTCTCCGAAAGGCCTGTAATGCAGAGATTGCTCCGTCGCGATCGCGCTTCCAAGTCCTCAGTCTTGTCCTGTAGGACTTGTATCATCCTCTCCATCTTTTTGTGCGCTGTGTCCAAGTCTGTCTGCGCCTCTTCCACTTCCGTCACTCTTCTCTCGGCCATTTTGTGTCTTTCAGCATGTTTATCCAGACGTTCCGCCATGCGATCCATTCTATATGTCATGGCATCCATTTTGGTGCCCAATGCAGAGATGCTAGACTGGAGACTCTGCTCCATGGAAAGCAGCATGTCTTTAATGTCCGGGCTCGCCCCCGGCGATTCCTCTAGTCGCGTTTCAGCCCTACTCTCTGGCAGTGGGCTGTGCTGTTGCAGTCTCCTCTGTGCAAAGGGCAGTCTGCTCTGGGTCTTATCGCCTTTGCCCATCTTGTGTCCAGCAGCCCACACGTCGTCGGTGAGATCGCTCATTCAGCCCCCTGTGCTGAGGGTTACACCTGATACTGTGCCGCAGAGCCCCGCTCCACGATGTTAGAAGTCACCGCCACTCCGTTCGAGGGGGGGGGGGTAAGCTCTCAGGGCAACCTTGCAAGCACTCAGCCTCCAAGCTACAGTAAAGCCACCTTGTTCGGTCAGAGCAGGGTCCAGCTCCACTCCGCAATTCAGCTGCCTCACTGGGGGGCGTCGAATGGACTCACCGCAGGCGTCCCCCCGAGAAAGCGGCCGCACTCCCTATGCTCGTTTTAGGGCTCCGCACTGAACGGAGGAGGGGTACGTCGCCTCACCCTCCTGTCATGGGCGGCGGTAGTAGCGTCGGCGCAGGACCCAGGTTCGCCTCAAGGACAGATCCACAGAGGAGAAGGCTAGCCACAGTCAGCAGTCGCCCGCCAGACGCTTTAGGGGGTCTCACATCGCCAAAGCACTTTCGAGCAATACTCCGGGTGGGGGAAGAAGACTCGTCTTCCCTCCGAGGAGACCTAGGGGCCAATCCAAGCAGGAGACTGTCCTAGGGATCAGGCGTGCTCCTAACAGTCAGCTCAGGCCATATAGCGGCGCACATGCACGGGTCAGACCATGCGCACCCACCTTTCGCGTCGCCTTAATCCCACTCTGCCTTGTGGCCTTACGAGGCCCTGTCGGGGGGTTGATCACAGTCCTCTTGCTGCCGGTCACCGCTGGGCGCACAGGGCACTGCGCCTACAACACCAGATCACCGGAGGTACGGACGACGGAAGCAACGGGCCCCAGCGGCCGCAATTCCCCACCGCTGCTCTAAGGCCGATCTAAGGCCTCCACCGCCTCCAGGCGATCCCCCGGTGCTGTGATGGTTGGGGGGGGGGAGGGGTAGGCGCCACACGGGTATGACCGCTCCGTGCAATAGCTACGAAACGCGCCCTCTACCTCTCTTCCTCATGCGCAGTGGTCGGCAGCCGTCTTTCAGATGGCGCACAGTGCTCCGGGTCACCCTCACTCCGGTAGCCGCACGTCGTCTTACGTCGCCCAGGCTCAGAGTGGACGTAAGACTGCGGCTCCTCGGCCTGCCAGGTTCCAGGATTCGTGGATCTGCGGCTCCTTCCGAAGGTCGCTCCCTCGGAGTTTTAGGGGTGTCGCCGGTTGCCCCCCAGGGCGTCCAGGGGATCGGGAAGTGGGCTTTTATCGTCGCTCTAGTTTAATAATTGCAGGATTATTTGGCTGTGCACGGCGGAGCTTCGGCTTCAAGCGTCCATCTCGCTTGCTGGCTAGCTCCGCCCATCAGTATTGTGATTGTAATTCTATTAGAGATTTCAAGATCTCTTGGTGCCTCAGACCCATTCCCATGTGTGCCTCTTGAATCAAGTAAGCCCTCCGGTTCGTGTTTGGAATTACTCTGTCCCCCACTCCAAGGATTTGAGCAAAAGGAACGGAGTTCGCATCAATTATGTATCTATTGTCGAGTGGATAGTTGAGAGGTAATGCTGCATAGTCGCCTTTTAATGAGGCTTTTACTGCCAGCATGGTTTCTCCATCTATTTCTTTTTTAGAACGCTTTTTTGTAGCTACGGAAGCCGGTTGAACCGCTACCGTTCTGGCACTGCTAGCCAATGAATTCCCTGCAACGTGAACGCCATCACATTGAAGACTCTGCGTATGTATTACGTGAGTCTTTCGTAGTTCTTTCTGTAAAAGAACTACTTGTTCCCATAGTTTTTTATGCTTTATTGTGACACCTGTCTCATCTTTGTAACTGTTTTCAATCCAGGTCTGCATGAAATTATTGTAAGAGTGGACGCAATAATACGAATCGCACACTATTAGTGTGGGGAATTTGCGATCGGCATTCTCAAGCGCCATCTTTAAAGATCTTATTTCAGCTCGCTGAGCTGTACAGTTTCTGAGTGATTCAGTTTTAGTGACCATCGGTCTGAATTTACCTAAGCGCCAGCGACCTTTAACAATCGCGCATGCTGCATTGTAAATGTGTTTCTGTAGTAGGGGATCTCTGTTATAGTCATAATCTAGTGAATAGTCCCGCCCATGTGCGTGGACCCCGGCAATCAAAAATAATCTCTTAAGTTGTCAAAAAATTGCAGAACTGCAAAGACACTTAAGAGAAAATTTAAAGACAAATAATGCAGCCTATATCCACAGGCTACACTGTCCAGTACTTCAACTAGAAATTCCACCAAAAATCCACAAACAGCAAAGCCTGTCCAGATTTCCCTTGCCTTTACTGCAAAACCCCTCAGAAATGATAGAGAGGAAGGCCTGGACAGACAAGCCCCATAGGCTGCCATTATGTGGCTTAAACAGGATACTGTGCCTTTAAGGAAACCTTCTAGAACCTTCTCCCAGTATCCCAGAATGCATAGCAGGTCCCACTGACTTCAGTTCTTTTTTCCGGCTCCTGCTTACAGGACCCTGGCATTGAGCTCTCCCTTGTTTCAAGGGGTTATTGCATGTTTTGGCACTTTTGCATTCTAAAAGTGTTGCAGTTTACTTTCTTGGTTTTCTCTTCTCTTCTGTGTGCTGCTTCAGGTGTTTTAGGGCTCTAAAATGCCTGGCCTCTTTGTGAAGTGTCCAGCATGTGAGAGGAAGAAGGCCAGAGGTGATCCACATGATATCTGCATCGTCTGCCTCCCTGAAGATCATGTCCCTGAGGAGTGTGTCATCTGCCAGCAGTTTACAACTCGCACTCTGAAGGAAAGGGCGAAGATCAGGCTGTCTGGCCTTGAGGAGAGGCGCCTGCAGGCTGCAGGTGGGTCTGGGCAGTCAGGGAAGGTTCCCTCTACCTCTGCTGAGGCCTCTGGGGGGCTCCCCAGAGGCAGGAAGCCCAGCAAGCGATCCCGGTCTCCGTCGACGTCGATAGCGTCGACGACGACGTCGAGAGGGATGACGGCGGTGTGCTCCCCTTCTCCCCGGGGCTCCGGGTCGAGACATCGGGGCGACTCGACGTCGAAGCCACCGTGGACGAAGCCGCCGTCGACGTCGTCTTCGGCGTCGACGTCGAGGGCTTCATACCGACGTCATGGACATCGGCGCTCGCCGTCGAGGCGACACCGCCGGTCGACGTCGAGGGGATCCTCGACGTCGAGAACATCCAGACGACGACGGCGACGCTCGTCGTCGAGGAAGGACCGTTCGACGTCGAGGAGGCGTGCGACGTCGAGGAGAAAGAGGTCGACGTCGAGAAGAAAGTGGTCGACGTCGAGGAGTCGGCGCTCGGCGTCGAGGGATCGGCGTTCGACGCCGAGGAAGAAGAGGTCGACGTCGCGGAGGCGGCGTTCGACGCCGGAGTCAAGGAAACGCCCTTCGACGCCGGAAAAGCGACGCTCGACGTCGAGCAGACGGAGGTCGACGTCTAGGAGTCGGTCAGGCTCTCCAAAACGTCGCAAGAGGGATTCTAGTCCCAGGAGTCACACTGCTTCCAGTGGGGGACGCAAAAGGGAGGGGTCTCTGGCTGAAGGGGCGGGCTCTCAGCCCTCTTCGCCTAAAGGATCACAGGGCACGGTGTACTCTGCGGTGTACACTCCTTCTCGGCCTCGGTCGACGCATACACCTGTTCCGAAGGAGGTCACTCCTCCTCCTCCTCTGCCTCAAGAGGATCCTCCGACGCTGCCTCCACTTCCAGCGGACGACCCGCCGCCACCGGTCCCTCCGCGTGGGCCGGCACCGCAGCCGGAGGTGCCTCCGCCGAGGTCCACTTCGCTGCCGTTTTTGCCTGTACCTCCTAAGGGGACCCCTAAACCTGCGCCCAAGGAAGCTCCGAGGAAGACTCCACCACGGAAACCGGTGGGGAGGCCACGGACTGGCAGGTCTCGCTCTCGCTCTCGCTCTGGGAGACGGGACAGGTCGCGACACAGATCGTCCTCGCGGTCGAGACGCCGCCATAGGAGGCGCGAGTCTCGCTCCCGCACGGGATCCTCTGGCTCCAGGGATCGTTCTCCTACCCTGTCGGGATCACCGGATACGAGGGTGTCCCCTATTGATGACCTGGTGGCGTTCCAGGATGTCCTCTTGAGGGGCGCTGCGAAGCTGGGCATACCCCTGACAGTGCCCACGCCGAAGACGTCCGTGATCTTTGAGACGTTGCACCAAAAACACTCGTCTCGCCCTCTCCTTCCTCTGGTACCGGGCCTGGAGGAACCAGCTATGGACCTTTTCCTCACCCCAGCGGTGACAAAGGCGGCGCCATCTAGGTTGCTGAGGAAGTACCGGGCCCCGGATTCGGATCCGGCTTTTCTGAGAGCGGAACCACCTCCGGACTCCGTCATTGTGACGGCGGCACGCAAACAACATGCCTCCGCTCCGTCATCCACGGTTCCCCCGGATAAGGAGTCCAGGTGGATGGATTCGGCAGGGAGAAAGGTCTGTGGAACTGCCGCCACCTCCATGAAGGCTGCGAGTGCCACGGCGCTGTTGGGTCGGTACGCCCGCGCCCTCTGGGACTCCCTTGAGCGTTTTGCGGAGCACTTGCCTCGTGAACAGCGTGAGGATTTTCAGGAAGTGCTGAGTGAAGGGATGCTGGTGGCCAACCAGATCATCAGTGCGGCAGCGGACTCTTCCCTGTTGGCTGCTCATGGGTTTTGCCATGGGGTCAACCAGAGGCGTCACGCCTGGCTCCGTCTTACGTCCCTGAAACCGGACGCACAGCAGAGGGTGGCCAACCTGCCGTTCTCCGGCAAGTCTCTTTTTGGACAGCATGCGGACGACGAGATGGCCCGCATGAAAGCGGAGGCCGAGACGCTCACGGCGGTGGGCCTCGAGAAGCCTAAGGAGACGAAGAAGCCGTACCGCTCTTTCCAACGGCGGTCCGGTGGACAAGGCCGTGGACGTGGCCAGGCTTCGGGACATTCGCAACAGCAACAACAGTTCCGTAAGCCGTTCCAGAAGCGCCAGAGGGGCAGGGGAGGCCAGCAGTAGGCTTCGACGCCCAAGGGCCAGGCTGGGTCTAGGCCCTAGGAACTTACTTCCCCCGGATCCGTTACCCACTCCGGTAGGAGGAAGCATCCAATTTTTTCCGGCAGAGTGGAGAAAAATTACTCAGGACAAGTGGGTGCTGAATATTGTTTGCAATGGATACAGTCTTCGGTTCACCAGCCCGCCTCCATCGATTCCTCCGGTCAGCTCGCGGTTTCAGCTGCTAGAGCTCCAGGTGGAGGCCGATACCCTGTTAAGGAAAAGGGCGATAGAAGACGTGCCTCTGTCCCAGAGGGGAAGAGGCCTGTACTCCCGGTTCTTCCTGGTTCGCAAGAAGGACAAGAACGAGTTCAGGCCCATTCTGGACTTGCGACAGGCAAACAAGTGGATTCGCAGGGAAAAGTTTCGCATGCTGTCGTTGCATCAGATTTATCCTCAGTTGCAACAAGGGGACTGGCTCTGTGCCATAGACCTACAGGATGCATACTTCCATGTGCCCATTGCGCGCAAACACAGGAAGTTCCTGCGGTTCCAAGTCGGCACCAATCATTATCAATACACAGTACTCCCATTCGGACTGAAGTCTGCGCCGAGAACATTCTCGAAGTGCATGGCGGTGGTGGCGGCGCACCTGCGGAAGAACAAGGTGTTTGTCTACCCGTACCTGGACGATTGGTTGATCAAGGCATCCTCCTTCTCGGAAGCGCGAGCACACTTCCAGAAGACGTGCGTTCTCTTGGACAAGCTGGGGTTGCACATCAACATGGCCAAGTCGGTCCCGACTCCGGTCCAATGCATACAGTACTTGGGAGCCTCCATCGATACGCTGTCAGCAAGCGTGTCTCCTTCGGAAGAGCGACGATTATCTCTCCTTCGGAAGGCTCAGGCTCTTATGTCGACTCCATCTACAACAGTGAGGACGGTGTCTTCTCTACTGGGTTCGATGGCCTCTTGTATCTTCCTGATGCCGCACGCACGCCTGCACATGAGACCGTTGCAGGAGTGCTTGGAGGACCAGTGGGATCAGAGGACAGGATCCTGGGACGACA
Organism: Lissotriton helveticus; assembly: GCF_964261635.1. NCBI lineage: Eukaryota > Metazoa > Chordata > Amphibia > Caudata > Salamandridae > Lissotriton > Lissotriton helveticus. The sequence goes on along the minus strand of NC_136057.1, from coordinate 1,316,350,134 downwards.
GGATACGTCTGTCTCTGCATGCTCTTCAGTCTCTGAAGTGGTGGTGTTCGGCGGAGAATCTCCTCAGAGGGGTTCCTTTTCACAAGGACATTCCCACGCAGACTGTCGTGACGGATGCTTCTCTCCTGGGATGGGGAGCGCACTCCGGGACTCTGCAGATTCAGGGAACGTGGTCTCCGGTGGAGGCCACTTATCACATCAACTTCCCGGAACTCAGAGCTGTTCACTTGGCACTGAAGGCTTTTCTTCCGTCTTTCCAGACCAGCTCCCTGCTTGTGCAAACGGACAACACTACCACGATGTACTACCTCAACAAGCAGGGGGGCTCGAGATCTCGCACTCTGTCACAGGAGGCGCAGACGATCTGGCACGGGCTCCTGGCCAGAGGGCTGACGGTGACGGCTACCCATCTGCCAGGTGTGCAGAATGTTCAGGCGGACGAACTCAGCAGACTCATTCAGGAAAACCACGAATGGGTCATAAACGACGAAGTGCTGGGAGAAGTCTTCGCAAGGTGGGGAACTCCGGACGTAGATCTGTTCGCCACCGCCGAAAACAGCAAATGCCGAGACTTCGCCTCCAGGTACTGCCAGCCGGGGTCGCTGGGGAATGCGCTATGGATCAGCTGGTCGAACAGCTTTCTGTACGCTTTTCCACCCATTCCCCTGATTCCGGCGGTACTCATCAAGCTGGCCCGGTCCAGGGCTCGGATGATTCTCATTGCCCCGGAGTGGCCCAGGCAGTGGTGGTTCACGGACCTGCTTCACCGATCTCTCCTTCCTCACATTCGGTTGCCGTGCAGGCCGGACCTTCTCACGAAGTTCGGGGGGCGGATGTTACACCCCAGCCTCTCGTCTTTGAGTTTGGCGGCATGGCTCCTGAGATAGTGCAGTATGGACATCTGAATCTGCCCGCGGATTGCATGGACATACTGAAGGAGTCTAAGAGACCTTCCACTAGGACTTCATATGCTTACAAGTGGAAGAGGTTTTGTATCTGGTGCCAGTCTAGGAACCATGACCCTACGACCTGCAAGGAAGATGTCATCCTTCCTTACCTTTTACATTTGGCGCAGTCTGGCCTTAATGTTCATTCCATTAGGGTTCATCTTGCTGCATTGACTGCCTACAGGAAATGCCCTTCACAGACTTCTTTTTTCCAGATCCCTGTGATCAAAGACTTTCTGGAAGGATTGAAGAAGGTGTTCCCTCCTGTCAGGCTTCCCTCGCCTTCATGGGAATTGAATGTGGTGCTGTCCAGATTGATGAAGGAGCCTTTTGAACCCATTCACAAGGCTTCGTTGCAGCACCTGTCCTGGAAGGCGGCGTTCCTCGTGGCCATTACATCGGCCCGCAGGGTGAGTGAAATTCAGGCGTTGTGTTGTACTGAACCTTATACTGTCTTTCATGCTGCTAAGGTTGTGATGCGTACTCACCCTAAATTTCTTCCCAAGGTTATTTCTGATTTTCATGTCAACCAGACCATAACTTTGCCTACATTTTTTCAGAATCCTTCCTCTCCGGCGGAACGATCTTTACATTCCCTGGATGTGAGGAGGGTGTTGAAATTTTATCTGGATAAAACCAAAGATATTCGTAGGTCAGACCAATTGTTTGTCAATTATGGATCAGTCAGGACGGGTCTTGCTACCTCTAAGCAGTCCATTTCTAGGTGGATTGTGTCCTGCATTCAATTGTGTTACCAAAAAGCTAATAAGACCTTAGGAGGTAAGCCTAAGGCTCATTCCACCAGGGGCAAAGCTGCCACGACAGCCTTGCTCCGTAATGTGCCGATTGCAGAAATCTGCAAGGCCGCCACTTGGAAGTCGGTTCATACCTTTGCTAAGCATTACTGCCTGGACTCTGATGCCAGGGCAGACGCTCAGGTTGGGCAGGCTTCGCTGCGGAATTTGTTCGCACAGTAGTGGCGTCATGTTCTTTCTCCACCGCCGCTTTGGTGTGGGGATGGGCTTGCCATTCTATTCACTAGATTATGACTATACACAGAGATCCCCTACTACAGAAGGAGTAGTTTCTGTTCTGTAACTCCAGTTCTGTAGTAGGGGTATCTCTGTTATAGTCATAAGCGCCCGCCCTCCTCCCCGGTGGAGAATTGTTCATGTAATTAATGCTACAGGTCTGGCGTTTTACGCCTTCAAAAAGAACTGAAGTCAGTGGGACCTGCTATGCATTCTGGGATACTGGGAGAAGGTTCTAGAAGGTTTCCTTAAAGGCACAGTATCCTGTTTAAGCCACATAATGGCAGCCTATGGGGCTTGTCTGTCCAGGCCTTCCTCTCTATCATTTCTGAGGGGTTTTGCAGTAAAGGCAAGGGAAATCTGGACAGGCTTTGCTGTTTGTGGATTTTTGGTGGAATTTCTAGTTGAAGTACTGGACAGTGTAGCCTGTGGATATAGGCTGCATTATTTGTCTTTAAATTTTCTCTTAAGTGTCTTTGCAGTTCTGCAATTTTTTGACAACTTAAGAGATTATTTTTGATTGCCGGGGTCCACGCACATGGGCGGGACTATTCACTAGATTATGACTATAACAGAGATACCCCTACTACAGAACTGGAGTTACAGAACAGAAACTACTCCTTTTCCACAACGTAGTGTTGTGCAAATCTGTCCGTGTAGATTACACAGGTGCACTGTTCAGGAGGCAGAATTTCGATTGACAGAGGACATTCATGTTCGTATTCCAGATCTTCTAGTTTTTTCATTTTCGGATCAAATGCGTGTTTCACGTCTGTTGCAGCAAGAGAACTTTCCCATTGCATCCATTTTGGATCTAAAGCTTTAGCATTCGGAATGCTTGGTCTTGTTACTGCCTCAAGGGCTGATACTGCTGTTAAAACAGATATGCTCTTCCCTTGGGCTAGGGCTCTTTCTTTTGCTACAGCAGTTTGAACCGCAGTCAGAATGTTTTCAGTAGAACTGAATTTCATTTCAGCTTGTGTGTACAAGTGTGATTTGTATGCTATTGGTACCGTTTCTCCCTCATTAGAGGTTAGGTACGTAAATCTGCATCTTCCTGGGATGACTCGGATTACAAGGTTGCGTTCATTTGCGCGTGTTTGCAGTTTTGTTTTAGTTAACATATCTGTTTGTATTGATCTTAAATTTTTTGTGTGTTTCTGAGTGCAATTGATTGGTTTGAAATCAGGTTTTATTAATTCGTAGAGAGGTATTACCCTCTCTGCATAGTTTAGAATGTAAGTTCTTCCAAAATTCACGAAACCTAGAATTGATTGTAAGTATTTCAGCATTTTTGGAGCTTGGAGTACTGCACACTTCTCTAAGAAGTTGTCTGCTAGGCTTTTGCCTTCACTTGATAATTCATATCCTAACAATAGGACAGTGAGGTGGGCAATTCGTGACTTTTTAAAGTTGAATTTGTACCCTTCAGATGCGAACCCAAGTATAATGGTGTTCACTCTTTTCAAGTGTGTCTCCAGGTCATTGTCTGTAAGATAGATGTCATCGACATAAGATAATGCCTCATCATCATACATTTGTAGTAATTCTGTTACCCGTGGCTGAAAATAATCCTGGGCTGTTCTTGAATCCCTGTGGGAGACGACAAAATTGCTTCTGGTCCCCCATACAGGAGAAAGCAGTCAAATACCTGCTTTCTGGTGCTATGTTTTGACAAAAGAAACCATTTGGGATATCTAAAGTCGTTTTATATTTTTTGCGCACAATGTTATTCATTAGTGCTGCACTGTGTGAGTTTTGTACTGCAAATGTTTTGCAGCATGAGTTTAGATGTCTGTAGTCCAAAACTAGATGATATGACTCGTCTGGCTTGGAGACAGGAAACAAAGGATTGTTCATTTGTGAGGTGCAGGTTTTCAATCACCCCCTGATATTCAAGTTGATCTAAGATCTCCCTGACTTGTTTTCTAGCTTCTTGCTTATCAGGATACTGCCTCTGTGCAGTAAGTTAATTTTTTAACTGAATTTTATGGTGAGGAGAATCCTCATCCCATCCTACATGATTTTTGTATAATGCAGGGGCTTGGGCCACTGCCCATTTTCTAGCAAATGTGTATTTTTTATGAATTAGAATGTGATTTGAGAAGGCAGGCATAATCATTTCTTCGCCATGTGGGCACTCCCTGAAAACTCTGGTGGCCAGTCTTTCTCTGCTAGCAGGATATCATAGCCTTTAGATAGGTTCTCCCAAAAGAGACCTTTTATTTTCCTAGTTTTGTCCCCTTCTATACGTAATGTTATTTCATATAATTTATGGGGCACTCTAACTCTGGTGTCTGCAGTTTCCACCTGAATGTATTCATTCGTGTCCACTGTCTCCAGAAGATTCATCAGGATCTTGCGAGCTATGGTCACTTCTGCTGCACTGTCTAGCATTGTCTGGGCCCATTCCCCGTTCTTGAGTTGTGTCCTCAGAATCCTCGGCATGTCTTATTTTAATACTGGCTACCTTCTTTTTTGGAAATTGTAATTTTTTACTTTGATGAGCAGGTTCCTTGTCTTTGGACTTGACGCGCTCTTCTTTATGTTCTGACCGTCCTCTTCTTTCAAATTTCTGTGAGGAAATCTGAAAAGATCGAGAGGGACGTGTATCATTATCTTGATATCTGTCAGGTATTCTTAATTTATCCCTATCTCTAAGGTTGTATCGTTTTTCAGAGGGAGTGGAGACCTGCCCCCCCGTTCTGGAGATCTATTTCTCCATTGGGGAGACCTTCCTCTGGACTGGAACTGTTTTTCTCTGGGAGTAGTTTGTTTATTACCCTCCCACTTCTTTTTTGGAGTAATGAGATTATTTTTAATAAAGCTCTTTTCAGGATTTTCAGTTAGTTGTGGTTTTAGTGGTTTCCCACCCAAACTATCTCTACCTAATTCTTCATAGGATTTTTCAATTATTCTGGCAAGTTCAAAAGGTTGTTCTGCTATATCTTTTTCTTTCATTTTTTGGCGGATCGCGACAGATGCTGCTTCTCCTTTTATGTTGGCTAATAGTATAGCCGAGACTTGCTTAAAGTCTTTCAGTAATTTCATACATAGATTTAAAGCAGGCTCTGGACCATATTAATTTTGAATCTGTCTTAGTACGTCTGGTATAACCGCCATAGATGGAACACCATGTGTTTTTGTGTATATCGAAGCAAAGGCTGTGCCCCAAGTGTCACAGTCCTCCACATGTGGTGCGATCCCCATTGGAAGACAGATAGTCAGAATTCTGTGTTTGTCATGAGGTGTAGTATCAGGAAATACTGCCTCTATCTGAGTAATTTTTTGAGCTAACCAGAATGGAATTTGTTCCCGTTTTGCGGGTAATTTGCCAATGACTGATTGTATAGTCTGTGGTGTAATTTTATTTGTGTTCCCCTGGTGAGGGGTGTGCTGTGGAATTTTTATTGCTAGTTGGACTGTTAAAGTCCTCATGACATATTGGACCAATTGTCTATGTATTTTAATTAGTTGTTTTAGCTGAACTAAAAGTTCTCCGCTTGACATTTATTCATTGTCAGGATGTGGTGTATAGCCAGCTAGAACTGGTCATGTGGCTCCTGGTCTACCTAGTGGACCGAGCCTGGTGAAGTGATTTTGATGTTTTAGGGCGCCATTAAACCAGAGCTGGTGCTCTTGGTATGTTAGTGGAATTTCAATGTCCTCAAGAGGAACGTATTCCGTTGGAGATTCATCTATTTTGTAGTAGTGAAACTCGTGTGTCACAGCATGTGTTGCTGGAAAATGTATCCAGGAATAGAATACCTCTGTCTGCCGATATTCATGGGCCTCTACCACAAATATGACTGTACCACCTCTTGGTGATACTCCATTATTTATAAGTTTGTAAGTTACACTCTTCCTTACATTGACTGGGATGATTATAGCATCCGGATCATCTTTCCGGAGACTTGTGTCTTCCACTAAAAGTTGAGCTGCTAACGCTTCTCTTTCTTTATCCTCTTCACCTTCTGACATTTTGCTGACAGAAAGTTTGCAGAGCAAGTTTCAAGGAAACAAAGATTAGGTGCACAATATTTTGGAACACTGTATCTTTCAACGTTGACTAAACCAAAAACTAATACATAGGAATCTATTCCTACTAAGTTTTGGCGGATATTAACCTTTCACCCACTCCAGACGTCTATTGGCGTATTTACGGGAAAAAAGGGGTCTGTGTGAAAAGCACGACTGAGTTACTCTAGTATCTAGCGTTAAATTATCGCCTTACCAAACTTTGGGTGCCATGTAGTGTAGTTCCTATATTCCCAATAGGCTCTGCGCATTGGAATAATATAAACAATAGTCTAGACGTAGGACTTAGGTCGACTAGGTCTCTATTGAATATGTTAGACTTAATTATGAATGCCAGCTAGCTCAGAGGTCACTAGAAACTTTCTCGAGTAAACAGGAAGGTGTTAACTTTCCTGAATAGACAAGAAGGGATTAGTTTCTGACAACCGCATAAACATGACAACTTTGCTCCCTCCAGAATAAGGAGTATATCTCCAGAGTCGCGGAAACAATAGATAACTATTTCACTCAGTCAATCGTGCATGCTTAGTTTCACCAGAAGCGCAGAGAAATAGAGAGACGGGCGTTTTCAATAAAAGTGGTTATTTATTGAATAGTCTTCTTTCTCATGCAAGAGAAGTGAGTTGCCACAATTGCCATACTTGTCATAAAGTAAAGTGCTTACAGTAAAAGGAGTATTATAAAATAATACCGTAAAAGCATGGTATGGTTTCTAAGCCATACGGTGTTTAAAATAGATAAAATATATACATATATAAAACCATGACTAAACGTACTCAACTGGTGCTTCTAAGATACGCCTACCCCGGTGTACCTAACCTAAGCCTAGTACATGGGAAGGAGTAAGCGAGCTGCAGTTTAAGTTAAGATAGTTTTTGCCAAGAATCTGAATCAAGAATTCTCTAAGGGTCTAATCAGCTCCGTACATTGGTTATAGAATGAAGGAGGTCTTGTATCTCTTTCTCAGGACTCGATCTCCCAGCAACCCGCAAGGGTGACTGGAAACACTGGAGCTGGATTTCTCGGCAGGAGAAAAGACTGCGTCTTTCTGAGTGCGTCAATGGGAAGGTCGGCTTCCTTTGGCACTTGCCACAGCAGGGCGTCGGGCAAGTAGATAGCTGATCTGCTCCAAACCACCGTGTGTTTGCTAGGGCAGCTGTTGGTATATTTATACCTGGAAGGTGCCGAGTTTGACGTAAGGTTGGACAAAAGACGTCACTAAGAACTCGCAGTTCTTTTAGGACTCCAGGAGTTCTAGGACAAAGCAATACAGAAGCAGGGGGAATTCCCGGGCTGCTGGAGGCTTGGTTTGTTTAAGAACGTGTTGTGCTTTCTAGGAGTCTATGGGAGTAGCCTTGCCGTATTTGGACTGCATTGGCTATGACTAAATATGGATATGATTCTTATGCCTTTATAAGGATATGTTTTGTTATAACCACATAAGGGCATACATCGGGAATAATTAAATAGGGTCCTAGATACGTTTACAACACTACCGTTTGGACTGAAGTCTGCACCCAGGACGTTTTTGAAATGCATGGCTGTGGTGGCGGCGCACCTGCGAAAGAACAAGGTGTTTGTCTACCCTTACCTGGACGACTGCTTGATTAAAGCCTCCACCTTCCAGGAAGCCCAATTGCATTTCAACAGGACGGCCGTTCTGTTGAGCAAGCTGGGGTTGCACATAAACATGTCAACTCTGTTCCGACTCCTGTCCAGTGCCTACAGTACTTGGGAGCCTCCATCAACACACTGTCGGCAAGCGTGTCTCCTTCGGAGGAGAGGCGCTTATCCATCCTTCGGAAGGCTCAGGCTCTCATAGCTGCTCCATCTACAACAGTGAGGACGGTGTCTTCTCTACTGGGATCGATGGCCTCTTGCATCTTCCTCACTCCGCATGGGCGCCTACACATGAGACCGCTGCAGGAATGCTTGGAGGATCAGTGTTTTTTTTTTTTTAAGGGAACAAATGGTCCTCAACAATTCAAAGTAAGCAACAAAATATTAAATAGACCACAATGGGCTACTATTAAGTTCACAGTCCCTTGTCCAGCCGGACAGGGAATTTTAATAATCAAATACGTTTGTTATATATAAGAGTACAAATCTTAACCTAGCATGCAGGTTACAGTAGGGCACAATCCTGTACCGTACAGAGAAGGAAGTGAAAAGAGTGAAAAAAAGTCAAAGGAGTGAACAAGATATCAGGCAAACAGAGTGAGCTTGCAGGTCACTGTTACAAATTTAAATTAACAGTGTATCCTGGAGTCAACCATACATAGAATACTAGAATAGGGTGAAATGTATGATCACTCAAAGGAGTCGACGTTTCGATCCCACTCTCAATTATATAAGGGGATCATCTTTAGGACTTGGAAAATAATGTTGCCTGAATTGGACTTTTTGGACGCCACTCGGGGATAGGATGGCGGTTCAACACATATGGCATGAGCGGTTTCAGAGCATTCGGCAGTGTGATGCGATGGTCGGGCCACCGTTATTAAAACCAGGGGCTCTGAGAGATAGAGAGAAGGCACAGCCAGGGATCCTCTGGTTTGCAAGGTGCGTGGTGGCACAGTACGTATTAGGATGCGTGCATCTCGTGTATTTTCTGTCCTCAGTCAGAGATAATTCGGGGGTCCGGCGTAAACAGTGGCGCCGTCTATGGAAGCGCGGCCAGTGTGGTGGCTGATCCGCGGGTAGTTGGAGCGATGTCGGTAACGGGCTGTGCCTTGCCAGAATGCACAGCCCGTTGCTTACTTTGAATTGTTGAGGACCATTTGTTCCCTTAAAAATACTTGATGCCCATGGTCCTGAGCTACCTAATGGGTCCCCCTTGTCCTTTCTAAATGGAGGATCAGTGGGACCAGAGGAAAGGGTGCTGGGACGACAGGATCCAGTTGTCTCGTCACGCCCAACAGTCCTTGAGATGGTGGTGCTCGGCAGAGAATCTTCTCAGAGGGGTTCCTTTCGACAAGGATATCCCTACTCAGACTATCGTGACGGATGCGTCTCTCCGGGGCTGGGGAGCGCATTCAGACGCATCTACAGATCCAGGGAACGTGGTCTCCGGCAGAGTCCACGTATCACATCAATTTCCTGGAACTCAGAGCGGTTCACTTGGCACTGAAGGCCTTTCATCCGTCCTTCCAGACCAACTACTTGCTTGTACAGACGAACAATACAACCACGATGTATTACCTCAACAAGCAGGGGGGATCAAGATCGCACACACTGTCACAGGAAGTGCAGGCGATCTGGCATTGGCTGCTAGCCAGAGAGCTGACAGTAACGGCAACTCATCTGCCCGGTGTGCAGAATGTTCAGGCGGACGGCCTCAGCAGGTTGCTCCAAGAAAACTACGAGTGGGTCATAAATGACGAGGTGCTCAACGACATCTTCGCCATGTGGGGCACTCCAGACGTCAATATGTTTGCCACCGCCGAAAAAAGCAAATGCCGAGACTTCGCCTCGAGGTATTACCAACCGGGGACTCAGGGAAACGCGTTATGGATCATCTGGTCGAACAGCTTTCTGTACGCTTTTCCACCCATTCCTCTGATTCCGGCAGTGTTCATCAAGCTGTCCCAGTCCCGGGCGCCGATGATTCTCATTGCTACGGAATGGCCCAGACAGTGGTGGTTCACGGACCTACTTCACCGGTCGCTCCTACCTCATCGGCGGCTGCCGTGTCGGCCATACCTTCTCACGAAGTTCGGGGTGCACCCCAACCTCTCATCGTTGAGTTTGGCGGCATGGCTCCTGAGATAGTGCAATATGGTCACTTCAATCCTCCTGAGGATTGCATGGACATATTGAAGGAGGCTAAGAGGCCTTCTACTAGGACCTCTTATGCTTACAAGTGGAAGAGATTCTGCATCTGGTGCACGTATAAGAACTATGATCCGACGACCTGCAAGGAGGATGTTATCCTTCCATACCTTCTGCATTTAGCTCAGTCTGGCCTTAATTTTCATTCCATCAAGGTTCACCTCGCTGCATTGACTGCTTACAGGAATGTCCTTCGCAGACATCCTTCTTCCAGATTCCTGTGATTAAGGATTTTTTGGAAGGGTTGAAGAAGGTGTTCCCTCCTGTTGGGCTTCCTTCACCTTCGTAGGAGCTGAATGTGGTGCTGTCCAGGCTTATAAAGGAACCTTTAGAGCCTATTCACAAGGCTTCACTGCAGCACCTGTCTTGGAAGGCGGCGTTCCTTGTGGCCATTACATCGGCCCGCTGGGTGAGTGAAATTCAGGCATTGTGTTGCCAGGAACCTTATACTATATTTCATGCTGCTAAGGTTGTTATGCGTACTAACCCTAAGTTCCTTCCTAAGGTGATCTCTGATTTTTATGTTAATCAGACTATAACTTTGCCAACGTTTTTCCAGAACCCTTCCACTCCAACGGAACGGTGTCTTCATTCCCTGGATGTCAGAAGGGTGTTGAAATTCTATCTGGATAAGACCAAGGATATTCGTAGGTCCGACCAATTGTTTGTCAACTATGGGTCGGTTAGGACTGGTCTGGCTACTTCTAAACAGTCCATCTCCAGGTGGATTGTGTCATGTATCCAGCTATGTTACCAGAAAGCGAACAAGACCTTAGGGGGTAAGCCTAAGGCTCATTCTATCTGGGGCAAAGCAGCTACAACAGCTTTGCTTCGAAATGTTCCCATTGCAGAGATCTGCAGGGCGGCCACTTGGAAGTCGGTCTACACCTTTGCTAAGCATTACTGTCTGGACTCTGATGCCAGAGCAGATGCTCAGGTTGGGCAGGCATCGCTGCGAAATCTGTTCGCACAATAGTGGTGTTGTCTATTTTTTCTCCACCGCAGGGTTGGTTTTTGGATGGACTTGCCATTCTATTCACTAGATTATGACTATACACAGAGATTCCCTACTACAGAAGGAGTCGTTTCTTACATGTAAGTCCAGTTCTGTAATAGGGGTATCTCTGTTATAGTCATAAGCGCCCGCCCTCCTCCCCGGTGGAGAAAATCTTATCTTATCTTATCTTATCTTAGGGGAAACTTATATAGCGCTCTGTCACCATAGGTTTCCTGGCGCTGGGTGGAGCTGAGAGATGTTAGAGAAGGGGGGCTAGCCAGACTGTGTAAAGAGAGTGGTTTTTAGAAGTTTTCGAAATTCCAGCAGAGCCGTGGAAGTTTTAAGCGATAACGGCAGCTGGTTCCAGAGTTTGGGAGCCAGATGGGCAAATCTGCAGCCACCGTATTTTTTGAGTTTAATTGGAGCCACAGTCAAAAGTTGACGATGGGAGGACCGTAGGTTACGTGCCGGACGGTAAGGAGTCACTAGGGAACTTAGAAAGGCGGGAGACGTACCAGTCACGGCTTTGTAAGTCAGGCAGCCGATCTTGAATGCGGCTCTCTGTTCGACCGGCAACCAGTGGAGTTTGCGGAGCAGTGGTTGTGCCGACTGCCACTTTGAGGTCTTATAGGCTAGTCGGGCCGCCTGGTTCTGCACCACTTGCAGCCTATGAAGCAGGTATTTCGGTAGGCCGTGATACAGGGAGTTGGAGAAATCCAGGCGGGATAGCACAAGGGCGATCAGGACTTGTATCAGGGCTGCAGGCGAGAGGAGGTGGGAGACTTTCCTGATTCTCCGGAGCTGAAACATACAAGAAGATACGACTGCACCAACCTGAGGTTTGAGGGAGAGCTCCGAGTCTATGATCACCCCCAGACTCTTTGCCGACTTAGCCGGGACGGGCGGAGGGCCCAACTCTGAAGGCCAAAACTGGGGACCCCAATGGATGGAGCTGCTGCCCGGGAGAATTAGTTCTGTCTTCCCTGGGTTCAGCTTAAGCTGATTGAGGTTCATCCATTGCTGGATATGTAACATGACCGCCTGACAGTCGAGAGCTGCATTAAGGGTGTTAAGAGGAAAGATGATTTGCAGGTCGTCTGCATAATTGAAGACGGTAATGTCCCAGCTCTTCAAGGAAAGGATGAGCGGGCGAAGATAAAGATTAAAAAGCAGGGGAGACAGAGACGAACCCTGAGGCACGCCACAAATGGAAGGTTCCCTAGTAGCTGTGAAAGGACCCAGGTGGACAGCCTGGGTTCTGCCTGTCAAAAAGGATTTAATCCAAGCCAGGGCTGACCCCCGGATGCCGGCTTGTTCGACACGGTGGAGAAGGATGTCATGGTCCACCGTGTCGAACGCTGCCGACAGGTCCAGCAGGATCAGAGCCTGAGAGGACCCTTTGTCGGCATTGCTCCTAAGGGAGTCCATAACCGCCAAGATCACAGCCTCATTAGAATGGGCAGGTCTGAAGCCGGCTTGGTTAGGCTCAAGATAGCCGGTGGACTCGATGAACTGGGAGAGGCAACAGGTGACATGCGCCTCCAAGATCTTAGAGAGATAAGGCAGGAGAGAGATAGGCCGATAGTTTGCAAGGTCCTCTGGATCGGCTCCGGGTTTTTTCAGCAATGGTACCAAGGCGGCCTCCTTAAAGGAGTTAGGTACAATGCCGGCCTCGAGAGAGGTGTTGAGTAGAGGCAAAATACAGTTCGGCAGAGCCAGGCAGATGTCCCTGAAGACAGAGGGAGGGCAGCAATCATAAGGGGAGCCAGATTTGACTCGAGAGGCGAGTTTGGGGAGGGAGGGAGAGTTAAGGAGGGGGAAGTGTGATAGTGAGCATGGGTTACCAAGGGAAGGGGTAAGAGGAGCGGCAGGAAGGGCAGGGGGAATGGTGTTCTTGATCTTAATGATCTTTTCAGTGAAAAAGCTATTTAAAGCAATACAGGAATGTTGGGTGGGGACCTGGGAAGGGAGGGTTCTGGCATCAGACGTCAACTCGCCCATAATTCTGAATATTTCCTTGGACTTGTTGGGGGCAACAGAGATTCTTTCCGAGAAGTACGAAGATTTCGCAGCTATAATTGCGCTTTTGTATATTTTTCGTGCCTCAATGTAAGCCTCTCTTTCGGATGGTGAGTAGAGGCGCCTCCACCTGCGTTCCATCTGACGCAGTTTAAGCTGCTGGGATTTCAAGGAGGGATTGAACAACCTATGTGACTTGCTGTGGCGGGAGCGGGGAAATTTGGAGAGGGGGGCGAAGAGATCACTGGCTTTGTTGATCCAGCTGGAAAGATCGTTTTCCAAGGCCTGGACTGTCGCATTGCAGCGCAATGGAGGTTGAGTGTCAGCCAGGGAGGACAGAAAACCTTGCGAGTCGAGGGTGCCCCATTTGCGAGCGACCCCGCCTGCTACTGCAGGAGCTTTAACATGGCCCCTGATTGTAGTCACCGTGTCGATTAAATGATGGTCCGACCAAATGCAGGGGGTAACCACAGGACAGGAGAGAGTGAGATTGTAGGCCCAGATGTGATCTAATATATGACCCTTAACATGAGTGGGGGAAGAGACAAGTTGATTCATGTTAAAGTTAGAGAGGACTTCGAACAGCTCTGCAGCATGGGGGCCGGCATCGCTATCGTTATACCAATAGTTGAAATCACCGAAGATAGCGAGGCGGGCAGATGAGGTGATCAGGTTGGCTAGTTGTTCGCTAAAAGTGGCAGAAAACAAAGGCATGGGGGACGGGGGGCGATATAGGACAATAAGAGTGAGGGCTCCCTCTCCTGTTTCAAGACTGATGATGAGATTATCTCCATCAACAATAGTGAGGGAGGATGTAGAGATGAATTTAAGCTCCTTCCGTATGACAGCTGCCACCCCGCCACCAGCACGGCCGGGGGGACGATTGATGTTCAACATATAGTAGTCTGGGGGAAGGGCTGCCAGAATGTCAGGGAGGGAGTCATCAGTTAGCCAAGTTTCAGTGATTAGGAGGATGTCAGGGCACTCATCAGTGAGTAGGATAAAAAGATCAGCATGATGTTTTACAAAAGATCGTGTGTTTAAGTATAAGACACGTATACGGGAGTCTTGATTATCCGTGCATACTGGGGGGTAGGCGATAGGGTGAGGAGAGGAGGCTGTGCGCGCGATGCCCAATAAGTAGATGCGATCCAGACAGGCAGGGGGTAGGTTACAAAGTTTGGGCTGTAGGTTTCTCAGGGCAGAGGGAGTATATGTAATAGTGGTGACAGAGTCCCTGGTCCCTGAGCCCGACTGAGCGGGGACGGGCGCAGACGGGCAGGGCTCTGGCACGACTCCGGCGCGAGTCAGGCGCACCCGCAAAGCGCGTCCGCTGCGCGGAGAAGTGGACATCCCTTTTATGCGCAACTAGAGTGCGCTAAACCCACCCACACACACACAAGATGGCCGTCACAGTTCTGTGCCCGGGACCAACTCCACAGCTTCAATACTCGGCTGGGAGTGGCCCAGGGCAGCGGGGAAGAGGGAGGAAGGAGTCTGCAGGTCGAGCTTCTTCAATTCAAGCTATTTAGACCAAGTTGCAAAACGAGTGAAAAAACGCCGATTTTTGCAGGTATTATAAGTTTTAAAAACAGGTAAAATCAATATAGCACAGAACAGCACAACCTCCCGACTTCCGCCTCTGGAGGGACTCAGAGCACACACAATCAAGCGCCTGGCCGATAGGGACCCCTTTTATGCGCAACTAGAGCGCGCTAAACCCACCCACACACACACAAGATGGCCGCCGCAGTTCTGTGCCCGGGACCAACTCCACAGCTTCAATACTCGGCTGGGAGTGGCCCAGGGCAGCGGGGAAGAGGGGGGAAGGAGTCTGCCGGTCGAGCTTCTTCAATTCAAGCTATTTAGACCAAGTTGCAAAACGAGTGAAAAAACGCCGATTTTTGCAGGTATTATAAGTTTTAAAAACAGGTAAAATCAATATAGCACAGAACAGCACAACCTCCCGGCTTCCGCCTCAGGAGGGACTCAGAGCACACACAATCAAGCGCCTGGCCGATAGGGACCCCTTTTATGCGCAACTAGAGCGCGCTAAGCCCACCCACACACACACAAGATGGCCGCCGCAGTTCTGTGCCCGGGACCAACTCCACAGCTTCAATACTCGGCTGGGAGTGGCCCAGGGCAGCGGGGAAGAGGGGGGGAAGGAGTCTGCAGGTCGAGCTTCTTCAATTCAAGCTATTTAGACCAAGTTGCAAAACGAGGGAAAAAACGCTGATTTTTGCAGGTATTATAAGTTTTAAAAACAGGTAAAATCAATATAGCACAGAACAGCAAAACCTCCCGGCTTCCGCCTCAGGAGGGACTCAGAGCACACACAATCAAGCGCCTGGCCGATAGGGACCCCTTTTATGCGCAACTAGAGCGCGCTAAACCCACCCACACACACACAAGATGGCCGCCGCAGTTCTGTGCCCGGGACCAACTCCACAGCTTCAATACTCAGCTGGGAGTGGCCCAGGGCAGCGGGGAAGAGGGGGGAAGGAGTCTGCAGGTCGAGCTTCTTCAATTCAAGCTATTTAGACCAAGTTGCAAAACGAGTGAAAAAACGCCGATTTTTGCAGGTATTATAAGTTTTAAAAACAGGTAAAATCAATATAGCACAGAACAGCACAACCTCCCGGCTTCCGCCTCAGGAGGGACTCAGAGCACACACAGTAATGTATGCTACAGGCCTTGCTTTATGCACCTTCAAAAAGAACTGAAAGTAAAAGGACTTGGCTGTGCATGCTGGGATACCGAGTGTGAGAAGTTGGCCTGATATATGATGCTCACAAGTTCTAGTGATCACCTTGTATCAGTCCAAACAACCCTTATGGTGATTGGTTGTAAGTCAACCTTATAGACCAGCTATCCTAATGGTAGCATGGACAAAGCAGTCTTAGGCTAAACTCTTTTGTCATGTGAAGCCAGCTGTTTTACCACAATATAACCCCTTGAATACCAGATGAAAGGACACCACACAGGTTGTTATGAAAATAAACAGTATATTTATTAATAACAAACACCTCTGAACTCTTTATGAGATCAGAGGGCTAAGCACATGACAATCTCTTAGGAAAAATACGATAAGTTGCACAAAATTACAATGGTGCCCTAGGGGCACGGCACACCATATACTAAGTAAATGGAATGTGAGAGTCGATAGAAGAAATGGAGCTGTCCAGAGGTTGTAGGATCGTTGGGACCACGCTACACTAACTCTAGGTAAGTAATAGGAGGCCCACGGAACGCGTGTGCAGAGTGTGAACTCACACGCGAGATGCGTAACAACGTCTATGGACAGTACAGTTCAAGTAAAAGGTAAGTACGGACAATCCTGACTAGTTAGGACTAAAACGACTGTGGAACTGGACACTAGGACAGTTAAACTACCCTTGAGCACCGAAATGCTCTCGTTATCTCACCCACGGGCTGCGGGTGCATAGGTGTCAAAGTGTGTCGGGTTCTCGCGTTGAAGTCTATGGAGCCTGGAAGAAAAGATGCTGCAGGCGACCAGGAGGAAGATGTCCGGTGCGATCCAAGGGTGGATCAATCAAGAAGAGGACCTGAAAGCAGAGGGGACAGTGTTCAAAGTCACTAGCCAGTGACTGGTGTGGAACCAGGAAGGAACCAGATGCTGTTGTCGCGATCAAGTGAAGAGTGGACACTTGACTCTGCAGCCACGTGAACCAGGAGGTGTCTTCGACGACCAGGATGGAGGCACGAGCTGTCCCACGCAGACTCTCGCTGTCGGCGGTGTCGGATCCGGGATTGGAGTCAACAGGCCTTGGCAAAGGCAACCCATCGCGGTGAGTGGAAAAGGCATCTGGTGCGGACTAGGAGAGTCCGGGGTGCCCCTCTTTTGGAAGGGAGCAAGGGCCAGTCTGGAGCAACCAGACCGGCAGTGAAGATTTCAAGGTTCCTCGTCTAGGAGGCCACTAGCCAGCCGGCAAGTGACCAGACAATGCGTCAAGCAGCAAACAAGCAGAAGGGCCCCACGCAGATCTCGTGGAAGCTGAAGGGCTGGTCTTCGATGCAGGGGCTGCTCGGGGTTATGGCTTCTCAATCCCCAAAGCACTTGGTCGAGTTTACCTCGGCAGTCGTGCTGGGAGCAAAGTGCAGTTTCTTTCAAGATGGCCGGTCCCACGTGTCTCGTCGCACCCACGGGTCTCAGCTTTGCTGCAGAGGTGAGTTGAGGTCGGAGAGGTCTGGGAATCCGGGTCTCGTCGGGCTCTGAAGTCTGGATCCTCGAGGGAAGACGACAATGTGAAGTTGCTGGACGCTTGATGGTGCCTGCAGTTGCAGGGTGGACACTCCTTGCCCACAAGGGAGATTTCTTCAGTCTTTTGTGGAGCAGAACGTCGAAATCCAGAGTTTCTTCTTGTAGAGTAGTTCAGGATTATTCTAATTTGGAATGGGACCAGCTCCTACCTTTATCCTGCTAAAGGGGGCTGTACTGGTGACTAGGTCCCTCCCCTGGGTGGGACCAGGAAGGGGGGTGGTTACACCCCCTATCCTTTGTCCGGTTTTCGCGCCAGAGCTGGGGCAGGGATGCCCCAGCAACTGGTTTGAACCGGTGTATGCACAGGGCGCCTTGTGTGCCCCAGGCATGTCTCATTCCTTTCAGGCCTCCCTACCTCAATACACAAAATCCTGTCTGGGGTGGTGCTAGCACCTCCCAAGGCAGGAAACCCTTTGTCCAATCCTCCCTTGCTGGAAGGACTCCCAGCAGCAGGAGGTCAGACTTGTGTCTGTGGTGGCAGCATCCATTTTGTGATGCCAAGGCTCGAGTTAACTTTAACCGGGGTTCACAGTTACATACATGTTGTGCCCCTCTAGAAGGGTGGAATGCTACCCCCGTCACCAGAATTGGCGAGGGGGTAGTATTCCAGTTCGTATGACACCTTACTCGACATGTTTTGATAACGTTATACCAGAGTTAGCATTTAACTGCGAGGTTGATAATGCACTTAAGAGTATATGGTATAGCGTTATCATGGAACAGCTATTAGGACTTGGTTCCGCAAGCTGCAGACGGGCTCAGCTCATGCCAGAGCACAATCTCACATAATTCCAAGCACTCTGCCTTCAGGATTGATAAGGCCTGCCATAGGAGTGACTGATAGGAATATATATGTCCATTTTAGGGTTAGATATAGGTATACTATATCTATAGCAAAGGGTGATTACACCACCTTGCCCCAGCTGTCTTGCAGCCAGTTGTGTCAGTTTTAGATGGCCAGCTGGGGGTGGCATAATACATGCTTCAGCCCCTGGTAGGCCCTGGGTACACCTATGCCCTGGATACCTAAGGTACACTGTACAGGGACTGATAAGGTGGCCCAGTACCAATTGGTAAATGCACCTAAAGTACATGGTTGTCAATTTAGAGAGAGAACAGCTAGGCTGTGGGTCTGATTAGCAGGCCCACAGCCAGGAAACGTCGTAAACCAGTGAAGCAAAAAGCAAAAATCTGGGGTGACCATAGGATTGCAGACCCCACTCTCCTACATAACCCCCCCCAAACTTAGGGACATTAAACTAACCTTGACGAGGTGAGTCTTCCTGTTCTAAGTGGAAATACCTGGAGAGACCATCTGCATTGCCATGGTCAGTCCCTGGTCTGTGCTCCACTGTAAAGCCCATCCCCTGTAGGGAAATGGAGCACCTAAAAAGTTTGGGGTTTTCACCCTTCATCTGATTTAGCCATAAGAGGGGCTTATGGTCGGTCTGAATCTTGAAGTGAGTTCCAAACAAGTATGGCCTCAACTTCTTCAGGGCCCAAACCACAGCAAAGACCTCCCTCTCAATAGCTGACCAACGTTTCTCTCTAGGGGTCAGCCTTCTGCTTATAAAAGCAATGGGCTGGTCATGACCATCAATATTCAGTTGAGATAGAACAGCTCCCACACCCAACTAAGATGCATCTGTTTGGACAATGAAGGTTTTGGAGTAGTCAGGACACTTGAGAATAGGTGCAGTACACATGGCCTGCTTTAGGTTATCGAATGCCTTCTGACAGCTAACTGTCCACTGAACTTTCTTTGGCATTTTCTTGCTTGTCAAGTCATTAAGTGGTGTCACAATGGACCCATAATTTTTGACAAACTTCCTATAGTAACCAGACAGGCCCAAGAAAGCTCTGACCTGTGTCTGGGTGGTTGGAGGAGCCCAGTCCTTTATGGTCTGTATCTTGCTCTCCAAGGGTTGAACCTGGCCTCCACCTACAAGGTGGCCCAGGTACACAACCTGACTCTGCCCTATCTGGCACTTGGTGGCCTTGATAGTGAGGCCTGCCTTTTGCAGGGCCTCCAAAACTTTCCTCAGGTGGATCAGGTGATCCTCCCAGGTGGAGCTAAAGACAGCAATATCATCTAGATATGCTGCACAAAAGTAATCCAACCCAGTGAGAACTTGGTTCACCAACCTTTGAAAAGTGGCAGGTGCATTTTTCAAACCGAAGGGCATCACCACAAATTGGTAATGACCTCCTGGGGTAGAAAATGCTGTTTTGGCCTTGGCATCCTCAGCTAACCTGATCTGTCAATAACCAGCTGTTAGGTCAAATGTACTTAAGAAAGTTGCAGAAGCCAACTTGTCTATCAGTTCATCTGCCCTAGGTATTGGATGGGCATCTGTGTTAATGACAGCATTGAGACCCCTGTAGTCTACACAAAACCTAATCTCTCTCTTACCATCCTGGGTGTGAGGTTTTGGCACTAGAACTATAGGGCTCTCTGAGGGTTCAATGACTCCCAATTTCAACATCTTTTGAACTTCTTTCTTAATGCAGTCCCTGACGTGGTCAGGTTGCCTGTAGATTTTACTATTGACAGGCAGACTGTCACCAGTGTCCACCTCATGGGTGCACCAGTTTGTCTGACTGGGTGTCAGTGAAAACATTTGTCTAAAGGATTGAAGAACCTGTTTGCAATCCTCTTGTTGATGTTCAGAGAGGCTGTCAGAAATGACTACACCATCTACTGACCCATCATCAGGGTTCTGAGTGAGCAGGTCTGGGAGAGGGTCACTCTCTTCCTCCTGTCCGTCATCTGTGGCCATGAGCAAGCCCATGTCCTCCCTGTTGACAAATGCCTTGAGCCTGTTTACATGAAGCACCCTGTGGGGGCTCCTGCGAGTTCCCATGTCCACCAGGTAGGTAACTTCTCCCTTTTGCTCAATGATGGTATGGGGTCCAGACCACTTGTCTTGGAGAGCTGCTGGGGCCACTGGCTCCAACACCCACACCTTCTGTCCTGCATGGTAAATAGGTAAGACAGCCTTTTGGTCATGCCAAGCTTTTTGAAGTTCTTGGCTGGCCTCAAGGTTTTTGGATGCCTTCTCCATGTACTCTGCCATCCTGGAGCGGAGACCAAGTACATAGTCCACTATGTCAAGTTTAGGCTTTTTGAGAGGTAACTCCCATCCTTCCTTCACAAGACATAGGGGTCCTCTTACAGGATGTCCAAACAGAAGCTCAAAGGACTGTAGCCAACCCCCTTCTGTGGGACCTCTCTGTAAGCAAACAGGAGGCAGGGTAAAAGGATGTCCCATCTTCGCCTAAGCTTTTCAGGTAACCCTTTTATCATGCCTTTTAGGGTCTTGTTGAATCTCTCAACAAGCCCATTGCATTGTGGGTGATAGGGTGTGGTAAATTTGTAATTTACACCACACTCCTTCCACATTGCAGTCAAGTATCCTGACATGAAATTTGCACCTCTGTCAGAGACAACCTCCTTAGGAAACCCCACTCTGGAGAAAACTCCAAGTAGGGCCCTGGCCACAACAGGAGCTGTAGTGGTCCTAAGGGGAATAGCTTCTGGATACCTGGTGGCATGATCCACTACCACCAGTATAAACCTGTGCCCAGATGCTGTTGGGGGGTCTATTGGTCCAACAATGTCTATCCCCACTCTCTCAAAGGGTACCCCCACCACAGGTAGTGGTATAAGGGGGGCCTTTGTTCTGCCACCTGATTTGCCACTGGCTTGGCAGGTGACACATGAGCGACAAAACTCTTTAGTGTCCTCAGACATATGGGGCCAGTGAAAGTGTGGGGCAAGCCTGTCCCAAGTCTTGTTCTGGCCTAAGTGACCTGCAAGGGGAATCTCATTGGCTAAGGTGAGAAGGAAACCTCTAAGAGACAAGGGGATGACCAGCCTCCTGGTAGCACCAGGTTTGGGGTCTCTTGCCTCAGAGTATAGGAGTCCATCATCCCAATATACCTTATGGGCATCTGTAGCATACCCTACAGCCTCAGCAGCAGCCTGCTGTCTGAGGGGTTCAAGGGAGGAACAGTCTAACTGTGCCTGTCTCAAGTCTGCCCTGGAAGGTCCCCCTGTCCCAAGAAACTCAACCTGTTCAGGTTCAAGCTCTTCTAGGACAGTTACTTCTGGGGTCTTTGGGTCAGCCTCCTGGGAGGGCTGATCCTCAACCTGAGACAGGGGGGAAGGCTCAGCCGTACCCTTACTGCTCTTCCTCTTGGTTAGTGTCTGGTCCATTCTTCGAGGATCCAGCACTTGTTCAGCTGGGCATTTCTTGGCCTGTGACCTGGTCACAGCAAGGACATGTGAGGAGAGACCTAGCATTTCTACATGAGTCCTGTACTCCACATCTGACCACAATGAGGATTCCAAATCATTGCCCAAAAGACAATCTACTGGGAGGTCTGAACTAACTACAAACCTTTTGAGGCCAGTTACCCCTCCCCAGGAGAAATTAACAACTGCCATACTGTGATTGGTAGTGACATTGCTAACATTGGTCACTAGGTAGTCTGAACCTAGCATGATCTGGTCAGGGTCCACAAATGTTGGTGTCACCATAGTGACACTGACACATGTGTCCCTGTAGGCCTGAGCCATTTTTCCATTGATTAAAGGCGTTTGTCTGTATTTGCCCAGAGTACTAGGACTTACAGTAGGGGTCATATCCATGTCCCCAGTACAAACAAAAACTGCCTGAGTAGGTATTCTGACTAAGTCGGAATCCACCTCAGTTCCCAGGGTTAACCCAACTATAGCCTTGGGAGGTACACTACCACTACTAACTGTACTAGGGGGTGCAGGTGTCTTAGGGACAGTAGTGGTAGGAGCTTGGCCTTTCTTGGTGCACTCACTAAACCAGTGAGTCTTACTTTTACAGTATTGGCACCATGGTTTCTTAGGACCATCATTCTTCTTCTTTTGGGAATTCTGGGACCCACCCTCCTTAGGTTGTTGGGGCCCTGTTGAAGACTACTGGTCATTTTGCTTATTCTCATTACCCTTCTGGTCTGCTTTCGTCTGGCCACCACCCTGGTTCTAGTTCTGCTGCTTGACCCTTGTCCTGATCCATCTGTCTGCCTTCTTTCCCAATTCTTGGGGAGAGGTCAGATCTGAGTCAATCAAGTGCTGATGCAACAACTGGTTCTGACAATTATTTAAGATTTGCTCTCTCATAATTAGATTATACAATCCTGTGTAATCAGTAACTTTACTACCCAGTAACAAGCCTTCCAAAGCCTTAGTGGCACAATCAACAAAGTCAGTCCAATCTTGAGCCTGAGTTTTCTGGGTGTCCCTGAACATCAACCTGTACTGTTCAGTTGTTAGGCCAAACCCATCAATCAGTGCAGTTTACAAGACTTGGTAATCATTAGCATCCTCATCTCTAACAGTGAGGAGCTTATCTCTACCTTTACCTTCAAAGGAGAGCCACAATATAGCTGCCCACTGACTCTGGGGTACCTGCTGTACTTTGCAGGCTCTCTCCAAAGCAGTTATCCACTTGTGCATATCATCTCCTGTCTTATAGGAGGGCACTATTTTACTCAGGTGTCTATTATCACAACTCCTGTCTTTATCCTTAGGGATATTGCTGCCACCAGTGGGTGCTAACCCACTCAACTGTTGCTCTCTAGCAAAGGCAAGTTTCTCTTTGGCAAGGGCAAGTTCTTCCCTTTGGATCCTCAGATTAACTTCCTTCATCTTTGCTTCATGCTCTCTCCTCTGAGGGGAAGTCATTCTCCTCTGAGCAGATGCGTGAGAGTGCACAGATCTATTGGAGTCCCTAGAAGGAGATCTATCTCTCCTAACCCCAAAGTTAGGCCTGCTAAGGGTCAGCACTGGGGGTCCCCCAGCTCCTTCCCTATGTAGGTCTAAGTTGGCCCTTGTAAGTCTGCTGACTAAAGGTTGCCCATTGTCTGCCTCATCCTCAGATACATTCCCTTCTTCCCTTTCTTCATTCTCTGCTTCAGGAGGTTGGAGTCTGGATCACCAGGTGTACCTTCTATGGGGGGCATGCTCCCATCTGGATTAGAGGGGCCTGCGGTAGCAGCCCTTCCGGCATCATATGTCTCTAAGAGACCTAACAGAAAATGAGTGGTAGGGTTAGAACCCTGTTTCAATTTCCTGGAGGTACACAATTGTCTCATCTCCTGGAAACTGAGAGCTGCATATCTGGAAAGGACCTGTGGAGGGTCACTAACCACTAGGGGAGTCTCTGAAGTCTCTCCATGGGTAGACATGCTTTCTAAAGAGGTGTAAGTGATGCACCTACCTACACTATGGGTTTTCCTACTGATCCCTTGCTAAGAGTTGTAGTCAGGGTGTGCTAGGCCCTTCCTACTACAACAGCTGGTTCAGTAGAACTCAGAGTATTTCTAAGCTTGTTATATGTACCTAGAGAACCTTATGTGATCTTTCAAATGATATTTCAAGATTAAGGGGCCGATTAGGATGGCGGTTTTTCCGCATCCTCCGGGCCGGCGGAAGTGTCCGCCGGCCTGGAGGATGCGGAAAAACCGCGACGGAGACTCCAAAGACCCACCGCCAAATTAGGATGGCTGGTGGGTCTGGAATTCCGTCCGCCGCTTTTCCGCCGCGGTCGGCGGAAAAGCTATAACATGGCAGGCGGTGTCTATGAGACACCGTCCGCCATATTATGATGTTTGTGTAAATATGCTTTTCCACGGCGGCTTTTCCGCCATGGAAAAGCATACGGACATTCACTTTGGGGGCCCGTTGCGGGCCCCCTGGGTGAATGGGGGGTGGGGGGTGCACATGGGGGGTACCTATGGTACCCCCCTGCATTTGCGTACACAAAGCAGCAGGCACCGTGCGGTGCCTGCCGCTTTGTGCATGTAAATGCAACACATGCATTTTTAACATTGCGGCGGGTGCAGCTTGAAGCTGCACCCGCCGCAATGTTAATAATAGAGGATGTGACCGCCACCCTGGCGGTCACATCCTAATTGCCATGGAGGGACCGCCGCTGCCCATGCGGACGGTCCCTCCTACTCAGGGGTGGCGGACGGACGCAAGTCCGTCCGCCATCCTAATCGGCCCCTATATGTGGTAAAAACAACAGCAAGCTCAAATCCCAACCGCTGCACACCAATGTGAGAAGTTGGCCTGATATATGATGCTCACTAGTTCTAGTGATCACCTTGTATCAGTTCAAACAACCCTTATGGTGATTGGTTGTAAGTCAACCTTATAGACCAGCTATCCTAATGGTAGCATGGACAAAGCAGTCTTAGGCTAAACTCTTTTGGCGTATGAAGCCAGCTGTTTTACCACAATATAACCCCTTGAATACCAGATGAAAGGACACCACACAGGTTGTTATGAAAATAAACAGTATATTTATTAATACCAAACACCTCTGAACTGTTTATGAGATCAGAGGGCTAAGCACATGACAATCTCTTAGGAAAATACGATAAGTTGCACAAAATTACAATGGTGCCCTAGGGGCACGGCAAACCATATACTAAGTAAATGGAATGTGAGAGTCGATAGAAGAAATGGAGCTGTCCAGAGGCTGTAGGATCGTTGGGACCACGCTACACTAACTCTAGGTAAGTAATAGGAGGCCCACGGAACGCGTGTGCAGAGAGTGAACTCAAACGCGAGATGTGTAACAACGTCTATGGACAGTACAGTTCAAGTAAAAGGTAAGTACGGACAATCCTGACTAGTTAGGACTAAAACGACTGTGGAACTGGACACTAGGACAGTTAAACTACCCTTGAGCACCGAAATGCTCTTGTTACCTCACCCACAGGCTGCGGGTGCATAGGTGTCAAAGTGTGTCGGGTTCTCGCGTTGAAGTCCATGGAGCCTGGAAGAAAAGATGCTGCAGGCGACCAGGAGGAAGATGTCCGGTGCGATCCAAGGGTGGATCAATGAAGAAGAGGACCTGAAAGCAGAGGGGACAGTGTTCAAAGTCACTAGCCAGTGACTGGTGTGGAACCAGGAAGGAAACAGATGCTGTCGTCGCGATCAAGTGAAGAGTGGACGCTTGACTCTGCAGCCACGTGGACCAGGAGGTGTCTTCGACAACCAGGATGGAGGCACGAGCTGTCCCACACAGGCTCTCGCTGTCGGCGGTGTCGGATCCGGGATTGGAGTCAACAGGCCTTGGCAAAGGCAACCCACGCGGTGAGTGGAAAAGGCGTCTGGTGCGGACTAGGAGAGTCCGGGGTGCCCCTCTTTTGGAAGGGAGCAAGGGCCAGTCTGGAGCAACCAGACCAGCAGTGAAGATTTCAAAGTTCGTCGTCTAGGAGGCCACTAGCCAGCCGGCAAGTGACCAGACAACGCGTCGAGCAGCAAACAAGCAGAAGGGCCCCACGCAGATCTCGTGGAAGCTGGAGGGCTGGTCTTCGGTGCAGGGGCTGCTCGGGGCTGGGGCTGCTCGGGGCTGGGGCTTCTCAATACCCAAAGCACTTGGTCGGGAGTTGTGCTGGAAGCGAAGTGCAGTTTCTTTCAAGATGGCCGGTCCCACGTGTCTCGTCGCACCCGCGGGTCTCAGCTTTGCTGCAGAGGTGAGTTGAGGTCGGAGAGGTCTGGGAATCCGGGTCTCGTCGGGCTCTGAAGTCTGGATCCTCGAAGGAAGACGACAAAGTGAAGCCTCTGGACGCTTGATGGTGCCTGCAGTTGCAGGGTGGACACTCCTTGCCCTCAAGGCAGATTTCTTCAGTCTTCTGTGGAGCAGAACGTCGAAGTCCAGAGTTTCTTCTTGTAGAGTAGTTCAGGATTAATCTAATTTGGAATGGGACCAGCTCCTACCTTTATCCTGCTAAAGGGGGCTGTACTGGTGACTAGGTCTCTCCCCTGGGTGGGACCAGGAAGGGGGGTGGTTACACCCCCTATCCTTTGTCCGGTTTTCGCACCAGAGCTGGGGCAGGGATGCCCCAGCAACTGGTTTGAACCGGTGTATGCACAGGGCACCTTGTGTGCCCCAGGCATGTCTCATTCCTTTCAGGCCTCCCTACCTCAATACACAAAATCCTGTCTGGGGTGGTGCTAGCACCTCCCAAGGCAGGAAACCCTTTGTCCAAGCCTCCCTTGCTGGAAGGACTCCCAGCAGCAGGAGGTCAGACTTGTGTCTGTGGTGGCAGCATCCATTTTGTGATGCCAAGGCTCGAGTTAACTTTAACCGGGGTTCACAGTTACATACATGTCGTGCCCCTCTAGAAGGATGGAATGCTACCCCTGTCGCCAGAATTGGTGAGGGGGTAGTATTCCAGTTCGTATGACACCTTACTCAACATGTTTTGATAACGTTATACCAGAGTTAGCATTTAACCGCGAGGTTGATAATGCACTTAAGAGTATATGGTATAGCGTTATCATGGAACAGCTATTAGGACTTGGTTCCGCAAGCTGCAGAAGGGCTCAGCTCATGCCATAGCACCATCTCACATAATTCCAAGCACTCTGCCTTCAGGATTGATAAGGCCTGCCATAGGAGTGACTGATAGGAATATATGTGTCCATTTTAGGGCTAGATATAGGTATACTATATCTATAGCAAAGGGTGATTACACCACCTTGCCCCAGCTGTCTTGCAGCCAGTTGTGTCAGTTTTAGATGGCCAGCCAGGGGTGGCATAATACATGCTTCAGCCCCTGGTAGGCCCTGGGTACACCTATGCCCCGGCTACCTAAGGTACACTGTACAGGGACTGATAAGGTGGCCCAGTACCAATTGGTAAATACACCTAAAGTACATGGTTGTCAATTTAGAGAGAGAACAGCTAGGCTGTGGGTCTGATTAGCAGGCCCACAGCCAGGGAAAGTCGTAAACCAGTGAAGCAAAAAGCAAAAATCTGGGGTGACCATAGGATTGCAGACCCCACTCTCCTACACCGAGGGTCTCTGGAGAGTTCCTTAAAGGCACGGTATCCCTTTTCCAGACTCATAATGGCAGCCTATGGAGGCTTGTATGTCCATCCCTTCCTCTCTATCATTCTAAGGATTTGGTGAGGGGGGAAAGTTTCTCTATGGGTGAAACTTGACAGATTGTGTTTAAGGTGATATTGGTGTAACATCCTTGGCATTTCTAGTTGAAGTACTGGACAGTGTAGCCTTGTAGGTACAGGCTGCATTATTTTCTTTAATTTTCTCTTAAGGGTCTATGCAGGACTGCAATGAAGACAGCTTAAGAGATTATTTTTGATTGCTCCGGGGTCCACGCACAGAGAAAAACCTTGCCTATAACAGCAAAACCCTCTGGAATGATAGAGAGGAAGACGTGGACAGACAAGCCCCATAGGCTGCCATTATGTGGCTCAGAACAGGATACTGTGCCTTTAAGAGAACTTTCCAGAAGTCACACAGTATCCCAGAATGCACTGCAGGTCCCTTTTACTTTCAGTTCTTTTTTCCGGCTCCTGCTAGCAGGGCCCTGGAGCATTGAGCTCTCCCTTTCTAAGGGTTTATTTAGTGATTTTTCACTTTTTCAAGTGTTTGAGTGTATTTCATTTGAAGTACTTGTAGCTTTCTTCCTTGTGTGTGTTTCCGGGCAGCCTTTTATTTGACAAATGCCCAGAGTGTTCGAGGAAGAAGGCCAGGTCTGACCCACACGAGGTGTGCATTGCATCATCTGCCTTCCCTCATCTCATGTCCCAGAGGAGGGTGACATTTGCCATGGCTTCTCCAGCAGGACCCTGAGAGATAGGATGAAGATCAGGCTCCAAGGCGTGGAAGACAGAAGACTGAAGGCACAAGGTGGGTCTGGGCAGACTTCCTCTACCCATGCTGAGGCATCTGGGGGGCTCCCCAGGGGCGGGAAGACCAGCAAACGTCCCCATTGTCCGTCTGCGTCGATTGCACCAACGACGGCGTCGAGAGGGATGACTGCAGTCTGTTCCCCGTCCCCCCAGGGCTCTGGGTTGAAGCGACGTCAACGCTCGGCGTCGAGGGAGCTGAATAGACCGCTGTTGAGATCACCGGTAACGATTTCATCGTCGTCGTCGAGTTATCGACGTAGAGAGGTGGTCCGGCGTTGGCACTTGCCATCGAGGCGACAACGCCGTTCGCCGTCGGCGTAGAGGAGGAGGCCGGCGTCGAGGGGATCCTTGACGTCGAGGATGGCGCCGAAGTCTCGCAGGCGTCCGTCGTCAAGGAGACGCTCGGCGTCGAGGCAAAGGTCACCGTCAAGGCGAAGGTCGCCGTCGAGGCGAAGATGCTCGCCATCGAGGAGGAGGCGTTCGCCGCCGAGGAGAAGGCGCTCGCCGTCGAGGGGCCGACGGTCGCCGTCGGGTCGACGTTCTTCGACGCCGAAGAGGCGCAGAAGGAGTTCTGGCGCCAGGAGTCATTCTAGTCAGCGGCATGTGCCGATAGGGGATTCTCCATCGCCTCAGCCTAGGAAGGAGGGACAGTCACCGGGCTCGGTGTACTCTGAGGTGTATACACCCCCTAAGCCGAGGTCAACTCCACCGCCACCTCCCTTGCCCAAGGAGCCTCCGCCGCGGACTCCCCCCGCCGCCGCTCCCACCTCATCCTCAGCCTCAACCTCATCCTCAGCCTCAGCCTCATCCTCCTCCTCGGCTCCCAGCTGGCGGACCGCCTCCGGTTCCTCCAAGGACAGCTTCTCTGCCACGATATCCGACGCCTCCTAAGGGGACCCCTCGGCCGAGGCCCCCAGTCAGGCCGAAGTCGCCTACGCCTGTGAGGCCTGTGGAGCGTCCGAAGCCGAGGAGATTGCGCTCTCGCTCCGGTCGGAGGAGTAGATCACGGAGTCGTCACAGGTCTTCTACGAGATCGAGACGACGCCACAGGAGGCGCAGGTCACGGTCCCACACGGACTCTTCTGGGACCAGGGACTACTCACCGACTCTGTCGGAATCCCCTGGGACAAGGGTGTCGCCCGTAGACGACATCGTCACGTTCCAAGATGTTCTGCTGAGGGGGGCAGCAAAGTTGGGCATCATGGTGACAGTGCCTACGCCCACGACGTCCGTGATCTACGAGACGCTCCATAAAAAGCACCTGTCTCGACCATTGCTGCCTCTAGTACCAGGATTGGTAGAGCCCGCAGAGGAATTGTTTCTCACTCCCGCGGTGATGAAGGCTGCTCCCTCCAGGCTCCTTAAGAAGAACCGGGCCCCGGATTCTGACCCGGCTTTCCTTCGGATGGATCCGACACCGGACTCTGTCATAGTGACGGCGGCTAGGAAGCAGCATTCCACCACCCCGTCTTCCAAGGTCCCTCCTGATAAGGAGAGCCGCTGGATAGACTCGGCAGGCAGAAAGGTCTGTGGGACGGCATCTACTGCAATGAAGGCGGCTAGTGCCACGGCTTTGCTAGGGCGGTACGATCGTGCCCTATGGGAGTCCCTCCAGCAATTCGCCGAGCTCCTTCCTCGAGAGAAAAAAGAGGACTTTCATGAGATTCTAAAGGAGGGGATGCTGGTGTCTAACCAACTCATCAGCGCGGCGACTGATGTGTCTCTTCTGGCGGCACATGGATACTGTCATGGTGTCAACCAGCGACGCCACGCTTGGCTTCGCCTTACATCGCTCAAGCCAGAGGCTCAGCAGCGGGTTCTGGGATACTGAGAGAGTTCTGGAAAGTTCTCTTAAAGGCACAGTATCCTGTTCTGAGCCACATAATGGCAGCCTATGGGGCTTGTCTATCCACTCCTTCCTCTCTATCATTCCAGAGGGTTTTGCTGGTAAAAGCAAGTTTTTCTATGTGGAGAAATCTGGACAGACTGTGCTGTTTGTGGATTTTTGGTGGAATTTCTAGTTAAAGTACTGGACAGTGTAGCCTGTGGATATAGGCTGCATTATCTGTCTTTAAATTCTCTCTTAAGTGTCTGTGCAGTTCTGCATTCTTTGACAACTTAAGAGATTATTCTTGATTGCTCCGGGGTCCGCGCACATGGGCGGGACTATTCACTAGATTATGACTATAACAGAGATACCCCTACTACAGAACTGAAGTAACAGGACAGAAACTACTCCTTCTCCCCCTTCACCTAACCCATGATTTACCACTTTTGCGCTTTATCCCCAGTTGGTATATAACAGTATTGTATACTTTTTCTAGATTGCCATGAGCTTTCCATGACATCTGCTATTTTCATAAACTATTGTATACAAAGACAAGCCTTTGAGTTCTAATAAAATTATCAATTTTTCATCAGTGGAATTAAGTCTTTGCAATGGTATTGACATACCTCCATTTCTTAAAATTATTGTTTGGCCTTCACTCATGTCTCTGTCACCAATGAAAAAGAGGTCAAGGGCCTCAGACAACCAGTATTCATCACATATCAAATCTGATGGATTTGTGAAAATAAAGTGGATATAAGGAGCACACCTAATTGAGTCTTGTTGTAAATGTTAGGGGTCCCTTGTTTCCTTTGTTACATTCTTCATTGTATGGACCTTCTAGGCTTTGCTGATGCACACAATTCAGAGCATAGAGACCGTTGCCTTGTGTATTAGCTTTGGTACACAATAAAAACGGTCCCAGGCTATTCCCTTTGTCTTATCTATTTATATCTCAATGCTGTGGTGTGGTCAGTCTTTATCCACTGTTTCACTACTGCTCCCACAGTGCAGTCCAACCCTGAGATATAAGGTTCCATCTGTCAGATGTAATTGTTCGTCTATTTCTACATGTGGCCTTTCAGATACATTGTCATACTCTGAGCTGCTGTGCTATGATTTGTGGATATGTATTTGCTGTTCCATAAAGTCAGTTTCAGGTATTTTGTCGCAGAAAAAACGGAGACTTCCATATTCATAGGCCCTCATTATGTGGAATGAGTTAATATTGCTGTTCAGTGCTCATACTTACACCTTCCGACCCATTTGGAGAGTCACAAAATTAAGTAACAGTACCATGAGTTAGTAATAGGATTCCCACACATTGTATTTAAGGTATCTGAAAGAAACAGGTTAGTATTAGATTCCTTACCTTAGAATATCCCCAGGCGTCAGTCTGGATCCGGAAACTTTTGCGTAGCAGTACCCCTGCGCGTCGGTAGGCGTCGTCTGCAGGCGTCCCCTGCGGCTCCGCGTCGTCGGCGTCGTGCGCCGTGATGACGTCGCTGGAGTATATAGACGCCGCCTCCGCGCGCTGACGTCAGTTCTTCTTTTTTCCGCGCCAGTTAGCGCAGATCCGAAGAGCAGTACTCCGGTCTTTTGACCAAGTTTTTTGTTAACTGATTGATCTTTACGGTGCCGGTAGGATGCCCGGTTTCAAGAGTTGTGACGAGTGCGACCGCATGATGTCGGTCACCGACCACCATCGACTCTGCCTCCGGTGTCTGGGCGCGGACCACGACGTGGAGTCCTGCGTCGACTGTCGGGCCTTGACTGGAAAAGCTAGGCGGGAGCGGTCCCGCAAGCTTCTCGAACTCCGGTTGTCGGCCCCGCGTCGAGAGCGGTCCCGGTCCGGTCGGAGGTCGAGGGAGCGGTCGAGGGAGCGGTCGCGGAGCCGCCATGGGCGCTCCGGGAGTCGCCACCATTCCTCCGGCTCGTCAGGTAAGCACAAGAAGTCGGGGCGTCGCCATCGCACCCCCGACTCCCCCCGACGCCCGCGTGCTGCGGCCGGGGGCTCGGGTGACCCCACCCCCGCGGTCCCGCATGGGTCGCCGACGCCGTCTGCCCCACACCTGTCGGTCCCTGGGGAAGGCGCGTCGCGTGAGGAGATCGAGGCCTTCCTCATTGCTATGAGGGCGAGGTCTTCTCCGGCGGGGCCTTCGGCGCCTGCGGGCCCGTCGGTCCCGTCTGGGGGCCCGAGCGGTTCGGGTGCTCCTGCCCCGGCGCCGCCGGTGGCTCCGGCCCCGGCGCCGCTGGTTCCCTCTGGTTCGTCGCCGGCTGGTCTCCCGGCCTCTCCGGCGTCGGTTCCTGTGGGCCAGCCCAGGGTACCGCCCCCGCGTGGTGCAGCGACTCCGCCGTCGGCTCCGGCCGGCGTCGGGTCCCCGGCACCGACGCCGCGCGGCGCCACCCCCCTTTCCTCCCCGACTCCGGACTCGGAGCCGGACCGGCGTCGGCCGACGCCGGACCCGACGCCGATGGGGCCTGTTGACCCCGATGTCTATATCGTCGACCCAGAATATGGGTATGACGAGGAGGAGTATGGTGAGGGTTGGGAGGGGTCTGAGGACCCTCTATCCCGTGCCTGCCAGTACGATGTGGACTGGGTAGGTGATCTGGGTGATGCCAGTGGCCTGGACGAGTCGCCCAACCCTGGGTTTGTCTCTCCGTCCCCTGTGGCGTCCGAGGCGGGTGCTGCCTATTCGGTGGTCCTGATGAGGGCTGCCAAGGCCTTACACCTTGAGCTCCCCGTCGCGAAGGTCAAACCGAATATCCTGACGGAAGTTTTTAAACCGCAGTCATGCCCCCAGGAGCCTCTGCTGCCGTTTAATGAGGCCCTGACGGATGTCCTTCTGGGCACCTGGTCCAGGCCCGCCTCTGGTGCGCCGGTTGACCGGAACGTTGCCAGGCGTCACCGTCCCTGCGCGGACGACCCTGCCTTCCTGTCCACCCATCCCTCCCCGGAGAGTCTGGTGATCCAGGCCTCCACTTCGCAGTCCGCATTTCCGTCGGCTCCGCCCGACCGGGAATCAAAGAGGTACGACCAATTCGGAAAGAAAGTGTTTTCCTCTTTGAGTGCTGGACTGCGGTCTTGTAACACCGCGTGCCTCTTGGGCCGCTACACCCACTCCCTGTGGGATACGGTCGAGGAGTGTTTGCCGCAATGCCCCCAGGAAGTGCGGGACAAGCTCACCCGGGCCTTTGTTGAAGGCCGGGATGCGGCGCGGTACTCGATCCGTTGTGGTCTGGACACCACGGACTCCCTGGGACGGGCCATGTCCACTACGGTGGCGATTCGTCGCCATGCCTGGCTGAGATCTGCCAACTTCTCACCAGACGTCCAAAATACGCTTATGGACATGCCATTTGATGGCAGTCGCCTATTTGGTGACAAAGCGGACCACGCGCTGGAGCGCTTCAAGGACTCCAGGGTCACGGCCAAGTCCTTGGGTCTCTCGACCCAGACCCAGCGCCAGCAGACGGGTTCGTTTCGGCCCTTTCGTGGCCAAGGGAGAGGAGGTCCCACACGTGCTGCCAGCCACGCGGCGCAGAGCGCTCCCCAGCGCGGTGGCGCCCGTGGTTTCCGCCGTGGTGGCGGTAGAGGCCAGCGTCGTGGTCAGTCCACGCCTCCCTCCGCTGCGGCATCCAAGCCTTCCTAGTCCGAGCTTTCGGGCTCACGTGACGCCAGTGGGTGGCAGGGTTCGCCATCACCACTCCCGCTGGCGCGCGATAACATCGGACAGGTGGGTGCTGCAGCTTGTCCGAAGGGGCTATGCCCTCCCCTTCGAGTCCACTCCTCCAGCCATGCCACCGCAGAACCACCGTGTGTCGGGGGACCACTTGACACTTCTGCAGGAGGAAGTTACGGCCCTCTTGGCCAAGGGGGCCATCGAGCGCGTTCCTGGGCCAGAAGTAGGGTGTGGTTGCTACTCCCACTACTTTCTGGTACCCAAGAAGGACAAGGGAGGCCTGCGTCCTATCTTGGATCTACGGAACGTCAACGGCTTCCTCCGGAAGGAGAAGTTCAAGATGTTGACTTTGGCTCAGGTCTTGGCTGCTCTAGACCCACAAGACTGGATGGTAGCGTTGGACTTGCAGGATGCGTACTTTCACATCCCCGTCCTGCCGGCCCACCGGCGTTACCTGCGGTTCACGGTAGGCCACGAGCATTTTCAGTTTATCGTGCTCCCATTCGGCCTTACCAGCGCCCCACGGGTGTTCACGAAAGTGATGGCGGTGGTCGCAGCTCATCTGCGCCGGTTAGGGGTTTCAGTCTTCCCCTACCTCGACGACTGGCTGTTGAAGGCGGGCTCGCCCCAGACAGTCGTCCACCACCTTCAGATGACGGCAGACCTCCTGCACGAGTTGGGGTTTTCCATCAATGTGCCGAAATCACACCTGTGTCCCTCTCAAAAGCTCCTTTTCATCGGAGCGGTTCTCGACTCGGCGCAGTTTCGGGTTTATCCCCCGGAACGGCGGGTCCGGGATATTCAGGCTCTGATTCCCATCTTTCAGCCGTTATCCCGGGTTTCGGTCAGGTTGACGCTGCGGCTTCTGGGGCTGATGGCCTCCTGCATCCTTCTGGTGCATCACGCCAGATGGCGGATGCGGGCTCTGCAGTGGGACCTGAAGTTTCAGTGGGCCCAGCATCAGGGCAACCTATCCGACCATGTCCTGATCTCGGAGGGCACTGCGAGACAGTTGCAGTGGTGGCTTACAGACCGCGATTGGGTCAGGGGCAGATCCCTCTCCCTTCCCCAGCCGGAGCACGTGGTTGTGACGGACGCGTCCCTCCAAGGCTGGGGTGGCCACTTGGGAGAGGCGGAGATCAGAGGCCTCTGGTCTCCGGCGGAGTCCCGGCTCCATATCAACATGTTGGAGCTGCGGGCGATTCGCCTGGCACTGAAGGCATTCCTCCCCTTTGTCAACGGGAGTGTAGTGCAGGTGTTCACGGACAACACCACCGCCATGTGGTACTGCAACAAACAGGGCGGTGTGGGGTCGTGGACCCTTTGCCAAGAGGCTCTGCGCCTCTGGCAATGGCTGGAACGTCAGGGCGTGACTCTGACGGTTCAACACCTGGCAGGTTCTCTGAACGCCAGGGCGGACGAACTCAGCCGTCGGTGCTCGGTGGATCACGAATGGCGTCTGAACTCGGATGTGGCGAGAGGCCTCTTTCAGCAATGGGGAGAGCCTTGGTTAGATCTATTCGCCACAGAAGAGAACGCGCAATGTCATCAGTTCTGCGCGTTGGAGTTTCCAAGACGGCACTCGCTCGGCGACGCCTTTCGGCGCGAGTGGAGTTGCGGTCTGTTGTACGCCTTTCCGCCTATACCACTTCTGCCCAGAGTGCTGAAGAAGATCAGGCGCGACCGGGCCCAAGTTATCCTTGTGGCTCCGGACTGGGCTCGAAGGTACTGGTATCCCGAGCTACTCAGCATGACAGTCGGTCCCTCGATCCGCCTGCCCCTTCAGGAGGACCTTCTGTCGCAGCAGCAGGGGACGGTCCTCCACCCGAACCTGTCCAGTCTCCACCTCCATGCGTGGAGATTGAGCGGCGACAGTTGAGGCCATTTGACTTGCCTCCTGAAGTCTGTGATGTCATTCTGGCAGCCAGGCGTCCCTCCACAAAGTCGGTATACGCCTGCCGGTGGAACAGATTTGTGGCATGGTGCACAGCAAAGGCTGTGGATCCCCTTTCTGCCCCTCTATCTGAGGTTCTCCTCTTCCTCCTTTCCCTTGCCCAGCAGGGCTCTGCTCTGGGCACTATCAAGGGCTATCTTTCTGCCCTTTCCGCCTTCTTGAGGCTACCTGATCAGCCATCTTTGTTCAAGTCCCCTATTGTGTTAAGATTCTTAAAGGGCATCACGCACATGTATCCTCCAGCTCCGTTCGTGATGCCTCAGTGGGACTTGAACCTGGTTTTGACTTTCCTGATGTGCGCTCCCTTTGAGCCCCTTCATTCCTGTCCTCTCCGTCTTCTCACCTTAAAGACGGCCTTCCTGGTAGCCATCACCTCTGCCAGGAGAGTGAGTGAGCTCCAGGCTCTTTCTGTTCAACCTCCTTTCTTGTCTGTTCATCCTGATAAGGTGGTTCTTCGGACCAGACCTTCTTTCCTGCCCAAGGTAGTCTCTGCTTTTCACATTGGGCAGTCCATCACCTTGCCCTCCTTCTTCCCGCCTCCGCATCCTTCAAAGGATGAAGAGCGGCTCCATCGTCTGGACCCAAAACGTGCACTTTCATTCTATATGGATCGCACACGCCAGTTCCGGGTGGATGACCAACTGTTTGTTGGCTACGTGGGTGAGAAGAAGGGAAGGGCGGTACAGAAACGGACCATCTCTCGGTGGGTCGTCCTGTGCATCAAAGCATGCTACTCTTTGGCTCGGAAGGAGCCTCCTGTTGGGCTGAGGGCCCATTCCACTCGGGCCACGGCGGCTACTACTGCCCTGGGCCGGGGAGTCCCTTTGCAGGACATTTGCCAGGCGGCCACGTGGGCCTCGCTGCACACCTTTGCGAGGCACTACTGCCTGGACAGTCAAGTCCGGAGGGATGGCTTCTTTGGCCGTTCGGTCCTCCAGGACTTTCTGGTGTAGGTTGTATTGGTTCGCAGACCCACCACCGGGGTTGGTATTGCTGGGGTATCTATTCTAAGGTAAGGAATCTAATACTAACCTGTTTCTTTCAGATGAACAAGTTACTTACCTTCGGTAACGATATATCTGTAAGAAACAGTAGTTAGTATTAGATTCCTTACCGCCCCGCCCATCCTCCCCGTTCTGCGAACTGATACCTAGGGTTAGGGACATCCCTTTCAGGGCCCTAGTTTCAAATGGCACCAGTGTTGGTTCTCACATGGCTCTGCGTGTTCTGGCGCGGAAAAGCTGTGTGCAAAGAACTGACGTCAGCGCGCGGAGGCGGCGTCTATATACTCCAGCGACGTCATCACGGCGCACGACGCCGACGACGCGGAGCCGCAGGGGACGCCTGCAGACGACGCCTACCGACGCGCAGGGGTACTGCTACGCAAAAGTTTCCGGATCCAGACTGACGCCTGGGGATATTCTAAGGTAAGGAATCTAATACTAACTACTGTTTCTTACAGATATATCGTTACCGAAGGTAAGTAACTTGTTCATTAACACAATTTGTAGCTTAGACTGGGTGCACAAAACAGAAATAGTGTTTCCACAGGTTTTTATGACATTTGCATGAGTAGTGCGTGAACGTAAAAATGTACAAGACAGGAGTGTATTCTACTGGAACATTTTAAGGTGCCTAAATGAACGATCAAAGTGTGTAATGATTACTGTTTGGACAGAAAATAATAAGGCAAATCCATTTTAAAAAATGTGGAATTAGCACAAGCTTTTGTTGTTGATAAAAGAATTAGATTTTACACGTTGCAATGCTGTATTACTTTGTCATAAATGCCGTCTAAGCCCCTTACATCACACTTAACACTGCTTTTACGTGGATCTGGCCTTATCTAAATAAAGGTGTCCATGGAAGACATGGCTTGGCAGTTCGGGCTGGACTGTTCCCCTTGAGGCACAGGGTCAGACTGATTTGCATATAGCCATGTCTGAAATGGGGTGGCTGAGTGGGCTAAAGAATGGTGATGGATTAAACCCAGATCAGTTGACTGGGGGTGAGTGTTTGATTTGCTCAAACGCTCCGTCCATCATCCCCTTTTGTATCGCTTTGTTCGCCCTAAGTGTGGCAGGGTATGCTCAGACGTGAGTCCCTTGCTCTCTTGGCCACTGGATTCAATATAGCCTGGCTGATGAGGATTATGAATCCGAAACCGGTCCCAGGATGCTTGTTTCCGGTCCATGGAAGACATGGCTTGGCAGTTCGGGCTGGACTGTTCCCATGAGGCATAGGGTCAGACTGATTTGCATATAGCCATGTCTGAAATGGGGTGGCTGAGTGGGCTAAAGAATGGTGATGGATTAAACCCAGATCAGTTGACTGGGGGTGAGTGTTTGATTTTCTAAAACGCTCCGTCCATCATCCCCTTTTGTATCGCTTTGTTCGCCCTAAGTGTGGCAGGGTATGCTCAGACGTGAGTCCCTTGCTCACTTGGCCACTGGATTCAAGATAGCCTGGCTGATGAGGATTATGAATCCGAAACCGGTCCCAGGATGCTTGTTTCCGGTCCATGGAAGACATGGCTTGGCAGTTCGGGCTGGACTGTTCCCATGAGGGTCAGACTGATTTGCATATAGCCATGTCTGAAATGGGGTGGCTGAGTGGGCTAAAGAATGGTGATGGATTAAACCCAGATCAGTTGACTGGGGGTGAGTGTTTGATTTGCTCAAACGCTCCGTCCATCATCCCCTTTTGTCTCGCTTTGTTCGCCCTAAGTGTGGCAGGGTATGCTCAGACGTGAGTCCCTTGCTCACTTGGCCACTGGATTCAAGATAGCCTGGCTGATGAGGATTATGAATCCGAAACCGGTCCCAGGATGCTTGTTTCCGGTCCATGGAAGACATGGCTTGGCAGTTCGGGCTGGACTGTTCCCATGAGGGTCAGACTGATTTGCATATAGCCATGTCTGAAATGGGGTGGCTGAGTGGGCTAAAGAATGGTGATGGATTAAACCCAGATCAGTTGACTGGGGGTGAGTGTTTGATTTGCTCAAACGCTCCGTCCATCATCCCCTTTTGTATCGCTTTGTTCGCCCTAAGTGTGGCAGGGTATGCTCAGACGTGAGTCCCTTGCTCACTTGGCCACTGGATTCAATATAGCCTGGCTGATGAGGATTATGAATCCGAAACCGGTCCCAGGATGCTTGTTTCCGGTCCATGGAAGACATGGCTTGACAGTTCGGGCTGGACTGTTCCCATGAGGCATAGGGTCAGACTGATTTGCATATAGCCATGTCTGAAATGGGGTGGCTGAGTGGGCTAAAGAATGGTGATGGATTAAACCCAGATCAGTTGACTGGGGGTGAGTGTTTGATTTGCTAAAACGCTCCGTCCATCATCCCCTTTTGTATCGCTTTGTTCGCCCTAAGTGTGGCAGGGTATGCTCAGACGTGAGTCCCTTGCTCACTTGGCCACTGGATTCAAGATAGCCTGGCTGATGAGGATTATGAATCCGAAACCGGTCCCAGGATGCTTTTTTCCGGTCCATGGAAGACATGGCTTGGCAGTTCGGGCTGGACTGTTCCCATGAGGGTCAGACTGATTTGCATATAGCCATGTCTGAAATGGGGTGGCTGAGTGGGCTAAAGAATGGTGATGGATTAAACCCAGATCAGTTGACTGGGGGAGAGTGTTTGATTTGCTCAAACGTTCCGTCCATCATCCCCTTTTGTATCGCTTTTTCGCCCTAAGTGTGGCTGGGTATGCTCAGACGTGAGTCCCTTGCTCACTTGGCCACTGGATTCAAGATTGCCTGGCTGATGAGGATTATGAATCCGAAACCGGTCCCAGGATGCTTGTTTCCGGTCCATGGAAGACCAGGCTTGGCAGTTCGGGCTGGACTGTTCCCATGAGGCACAGGGTGAGACTGATTTGCATATAGCCATGTCTGAAATGGGGTGGCTGAGTGGGCTAAAGAATGGTGATGGATTAAACCCAGATCAGTTGACTGGGGTGAGTGTTTTATTTGCTCAAACGCTCCGTCCATCATCCCCTTTTGTATCGCTTTGTTCGCCCTAAGTGTGGCAGGGTATGCTCAGACGTGAGTCCCTTGCTCACTTGGCCACTGGATTCAAGATAGCCTGGCTGATGAGGATTATGAATCCGAAACTGGTCCCAGGATGCTTGTTTCT
Source organism: Lissotriton helveticus (assembly GCF_964261635.1). Taxonomy (NCBI): domain Eukaryota; kingdom Metazoa; phylum Chordata; class Amphibia; order Caudata; family Salamandridae; genus Lissotriton; species Lissotriton helveticus. The sequence goes on along the minus strand of NC_136057.1, from coordinate 1,316,310,662 downwards.
GGTCCATGGAAGACATGGCTTGGCAGTTCGGGCTGGACTGTTCCCATGAGGCACAGGGTCAGACTGATTTGCATATAGCCATGTCTGAAATGGGGTGGCTGAGTGGGCTAAAGAATGGTGATGGATTAAACCCAGATCAGTTGACTGGGGGTGAGTGTTTGATTTGCTCAAACGCTCCGTCCATCATCCCCTTTTGTATTGCTTTGTTTGCCCTAAGTGTGGCAGGGTATGCTCAGACGTGCGTCCCTTGCTCACTTGGCCACTGAATTCAAGATAGCCTGGCTGATGAGGATTATGAATCCGAAACCGGTCCCAGGATGCTTGTTTCCGGTCCATGGAAGACATGGCTTGGCAGTTCGGGCTGGACTGTTCCCATGAGGCACAGGGTCAGACTGATTTGCATATAGCCATGTCTGAAATGGGGTGGCTGAGTGGGCTAAAGAATGGTGATGGATTAAACCCAGATCAGTTGACTGGGGGCGAGTGTTTGATTTGCTCAAACGCTCCGTCCAACATCCCCTTTTGTATCTCTTTGTTCGCCCTAAGTGTGGCAGGGTATGCTCAGACGTGAGTCCCTTGCTCACTTGGCCAATGGATTCAAGATAGCCTGGCTGATGAGGATTATGAATCCGAAACCAGTCCCAGGATGCTTGTTTCCGGTCCATGGAAGACATGGCTTTGCAGTTCGGGCTGGACTGTTCCCTTGAGGCACAGGGTCAGACTGATTTGCATATAGCCATGTCTGAAATGGGGTGGCTGAGTGGGCTAAAGAATGGTGATGGATTAAACCCAGATCAGTTGACTGGGGGTGAGTGTTTGATTTGCTCAAACGCTCCGTGCATCATCCCCTTTTGTATCGCTTTGTTCGCCCTAAGTGTGGCAGGGTATGCTCAGACGTGAGTCCCTTGCTCACTTGGCCACTGGATTCAAGATAGCCAGGCTGATGAGGATTATGAATCCGAAACCGGTCCCAGGATGCTTGATTCCGGTTCATGGAAGACATGGCTTGGCAGTTCGGGCTGGACTGTTCCCATGAGGCACAGGGTCAGACTGATTTGCATATAGCCATGTCTGAAATGGGGTGGCTGAGTGGGCTAAAGAATGGTGATAGATTAAACCCAGATCAGTTGACTGGGGGTGAGTGTTTGATTTGCTCAAACACTCCGTCCATCATCCCCTTTTGTATTGCTTTGTATCATTCCCCGTCATCGGAATTGGAGCCTCGGTAATAGAAAAATACCATAGCAGTAGGTACAAAAGTGAAAGACAGGCCTAGGCCTCATCTAATTTTGTAGCCTCTCCGCCTCTTTTTGTAAAAGAGACCAACAAATTTGCAAAGACAATCAGAGTAGCCTCACCCAATAGAACCCTCCTGAGAGAGCCTCAGAGCCTCAGATTTTCTACCGCATGTCGTGCTAAAGAAGTCTCCTCTGAGCTCTGCTCAGATTTCTCTTCAGTTTTGGAATTTTCTTCTTTTTTCTACTCTAATATGTCTGATAAAGAGAAGAAGGCATTATTCAGAGCTTGTGCTACCTGTTCTAAGAAGAGGCTTTACATTGAGGACAAGCATAAGGACTGTATCTACTGCTTGTAACCGGATCACAAGGCCACAAGTTGTAAGATCTGCAGGACTTTCTCTACAAAGACCTTGAGAGACCGGGAAGGCCGCTGGTTACCCTGGTTGCAGAAAATGAAGTCTTGTAAGGAGGTTATATCATCCGACAGGGAGGATTCTTCCTCAGCTTCGTCCTCCAGGAGATCCAAGAAAAGGGGTAGGTCCTCCCCTTCAACATCTTCTGAGCCCCCTGTTAAGGCCCTGCAAGTGACCTCTGATAGGTCTGAGAGGCCTAGTCCCAAACAATCTCCTCACCGAGGTGTAAAGGAGAGGCTGAGACGGACTGAGGAGACGCAGTCATCAAAAATGGTATAGAAAACTCCTTCTATTGCTTCTCCACCATCTGATAAGGAGAAGGTATCCAAAAAACCTGCTACTGTCCCTCAGGAAGGAAGATCGGAAAAGAAATTTCGTCCTTCGAGGACGAAAATATCTGGTACGTCGACGACGACTTCCAAAATTACCTTGGGTTTTGTTACAGCTCCGTCGACAGGACCGTCGACGGCAGCTTCGTCGACGGCGGCTGCAGTGATATCTTCGTCGTCATTTAAGGTTCCCTTCTCGTCGACGATGGTGCTTACTTCTTCAACGTCGACGATGATAACATCATCCGGAGAGACCGCATCAACCAGACAGGAGGAGGCATCGCCATCATCCACAGGAACTCCATCCGCATCACGACCAACACCGACGACACCCGAGCACCTGCACTTCCAGATCCACATCAACCCCAGGACCACCCTCAGAGGCACCCTCATCTACAGACCCCCGGGACCACGCACACAATTCAGCGAGGACATCGCCGACTTCGTCAGCCCGCATGCCCTCCCCTCCGCTGACTACATCCTCCTCGGGGACCTCAACTTCCACCTGGAGAACAACAACGACCGCAACACCACCACCCTGCTGGACAACCTCGCCAACCTCGGACTCAAGCAACTGGTGACCACCCCCACCCACTACGCCGGACACACTCTCGACCCCATCTTCTCCTCCAGCAAGGACATCGCCTTCAGCCACGCCACCGGACTCTACTGGACGGACCACAGCTGCGTCCACTTCAGCTTCAAAAGGACCACGATCCACCACCACCAGCAACAGGTTGCACACAGAAGCTGGAACAAGATCACAGCCGATCAACTCGCAACTTCCCTGAGCAAGAACCCACCCACCAGCGCAGCCAACCCCAGCCAAGCGGCCACCAACCTCACGATGTGGATCAGCGACTGCGCAGACGACCTCGCCCCTCTGAGGACCCCGCCTAACAGACCCGGCAGCAAGAAAGCCCCATGGTTCACCGACGAACTCAAGAACTCGAAGAAGAACTGCAGAGCCCTTGAGAAAGCCTGGCGCAGAGACCCAACACCGGACAACATGACTACCCTCAAGCTCGCCACCCGAAAACACCACCAACTGATCCACGCCACCAAGAAAACTGCATTCAAGGAACGACTGGACAACAACGCACACAACAGCAAGGAACTCTTCCACATCGTCAAAGAGCTCTCCAACCCCAACGCCGGAAACAACGACATCACCCCTTCGCAAGACCTCTGCAACTCCCTCGCCTCCTACTTCCACGACAAGATTACGGACATACACAACAGCTTCAGCACTCAACCGACGCACGCCAAGACCGAACCACCGCCCCCCACCACCACCCTCCGCGCTTGGACCCCGATCAGCACCGAAGACACCAACCGCACGATGAACACCATCCACTCCGGATCTCCGACCGACCCTTGCCCTCACCACGTCTTCAACAAGGCCGACGCTGTCATCGCACCCCACCTGAGGGACATCATCAACACCTCCTTCGACACCGCTACCTTCCCGGGGAGCTGGAAGCACGCCGAACTCAGCGCCCTACTAAAGAAGCCATCAGCCGACCCCTCCGACCTCAAGAACTACCGACCCATCTCGCTGCTCCCGTTCCCCGCAAAAGTCATCGAGAAGACCGTCAACAAGCAGCTGGCCGCCTTCCTCGAGACGAACGGATCCCTCTACCTCTCGCATTCTGGCTTCAGGGCCAACCACAGCACCGAGACCGCCCTGATTGCAGCCACCGATGACATCCGAGCTCTGCTCAACAACGGAGAAACAGCGGCCCTCATCCTCCTAGACCTCTCCGCGGCCTTCGACACCGTCTGCCACCGTACCCTAGTACAGCGCCTCAGCAACGTCGGAATCCGGGAGAAGGCGCTGCAGTGGACCATCTCCTTCCTCGCCGGAAGGACACAGAGAGTCCGCCTCCCCCTGTTCAGATCAGAAGCCACCGAAGTCATCTGCGGCGTCCCTCAAGGCTCCTCGCTCAGCCCAACCCTCTTCAACGTCTACATGAGTCCACTCGCAGCCATCGCACGACAGCACAACCTCAACATCATCTCCTATGCCGACGACACCCAGCTGATCCTCTCCCTCACCAACGACCCCGCCACCGCCAGAGCCAACCTACACGAAGGGATGAAGGAGGTAGCCGAATGGATGAAGAACAGTCGCCTGAAACTGAACTCGGACAAGACGGAAGTCCTCATCCTGGGATCCTCACCCTCCGCCTGGGACGACTCCTGGTGGCCCCCCGCCCTGGGCAGCGCACCCAAACCAACAGACCACGCACGCAACCTGGGCTTCATCCTGGACTCATCCCTCTCCATGACCAGACAAGTCAACGCCGTCTCCTCGTCGTGCTTCAACATCCTACGCATGCTACGCAAGATCTTCCGGTGGATCCCCACCGAGACCAGGAAGACGGTCACCCAGGCCCTCGTCACCAGCCGACTGGACTACGGCAACGCCCTCTACGCCGGAACCACCGCCAAACTCCAGAAGAGACTCCAGCGGATCCAGAACGCCTCAGCAAGGCTCATCCTGGACATCCCCCGCCGCAACCACATCTCCGGACACCTGCGAGACCTGCACTGGCTCCCGGTCAACAAGAGAATCACCTTCCGTCTCCTCACCCACGCACACAAAGCCCTGCACAACCAAGGACCAGGATACCTCAACAGCCGCCTCAATTTCTACGCTCCCAAACGCCAGCTTCGATCGACCGGCCACGCCCTCGCCGCCGTCCCCCGCATCCGAAGAGTCACCACCGGGGGAAGGTCCTTCTCCTACCTCGCCGCCAAGACCTGGAACTCCCTCCCGACCCACCTCCGCCTGACCCAGGACCACCTCGCCTTCAGGAAGCAGCTCAAGACCTGGCTGTTCGAGCAGTAGCGGACCCCCCTCCCCAAGCGCCTTGAGACCCTCCGGGTGAGTAGCGCGCTATACAAATGCTTTGATTGATTGATTGATTGATTGATTGATCGAAGATAGCGTCGACGGCTACAACATCGACGATGTCAGTGACGTCGACGACGACAGCGGTGATGATCATGACGACGAGATCGCCGACGACACCGTCAACTCAGTCCACCGTCGACGAAGTCCATCTTTCCGTCGACGGACTCGTCGGCGGTCCCGCCGACGACGATCTCGTCGACGATTCAAAAGGTCCACATTTCTATAAAAAGACAGCAGATCACCCCAGAGATGACCTTGCCTCGCAGAGTAACACTCTTACCTCCAACTTTGCTTTTCGAGGAGGAATCAGATGATGAGGATGGCCCTTATGGGGATGCTTATAGCCCATCCCAACTTCAAGTGAAGTACCATGATTCAGACTCTGAGGACTACTATACGGAGGAACGCCAGTTTGTTCAGCAAGAGAGGCCTCAACAACAACGAGACATGGTGTCAATGCCTTCTTCTCTCATAACGGACTTGCAGATGATGCTACAGGACTACAAAAGAAGATTTCCGTCTCAAGCTTCGGACCAGCAAGCGCAGCTTCTTCCTCCTTCCATTCCTGTTACTCCTCCAGTTCCAGTAACACCTCATGTTTCCCGAGCTTCGGAGCCAGATCCAAAAGAAAGCCATGGGGAGGTTATTGCTATTCAGGATGATGATAACTCAACTGATAACGATCATCAGGTAGATCAAGCCCCTGATCCGGATAGAGATTGGGACGAGTATGTTATTCAGGATCCAGTCTCACCATTGATGAATCCTGCTACGTCTCCTCCAGCAGACATTGGAGGTTTCCATAACCTTATGGAGAGAGCGTCCAAGAGATTTGGTCTTCCTATTACTACAGTACAGTCGGACTGTTTCCTTTACGACTTTAAGGATCCTTACAGAAAATCTATCCGTTCATTTCCGATAGTTGAGCATGTGTGGTCGGAAGGTACTAAAGTAATGCTGAATCTAGCTACGGTCATTCCTGTTCTTCCCCGGCTGGAGAAAAAATATAAGGCTTCAGAAAACAGTCCCGCTTGCCTGACTGTTCAACCAAAGCCGGATTCAGTTATTTCCCAGGCGGCGCAAGGAAAGCCCAAGAATCCGTTAGCGCCTCTGACGTCACCGCCGGAAAAAGAAGGGAGAAGCCTGGACAATGTGGGAAAAAGGTTCTCCTCAATGGCCAGCCTTCTAGTCCGAGCTACAAATGCTCTTGCAATCTTGGGTAGATATGATCGCCAGATGTGGTGTGATTTGTCCCCATTTGTTGACCAACTTCCGGATGGTGCAAAGGAAGAGGCCAAGAAAATTCTGGAAGAAGGAGAGCGTTCATCTTCAGAGGTGATAGATTGTGCTATGGACATAGCAACCACCGCTTTCCGAGCTCTTGCGGGATCAGCAGTTTTAAGACGGCAGGGCTGGCTTCGGGCAACCTGGTTTCGCCAAGAAGTCCAAAATAAGATTTGGACTTACCTTACGATGGAGAAATACTTTTTGGTAAGCATATAGATGATGCCCTTCAAGACATCAAGAAGGACACGGATACGGCAAGATCTTTGGGGTCTTTGAATTACCGGAAGGTTCCTTTCAGGGGTGCAAGAGGAAGATGTTTTTCATCTTACAGAGGTGGCAACCAACAGCGCTACTCTTCGTACTCTCAGTACTCTCAGTCGTACAAACCCCAATACTCACAGCGCCAGGGTCAATCGGCATCTTTCTCTCGCCAACCATCAAGAGGACGACAGGGACGTCAGTGGAAACATAAGTCTAAACGACAATAGAGGCTACATGGCTCTGTCTACTGTTCCTCCCCCTCTAGTAACATCAGTGGGGGGCAGGATATCAGAATATCTCCACAACTGGAAAATGATTACATCGGATCGGTGGGTCCTCAACATCGTACAATTCGGCCACACACTAGAGTTTCAAGAATTTCCAATAGGCTGCATTATCTGTCTTTAAATTCTCTCTTAAGTGTCTGTGTAGTTCTGCATTCTTTGACAATTTATGAGATTATTTTTGATTGCTCCGGGGTCCGCGCACATTGGCGGGACTATTCACTAGATTATGACTACAACAGAGATACCCCTACTACCAGAACTGGAGTTACAGGACAGAAACTACTCCTTCTCCCCCTTCACCTAACCCTTGATTTACCACGTTTGCGCTTTATCCCCAGTTGGTATATAATAGTATTGTATACTTTTTCTAGATTGTCCTGAGCTTTCCATGACATCTGCTATTTTCATAAACTATTGTATACAAAGACAAGCCTTTGAGTTCTAATACAATTATCAATTTGTCATCAGTGGAATTAAGTCTTTGCAATAGTATTGACATACCTCCATTTCTTAAAATTATTGTTTGGCCTTCACTCATGTCTCTTTCACCAATGAAAAAGAGGTCAAGGGCCTCAGACAACCAGTATTCATCACATATCAAATCTGATGGATTTGTGAAAATAAAGTGGATATAAGGAGCACACCTAATTGAGTCTTGTTGTAAATGTTAGGGGTATTTTTTGTTTCCTCCAGCCACCACCTCCTGATACCGCCATCCAGAGGCCAGATCAAGAAACCGAGGAAACATCAATTAAACAGGTTAGCATATTCAGCCTGTTGAAATTCATTTGTGCAAATCTTAAAGATATCATGTTGGGCACTATGGCACTAATGCTTATCACACAAAGAGAGAGGTAGATTCACATTTCGACCATCATCCAACACAGAAAAGGACCTTGGTTCCCTTGGTTCCTTTGTTACATTCTTCATTGTATGGACCTTCTAGGCTTTGCTGATGCACACAATTCAGAGCATAGAGACCTTTGCCTTGTGTATTAGCTTTGGTACACAATAAAAACTGTACCAGACTATTCCCTTTGTCTTATCTATTTACATCTCAATGCTGTGGTGTGGTCAGCCTTTATCCACTGTTTCACTACTGCTCCCACAGTGCAGTCCAACCCTGATATATAAGGTTCCATCTGTCAGATGTAATTTTTCGTCTTTTTCTACATGTGGCCTTTCAGATACATTGTCATACTCTGAGCTGCTGTTCTATGATTTGTGGGTATGTATTTGCTGTTCCATGAAGTCAGTTTCAGGTATTTTGTCGCAGAAAAAACGGAGACTTCCATATTCATAGGCCCTCATTATGTGGAATGAGTTAATATTGCTGTTCAGTGCTCATACTTACACCTTCCGACCCATTTGGAGAGTCACAAAAATAAGTAACAGTACCATGAGTTAGTAATAGGATTCCCACACATTGTATTTAAGGTATTAACATAATTTGTAGCTTAGACTGGGGTGCACAAAACAGAAATAGTGTTTCGACAGGTTTTTATGACATTTGCATGAGTAGTGTGTTAATGTAAAAATGTACAAGACAGGAGTGTATTCTACTGGAACATTTTAAGGTGACTAAATGAACGATCAAAGTGTGTAATGATTACTGTTTGGTTGCTAAAAGAATTAGATTTTACATGTTGCAATGCTGTATTACTTTGTCATAAATGCAGTCTAAGCCCCTTACATCACACTTAACACTGCTTTTACGTGGATCTGGCCTTATCTAAATAAAGGTGTCACTGCAGTCATGTGTTTTATGGAGACTATGATTGCACTTGTGAAAACTCTACATTCATTTTCATAGTTTGTCATTCATAACAATTCTTTCTGACATTTTCTGTTGCCTTTAGAGTCCACCTCCTAGCGCAGTGGATGGTGAAAAGGGCACAAAAGACGCAGTAATTAGTTTTATTCTCAGATATATACTGCTCTTATGATAACAGTCTAAAACGTTTCCCAGTTCTTTGAGACTAAATTGCATCAGCTTAGACTTCCTAAAAGTAGAATTATTTTATAGAATTGTTCATATTGTTAAGTATCTCCAGAGACTCAATGTAATTCATGCTCATTTTCTTCCTCTTCGCTTCCTAAAAGACGCTGACTACTTTAGCTCTTAATTCCAAATCTCTCTATCTCTACCTCTTTACTTGTCTATTTTATCATCGCACCCTTTTCTAGAAATCTGTTATTTTCAACAAAGATTTATATACTGTAGTATACAAAAAAGTGATGGATAGAACGTTTGAACTAATTTCAGCTATTGTTAATTGCCCCGGTATTGGACTTTCATAGATTCCCATGCTAAAGAGTGGGCTAAAGAACGGTGATGGATCAAACCCAGATCTTTTGACTGGGTGTGAGTGTTTGATTGGTTCTGATGCTCCGTCCATCACCACCCCCTTTTGTACCGCTTTGGCCGCAATAAGTGTGGCAGGGTATGCTCAGACGTGAGTCCTTTGCTCACTTTGCCACTGGATTCAAGCAAGCCGGGCTGAAGACGGCTGCAATGCCAGAAACCGGTCCTCGGAAGCTTGTTTCCGGTCCATGGAAGACATGGCTTGGCAGTTCGGGCTGGACTGTTCTCATGAGGCGCAGGGTCAGACTGATTTGCATATAGCCATGTCTGAAATGGGGTGGCTGAGTGGGCTAAAGAACGGTGATGGATCAAACCCAGATCTTTTGACTGGGTGTGAGTGTTTGATTGGTTCTGATGCACCGTCCTTCACCACCCCCTTTTGTAACGCTTTGGCCGCAGTAAGTGTGGCAGGGTATGCTCAGACGTGAGTCCCTTGCTCACTTTGCCACTGGATTCAAGCAAGCCGGGCTGAAGACGGCTGCAATGCCAGAAACCGGTCCTTGGAAGCTTGGTTCCGGTCCAGGGAAGGCATGGCTTGGCAGTTCGGGCTGGACTGTTCCCATGAGGCACAGGGTCAGACTGATTTGCATATAGCCATGTCTGAACTGGGGTGGCAGAATGGGCTAAAGAACGGTGATGGATCAAACCCAGATCTTTTGACTGGGTGTGAGTGTTTGATTGGTTCTGATGCTCCGTCCATCACCACCCCCTTTTGTACCGCTTTGGCCGCAATAAGTGTGGCAGGGTATGCTCAGACGTGAGTCCCTTGCTCACTTTGCCACTGGATTCAAGCAAGCCGGGCTGAAGACGGCTGCAATGCCAGAAACCGGTCCTCGGAAGCTTGGTTCTGGTCCAGGGAAGCCATGGCTTGGCAGTTCGGGCTGGACTTTTCCAATGAGGCACAGGGTCAGACTGATTTGCATATAGCCATGTCTGAACTGGGGTGGCAGAGTGGGCTAAAGAACGGTGATGGATCAAACCCAGATCTTTTGACTGGGTGTGAGTGTTTGATTGGTTCTGATGCTCCGTCCATCACCACCCCCTTTTGTACCGCTTTGGCCGCAATAAGTGTGGCAGGGTATGCTCAGACGTGAGTCCCTTGCTCACTTTGCCACTAGATTCAAGCAAGCCGGGCTGAAGACGGCTGCAATGCCAGAAACCGGTCCTTGGAAGCTTGTTTCCGGTCCAGGGAAGGCATGGCTTGGCAGTTCGGGCTGGACTGTTCCCATGAGGCACAGGGTCAGACTGATTTGCATATAGCCATGTCTGAAATGGGGTGGCTGAGTGGGCTAAAGAATGGTGATGGATTAAACCCAGATCAGTTGACTGGGGGTGAGTGTTTGATTTGCTCAAACGCTCCGTCCATCATGCCCTTTTTTATCGCTTTGTATCATTCCCCGTCATCGGAATTGGTGCCTCGGTAATAGAAAAATACCATAGCAGTAGATACAAAAGTGAAAGACAGGCCTAGGCCTCATCTAATTTTGAAGCCTCTCCGCCTCTTTTTGTAAAAGAGACAAACAAATTTGCAACAACCAATCAGAGTAGCCTCACCCAATAGAACCCTCCTGAGAGAGCCTCAGAGCCTCAGATTTTCTACCGCACGTCGTGCTAAAGAGGTCTCCTCTGAGCTCTGCTCAGATTTCTCTTCAGTTTTGGAATTTTCTTCTTTTTTCTACTCTAATATGTCTGATAAAGAGAAGAAGGCATTATTCAGAGCTTGTGCTACCTGTTCTAAGAAGAGGCTTTACATTGAGGACATGCATAAGGACTGTATCTACTGCTTGTACCCGGATCACAAGGCCACAGATTGTAAGATCTGCAGGACTTTCTCTACAAAGACCTTAAGAGACCGGGAAGGCCGCTGGTTACCCTGGTTGCAGAAAATGAAGTCTTGTAAGGAGGTTATATCATCCGACAGTGAGGATTCTTCCTCAGCTTCATCCTCCAGGAGATCCAAGAAAAGGGGTAGGTCCTCCCCTTCAACATCTTCTGAGCCCCCTGTTAAGGCCTTGCAAGTGACCTCTGATAGGTCTGAGAGGCCTAGTCCCAAACAATCTCCTCACCGAGGTGTAAAGGAGAGGCTGAGACGGACTGAGGAGACGCAGATATCATAAATGGTATAGAAAACTCCTTCTATTGCTTCTCCACCATCTGATAAGGAGAAGGTATTCAAAAAACCTGCTACTGTCCCTCAGGAAGGAAGATCGGAAAAGAAATTTCGTCCTTCGAGGACGAAAATATCTGGTACGTCGACGACGACTTCCAAAATTACCTTGGGTTCTGTTACAGCTCCGTCGACAGGACCGTCGACGGCAGCTTCGTCGACGGCGGCTGCAGTGATATCTTCGTCGTCATTTAAGGTTCCCTTCTCGTCGACGATGGTGCTTACTTCTTCAACGTCGACGATGATAACATCGAAGATAGCGTCGACGGCTACAACATCGACGATGTCAATGACGTCGACGACGACAGCGGTGATGATCATGACGACGAGATCGCTGACGACACCGTCAATTCAGTCCACCGTCGACGAGGTCCATCTCTCCATCGACGGACTCGTCGGCGGTCCCGCCGCCGACGATCTCGTCGACAATTCAAAAGGTCCACATTTCTATAAAAAGACAGCAGATCACCCCAGAGATGACCTCGCCTCGCAGATTAACACTCTTACCTCCAACTTTGCTTTTCGAGGAGGAATCAGATGATGAGGATGGCCCTTATGGGGATGCTTATATCCCATCCCAACTTCAAGTGAAGTACCATGATTCAGACTCTGAGGACTACTATACGGAGGAACGCCAGTTTGTTCAGCAAGAGAGGCCTCAACAACAACGAGACATGGTGACAATGCCTTCTTCTCTCATAACGGACTTGCAGATGAAGCTACAGGACTACAAAAGAAGGTTTCCGTCTCAAGCTTCGGACCAGCAAGCGCAGCTTCTTCCTCCTTCCATTCCTGTTACTTCTCCAGTTCCAGTAACACCTCATGTTTCCTGAGCTTCGGAGCCAGATCCAAAAGAAAGTCATGGGGAGGTTATTGCTATTCAGGATGATGATAACTCAACTGATAACGATCATCAGGTAGATCAAGCCCCTGACCCGGATAGAGATTGGGACGAGTATGTTATTCAGGATCCAGTCTCACCATTGATGGATCCTGCTACGTCTCCTCCAGCAGACATTGGAGGTTTCCATAACCTTATGGAGAGAGCGTCCAAGAGATTTGGTCTTCCTATTACTACAGTACAGTCGGACTGTTTCCTTTACGACTTTAAGGAGCCTTACAGAAAATCTATCCGTTCATTTCCGATAGTTGAGCATGTGTGGTCGGAAGGTACTAAAGTAATGCAGAATCTAGCTACGGTCATTCCTATTCTTCCCCGGCTGGAGAAAAAATATAATGCTCCAGAAAACAGTCCCGCTTGCCTGACTGTTCAACCAAAGCCGGATTCAGTTATTTCCCAGGCGGCGCAAGGAAAGCCCAAGAATCCCTTAGCGCCTCTGAAGTCACCGCCAGAAAAAGAAGGGAGAAGCCTGGACAATGTGGGAAAAAGGTTCTCCTCAATGGCCAGCCTTCTAGTCCGAGCTACAAATGCTCTTGCAATCTTGGGTAGATATGATCGCCAGATGTGGTGCGATTTGTCCCCATTTGTTGACCAACTTCCGGATGGTGCAAAGGAAGAGGCCAAGAAAATTCTGGAAGAAGGACAGCGTTCATCTTCAGAGGTGATAGATTGTGCTATGGACATAGCAACCACCGCTTTCCGAGCTCTTGCGGGATCAGCAGTTTTAAGACGGCAGGGCTGGCTTCGGGCAACCTGGTTTCGCCAAGAAGTCCAAAATAAGATTTGGACTTACCTTACGATGGAGAAATACTTTTTGGTAAGCATATAGATGATGCCTTTCAAGACATCAAGAAGGACACGGATACGGCAAGATCTTTGGGGTCTTTGAATTACCGGAAGGTTCCTTTCAGGGGTGCAAGAGGAAGATGTTTTTCATCTTACAGAGGTGGCAACCAACAGCGCTACTCTTCGTACTCTCAGTCCTCTCAGTCGTACAAACCCCAATACTCACAGCGCCAGGGTCAATCGGCGTCTTTCTCTCGCCAACCATCAATAGGACGACAGGGACGTCAGTGGAAAGATAAGTCTAAACGACAATAGAGGCTACATGGCTCTGTCTACTGTTCCTCCCCCTCTAGTAACATCAGTGGGGGGCAGGATATCAGAATATCTCCACAACTGGAAAATGATTACATCGGATCGGTGGGTCCTCAACATCGTACAATTCGGCCACACACTAGAGTTTCAAGAATTTCCAATAGGCTGCATTATCTATCTTTAAATTCTCTCTTAAGTGTCTGTGCAGTTCTGCATTCTTTGACAACTTATGAGATTATTTTTGATTGCTCCGGGGTCCGCGCACATTAGCGGGACTATTCACTAGATTATGACTATAACAGAGATACCCCTACTACAGAACTGGAGTTACAGGACAGAAACTACTCCTTCTCCCCCTTCACCTAACCCATGATTTACCACGTTTGCGCTTTATCCCCAGTTGGTATATAATAGTATTGTATACTTTTTCTAGATTGTCCTGAGCTTTCCATGACATCTGCTATTTTCATAAACTATTGTATACAAAGACAAGCCTTTGAGTTCTAATACAATTATCAATTTGTCATCAGTGGAATTAAGTCTTTGCAATAGTATTGACATACCTCCATTTCTTAAAATTATTGTTTGGCCTTCACTCATGTCTCTTTCACCAATGAAAAAGAGGTCAAGGGCCTCAGACAACCAGTATTCATCACATATCAAATCTGATGGAATTTGTGAAAATAAAGTGGATATAAGGAGCACACCTAATTGAGTCTTGTTGTAAATGTTAGGGGTATTTTTTGTTTCCTCCAGCCACCACCTCCTGATACCGCCATCCAGAGGCCAGATCAAGAAACCGAGGAAACATCAATTAAACAGGTTAGCATATTCAGCCTGTTGAAATGCATTTGTGCAAATCTTAAAGATATCATGTTGGGCACTATGGCACTAATGCTTATCACACAAAGAGAGAGGTAGATTCACATTTCGACCATCATCCAACACAGAAAAGGACCTTGGTTCCCTTGGTTCCTTTGTTACATTCTTCATTGTATGGACCTTCTAGGCTTTGCTGATGCACACAATTCAGAGCATAGAGACCTTTGCCTTGTGTATTAGCTTTGGTACACAATAAAAACTGTCCCAGACTATTCCCTTTGTCTTATCTATTTACATCTCAATGCTGTGGTGTGGTCAGTCTTTATCCACTGTTTCACTACTGCTCCCACAGTGCAGTCCAACCCTGATATATAAGGTTCCATCTGTCAGATGTAATTTTTCGTCTTTTTCTACATGTGACCTTTCAGATACATTGTCATACTCTGAGCTGCTGTTCTATGATTTGTGGATATGTATTTGCTGTTCCATGAAGTCAGTTTCAGGTATTTTGTCGCAGAAAAAACAGAGACTTCCATATTCATAGGCCCTCATTATGTGGAATGAGTTAATATTGCTGTTCAGTGCTCATACTTACACCTTCCGACCCATTTGGAGAGTCACAAAAATAAGTAACAGTACCATGAGTTAGTAATAGGATTCCCACACATTGTATTTAAGGTATTAACATAATTTGTAGCTTAGACTGGGGTGCACAAAACAGAAATAGTGTTTCGACAGGTTTTTATGACATTTGCATGAGTAGTGTGTTAACGTAAAAATGTACAAGACAGGAGTGTATTCTACTGGAACATTTTAAGGTGACTAAATGAACGATCAAAGTGTGTAATGATTACTGTTTGGTTGATAAAAGAATTAGATTTTACATGTTGCAATGCTGTATTACTTTGTCATAAATGCAGTCTAAGCCCCTTACATCACACTTAACACTGCTTTTACGTGGATCTGGCCTTATCTAAATAAAGGTGTCACTGCAGACATGTGTTTTATAGAGACTATGATTGCACTTGTGAAAACTCTACATTCATTTTCATAGTTTGTCATTCATAACAATTCTTTCTGACATTTTCTGTTGCCTTTAGAGTCCACCTCCTAGCGCTGTGGATGGTGAAAAGGGCACAAAAGACGCAGTAAGTAGTTTTATTCTCAGATATATACAGCTCTTATGATAACAGTCTAAAACGTTTCCCAGTTCTTTGAAACTAAATTGCATCAGCTTAGACTTCCTAAAAGTAGAATTATTGTATAGAATTGTTCATATTGTTAAGTATCTCCAGTTAAAAAGAGACTCAATGTAATTCATGCTCATTTTCTTCCTCTTCGCATCCTAAAAGACGCTGACTACTTTAGCTCTTAATTCCAAATCTCTCTATCTCTACCTCTTTACTTGTCTATTTTATCATCGCATCCTTTTCTAGAAATCTGTTATTTTCAACAAAGATTTATATACTGTAGTATACAAAAAAGTGATGGATAGAACGTTTGAACTAATTTCAGCTATTGTTAATTGCCCCAGTATTGGACTTTCATAGATTCCCATGCTTTGTATCATTCTCTGGTACAAAAGGGGGTGGTGATGGACGGAGCATCAGAACCAATCAAACACTCACACCCAGTCAAAAGATCTGGGTTTGATCCATCACCGTTCTTTAGCCAACTCTGCCACCCCAGTTCAGACATGGCTATATGCAAATCAGTCTGACCCTGTGCCTCATGGGAACAGTCCAGCCCGAACTTCCAAGCCATGCCTTCCCTGGACCGGAAACAAGCTTCCGAGGACCGGTTTCTGGCATTGCAGCCGTCTTCAGCCCGGCTTGCTTGAATCCAGTGGCAAAGTGAGCAAGGGACTCACGTCTGAGCATACCCTGCCACACTTATTGCGGCCAAAGCGGCTGATGAGGATTATGAATCCGAAACCGGTCCCAGGATGCTTGTTTCCGGTCCATGGAAGACATGGCTTGGCAGTTCGGGCTGGACTGTTCCCATGAGGCACAGGGTCAGACTGATTTGCATATAGCCATGTCTGAAATGGGGTGGCTGAGTGGGCTAAAGAATGGTGATGGATTAAACCCAGATCAATTGACTGGGGGTGAGTGTTTGATTTGCTCAAACGCTCCGTCCATCATCCCCTTTTGTATCGCTTTGTTCGCCCTAAGTGTGGCAGGGTATGCTCAGACGTGAGTCCCTTGCTCACTTGGCCACTGGATTCAAGATAGCCTGGATGATGTGGATTATGAATCCGAAACCGGTCCCAGGATGCTTGTTTCCGGTCCATGGAAGACATGGCTTGGCAGTTCGGGCTGGACTGTTCCCATGAGGCGCAGGGTCAGACTGATTTGCATATAGCCATGTCTAAAATGGGGAGGCTGAGTGGACTAAAGAATGGTGATGGATTAAACCCGGGTCAGTTGACTGGGGGTGAGTGTCTGATTTGCTCAAACGCTCCGTCGATCATCCCCTTTTGTATCGCTTAGTTCGCCCTAAGTGTGGCAGGGTATGCTCAGACGTGAGTCCTTTGCTCACTTGGCCACTGGATTCAAGATAGCCTGGCTGATGAGGATTATGAATCCGAAACCGGTCCCAGGATGCTTGTTTCTGATAGATACATCTGCCATGTGGATTCCTCACCTTGTGAATATCCCCTTGCGTCAGCAACATTCGGAATTTTTTCTTCATAGCACGCCGGCGTGGACGACGTCACAGGAGCACGGCATTGCGCGCGACTCCGTCTGACGTCACCGACTCCTTATCAGGCCCACGTCGGTGTGATGACGTCAGTTCCCTTTTTTCCGCGTCGTCGACGCTAACGGTTTCTGGGATCTTCTGCGATACTTTGTATCTTCTACTAGTTATAATATTACTGTTTCATCTTTGTTTGCTCCTTCTTCATCGAGAATGTCGTCGAGGAAGACAGGATTCAAGCAATGTGGATCTTGCGCTCGTATGATGTCGATCACCGATCCTCATAACGATTGTCTATGATGTCTTGGATCGGACCACGATGTTAAAAACTGTCGATCCTGCTTCAAGATGAATCATAAGGCGTTACGTGAACGTGAAGCAAAACTTCTTCTTGCGAAGGTAAAGGGAAGAGAGACTGGGAGATCTTCAAGGTCGACGTCGAGACGCTCAAAGTTGAGACAGAAGTCGCGTTCGAAGTCGAGATCGAGGTCGGCTTCGAGGTCAAGGTCCAGAGCGAGGTCGAGATCCAGAGAGAGGTCGAAGTCTGGATCCAAGTCGGCTTCGGGTCATGCTTCGAGTTCCTCTAAGAGGAAACACAAGAGGAGAAAACACAGTTCCAGACATCATTCTGGGAAAGAGTCTTCGGATTCGAAGAAGAAGTCTCGTAAACATCACAAGGACTTCATATCTCCTTCTCCCTTACAGTCTATCGGAGGTTCCCCGGTTCCGGAGCAAGAACCGGATCCGGTGTCACACCATTCTTCGGAGCATGAAGATGAAGAGGAAGTTCCTCCAGCTCCGACTCCGGTAGAAGCCCCTGTAGATCAAGAGGGTCAGAATGTACCGATGTCGGAACATCCTCCAGAACATCCAGTAGGTTCGTATCCTCCCTTTCCTGGTCCAGGACAGGACCCCTCGCATTTCCTTAATGCGATGTTTGGAGTTTATTCGAGAGCATTGTACCCCACTGGTGCGCCGGCTGGTCCATTGGGTCCATTGTTTTTCAACTTGGGCATTCCTCAAAGTTATGCTCCAGCTCCTTTTATGCCGTTTATGCCGGCGCCTTACACACCTTGGCTCGGTACGGCTCCACCGAGGTCTTCGACTCCGCATACGGCTTCGCCGACTCCAGATCGACCTCGTAATTTGGATCAAGGTACCACGCCGATCCGTGAGTCTCGTCCTCCATCTGCCCCGGCTCCTCGTTCGACGTCGGATCCGGCTCTGTCGGAGTCGTTACCGGATCCATCGACTTCGGTTCGTGTGGAGTGGTCGAGGCGCAGGGCTCAGCGTCTCTTGGAGGAAAAGAGATGTGAAGAGTCTGATGTTGAAGAAGGTGAACTTTTAGATCAAGGTGATTGTTTTGAAGACCTTCATAGTGCTAGTGGTCTGGAACTCTCTCCTGAGTGGGGTTTACCATCTGTTTCTGATGCACCATCTAAGGATGTGGCACCCTACCATGTGGTTATTAGAAAAGCTGCAGATCTACTCAATCTGACCTTACCTACTGTGGAGTATAAACCTAACATCCTTACAGAGGTTTTACACTCTCCTTCTTCTATTATAGAGCCTACACTCCCATTTACTGAGGCTTTGACTGATCCAATAAAGGAGGTCTGGAAGAGACCGTTGACTGCTCCTGCTGTTTCAAGGTCTGTGGCAAGACGCTACAGGGTGGCACCTGGTGACCCTGAGTTTCTCTCTTCACACCCTTCACCAGAGAGTCTTGTGGTACAGGCCGCTTGTTCCAACAGGTCTGCAGGTTCTTTTCCTCAGGTGCCAGCAGACAAGGACTCTAAAAAGTTGGATCAGTCTGCGAAGAAGATTTTCTCCTCAGGTAGCATGGCTCTAAAATCCACTAATGCTACTTGCCTTTTGGGGAGATATGTTCATGCGTTGATGGACTCTGTGAAGCAGTTGTCATCTAAGCTTCCAGAGGATGACAGAAAAAACTTTAATGAAGTGGTTTCTGATACTCATGCTGCTGCCCGCTTGGTGATTCAGAGTGGGATGGACACAGCAGACTCTGTTGCCAGGATTATGGGCTCTACTGTTGCCACCAGAAGGGGCGCATGGCTGAAATCCACTGATTTCTCTGCAGATGTACAATCCACGTTGTTGGACTTGCCTTTTGATGGGACAGGCCTTTTTGGGAAGAAGGCGGATGTGGCTTTGGAGAGATTCAAAGATAGCCATGCTACTGCAAGATCTTTGGGTCTCCAGACAAGAGGTTCTACCACTAAGAAATTTAGAGGGTTTGGTAGATCCTCCTTTCGTCCCTTCAGACAAGGTCAGCAACAACAGCAGCAGCAGCAGCAGAACCCTCTGTACAAATCTTATAGAGGTAGACAGAAGGGTCGTGGACGTGGTCGTCAGCTCTCCTCTTCCTCTACTTCCTCCGGTAATACCCAACCCCCACCTACATCAGCAAAGCAGCCCTAGATCCACCATTCTGGATCATTTGGGTCCGGTAGGGGGTCGGCTTACTCATTTTCTACGAGATTGGGAATCGGTTACATCAGATCTTTGGGTTCTCAATCTCGTAGAAAATGGGTATGCACTTCCTTTTCAGGAGTTCCCTCCCAATTACCCTCCTTGCCAAGGTTATTGTTCGGAGGACCATCTTCTTCTCCTGCAGGAAGAAGTCCTGGCACTATTCGGAAAGGGTGCGATAGAGGTGGTTCCAGAGCAGGAAAGGGGTCAGGGGTGCTACTCCCGGTATTTCCTGATACCCAAGAAGGATGGCAGACTTCGGCCAATCCTGGACCTCAGGATTTTGAACCTCTATCTCAAACAGGAGAAGTTCAAAATGCTCACACTTGCACAGGTTCTTCAAGCGCTGATGGAAGAAGACTGGATGGTGTCGATCGACTTGCAGGATGCGTATTTTCACATCCCAATCCTGAAGTCGCACAGGAAGTATCTCCGTTTTACGGTGGGATCGCAACACTACCAGTTTGCGGTCCTTCCTTTTGGGCTTACTACTGCGCCTCGAGTTTTCACCAAGGTGATGGCAGTGGTGGCTACGCATCTCAGAAGATCGGCGATTCCTGTGTTCCCCTATCTGGACGACTGGCTGATCAAAGCGGAGTCGCCGGAGAATGTGCTTCATCATCTGCAAGAGACAACTCAGTTGTTACACAGGTTGGGTTTTTCGATAAATGTACCCAAGTCTCACCTGGTGCCCTCCCAGCGCAACCTGTTCATAGGTGCGGTACTGGACACTACTGTATGTCGTGCATTCCCTCCACCTCAAAGGATTCACGACATACAGGAAATGATTCCTTTATTTTACAATGGAGCGGTTGTTCCAGTCTTGAAGGTCCTTCGTCTGCTCGGTCTGATGGCTTCTTGCATTCTGTTGGTCAATCATGCACGCTGGCACATGAGGGCACTCCAGTGGTGCCTCCGCAGGCAGTGGTATCACAACGGAGATCTCAGGGAGTCAGTGAGGATCTCCAGAGAAACTGCAGCGGATCTGTCTTGGTGGGGCGTGGAAGGCAATCTGTCTCAAGGAAAGCCTTTTCAACTTCCTCCATCGGTGGCCACAGTGATAACGGATGCATCCACTCTAGGGTGGGGCGCTCATCTGGGGGACCTGGAGGTCAAAGGGCTTTGGTCTCCAGAGGAAAGGTTGCTTCATATCACACTTCTAGAATTGCGGGCGATACGTTTGGCGCTCAAGGCCTTCCTCCCTTCCCTTCGGGGTCAGTCGGTTCAAGTCCTGACGGACAACACGACCGCGATGTGGTATGTCAACAAACAGGGAGGAGTAGGGTCACAGTGTCTCTGCAGAGAGGCTCTGCGTCTCTGGTCCTGGGTTCAGGATCATCAGATTTGTCTGATGGCAAATCATCTGGCCGGGGTACTGAACGTTCGTGCAGACAGTCTCAGTCGGCAGTTCTCTGCCGACCACGAGTGGAGGCTTCACCCGGAGGTGGTTCACGACATCTTTCAGATGTGGGGGACTCCTCGGGTGGACCTGTTCGCCACTCGCGAGAATGCTCACTGCCTGTCATTCTGCAGTCTCCAGTTTCCGATGCAAGGAGCCTTGGGGGACGCGTTTCAGTTGAGTTGGAAGAATCAACTCCTTTACGCGTTTCCTCCCATACCCTTGATTCCTCGGGTTCTGAGGAAGATTTGCCAGGACCGGCCCAAGTCATATTGGTCGCCCCGGACTGGCCAAGAAGGGTGTGGTACAAAGACCTTCTCCACCTCTCCTCTCACCCGCCGCTCCGTCTCCCTCACAGGGCAGATCTCCTCTCTCAGATGGAGGGGCAGGTTCTACACCCCCACCTCCAGACATTACACCTTCATGCCTGGAGATTGAACGGGGCAACTTGAATTCTTTTTCTCTCCCTCACGATGTGGTGGATGTCATTCTTTCTGCCAGGCGTGACTCCACTAAGTCCATTTATTCGTATAGGTGGTCTAAATTTGTCTCTTGGTGTAGGGAGAGAGATGTTGACCCTTTGAAGGCTCATTTGTCTGACATTTTGCAGTTTGCTCTTTCTTTGGCGCAGCAAGGATTTGCTGTTGCCACGGTCAAGGGGTATCTTTCGGCTTTGGCGGCTTTTCTTTGTTTGCCGGATCAGCCTTCTCTTTTTAAGTCTCCAGTGGTTTTAAGATTCTTGAAGGGACTCACTAATAGATTCCCTCCTACTCCTTTTGTTATTCCTCATTGGGATTTGAATCTTGTGTTAACCTATTTGATGGGTTCCCCCTTCGAACCCTTACACAAGTGTCCCATGAGGCTTTTGTCTTTCAAGACGGTCTTCTTAGTAGCAATCACCTCGGCAAGGAGGGTGAGTGAGCTTCAGGCTCTTAGTTCCAAACCCCCATTCCTGACCATTCATGCTGAAAGGCTGGTTCTTAGGACCAGGGCTGCTTTTCTGCCTAAGGTGGTAACTCCCTTCCATCTAGGACAATCCATTACCCTTCCTACCTTCTATCCTCCCCCTCACCCTTCCAAGGAGGAGGAGAGACTTCACCGTTTGGACCCTAAGAGGGCGGTGTCTTTTTATCTGGACAGAACTAAAGACTTCCGGATGGATGACCAGCTGTTTGTTGGTTTTGCTGGCTGCAAGAAGGGCAGAGCGGTGGACAAGCGCACACTTTCCAGGTGGATAATCCGGTGCATCAAGATTTGCTACTCCTTGGCGGGTAAGGACCCTCCTGAGGGTATTAGAGCACATTCAACTAGAGCAAAGTCTGCAACATCTGCTTTGTCTAGAGGTGTTCCTGTTGAGGACATTTGTAGGGCTGCGACTTGGGCCTCCCTCCACACTTTCGCGAAGCATTACTGCTTGGATTCCGAGGTGAGGAGGGACGGCCACTTCGCGCGCTCTGTTCTCCAAGATTTCCTGGTATAGCAGAGTGGTCACGCTCCTCCGGGAGTGGGGACTGCTGTGGGACTCTATTCACAAGGTGAGGAATCCACACGGCAGATGTATCTATCAGAAGAACAAGTTACTTACCTTCGGTAACGCTTTTTCTGGTAGATACAATATCTGCCTGTGGATTCCTCACATGCCCACCCGCCTCCCCGTTGTCCACTCTGCTATACCTGGTTTTATTGTTTGTTTATATTTTGGGTTTTGATGCCTTTGCTATGCATTGTGTGCTATTTTGGTTTGTATGTACTGTGTACATTGTATATATGCATATTTACTGTCGTTGATCCGTCCGGGTGCCTCAAAGGCACGGAAAAAAGGGCGGAACTGACGTCATCACGCCGACGTGGGCCTGATAAGGAGTCGGTGACGTGAGACGGAGTCGCGCGCGATGCCGTGCTCCTGTGACGTCGTCCACGCCGGCGTGCTACGAAGAAAAAATTCCGAATGTTGCTGACGCAAGAGGATATTCACAAGGTGAGGAATCCACAGGCAGATATTGTATCTACCAGAAAAAGCGTTACCGAAGGTAAGTAACTTGTTCTTCCGGTCCATGGAAGACATGGCTTGGCAGTTCGGGCTGAACTGTTCCCATGAGGCACAGGGTCAGACTGATTTGCATATAGCCATGTCTGAAATGGGGTGGCTGAGTGGGCTAAAGAATGGTGATGGATTAAACCCAGATCAGTTGACTAGGGGTGAGTGTTTGATTTGCTCAAACGCTCCGTCCATCATCCCCTTTTGTATCGTTTTGTTCGCCCTAAGTGTGGCAGGGTATGCTCAGACGTGAGTCCCTTGCTCACTTGGCCACTGGATTCAAGATAGCCTGGCTGATGAGGATTAGGAATCCGAAAGCGGTCCCAGGATGCTTGTTTCCGGTCCATGGAAGACATGGCTTGGCAGTTCGGGCTGGACTGTTCCCATGAGGCACAGGGTCAGACTGATTTGCATATAGCCATGTCTGAAATGGGGTGGCTGAGTGGGCTAAAGAATGGTGATGGATTAAACCCAGATCAGTTGACTGGGGGTGAGTGTTTGATTTGCTCAAACGCTCCGTCCATCATCCCCTTTTGTATCGCTTTGTTCGCCCTAAGTGTGGCAGGGTATGCTCAGACGTGAGTCCCTTGCTCACTTGGCCACTGGATTCAAGATAGCCTGGCTGATGAGGATTATGAACCCGAAACCGGTCCCAGGATGCTTGTTTCCGGTCCATGGAAGACATGGCTTGGCAGTTCGGGCTGGACTGTTCCCATGAGGCGCAGGGTCAGACTGATTTGCATATAGCCATGTCTGAAATGGGGTGGCTGAGTGGGCTAAAGAATGGTGATGGATTACACCCAGATCAGTTGACTGGGGGTGAGTGTTTGATTTGCTCAAACGCTCCGTCCATCATCCCCTTTTGTATCGCTTTGTATCATTCCCCGTCATCGGAATTGGAGCCTCGGTAATAGAAAAATACCATAGCAGTAGGTACAAAAGTGAAAGACAGGCCTAGGCCTCATTTAATTTTGAAGCCTCTCCGCCTCTTTTTGTAAAAGAGACCAACAAATTTGCAACAACCAATCAGAGTAGCCTCACCCAATAGAACCCTCCTGAGAGAGCCTCAGAGCCTCAGATTTTCTACCGCACGTCGTGCTAAAGAAGTCTCCTCTGAGCTCTGCTCAGATTTCTCTTCAGTTTTGGAATTTTCTTCTTTTTTCTACTCTAATATGTCTGATAAAGAGAAGAAGGCATTATTCAGAGCTTGTGCTACCTGTTCTAAGAAGAGGCTTTACATTGAGGACATGCATACGGACTGTATCTACTGCTTGTACCCGGATCACAAGGCCACAGATTGTAAGATCTGCAGGACTTTCTCAACAAAGACCTTGAGAGACCGGGAAGGCCGCTGGTTACCCTGGTTGCAGAAAATGAAGTCTTGTAAGGAGGTTATATCATCCGACAGTGAGGATTCTTCCTCAGCTTCATCCTCCAGGAGATCCAAGAAAAGGGGTAGGTCCTCCCCTTCAACATCTTCTGAGCCCCCTGTTAAGGCCCTGCAAGTGACCTCTGATAGGTCTGAGAGGCCTAGTCCCAAACAATCTCCTCACCGAGGTGTAAAGGAGAGGCTGAGACGGACTGAGGAGACGCAGTCATCAAAAATGGTATAGAAAACTCCTTCTATTGCTTCTCCACCATCTGATAAGGAGACGGTATTCAAAAAACCTGCTACTGTCCCTCAGGAAGGAAGATCGGAAAAGAAATTTCGTCCTTCGAGGACGAAAATATCTGGTACGTCGACGACGACTTCCAAAATTACCTTGGGTTCTGTTACAGCTCCGTCGACAGGACCGTCGACGGCAGCTTCGTCGACGGCGGCTGCAGTGATATCTTCGTCGTCATTTAAGGTTCCCTTCTCGTCGACGATGGTGCTTACTTCTTCAACGTCGACGATGATAACATCGAAGATAGCGTCGACGGCTACAACATCGACGATGTCAATGACGTCGACGACGACAGCGGTGATGATCATGACGACGAGATTGCCGACGACACCGTCAACTCAGTCCACCGTCGACGAGGTCCATCTCTCCGTCGACGGACTCGTCGGCGGTCCCGCCGCCGACGATCTCGTCGACGATTCAAAAGGTCCACATTTCTATAAAAAGACAGCAGATCACCCCAGAGATTACCTCGCCTCGCAGATTAACACTCTTAAAAACTTTGCTTTTCGAGGAGGAATAAGATGATGAGGATGGCCCTTATGGGGATGCTTAAAGCCCATCCCAACTTCAAGTGAAGTACCATGATTCAGACTCTGAGGACTACTATACGGAGGAATGCCAGTTTGTTCAGCAAGAGAGGCCTCAACAACAACGAGACATGGTGACAATGCCTTCTTCTCTCATAACGGACTTGCAGATGATGCTACAGGACTACAAAAGAAGGTTTCCGTCTCAAGCTTCGGACCAGCAAGCGCAGCTTCTTCCTCCTTCCATTCCTGTTACTCCTCCAGTTCCAGTAACACCTCATGTTTCCCGAGCTTCGGAGCCAGATCCAAAAGAAAGCCATGGGGAGGTTATTGCTATTCAGGATGATGATAACTCAACTGATAACGATCATCAGGTAGATTAAGCCCCTGACCCGGATAGAGATTGGGACGAGTATGTTATTCAGGATCCAGTCTCACCATTGATGGATCCTGCTACGTCTCCTCCAGCAGACATTGGAGATTTCCATAACCTTATGGGGAGAGCGTCCAAGAGATTTGGTCTTCCTATTACTACAGTACAGTCGGACTGTTTCCTTTACGACTTTAAGGAGCCTTACAGAAAATCTATCCGTTCATTTCCGATAGTTGAGCATGTGTGGTCGGAAGGTACTAAAGTAATGCAGAATCTAGCTACGGTCATTCCTGTTCTTCCCCGGCTGGAGAAAAAATATAATGCTCCAGAAAACAGTCCCGCTTGCCTGACTGTTCAACCAAAGCCGGATTCAGTTATTTCCCAGGTGGCGCAAGGAAAGCCCAAGAATCCGTTAGCGCCTCTGACGTCACCGCCGGAAAAAGAAGGGTGCTGGACAATGTGGGAAAAAGGTTCTCCTCAATGGCCAGCCTTCTAGTCCGAGCTACAAATGCTCTTGCAATCTTGGGTAGATATGATCGCCAGATGTGGTGCGATTTGTCCCCATTTGTTGACCAACTTCCGGATGGTGCAAAGGAAGAGGCCAAGAAAATTCTGGAAGAAGGAGAGCGTTCATCTTCAGAGGTGATAGATTGTGCTATGGACATAGCAACCACCGCTTTCCGAGCTCTTGCGGGATCAGCAGTTTTAAGAGGGCCGGCCTGGCTTCGGGCAACCTGGTTTCGCCAAGAAGTCCAAAATAAGATTTGGACTTACCTTACGATGGAGAAATACTTTTTGGTAAGCATATAGATGATGCCCTTCAAGACATCAAGAAGGACACGGATACGGCAAGATCTTTGGGGTCTTTGAATTACCGGAAGGTTCTTTTCAGGGGTGCAAGAGGAAGATGTTTTTCATCTTACAGAGGTGGCAACCAACAGCGCTACTCTTCGTACTCTCAGTCCTCTCAGTCGTACAAACCCCAATACTCACAGCGCCAGGGTCAATCGGCGTCTTTCTCTCGCCAACCATCAAGAGGACGACAGGGACGTCAGTGGAAAGATAAGTCTAAACGACAATAGAGGCTACATGGCTCTGTCTACTGTTCCTCCCCCTCTAGTAACATCAGTGGGGGGCAGGATATCAGAATATCTCCACAACTGGAAAATGATTACATCGGATCGGTGGGTCCTCAACATCGTCCAATTCGGCCACACACTAGAGTTTCAAGAATTTCCAATAGGCTGCATTATCTGTCTTTAAATTCTCTCTTAAGTGTCTGTGCAGTTCTGCATTCTTTGACAACTTATGAGATTATTTTTGATTGCTCCGGGGTCCGCGCACATTGGCGGGACTATTCACTAGATTATGACTATAACAGAGATACCCCTACTACAGAACTGGAGTTACAGGACAGAAACTACTCCTCCCCTTCACCTAACCCATGATTTACCACGTTTGCGCTTTATCCCCAGTTAGTATATAATAGTATTGTATACTTTTTCTAGATTGTCCTGAGCTTTCCATTACATCTGCTATTTTCATAAACTATTGTATACAAAGACAAGCCTTTGAGTTCTAATACAATTATCAATTTTTCATCAGTGGAATTAAGTCTTTGCAATGGTATTGACATACCTCCATTTCTTAAAATTATTGTTTGGCCTTCACTCATGTCTCTTTCACCAATGAAAAAGAGGCCAAGGGCCTCAGACAACCAGTATTCATCACATATCAAATCTGATGGATTTGTGAAAATAAAGTGGATATAAGGAGCACACCTAATTGAGTCTTGTTGTAAATGTTAGGGGTATTTTTTGTTTCCTCCAGCCACCACCTCCTGATACCGCCATCCAGAGGCCAGATCAAGAAACCGAGGAAACATCAATTAAACAGGTTAGCATATTCAGCCTGTTGAAATGCATTTGTGCAAATCTTAAAGATATCATGTTGGGCACTATGGCACTAATGCTTATCACACAAAGAGAGAGGTAGATTCCCATTTCGACCATCATCCTACACAGAAAAGGACCTTGGTTCCCTTGGTTCCTTTGTTACATTCTTCATTGTATGGACCTTCTAGGCTTTGCTGATGCACACAATTCAGAGCATAGAGACCTTTGCCTTGTGTATTAGCTTTGGTACACAATAAAAACTGTCCCAGACTATTCCCTTTGTCTTATCTATTTACATCTCAATGCTGTGGTGTGGTCAGTCTTTATCCACTGTTTCACTACTGCTCCCACAGTGCAGTCCAACCCTGATATATAAGGTTCCATCTGTCAGATGTAATTTTTCGTCTTTTTCTACACGTGGCCTTTCAGATACATTGTCATACTCTGAGCTGCTGTTCTATGATTTGTGGATATGTATTTGCTGTTCCATGAAGTCAGTTTCTGATAGATACATCTGCCGTGTGGATTCCTCACCTTGTGAATATCCCCTTGCGTCAGCAACATTCGGAAATTCTTTTTGTAGCCTCGCGCCAACGTGGATTCGGACGTCATAGAGACACGACATCGCTCGCGACTCGCTGACGTCACCGACGCCTATAACAGGCCCACGCCGGCGTGATGACATCAGTTCCCTTTTTTCCGCGTCGTCGACGCTAACGGTTTCGGAATACTCTGTAGCTTTACTGGTGACTTTGTTACTATTTTTCTTAGATTCTCCATTCTCTGCCCTTTTTCTTCGATTGTGATGTCGACAAAGAAAACAGGTTTTAAGCCTTGTAGAGAATGTGGAAAGATGATGTCCGTTACGGACCCACACCAAGACTGCATTTGGTGTCTGAGCTCTGACCACGACGTGGATGGGTGTTCATCGTGTCAGAAAATGAATCCGAAGGCTCTACGAGAAAGGGAGTCAAACTTCTTGTGGCTAAGCTGAAGGCGAGTAAAGTTAGAAGATCTTCAAAACACTCGAAGAGATCGAAGTCGAGGTCCAGGTCGAGATCTCGTGAGGCGTCGGTCTCGAAGTCTTCATCTGATCATGCTTCCGGCTCTCGTAGAAAACATAAGAAGAGGAGACATGAGTCCCGATGTCATTCGGATGATAGGTCTGGCTCAAGATCGAAATCTCCAAAGAAAATGAAGTCGAAGGTAATTCCTCCACAAGTGTCGGATCAGGAAGGTGAGGCCTCACCTTCGGAGTCGATAGTCCATTCTCCGACTCCGGTTCCGGATCCGACTCCGGCTCCGTCTCCATCTTCGAATCCGGAGGACGCCGATGGAGTTCCTGTTGAAGAGGAGACTTCGAATCCTGTTAATTTAACAGATTCTAATCTGCCTTGAGGTCAACCTGAGCATCCACCATTTCCAGCTCCAGGTCAGGACCCTTCTGCGTTTCTAAACGCGATGTATGGTGTTTTCTCAAGATCATGGCACCCCTCTGGAGCACCTTCGGGTCCCATGGGTCCAATGGCTTTTAATTTGGGTGTACCTCACTCATATGCTCCGGCACCTTTCATGCCATATATGCCAGCCCCGACCCCGCTGTGGCAGTACCAGGCTCCACCGAGGTCGACGCCGATATCGACGCCGGCTCGACCGAAGTTGACGACTCCGGCTCCGGCGTCGCCGGCTCCAAGCAAGTCTATGGAACATCCTTCCAAGCCTTCGGATTTGATTCCGACGTCGGCTCCGGCGCCGTCGGATTCGACATTGGATCCGGCTGCACTTCGAGTTAAACTGAGGTCTAGGAGAGAGGCTCAACGAGATTTTGTGAGTCTCATTCAGACTTGGAAGAAGGCGAGCTGGATGGGAATGATTTCGAGGACCTGGCAGAGGCGAGTGGTCTTGAATTTTCTCCAGAATGGGCTTTACCTTCGGGGTCTGATACACCCTCTAGAGATGTTCAGCCATACCACGTTGTTATGAAGAAGGCAGCAGGACTTTTAGGTTTGACTTTACCTACTGTCGAATTTAAGTCAAATTTACTGACAGGTTCTTCATCCTCCGAACTCAGCGGTGGAACCTTTACTACCATTTAATGATGCTTTAACAGAGCCCATTATGGAAGTATGGAAGAAACCTTTTTCTGCTCCTGCAGTTCAAAAAGTGTGGCTAGGAGGTATAGAGTGGCTCCTGAAGATCCTGCCTTCTTATCATCTCACCCTTCTCCTGAGAGCTTGGTGATTCAGGCTGCTTGTTCTAAGAAGTCGGTTGGTGCTTTTCCGCAGGTGCCTGGCGACAAAGAGGCCAGGAAACAGGATCAAGTCGCCAAAAAGACTTTTTCTTCTGCTAGTATGGCATTAAAATCATCTAATGCCACTTGCCTTATGGGTAGATATGTACATGCACTTATGGACTCTATGCGTTCATTGATCCCTAAGGTTCCGGAGGATAGCAGAAAAGACTTTGAGGAAGTTTTATCTGACTCTCAAGCGGCAGCCCGTCAGGTCATACAAAGCGGCCTCGATACTGCTGATTCGGTGGCAAGAATCATGGGCACAGCGGTTGCCACAAGGCGTTCGGCTTGGTTGAAGTCATCTGATTTTTCAGCTGATGTGCAGTCTGCTTTATTGGATTTGCCTTTCGATGGTGAAGGACTTTTTGGAAAGAAAGCAGACACGGCCTTGGAGAGATTCAAGGATAGCAGAGCAACCGCTAGATCTCTTGGCCTTCAGATCAGAGGTTCTACAACCAGGAAATTCAGAGGGTTTGGTCGCTCTTCCTTTCGTTCATATAGACAAGGTCAGCAGCAGCAGCAACAACAGCAGCAGCAGCAAAATACCTTGTATAGGTCATACAGGGGAAAGCAGAGAGCACGTCCTCGAGGACGTCAAGCCTCTTCCTCCTCCACCTCCTCCAACCCCCCAGCCACGGAAAAGAAGCCCTAGATCCGCCATTCAGGATCATGTGGGTCCGGTGGGGGGTCGGCTTACCCACTTTCTACGGGATTGGGAATCGGTTACATCAGATCTTTGGGTTCTCAATCTCGTAGAAAAGGGGTATGCCCTTCCCTTTCGGGAATTCCCTCCAAATTACCCTCCTTGTCAGGGATATTGCTCAGAGGAACACCTGTTACTCCTTCAGGAGGAAGTTCAAACTTTATTGAGAAAAGGTGCGATAGAGGTGGTTCCGGAGCAGGAAAGGGGTCAGGGATGCTACTCCCGGTATTTCCTGATACCCAAGAAGGATGGCAGGCTTCGTCCAATCCTGGATCTCAGGATCTTGAATTTTTATCTAAAGCAGGAGAAATTCAAGATGCTCACCCTTGCTCAGGTTCTTCAGGCTCTGCTGGAAGAAGACTGGATGGTGTCCCTCGACTTGCAGGATGCGTATTTTCATATCCCAATCCTGAAGTCGCACAAGAAGTATCTCCGTTTTACGGTGGGATCGCAGCACTATCAGTTTGCGGTCCTTCCGTTTGGTCTTACTACAGCACCTCGAGTCTTCACCAAGGTGATGGCAGTGATGGCGGCGCATCTCAGAAGATCAGGGATTCCTGTATTCCCTTATTTGGACGACTGGCTGATCAAGGCAGAGTCGTCAGAGAGAGTGCTCCATCATCTGCAGGAGACAACCCAGTTGTTGTACAGGTTGGGTTTTTCGATAAATGTACCCAAGTCTCACCTGGTGCCCTCCCAGCGCAACCTGTTCATAGGTGCTGTACTGGACACAACTGTATGTCGTGCATTCCCTCCCCTTCAAAGGATTCACGACATACAGGAAATGATTCCTTTATTTTACAATGGAGCGGTCGTTCCAGTCCTGAAGGTCCTTCGCCTGCTCGGTCTGATGGCTTCATGCATTCTGTTGGTCAACCATGCACGCTGGCACATGAGGGCGCTCCAGTGGTGCCTCCGCAGGCAGTGGTATCAGCACAACGGAGATCTCAGGGAGTCAGTGAGGATCTCCAGAGAAGCTGCGGCGGATCTGTCTTGGTGGGGCGTGGAAGGCAACCTGTCTCAGGGGAAGCCTTTTCAGCTGCCTCCTCCGGTGGCCACAGTGATAACGGATGCATCCACTCTAGGGTGGGGTGCTCATCTGGGGGATCTGGAGGTCAAAGGTCTTTGGTCTCCAGAGGAAAGGTTGCTTCACATCAACCTTCTAGAATTGCGGGCGATACGTTTGGCGCTCAAGGCCTTCCTCCCTTCCCTTCGCGGTTGTTCGGTTCAAGTCCTGACGGACAACACGACCGCGATGTGGTATATCAACAAACAGGGAGGAGTGGGGTCGCAGTGTCTCTGCAGAGAGGCTCTGCGTCTCTGGTCCTGGGTTCAGGACCATCAGATTTGTCTGATGGCAAATCATCTGGCCGGGGTTCTGAACGTTCGTGCAGACAGTCTCAGTCGGCAGTTCTCTGCCGACCACGAGTGGAGGCTTCACCCAGAGGTAGTTCACGACATCTTTCGGATGTGGGGGACTCCTCGGGTGGACCTGTTCGCCACTCGCGAGAATGCTCACTGCCTGTCGTTCTGCAGTCTCCAGTTTCCGATGCAAGGAGCTTTGGGGATGCGTTTCAGTTGAGTTGGAGAAATCAACTCCTTTACGCGTTTCCTCTCATACCTTTGATTCCTCGGGTTCTGAGGAAGATTCGCCAAGACCGGGCCCAAGTCATATTGGTCGCCCCGGACTGGCCAAGAAGGGTGTGGTATACAGATCTTCTCCACCTCTCCTCTCACCCGCCGCTCCATCTCCCTCTCAGGGCAGACCTCCTCTCTCAGATGGAGGGGCAGGTTCTACACCCCCACCTCCAGACATTACACCTTCATGCCTGGAGATTGAACGGGGCAACCTGAATTCCTTTTCCCTCCCGCCTGACGTTGTGGATGTCATCTTGTCAGCCAGGCGTGACTCCACTAAGTCCATTTATTTTTATAGATGGTCAAAATTTGTCATGTGGTGTGGGGAAAAGTCTATTGACCCTTTGAGAGCCCATTTGTCTGATGTTCTCCAGTTTGCCCTTTACCTGGTGCAACAGGGGCTTGCTGGTGCCACAGTGAAGGGCTATATTTCTGCCCTGTTGGCATTTCTCTGCTTGCCTGACCAGCCATCTCTTTTTAAGTCTCCTGTGGTTTTAAGATTTTTGAAGGGCCTCACAAATAAGTTCCCTCCTTCTCCTTTCATTGTGCCTCAGTGGGACTTAAATCTTGTCTTGACTTTTCTGATGGGTGCTCCCTTTGAGCCTCTTCACAAATGTCCCATGAGACTTCTTACTCTTAAAACAGTCTTCCTCGTTGCAATAACCTCGGCAAGGAGGGTAAGTGAGCTTCAAGCTCTTAGTTTCAAGCCCCCTTTCTTGACCATTCATGCTGATCGAATGGTTCTTAGGACCAGGGCTGCTTTTCTTCCTAAGGTGGTAACTCCTTTCCATTTAGGACAGTCCATTACCCTACCTACCTTCTATCCTCCCCCTCACCCTTCTAAGGAGGAAGAGAGACTACACCGTCTGGACCCCAAATGGGCAGTGTCTTTTTACTTGGACAGATCTAAAGACTTTCGTTTGGATGACCAGCTCTTCATTGGGTTTGCTGGCTGCAAGAAAGGAAGAGCGGTCCATAAAAGAACCTTGTCGAGATGGATCATCCTCTGCATTAAGATCTGCTACTCTTTGGCCGGTAAGGAACCTCCAGAGGGTATAAGGGCTCATTCAACTAGAGCTAAATCTTCGACCTCAGCATTGGCTAGAGGTGTGCCTGTTGAGGATATATGTAGAGCGGCAACTTGGTCTTCCCTCCACACTTTCGCGAAGCATTACTGCTTGGATTCCGAAGTGAGGAGGGACGGCCACTTTGCGCGTTCTGTCCTTCAGGATTTCCTGGTTTAGAAGAGTAGACACCCTCCTCCGGGAGTAGGGACTGCTGTGGGACTCTATGCACAAGGTGAGGAATCCACACGGCAGATGTATCTATCAGAAGAACAAGTTACTTACCTTCGGTAACGCTTTTTCTGGTAGATACAATATCTGCCTGTGGATTCCTCACTGACCCACCCGCCTCCCCGTTGTCCACTCTTCTATACCAGAGTTACTGTAATGTAATGTATATATATTTTGCTGTCATGGAAATGTTTCTATTGCTTTCCTGCATTTGCTTTACACTGTGTGTTTTGCCCTTACTATTGTGTACTGTGTATACTGTATACCTTTCTACTGTCATTGGTCCGTCCGTGTGCCTCGATGGCACGGAAAAAAGGGCGGAACTGATGTCATCACGCCGGCGTGGGCCTGTTATAGGCGTCGGTGACGTCAGCGGAGTCGCGAGCGATGTCGTGTCTCTATGACATCCGAGTCCACGTCGGCGCGAGGCTACAAAAAAAATTCCGAATGTTGCTGACGCAAGGGGATATTCACAAGGTGAGGAATCCACAGGCAGATATTGTATCTACCAGAAAAAGCGTTACCGAAGGTAAGTAACTTGTTCTTCAGGTATTTTGTCGCAGAAAAAACGGAGACTTCCATATTCATAGGCCCTCATTATGTGGAATGAGTTAATATTGCTGTTCAGTGCTCATACTTACACCTTCCGACCCATTTGGAGAGTCACAAAAATAAGTAACAGTACCATGAGTTAGTAATAGGATTCCCACACATTGTATTTAAGGTATTAACACAATTTGTAGCTTAGACTGGGGTGCACAAAACAGAAATAGTGTTTCGACAGGTTTTTATGACATTTGCATGAGTAGTGTGTTAACGTAAAAATGTAAAAGACAGGAGTGTATTCTACTGGAATATTTTAAGGTGACTAAATGAACGATCAAAGTGTGTAATGATTACTGTTTGGTTGATAAAAGAATTAGATTTTACATGTTGCAATGCTGTATTACTTTGTCATAAATGCAGTCTAAGCCCCTTACATCACACTTAACACTGCTTTTACGTGGATCTGGCCTTATCTAAATAAAGGTGTCACTGCAGTCATGTGTTTTATAGAGACTATGATTGCACTTGTGAAAACTCTACATTCATTTTCATAGTTTGTCATTCATAACAATTCTTTCTGACATTTTCTGTTGCCTTTAGAGTCCACCTCCTAGCGCAGTGGATGGTGAAAAGGGCACAAAAGACGCAGTAAGTAGTTTTATTCTCAGATATATACTGCTCTTATGATAACAGTCTAAAACGTTTCCAGTTCTTTGAAACTAAATTGCATCAGCTTAGACTTCCTAAAAGTAGAATTATTGTATAGAATTGTTCATATTGTTAAGTATTTCCAGTTAAAAAGAGACTCAATGTAATTCATGCTCATTTTCTTCCTCTTCGCATCCTAAAAGACGCTGACTACTTTAGCTCTTAATTCCAAATCTCTCTATCTCTACCTCTTTACTTGTCTATTTTATCATCGCATCCTTTTCTAGAAATCTGTTATTTTCAACAAAGATTTATATACTGTAGTATACAAAAAGTGATGGATAGAACGTTTGAACTAATTTCAGCTATTGTTAATTGCCCCAGGATTGGACTTTCATAGATACCCATGCTTTGTATCATTCCCCGGTACAAAAGGGGGTGGTGATGGACGGAGCATCAGAACCAATCAAACACTCACACCCAGTCGAAAGATCTGGGTTTGATCCATCACCGTTCTTTAGCCCACTCTGCCACCCCAGTTCAGACATGGCTATATGCAAATCAGTCTGACCCTGTGCCTCATGGGAACAGTCCAGCCCGAACTGCCAAGCCATGCCTTCCCTGGACCAGAAACAAGCTTCCAAAGACCGGTTTCTGGCATTGCAGCCGTCTTCAGCCCGGCTTGCTTGAACCCAGTGGCAAAGTGAGCAAGGGACTCACGTCTGAGCATACCCTGCCACACTTATTGCGGCCCAAGCGGTACAAAAGGGGGTGGTGATGGACAGAGCATCAGAACCAATCAAACACTCACACCCAGTCAAAAGATCTGGGTTTGATCCATCACCGTTCTTTAGCCCACTCTGCCACCCCAGTTCAGATATGGCTATATGCAAATCAGTCTGACCCTGTGCCTCATTGGAACAGTCCAGCCCGAACTGCCAAGCCATGCCTTCCCTGGACCAGAAACAAGCTTCCGAGGACCGGTTTCTGGCCTTGCAGCCGTCTTCAGCCCGGCTTGCTTGAATCCAGTGGCAAAGTGTGCAAGGGACTCACGTCTGAGCATACCCTGCCACACTTATTGCGGCCAATGCGGTACAAAAGGGGGTGGTGATGGACGGAGCATCAGACCAATCAAACACTCACACCCAGTCAAAAGATCTGGGTTTGATCCATCACCGTTCTTTAGCCCATTCTGCCACCCCAGTTCAGACATGGCTATATGCAAATCAGTCTGACCCTGTGCCTCATGGGAACAGTCAAGCCCGAACTGCCAAGCCATGCCTTCCCTGGACCGGAAACAAGCTTCCGAGGACCGGTTTCTGGCATTGCAGCCGTCTTCAGCCCGGCTTGCTTGAATCCAGTGGCAAAGTGAGCAAGGGACTCTCGTCTGAGCATACCCTGCCACACTTATTGCGGCCAAAGCGGTACAAAAGGGGGTGGTGATGGACGGAGCATCAGAACCAATCAAACACTCACACCCAGTCAAAAGATCTGGGTTTGATCCATCACCGTTCTTTAGCCCACTCTGCCACCCCAGTTCAGACATGGTTATATGCAAATCAGTCTGACCCTGTGCCTCATGGGAACAGTCCAGCCCGAACTGCCAAGCCATGCCTTCTCTGGACCGGAAACAAGCTTCCGAGGACCGGTTTCTGGCATTGCAGCCATCTTCAGCCCGGCTTGCTTGAATCCAGTGGCAAAGTGAGCAAGGGACTCACGTCTGAGCATACCCTGCCACACTTATTGCGGCCAAAGCGGTACAAAAGGGGGTGGTGATGGACGGAGCATCAGAACCAATCAAACACTCACACCCAGTCAAAAGATCTGGGTTTGATCCATCACTGTTCTTTAGCCCACTCTGCCACCCCAGTTCAGACATGGCTATAT
This sequence comes from Lissotriton helveticus, assembly GCF_964261635.1. Lineage (NCBI taxonomy): Eukaryota > Metazoa > Chordata > Amphibia > Caudata > Salamandridae > Lissotriton > Lissotriton helveticus. The sequence goes on along the minus strand of NC_136057.1, from coordinate 1,316,274,472 downwards.
GCAAATCAGTCTGACCCTGTGCCTCATGGGAACAGTCCAGCCCGAACTTCCAAGCCATGCCTTCCCTGGACCGGAAACAAACTTCCGAGGACCGGTTTCTGGCATTGCAGCCGTCTTCAGCCCGGCTTGCTTGAATCCAGTGGCAAAGTGAGCAAAGGACTTACGTCTGAGCATACCCTGCCACACTTATTGCGGCCAAAGCGGCTGATGAGGATTATGAATCGGAAACCGGTCCCAGGATGCTTGTTTACGGTCCATGGAAGACATGGCTTGGCAGTTCGGGCTGGACTGTTCCCATGAGGCACAGGGTCAGACTGATTTGCATATAGCCATGTCTGAAATGGGGTGGCTGAGTGGGCTAAAGAATGGTGATGGATTAAACCCAGATCAGTTGACTGGGGGTGAGTGTTTGATTTGCTCAAACGCTCAGTCCATCATCCCCTTTTGTATCGTTTTGTTCGCCCTAAGTGTGGCAGGGTATGCTCAGACGTGAGTCCCTTGCTCACTTGGCCACTGGATTCAAGATAGCCTGGCTGATGAGGATTATGAATCCGAAACCGGTCCCAGGATGCTTGTTCCGGTCCATGGAAGACATGGCTTGGCAGTTCGGGCTGGACTGTTCCCATGAGGCACAGGGTCAGACTGATTTGCATATAGCCATGTCTGAAATGGGGTGGCTGAGTGGGCTAAAGAATGGTGATTGATTAAACCCAGATCAGTTGACTGCGGGTGGGTGTTTGATTTTCTCAAACGCTCCGTCCATCATCCCATTTTGTATTGCTTTGTTCGCCCTAAGTGTGGCAGGGTATGCTCAGACGTGAGTCCCTTGCTCCCTTGGCCACTGGATTCAAGATAGCCTGGCTGATGAGGATTATGAATCCGAAACCGGTCCCAGGATGCTTGTTTCCGGTCCATGGAAGACATGGCTTGGCAGTTCGGGCTGGACTGTTCCCATGAGGCGCAGGGTCAGACTGATTTACATCTAGCCATGTCTGAAAGGGGGTGGCTGAGTGGGCTAAAGAATGGTGATGGATTAAACCCAGATCAGTTGACTGGGGGTGAGTGTTTGATTTGCTCAAACGCTCCGTCGATCATCCCCTTTTGTATCGCTTTGTTCGCCCTAAGTGTGGCAGGGTATGCTCAGACGTGAGTCCCTTGCCTACTTGGCCACTGGATTCAAGATAGCCTGGCTGATGAGGATTATGAATCCGAAACCGGTCCCAGGATGCTTGTTTCCGGTCCATGGAAGACATGGCTTGGCAATTCGGGCTGGACTGTTCCCATGAGGCACAGGGTCAGACTGATTTGCATATAGCCATGTCTGAAATGGGGTGGCTGAGTGGGCTAAAGAATGGTCATGGATTAAACCCAGATCAGTTGACTGGGGGTGAGTGTTTGATTTGCTCAAACGCTCCGTGCATCATCCCCTTTTGTATCGCTTTGTTCGCCCTAAGTGTGGCAGGGTATGCTCAGACGTGAGTCCCTTGCTCACTTGGCCACTGAATTCAAGATAGCCTGGCTGATGAGGATTATGAATCTGAAACCGGTCCCAGGATGCTTGTTTCCGGTCCATGGAAGACATGGCTTGGTAGTTCGGGCTGGACTGTTCCCATGAAGCACAGGGTCAGACTGATTTGCATATAGCCATGTCTGAAATGGGGTGGCTGAGTGGGCTAAAGAATGGTGATGGATTAAACCCAGATCAGTTGACTGGGGGTGAGTGTTTCATTTGCTCAAACGCTCCGTCCATCATCCCCTTTTGTATCGCTTTGTATCATTCCCCGTCATCGCAATTGGAGCCTCGGTAATAGAAAAATACCATAGCAGTAGGTACAAAAGTGAAAGACAGGCCTAGGCCTCATCTAATTTTGTAGCCTCTCCGCCTCTTTTTGTAAAAGAGACCAACAAATTTGCAACAACCAATCAGAGTAGCCTCACCCAATAGAACCCTCCTGAGAGAGCCTCAGATTTTCTACCGCACGTCGTGCTAAAGAAGTCTCCTCTGAGCTCTGCTCAGAATTCTCTTCAGTTTTGGAATTTTCTTCTTTTTTCTACTCTAATATGTCTGATAAAGAGAAGAAGGCATTATTCAGAGCTTGTGCTACCTGTTCTAAGAAGAGGCTTTACATTGAGGACAAGCATAAGGACTGTATCTACTGCTTGTACCCGGATCACAAGGCCACAGATTGTAAGATCTCTACAAAGACCTTGAGAGACCGGGAAGGCCGCTGGTTACCCTGGTTGCAGAAAATGAAGTCTTGTAAGGAGGTTATATCATCCGACAGTGAGGATTCTTCCTCAGCTTCATCCTCCAGGAGATCCAAGAAAAGGGGTAGGTCCTCCCCTTCAACATCTTCTGAGCCCCCTGTTAAGGCCCTGCAAGTGACCTCTGATAGGTCTGAGAGGCCTAGTCCCAAACAATCTCCTCACCGAGGTGTAAAGGAGAGGCTGAGACGGACTGAGGAGACGCAGTCATCAAAAATGGTATAGAAAACTTTTTCTATTGCTTCTCCACCATCTGATAAGGAGAAGGTATTCAAAAAACCTGCTACTGTCCCTCAGGAAGGAAGATCGGAAAAGAAATTTCGTCCTTCGAGGACGAAAATATCTGGTACGTCGACGACGACTTCCAAAATTACCTTGGGTTCTGTTACAGCTCCGTCGACAGGACCGTCGACGGCAGATTCGTCGACGGCGGCTGCAGTGATATCTTCGTCGTCATTTAAGGTTCCCTTCTCGTTGACGATGGTGCTTACTTCTTCAACGTCGACGATGATAACATCGAAGATAGCGTCGACGGCTACAACATCTACGATGTCAATGACGTCGACGACGACAGCGGTGATGATCATGACGACGAGATCGCCGACAACACCGTCAACTCAGTCCACCGTCGACGAGGTCCATCTCTCCGTCGACGGACTCGTCGGCGGTCCCGCCAACGACGATCTTGTCGACGATTCAAAAGGTCCACATTTCTATAAAAAGAAAGCAGATCATCCCAGAGATGACCTCGCCTCGCAGAGTAACACTCTTACCTCCAACTTTGCTTTTTGAGGAGGAATCAGATGATGAGGATGGCCCTTATGGGGATGCTTATAGCCCATCCCAACTTCAAGTGAAGTACCATGATTCAGACTCTGAGGACTACTATACGGAGGAACGCCAGTTTGTTCAGCAAGAGAGGCCTCAACAACAACGAGACATGGTGACAATGCCTTCTTCTCTCATAACGGACTTGCAGATGATGCTACAGGACTACAAAAGAAGGTTTCCGTCTCAAGCTTCGGACCAGCAAGCGCAGCTTCTTCCTCCTTCCATTCCTGTTACTCCTCCAGTTCCAGTAACATCTCATGTTTCCCGAGCTTCGGAGCCAGATCCAAAAGAAAGCCATGGGGAGGTTATTGCTATTCAGGATGATGATAACTCAACTGATAACGATCATCAGGTAGATCAAGCCCCTGACCCGGATAGAGATTGGGACGAGTATGTTATTCAGGATCCAGTCTCACCATTGATGGATCCTGCTACCTCTCCTCCAGCAGACATTGGAGGTTTCCATAACCCTATGGAGAGAGCGTCCAAGAGATTTGGTCTTCCTATTACTACAGTACAGTCGGACTGTTTCCTTTACGACCTTAAGGAGCCTTACAGAAAATCTATCCGTTCATTTCCGATAGTTGAGCATGTGTGGTCGGAAGGTACTAAAGTAATGCAGAATCTAGCTACGGTCATTCCTGTTCTTCCCTAGCTGGAGAAAAATATAAGGCTCCAGAAAACAGTCCCGCTTGCCTGACTGTTCAACCAAAGCCGGATTCAGTTATTTCCCAGGCGGCGCAAGGAAAGCCCAAGAATCTGTTAGCGCCTCTGACGTCACCGCCAGAAAAAGAAGGGAGAAGCCTGGACAATGTGGGAAAAAGGTTCTCCTCAATGGCCAGCCTTGTAGTCCGAGCTACAAATGCTCTTGCAATATTGGGTAGATATGATCGCCAGATGTGGTGCGATTTGTCCCCATTTGTTGACCAACTTCCGGATGGTGCAAAGGAAGAGGCCAAGAAAATTCTGGAAGAAGGAGAGCGTTCATCTTCAGAGGTGATAGATTGTGCTATGGACATAGCAACCTCCGCTTTCTGAGCTCTTGCGGGATCAGCAGTTTTAAGACGGCAGGGCTGGCTTCGGGCAACCTGGTTTCGCCAAGAAGTCCAAAATAAGATTTGGACTTACCTTACGATGGAGAAATACTTTTTGGTAAGCATATAGATGATGCCCTTCAAGACATCAAGAAGGACACGGATACGGCAAGATCTTTGGGGTCTTTGAATTACCGGAAGGTTCCTTTCAGGGGTGCAAGAGGAAGATGTTTTTCATCTTACAGAGGTGGCAACCAACAGCGCTACTCTTCGTACTCTCAGTCCTCTCAGTCGTCAATACTCACAGCGCCAGGGTCAATCGGCGTCTTTCTCTCGCCAACCATCAAGAGGACGACAGGGACGTCAGTGGAAAGATAAGTCTAAACGACAATAGAGGCTACATGGCTCTGTCTACTGTTCCTCCCCCTCTAGTAACATCAGTGGGGGGCAGGATATCAGAATATCTCCACAACTGGAAAATGATTACATCGGATCGGTGGGTCCTCAACATCGTACAATTCGGCCACACACTAGAGTTTCAAGAATTTCCAATAGGCTGCATTATCTGTCTTTAAATTCTCTCTTAAGTGTCTGTGCAGTTCTGCATTCTTTGACAACTTATGAGATTATTTTTGATTGCTCCGGGGTCCGCGCACATTGGCGGGACTATTCACTAGATTATGACTATAACAGAGATACCCCTACTACAGAACTGGAGTTACAGGACAGAAACTACTCCTTCTCCCCCTTCACCTAACCCATGATTTACCACGTTTGCGCTTTATCCCCAGTTGGTATATAATAGTATTGTATACTTTTTCTAGATTGTCCTGAGCTTTCCATGACATCTGCTATTTTCATAAACTATTATATACAAAGACAAGCCTTTGAGTTCTAATACAATTATCAATTTTTCATCAGTGGAATTAAGTCTTTGCAATGGTATTGACATACCTCCATTTCTTAAAATTATTGTTTGGCCTTCACTCATGTCTCTTTCACCAATGAAAAAGAGGTCAAGGGCCTCAGACAACCAGTATTCATCACATATCAAATCTGATGGATTTGTGAAAATAAAGTGGATATAAGGAGCACACCTAATTGAATCTTGTTGTAAATGTTAGGGGTATTTTTTGTTTCCTCCAGCCACAACCTCCTGATACCGCCATCCAGAGGCCAGATCAAGAAACCGAGGAAACATCAATTAAACAGGTTAGCATATTCAGCCTGTTGAAATGCATTTGTGCAAATCTTAAAGATATCATGTTGGGCACTATGGCACTAATGCTTATCACACAAAGAGAGAGGTAGATTCACATTTCGACCATCATCCTACACAGAAAAGGACCTTGGTTCCCTTGGTTCCTTTGTTACATTCTTCATTGTATGGACCTTCTAGGCTTTGCTGATGCACACAATTCAGAGCATAGAGACCTTTGCCTTGTGTATTAGCTTTGGTACACAATAAAAACTGTCCCAGACTATTCCCTTTGTCTTATCTATTTACATCTCAATGCTGTGGTGTGGTCAGTCTTTATCCACTGTTTCACTACTGCTCCCACAGTGCAGTCCAACCCTGATATATAAGGTTCCATCTGTCAGATGTAATTTTTCGTCTTTTTCTACATGTGGCCTTTAAGATACATTGTCATACTCTGAGCTCCTGTTCTATGATTTGTGGATATGTATTTGCTGTTCCATGAAGTCAGTTTCAGGTATTTTGTCGCAGAAAAAACGGAGACTTCCATATTCATAGGCCCTCATTATGTGGAATGAGTTAATATTGCTGTTCAGTGCTCATACTTACACCTTCCGACCCATTTGGAGAGTCACAAAAATAAGTAACAGTACCATGAGTTAGTAATAGGATTCCCACACATTGTATTTAAGGTATTAACACAATTTGTAGCTTAGACTGGGGTGCACAAAACAGAAATAGTGTTTCGACAGGTTTTTATGACATTTGCATGAGTAGTGTGTTAACGTAAAAATGTACAAGACAGGAGTGTATTCTACTGGAACATTTTAAGGTGACTAAATGAACGATCAAAGTGTGTAATGATTACTGTTTGGTTGATAAAAGAATTAGATTTTACATGTTGCAATGCTGTATTACTTTGTCATAAATGCAGTCTAAGCCCCTTACATCACACTTAACACTGCTTTTACGTGGATCTGGCCTTATCTAAATAAAGGTGTCACTGCAGTCATGTGTTTTATAGAGACTATGATTGCACTTGTGAAAACTCTACATTCATTTTCATAGTTTGTCATTCATAACAATTCTTTCTGACATTTTCTGTTGCCTTTAGAGTCCACCTCCTAGCGCAGTGGATGGTGAAAAGGGCACAAAAGACGCAGTAAGTAGTTTTATTCTCAGATATATACTGCTCTTATGATAACAGTCTAAAACGTTTCCCAGTTCTTTGAAACTAAATTGCATCAGTTTAGACTTCCTAAAAGTAGAATTATTGTATAGAATTGTTCATATTGTTAAGTATCTCCAGTTAAAAAGAGACTCAATGTAATTCATGCTCATTTTCTTCCTCTTCGCATCCTAAAAGACGCTGACTACTTTAGCTCTTAATTCCAAATCTCTCTATCTCTACCTCTTTACTTGTCTATTTTATCATTGCATCCTTTTCTAGAAATCTGTTATTTTCAACAAAGATTTATATACTGTAGTATACAAAAAGTGATGGATAGAACGTTTGAACTAATTTCAGCTATTGTTAATTGCCCCAGTATTGGACTTTCATAGATTCCCATGCTTTGTATCATTCCCCGGTACAAAAGGGGGTGGTGATGGAAGGAGCATCAGAACCAATCAAACACTCACACCCAGTCAAAAGATCTGGGTTTGATCCATCACCGTTCTTTAGCCCACTCTGCCACCCCAGTTCAGACATGGCTATATGCAAATCAGTCTGACCCTGTGCCTCATGGGAACAGTCCAGCCCGAACTGCCAAGCCATGCCTTCCCTGGACCGGAAACAAGCTTCTGAGGACCGGTTTCTGGCATTGCAGCCGTCTTCAGCCCGGCTTGCTTGAATCCAGTGGCAAAGTGAGCAAGGGACTCACGTCTGAGCATACCCTGCCACACTTATTGCGGCCCAAGCGGTACAAAAGGGGGTGGTGATGGACAGAGCATCAGAACCAATCAAACACTCACACCCAGTCAAAAGATCTGGGTTTGATCCATCACCGTTCTTTAGCCTACTCTGCCACCCCAGTTCAGACATGGCTATATGCAAATCAGTCTGACCCTGTGGCTCATTGGAAAAGTCCAGCCCGAACTGCCAAGCCATGCCTTCCCTGGACCGGAAACAAGCTTCCGAGGACCAGTTTCTGGCATTGCAGCCGTCTTCAGCCCGGCTTGCTTGAATCCAGTGGCAAAGTGAGCAAGGGACTCACGTCTGAGCATACCCTGCCACACTTATTGCGGCCAAAGCGGTACAAAAGGGGGTGGTGATAGACGGAACATCAGAACCAATCAAACACTCACACCCAGTCAAAAGATCTGGGTTTGATCCATCACCGTTCTTTAGCCCATTCTGCCACCCCAGTTCAGACATGGATATATGCAAATCAGTCTGACCCTGTGCCTCATGGGAACAGTCCAGCCCGAACTGCCAACCCATGCCTTCCCTGGACCGGAAACAAGCTTCCGAGGACCGGTTTCTGGCATTGCAGCCGTCTTCAGCCTGGCTTGCTTGAATCCAGTGGCAAAGTGAGCAAGGGACTCACGTCTGAGCATACCCTGCCACACTTATTGCGGCCAAAGCGGTACAAAAGGGGGTGGTGATGGACGGAGCATCAGAACCAATCAAACACTCACACCCAGTCAAAAGATCTGGGTTTGATCCATCACCGTTCTTTAGCCCACTCTGCCACCCCAGTTCAGACATGGCTATATGCAAATCAGTCTGACCCTGTGCCTCATGGGAACAGTCCAGCCCGAACTGCCAAGCCATGCCTTCCCTGGACCGGAAACAAGCTTCCGAGGACCAGTTTCTGGCATTGCAGCCGTCTTCAGCCCGGCTTGCTTAAATCCAGTGGCAAAGTGAGCAAGGGACTCACGTCTGAGCATACCCTGCCACACTTATTGCGGCCAAAGCGGTACAAAAGGGGGTGGTGATGGACGGAGCATCAGAACCAATCAAACACTCACACCCAGTCAAAAGATCTGGGTTTGATCCATCACCGTTCTTTAGCCCACTCTGCCAGCCCAGTTCAGACATGGCTATATGCAAATCAGTCTGACCCTGTGCCTCATGGGAACAGTCCAGCCCGAACTTCCAAGCCATGCCTTCCCTGGACCGGAAACAAGCTTCCGAGGACCGGTTTCTGGCATTGCAGCCGTCTTCATCCCGGCTTGCTTGAATCCAGTGGCAAAGTGAGCAAGGGACTCACGTCTGAGCATACCCTGCCACACTTATTGCGGCCAAAGCGGCTGATGAGGATTATGAATCCGAAACCGGTCCCAGGATGCTTGTTTCCGGTCCATGGAAGACATGGCTTGGCAGTTCGGGCTGGACTGTTCCCATGAGGCACAGGGTCAGACTGATTTACATATAGCCATGTATGAAATGGGGTGGCTGAGTGGGCTAAAGAATGGTGATGGATTAAACCCAGATCAGTTGACTGGGGGTGAGTGTTTGATTTGCTCAAACGCTCCGTCCATCATCCCCTTTTGTATCGCTTTGTTCGCCCTAAGTGTGGCAGGGTATGCTCAGACGTGAGTCCCTTGCTCACTTGGCCACTGGATTCAAGATAGCCTGGCTGATGAGGATTATGAATCCGAAACTGGTCCCAGGATGCTTTTTTTCCGGTTCATGGAAGACATGGCTTGGCAGTTCGGGCTGGACTGTTCCCATGAGGCACAGGGTCAGATTGATTTGCATATAGCCATGTCTGAAATTGGGTGGCTGAGTGGGCTAAAGAATGGTGATGGATTAAACCCAGATCAGTTGACTGGGGGTGAGTGTTTGATTTGCTCAAACGCTCCGTCCATCATCCCCTTTTGTATCGCTTTGTTCGCTCTAAGTGTGGCAGGGTATGCTCAGACGTGAGTCCCTTGCTCACTTGGCCACTGGATTCAAGATAGCCTGGCTGATGAGGATTATGAATACGAAACCGGTCCCAGGATGCTTGTTTCCAGTCCATGAAAGACATGGCTTGGCAGTTCGGGCTGGACTGTTCCCATGAGGGTCAGACTGATTTGCATATAGCCATGTCTGAAATGGGGTGGCTGAGTGGGCTAAAGAATGGTGATGGATTAAACCCATATCAGTTGACTGGGCGTGAGTGTTTGATTTGCTCAAACGCTCCGTCCATCATCCCCTTTTGTATCGCTTTGTTCGCCCTAAGTGTGGCAGGGTATGCTCAGACGTGAGTCCCTTGCTCACTTGGCCACTGGATTCAAGATAGCCTGGCTGATGAGGATTATGAATCCGAAACCGGTCCCAGGATGCTTGTTTCCGGTCCATGGAAGACATGGCTTGGTAGTTCGGGCTGGACTGTTCCCATGAGGGTCAGACTGATTTGCATATAGCCATGTCTGAAATGGGGTCGCTGAGTGGGCTAAAGAATGGTGATGGATAAAACCCAGATCAGTTGACTGGAGTGAGTGTTTGATTTGCTCAAACGCTCCGTCCATCATCCCCTTTTGTATCGCTTTGTTCGCCCTAAGAGTGGCAGGGTATGCTCAGACGTGAGTCCCTTGCTCACTTGGCCACTGGATTCAAGATAGCCTGGCTGATGAGGATTATGAATCCGAAACCGGTCCCAGGATGCTTGTTTCCGGTCCATGGACGACATGGCTTGGCAGTTCGGGCTGGACTGTTCCCATGATATTTACAACAAGGGGTGGTGAGGGACAGAGTCTCTGAATTAAGCAGAATACTCTCACCCAGTCAAAAGTTCAGGGCTAGATCCAACACCGTTTTTTAGCTCATTGCACCATCCCAGTTTCAGAACCTGGCTGTATGCAAATTAGTCTGTTCCTGTCCCAGTGCATGATGGGAACAGGGCAAACCAAACTACAAAAGCCAATTCTTACACTGGGAAGGAAACAAGCTTCAGGGGACCGGTTTCTGGCATTACAGCCGTCTTCGGCCCGGCTTGCTTGAATCCTGATGGTGCAATCAGCAAGGGACTCATGTCTGAGTATACCCTTCCACGCTTAGGGTGGACAAAAATATTTACAACAAGGAGTGGTGAGGGACAGAGTCTCTGAATTAAGCAGAATACTCTCACCCAGTCAAAAGATCAGGGCTAGATCCAACACCGTTTTTTAGCTCATTGCACCATCCCAGTTTCAGAACCTGGCTGTATGCAAATTAGTCTGTTCCTGTCCCAGTGCATGATGGGAACAGGGCAAACCAAACTACAAAAGCCAATTCTTACACTGGGAAGGAAACAAGCTTCCAGGGACCGGTTTCTGGCATTACAGCCGTCTTCGGCCCGGCTTGCTTGAATCCTGATGGTGCAATGAGCAAGGGACTCATGTCTGAGTATACCCTTCCACGCTTAGGGTGGACAAAAATATTTACAACAAGGGGTGGTGAGGGACAGAGTCTCTGAATTAAGCAGAATACTCTCACCCAGTCAAAAGATCAGGGCTAGATCCAACACCGTTTTTTAGCTCATTGCACCATCCCAGTTTCAGAACCTGGCTGTATGCAAATTAGTCTGTTCCTGTCCCAGTGCATGATGGGAACAGGGCAAACCAAACTACAAAAGCCAATTCTTACACTGGGAAGGAAACAAGCTTCCGGGGACCGGTTTCTGGCATTACAGCCTTCTTCGGCCCGGCTTGCTTGAATCCTGATGGTGCAATGAGCAAGGGACTCATGTCTGAGTATACCCTTCCACGCTTAGGGTGGACAAAAATATTTACAACAAGGGGTGGTGAGGGACAGAGTCTCTGAATTAAGCAGAATACTCTCACCCAGTCAAAAGATCAGGGCTAGATCCAACACCGTTTTTTAGCTCATTGCACCATCCCAGTTTCAGAACCTGGCTGTATGCAAATTAGTCTGTTCCTGTCCAGTGCATGATGGGAACAGGGCAAACCAAACTACAAAAGCCAATTCTTACACTGGGAAGGAAACAAGCTTCCGGGGACCGGTTTCTGGCATTACAGCCGTCTTCGGCCCGGCTTGCTTGAATCCTGATGGTGCAATGAGCAAGTGACTCATGTCTGAGTATACCCTTCCACGCTTAGGGTGGACAAAAATATTTACAACAAGGGGTGGTGAGGGACAGAGTCTCTGAATTAAGCAGAATACTCTCACCCAGTCAAAAGATCAGGGCTAGATCCAACACCGTTTTTTAGCTCATTGCACCATCCCAGTTTCAGAACCTGGCTGTATGCAAATTAGTCTGTTCCTGTCCCAGTGCATGATGGGAACAGGGCAAACCAAACTACAAAAGCCAATTCTTACACTGGGAAGGAAACAAGCTTCCGGGGACCGGTTTCTGGCATTACAGCCGTCTTCGGCCCGGCTTGCTTGAATCCTGATGGTGCAATGAGCAAGGGACTCATGTCTGAGTATACCCTTCCACGCTTAGGGTGGACAAAAATATTTACAACAAGGGGTGGTGAGGGACAGAGTCTCTGAATTAAGCAGAATACTCTCACCCAGTCAAAAGATCAGGGCTAGATCCAACACCGTTTTTTAGCTCATTGCACCATCCCAGTTTCAGAACCTGGCTGTATGCAAATTAGTCTGTTCCTGTCCCAGTGCATGATGGGAACAGGGCAAACCAAACTACAAAAGCCAATTCTTACACTGGGAAGGAAACAAGCTTCCGGGGACCGGTTTCTGGCATTACAGCCGTCTTCGGCCCGGCTTGCTTTAATCCTGATGGTGCAATGAGCAAGGGACTCATGTCTGAGTATACCCTTCCACGCTTAGGGTGGACAAAAATATTTACAACAAGGGGTGGTGAGGGACAGAGTCTCTGAATTAAGCAGAATACTCTCACCCAGTCAAAAGATCAGGGCTAGATCCAACACCGTTTTTTAGCTCATTGCACCATCCCAGTTTCAGAACCTGGCTGTATGCAAATTAGTCTGTTCCTGTCCCAGTGCATGATGGGAACAGGGCAAACCAAACTACAAAAGCCAATTCTTACACTGGGAAGGAAACAAGCTTCCGGGGACCGGTTTCTGGCATTACAGCCGTCTTCGGCCCGGCTTGCTTGAATCCTGATGGTGCAATGAGCAAGGGACTCATGTCTGAGTATACCCTTCCACGCTTAGGGTGGACAAAAATATTTACAACAAGGGGTGGTGAGGGACAGAGTCTCTGAATTAAGCAGAATACTCTCACCCAGTCAAAAGCTGGAAGCTTGTTTCCTTCCCAGTGTAAGAATTGGCTTTTGTAGTCTGCTCTGCCCTGTTCCCATGATGCACTGGGCCAGGGACAGACTAATTTGCATACAGCCAGGTTCTGAAACTGGGATGGTGCAATGAGCTAAAAAACGGTGTTGGATCTAGCCCTGATCTCTTGACTGGGTGAGAGTACTCTGCTTAATTCAGAGACTCTGTCCATCACCACCCCTTGTTGTAAATAATTTTGTCCACCCTAAGCGTGGAAGGGTATACTCAGATGTGAGTCCCTTGCTCATTGCACCATCAGGATTCAAGCAAGCCGGGCCGAAGACGGCTGAAATGCCAGAAACCGGTCCCCGGAAGCTTGTTTCCTTCCCAGTGTAAGAATTGGCTTTTGTAGTCTGGTCTGCCCTGTTCCCATGATGCACTGGGCCAGGGACAGACTAATTTGCATACAGCCAGGTTCTGAAACTGGGATGGTGCAATGAGCTAAAAAACGGTGTTGGATCTAGCCCTGATCTCTTGACTGGGTGAGAGTACTCTGCTTAATTTAGAGACTCTGTCCATCACCACCCCTTGTTGTAAATAATTTTGTCCACCCTAAGCGTGGAAGGGTATACTCAGATGTGAGTCCCTTGCTCATTGCACCATCAGGATTCAAGCAAGCCGGGCCGAAGACAACTGAAATGCCAGAAACCAGTCCCCGGAAGCTTGTTTCCTTCCCAGTGTAAGAATTGGCTTTTGTAGTCTGGTCTGCCCTGTTCCCATGATGCACTGGGCCAGGGACAGACTAATTTGCATACAGCCAGGTTCTGAAACTGGGATGGTGCAATGAGCTAAAAAACGGTGTTGGATCTAGCCCTGATCTCTTGACTGGGTGAGAGTACTCTGCTTAATTCAGAGACTCTGTCCATCACCACCCCTTGTTGTAAATAATTTTGTCCACCCTAAGCGTGGAAGGGTATACTCAGATGTGAGTCCCTTGCTCATTGCACCATCAGGATTCAAGCAAGCCGGGCCGAAGACGGCTGAAATGCCAGAAACCGGTCCCCGGAAGCTTGTTTCCTTCCCAGTGTAAGAATTGGCTTTTGTAGTCTGGTCTGCCCTGTTCCCATGATGCACTGGGCCAGGGACAGACTAATTTGCATACAGCCAGGTTCTGAAACTGGGATGGTGCAATGAGCTAAAAAACGGTGTTGGATCTAGCCCTGATCTCTTGACTGGGTGAGAGTACTCTGCTTAATTTAGAGACTCTGTCCATCACCACCCCTTGTTGTAAATAATTTTGTCCACCCTAAGCGTGGAAGGGTATACTCAGATGTGAGTCCCTTGCTCATTGCACCATCAGGATTCAAGCAAGCCGGGCCGAAGACAACTGAAATGCCAGAAACCAGTCCCCGGAAGCTTGTTTCCTTCCCAGTGTAAGAATTGGCTTTTGTAGTCTGGTCTGCCCTGTTCCCATGATGCACTGGGCCAGGGACAGACTAATTTGCATACAGCCAGGTTCTGAAACTGGGATGGTGCAATGAGCTAAAAAACGGTGTTGGATCTAGCCCTGATCTCTTGACTGGGTGAGAGTACTCTGCTTAATTCAGAGACTCTGTCCATCACCACCCCTTGTTGTAAATAATTTTGTCCACCCTAAGCGTGGAAGGGTATACTCAGATGTGAGTCCCTTGCTCATTGCACCATCAGGATTCAAGCAAGCCGGGCCGAAGACGGCTGAAATGCCAGAAACCGGTCCCCGGAAGCTTGTTTCCTTCCCAGTGTAAGAATTGGCTTTTGTAGTCTGGTCTGCCCTGTTCCCATGATGCACTGGGCCAGGGACAGACTAATTTGCATACAGCCAGGTTCTGAAACTGGGATGGTGCAATGAGCTAAAAAACGGTGTTGGATCTAGCCCTGATCTCTGACTGGGTGAGAGTACTCTGCTTAATTCAGAGACTCTGTCCATCACCACCCCTTGTTGTAAATAATTTTGTCCACCCTAAGCGTGGAAGGGTATACTCAGATGTGAGTCCCTTGCTCATTGCACCATCAGGATTCAAGCAAGCCGGGCCGAAGACGGCTGAAATGCCAGAAACCGGTCCCCGGAAGCTTGTTTCCTTCCCAGTGTAAGAATTGGCTTTTGTAGTCTGGTCTGCCCTGTTCCCATGATGCACTGGGCCAGGGACAGACTAATTTGCATACAGCCAGGTTCTGAAACTGGGATGGTGCAATGAGCTAAAAAACGGTGTTGGATCTAGCCCTGATCTCTTGACTGGGTGAGAGTACTCTGCTTAATTCAGAGACTCTGTCCATCACCACCCCTTGTTGTAAATAATTTTGTCCACCCTAAGCGTGGAAGGGTATACTCAGATGTGAGTCCCTTGCTCATTGCACCATCAGGATTCAAGCAAGCCGGGCCGAAGACGGCTGAAATGCCAGAAACCGGTCCCCGGAAGCTTGTTTCCTTCCCAGTGTAAGAATTGGCTTTTGTAGTCTGGTCTGCCCTGTTCCCATGATGCACTGGGCCAGGGACAGACTAATTTGCATACAGCCAGGTTCTGAAACTGGGATGGTGCAATGAGCTAAAAAACGGTGTTGGATCTAGCCCTGATCTCTTGACTGGGTGAGAGTACTCTGCTTAATTCAGAGACTCTGTCCATCACCACCCCTTGTTGTAAATAATTTTGTCCACCCTAAGCGTGGAAGGGTATACTCAGATGTGAGTCCCTTGCTCATTGCACCATCAGGATTCAAGCAAGCCGGGCCGAAGACGGCTGAAATGCCAGAAACCGGTCCCCGGAAGCTTGTTTCCTTCCCAGTGTAAGAATTGGCTTTTGTAGTCTGGTCTGCCCTGTTCCCATGATGCACTGGGCCAGGGACAGACTAATTTGCATACAGCCAGGTTCTGAAACTGGGATGGTGCAATGAGCTAAAAAACGGTGTTGGATCTAGCCCTGATCTCTTGACTGGGTGAGAGTACTCTGCTTAATTCAGAGACTCTGTCCATCACCACCCCTTGTTGTAAATAATTTTGTCCACCCTAAGCGTGGAAGGTTATACTCAGATGTGAGTCCCTTGCTCATTGCACCATCAGGATTCAAGCAAGCCGGGCCGAAGACGGCTGAAATGCCAGAAACCGGTCCCCGGAAGCTTGTTTCCTTCCCAGTGTAAGAATTGGCTTTTGTAGTCTGGTCTGCCCTGTTCCCATGATGCACTGGGCCAGGGACAGACTAATTTGCATACAGCCAGGTTCTGAAACTGGGATGGTGCAATGAGCTAAAAAACGGTGTTGGATCTAGCCCTGATCTCTTGACTGGGTGAGAGTACTCTGCTTAATTCAGAGACTCTGTCCATCACCACCCCTTGTTGTAAATTATTTTGTCCACCCTAAGCGTGGAAGGGTATACTCAGATGTGAGTCCCTTGCTCATTGCACCATCAGGATTCAAGCAAGCCGGGCCGAAGACGGCTGAAATGCCAGAAACCGGTCCCCGGAAGCTTGTTTCCTTCCCAGTGTAAGAATTGGCTTTTGTAGTCTGGTCTGCCCTGTTCCCATGATGCACTGGGCCAGGGACAGACTAATTTGCATACAGCCAGGTGCTGAAACTGGGATGGTGCAATGAGCTAAAAAACGGTGTTGGATCTAGCCCTGATCTCTTGACTGGGTGAGAGTACTCTGCTTAATTCAGAGACTCTGTCCATCACCACCCCTTGTTGTAAATAAGGACTGTTCCCATGAGGCACAGGGTCAGACTGATTTGCATATAGCCATGTCTGGAATGGGGTGACTGAGTGGGCTAAAGAATGGTGATGGATTAAACCCAGAACAGTTGACTGGGGGTGAGTGTTTGATTTGCTCAAACGCTCCGTCCATCATCCCCTTTTGTATCGCTTTGTTCGCCCTAAGTGTGGCAGGGTATGCTCAGACGTGAGTCCCTTGCTCACTTGGCCACTGGATTCAAGATAGCCTGGCTGATGAGGATTATGAATCCGAAACCGGTCCCAGGATGCTTGTTTCCGGTCCATGGAAGACATGGCTTGGCAGTTCGGGCTGGACTGTTCCCATGAGGCGCAGGGTCAGACTGATTTGCATATAGCCATGTCTGAAATGGGGTGGCTGAGTGGGCTAAAGAATGGTGATGGATTAAACCCATATCAGTTGACTGGGCGTGAGTGTTTGATTTGCTCAAACGCTCCGTCCATCATCCCCTTTTGTATCGCTTTGTTCGCCCTAAGTGTGGCAGGGTATGCTCAGACGTGAGTCCCTTGCTCACTTGGCCACTGGATTCAAGATAGCCTTGCTGATGAGGATTATGAATCTGAAACCGGTCCCAGGATGCTTGTTTCCGGTCCATGGAAGACATGGCTTCGCAGTTCGGGCTGGACTGTTCCCATGAGCCACAGGGTCAGACTGATTTGCATATAGCCATGTCTGAAATGGGGTGGCTGAGTGGGCTAAAGAATGGTAATGGATTAAACCCAGATCAGTTGACTGGGGGTGAGTGTTTGATTTGCTCAAACGCTCCGTCCATCATCCCCTTTTGTATCGCTTTGTTCGCTCTAAGTGTGGCAGGGTATGCTCAGACGTGAGTTCCTTGCTCACTTGGCCACTGGATTCAAGATAGCCTGGCTGATGAGGATTATGATTCCGAAACCGGTCCCAGGATGCTTGTTTCCTGTCCATGGAAGACACGGCTTGGCAGTTCGGGCTGGACTGTTCCCATGAGCCACAGGGTCAGACTGATTTGCATATAGCCATGTCTGAAATGGGGTGGCTGAGTGGGCTAAAGAATGGTGATGGATTAAACCCAGATCAGTTGACTGGGGGTGAGTGTTTTATTTGCTCAAACGCTCCGTCCATCATCCCCTTTTGTATCTCTTTGTTCGCCCTAAGTGTGGCAGGGTATGCTCAGACGTGAGTCCCTTGCTCACTTGGCCAATGGATTCAAGATAGCCTGGCTGATGAGGATTATGAATCCAAAACCGGTCCCAGGATGCTTGTTTCCGGTCCATGGAAGACATGGCTTGGCAGTTCGGGCTGGACTGTTCCCATGAGGCACAGGGTCAGACTGATTTGCATATAGCCATGTCTGAAATGGGGTGGCTGAGTGGGCTAAAGAATGGTGATGGATTAAACCCAGATCAGTTGACTGGGGGTGAGTGTTTGATTTGCTCAAACGCTCCGTGCATCATCCCCTTTTGTATCGCTTTGTTCGCCCTAAGTGTGGCAGGGTATGCTCAGACGTGAGTCCCTTGCTCACTTGGCCACTGGATTCAAGATAGCCTGGCTGATGAGGATTATGAATCCGAAACCGGTCCCAGGATGCTTGTTTCCGGTCCATGGAAGACATGGCTTGGCAGTTCGGGCTGGACTGTTCCCATGAGGCACAGGGTCAGACTGATTTGCATTTAGCCATGTCTGAAATGGGGTGGCTGAGTGGGCTAAAGAATGGTGATGGATTAAACCCAGATCAGTTGACTGGGGGTGAGTGTTTGATTTGCTCAAACGCTCCGTCCATCATCCCCTTTTGTATCGCTTTGTATCATTCCCCGTCATCGGAATTGGAGCCTCGGTAATAGAAAAATACCATAGCAGTAGGTACAAAAGTGAAAGACAGGCCTAGGCCTCATCTAATTTTGTAGCCTCTCCGCCTCTTTTTGTAAAAGAGACCAACAAATTTGCAACAACCAATCAGAGTAGCCTCACCCAATAGAACCCTCCTGAGAGAGCCTCAGAGCCTCAGATTTTCTACCGCACGTCGTGCTAAAGAAGTCTCCTCTGAGCTCTGCTCAGATTTCTCTTCAGTTTTGGAATTTTCTTCTTTTTTCTACTCTAATATGTCTGATAAAGAGAAGAAGGCATTATTCAGAGCTTGTGCTACCTGTTCTAAGAAGAGGCTTTACATTGAGGACAAGCATAAGAACTGTATCTACTGCTTGTACCCGGATCACAAGGCCACAGATTGTAAGATCTGCAGGACTTTCTCTACAAAGACCTTGAGAGACCGGGAAGGCCGCTGGTTACCCTGGTTGCAGAAAATGAAGTCTTGTAAGGAGGTTATATCATCCGACAGTGAGGATTCTTCCTCAGCTTCATC
The DNA here is from genome assembly GCF_964261635.1 of Lissotriton helveticus. NCBI lineage: Eukaryota > Metazoa > Chordata > Amphibia > Caudata > Salamandridae > Lissotriton > Lissotriton helveticus. The sequence goes on along the minus strand of NC_136057.1, from coordinate 1,316,255,916 downwards.
CTCCAGGAGATCCAAGAAAAGGGGTAGGTCCTCCCCTTCAACATCTTCTGAGCCCCCTGTTAAGGCCCTGCAAGTGACCTCTGATAGGTCTGAGAGGCCTAGTCCCAAACAATCTCCTCACCGAGGTGTAAAGGAGAGGCTGAGACGGACTGAGGAGACGCAGTCATCAAAAATGGTATAGAAAACTCCTTCTATTGCTTCTCCACCATCTGATAAGGAGAAGGTATTCAAAAAACCTGCTACTGTCCCTCAGGAAGGAAGATCGGAAAAGAAATGTCGTCCTTCGAGGACGAAAATATCTGGTACGTCGACGACGACTTCCAAAATTACCTTGGGTTCTGTTACAGCTCCGTTGACAGGACCGTCGACGGCAGCTTCGTCGACGGCGGCTGCAGTGATATCTTCGTCGTCATTTAAGGTTCCCTTCTCGTCGACGATGGTGCTTACTTCTTCAACGTCGACGATGATAACATCAAAGATAGCGTCGACGGCTACAACATCGACGATGTCAATGACGTCGACGACGACAGCGGTGATGATCATGACGACGAGATCGCCGACAACACCGTCAACTCAGTCCACCGTCGACGAGGTCCATCTCTCCGTCGACGGACTCGTCGGCGGTCCCGCCGCCGACGATCTCGTCGACGATTCAAAAGGTCCACATTTCTATAAAAAGACAGCAGATCACCCCAGAGATTACCTCGCCTCGCAGAGTAACACTCTTACCTGCAACTTTGCTTTTCGAGGAGGAATCAGATGATGAGGATGGCCCTTATGGGGATGCTTATAGCCCATCCCAACTTCAAGTGCAGTACCATGATTCAGACTCTGAGGACTACTATACGGAGGAACGCCAGTTTGTTCAGCAAGAGAGGCCTCAACAACAACGAGACATGGTGACAATGCCTTCTTCTCTCATAACGGACTTGCAGATGATGCTACAGGACTACAAAAGAAGGTTTCCGTCTCAAGCTTCGGACCAGCAAGCGCAGCTTCTTCCTCCTTCCATTCCTGTTACTCCTCCAGTTCCAGTAACATCTCATGTTTCCCGAGCTTCGGAGCCAGATCCAAAAGAAAGCCATGGGGAGGTTATTGCTATTCAGGATGATGATAACTCAACTGATAACGATCATCAGGTAGATCAAGCCCCTGACCCGGATAGAGATTGGGACGCGTATGTTATTCAGGATCCAGTCTCACCATTGATGGATCCTGCTACGTCTCCTCCAGCAGACATTGGAGGTTTCAATAACCCTATGGAGAGAGCGTCCAAGAGATTTGGTCTTCCTATTACTACAGTACAGTCGGACTGTTTCCTTTACGACTTTAAGGAGCCTTACAGAAAATCTATCCGTTTAATTCCGATAGTTGAGCATGTGTGGTCGGAAGGTACTAAAGTAATGCAGAATCTAGCTACGGTCATTCCTGTTCTTCCCCGGCTGGAAAAAAAATATAAGGCTCCAGAAAACAGTCCCGCTTGCCTGACTGCTCAACCAAAGCCGGATTCAGTTATTTCCCAGGTGGCGCAAGGAAAGCCCAAGAATCCGTTAGCGCCTCTGACGTCACCGCCGGAAAAAGAAGGGAGAAGCCTGGACAATGTGGGAAAAAGGTTCTCCTCAATGGCCAGCCTTCTAGTCCGAGCTACAAATGCTCTTGCAATCTTGGGTAGATATGATCGCCAGATGTGGTGCGATTTGTCCCCATTTGTTGACCAACTTCCGGATGGTGCAAAGGAAGAGGCCAAGAAAATTCTGGAAGAAGGAGAGCGTTCATCTTCAGAGGTGATAGATTGTGCTATGGACATAGCAACCACCGCTTTCCGAGCTCTTGCGGGATCAGCAGTTTTAAGACGGCAGGGCTGGCTTCGGGCAACCTGGTTTCGCCAAGAAGTCCAAAATAAGATTTGGACTTACCTTACGATGGAGAAATACTTTTTTGTAAGCATATAGATGATGCCCTTCAAGACATCAAGAAGGACACGGATACGGCAAGATCTTTGGGGTCTTTGAATTACCGGAAGGTTCCTTTCAGGGGTGCAAGAGGAAGATGTTTTTCATCTTACAGAGGTGGCAACCAACAGCGCTACTCTTCGTACTCTCAGTCCTCTCAGTCGTACAAACCTCAATACTCACAGCGCTAGGGTCAATCGGCGTCTTTCTCTCCCCAACCATCAAGAGGACGACAGGGACGTCAGTGGAAAGATAAGTCTAAACGACAATAGAGGCTACATGGCTCTGTCTACTGTTCCTCCCCCTCTAGTAACATCAGTGGGGGGCAGGATATCAGAATATCTCCACAACTGGAAAATGATTACATTGGATCGGTGGGTCCTCAACATCGTACAATTCGGCCACACACTAGAGTTTCAAGAATTTCCAATAGGCTGCATTATCTGTCTTTAAATTCTCTCTTACGTGTCTGTGCAGTTCTGCATTCTTTGACAACCTATGAGATTATTTTTGATTGCTCCGGGGTCTGCGCACATTGGCGGGACTATTCTCTAGATTATGACTATAACAGAGATACCTCTACTACAGAACTGGAGTTACAGGACAGAAACTACTCCTTCTCCCCTTCACCTAACCCATAATTTACCACGTTTGCGCTTTATCCCCAGTTGGTATATAATAGTATTGTATACTTTTTCTAGATTGTCCTGAGCTTTCCATGACATCTGCTATTTTGATAAACTATTATATACAAAGACAAGCCTTTGAGTTCTAATACAATTATCAATTTTTCATCAGTGGAATTAAGTCTTTGCAATGGTATTGACATACCTCCATTTCTTAAAATTATTGTTTGGCCTTCACTCATGTCTCTTTCACCAATGAAAAAGAGGTCAAGGGCCTCAGACAACCAGTATTCATCACATATCAAATCTGATGGATTTGTGAAAATAAAGTGGATATAAGGAGCACACCTAATTGAGTCTTGTTGTAAATGTTAGGGGTATTTTTTGTTTCCTCCAGCCACCACCTCCTGATACCGCCATCCAGAGGCCAGATCAAGAAACCGAGGAAACATCAATTAAACAGGTTAGCATATTCAGCCTGTTGAAATGCATTTGTGCAAATCTTAAAGATATCATGTTGGGCACTATGGCACTAATGCTTATCACACAAAGAGAGAGGTAGATTCACATTTCGACCATCATCCTACACAGAAAAGGACCTTGGTTCCCTTGGTTCCCTTGGTTCCTTTGTTACATTCTTCATTGTATGGACCTTCTAGGCTTTGCTGATGCACACAATTCAGAGCATAGAGACCTTTGCCTTGTGTATTAGCTTTGGTACACAATAAAAACTGTCCCAGACTATTCCCTTTGTCTTATCTATTTACATCTCAATGCTGTGGTGTGGTCAGTCTTTATCCACTGTTTCACTACTGCTCCCACATTGCAGTCCAACCCTGATATATAAGGTACCATCTGTCAGATGTAATTTTTCGTCTTTTTCTACATGTGGCCTTTCAGATACATTGTCATACTCTGAGCTCCTGTTCTATGATTTGTGGATATGTATTTGCTGTTCCATGAAGTCAGTTTCAGGTATTTTGTCGCAGAAAAAACGGAGACTTCCCTATTCATAGGCCCTCATTATGTGGAATGAGTTAATATTGCTGTTCAGTGCTCATACTTACACCTTTCGACCCATTTGGAGAGTCACAAAAATAAGTAACAGTACCATGAGTTAGTAATAGGATTCCCACACATTGTATTTAAGGTATTAACACAATTTGTAGCTTAGACTGGGGTGCACAAAACAGAAATAGTGTTTCGACAGGTTTTTATGACATTTGCATGAGTAGTGTGTTAACGTAAAAATGTACAAGACAGGAGTGTATTCTACTGGAACATTTTAAGGTGACTAAATGAACGATCAAAGTGTGTAATGATTACTGTTTGGTTGATAAAAGAATTAGATTTTACATGTTGCAATGCTGTATTACTTTGTCATAAATGCAGTCTAAGCACCTTACATCACACTTAACACTGCTTTTACGTGGATCTTGCCTTATCTAAATAAAGTTGTCACTGCAGTCATGTGTTTTATAGAGACTATGATTGCACTTGTGAAAACCCTACATTCATTTTCATAGTTTGTCATTCATAACAATTCTTTCTGACATTTTCTGTTGCCTTTAGAGTCCACCTCCTAGCGCAGTGGATGGTGAAAAGGACACAAAAGACGCAGTAAGTAGTTTTATTCTCAGATATATACTGCTCTTATGATAACAGGCTAAAACGTTTCCCAGTTCTTTGAAACTAAATTGCATCAGCTTAGACTTCCTAAAAGTACAATTATTGTATGGAATTGTTCATATTGTTAAGTATCTCCAGTTAAAAAGAGACTCAATGTAATTCATGCTCATTTTCTTCCTCTTCGCATCCTAAAAGACGCTGACTACTTTAGCTCTTAATTCCAAATATCTCTATCTCTACCTCTTTACTTGTCTATTTTATCATTGCATCCTTTTCTAGAAATCTGTTATTTTCAACAAAGATTTATATACTGTAGTATACAAAAAGTGATGGATAGAACGTTTGAACTAATTTCAGCTATTGTTAATTGCCCCAGTATTGGACTTTCATAGATTGCCATGCTTTGTATCATTCCCCGGTACAAAAGGGGGTGGTGATGGACGGAGCATCAGAACCAATCAAACACTCACACCCAGTCAAAAGATCTGGGTTTGATCCATCACCGTTCTTTAGCCCACTCTGCCACCCCAGTTCAGACATGGCTATATGCAAATCAGTCCAGCCCAAACTGCCAAGCCATGCCTTCCCTGGACCGGAAACAAGCTACCGAGGACCGGTTTCGGATTCATAATCCTCATCAGCCAGGCTATCTTGAATCCAGTGGCCAAGTGAGCAAGGGACTCACGTCTGAGAATACCCTGCCACACTTAGGGCGAACAAAGCGATACAAAAGGGGATGATGCACGGAAGCTTGTTTCCTTCCCAGTGTAAGAATTGGCTTTTGTAGTTTGGTTTGCCCTGTTCCCATCATGCACTGGGACAGGAACAGACTAATTTGCATACAGCCAGGTTCTGAAACTGGGATGGTGCAATGAGCTAAAAAACGGTGTTGGATCTAGCCCTGATCTCTTGACTGGGTGAGAGTATTCTGCTTAATTCAGAGACTCTGTCCCTCACCACCCCTTGTTGTAAATAATTTTGTCCACCCTAAGCGTGGAAGGGTATACTCAGACATGAGTCCCTTGCTCATTGCACCATCAGGATTCAAGCAAGCCGGGCCGAAGACGGCGGTATTGCCAGAAACCGGTCCCCGGAAGCTTGTTTCCTTCCCAGTGTAAGAATTGGCTTTTGTAGTTTGGTTTGCCCTGTTCCCATCATGCACTGGGACAGGAACAGACTAATTTGCATACAGCCAGGTTCTGAAACTGGGATGGTGCAATGAGCTAAAAAACGGTGTTGGATCTAGCCCTGATCTCTTGACTGGGTGAGAGTATTCTGCTTAATTCAGAGACTCTGTCCCTCACCACCCCTTGTTGTAAATAATTTTGTCCACCCTAAGCGTGGAAGGGTATACTCAGACATGAGTCCCTTGCTCATTGCACCATCAGGATTCAAGCAAGCCGGGCCGAAGACGGCTGTATTGCCAGAAACCGGCCCCCGGAAGCTTGTTTCCTTCCCAGTGTAAGAATTGGCTTTTGTAGTTTGGTTTGCCCTGTTCCCATCATGCACTGGAACAGGAACAGACTAATTTGCATACAGCCAGGTTCTGAAACTGGGATGGTGCAATGAGCTAAAAAACGGTGTTGGATCTAGCCCTGATCTCTTGACTGGGTGAGAGTATTCTGCTTAATTCAGAGACTCTGTCCCTCACCACCCCTTGTAGTAAATAACAAAATTAGATGAGGCCTAGGCCTGTCTTTCACTTTTGTACCTACTGCTATGGTATTTTTCTATTACCGAGGCTCCAATTCCGATGACGGGGAATGATACAAAGCAATACAAAAGGGGATGATGGACGGAGCGTTTGAGCAAATCAAACACTCACCCCCAGTCAACTGATCTGGGTTTAATCCATCACCATTCTTTAGCCCACTCAGCCACCCCATTTCAGACATGGCTATATGCAAATCAATCTGACCCTGTGCCTCATGGGAACAGTCCAGCCCGAACTGCCAAGCCATGTCTTCCATGGACCGGAAACAAGCATCCTGGGACCGGTTTCGGATTCATAATCCTCATCAGCCAGTCTATCTTGAATCCAGTGGCCAAGTGAGCAAGGGACTCATGTCTGAGCATACCCTGCCACACTTAGGGCGAACAAAGCGATACAAAAGGGGATGATGCACGGAGCGTTTGAGCAAATCAAACACTCACCCCCAGTCAACTGATCTGGGTTTAATCCATCACCATTCTTTAGCCCACTCAGCCACCCCATTTCAGACATGGCTATATGCAAATCAGTCTGACCCTGTGCCTCATGGGAACAGTCCAGCCCGACCTGCTGGAAGACATGGCATGGCAGTTCGGGCTGGACTGTTCCCATGAGGCACAGGGTCAGACTGATTTGCATATAGCCATGTCTGAAATGGGGTGGCTGAGTGGGCTAAAGAATGATGATGGATTAAACCCAGATCAGTTGACTGGGGGTGAGTGTTTGATTTGCTCAAACGCTCCGTCCAGCATCCCCTTTTGTATCGCTTTGTTCGCCCTAAGTGTGGCAGGGTATGCTCAGACGTGAGTCCCTTGCTCACTTGGCCACTGGATTCAAGATAGCCTGGCTGATGAGGATTATGAATCCGAAACCGGTCCCAGGATGCTTGTTTCCGCTCCATGGAAGACATGGCTTGGCAGTTCGGGCTGGACTGTTCCCATGAGGCACAGGGTCAGACTGATTTGCATATAGCCATGTCTGAAATGGGGTGGCTGAGTGGGCTAAAGAATGGTGATGGATTAAACCCAGATCAGTTGACTGGGGGTGAGTGTTTGATTTGCTCAAACGCTCCGTCCATCATCCCCTTTTGTATCGCTTTGTTTGCCCTAAGTGTAGCAGGGTATGCTCAGACGTGAGTCCCTTGCTCACTTGACCACTGGATTCAAGATAGCCTGGCTGATGAGGATTATGAATCCGAAACCGGTCCCAGGATGCTTGTTTCCGGTCCATGGAAGACATGGCTTGGCAGTTCGGGCTGGACTGTTCCCCTCCAGGAGATCCAAGAAAAGGGGTAGGTCCTCCCCTTCAACATCTCACGAGCCCCCTGTTAAGGCCCTGCAAGTGACCTCTGATAGGTCTGAGAGGCCTAGTCCCAAACAATCTCCTCACCGAGGTGTAAAGGAGAGGCTGAGACGGACTGAGGAGACGCAGTCATCAAAAATGGTATAGAAAACTCCTTCTATTGCTTCTCCACCATCTGATAAGGAGAAGGTATTCAAAAAACCTGCTGCTGTCCCTCAGGAAGGAAGATCGGAAAAGAAATTTCGTCCTTCGAGGACGAAAATATCTGGTACGTCGACGACGGCTTCCAAAATTACCTTGGGTTCTGTTACAGCTCCGTCGACAGGACCGTCGACGGCAGCTTCGTCGACGGCGGCTGCAGTGATATCTTCGTCGTTATTTAAGGTTCCCTTCTCGTCGACGATGGTGCTTACTTCTTCAACGTCGACGATGATAACATCAAAGATAGCGCCGACGGCTACAACATCGACGATGTCAATGACGTCGACGACGACAGCGGTGATGATCATGACGACGAGATCGCCGACGACACCGTCAACTCAGTCCACCGTCGACGAGGTCCATCTCTCCGTCGACTGACTCGTCGGCGGTCCCGCCGACGACGATCTCGTCGGCGATTCAAAAGGTCCACATTTCTATAAAAAGACAGCAGATCACCCCAGAGATGACCTCGCCTCGCAGAGTAACACTCTTACCACAGACTTTGCTTTTCGAGGAGGAATCAGATGATGAGGATGGCCCTTATGGGGATGCTTATAGCCCATCCCAACTTCAAGTGAAGTACCATGATTCAGACTCTGAGGACTACTATACGGAGGAACGCCAGTTTGTTCAGCAAGAGAGGCCTCAACAACAACGAGACATGGTGACAATGCCTTCTTCTCTCATAATGGACTTGCAGATGATGCTACAGGACTACAAAAGAAGGTTTCGGTCTCAAGCTTCGGACCAGCAAGCGCAGCTTCTTCCTCCTTCCATTCCTGTTACTCCTCCAGTTACAGTAACACCTCATGTTTCCTGAGCTTCGAAGCCAGATCCAAAAGAAAGCCATGGGGAGGTTATTGCAATATAGGATGATGATAACTCAACTGATGACGATCATCAGGTAGATCAAGCCCCTGACCCGGATAGAGATCGGGACGCGTATGTTATTCAGGATCCAGTCTCACCATTGATGGATCTTGCTACGTCTCCTCCAGCAGACATTGGAGGTTTCCATAACCTTATGGAGAGGGCGTCCAAGAGATTTGGTCTTCCTATTACTACTGTACAGTCGGACTGTTTCCGTTACGACTTTAAGGAGCCTTATAGAAAATCTATCCGTTCATTTCCAATTGTTGAGCATGTGTAGTCGGAAGGTACTAAAGTAATGCAGAATCTAGCTACAGTCATTCTTGTTCTTCCCCGGCTGGAGTAAAAATATAAGGCTCCAGAAAACAGTCCCGCTTGCCTGACTGGTCAACCAAAGCCGGATTCAGTTATTTCCCAGGCGGCGCAAGGAAAGCCCAAGAATCCGTCAGCGCCTCTCACGACACCGCCGGACAAAGAAGGGAGACGCCTGGACAATGTGGGAAAAAGGTTCTCCTCAATGGCCAGCCTTCTAGTCCGAGCTACTAATTCTCTTGCAATCTTGGGTAGATATGATCGCCAGATGTGGTGCGATTTGCCCCCATTTGTTGACCAACTTCCGAATGGTGCAAAGGAAGAGGCCAAGAAAATTCTGGAAGAAGGAGAGCGTTCATTTTCAGAGGTGATAGATTGCGCTATGGACATAGCAACCACCGCTTTCCGAGCTCTTGCGGGATCAGCAGTTTTAAGACGGCAGGGCTGGCTTCGGGCAACCTGGTTTCGCCAAGAAGTCCAAAATAAGATTTGGACTTACCTTACGATGGAGAAATATTTTTTGGTAAGCATATAGATGATGCCCTTCAAGACATCAAGAAGGACACGGATACGGCAAGATCTTTGGGGTCTTTGAATTACCGGAAGGTTCCTTTCAGGGGTGCAAGAGGAAGATGTTTTTCATCTTACAGAGGTGGCAACCAACAGCACTACTCTTCGTACTCTCAGTCCTCTCAGTCGTACAAACCCCAATACTCACAGCGCCAGGGTCAATCGGCGTCTTTCTCTCGCCAACCATCAAGAGGACGACAGGGATGTCAGTGGAAAGATAAGTCTAAACGACATTTGAGTATACATGGCTCTGTCTACTGTTCCTCCCCCTCTAGTAACATCAGTGGGGGGCAGGATATCAGAATATCTCCACAACTGGAAAATGATTACATCGGATCGGTGGGTTCTCAACATCGTACAATTCGGCCACACACTAGAATTTCAAGAATTTCCAATAGGCTGCATTATCTGTCTTTTAATTCTCTCTTAAGTGACTGCAGTTCTGCATTCTTTGACAACTTAAGAGATTATTTTTGATTGCTCCGGGGTCCGCGCACATGGGCGGGACTATTCACTAGATTATGACTATAACAGAGATACCCCTACTACAGAACTGGAGTTACAGGACAGAAACTACTCCTTCTCCCCCTTCACCTAACCCATGATTTACCACTTTTGCGCTTTATCCCCAGTTGGTATATAATAGTATTGTATACTTTTTCTAGATTGTCATGAGCTTTCCATGACATCTGCTATTTTCATAAAATATTGTATACAAAGACAAGCCTTTGAGTTCTAATACAATTATCAATTTTTCATCAGTGGGATTAAGTCTTTGCAATGGTATTGACATACCTCCATTTCTTAAAATTATTGTTTGGCCTTCACTCATGTCTCTGTCACCAATGAAAAAGAGGTCAAGGGCCTCAGACAACCAGTATTCATCACATATCTAATCTGATGGATTAGTGAAAATAAAGTGGATATAAGGAGCACACCTAATTGAGTCTTGTTGTAAATGTTAGGGGTATTTTTTGTTTCCTCCAGCCACCACCTCCAGTCTAAACAACCCTTATGGTGATTGGTTTTAAGTCAACCTTATAGACCAGCTATCCTAATGGTAGCATGGACAAAGCAGTCTTAGGCTTAACTCTTTTGGCATGTGAAGCCAGCTGTTTTACCACATATAACCCCTTGAATACCAGATGAAAGGACACCACACAGGTTGTTATGAAAATAAACAATATATGTATTAATCACAAACACCTCTGAACTCTTTATGAGGTCAGAGGGCTAAGCACATGACAATCTCTTCTGTAAAATACGACAAGTTGCACAAAATTTCAATGGTGCCCTAAGGGCACGGCAAACCATATACTAAGTAAATAGTATAAGGAAATCGATAGAAGGAATGGAGCTGTCCAGAGGCTGTAGGATCGCTGGGACTACACTATCCTAACTTTAGGTAAGTAATAGGAGGCCCACGGAACGCGTGTGCAGAGTGTGAACTCACACGCGAGATGCGTAACAACGTCTATGGACAGTACAGTTCAAGTAAAAGGTAAGTACGGACAAACCTGACTAGGTAGGACTAAAACAACTGTGGAACTGGACACTAGGATAGTCAAACTACCCTTGAGCACCGAAATGCTCTCGTTACCTCACCCACGGGCTGCGGGTGCATAGGTGCCAAAGTGTGTCGGGTTCTCGCGTTGAAGTCAATGGAGCCTGAAAGAAAAGATGCTGCAGGCGACCAGGAGGAAGATGTCCGGTGCGATCCAAGGGTGGATCGGTGAAGAAGAGGACCTGAAAGCAGAGGGGACAGTGTTCAAAGTCACTAGCCAGTGACCGGTGTGGAACCAGGAAGGAACCAGGTGCTGTCGTCGCGATCAGGTGAAGAGTGGACGCTTGACTCTGCAGCCACGTGGACCAGGAGGTGTCTTCAAAGACCAGGATGGAGGCACTATCTGTCCCACACAGGCTCTCACTGTGGGCGGTGTCGTATCCGGGATTGGAGTCAACAGGCCTTGGCAAAGGCAACCCACGCGGTGAGTGGAAAAGACGTCTGGTGCGGACTAGGAGAGTCCAGGGTTCCCCTCTTTTGGAAGGGAGCAAGGGCCAGTCTGGAGCAACCAGACCAGCAGCAAAGATTTCAAAGTTCGTCGTCTAGGAGGCCACTAGCCAGCCGGCAAGTGACCAGACAAAGTGTCGAGCAGCAGACAAGCAGAAGGGCCCCACGCAGATCTCGTGGTTGCTGGAGGGCTGATCTTCGGTGCAGGGGCTGCTCGGGGCTGGGGCTTCTCAGTCCCCAAAGCACTTGGTCGAGTTTACCTCGGGAGTCGTGCTGAAAGCGAAGTGCAGGTTCTTTCAAGATGGCCGGTCCCACGTGTCTCGTCGCACCCACGGATCTCAGCTGTGCTGCAGATGTAGGTTGAGGTCGGAGAGGTCTAGGAGTTCGGGTCTCGTCGGGCTCTGAAGTCTGGATCCTGGAAGGAAGACGACAAAGGGAAGCTGCTGGATGCTTGATGGTGCCTGCAGTTGCAGGGTGGACACTCCTTGCCCACAAGGGAGATTTCTTCAGTCTTCTGTGGAGCAGAACGTCGAAGTCCAGAGTTTCTTCTTGTAGAGTAGTTCAGGATTAATCTAATTTGGAATGGGACCAGCTCCTACCTTTTTCCTGCTAAAGGGGGCTGCACTACTGACTAGGTCCCTCCCCTGGGTGGGACCAGGAAGGGGGGTGGTTACACCCCCTATCCTTTTCCGGTTTCCCGCCAGAGATGGGGCTGGAGTGCCCCAGCAACTGGTTTGAACCGGTGTATGCACAGGGCACCTTGTGTGCCCCAGGCATGTCTCATTCCCTTCAGGCCTATCCTACCCAATACACAAAATCCTGTCTGGGGTGATGCTAGCACCTACCAAGGCAGGACACCCTTTGTCCAAGCCTCCCTCGCTGGAAGGACTCCCAGCAGCAGGAGGTCAGACTTGTGTCTGTGGTGGCAGCATCCATTTTGTGATGCCAAGGCTCGAGTTAACTTTAACCGGGGTTCACGGTTACATACATGTCGTGTCCCTCTAGAAGGGTGGAATGCTACCCCCGTCGCCAGAATTGGCGAGGGGGTAGTATTCCAATTCGTATGACACCTTACTCGACATGTTTTGATAATGTTATACCAGAGTTAGCATTTAACCGCGAGGTTGATAATGCACTTAAGAGTATATGGTATAGCGTTATCATGGAAACAGCTAAAGGACTTGGTTCCGAAAGCTGTAGACAGGCTCAGCTTATGCTAGAGCACCATCTCACATAATTCCAAGCACTCTGCCTTCAGGATTGATAAGACCTGCCATAGGAGTGACTGATAGGAGGATATGTGTCCATTTTAGGTTTAGATATAGGTATACTATATCTACAGCAAAGGGTGATTACACCACCTTGCCCCAGCTGTCGTGTAGCCAGTTGTGTCAGTTTTAGATGGCCAGCCAGGGGTGGCATAATACATGCTTCAGCCCCTGGTAGGCCCTGGGTACACCTATGCCCTGGATACCTAAGGTACACTGCACAGGGACTGATAAGGTGGCCCAGTACCAATTGGTAAATGCACCTAAAGTACATGGTTATCAATTTAGAGAGAGAACAGCTAGGCTGTGGGTCTGATTAGCAGGCCCACAGCCAGGGAAAGTCGTAAACCAGTGAAGCAAAAAGCAAAAATCTGGGGTGACCATAGGATTGCAGACCCCACTCTCCTACATAACCCCCCCCCCCAAACTTAGGGACATTAAACTAACCTTGACCAGGTGAGTCTTCCTGTTCTAAGTGGAAATACCTGGAGAGACCATCTGCATTGCCATGGTCAGTCCCTGGTCTGTGCTCCACTGTAAAGTCCATCCCCTGTAGGGAAATGGACCACCTAAGAAGTTTGGGGTTTTCACCCTTCATCTGATTTAGCCATAAGAGGGGCTTATGCTCGGTCTGAATCTTGAAGTGAGTTCCAAACAAGTATGGCCTCAACTTCTTCAGGGCCCAAACCACAGCAAAGGCCTCCCTCTCAATAGCTGACCAACGTTTCTCTCTAGGGGTCAGCCTTCTGCTTATAAAAGCAATGGGCTGGATGCATCTGTTTGGACAATGAAGGTTTTGGAGTAGTCAGGACTCTTGAGAATAGGTGCAGTACACATGGCCTGCTTTAGGTCATCAAATGCCTTCTGACAGCTAACTGTCCACTGAACTTTCTTTGGCATTTTCTTGCTTGTCAGGTCATTAAGTGGTGTCACAATGGACCCATAATTCTTGACAAACTTCCTATAGTAACCAGACAGGCTCAAGAAAGCTCTGACCTGTGTCTGGGTGGTTGGAGGAGCCCAGTCCTTTATGGCCTGTATCTTGCTCTCCAATGGTTGAACCTGGGCTCCACCCACAAGGTGGCTCAGGTACACAACCTGACTCTGCCCTATCTGGCACTTAGTAGCCTTGATAGTGAGGCCTGCCTTTTGCAGGGCCTCCAAAACTTTCCTCAGGTGGATCAGGTGATCCTCCCAGGTGGAGCTAAAGACAGCAATATCATCTAGATATGCTACACAGAAGTCATCCAACCCAGTGAGAACTTGGTTCACCAACCTTTGAAAAGTGGCAGGTGCATTTTTCAAGCCAAAGGGCATCACCACAAATTGGTAATGACCTCCTGGGGTAGAAAATGCTGTTTTGGCCTTGGTATCCTCAGCTAACCTGATCTGCCAATAACCAGCTGTTAGGTCAAATGTACTTAAAAAAGTTGCAGAAGCCAACTTGTCTATCAGTTCATCTACCCTAGGTATTGGATGGGCATCTGTCTTAGTGACAACATTGAGACCCCTGTAGTCTACAGAAAACCTCAACTCTCTCTTGCCATCCTGGGTGTGAGGTTTTGGCACTAGAACTACAGGACTAGCCCAAGGGCTCTCTGAGGGTTCAATGACTCCCAATTCCAACATCTTTTGAACTTCTTTCTTAATGCAGTCCCTGACGTGGTCAGGTTGCCTGTAGATTTTACTCTTGACAGGCAGACTGTCACCAGTGTCCACCTCATGGGTGCACCAGTTTGTCTGACTGGGGGTCAGTGAGAACATTTGCCTGAAGGATTGAAGAACCTGTTTACAATCCTCTTGTTGATGTTCAGAGAGGCTGTCAGAAAAGACTACACCATCTACTGACCCATCATCAGGGTTCTGAGTGAGCAGGTCTGGGAGAGCCTCACTCTCTTCCTCCTGCCCCTCATCTGTGGCCATGAGTAAGCCCATGTCCTCCCTGTTGACAAATGCCTTGAGCCTGTTTACATGAAGCACCCTGTGGGGGCTCCTGGGAGTTCCCCTGTCCACCAAGTAGGTGACTTCTCCCTTTTTCTCAATGATGGTATGGGGTCCAGACCATTTGTCTTGGAGAGCTGCTGGGGCCACTGGCTCCAACACCCACACCTTCTGTCCTGCATGGTAAACAGTTCGGACATCCTTTTGGTCATGCCAAGCTTTTTGAAGTTCTTGGCTGGCCACAAGGTTTTTAGATGCCTTCTCCATGTACTCTGCCATCCCGGAGCGGAGACCAAGTACATAGTCCACTATGTCAAGTTTAGGCTTTTTGAGAGGTAACTCCCATCCTTCCTTCACCAGACATAGGGGTCCTCTTACAGGATGCCCAAACAGAAGCTCAAAAGGGCTGTAACCAACCCCCTTCTGTGGGACCTCTCTGTAAGCAAACAGGAGGCAGGGTAAAAGGATGTCCCATCTTCGCCTAAGCTTTTCAGGTAACCCTTTTATCATCTCTTTGAGGGTCTTGTTGAATCTCTCAACAACGCCATTGCATTGTGGGTGATAGGGTGTGGTGAATTTATAATTGACACCACACTCCTTCCACATTGCAGTCAAGTATCCTGACATGACGTTTGCACCTCTGTCAGAGACAACCTCCTTAGGAAACCCCACTCTGGAGAAAACTCCAAGCAGGGCCCTGGCCACAACAGGAGCTGTAGTGGTCCTAAGGGGAATAGCTTCTGGATACCTGGTGGCATGATCCACTACCACCAGTATACATCTGTGCCCAGAGGCTGTTGGGGGGTCCATTGGTCCAACAATGTCTATCCCCACTCTCTCAAAGGGTACCCCCACCACAGGTAGTGGTATGAGGGGGGCCTTTGTTGTGCCACCTTATTTGCCACTGGCTTGGCAGGTGACACATGAGCTACAAAACTCTTTAGTGTCCTCAGACATATGAGGCCAGTGAAAGTGTGGGGCAAGCCTGTCCCAAGTCTTGTTCTGGCCTAAGTGACCTGCAAGGGGAATCTAATGGGCTAAGGTGAGAAGGAAACCTCTAAGAGACAAGGGGATGACCAGCCTCCTGGTAGCACCAGGCTTGGGGTCTCTTGCCTCAGAGTATAGGAGTCCATCTTCCCAATATACCTTATGGGCACCTGTAGCATTCCTTGTAGCCTCAGCAGCAGCCTGCTGCCTGAGGGGTTCAAGAGAGGAACAGTCTAATTGGGCCTGTCTCAAGTCTGCCCTGGAAGGTCCCCCTGTCCCAAGAAACTCAACCTGCCCATCGACAGAGAACTATATGTTGCTGCGAGAAAAAAATATAAAGATGCAATTATGGCAGCTAAAGCTCTTCACATCTCGGAAAGGATCCTCACTGCTCATAATAAACCCAAGGAGATCTTTTCAGTCATGAGGGAGCTCACGTCTGATGCAAGGACTCTCCCCTCTCAGACTCCGACGCAAGAATCTTGCAATGCCTTAAATAGTTTCTTCATCAAAAGAATCGCCAAGATCAAGAATACTATCCCTTCTGTCTCTCCTGATGATATGCCAGCTTCCCCCCCGAAAACCCGCTCTCATTACTCTCTTTCCCTGCCCTCGACCCCAGCACTTTGGCTAAACTTGCGGCTCGGGTCAAATCCGGCTCGCCCAACGATTGCTGCCCTCCCTCTGTTTTCCGTGACATCTGCCTGTCCTTACCGGACTGCATCTTGCCTTTGCTAAATGTCTCACTGGAGGCAGGAGCAGTGCCCAATTCCTTCAAGGAGGATGTCCTTGTGCCCTTATTGAAGAAGCCTGGAGCTGACCCGGACGATCTCGTCAACTATCGGCCTATCTCTCTCTTGCCCTACCTATCCAAACTCCTGGAGGCACATGTTACTAGCTGCCTATCTGGATTTATCGAATATTCCAACTTTCTCGAACCTAATCAAGCTGGCTTCAGACCAGCTCATTCCACCGAGGCTGTGATCCTGGCAGTTATGGATATGCTTAGAGCTAATGCCGATAAAGGGACATCACAGGTGCTCGTCTTATTGGATCTGTCGGCCGCATTCGACGCGGTGGACGACAACATCCTCGTCCACCGTGCCGAGCAAGCCGGCATCCGAGGCCTGGCTTCTGCCTGGCTCAAATCTTTCTTGTCGGGCAGAATGCAGGCGGTCCGGCTAGGTCCCTTCACAGCCGCGAAGGTCCCATCCATCTGCGGAGTGCCTCAGGGATCTTCCCTGTCCCCTCTGCTTTTTAATCTCTTCCTTCAGCCGCTCATTTTTTCCCTGAAGAGGTGGAATTTCACCGTATTCAACTATGCAGACGATCTGCAAATCATCTTTCCGCTTAACACCCCCAATGCAGCTCTCGATTGCCAAGCAGTGATGCTACACATCCAACACTGGATGAACTCCCACCAGCTTAAATTGAACCCGGGGAAGACCGAGTTAATCCTTCCAGGAAACAGTCTCACTCACTGGGGCCCACAGTTTTGGCCGACTGAACTTGGCTCCCCGCCCGTCCCGGCTAAGTCAGCAAAGAGCCTTGGGGTCATAATAGACTCGGAGCTCTCTCTTAAGCCTCAGGTGGGCGCGGTTGTGTCATCATGCATGTTCCAACTCAGAAAAATCAGGAAAGTTTCTCACCTCTTGACCCCGGAGGCTCTGATACAAGTCCTGATTGCTTTGGTGCTCTCCCGCCTGGACTTTTCAAACTCCCTGTACCACGGCCTACCCAAATCCCTCCTTAATAGGCTTCAGATTGTACAGAACCAAGCGGCAAGACTGGCCTATAAAACCCCGAAGTGGCAATCTGCGAGACCACTGCTTCGCAGACTCCACTGGTTGCCGGTGGAGCAGAGGACTGCATTTAAGATCGGCTGCCTGACCTTCAAGGCTGTGTCCGGGACCTCCCCTGCCTTTGTCAAATCACTGGTCGTCCCCTACCGCCCAGTACGTAATCTCCGTTCTTCTCATCGCTACTGCTAGCTGTCCCTCCTACCAAACTTAAAAAATCTGGCGGTCGGAGATTCACTTACCTTGCTCCCTCCTTTTGGAATCAGCTGCCCCTCTCGCTCAAATCTGCCAACTCCCTCATGGCATTTAGAAAACTTCTAAAAACTTACCTTTTCACGCAGACAGGCTAGACCCCCGTCTCCCCATCTCACAGCACTCAACCAGCGCCAGGAAACCTTTGGTGTCAGTGCGCTATATGAGAGCCTCTTAAGATAAGATAAGATCAGGTTCAAGCTCTTCTAGGACAGTTCCTTCTGGGGTCTCTGGGTCAGCCTCCTGAGAGGGCTGATCCTCAACCTGAGGCAGGGGGGAAGGCTCTGCCTTAACCCTACCATTCCTCCTCTTGGGTAGTGTCTGGTCCATTCTTCCAGGATCCAGCACTTGTTCAGCTGGGCATTTCTTGGCCTGTGACCTAGTCACAGCAAGGACATGTGAGGAGAGACCTAGCATTTCTACATGAGTCCTGTACTCCACAGCTGACCACAGTGAGGATTCCAAATCATTGCCCAAAAGACAATCTACTGGGAGGTCTGAACTAACTACAACCCTTTTGAGGCCAGTTACCCCTCCCCAGGAGAAATTAACAACTGCCATACTGTGATTGGTAGTGACATTGCTAGCATTGGTCACTAGGTAATCTGAACCTAGCATGATCTGGTCAGGGTCCACAAATGTTGGTGTCACCATGGTGACACTGGCACATGTGTCCCTGTAGGCCTGAGCCATTTTTCCATTGATTAAAGGCGTTTGTCTGTATTTGCCCAGAGTACTAGGACTTACAGTAGGGGTCATATCCATGTCCCCAGTACAAACAAGAACTGCCTGAGTAGGAATTCTGACTAAGTCAGAACCCACCTCAGTTCCCAGGGTTAACCCAACTATAGCCTTGGGAGGTACACTACCACTACTAACTGTACTAGGGGGTGCAGGTGTCTTAGCTTCACATGCCAAAAGAGTTTAGCCTAATCAATGGAAAGATGGCTCAGGCCTACAGGGACACATGTGCCAGTGTCAGTATGGTGACACCAACATTTGTGGACCCTGACCAGATCATGCTAGGTTCAGACTACCTAGTGACCAATGCTAGCAATGTCACTACCAATCACAGTATGGCAGTTGTTAATTTCTCCTGGGGAGGGGTAACTGGCCACAAAAGGGTTGTAGTTAGTTCAGACCTCCCAGTAGATTGTCTCTTGGGCAATGATTTGGAATCCTCACTGTGGTCAGATGTGGAGTACAGGACTCATGGGAAATGCTAGGTCTCTCCTCACATGTCCTTGCTGTGACTAGGTCACAGGCCAAGAAATGCCCAGCTGAACAAGTGCTGGATCCTGGAAGAATGTACCAGACACTAACCAAGAGGAAGAGCAGTAGGGGTAAGGCTGAGCCTTCCCCCCTGCCTCAGGTTGAGGATCAGCCCTCTCAGGGGATGTATGACATTAAAACGCATGCTTTTACATCGCATGCCTTTACAACGCAAGTATTACAACGCAGTCCATTACATTGCATAGTGCTTTGGGGTGCTGGATAGTGAATAGTTTAATTTACTATTCCAACTCCAGTCCCCGTGGACACTAGGGAAGGTTATTGGATAGTAAATTAACCTATTCCCTATCCTAGAGCGCCCCCCAGAGCAATGCGTTGTAATAGTTTGCGTTGTAATGGTTGCGTTGTAAAGGCTCTGCGATGTAAAAGTTGCGTTGTAAAGGTTGTTTACCCTCTCAGGAGGCTGACCCAGAGACCCCAGAAGGAACTGTCCTAGAAGAGCTTGAACCTGACCAGGTTGAGTTTCTTGGGACAGGGGGACCTTCCAGGGCAGACTTGAGGCAGGCACAGTTAGACTGTTCCTCCCTTGAAACCCTCAGGCAGCAAGCTGCTACTGAGGCTGCAGGGAACGCTACAGGTGCCCACAAAGTATATTGGGATGATGGACTTCTATACTCTGAGGCAAGAGACCCCAAACCTGGTGCTACCAGGAGGCTGGTCACCCCCTTGTCTCTTAGAGGTTTCCTTCTCACCTTAGCCCATGAGATTCCACTTGCAGGTCACTTAGGCCAGAACAAGACTTGGGACAGGCTTGCCCCACACTTTCACTGGCCTCATATGTCTGAGGACACTAAAGAGTTTTGTCGCTCATGTGTCACCTGTCAAGCCAGTGGCAAATCAGGTGGCACCACAAAGGCCCCCCTCATACCACTACCTGTGGTGGGGGTGCCCTTTGAGAGAGTGGGGATAGACATTGTTGGACCAATGGAGCCCTACTTGGAGTTTTCTCCAGAGTGGGGTTTCCTAAGGAGGTTGTCTCTGACAGAGGTTCAAACTTCATGTCAGGATACTTGACTGCAATGTGGAAGGAGTGTGGTGTAAATTACAAATTTACCACACCCTATCACCCACAGTGCAATGGGCTTGTTGAGAGATTTAACAAGACCCTAAAAGGGATGATAAAAGGGTTACCTGAAAAGCTTAGGCGAAGATGGGACATCCTTTTACCCTGCCTCCTGTTTGCTTACAGAGAGGTCCCACAGAAGGGGGTTGGCTACAGCCCTTTTGAGCTTCTGTTTGGGCATCCTGTAAGAGAACCCCTATGTCTTGTGAAGGAAGGATGGGAGTTACCTCTCAAAAAAGCCTAAGCTTGACATAGTGGACCATGTACTTGGTCTCCGCTCCAGGATGGCAGAGTACATGGAGAAGGCATCCAAAAACCTTGAGGCCAGCCAAGAACTTCAAAAAGCTTGGCATGACCAAAAGGCTGTCCTAACTGTTTATCATGCAGGACAGAATGTGTGGGTGTTGGAGCCAGTGGCCCCAGCAGCTCTCCAAGACAAATGGTCTGGACCCCATACCATCATTGAGCAAAAAGGAGAGGTCACCTACCTGGTGGACCTTGGAACTCCCAGGAGTCCCCACAGGGTGCTTCATGTAAACAGGCTCAAGGCATTTGTCGACAGGGAGGACATGGGCTTGCTCATGGCCACAGAAGAGGGGCAGGAGGAAGAGAGTGACCCTCTCCCAGACCTGCTCACTCAGAACCCTGATGATGGGTCAGTAGATGGTGTAGTCTTTTCTGACAGCCTCTCTGAACATCAACAAGAGGATTGCAAACAAGTTCTTCAATCCTTTAGACAAATGTTCTCACTGACCCCCAGTCAGACAAACTGGTGCACCCATGAGGTGGACACTGGTGACAGTCTGCCTGTCAAGAGTAAAATCTACAGGCAACCTGACCACGTCAGGGACTGCATAAAGAAAGAAGTTCAAAAGATGTTGGAATTGGGAGTCATTGAACCCTCAGAGAGCCCTTGGGCTAGTCCTGTAGTTCTAGTGCCAAAACCTCACAGCCAGGATGGTAAGAGAGAGATGAGGTTGTGTAGACTACAGGGGTCTCAATGCTGTCACTAAGACAGATGCCCATCCAATACCTAGGGCAGATGAACTCATAGACAAGTTGGCTTCTGCAACTTTCTTGAGAACATTTGACCTAACAGCTGGTTATTGGCAGATCAGGTTAGCTGAGGATGCCAAGGCCAAAACAGCATTTTCTACCCCAGGAGGTCATTACCAATTTGTGGTGATGCCCTTTGGTTTGAAAAATGCACCTGCCACTTTTCAAAGGTTGGTGAACCAAGTTCTCACTGGGTTGGATGACGTTTGTGCAGCATATCTAGATGATATTGCTGTCTTTAGCTCCACCTGGGAGGATCACCTGATCCACATGAGGAAAGTTTTGAGGCCCTGCAGAAGGCAGGCCTCACTATCAAGGCCACCAAGTGCCAGATAGGGCAGAGTCAGGTTGTGTACCTGGGCCACCTTGTAGGTGGAGGCCAGGTTCAACCCCTGGAGAGCAAGATACAGGCCATAAAGGACTGGACTCCTCCAACCACCCAGACACAGGTCAGAGCTTTCTTGGGCCTGTCTGGTTACTATAGGAAGTTTGTCAAAAATTATGGGTCCATTGTGACACTACTTAATGACCTGACAAGCAAGAAAATACCAAAGAAAGTTCAGTGGACAGTTAGCTGTCAGAAGGCATTCGATAACCTAAAGCAGGCCATGTGTACTGCACCTATTCTCAAGAGTCCTGACTACTCCAAAACCTTCATTGTCCAAACAGATGAATCTGAGTTGGGTGTGGGAGCTGTTCTATCTCAACTGAATATTGATGGTCATGACCAGCCCATTGCTTTTATAAGCAGAAGGCTGACCCCTAGAGAGAAACGTTGGTCAGCTATAGAGAGGGAGGCTTTCAGGCTCCATTGACTTCAACGCAGAAACCCGACACGACTTCGCACTGATGCACCCGCAGCCCGTGGGTGAGGTAACAAGAGCATTTCGGAGCTCAAGGGTAGATTAACTCTCCTAGTGTCCAGATTCACAGTCGTTTTAGTCCTAACCAGTCAGGATTGCCCGTACTCATCTTTTTCTTGAACTGTACTGTCCATAGACGTTGTTACGCATCCCGCGTGTGAGTTCACACTCTGCACCCGCGTCCCGTGGGCCTCCTATTACTTACCTAAGGTTAGGATAGTGTAGTCCCAGCGATTCTACAGCCTCTGGACAGCTCCATTCCTTCTATCGATTTCCTTATACCATTTACTTAGTATATGGTTTGCCGTGCCCCTAGGGCACCATTGTAATTTTGTGCAACTTATCGTATTTTTCCTAAGAGATTGTCATGTGCTTAGCCCTCTGACCTCATAAAGAGTTCAGAGGTGTTTGTTATTAATAAATATATTGTTTATTTTCATAACAACCTGTGTGGTGTCCTTTCATCTGGTATTCAAGGGGTTATATTGTGGTAAAACAGCTGGCTTCACATGCCAAAAGAGTTTAGCCTAAGACTGCTTTGTCCATGCTACCATTAGGATAGCTGGTCTATAAGATTGACTTACAACCAATCACCATAAGGGTTGTTTGGACTGATATAAGGTGATCACTAGAACTAGTGAGCATCATATATCAGGCCAACTTCTCACAGACTCAGCTTTGGAACACCTCCAACAAGGAAAAAAGCATAGAAAACAGAAAAGGAAGGGAAGAAACCAAAAAATAACAACAGCGGTAATAGCCTGGGGCATAGGCGCCACCAGTGTGAAAGCGACATCCAACCCATCGCAAGACGGGCTGATTGAGACGTGAGACGCTACAGACACGGAATATAACACTCCAGAAACCAGAAATCGGGAAGGGGGGAAAAAACCTGAAAGAAAACCGTCACTAGAAAGAAGGCCTACCACTAGCCCCTCCCATCGGACCAACCACAAGAAAGGCCGAACTCGATGAGAAATGACACAGAAAG
The DNA here is from genome assembly GCF_964261635.1 of Lissotriton helveticus. NCBI lineage: Eukaryota > Metazoa > Chordata > Amphibia > Caudata > Salamandridae > Lissotriton > Lissotriton helveticus. Next base: position 1,316,233,219 of record NC_136057.1, on the reverse strand, counting down.
GGCGTACAACCAACAAGAAACTGGAAACCTGGAAGACAGGATAATCCCTGAAAGGAACCCATCTCAAGACCAAAGCCCTATCTTTAGCCCTACCCAGATAAAGGAAGAAAGACAACCCCGAGGAAGCCCTCATCGGGCGGCAACTATGGCAAGCCCTCTCAGACTAAAACCAACGAAGAGTAGTGAAACGAGTAAAAAAAGATATGCAGTGGGAATCAAGGAACGCCACGGCCCAGGGGAGGACTCGACTAATGCTGACAACTGCCGGACACAAGATGGGGGCAAACTGGCACAACCTCAATAGTCTTCCACCCGGAGTACAAATCGAGGGGCACAATAGACACCCTAAATAGGGGTAATATGTTACGCCTACTGAAAACTATCGATAGCCTCAAAAACATATCGACCAGCGATTTGGAATCGGTAGAATTTGTAGAACTTTTGGGATACTCAGAGGTAGAAGCAACAAAAACAGTATGGGCTACAGCAGAATTTCCGGAGAGACTGCTAAATGAACAAGCAAAGTTCGACTCTTGGGGAATAAAACTCCAGCCATTTCTTAAACCAAGATACCCAGATCCTTTGACACTTGATAACCAGCAAAGAAAAAAAGCAAATGGGCAGCCAAACCTGAATACAGTTCTAAGAGGGGCTCGGAGTAAAACCCCGGAGAACTTAGCCCATCGAGAACAGTCAAATAAGAGACTATCTGACAACTGTAGTCCGACCTCGCAAAAGTGGAGCGTGCTATCGAGAACTCTAAATGTCAAAGCCACAAACCAATGACATAGTAACGCAAAAGCAAATAACACACCCAACACCCTTAGCATGTGCTCCTGGAACATCAATGGCCTAGGAGACAAATTCCCGGATGTAGAACTAAACATCTACCTGCAAAGATTTGTCATCATTACACTGCAAGAAACCGGGTCCGATATCCCACCAGCACTGTCGGGATACAATTTGAACTTTCTGCCACCCACACAGAGCTCATTGTTTGGCCATAAGAAAGGAGGTCTTGCCACTTACTGCGCGCTACAATCTATTGTCGAAGTAGTACCCTGGCTTACAAGCTAGCCCCCCCAAATGCAATGCAAGCACTGCGACTGACATTTCGCAAACAGAACAAAAAAGAGGATATAACCCTAATAAACCTCTACTTACATCCCAAGGAAAAAACCAAGGGAGCAAAACAGCTGAAGGAAGAACTCGCAAAATTAATAAAAATTGAGAAAATGAACAGTTTGATCATCACAGGAGACTTCAACTTAAACATGCTCAGCAACCCAGCCTCCGAAAGTAACGACGACGAGGACCCCGTTGCCTGGGAGCAAAGCCATCAAGACCGCACCTCGGGAGGCAGAAGCTCAAAAACAGCTAGGAGCCTATTGGCGAAACTAGAAGAGCTGGGCTTCCGAGCACTCAACGGCAGATTTCCAGGTGACCGACCCCAATCCGCGACATTTCACAGTACTATGGCCAGCTCTACAATTGATTTTACCTTCTTCGCTCGCAGCATGTATCAAAGGGTAAAAGATTTCCATATCAGCACGATGGACTACAGTGATCACCTCCCTCAGGAAATCACGATCGAGGCACCAACAACACTAAGCCCTCCTGGTGCCAACAGATTAGGCTTAGATTTCTCAACAAATGAAAGACGGATAAAGTGTAAAACTAAAGATCCACAAAGCCTCTTACTGCAAACAAAACAAGCTTTAGGAGAGGCACAATCCGCATCCTCAAATTTAATTATATGCTGGGAGGCGTTCACAAAAAACTTGAGAGACAAAGCAGAAATAAACAAAAGCACCAGGACGGATGAAAAGGTCAACTCCGCGAAAAACAAGAACCATCACAACTTCAGAAACGATATTCGGCTAAAAAGGTTAAAGACCCAGATTAACAACACTCTCCGGAGAGCTGGGACAGACCCCACTGCCTGCCAAGCGCTGAGACAGCTAAAAGATAGCCGCAGGAAACTTATATGGCAACTCAAAAAAGATGCTGACGAGGTTTTTTGGGGGAAAACTCCTACACAACGCCAAAACAAACAACAGCGCACAGTTTTGGCAAAAGATCAACAGTTTGATCAGTGAGCGAAGCCAGGGGATTGAATCCCATGCGACGGAAGAGGCCTGGATAACATTCCTTGGCACACACTTTAATGACGGCAAGAATTGTGGAATGAACCATTTAATCCTAGAACCGGCTCTGAAGTACAGAAGTCTCCATACAAAGAAATTCCTGCATGTGACGAGGAATTCTCAATCACGAACTTACAAATATGCAATAGAATCTCGAAAGGGAGACGAGAGGGAGCACCAGGCCCAAACGGCATACCCCCAGTCGTATTCAAACAAGAGTCAGAATACTGGGCCGGTGTTTTCAAAACAATGTTTGAAAAAATCTGGCAGACCTCAACAATTCCACGATCCTGGAGGGGAGCAATTATCTCCCCAATCTTTAAAAAAGGAGATAGGAACGATTCAAGAAACTATTGCCTTATAGCCCTACATGACAATGAGGCAAAATACTACGCTGGCCTCCTACTCCATGATTTAACATCTTGGGTGGAAGAAACAACAGCAATCCCATACAACCAAACCGGCTTTCGGAAAATATGGGGACGACAACAAACATACTAGCCTTATCGCTTTTGATTGACTCGGCTGTAGCGGCAAAACAACCTCTATACCTGTGCTATATTGATTATAGCTCCGCCTTCGACCATGTAAACAGAAACATGTTGTGGCAAAAATTAAAGAGAATGAAAATTCCACCATTGTTGCTGAACCAACTAATTCTCTTGCACAGCAATACCTGGGTCCAGGTTAAATTAGGAGCAGGAGACTTCTTATCTAAGAAGATCCCCACAAGCACAGGAGCAAAGCAAGGATGCGTGCTTGCGCCAACTTTATTTAATCTTTTTATGGCTGAACTATCAATCTTGCTGAATGAAAACAACTCCCACGCACCAAAGCAAGGGGGCATCCAGCTGTCCAATTTATTCTACGCGGATGACTTGGTGTTGATCAGCCGGACTCCGATAGGCTTACAGCTGCTATTAGATATTACCTCCCAATACTCTAAAACAAACAAACTCAACATTAATCATGAAAAAACAAAAGTTATGTGCATTACCCATAGTAAAAAGAAATCAGCACCCAGCTGGTTCCTGGATACAAGGAAACTGGATGTAACAAGTAAATACAGATATCTGGGGGTCATTGTAGACCACAGGGGCAGCTTCATCCCACAACGCGATGAAATAAAAAAGAGAGGACTAATGACAGCTGTATCTCTAAGAAACTTAAAAAATAAGATCGCTGGACCAAATCTCGCTCCTCTAAAAAAGCTGATTCAAGCAAAACTGATTCCATCTATAACCTACGGAAGCAAAGCGATGAGAGGAAGGGATGCCGAAACAGTAGATGGAACAGTAACAAAAGCGATGCGCATGATCTTTGGCCTGCCGAGGTACACCTCACAGGCACAAATTAGACTTGAATTTGGGTTGGCAAAGGAAGAGCTGGCACGCAAAGGAGTATACCTAAAAAGCTGGTATAAAATAAGCAGGGGAGAAGCAACCACGCTCAACGCTCTCCTTTGGAAAGAACTGCAAATTAAAGAAAATTGCCCGGCCAGGCTTTTTCTAGAGGACGCAATAAAACAACTGGGGGTGCAACAATTGTGAGATCTACAAGGACCTCTGGCAGGCTTCAAAAAGGCAGTAAACAACATTGTCAGAAAAGAATCTCTCTTGCAGGACAAAGCTTCATTGTCGGAACGATCACACAGCTGGCTAACTATACAATCTTATACCAAACCCAGCCCACAAACATACCTTCAGACAAGCTTCACCAAAAAAGTAAAAGAGACATTTTTGAAATACCGGTTACGATTATTGCCCTTGGCAGACCACATGGCCCCCTGGCTGCGTCCCCCAAAGCCAGCAAAGTGCCTCCGTGTGGGAATGACGAGGAAAACATCTTACACCTCATTACCACCTGCAAGGAGCTGCAGCAAGATCGCCGGAACCTTCTGAGACCATTATTTAACAAAAAAGGGATCAGGTCCTGCAGGCAAGCGGTCCTTGCATGTTTCTCGGATGATGAAGTTCAAATGACTTGCAGACTGGTAAAATACATTGAAGTTGCAGAAGCCCGACTTAACAAAAAGACAGAACAAACGGAAAAAGCCAAGTTGATGGAACCCAGTGTACCATCTGTATCCACAGAGTTAAAATAATCGGATCACACAGAGGCACAGCAGGATCGCAGGAGCACACGAGGACAGATCTCCATGAAGCACAAGCACATGGGGAAGAGAATGTCTTGCCTCTCACACGGACTCCGGACTGCAATAATTAAATGCACTCCAATGGGGAAAGTAGGTCAGCCGAACTATACAAAACCCCCCAAGAGGAAAATAGAAGTGCCTCAGTGGTGGGCCAACTTTCCCTCCTACCTGCTTCCTCTCTTTTAACAGTTTTTAATCTTAGTACTTTTTTATAGCTTTTTTACAATCTATCAGAGTATTTCTAAAAACTTTCCATGCTGCTACAGACATTCAAAATAGTTTATTGATGTTGGTTTGTAATGGTTTTTATTAACTGTACAATAAAGTATGATGATGATACTTCAAAATGCATCAATGCCTTGATGGAAGTTCTAATCCTTAAACATAACACGCACCAAACATAAAGATCTCGAGCCATGGTCGCTCCACAATGATTTGCACATTGTGGGGGTTCCGCATTCTATGACTGTTGGACTGATGGAACTGTTTGTAGGAAAGATGTTCCTCATTCTTGTTTGGCACAGGCAACCTATTATCTATGTCCCTAGTTGTAAGGGTGCTTCGATCCATGGTTGTTTGCCCATCTCCAGCAGCACCATCTAGATCTATCATAGAGCGTGTGCTAAATTATAAGGTCTGGCACGCTATTTTTCAGCTGTCAATTGCTGTTCAAAAGTCACAGCAGGCCTTCCTCACATCCTTATATGCCAGAGACATAATACTGTAAAAGGTTTATCCTGTGGATAACCAAAACCCTGTTCTAAGAGAGATCATTAAACCTGGACAATTCTTTGGACTTCAAATGAACTGGGATAAGTCCATGATCGTCCACTGACGTGCACTGTATCCCAATAAACTATAAACTTCCCCATGTTTTGATGTCATAATGCAACACTTTATCTCGGTATACAAATACACCGAGACTCTGCTCTAGTTTTACATGCTAATTATGGCCCAACAGTCCACAAAATCAAGCAGCAGACACAACACTAGGCTCCTCTCATTCTGTCTCTAGCATTCTTTCTCCCCAGACTGCTTTACCTATTTGTAATTGCTCCACTGCTCCTTACAAACACCTTTTTCAGCACAATCTGCTCCATTTGTATTACTTTTGCATAGGCCAACAAACAGGCTAGAATACGTTGAGCCATGCTGATACTATCTTACTCCAGGGGTGGAATGGTACGCACAATTTAGAGTATTATTACATCGTCTCCCAATCCAAATATTTCTTTCCCTGGATTCATCCAGCATTTCATCTTCCCTCACATACTCACGAGAAAGATATAGCAGGTGCGACTCCTTTGATCTAAAGTATGAGAGCCCTACAGTACCATAACACTATTGTATAGTAGTTGGTAAGTGATTCCCATTTGGGAGGTGAGTAAGCCACCGCCTCATGATAAAATAAATACTTTTTGATTACAAATGCTAAACATTCTATATTACATGTCTTGAACTTCGTCAATTCATTAGGTAAGCATTCTAAATTCTTCAATGAAGTAGATTAGTCATCTATTTGTATATAAATCATCTTGAAGATCTGCACAGCCAACAAGCGTTTCGCCGCTTTTGATACACAGGCCTGAGGTCTGTTCAAGGCGTTCTTGTTTCAATGATTTGTGCTATCTTCCCTAAGAAAAGGTTCCACGTCCGAACAGCTTCTCACTGTCAAAAAGGGGGTCGGAGGGGTGGAATGGGGGTATAGAGGTACCCCACTCATTATCAGTCAGATCAAGTCTCCGACTGGTCCAACATTATCTATGCTCCAATTGGTTCCCTGAGACGGCCAGCCGCGGCCGCTGCAGGTAAGAGTGGTGGGGCCAGGTGAGGGGGGATTTCGAGAGATGACCACGAGGGAAAATTAAATAAATAATTTCCCCTCGTGGTCGTCTCTCGAAATCCCCCCTCCTCACCTAGTCCCACCTCTCCTACCTGCATCTGCTATTTTCAATGAGTAAATATATGCCCAGATAATTCTTTGAATGCTTGTAAAGCGACCAATTTCCATTCAGCCCAATCAATTTCATGAGGGAGTATTTCGTCTTTTTCTCAAAATTCTCTTTCAACTGCCAGCCAGAGCGCCTCCCACAATTGCAATCAACTACTGGATAAACTTGGAAGTACAAGAGATAGAGCTCTAAGGATTTGAAAAAGCAAAGTGTAAAATTAGAAGCAGATATAAGTTTTTCTCGTTGTAAATGTTAGTTGTTTTTTGGTTTCTTCCAGCCACCTTCTTCTGATGTTGTCAACCAGAAGCCGGATTTGACACCTGAAGAAATTTCACTTAAAGAGGTTTCATATATTTAGTCTGTATATATATTTGTGTCGAAAATGAAGGTTACCATGTTTAGCACAGAGTATGTGATGGTTATATACAATGAGAAATCTAGAAGCATGCTTTGTCCATCATCTACCACAGAGTAAGATCGGGTTCTCTTGTTAGACTCTCCAGCCTCTGTACCTCTTTGGCTTTGCTGATCCACAAATTACAAAGCAGATACAACTTTGTTGCTTGTGCAACAATTCTACTTTTTAATGAAAACAGTGCCAGGCTTTTCTCTTCATGTTATTTATTCAACCCTTAGTTCCAGGATTTGTTCAGCATTTATTTAAGCTCATAGGTCCTGTCTTTCAATCCAGTCCACTCATAAGACTTGCAATTTTTTTCATGTTTCTAGTCTCCTTGATATGCTTTTCTATAAACTGAGGTTCTTGGGATTTCACCACAGTGCAACCTGAGCAGAGCATTTTGAAAAGTGCCTGTTATGGAGGATAAGACGTTATTGGACTATAATACTTATACTGAACCTATACCTATACTTAACACTGTCTCTGTCATTTAGAGATTCAGGAACAATGAGTGAGAGTACCAGAAATTGGTTGAAATAAAATAAAACTTACTTTGCTGCTGCCGTTGAGTTCCACGTCTTCTCTCCTGCTTGCCTGTGTCCGCCTCTAGGTTGGAACAGGAAGTAGGAAGCCAGACTCCCACACCTAAGCCAATCACAACGCTGCAATGCAGCGATATGAATAGTTTGAGTGCCATGACATGTCGCTCAGCCAGGGGCTGGAGGTGTGGACATGTTCTCCATTCAGGCTCTAATGCAGCCTGCATGGAGAACAGGGACGTGTACATGACTGTTTTGGGTGGCCCGAGAGGGCCGACAAAACAGTGATTGCACACAGGAGTGTTCTACCACTCATCCCCTGAAGCTCCACCCGCCCCTTCATGTACTGCCACAGAATGAGGAAAAAATAAAAGGATAATAACATTCTGTTATTATCATTTTATTATTTCCTTTCTTTGCTGTTCCTGTCAGTGGGGCAGCGCTCTGCCGCCTTAGCCTAGGAGCCCCCACTGATCTATTGATAACTTGCTTTTTAATATAAAAGTTGTAATGATTTTATAACATGAGCCAAAACAATATTCTAGTTCATTGTGGGCTTCGTGCACCAGCCAGAATGTCCTGAAATGAGAGTACAACTATAGGCGTTTATATTGTTACATAATGTCGCCAGTGCTTGCTTTCCTCCTCTTACATCCCCAATGACTCTCCATGTTTGTTCTCTATATTCCCATCCCTCACCCAGTTCGCCTTCTACATCATGAATCCAAAACCGAATCTCTGGTCTTCATATGCAGGTATTGTAAACTTTCTTCAGGTTTTCAAGAACCTTCTTCGACAAGCACCAATTTTTATATTCTTTACCGCGGCTAGACTTTACGCTCAGAAAGTGGTCCATACCAGCTGAAGCAGTTGTTTGTGAGTTTATTTATATAGCTCTATTTATTTCATAAAAATATTGTTTCCTACAAATAGCATCTGTGACACATCTGTCAAAGTCCATGCAAAGCCAATAATCTCTGAAGGGAGAATTCTTTTCAGTTTCCTCCATCTTACTTCTGAAAGTGTTACTGCCCAGAAGCGGATGTATGACGTTACAACGCATGCTTTTACATCGCATGCCTTTACAACGCGGTTTTTACATCGCATACCATTACAACGCATAGCGCTTTTGGGTGTTGGATAGTGAATAGTTTAATTTACTATTCCAACTCCAGTCCCCGTGGACACTAGGGAAGGTTATTGGATAGTAAATTAACCTATTCCCTATCCTAGAGCGCCCCCCAGCGCAATGCGTTGTAATGGCTTGCGTTGTAATGACCGTGTTGTAATGGTAGTGCGTTGTAAAAGTTTCGTTGTAAGTGATGTTTCCCCCCAGAAGCAGGACTAGATACCAGAGGATGTATCACTTGAGAAAGTCAGTATATTCAGCCGTTTATATACATTTGCTGAAAGCTTTAGGGTTTCCAGGTCTGCACCGCATCACATCTCAATCCGGAGTAGGCTGGGGAGCAAGTTTGTCCCCCTGGAATGCCTTTCGACCTCCATTATCCATATGGGTCCAAATCAGGTTTGAAGCCTACGTAATTGCTGCCTAGTAAATCTGTTTATTCATTCCTGAATCACTGTTTCCACAACGATTCCTTCACGTTGTATTTATCTCACACATTTCACCATATTTTTTCTGGTGAAATTTACATGTGGGAAAAATTGGAAGTGCTGTATTCTTGCATTACTTTTCACAATTAAGGCGGCACTACCAGCCGCATCAGCATAACTTCTGCACTTGGAATAGGGTTGCTGGTGTCCTGCTCTAGCAGACTTCCATTTGAAACGCATTAGTTGTCCACTCCTAGGAGTGCCGGCTTTAGTGCGCAGCGGCCTGTGCGGCCGCACTGGGCACTGACCTGGAGAGGGGACACTGACCTCAAGGGGGCGCTGTGTTTAGCAATATGTTTACCATTTAAAGGCACCTACTGCAGAGTATCTTGTGCTCCCAGGTTTCAGGCAGTAATAAAAATGTCAAGATAACTGTTGCGATTAATATTCCTGCGAGAGAGAGATGGGAGTTTTGTCTAGTGGCAGTTTAGACTCGTCGCTAAACCCGGCCCTTCTTCCGCGGTGTGCACAGCCCTCAGCACTACTCTTCACCAGTTCATCCAGCCCATTCACTTGTTATATGTCGTCATTTCTCCAGCCTCATTCTTTCCCATGCTCAATGCAGCCTTGTTTCATTTCTTACCACTGTGCCTCTGTATGCCTGTATCTTTGCCTTGAGTTCAATGTTTTTCCATGGTTATGTGTAGGTCTAGTACATCCACGATGTAGACATGAGTCATTTTTGGTGCTCTGTGGTCATGCTAGACATCTTAGGACTGATTCACCAAACCATTTTCGTTCATAAAAGCGCTTTTGCAATCGAAATTGGCTGGATTATTTCTCACAATAGACTCACAAAAGGTGACTATTCAGACTCAGATCCATTTACTCCTACATAATATCACCCTACATTCTCATAGCATTCAAAAACTCATCCCTGACCCTTCCACTATTTGAATAGAGGTGTAGATTTACACCCGACAAATGCTGGACTCAATCCCTTTCTATGATGTGAAGAGGAAGAGACCTCACCCAAACCTCCAGGGCTATAGGGATAGTTGATTCTCCAAATAGAAAAAAATTTCTGTGTATAAAAAATCAAGAAGAAATAAACATGTAATTGCACAGCGGCGCTGCACAGTGTGTACAATTCCAATCTGTGAGGAGTACCTAACCACAAAAAGTTTCAAGACTTTCTCAAGGGCCCATCTGGAATACTGTGAATGGCACAGCTTTCCAAATATACCACTGGTAAGGATTCAGAAGAGCCAAAAATTCTTAAATCTGTGCATATGCTTAGGAGTAGATGCACAGGAGTTGCTTTGTGAATCTGGCCTCCGGTGTATTTCTGTGGATTTATAAATCTAAAAGTGTACATGTATAGGTTGTACAGTAACACATTTCCACTACTTAAAGACTTCTTTTCTGTTTTACTTTTAGACTCCTTCCAGCAGTACTCAAAAGAGGGTAGATGTCAGACCGAAAATAGTAAGTCTTATGCACAAAACAGATTTTTGAAATCTGGTAGAATGCTTTTCTGCCCTCCGAGGCCATGCACACTTTTCACAAAAACAAATCTACTACTTAAAAAAGATTGCATGTTTAATCAAATTAATGCCTCCAGCCAGGAACCATTAACGTACATGGCAACATTTAGAAACACAAGAGGGACACACAGAAAAAGAAAAATCTGGACAATGTATTTTCCCCACTGACTTGCATTGAATTGGAGGTAATTTTAGGGGGAGACCACTAAAATAAAGCCGGGATAAATAAAATTGGGAGTCTCCTGGCTGAATCCCGTGTGTGGGCATGCATGCACCAACCACTTCAGGATTCTCAAGTAACTCATGAGCTACGCCTCTCTGCAGCTCAGCTTACTAAATTAGAGGCTTTTGTTTGATTTAATTAATGTATGTATACCAAAATTTAAAAGCATAAATTCAAGATGAAAATGCACTCTGAGAACATTTAAGGTGATGTTTGGTGAAAAATGCTAGTGTGTGTGTGTAGTTATGTTAGAGGGAGGTATGCTCAACGTTTGGAATTGAGCAGGACCAATTTCTGATAGCACGCCATGTCCATTATAATACATGTCCTCCTTACAGCATATTCAACTTTTTTAAAGCTATTATTTGACTGCTAAATCATGCGGTGTTGGGGAAATTTAATATTAATACTATGCCATTGATGCCAAGAGCATTGCTACTATGGTTGGTGTATATTACACATATACTGATATTCCATATTAGCAAAGCCTTTTTTACGTTTCGCCTGCAAAATGCTTGCATTGTGCTTGCAAAATCTCTTGTAATGAAAAAAAAAACTTAAAAGAGGCTTAGAGCCCGTCCTTTAATTACCGTTATTTACTGTTGGCTGGCTTCTACATCTCTTACGGTTCCTCTCTTCTTATTGGTCAGCCGATCCTCCTGCCATCCAACTTCCTCCTAGGCTTCAGAGTTCTAGTCCAAGTTGTGGAGCTTGTACCAAGTACTGCTTCCTGTGTCCTTTCACTGGTTGCAGGTACTCTTTTTTAAATTTACCACAGGCACTCTTACAGAGTGCGTGTCTGGAATCCTCTCCATGTGTCCGCAGTCACTTGACAGTTTAGCCCCCGATTCCATACCTAGCAGCACCCCTGCTTGTCCCCTCCTCTCTGACCTCTAATACAGCAGCAGTTTCTTGAACTTCAGCACCGCCTTCTCTCCGTCATCTCGCAGATTCTAAACCCCTTGGACAGCTCGGCTGCAGCTTTATTCTTGCCACTCACCGTGCGGCCCATCATGCGCCTCAGTCCCCACATCTTCCCAGCTGACAGAGACCCGAGCCTAGGACCGCAGCAAAGAGGCACGCTGACTCCCTCACAGGAAAATTCTGTTTAGCTGAGAGCCACTGTGCCCAGAGCAGCCCAGAGACCAGCCAGAGCCTTGGACGCTCTCAGCGCCGCCTACTGACACCCCTACCTGCACACACAGAGGTCGAGCCTTGGCTCTACCCACTCTCTCCTTGCTCCCCAGCGACTATCTGCCATCCTCCCGCTCCACTCAGAGCCCAACTGTGCCCACCATCTCTCCACTCCCCAGTGGCCAGCTACCATCTCGGTGCTCTGCTCAGGACTTGACTCTACCAGCTATCACTCACGTTGACATCTTATTCCTCCTCACAAACCTTTCTTTGTCCTCCCTTATACATTTCTTCGTTTCACTATTTTTACTCACTAGTCTCGCTATATATTCTCTCCTGTAAGACTTCCTATTCTAGGATCACAGGATGTTAAGCCGATGCCGAGACTCTAACCTGGTTCCCTAAGTCTGCAACTCTTTCATTTATGCTACATCTATATACTCACATGCAGGGAGAGTAAATGATTTGCCCACAATCACAGGATGTTGAGTTGACACCAAGGATCACATCAGGAGCTCAGCTCCAAAGACTGGAACTCTTGCTGTTATGCCACATCCGATCCCTACATTGACAAACCCAATAGCTTTTGCAGGCGAAAAAAATCTATTTGCTTTGCCGATGCTTGCTACGTTACTGTTCACAACTATGCCTGATGAACTGAAGTGATCACTGCTCGTATATTGCATATGGTGGCCACTAATGTGCCTGATGTGGTCCTTAATACAACTCTAATAATATTAATAGTTCGGGATGATTTTCATCCAACATAAGTAGCTCTAATCACAGAAAACGTTGGAGATCCCTGAAGCAGTTGTATCTGAAAGAGACACGTTAGTGATAGATTCCTTACCTTAGAATATCCCCAGGCGTTCGACTGGATCCGGAAATGTTTGCATAGCAGTACCCTTGCGCGCCAGTAGGCGTCGTCTGCGGCTCCGCGTCCGTCGTCGGTGTACTTAGACGCCGCCTCCGGCGCCGTGTTCGGGCGGCGCCGTCCCCGATGCCTCCCTCGATCCGGTTCCGGCGCCGCTCTCGACACCGTTTGGAGAGTTTTACTTCCATGAACCGGCCCCATCATTTGACACCCCTGAATATCAGGAGATGGGTTATGAGGAGTATTGGGAGGGGTCTGAGGACCCTCTGACACGTGAGTGTCAGTCCCAGGAGGACTGGACAGGTGGACTTGGGGATGCCAGTGGTCTGGACACCTCGCCAGACACTGGTTTTGTCTCACCTCCTACCGTGGCTAAGGAGGAGGGGACAACCAACAGTGTGGTGTTGACGCGGGCGGCCATGGCCTTGGGCCTTGAGCTTCCCGTCGCGGCCGTGATGACTAACCTCCTCAATGAGGTCCTTAAACCGCAGTCAAGCTCGGCTGAGCCTCTGCTGCCGTTTAATGAGGCCTTAACCGATGTTCTTTTGGGCACTTGGTCCAGGCCCGCTACAGGTTCGCCTGTAGATAGGAACGTGGCCAGACGCCACCGCCCGGCCCGGGCGACCCTTGTTTCCTGTCCAGCCACCCCACCCCTGAGAGCCTGGTTATCCAGGATTTTAATTCCCAGACCGCATTCCCGTCGGCTCCACCTGACAGGGAATCCAAGAGGTATGAGCAATACGGCAAACAAGTATTCTCCTCCCTAAGTCTGGGACTGTGGTCTTCCAATACTGCATTCCTCTTGGGCCGCTACACCCACTCTCTGTAGGATACAATCGCAGACGTGCTGCCAGAATGCCCGTTGGAGGTACGGGCTAAACTCGGCCGGGCCCTTGTGGAGGGCCGAGATGCAGCGCTGTATTCTATCCGGTGTGGGCTGGATACCACCGACTCACAGAGTAAGATCGGGTTGTCTTGTTAGACTCTCCAGCCTCTGTACCTCTTTGGCTTTGCTGATCCACAAATTACAAAGCAGATAAAACTTTGTTGCTTGTGCAACAATTCTTCTTTTTAATGAAAACAGTGCCAGGCTTTTCTCTTCATGTTATTTATTCAACCCTTAGTTCCAGGATTTGTTTAGCATTTATTTAAGCTTATAGGTCCTGTCTTTCAGTCCAGTCCACTCATAAGACTTGCAATTTTTTTCATGTTTCTAGTCTCCTTGATATGCTTTCCTATAAACTGAGGTTCTTGGGATTTCACCACAGTGCAACCTGAGCAAAGCATTTTGAAAAGCGCCCATTATGGAGGATAAAACGTTATTGGACTATAATACTTATACTGAACCTATACCTATACTTAGCACTGTCTCTGTCATTTAGAGATTCAGGAACAACGAGTGAGAGTACCAGAAATTGGTTAAAATAAAATAAAACTTCTCTCCTGCTCGTCTGTGTGCGCCTCCAGGTTGGAACAGGAAGTAGGCAGCCAGACTCCCACCCCAAAGCCAATCACAACGCTGCAATGCAGCGATAGGATTGGTTTGAGTGCCATGACATGTCACTCAGCCAGGGGCTGGAGGTGTGGACATGTTCTCCATGCAGGCTCTAATGCAGCCTGCATGGAGAACAGGGAAGTGTACATGACTGTTTTGGGTGGCCCGGGAGGGCCGTCCAAACAGTGATTGCGCACAGGAGTGTTCTACCACTCCTCCCCTGAAGCTCCACCCGCCCCTTCATGCACTGCCACAGAAGGAGGAAAAAATAAAAGGATAATAACATTCTGTTATTATCATTTTATTATTTACTTTCTTTGCTGTTCCTGTCAGTGGGGCAACGCTCTGCCGCCTTAGCCTAGGAGCTGCCACTGATCTATTGATAACTTGCTTTTTAATATAAAAGTTGTAATGATTTTATAACATGAGCCAAAACAATATTCTAGTTCATTGTGGGCTTCGTGCACCAGCCAGAATGTCCTGAAATGAGAGTACAACTATAGGCGTTTATATTGTTACATAATGTCGCCAGTGCTTGCTTTCCTCCTCTTACATCCCAAATGACTCTCCATGTTTGTTCTCTATATTCCCATCCCTCACCCAGTTCGCCTTCTGCATCATGATTCCAATACCGAATCTCTGGTCTTCATATGCAGGTATTGTAAACTTTCTTCAGGTTTTCAAGAACCATCTTCGACATGCACCAATTTTTATGTTCTTTACCGCGGCTAGACTTTACGCTCAGAAAGTGGTCCATACCAGCTGAAGCAGTTGTTTGTGAGTTTATTTATATAGCTCTATTTATTTCATAAATATATTGTTTCCTACAAAAAGCATCTGTGACACATCGGTCAAAGTCCATGCAAAGCCAATAATCTCTGAAGGGAGAATTCTTTTCAGTTTCCTCCATCTAACTTCTGAAAGTGTTACTGCCCAGAAGCAGGACTAGATACCAGAGGATGTATCACTTGAGAAAGTCAGTATATTCAGCAGTTTATATACATTTTCTGAAAGCTTTAGGGTTTCCAGGTCTGCACCGCATCACATCTCAATCCGGAGTAGGCTGGGGAGCAAGTTTGTCCCCCTGGAATGCCTTTCGACCTCCATTATCCATATGGGTCCAAATCAGGTTTGAAGCCTACGTAATTGCTGCCTAGTAAATCTGTTTATTCATTCCTGAATCACTGTTTCCACATCGATTCCTACACGTTGTATTTATCTCACACATTTCACCATATTTTTTCTGGTGAAATTTACAAGTAGGAAAAATTGGAAGTGCTGTATTCTTGCATTACTTTTCACAATTAAGGCCGCACTACCAGCCGCATCAGCATAACTTCTGCACTTGGAATAGGGTTGCTGGTGTCCTGCTCTAGCAGACTTCCATTTGAAACGCATTAGTTGTCCACTCCAAGGAGTGCCGGCTGTAGTGCGCAGCGGCCTGTGCGGCCGCACTGGGCACTGACCTGGAGAGGGGGCACTGACCTCAAGGGGGCGCTGTGTTTAGCAATATGTTTACCATTTAAAGGCACCTACTGCAGAGTATCTTGTGCTCCCAGGTTTCAGGCAGTAATAAAAATGTCAAGATAACTGTTGCGATTAATATTCCTGCGAGAGAGAGATGGGAGTTTTGTCTAGTGGCAGTTTAGACTCGTCGCTAAACCCGGCCCTTCTTCCGCGGTGTGCACAGCCCTCAGCACTACTCTTCACCAGTTCATCCAGCCCATTCATTAGTCATATGTCGTCATTTCTCCAGCCTCATTCTTTCCCATGCTCAATGCAGCCTTGTTTCATTTCTTACCACTGTGCCTCTGTATGCCTGTATCTTTGCCTTGAGTTCAATGTTTTTCCATGGTTATGTGTAGGTCTAGTACATCCACGATGTAGACATGAGTCATTTTTGGTGCTCTGTGGTCATGCTAGACATCTTAGGACTGATTCACCAAACCATTTTCGTTCATAAAAGCGCTTTTGCAATCGAAATTGGCTGGATTATTTCTCACAATAGACTCACATAAGGTGACTATTCAGACTCAGATCCATTTACTCCTACATAATATCACCCTACATTCTCATAACATTCAAAAACTCATCCCTGACCCTTCCACTATTTGAATAGAGGTGTAGATTTACACCCGACAAATGCTGGACTCAATCCCTTTCTATGATGTGAAGAGGAAGAGACCTCACCCAAACCTCCAGGGCTATAGGGATAGTTGATTCTCCAAACAGA
Source organism: Lissotriton helveticus (assembly GCF_964261635.1). NCBI lineage: Eukaryota > Metazoa > Chordata > Amphibia > Caudata > Salamandridae > Lissotriton > Lissotriton helveticus. Next base: position 1,316,216,963 of record NC_136057.1, on the reverse strand, counting down.
AAAATGTTTTCTGTGTATAAAAAAACAAGAAGAAATGAACATGCAATTGCACAGCGGCGCTGCACAGTGTGTACAATTCCAATCTGTGAGGAGTACCTAACCACAAAAAGTTTCAAGACTTTCTCAAGGGCCCATCTGGAATACTGTGAATGGCACAGCTTTCCAAATATACCACTGGTAAGGATTCAGAAGAGCCAAAAATTCTTAAATCTGTGCATATGCTTAGGAGTAGATGCACAGGAGTTGCTTTGTGAATCTGGCCTCCGGTGTATTTCTGTGGATTTATAAATCTAAAAGTGTACATGTATAGGTTGTACAGTAACACATTTCCACTACTTAAAGACTTCTTTTCTGTTTTACTTTTAGACTCCTTCCAGCAGTACTCAAAAGTGGGAAGATGTCAGACCGAAAATAGTAAGTCTTAGGCACAAAACAGATTTTTGAAATCTGGTAGAATGCTTTTCTGCCCTCCGAGGCCGTGCACACTTTTCACAAAAACAAATTTACTACTTAAAAAAGATTGCATGTTTAATCAAATTAATGCCTCCAGCCAGGAACCATTAACGTACATGGCAACATTTAGAAACACAAGAGGGACACACAGAAAAAGAAAAATCTGGACAATGTACTTTCCCCACTGACTTGCATTGAATTGGAGGTAATTTTAGGGGGAGACCACTAAAATAAAGCCGGGATAAATAAAATTGGGAGTCTCCTGGCTGAATCCCGTGTGTGGGCATGCATGCACCAACCACTTCAGGATTCTCAAGTAACCCATGAGCTACGCCTCTCTGCAGCTCAGCTTACTAAATTAGAGGCTTTTGTTTGATTTAATTAATGTATGTATACCAAAATTTAAAGAGTTCTAGTCCAAGTTGTGGAGCTTGTACCAAGTACTGCTTCCTGTGTCCTTTCACTGGTTGCAGGTACTCTTTTTTAAATTTACCACAGGCACTCTTACAGAGTGCGTGTCTGGAATCCTCTCCATGTGTCCGCAGTCACTTGACAGTTTAGCCCCCGATTCCATACCTAGCAGCACCCCTGCTTGTTCCCTCCTCTCTGACCTCTAATACAGCAGCAGTTTCTTGAACTTCAGCACCGCCTTCTCTCCGTCATCCCGCAGATTCTAAACCCCTTGGACAGCTCGGCTGCAGCTTTATTCTTGCCACTCACCGTGCAGCCCATCATGCGCCTCAGTCCCCACATCTTCCCAGCTGACAGAGACCCGAGCCTAGGACCGCAGCAAAGAGGCACGCTGACTCCCTCACAGGAAAATTCTGTTTAGCTGAGAGCCACTGTGCCCAGAGCAGCCCAGAGACCAGCCAGAGCCTTGGACGCTCTCAGCGCCGCCTACTGACACCCCTACCTGCACACACAGAGGTCGAGACTTGGCTCTACCCACTCTCTCCTTGCTCCCCAGCGACTATCTGCCATCATCCCGCTCCACTCAGAACCCAACTCTGCCCACCATTTCTCCACTCCCCAGTGGCCAGCTACCATCTCGGTGCTCTGCTCAGGACTTGACTCTACCAGCTATCACTCACGTTGACATCTTATTCCTCCTCACAAACCTTTCTTTGTCCTCCCTTATACATTTCTTCGTTTCACTATTTTCACTCACTAGTCTTGCTATATATTCTCTCCTGTAAGACTTCCTATTCTAGGATCACAGGATGTTAAGCCAATGCCGAGACTCTAACCTGGTTCCCTAAGTCTGCAACTCTTTCATTTATGCTACATCTATATAGTCACATGCAGGGAGAGTAAATGATTTGCCCACAATCACAGGATGTTGAGTTGACACCAAGGATCACATCAGGATCTCAGCTCCAAAGTCTGGAGCTCTTGCTGTTATGCCCCATCTGATCCCTACATTGACAAACCCAATAGCTTTTGCAGGCGAACAAAATCTATTTGCTTTGCCGATGCTTGCTACGTTACTGTTGACAACTATGCCTGATGAACTGAAGTGATCACTGCTCCTATATATTGCATATAGTGGCCACTAATGTGCCTGATGTGGTCCTTAATACAACTCTAATAATATTAATAGTTCGGGATGATTTTCATCCAACATAAGTAGCTCTAATCACAGAAAACGTTGGAGATCCCTGAAGCAGTTGTATCTGAAAGAGATACGTTAGTGATAGATTCCTTACCTTAGAATATCCCCAGGCGTCAGACTGGATCCGGAAATGTTTGCGTAGCAGTACCCTTGCGCGTCAGTAGGCGTCGTCTGCGGCTCCGCGTCCGTCGTTGGTGTACTTAGACGCCGCCTCCGGTGCCGTTTCCGGGCAGCGCCGTCCCCGATGCCTCCCTCGATCCGGTTCCGGCGCCGCTCTCGACGCCGTTTGGAGAGTTTTACTTCCATGAACCGGCCCCATCATTTGACACCCCTGAATATCAGGAGATGGGTGATGAGGAGTATTGGGAGGGGTCTGAGGACCCTCTGACACATGAGTGTCAGTCCCAGGAGGACTGGACAGGTGGACTTGGGGATGCCAGTGGTCTGGACACCTCGCCAGACACTGGTTTTGTCTCACCTCCTACCGTGGCTACGGAGGAGGGGACAACCAACAGTGTGGTGTTGACGCGGGCGGCCATGGCCTTGGGCCTTGAGCTTCCCGTCGCAGCCGTGAGGACTAACCTCCTCACTGAGGTCCTTAAACCGCAGTCAAGCTCGGCTGAGCCTCTGCTGCCGTTTAATGAGGCCTTAACCGATGTTCTTTTGGGCACTTGGTCCAGGCCTGCTACAGGTTCGCCTGTAGATAGGAACGTGGCCAGACGCCACCGCCCGGCCCCGGGCGACCCTTGTTTCCTGTCCAGCCACCCCACCCCTGAGAGCCTGGTTATCCAGGCTTCGAATTCCCAGACCGCATTCCCATCGGCTCCACCTGACAGCGAATCCAAGAGGTATGAGCAATACGGCAAAAAGGTATTCTCCTCCCTAAGTCTGGGACTGTGGTCTTCCAACACTGCATGCCTCTTGGGCCGCTACACCCACTCTCTGTAGGATACAATTGCAGACGTGCTGCCAGAATGCCCATTGGAGGTACGGGCTAAACTCCCTTGTGGAGGGCCGAGATGCAGCACTGTATTCTATCCGGTGTGGGCTGGATACCACCGACTCACTGGGCAGGGCGAATGGCAACGACGGTGGCGATTCGTCGCCACACCTGGTTGAGGTCCGCCAACTTCTCGGTCGATGTCCAGAATACACTCATGGACATGCCGTTTGATGGCCGTCGCCTTTTTGGCGACAAGGCAGACCATGCACTTGAGCGCTTTAAGGACTCCAGGGCTACCGCCAGGTCCTTGGGCCTCTCGGCCCTGCGCCAGCAAACGGGTGCCTTTCGCTCCTGTCGTGGCCAAGGAAGGGGCGCCCCCACACGTGCTGCCAGCCACGCACCACAGACTAACATCCAACGCGGTGGCAGCCGTGGAAACCGCCGTGGAGGCGGTCGGGGACAACAGCGAGGCCCATCCACACCCTCCCCCGCAGCATTCACCTCAAAACCCTCCTAGTCCGTGCTTTCAGGCCCATGTGACGCCAGTGGGGGGCAGGGTTCGCCATCACCTCCTCCACTGGCGCACTGTCACATCGGACAGGTGGGTGCTGCAAATCGTCCGAAGGGGCTACTCCATCCCATTCGAGGCGACCCCACCAGCCATGCCACCGCAATACCACCGCGTATCGGGGGATCATTTGCGACTTCTGCAGGAGGAAGTTACGGCCCTCTTGGCAAAGGGGGCCATCGAGCGCGTTCCTGGGCCAGAATGTAAATGTAAATGTCATGGTACTTATAGAGCGCACTGTCACCAGACGGTCACCTTGCGGTGTCGCCTATTCGGCTTCCTGGCACTGATACTCACACCGCTGTGGAACCCCTCCTGGCTTTCCCTGTGAAGTGTCCACTCCTGGGCACCCCCAGGGTGAAGCCAGGCATCCTTAGCGCTGTTGGGGCCGGTGTGGAGGCTAAGCAAGCTATTGCCCAGAGTTGCAGCGTGGGGCTCGTGATTAGAATAGGCACCGAGGCGAGAGAATTATTATTTTTTTTTTTTTTAAACCTTTATTGAGTTAATCAAAGTATGACAAGCGCAGGCCTACAACCACAGAGGCCGGCCGCAAACACAGGAATCCGATCAGGAGTCATGCACGTGTATACGACCAAATAATATCGACAATACAGATACAGCATGCGATCGTATATGCCTCAACGCAGAAGGATATCAAAGGTTTAATTTTAAAGTTATAAAGAAGCAGAAGTGGCTGTACTATCGGTGGCGTCACACCATAACATGAAGTTAAGAAGAGATGGGGGGGGGAGGTACCCCGCAGTGCAAACAAGTCCAGGTGATGAGCAATATGAACCTTGGGCACACTTTGCCCGCCGAGGCTGACGAGGAATAAAAGACAATGTAATAGCAAGCGATTAGCGAGCACACCCTCCCGAAAACCCACCCTCCGGAGACAGTAAGGTATAGGCAAGTATAGACGCCAAACAGAGAAAGAAAAAAGATAAGGAGAGACAGCCAACCCTACTGTAAGGGAGGAAAAACCCTACCCAAAGAAAGAGGAAAGAAAGAAAGGGGACCATAGAACAAAACAAACTAAAATAACAAACCCCCCCAACACCCGCCACCCTGCACCCCTGTAATGGCTACGGCCTACCCCACTAACAGCGTGCCTGTCGCCCCGGAACACCCCAAAGAAGGGAAATAAAGAAAGCGGAGGAGGAGAAGAACAAACATACTCCCGGCCACCTATACCCCCCGCCATTAGCGACCTCCCCAAAACATATTGTCTATTATTAAAAGCAAGTATTAAGCACCAATATGGGGAGGACCTCAACCAAAACCACCCGACTCCCAGTGAGATACACAGTAAAAACCCGGGCATAGATCACAAAGCGTAGCTAACCCCAAAAGTCAAAGACAACCATGACAGTTCGGTTCTTCACGATAATCTACGTCGCCAAAGCCAGCACTCTCGCAGAAGGCGAAGCGTCCCAGATAGTACAAAGCAGAGGCATCTGATCTAAGGCAGGATACAAGATGAAATCAGCCCTGACCAGTGCGATTCTTTATGAAAACCCATGCCACCCAAGCCACAGTATTCATGTGGTAATCGAAATGTCCATAGCAGTTCGAAGCAGCTGAATCGGACCGAGGACAGGATACAAGATGGCGGCATCCACAGGACCAACGGGGAAAGATAAAGGAGATAAGCAGACCTCTCCGACGGTCACTAAAGAGCTGTTCGTGGTGATCAAAACCTTCGGCAACGATGTTTCGCCGAGCAGGAGTCATACCGGGAAAGCTAACTACGGTCTTAGGTGCAACATTCACGAGGCCAAAATCATCGACGTGAGCTGAGGCAGGCTGCCGCGCGGGAACCTCAGAACAGTAGGCCAAATCTTCCACTGGAACCACAGAATGCTGATCGTGTGTCGCAGCATCATCGTCCGGTCGCAAGCAGATATTTCCCAGCGTTTCTGACACTCGGTCATACGTGACTGTGAATTGGGAGTGGAGCGCCCCAATGGCGGCCATCACGGACCTCAACGATGGTGCGCCATCTGTCCTCTCCATCTCCCCCCCCCCAAAGAGACGAAGCAGGACTCGAGCCCCAGACTCACTTCCGAGGCTCCAGGCACACACGAAGCCGATGGCAACAGCAGGCGCTCCCTCAGCTGGTGATCACGGCACCTTCGCCGACCGCGGGGGCCCCCCCTTCAACACCGCCGTCCCCAGCAGGGTCTCCGGGCGAGCGGCCCCCGACCGCGGCGCACGATGCACACCCTGTGTCACGAGACCGAGTCCTCAGTGCCAGCCGGTAACTGGATTGCAGATCGGAGATGCAGAAAAAGATCCGAGTACGGAAGACCGGACGAAACACTGGTTCCACAGCCGCTGTTGATCAATTCCAGCCCGGATGGGCTAGAAATCGAGGTCTCGGCTTCAGCCCTGGAGTAGGCCGAAAATGGAACACGACATAACTCCACCACCCAGTATGTTAGGGAGTCCGGGATTGCACCACCGGTATCAGGCGAGCTTCATACACACGGGAGTCTGGCGTAGGTAAAGGATAAATGACAGGATATGCGAGCTGCCGGCAGAGGTCGACGGAGCAGGGAGCTTAAGCAGCCATCTTGGATCGTAGCGTAGCTCCTCCTCCGAGGCGAGAGAATTAACAGGTCCGGGGAAATTGAGCCCGAGACCCCGCCGAGGCGGGAATCGAACCCTGGTCCCTGACCAGAACTCTGCATCAGGGTCTGCCGCTCTAACCATTGAGCCACACTTCCTCCAGAAGTAGGGTGTGGTTGCTACTCCCACTACTTTCTGATACCCAAGAAGGGCAAAGGGGGCCTACGCCCTATCTTGGACCCACGGAACGTCAACGGCTTCCTCCGGACCCAGGAGACTGGATGGTAGCGTTGGACTTGCAGGACGCTTATTTCCACATCCCCGTCCTACCTGCCCACCGACGCTACCTGCGGTTCACGGTTGGCCACGAGCACTTTCAGTTTACCGTGCTCCCCTTCGGCCTTACCAGTGCCCCACGGGTGTTCACAAAGGTGATGGCGGTGGTCGCAGCTCAACTGCGCAGGTTACGAGTTTCAGTCTTCCCCTACCTCGACGACTGGTTGTTGAAGGCGGGCTCGCCCCAGACAGTCGTCAGCCACCTACAGACGACGGCAGATCTCCTGCACCAGCTGGGGTTCTCCACTAATGTGCCGAAGTCACACCTGTGCCCCTCTCAGAAGCTCCTCTTCATCGGAGCGGTTCTCGACTCGGCGCAGTTTCGGGTTTATCCACCCAAACAGCAGGTTCGGGATATTCAGGCTCTGATTCCACTCTTTCAGCCTTTATCCCGGGTTGACGGTGCGGCTTCTGGGGCTGATGGCCTCCTGCATCCTTCTGGTGCATCACGCCCGGTGGCGGATGCGGGCTCTGCAGTGGGACCTGAAGTTTCAGTGGGCCCAGCATCAGGGCAACCTATCCGATCATGTCCTGATCTCGGAGGGCACTGCGAGACAGCTGCAGTGGTGGCTCACGGACCGCGAATGGGTCAGCGGCAGATTCCTCTCTCTTCCCCAACCAGAGCACGTAGATGTGACGGACGCGTCCCTCCAGGGCTGGGGAGGCCACATGGGAGAGGCAGGGATCAGAGGCCTCTGGTCTCCGGCGGAGTCCTGGCTCCATATCAACGTTTTGGAGCTGCGGGCGATTCGTCTAGCACTGAAGGCATTCCTCCCCTCTGTCCGGGGGAGTGTAGTGCAGGTGTTCATGGACAACACCACCGCCATGTGGTACTGCAACAAACAGGGCAGGGTGGGGTCGTGGACCCTTTGCCAGAAGGCTCTGCGCCTCCGGCAGTGGCTGGAACATCAGGGCGTGACCCTGGTGGTTCAACACCTGGCAGGTTCTCTGAACGCCAGGGCGGACGAACTCGGACGTGGCGCAAGGCCTCTTTCAGAAGTGGGGAGAGCCTTGGTTAGATCTATTCGCCACCGAAGAGAACGCGCAATGTCATCAGTTCTGCGCGTTGGAATTTCCAAGGCGGCACTCGCTCGGAGACGCTTTTCGTCGCGAGTGGAGTTGCGGTCTGTTGTACGCCTTTCCGCCTATACCACTTCTGCCCAGAGTGCTGAAGAAGATCAAGCGCGACCTGGCCCAAGTCATCCTTGTGGCTCCGGACTGGGCACGAAGGTACTGGTATCCCGAGCTACTCAGTATGTCAGCCGATCCCCCGGTTCGTCTGCCTCTTCAGGAGGACCTTCTGTCGCAGCAGCAGGGGACGGTCCTCCACCCGAACCTGTCCAGTCTCCACCTCCATGCTTGGAGATTGAGCGACGACAGTTGAGGCCATTTGACTTGCATCCTGAAGTCTGTAATGTCATTCTGGCAGCCAGGCGTCCCTTCACAAAATCGGTATATGCCTGCAGGTGGAATAAGTTTGTGGCATGGTGCACAGCAAAGGCTGTGGATCCACTTTCTGCCCCTCTTTCTGAGGTTCTTCTCTTCCTTCTTTATCTTGCCCAGCAGGGCTCTGCTCTGGGCACTATCAAGGGCTACCTTTCTGCCCTTTCCACCTTCCTAAGGCTGCCTGATCAACCTTCTTTGTTCAAGTCCCCTATTGCAACTTGTTTTCTGAAGGGCATCACACACATGTTTCCTCCTGTAACTGTCGTGATGCCCCAGTGGGACTTGAACCTTGTACTTACGTACCTAATGTGTGCTCCCTTTGAGCCGCTCCATAACTGTCCTCTCCGTCTTCTTACATTGAAGACTGCTTTCCTGGTTGCCATCACCTCTGCCAGGAGAGTGAGTGAGCTCCAGGCTCTTTCTTCCACACCTCCTTTCCTCTCTGTTCATCCGGACAAGGTTGTGTTGCGGACAAGACCCTCTTTCCTGCCCAAGGTTGTCACGGCCTTCCATATCGGGCAGTCCATTAACTTGCCCACCTTCTTTCCGCCTCCGCATCCCTCAAAAGAGGAAGAGAGGCTGCACCGTCTGGACCCAAAACGTGCGCTCTCTTACTATCTGGATCGCACACGCCAGTTCCGGGGGGATGACCAACTCTTTGTTGGTTACGTGGGCGCTAAGAAGGGAAAGGCAGTGTACAAGCGGACCATCTCTTGGTGGATCATCTTGTGTATCCAGGCATGTTACTCCTTGGCTAAGAAGGAGCCCCCTGTTGGATTGAGGGCTCATTCCACTCGGGCCACGGCGACTACCACTGCCCTGGGCCGGGGAGTGCCCTTGCAGGACATTTGCCAGGCAGCTACGTGGGCCTCGCTGCACATGTTTGCAAGACACTATTGCCTGGACAGTCAAGTTCGGAGGGATGGCTTCTTTGGCCGTTCTGTCCTCCAGGACTTTCTGGTGAGATTATTGGTTCGCAGACCCACCACCGGGGTTGGTATTGCTGGGGAATCTATTCTAAGGTAAGGAATCTATCACTAACGTGTCTCTTTCAGATGCACAAGTTACTACTTGTGTAACGATATATCTGTAGGAGACATTAGTTAGTGATAGATTCCTTACCGACCCACCCATCCTCCCAGTTCTGCGAACCGATATCTAGGGTTAAGGTCATCCCCTTCAGGGCCCTAGTTTCAATGGCACCAGTGTTGGTTTTTAACATGGCTCTGCGTTTCTGGCGCGGAAAAGCTGTGTCTAAGAACTGACGTCAGCACGCGGAGGCGGCGTCTAAGTACTCCGACGACGTCATCACGGCGCCCACGATGCCGACGACGGACGCGGAGCCGCAGACGACGTCTACCGACGCGCAAGGATACTGCTACGCAAAAAATTCCGGATCCAGTCTGACGCCTGGGGATATTCTAAGGTAAGGAATCTATCACTAACTAATGTCTCTTACAGATATATCGTTACACAAGTAGTAACTTGTGCTTCTGTTACATAAGACACATTTTTCTCATACTTAAATAGTGTCAACCCCTGCCCTGGCTCCATGAAACCTACATCCAAACTGACTCTATTAGCAAAACAACAAAAACACAACACCTAAAAAAAGTTATGCTTAGAATCTATATTGTTCACACATATGTGGGGGATCCTGCCGTAGGTCCCACCTAAGAAACCAAATCTTGTATATGTTCTGATTCCCTTTTATAAAGTTGTATACAAATTGTTTTGTGTCATATTGCAACATTTACATAGCACGTACTAAACGTATGTGGGGCACTGAAGGCTTTGACGAATTAGCTTTATGTAGAGATTTATAAAGGGAGAATGAAAAATGTACTAGCAAGCAGAACGGAAAGTTTCAATTCTATTGAGGACTCGGAGGCGAAGATTATACTATTCTTTCTCCACTTCATTGAATAGCAGCCATTCAAAGTGATTATTAAAAAAACTACCATTCAAATGAAACATAGGGAATGCCACAAAGTTTTAACACACTTTGGGCTAGATGTAGGTAATAGCAAATTACCGAATGGTAAATACCGAATTTTACTGATTCGGTATTTACTAATCGGTAATTGCTATGTAGGAAAAAAAATCGGTAAAAATACCGAATCGGTAAGATTTGGTATTTACCGATTCTGTAATTACAGAATCTGTATTTGTCATTGATTCCTATGGGCCTTGAAGGCCATTGGAATCAATGGCAAATACCGATTCGGTAATTACCGAATAGGTAAAATGACCGATTTGACAAGGGGGACAGGGTGTCACTTTGACACCCTGTTGTACCCCTGTTTCTGGCTGTAGGGCATGTATGTGTGCCACAGGGCACAGGTGTACATGCACAGATGTGCATGTACACTAAAATACGTTATTTACCATGCAATAGTATTACATGGTAAATAACGAATCGGTAATGGCTTGTGGCACTGTTTTCAGTGCCACCTACATCTGTATTTACCGATTCGGTATTTTACCGAATCGGTAAATATACCGATTCTGTATGTTTTGAGGCCCGTACATCTCCATTGGCAAATACCGGTCGTTACCGACCGGTATTTGCTGACCTACATCTGGCCCAGAGTGTCCAGGTGAGTCCACCAATCACAGGGCTCCCAACACCTCATAGTCCTCTGTTAGTCTCCACTACCCCTCTTTCGTCGCTCAAGGTCAGCCAGCTTGGACGCTTCACGACTCCTGTTTGCTGGAATTTCCTGCCAGAAGCAAACAATACAATTAGGCAACAGCCATGGCTAAGAATTGGCCCTGTCGGGGGAAAGTCACGGAAAACTACAAATGAGAGCATGAAGGGTCAAGGTAAACCTGAGTAAACTAAATAATTTAAGTTACAATAAGTTGTATCCTGGGTGGGATAATCCTCGTCTATGAGTCCTTAATAGAATTGAAACTTTCCGTTACGCTAGGTAGGACATTTTTCATTCTATGTCAGTACCGGAGGCAAGGATTATGCTTGTTTAAAGCTTGCTCACCACCGAGTGAACCATGTCACTCACCAATTTGAAGTAAAACCGCTTGAAGGTAGAGTCTGAAGACCAATCTGCTGCGTTCAGAATGTCTTCCAGACGAGCTCCGAGGGTAAATGCTTTAGAGACCATCGCCCCTCTGGTGGAATCAGCACCAAAGGCCCAGGGATCAATGCCGGCTTCCTGGATCACCCATCGCACCCAACGGGCTGTAGTGGGGGAGGAAAAAGCTTTATACAGCTTTTTAATGGCGATGAGCAGTTGACTTTCACCTGGGGGGACGAATGTCCTCCAACATCTCCTCACATAGTTTGAGACAGGACACCACGCACAGCTTCGGGGAGTCAGGGAAGGCAGGATAGGAACTGTACTTAGTTCCCGTCTTTATCCGCCTACGGATTGTAAACGTAACCCCTAAAGGGGAGAAAATTCTACCTGACACGTCCAGAGCCCAGACGTCCGAAACCCGTCTACACAGGACTAGGTAAAGGAGCATGGCTAGTTTTGCCGAAAGCTCCTTCTGCGAAATGAATCTATTCGGTTGCCAGGAGAGGAACAGGTTCAGGACCTAATTGAAGTCCCAAAGGACGGAATATCTGGGCTCTCAAGGCAAGGATATACGGATACCTCAGAGTAGGCGACAGACCAAAGGATGTTCCCCCACCGGGGAGCCATCCACCAAGCTGTGACCTGCTGAAATAGCAAAATGGAAGGTATTAATCGTTCTGTAAACCAGGTCTTCCTCCTCCAGGCTAGCCCAAAAATTCAGAACAAAGGTCACATCTGCTGAAATGGGATTGATACCCCATCACACACACCAACTGCACCACCTTCTCCAGGTTGAGCGGTAATGTTTAATGGTACTGTCAGCCCAGGCCTTTGACATGAACTTCTCAGCTACTCCCGAAAGGCCTGGGACCGCCCATCTTCCTTCGTAATCGGCCACACCAGGGCTTGGGAACCTTGCATGATGAGCGGATGGGGATCCTTGTCTGGGTTGAAAAGAAGTGCTGGAAAGCAGGGGAGAGGGATTGGAGAATCCCAAGAAAGTTCCAGTAGAACCGGAAACCAAACTTGCGAACTCCAAATTGGGAGTTTATCACCACACTCGACCGCTGGCATCAAACTTGGGCCAATACTGTTGTTGTCTTCGTGAACTGGGGAAAAGCAGAACCCGCTTCCTCTCGCCAGTCCTGTAGGAATAGGTCAGTTTTCTCCAACATGGGATCCGGTCTCCAGCTGAAGAACCGGGGAATCTGGTGGTCCAGCCTGGAAGCGAAGAAGTCCACTGGAAAGGGACCCCATACTCACTGGAGATCTGCAAACACTTCCGGGTGTAGCTTCCAGAGACTCGCATTGTTGAAATGGCTTCAGTGGAAATCCGCCACCTGATTGTCCTGTCCGGGAAGGTATTGCGCTCTGACAGAGATCTGGTGGCTTAGGCAATACTGTCTAAAATTCGCTGCCAGGTCCGAAATGGCCTTCGACCTTGTGCTACCAAGGTGATTGATATAGCGGACCGCTGAAATATTGCCCACTTTGAGGAGGACGCTTTCGCATTGGCATTGGTTAGGGTTCAAATTACTAGAACGAAAGAATGGCTTATGGTCTTTGATTTCGGCCCAGCTGGAAGTGAAAATAAGAAAGCCTCTTCCCCACCTAGCGATTGTTACTCCAAATGGAAAGCAGACAACCTGCAGGCACTTCTGAATGGGTCCGGGTGTCGACAAGTTACACCGGGAGGAAGTCAGCATATTTCACTGGGCCCAGCCTGGAATACTCATCTGTATCAATAATAGTAGCTAGATCAGGGGTTGGGTTGGATATTCCCCTTATTTCCTGCAGTGAATTAACGTGGCCTACTAATTATTTCTTTAATCTTCTATTCCTCCTACGCAGTTCAACGCATTTTCTACTCCGTCACACTCCCTCTTTTTTACCTCAACCTACTACCCCTCACACACACCTTTCTTATGCTTCTAAACCTTGATTACTAGTAGCCCTGAATAGGGTGAGATATTTACCGCACCCAGAAAATATCTGTCCTCTCGGGTGCTGTATGTAATTGATGAAGTACATACTTATTCACAGATTTCCTCTGGAAAATGTGGAATTACATTTGGAATTGGTGCTTTCTACTTCAAATTTCATATATCTCAGGGTTCACTGTTTTTTTTTGTTACCAAGGTGAGTTTTGAAGAGATTTGGTGACTTTACACAGTGATGGAAATTCAATGGCCCACTTTGTTTAGAGCCTGACCCATTAATTTTGCATTCAAGCTTAGATCTGGCCGGACTCTTCTTTTCTACACAGCCTACCCCTCCGAAGCTAGGCACTTCCAGTGAATGGATAGCATCTTTGAAATACTTTAGTTGGTGTGGGTCTGAAAATGTTTACCTGAGGGCATTCTGAAAAATTCAGACAGTGCAAAGCAGATATCTTTTGAAATGTGGTTCTGACCAAAATTGTAGAAATAGAACTGTACGATGACAATTGCGGGATTGACTAACTGATGTTGTTTAAAACTAGAGAGCTTTCTGAATTGAATAAACTAAATATTCTTTTTAAACAAGTTAAGTTGACTTTGGTATATAAATCCACTGAAGAAATATACACAATGCTGCAATGAAGTGGAAATAATTCAGCCATTAACTGATTTCGAATTGTTCTGAAGAAGGCTGCAATAATTTGTGGGATAGCTGATACATCATATCAACTTGCAGACAACAATTTGACCTTGTTTTTAGGTTTTAGGACTCCTTTTTTGTTTGTATTCAAATTAAGTTATGCCAAGGTACATGCATTATATGTGTGTAGGCAGATATACATGCAAAATATTTTTTTAAGGATTATATTGTTGTGGAGTGGTTAAGGAACACAACATAATTTTCTTTCTAATTTTTAATGCATTTATCATTTTAATTAATGTCCTTAGACAATAGCTGTTTAGTATTTCTGCCTTTTTTGATAATAATGTAGTAAGACAATATTTGCTTTTTTTCTGTATGTGTCAATGTATCAAATATTTACATTTGAATAAAGTATTAAGAAGAACATATTTTTGTGCATATAAATAAAAGAAATATATACATTTAATCACATGTTCAATTAGTCCCATTTGGTATATTTTCTAAATAAGGAGTGGTTATTGTCTTTATCCTGTGGGTGGGCTAAGTACCTGTGTTCCAGCAAGCTTATTTTTTTCAGAATGAGGGTTCATAAACAAAAGAATAGGGTTCACTGTGCTTTCTAGAATTTGTTGATACAGAGTCCCTTAACATGGGCTCTTCTGGTAGCTGTGCACCAGTCACACCAGAGCCAGGCTAAACCATTTGGATGCCAGCTCCAATAATCAACCCAGTTTCAGGTTGGCCTAAGCTTCAGTAACCAAGACAGTTTTCGATTGGCCTAATGTTGCTTAATTAACAAATGCTATGATTAGAAAGGGAAGTGTCAAAAATGAACATAGATTAGTAGGCATTGTGCACTTGGATCAAGCAGCATCACCATGGAAAACCTTTAGAAGCTCTACCATGATTTAAATATTATTACAACAAACAACAGTTATATATTTGTTTGTATTCTGTAGCCATTACAAGTCGTAAGAAACCGGATCCGAAAATTGAAGTCGACTGATACTAAAGAACTGCCACAGGCCAGACACAGTTCTAGTGAAGTACACATGCCACACCATCTTGGTTACATCCCAATTCTCAAAACTATGGTACAGTTCTTTCATAGATATTAAGAGATGTGTCCTTGAATAAGCATTGCAAGAAATGTAAAAGTATATCAATGATCAATGCACCAACATTTTATTACAGAATAATCATTGTTTAAAAAGAAATCTGGAAAAGGAGTATTTGTTCCTTCATACAAATAAAAAAGAGATCCAAATGATAGGATATTAAATAGTAGTATCTATGTGTTATCTGAAGATGTAAGCCTCATCCTAAATTCGTATTAGCCCTGCATTCCGACAGTACGGCACTAGTGCTTAGAATGTGAGAGGTATAAATGGGACAAGAGAGTTTGGAAGAAAGAAACTAAGGCGATAGGACAGGTAGAGGCAAATGAGCACGAAGTCAAGAAACAAGAAATTAAACAGAAAGAGAAAGACAGAATTCAACGAAAACAAACTTTCTAGAGCCATGAAGCTGAATGTTCTTGGACTAACAATTAATGCTAATATGATGCGTACATACGTAAGGAGCACAGAAGAATATCACTCCTTAAGCCATCACACCCCAAAGGATTATGTTCCCAACTATGCTGTAGCAACTAGTGTGATTGCAGGATGTGACTAGAGGATGAGGAAGTGACTACCTTACTGTGCAGTTATGCAACTGATGATAGTGACAAAAAGAAGTGTGAATGTATGAAGGATCTCATCAATGGAAGAAATAGGGCATACAGCAGCTCCACAAAAAGAAGTACAAAGAAGATGCTGAGTGAGAAGTGGGAGACCTTTATGCATGGCATTCATTAATGTTTCAGTGGGCAAGTGAAATAGATAAAGAGGGCAATCTTTGAAGGGTTGTTTAATCTGCTACTATGAGTACCTTTGGATCCTTTCCCAGTAGAGCTGTGTCAGCGTTTAGCATTTCTGTAGATCCCCTAATGGTTGTTTTAGCCACAAACTGCCTGGCCTTATTAGGGAGTCCGCTGGCCTCTCATGGGGCCCTAGTAATGTAAGTTGAATAGCTTAAGAATGGGTACACTTAGATATCAATCAGCCCTTATTCAACTAAATCTCACCCCCACTCGGTGCCTCATTAGGTATGGGCAACCAGTCAGCAGCTGATATTCTGAAAGTCAAAAAGGAAATAATGCTGCACTAAATCTTCTTCCTTGATTTGTGTTATGTCACATCACCAGTCCAAAGGAACCTCTATTTTCCGAACCTGACCTTGGGCCTTGAGTACAAAGGTTGGGTCAAAGTGCCCACCTCTCTAGCCAGGTTTTAGCATTTCATTCATAATCTTGGTCACAGTACTTCCAGCTAGTGCCTCTGTGCTCTATTAAAAATGTGTGGCTCAGGTCCCAAATCCCTGTTTTGGCCTTAGGGTCCCAAATAAAATCCAGACCTAATTTTTTTCCAATGTTAGCTTCAACATCTCCCTCCTAACCTCTGCACTAGTGTCCCTTTTCCAACAATAATCACCGCAGTATAGCTTCAATTCCAACCTTTGCATTTCTACTCTAATTGTTTCATTTAGGTGAAGGCGATTCTGCTAGTCCAAGATGGCCTGATTTAACAGAGTATCTTCAGCTGGCTTCGAACTGGAAAAATTGTATCCAAAGCCTTGGGTACCCCTGATACACATGCATTATCATGTCCATAGGAAGTAAATGAAGTCCAGACAGTAAGGGGCTCATAACGATGGCGGGCAGACCTGAGTCCGCCCGCCATTGTTGCGGTGTTTGGGACCGCCCGCCAGACATGCAGCAGTCTCACCACTGCAATTACGATGCGCCCGCCACATTGGTGGGCGCATCCAGGGAGATTAACATTGCGGACATTGTTTCAGTTGTTTTGCGGGGGAGTTGGGGGGGGATTGTTTTAGCATGTCGCAAGCATCATACGTACTCACGCCCTTTAGGCCCCGTGCACGGGCCCCTTGAAAAACTCTTGACTCGATGCAGGACACGCAAGCAAATAGCCCGGTTGGGGAAGGACTGGCCCAAGGCGGGATTAAGATTCTAACGTGGAATGCTAACGGCCTTGGCAGCAAGATTAAGCGGGGGTTACTACACAACTATGTGAAGAGGTTAGGATCTGACGTCATACTGCTACAAGAAACACACTTGCAGGGCACCAAATGCACCTTTCTCTCCAAAGGAGAGTACAGAGTCCTCGCCCATGCAGGGTTCACGTCGGGCTCAAGGGGGGTAGGAATACTGATTAAAAAACACCCACCATATCAAATAACACAGACATGGATTGATCCTCTGGGGACGTAGGCGGGAGTGAGGGGACACTGGAGAAGGCAGGAGTACACATTTATCTCAGTCTATGCACCGCCCAAACTGCAGACAAGTACACTCAGAGCCGTCACTGATATCTTCCTGAACACGTCAGACACTGTGCAAATACTGGGGGGCGACTTTAACGATGTCATAGACCCGGCAACAGATAGGACGGGAGACAGAGATAGGGCCCCGACCCCCACTTTGCTAGCTAGGATGATGACTGCAATGGGCTTGGTGGATGTGTGGAGATGGCTCCACCCGGAGACTAGGGCATACTCATTCTTCTCCGGAGCACATAAAGTATATTCCCGGTTAGATTATATCTTCATGGCCAGACAGGCGCTGCATCTCACCGACACGGCGGAGTACCAGGCGCGGGGCATATCGGACCACTCGCCCCTGTTGGCTGGGGTGGGGGGGGAAGGGACAGGAGGCGCGCTATGTGGCGTCTAGCGGCGTGGGATCTTCAAAACGCAGACATATTGCGAGGCCTGCGGATGTAAAGGTGTACATCGCGGAAAATGAGGGCTCAGTTTCGTCCCGGGTGGTGTTTTGGGAAGCCCTTAAGGCGGTACTGCGAGACAGGGAACAGAACAGGGTGGCGGGGGAAAAGAGGAAAGTGAGGGAGGAGGCTCGATTGCTGGAAGTCCAGATTCTGGCCTTGGAACAGAAACATCAGAATACTAGAGACGTGGGGGCCCTCAGACAGCTCTCAGACGTACAGCGTCAGTATAGACAGTATAGACACCTGGTGACAGGGGAGGCTAAGACACTGGCCCTGGCGACGCTACACCGTCTGTACGACGTAGGAGATAAGTCTGGGAGGTTACTGGCATGGCTCAGTAGGAAAGAGAGAGATGTGAGATGGGTGGAGAGGGTAAGAGACAGTCAGGGGGCTGGGTACGAGCAGACGAGCAAATAGCGGGGACCTTTGCGAGGTACTACCGATCCTTTTATGAAGCCAGGGACCTGGGGTCGCAGGAGGACGCGATGCAATACATGAGCCACATCGAGCTCCCGATCCTTCGCGGAGGACGACCAATGGCCCTAATGGCTTCCCGGCGGAATTTTTTAAAAAGACGGCAGACCTACTGGTCCGTCATTTACTGGGACTCTTCGAGGACGCAGTGGAAGAGGGAGAGTTGCCGCTAGATCTCCGCCAAGCCACAATCATTCCGATATATAAAGAGGGTAAGCCACCCGATGACTGCACGTCCTATAGACCCATTTCGCTTTTAAATGTGGAGGTGAAGCTTCTTGCAACGATATTAGCTCTTCGCCTGAGGAGGGTGATATCGGGACTTGTGTACCTTGACCAAACGGGATTCCTCCCTGATAGGGCGACCAGATACAACCTCAGGCGGACCCATAATTGGTTAATGGATGTACGCGCTAGAAGAGACCCACACCTGTTTCTATCCATTGGCACAGAAACGGCGTTTGATGCAGTCCACTGGCCCTTTTTTGAAGGTGTACTGGTCCGATTTGGCTTCGGGCCCAAATATAGGACATGGATACGACTGCTGTACACCGATCCTAGGGCGAGGGTTAGAGTCATTGGGGTGTTGTCGGAGGATTTCCCAATACGGCGGGGCAACAGGCAGGGGTGCCCCTGTCCCCTCTGTTGTTCGCACTCACCATAGAGGTGATGGCATGTGCAGTCAGACAGAATGCGGAGATCAGGGGGTTCCGAATAGGTCAGGCAGATACCGCAGAGGAAAAAATATCCCTATATGCGGACGATGTCCTTCTGTACGTCTCGCACCTGGGCACTACGATACCAGCACTGTTCGCGGAATTGGCTCGCTTTGGTGCCCGAGCTGGCTACCAGATAAACTGGCATAAATCAATTCTTTACAATCCCCAAAGGGGGGAGGCGTGGCCCAATCTGCCGGGGAGGCTGCAGACGACAGAGGAGGGTTTCGTGTATCTAGGGATCTTTGTGACGAATGACAGTACCCTATCCTATGACAGGCATATCAGGCGAATATTGACTAACTTTGCAGAGGATGCGGCGCGGTGGAGATTGCTCCCGCTTACAATGCTGGGCCGTGAAGCAATGTTTAAAATGATATCGCTCCCGAGATTTTTGTACGCCTTCCAAAATGAATACTTCCCCCTCCGGCGGTGGGTCTTCCACGACATTCATGCGGAATTAAGGGCCTTCCTATGGCTGGGGAAACAGCCCCAGGTGGCGCTGACAACCCTACAAAGACACCAATATAACGGGGGAATTTCGCTGCCCAACATAGAAGCGTACTATTGGGCGGAACATTTGGTGCCTATAAATGAGTGGATACATGCCCCGGCCACACATCCCACCTATGCGTTAGAAAGACACAGCATAGAGAAGCACACATGCATACATTACCTATATGGAGTAAGGGGAGGGACAGACTTCTTCCTGCCACGAGAGACACGTTGGGGGTCTGGACAAGGGCAACAAAGGTTATGGGGTGGGAACGAAAACCGACAAAGCAAACTCCAATATGGAAATGTACCTGGTTGAGGGATCTGAGCAAGTTGGAGGGTTTCCTGAGCTGGGATGCTATTGGAATTTCGACACTGGTGATGTGATGAAGAGGGGAGAATTGCAGTCCTTTCCAGTACTGAGGAAGGAATATGGGCTACACCACACACAATATTTTAGATACACGCAGCTGAGACATGCCTGGAGGGCGGCGGGGGTTTTGACAGAGGCGCTTCCGGAGTATGCTCCATTGGAGGGTCGTCTTCTACAAGAACAGATCCCCGGTAGGGCGGTGTCTATGACCTACAGAACCTTGATGAATAACTTACCGGATGGACTTGGAAACCTCAGAGCTACCTGGGAGCCAGATGTAGGGGAAATGGATGAAGTGGACTGGGGTACGGTCCTGATGCACCCGAGAGAGGTAGCAATTAAATCCCGTTTAAGGCTTATCCAATACAATGTACTTCTCAGAACCTACTTCGATAGAGTCCGACTGCATAGAATAGGGAGGGCTACCGACCCGTGCTGCCTGCGTTGCGGCCAAGCTAGGGGGGACTTCTTTCACACTCTCTGGTCCTGCCCGGCAATTCATATTTTTTGGGGGGAAGTACTGAAAGAGCTGGGAGAGGTGTTGGAGGTCACCCTGCAGTTAGACCCTAAACTGGTCCTCCTAGGCATGACAAATGATGTAGACTTGACTCGCCCACTGCTGTTCTTCCTGGTGCTGGCCTTAGTGGTGGCTAAGAGAGACGTGGCCAGGAAATGGGGGCACCGGAGCTACCAAAGCTAGAGGATTGGCGGAGGGGTATGGATTTATATATGGCAGCTGAAAGAGTCACGTATAAGGCGAGGGGATGCCCTAAAAAGTTTGGTAGGGTGTTGGGCAAGTGGCGCTGTTATCATGGCCTGAATGGAGGTCTCTGATCTGGGCGAAGGGGGCAGGCTCCTGGTCTCAAATGGAGGGGAGAGGGTTGGGAAACACAGAAATGAATTAGAATGGGTCGGGGTGAGAGGTGTGACTGTACTGGCAGATCAAGAGGACTGCGTCAGGGTTTTACGGGCGGAGGGGGGAGGGCGGGGGGTTGAAGGGAGGGGTATGATGATCAATAATGACATGCTTGTTATGTGGTTGCACAATGGAAAAGTTAATAAACCTATTTTTAAAAAAAACATTGCGGACAGTGCTGATGGCTGCAGCACCTTACTCAATGTTAAAATGGCATGCACTGCATTTCCCTGCACTACTTGGCAGGCACCATGCGGTGCCTGCCACACATTGCAGGGAAATGCGGGGGGTACCATGGGTACCCTCCCCCCCAGTACAGAAACACCGCCTCCCACAACAAGGGGGGCCCGCAACCCCTTTCCACCTGTCTTTTCGCTGTGAGATGTCCACTGCAGAAAGACAGGCGGAAAGGGATATCGTAATCCCTATGGCGGTGCCTACGAGGCACCACCGCAATGCTACCCTATCTTTTGGTTCTGCAAGGCGGGCGGAAATGGACAGCCTTGCAGAACCCTACACTGCCCTGAGGTTTCCACATGGCATCATAATCTGGCGGGGGAAAACTGCTGTCAGATGGCAGAAGAACCGCCACCGCCGGCCTTGCGGTGGTGGTCCTTCCGCCATCCTACTCGGCCCCTTAAGCTCAATGTCCCACATAAGTCAAACAATACTGTCTTTATTACATTATCATCCCTGAGAGTTTCAGAACTTATCTGTTATGAGGCCATTTACTGAATGTGAAGAGGCCCCTTTCAATCATCATGATGTGTGTTTGTAAACATATAATGCAATTTTAACATTTTCTATAACTATATGTTCTGCTTGTCTAGGCAAGAAAAAACAATGGGCAAAAGTGTTGTAATAAACTTGTCTACAACAAAGATGCACTTTGTAATGACTGCTTATCACCAAAATGTTGGGCACAACTTTGAACTGCCATTGTTTCTGGATATAAGATGTTCCAGCAGGTCAGCTCAGCGTTCACCCTTTCACCTGAAGCTCTGTACAACTGTCCAGTGCGTGTCCGCCTCAAGCGAGGAATATACTTCAGGTTGAGGCAACAACTTACTACTGCTGCGTCTGAGAGCAGAAATGGCGTAGGCTGCCCGGATTGTAGATAACCTGACTTGATTCAGCTCAGAGTTCCAGTTTCAGTTGTTCCATGTGCTGCCTTGTAGATGTTTTCTTTGACAAAGTGCTGCCAAGATTCCAGCCTAGCCCAAACGCTGCAGCGAGACAGAGAGAGAGTCAAGAAGTCACTGGGGCAGACAGTTTTGTGATGTATATACTGCCTGCGGTCTCTCACCCCTCCCTGTATTGCCAAAACCGTAAGGCATCCCTTTAATGTTAGTGCACACCGGCAGTAGATTTTCTCATGGCCTGGAGTTCAATTACTGAGGACTGCTCAAATGACTGCTTGGGGCACCAAGGTTTGTGTTGGGCCCATGAGCCCTCTGCCCTACCCCTGACGCCCTCTATTATGCCTTTTTCCTCCGAACTGTTAATGGTCTAGAACCACCTTTATTAATGTAGCTGCCCTGATGTGAGAAGGAGAAGATTGTTAGTCACGGTGAGATTAAGTGATTTGCCCAGAATCACAGGTAGTTGATCGTCCCTGCCATGACTCGAATCCGGGTTCCCCAGCTTCCAGGTCAACCCATCTAGTTGTTAGGGCACATCCTCTCCCTTGCACTGCATGTAGATTGGTTCCAGAGAATGCACCTAGTCAATTGTAGCGCAACCGGTGATACAGAGTATAGCAGTTCTGTTGAGTCCATTTAGGTCTTAAAACCTAAATACCGCTCATCAAAGTTTCTACATCTGTATCATAATCCAAAGAAAGGTGGAAAGTATGCCCCACCATGCACAGTCTTGTCATCAATGATGTCATTTCAGATGCAGCAGTAATGTCATAAATGATGTCATAGATCACGTCATGATCCTTAACCTTGGGATAACTTGCCTGTTCTGGTAGACTATACGGCAATTACTCATTTGCCCCTGAATGACGTAATCAATTGGTACACATCTAGAATGGTGAGAACCTCTCTCGCACATGGATTCTGAAAACCCAAACATTTACTAGAGTACCAGCCTCTCAGCTTCAGTGACCTCATACTGCACCCAAACACTTCTAGATAAAAGAACACACAGAGCAGAATAGACATGCATTATAACATTGAACAACTTTAGCAGTGTGTTACCATGCTTGCTTAAGGCACTCAAAACACACAAGCACGAATGGTTAAATTCATGCTTAAAACCAAACATAAAATTAGACGTTAACGCTATGATTGCTTTATCATACTAATTAAATGACTGACTTAGTCTTGCTTTTCTGTTAATCCAGTGTTGTAATGAAGCCATTTCCAACCAGTAATTTAGCGACACGTGAGATATTTATATGCCTTGTTGTTTATTGCCGAATTGAGGCCATTAAGCAGGTCTGTTATAAAAGTACGGTCTTGCAAATAAGTGTCTTTTACTTGCTTTCATTCTGCAGTCACTGATTAAGGAAGCAGACAGTGCATGTCCTTCAGGTGCAATGAGCAGCCGGCATGGATCTATAGTGAAGCAATTCCGATCTGATGTTTCCATTAAACGCTCAAACAAGGCCGACTGGAAGGAAGGCTATCCCACCAGCTTGACCCACGTGAAGGTAGAGTCCATCATGAATTTAGAGAAACCCATCAGCTTTTAACTACTGCATTTCGAAGGCAAAGCTATTCTGGGTACATTCGAAATTTAGGAAGAGATTTTCAAAAGGACTTGGTACCTCCAGAAAAGATTGGGTTTGGGTCCTGTATTTCGAAAAGCACAGGATATGAACTGGAGAACTGAGAGTCCTAGAAGTTCTTTACCTTCTTGAGATATACACCTCTAATAGATAGGAGGTTGTTGCATGGCAATGGCCTTACAAACTGTCATTTGTTTGAGTGGTGGGTTGAGCTTTTAGGGCCTTTCACCAAGATGTATTCTCCATCCCCCTGGTGCAAGTGAATGCGGCCTCTGCCTACCTGTGCCCTCTCAACACCTCCTCTACTGACTTAAAGGCTAGTACCTAGGCACATCAGTGGGGAATGGAGAGACAGGTGGAGTCAGCTGGGCCTGGTCAATATCAGCACGACCCTCGTCCAGGTGCACAGCAGCAAGAGCCAGTCACCACCAGCCTCTTGCTGACAGAACTGAACATGAACCCACGATTAACTTCTTAAAGGTACAGTGTGACACTGAATCCAGTACTGTATCCAGTACCAGATACAGAGGCAGCTTCATTACAATCCAGAAGAGTGCATACCTTGTACATCCATTAAATACACTGATTGTCTGATCATGATGTTCTTCCCACACCATCTCCCTGAGTAAGCCTTGGACTGCTCTGCCTTGCTATCCTGAGGGTTAAATGCAACCCCACTTCCCAGGGCACTTGTAATGAGGGCCAAAGAGGGGGTGCATTTCAAGTACCTTCATTTAAAATATTCCTAATGAGTTCAGAGTCTCTACATGCACATTTTGTGGTGGTTTCTATCTGAGACTGCTATGGTTCACACAAGAGGCACTCAAGAAATAGGCGGTGAATCTTCCATCCTAAACTGGGTGGCAGTCCACCATTATTTCCAGTGGTTTGGAGTTATTACATTGCTGTCCTCACTGGTAAGGTCGGTGGCAGTTCATCCTAGGGAGTGCTGCCTTCAGTCACTACCTAAGCAGAGCAGCAGAATGACGAGGACAGCAGACAGACATCCACTATCCTCTAAATCATTCTCTTTGGGAGATGTTTGTTGGGTCAATGACACATTTAAATATTTGGCAAACCGCACGTTGACACCATAACCTGCAAAGGTTGAATACTTTTAATAGGAGGCGCCATAGTCCAATAAAAGCAGTGCCAACTCTCCAGCACTTCAAATGATACCAAACCAAACATCACTGTCTCACTTCTATCCAATCTGTAGCCACTCAAAGAACAAGAGAACCAGAATAATACCTGGAAGGAAATGAACAAAAGCAGAGATTCCTCTAAAGACAAGAAACAATCAGGCGATGTGGATAAACAATCTTCCTCTTCCACCAGCCTTTTTCCTAAACTCATCAAGGTAAGGGTAGAGCAAATGTACAAAATAACTTTTTTTTCAAAGCTTTATTTATTCAGCATGACTTAAAAGCAACAAATTACATTGTGATGAGAGCATGAAGCAAATATAGGACATCGTTCATTCAAATACATCTAACCAGTGTTCATTTTCTCTCTATGTGATGCCCTTCCATCTCCCTCTCTGTCTTCGAGTCATGACCCTTTTACCAAAGCAACCCTAAACAAAAAGAAAGAAAAGCACCCTAACGTTGTTGTAAACAAGACCCCTCCCACTACCCTCACCACTCCTTCCCTGCTGGTGGTAAATAATCTTTCTGAATGGCAATGAGTAGTCGGTCTGGCATCAGAACCGAGGTTCATGCCCTAAGTTATTCTTGCAGGGCCAAAAGGGATTAGATGTATATCTGAAAGTGTTTGGGCAAGGGTGAGAAACCATCCTAAAGCTGAAAAAGGTGGGCATACTGCTAATGGGAGGCCACTCGAGAGAAAGGAAACCAGCAGGCTCCACCGATATTCAAAACTTTTATATTCATCTATGAAGATATCTGCTAATCTTTCCATCATGAGTTGTCTCCAGAGCCGTGAGTGCCATAATGACACAGCCGGAGCCTCTCTCTTTTTCCAAGCTGCCGCTATTGTTGTTTTGGCTACTCCTAGACATGCCCATAAAATCACGCTATCTGCTTTTGTCTGATGCTCTAACCCCGGATCTCTGATGCCTAGAAGAACTGCCTCGATAGAGGTCGGTATGGGGTAACCTAGCATTCCTTTAATATGAGTTAGAATCTCCTCTCAAAAAGGGCGATAGTCGGGCCGTACCACCATATATGGCGAAAATCCCCAAGAAGGCTGCATCCATGCCAGCAGAGGCCGGAAGAGCTACGAAAGATCCTTTTTTTTTTATCTTTATTTAGCATTTTGTGAAAAGTAAAGCCGAGCACAGAGTTCAATTGCAGTATACATAGGGTTCGAGGCATGTGGGCTGCTAAATTCATATGTATTGCATAGATCGCCGCCTAGTGTTGGGTCCGGATGATTGCACATTGTTGTCCTGGAAGAGTCTTCGAAGTATCACGAGATAGGTGGCTCCTCCCCTGGACTACAGTGCGCATGGGCATCGACTCCATCCCCAGATTGTTTTTTTCCGCCATTGGGTTCGGATGTGATTTCGACGTCTCCTGTTCGGAATCGATAAAACAACTTTTAAAGGCCACAAGAGTTTCTTTACTTCGTCGGTATTGTTAGCGTTCGGTCTCGTGTGTCCTCCTACTCTTCGAGTCGGATAACTGTGGAGTCGGGTGACTCTTCGGTCATCGAGGCCCTGTCGACGCAGCAAGACCCTGACGACGCTACGATGGAACGGAGCCCGTTCAAGTACTGCCCCGTGTGCGGTTCGAAGTACCCACACATCGACGTGCATCCTGTATGCAACAAGTGCCTGTCGCCGGACCACAACGAGGCCAACTGTATGGCCTGTTCGAGGTTCAGGTCGAAGAAGACGCTCAAGATTAGGCGCGTGGCGCGCCTCGAGGCCCAGCGATCGGCACCAGCGCCGGCGGACATCTTTGGCGACCCCGAAGCAGACAAGCAAGAGCTTCAACTGCAGATCTCACCTCCATCGGCGGAGGTGTAGGCCGACTACGGAGAACCCGTTGAGGACCTGGACCTAGATGAACACGTCGAGGAGGTAGGGGACGACGAGGAAGTTTATGGGGCCGCGGAAGATAGCTCGGAGGAAGAGCTATGCCCCGTGCGTACGTTTACTAAGGCTCAGGTCACGGGATCGCCACACGGCCTTACCCACGACCCTACTCCTCAGTCCTCGGCCCCGCCTCCTGGCCCGGCTACAGACATACCTGCGGAGCCTCCATTACACAAATCGAAACCAAAACCATCGGAATCGAAAACAAAGATGGCCGACAAACCATCGACACCGAAGACGTCTGGGACTCCATCGAAACCGTCGTCTTCAGAGCCCTCGAAGCCGCGGAAGGCTGTCGAACAGGCTACGGTGCCGAAAGGGGCCAAGGAGGCCGGCTCGCAGAAGGTCGTCGAGCCAGTGTCGAGTAAGGTGGTCGGGTCGAAGTCGAAGAAGACTGTCGAGACGCCTTCAACCAAGACTGCCGCACCGACAGGCAAACGGACAGTCGAAGCGAAGTCAGCGAGGGGCACCGAGCCGAAGTCTGGAACCCGACGCAGACAGATAGATCTGCTGCTCCAAAGTCTGCGACGTCGACGACTAGGGCCGGGACGGTAACGCAGAGCGCAGCTGTCGAAGGTGCGTCCGCGCCTCCGCCACCCAAGGAAAAATCGTCGACGCTCGGATCTTCCCCTGCGGGTGGATAGAGGTCGTCGGTCGGATCGACAAAGCCGTCCGCTTCTTTTACGAAGCAAGTCTCGGACTCCCTGAAACGGTTGAGAGACAAGGCGTCGGAGCCGAAAACACCTTCGGTACCGAGGACAAGTGTTCCACTGAAGAAGACTTCCATGCCGATCCTCTATACTCTACCTCCGAAGGTGGCGCCGAAGGCTTTTGCACCTCGTACGGTGCCCGAGGACTCGGAGCCATTAAGGCAGACTCAGCTGAGTGGAGACTTTGGTCGACCACCCTTATCTGACGACCAGGAGGAGCATTTTATCGACGCCGACACGGGTAGATTAACGCTCTACAAGAGGAAAATTACATCCCAGCCTGTGGAATCCTATGTAATACCTCTAAAGAAGAAAAATCCTGCACCGGACACGCCAGAACTTGTTGAACCCGTTCCACAACGGCCTAGGCGGAGTCCTACCCCTTCACCCACTTGCTCAAATGGAGATGAGGATGAACAAGATGAGGGGTATAACTTCCCAGACAATACTGACCCTGATGAGCAGCAGGACTCATGGGTACACTCTCGTGATCAGGGGGACCTACAGGTGGTCGGTGACCCACAGATGTATGGGGTGAGAACTTCTCCGACTGAAGACTCTGCGGCGTTTAATGCTTTAATTGAAAGGGCGGCTACAAACCATAAGGTGGAGATGCATGCCGACCCTGTGGAAGTTGACTTTTTGTTTGATACTTTCTCTGCATCAGAAAAAACTGTGAAGACACTTCCAATGCTTAAGGGGGTTCTCAAGCATGCCACAGACATTTTCAAGGAACCCACCAGAGCGAGGGTAGTGAACCCACGAATTGAAAAAAAGTACAGGCCGGCACCTGGGGACCCTACTTATATACGAGGCCAGTTGCCTCTGGACTCTTTGGTGGTCTCCAATGCCCGCAAACGGGCGAATTCGCAGACAACGGGTGAAGCTCCTCCCCCGGACAAAGAGTCAAAAGTGCTGGAGGCCGAGGGCAAAAGGCTGGCTGCGCAGGCAGCCAACATATGGCGCATATCTAACACACAAGCCCTATTAGCCAGGTATGACAGGGCGCACTATGACACCTTAGAGCAGCTCTTACAACACCTTCCAGACAAGTTTAAAGAAGGAGCTGGGTTGCTGATACAAGAGGGCAAGCTCATTTCTAACGCTGCAATTAAATGTGCGCTAGACGTGGCAGATACAGCGGCAAGAGCAGTCAACACAAGTGTTATGTTGAGGCGTCAGGCATGGCTCCGCATCTCAGGGTTCAAGCCAGAAATACAGACGACTATCCTCAACCAGCCCGTCAATCCCGACAAACTGTTTGGGCCTGAGGTTGACACCACCCTTGAGAAGATCAAAAAAGATACTGAGACGGCTAAGTCCATGGGGGCCCTTCAGTCTCAGCAATTCAGAGGAAACACTTTTCGTCGCTCAAGTGCGCGGGGTACTCCCAGAGGACACTTGGCACAGCAGTCACATTTCGGCAGAGGAGGCGCCCAGGCCTCGTACCCAAAACAGAATAGAGGTGGTTACAGAGGCAACAGCGCTAAGGGCAGAGGCAGAGGCAACAGTAGTTCCCGTTCCTCTGCTGCCAACAAACAGTGACTCTCTGTCACTGCCCCCCGACCATCCAACACCTGTCGGGGGGAGACTCCAGCAGTTCCTGCCAGTCTGGACGTCCATCACCACAGACAGGTGGGTGAGGCAACTTATCCAGTTCGGTTATTGTTTGGAGTTGACGTCCACTCCACCCAACATACCCCCAAGACAACGACCTATGTCAGCAGAGCACTTGCACTTATTGCAGCAAGAGGTTCTTGTGATGCTGCAAAAAGGCGCAATAGAGCTCGTGCCGGTGGAGGAAGAAGGCACAGGGGTTTATTCCCTGTACTTCTTAATCCCGAAAAAGGACGGGTCACTCAGACCCATTCTAGACCTACGCCCCCTCAACCTGTACATCCTCTCAGAACATTTTCATATGTTAACACTGCAGCAGGTTCTCCCATTGTTAAACCAGGGGGACTTCCTCGCAACCTTGGACCTCAAGGATGCTTATTTTCACATACCACTCCACCCATCCCACAGGAAATACCTCAGGTTCACCATACAGGACAGGCATTACCAGTTCAAGGTCCTACCCTTCGGAGTGACCACTGCCCCCAGAGTGTTCACAAAGTGTCTGGCAACCGTGGCGGCGCACCTCAGGAGACAGAACATACATGTGTACCCTTACCTAGACGACTGGCTCGTTCAAGCAAAGTCGGAACAGCAGTGCGCCGCAGACATGTCCCACACAATTCACCTCCTTCACAGTCTGGGGTTCTCCCTGAACTATCCAAAGTCGCACCTTCAGCCAGCCCATGTGCGGCAGTATCTGGGCGCGACAATAAATACTCTGACTGCTACGGCTCAGCCGAACCAGGTGAGGATCGACAACATACAGTCGCTCATCCAAAGGTTCAGACCGCAACACTCCCTCCCAGCGAGAGTGTTTATGCAGTTGATAGGCATGATGGCCTCCTGCATCTTCATAGTCCCGCACGCAAGGTTGCATATGCGTCCGCTCCAAGAATGCTTGGCGCATCAGTGGACACAGGCTCAAGGACAATTAAAAGACCTAGTGTTGGTGACCGGTCGGGCATACAGCTCTCTGCATTGGTGGACTCCACACAACCTTTGCAAGGGCCGGCCTTTCCAAGAGCCTGTGCCGCAGATCATCATGACGACGGACGCTTCTCTCCAGGGATGGGGAGCTCATGTGCTCCACTACACGGTGCAGGGACTATGGACGACACAGCAAAAGAAGATGCACATCAACTATCTGGAGTTGTTGGCAATCTTCATGGCACTCAAGTCCTTCAAGGTACATCTGTGCAACAAAGTCGTGTTGATCCGGACGGACAACATGACTGCCATGTACTATATCCAGAAGCAGGGGGTACGCACTCTCCACAGCTGCCTCATCTGGCTCAGAGCATGTGGAAGTGGGCCATTCAGAGGAACATTTTCCTCATGGCGGAACACCTCCCGGGCACAGACAATCAGATGGCGGATCTGCTCAGCAGGTACAGCCATCAAATGCACGAGTGGGAGCTACATCCATCAGTACTCCGCCCGTACTTCCAGCAGTGGGGTCATCTAGAGATAGACCTGTTTGCCACAAGGGAAAACGCAAAATGCCAAAGCTTTGCCGCCAGGTTCCCTCACCCACAAATCGCAGGGCAATGCGATATGGATGAACTGGTCAGGCAGATTTGTGTACGCTTTTCCCCCAGCACCTCTAATACCGCTGGTGGCAAGAAAGCTAAAGCAACACTCGATGACACTCATCCTGGTTGCTCCAACGTGGGCACGCCAACCATGGTACACCACGTTTCTAGAACTCTCCGTGGTACCGCATCAAAGGCTGCGCCTCACACCCAGACTTTTGACGCAGAACCATGGCGACATTCAGCATCCAGATCCGCACCAGCTCAATCTGGCGATCTGGCTCCTGAGGTCTTAGAGTTTGGCTACCTTAACCTGCCTCCAGAATGCATGGACATCATCAGGGAGGCACGGAAGCCCACTACAAGAGCTTGCTATGCAGCGAAATGGAAGCGGTTTGTCATTTATTGTACAGCACATAACATAAACCCGCTAGATGCATCCATTCCTAACATCATCTGCTATTTGTTGCATCTTTACAAATGCAATCTAGCGTACGCTTCCATTAGGATACACTTATCCGCCATAGCGGCTTATCTTCAAAACAGGCAGCATCTCTCTGTTTTCAGGGTGCCTGCCATTAAAGCTTTTCTAGAAGGGCTGAAGCGGGTCATTCCTCCCAGGACCCCACCCGCTCCAGTATGGAATCTCAACGTGGTCCTGACTAGGTTGATGGGCCCACCTTTTGAGCCTCTACATTCGTGTGAGGTTCAGTTCTTGACATGGAAAGTGGCTTTCCTCATTGCTATCACGTCTCTAATTTTTTTGTAAAAACACTTTTCATTGGCAGTCAGGTTCGAAATTATAACAGTACAGAAGAGAAAAGCCAATATTGCGTTAGCCAATAAATCAGGATAACCGTACCATTCCGACAAGACACCTTTTATACAGAACATTCCCCCAAACCTTGCCCTCCCCGTGTCCCTCCCCCCTGGTCAGTGTGCTGTATTCCTCTCTTTCAGTCACCCCAGTGCCAACAGGGTCAGTCCCTTGGCAAGAACCGTAACAAAAGGTAAATAGCGCCTATCAATGGGGAATCCGATTTCTCAGAACCTCTATCATTGTTTGTGAATAGTGTGTGTCTCGCTGGAAGTGAGGTGCTCCCTAAGACAGTGCCCCTATTAAGTCATTCCTCCCTCATCGTCGCTCAGTTCACTCACAGGCTGCTGGAGCGCAACAACCAGGGCCTCCCACGCCCTAGCCACCTCCAATGCATTGTCATTATCTAGGCTCCTGGCCTGTTGCAGCCGCAAAACGCTCTCCGCTTTCGCCCACCGCTCCAGAGTGGTCTTCCAACGCAAGCAGCTGGGTCCCTGGCTAGATTTCCAGTGCATGGTGATCTCCCGTTTGGCTAGTATCAGGCCCAAATCGTAAAATTTACTGGTAACTCGAGTGCGAGGGGTGTGAGGGAACCATAACAATAGGCAGGCGCCCATTTCGGCTTCAATCTGCCGATCCGTGACAGCATTCAGGCAAGACATCACCGCTTCCCAGTAACCAACCATCGTACTGCAGTTCCAGAGCATGTGCGCGAAGTCCGCTTCCGTTGTCCTACATCTAGGACAGAGCGAAGATGCACCCTCGAAGTATTGCGAGATCTTAACCGGTGTTAAGTACGCTCGGTGCAGGGTGAAAAACTGGACCAGCTGGAACCTGGCGTTCCTAGTGCCCTTCCATGCCCGCCGCAAAAGCTGCGGCCATGTCGACTCAGGAATTGGACGCCCAAGATCCCCCTCCCATTTGGCTCTCAGTCCATCCAGGGGCCGCAGGGTGGTAGTCGACAACCTCCTGTAAAGGCAGGTGACGGCCTTGGAAGTGCCAGCAGCCATGACCACATATTGACAGCTCTCCGAGGTCGGCGGTTCGGCAAGGCCACTCTTCCAGTGTCGGCGAATACCGGCCACTAACGAGGCATGCAGCAGGTAATCACCTCTCGGGAGATCGTAGGTGTCCCGCAGCTCCTGGAACGTCAGCAGTGATCCATCTTTGTAAAGATCGCCAATCATCTGCAAGCCAAGCTCCTCCCATGTCGCCAGTGCGGACCAGTCGCCACCATGTGGGAAGGCCGTGCACATCCCTAACGGGATCTCAGGGGCATAAGGGCGAGTGGCACCGGAGCGCCTGTGGCAACGAAGCCAGCAGCTACGCATCGTATGTTCCTCCACTGTGAGCCGAGCGAGGTCCAACTTCTGGCCCAAGATTATAAAAGAGAGGACGTGTCTCGGGAATAGTCTGCCCGTTACTTCCTCCGGACCTCGAAATTCCAGAGCCACCGCTTGGGTGAGCCACTGCAGTTGCTCCGCCAAGTAGTACCACTCGAAGTCTGGAGATGCTAGTCCCCCGTCTGCCCTGGGGCGCATCAGCGTCGCCAGTGCAACTCGTCGTCTGCCCGACCCCCAGAGGAACCCAGAGGTTATGGAGCGGAGCCTGTAAAAAACCGACGCAGGGATCCAAATCGGCAGAGTGCGAAACAGATATAGCAATCGAGGAAGTGCCACCATCTTCAATAACGCCACTCGTCCCGCGACCGAAAGCGGCAGCGTCCGCCAGAATCCCATGCATCCCTGAAAGCTCCGAATTGCTTTGTTGATATTACCCTCTAAGAGGGCAAGCGGCGAGTGGTAGATATGCGTACCCAGATAAGGGAGGCAATGGTATTCCCATCGTAGCTCACCCTCCAGTTGAGAGTCATCCGCCCCCGGTGTCAGCGGGAAAAGGCAAGACTTCCCCCAGTTGACGCTCAGTCCTGAGAGGCGGCCAAAATCCGACAGCAATCGCTCGGCCCCACGCAGGGATCCGCCCGCGTCTGCCAGAAACAGCAAACAGTCGTCCGCATAGAGGGAGATGTAGTGGGTGTCGGCTCTTAGAGGAAGGCCTGCATACGCTCGACCCATGCGGGCGTGAGCTGCCAGTGGCTCAATAGCGAGCGCAAATAACAGGGGGGACAGGGAGCATCCCTGTCGAGTCCCCCGACCTACTGCATAAGGGGCAGAGATGGTGGCCCCCGTCTTGACTCGGGCAGTAGCCGCGGCGTAGAGCAAGGCGGTCCACTTTACAAAGCGCTCGCCCAGGCCAAAGGCCTCCAGCACACAGAGCAGGTATGGCCACTCAACACTGTCAAATGCTTTCTCGATGTCAATCGAGAGGACAGCGGCACCCGGATGAGCAGCGGCCTCGCCCCCCATGATCCGAAGCAGTCGGCGCACACAGGTGGCGGTGGTGCGCTGGGGAATAAAGCCCGCCTGATCGCAGTGAACCAAGGTGCGCATGTGGGCCAGAAGCCGCGTCGCAAGGATCTTGCTCAGGACCTTATAGTCCGTCGTGAGCATAGAGAGTGGGCGGTAGGCCGAGCGGCAGCTCGCATCGCCGTCCCGCTTCAGTAGGGGTATCACCAACGCCTCACGAGTGGACGCCGGCAAGATCCCGGTGTCCCAGGCCTCCCGATAAACCGTCTGCAATCGCGGGACCAGTACATCCGCGTAGGCCGCATAAAATTCTATTGGCAGTCCATCCGTGCCAGGGGTCTTGCGGCGGGCCATGTGTCTGATGGCCACTCTAATCTCTCCTTCAGAGATATCTCCGCCCAGATGGTTCGCGTGTTCCGGGTCGAGCCGGGGTAGCTGTGCTGCTAACAGGAATTCCTCCAGCCCCACCGGAGTATCCGGTATCCTGCTCCTGTACAAGCGCGCATAGTACGTGAGGAATTGATCGTTGATCTCCGATTGCGTATAGACCATGTGTCCCTCCGGGGCGGCCAGCGCCACAATTGGGGTGCCACGGGTCCCAGGACTGGCCAACCACGCCAGCAGTGAGCCCACCTTGTCACGTTCAGCATGAGCTCGAACCAGGAACTCCTTATAATCAAAGCAGCGCAGCTTTTCCATTGCTGATGCCACTCCCTCCCGCGCGGCCGATACTGCCCGAGAGCCTCCGGAGTCGCGTGGCTGCGCCGTTCCTCGTCGCGCAATTGGTCCTCGCTACGCGCAACATCTTGCAGGAGGGTCCTACGGACTCCTGCGGTAGCCGATATGCAGACGCCCCGAATTACCGCCTTAAAGGCGACCCACTCCAGCGCCCTACTGGAAGCCGTGCCCGTATTAGCATCAAAATAGCCTTCCACACCGACGCGTACATCAGCCTTAAACGCCGGGTCCTCCAGCGCCAATGGATTTAACCGCCATGCCGGGATAGCTTGACGTCGTCTCATCCATTGGACCGCCACTAAGCAAGGGTTATGGTCGGATATCGTCCTGGCCAAGTATTCGCTGTGGCGAACCAGGCTTTGGGCGTCCGGCGAGCAGAGAATGCTGTCAAGACGAACATGCAGATCGTGTGGAGGGGAGTAAAAGGAGAAATCCCTCTCTGTGGGGTGTTGGGTCCGCCATGCATCGACCAGGCCCCAGCTACTTTGCCACTCTCTCCTACTCTTCGCTAGTCTGTGAGCTGCCGCCTGCGCCAGCGGTGGGTGAGATCTATCTAATTCCACGTCCAGTACAGAGTTAAAATCCCCCCCTAGTAGGACCGTGCCGGCCAGGACAGTCGCCAGTTTCCCAGACAGGCGCGCAAAGAAGGCAGGTTGTTCCACATTTGGGGCGTAGACGCTGCAAAGCGTCACGTCCCTCCCATCTAGGCGGCCCTGAACATCACAAACCTCCCCTCAGGGTCGACCACTGTTACCAAAGGTTGGAAGGGAACCCCTGCCCGTACCCAAATCAAGACCCCCCTCGCAAAGGCCGAGAACACTGTGTAAAACAATTGTCCCCGCCATCTGCGCTGCAGATCCCGCCCTTCAGTCTGGTCGATGTGGGTTTCCTGCAAGAAGGCAACCTGAATCCCCCTGCGGACAAGATAGGCATGGACTTTATGACGCTTCAGCATGGAATTCAATCCCCTCACATTCCAGGTCACACACTTCAGCTCAGGTATAGTCCCCATTCACAGCAACAAGTACAGTTCCGAATAAAGAAAGAATCGTACGCACACTGACCACGCCCCAAAACCAGAACCCTAAAACCACCCAACAGTCCCGCTTCCCACCCCTCCCCAGAATAGGCCCCAAACAGTAGAAACCCATCCAAATGCCTAAATCCCAAAAGGAACAGTCCCTGGTAACTACCAGAGTCTCACAATAGGTGTGAGATAGGGGGGGTGGCCTGTCGCTATGTCCAATGGACTGCAAGCAACACATACCTCCCAGTCAGCTCTCCCCATCTTGCCCAGGGCGCCCCGCATCCCCACCCTATCTAAGGCAGGAGCCACTGAATAAGGTAGTCGCCCAACACCAGTTCCTCGCCCACTCGGATGACATGTCCTCGCCCCAACCCCAAACCGGGGATACAGCAGCTTATACAATACCACTTCAGGGGGCGTTAGGATCATTCGTCCAGCAAGTCATCAGCAGTTCCAGGAGTGACATGGGGCAGCACGGGCCCCCCGTTCCCGACTCCTCCGATGCCGCCTCATCAGTGCCCCCTCGGGAGCCCGATTCCACTGCAGATGTCGAACCCACTGTCTTGGAGATGTTAGAGACCGCCCGGAGGGCATCCCTGTGCTCCAGCTCAGTCTGTGAGACAGAGGGTGTCCGAGCGTTCGGCGGTCGTCTCTTGGGCCTCCTGTTCCGTCTAGGTCTCGGTGTCGCCCTCCACTGCTCCCATGACATCCGATGTGCATCCGCGCCGGTCCTGTACAACTCCAGCCAGTCCCACACTGCGTCGGGAGAATCGTAGAAGGAAGTGTGACCATCCAACATGATCCGCATGCGGGCCGGGAATAAGAGAGAGTAGCGGATACCCTCCTCTCGAAGAGCCTTCTTGACCGCCAGAAAGGTGGACCGCTGTCTCTGCACCTCCAAGGAATAGTCCGGATAAATGGAAACCTGGGCGTTGTCCACCTTGTAGGGCCCCAGTGCTCGTGCCTTTTGCAGGATGAGATTGCGATCCCTGTAGTGCAGCAGGCGTGCCACCACCGGTCGAGGAGGCCGGCCCTCGGCTGGGGGCCGAGCCGGTACCCGGTGAGCACGTTCCAGAGTGTAGAACGGCGACAAACCCTCCGGTACCAACACGTCGCGTAGCCACGACTCTAGATAGCCCAGCATGTCCGTCCCTTCAATCTTTTCAGGCAGGCCCACCACGCGTACATTATTGCGGCGGTTGCGTCCTTCGGCATCCTCCGCCCTCTGTTCCAGCAGTTGGACCCTTTGCTGCAGCTCCCCCATCAAAGCCTCCGTCGCTTTAGCCGTGGGTTCCAGGGCGTCCATCCGGACCTCGGCCTGCTTGACCCGGTCAGCCAATTTGCTGTGGTCCGCTCGTAGAAGGCCCAGATTCGTGGATACCTGACCGATGTCGCGCTGCAAAGCCTCCCTGGTGTCGGTGATGGCCTTCAAGATCTGCTCCAGTTGGCTCTGCGGTAGTCCCGTCGCCGAACCAGTGTCCGGAGTGGAGGCCTGGTCGTCCGCAGCTCCCTCAGCAGCGCCCGGGGGAGGTTTTAGGCGCTTCCCCATGATGGTGTCCGGTCTCGCCTCTCCCTGATACCGGGAGTGGTGCTTTTCCCCAGGTAAGTCTGTCCAGGATGCACGCTGCGCCGGTTGTCCAGCACCCACAAGGCCGCAAGTCCAGGGGGACACTCCTCACGCCACACACGTGCTGGCTCCACGGGCCCCCAAGGCCAGCGGCCCTCCACCAGCGCTAGGCCAACGCGCTTCT
The DNA here is from genome assembly GCF_964261635.1 of Lissotriton helveticus. Classification (NCBI taxonomy): domain Eukaryota; kingdom Metazoa; phylum Chordata; class Amphibia; order Caudata; family Salamandridae; genus Lissotriton; species Lissotriton helveticus. The sequence goes on along the minus strand of NC_136057.1, from coordinate 1,316,180,232 downwards.
TAGCCCAGGCAGCAGTCACGGGGAGCCCTCTCGGGCGAGCCGCCCCTCCAAGGACAGTAGTGACGTGCCCGGCAGGCGGCAGGCAACGCGGCCACCACCGCTCAGCGTCGGGGGCGGGTAGTCGAAGTTCCAGCCACGAGGGGGCCGGGGAGCAGCACGCCCGGTGAGGGCCGCTCCTGGGGTGCGGGCCCCGCCACGTCCGTTGGCTCCCAAAGCGAGCCCCAGCTCCCCTCGCCAGGTGCAGCCAGCAGGGCCCCAAAAGATCAGGCCGCCTCGGGGGTCCGCAGCGCCGTCCCGCCAAGCCTCTCTGCGGCGACAGGGCCCCCCGGCCCCAGGCAGCAGGTGTCCAACGCCGGCTGAGCACCCCTCGGGAAGGTAGTCCAGGATCGGGCTCTCCCCGAACCCGTGTCCCGCGCTTAATGTCCGGCAGGCCCTCGGAGCCTTAGGAAGCCTCCAGCCCCCTCACCTCCAGTCCTCGCTGATTCGGCCTCTCCAGGGCACCGCTATCAGACAGCCCAGGCTCCGCCGCCGCAACAGCTCGCAAGTTCGGGGCTCCGTCCACCTCGTCGGCCGGCCCCCACTGCTATCACGTCTCTAAGACGTGTTAGTGAGCTACAAGCGCTCACAATACAAGAGCCATTTATTCAAGTCCATTCCAACATGGTAGTGCTCCGCACTAACCCCAAGTTCCTTCCAAAGGTGGTGTCACAGTTTCATGTCAATCAGACGATTGAACTGCCCGCATTCTTTCCAAACCCAGAAACAGTAGCGGAAAGAATGCTCCACACGCTGGACGTTAAAAGGGCATTAATGTACTACATTGACAGAACACAACACTTTAGGAAGACACAGCAACTTTTCGTTGCCTTCTCAGCACTGCACAAAGGCAACCCTATTTCCAAAGCTGGAATAGCCAGGTGGATCGTTAAATGTATTCAGATTTGTTATCAGAAGGCTAAACGCACTTTAACGGTCCCCCCCAGGGCGCACTCCACACGCAAGTTGGGGGCCTCCATGGCATTCCTAGGTAACATTCCTTTGGAAGACATTTGTAGAGCAGCCACGTGGGCTACACCACATACATTTACCAAACATTACTGTGTAGATGTGCACTCCAAACAGCAGGCAGCTGTAGGACAGGCTGTTCTCAAAACTCTTTTTCAGACTTCTGCAGCTGGCACGGGCGGCCGCCGCTAATGAGGGGACTGCTATGTATTCTATGCAATAGATATGAATTTAGCAGCCCACATGCCTCGAACTGAATATGCTACTTACCAGTATGCATCTGTTCTTGGCATGTAGGGCTGCTAACATTCATATCGCCCACCCTCCTCCCCGGCGCCTGTAGCAGCTGCAGATTACTTCTTGCATTTCATCACTAGCATGGACATCATTTCTACTATCGCACTCCATCTTTGCCACAATGGCTAAAAACAATCTGGGGATGGAGTCGATGCCCATGCGCACTGTAGTCCAGGGGAGGAGCCACCTATCTCGTGATACTTCGAAGACTCTTCCAGGACAACAATGTGCAATCATCCGGACCCAACACTAGGCGGCGATCTATGCAATACATATGAATTTAGCAGCCCTACATGCCAAGAACAGATGCATACTGGTAAGTAGCATATTCAGTACAGTGTGAATACAATCAGCACCACAGGTCAATTAAGGCACTGTAGGACAATCAAGTGGTGACAATATCATATTTGATACACATTGTAAGTCTATCAAGCGATCCATCATTGTATCGATCTAATGGCTCCCTCCCAAGACCCCCACTATCCACATATACCAGAATTCACTACGGGCCCGTTTGTTATGTATACTTGGAACCACTGTCGGTACAACACCCTGCTCCCGTTGCGAGTGGGGATCTTGCTGCTGTATCGCAAGGAAAGCTCAAAAGGGGACCCCTATGTCTTTCGGCCTGGTGGAAGGCGGGATAGTGCCAGCATACAGGTCGCTCTTCATGGAGTGGGTCACAAGGCTTTGGATCCAACCAGTTGTCGTCGGTGCCCTCTTGCTACCCCAATGAATTGCGACTTCTCTTTTAGCTAGGAGTAGAAAGATAGCGACAAATCTGCGCACTTTCAGGGGGATCTGGACTAAATAGCCCAGGAGGGCTATCTCGGGCAAAGGTACAAGTGGAATCTGTATCATTTTACTTAAAAGTTCATGTACTGCTACCCAAAAGGTGTGGACTCGCGGGCAGGTCCCTGCGAGATGTGAGAAGTCAGCCTGCGGGGGCTGACAGCACTGGCAACAATGCGGTCTGGTGGGATCTATCCTGTGTACTCGGGCACGTGTAATATAAATTCTACGTAAAATTGTAAAGTGTATCAGTTTATGTCTGCTTTAGGGATACTGTTCTAGAAACTCTGCAGCAGACCGCCCATTGTTCATCAGTGATTGGGTTGTCTAAGTCCAATTCCCATGCACTACGCAGTCTGTCATCGTCCACTGGGATCAGGTCAGAGCACGCCCTATACAAGTGAGATATAATATGAAACCCTTTGCTGCTAGCTATTACCAATGTAAGTGGGGAAAATGAGGGAGGTTCTAGCGGGTATTGAGGAAGCCCGGCTCGCAGGGCAGAACGAAATCTGGCCAAAATAAATCTGTCCATGACCGTGGCATCTGAAAAGGTAGACATGTCCTCTGGATCAAAAACGTGGCCAGCCGGATAGAGGTCTCCTATCATGGCAATGTTAAATTTAGTGCAGGTCCTTTGTACCAGCTTTTCGCTAGTTATAGGTAGGAAAGTGGCATTAGGAAGCGGAAGAGAGGAGGAGTACAATGTTTGTGTGCGAGTGATACGGCGCAGCTTAAGCCATGCCCAGCTGTTGGTAGAGACTGGCTATATGTCTTTAGGGTCTCAAGGGATACCAGTGGGAAATACTGTGGCAAGTGTGTTAGGCAGAACAAAGTCAGATTCTGGGCGTAGGTATGTAATCTTTGCATCTGGGTGGTACCATGTCTGTGCGAAACTGCATTGAGCGGCCAGAAAGTATAATTGAAGATCCGGGACCCCGTAACCTCCTCGGTCACAGGGAAGTGTCATCACCTGCCATCTTACCCTGGGTGTCCTGTCTCTCCATACCAGTCTAATCAGGTGCGATCTCAGAGTATTGAAGAATTTGTTAGTGAGTTGGATTGGTATATTGTGAAACAGATATAAAAACTTTGGGAGTGAAATCATTTTTACCAGTGCAACTCGTCCCGCCATGGAAAGGGGAAGTTTAAATGCAAAAACAACAATTGATGGACAGAATGCAGAACAACGTCATACATTCACCCCAGTACAGAGATCTGGGCCTAAATCCATCGTTTTTTTGCACTCCACACCACCCCAGTTCAGACATGGCCATATGCAAATCAGCCTTGACCCTGTGCCTCATGGGAACAGTCCAGCCTGAACTGCCAAGCCATGTCTTTCCTGGACCGGAATCAAGCATCCTAGGACCGGTTTCTGGCTATCAGCCATCTTCAGCCACGATACCTTGACTCCAGTGGTGTGGAGAGCATGGGACTCACGTCTGAGCATACCCAGTGGGAAAAATGAGGGAGGTTCTAGCGGGTATTCAGGAAGCCCGGCTCGCAGGGCAGAACCAAATCTGGCCAAAATAAATCTGTCCATGAACGTGGCATCTGAAAAGGTAGACATGTCCTCTGGATCAAAAACGTGGCCAGCCGGATAGAGGTCTCCTATCATGGCAATGTTAAATTTAGTGCAGGTCCTTTGTACCAGCTTTTCGCTAGTTATAGGTAGGAAAGTGGCATTAGGAAGCGGAAGAGAGGAGGAGTACAATGTTTGTGTGCGAGTGATACGGCGCAGCTTAAGCCATGCCCAGCTGGTGGTAGAGACTGGCTATATGTCTTTGGGGTCTCTAGGGATACCAGTGAGCAATATGGTGGCAAGTGTGTTAGGCAGAACAAAGTCAGATTCTGGGCGTAGGTATGTAATCCTTGCATCTGGGTGATACCATGTCTGTGCGAAACTGCATTGAGCGGCCAGAAAGTATAATTGAAGATCCGGGACCCCGTAACCTCCTCGGTCACAGGGAAGTGTCATCACCTGCCATCTTACCCTGGGTGTCCTGTCTCCCCATACCAGTCTAATCAGGTGCGATCTCAGAGTATTGAAGAATTTGTTAGTGAGTTAGATTGGTATATTGTGAAACATATAAAAACTTTGGGAGTACAATCATTTTTACCAGTGCAACTCGTCCCGCCATGGAAAGGGGAAGTTTAAGCCAGGATTAGGAAAGATCTTTTTAAGTTTGGTGGGGTAGAGGTACCAATACAAAATAACTTTTACAGTGTGAAAGGGGCAAACAATATATCTACATTTCATTCTTTCTGTTTCAGGATTTCTGGACATAAACATCCTTTACCACGCAGTTACTGCCATAATGTGCTTTTAAATGCAGTCACTACCCTGACTGCGATGTTACTATGCGTTTCTTTACCCCGCAAGTCATCACAATGGGTGCGACTCCTTGGACTGATGTTGGAGTTTAGGTCCAACATCTTTCCTACTGTTGCGTAGACTATTCCAAAGTCCAGCGCCACCCTAAGGCAAGGTGTTGTAATGACTTGCGTGGTAAAGGAACGAGTGGTAATGTCGCAGTCGGGGTAGAGACTGCGTTATAAAGGCATGCGGAGTTCCATCATACAACCATTCACAATATCTCAACAACGAAAAAGAATCCTTAGAACATAAATATGTATTAACGATATCACACTAATAGCTGCTATTGATAGAGTTCTCTGATTATTAGTGCTTCAGTTGAGTTGGTGGGGGCTACTGACACTAGTTTCTTAGGACCAGCACTTATTTGTCTTCATCAGACATTCACTGAGTAAAAAGAAGGAAAAAACCAAAGCAGAACCTCAGAGGAAGAGAAAAACGGGAAAACCATCGCTAAGAGAGAAAGCAAGAACCTGCAAGTGTAAGAAAGGGACAGGGAGTGCCTTGTAGTGAATTAAAAGGCATGAAGTGTATTTAGGACTGTGCAGCCTTGATATTCTTTATGACAACCTTTAATTTACCGACTGCCAGCTTCTGAGCAGTTTTAGGCACTTGCCCTTATCCATTCTTTATTACTCCTGCTCCTTTAGTCCAGTCCACTCCTCAGACATGAATTACACCATCTATCCGAGTTTGCATTAATTATTTATTATGAATGAATAGTTGTCTTCAGTAGTCATACTATGCACCCTCAAACTTATTTAGAGATTTGTAAAGATTTGTGACAGTACCACACATTATTTAGAGAGTTCCCACATAATGTATTCAAGGTATTAACACAACAATAGCTTAAAATGGGGAGTTCCATGCAGAGAGAGTGTTTCCACATGTTTTTGACATTTGTGTGTGGAATTTAAATGTAAAAAGTGACAGACATCAGTGGATCCCAAAGGAACATCTTAAGAGTGACATCTGCAGAACGATGTTACAATACATCTAAAAAAACAGCTGCTGTCATCAGTAAAGAGGTTAGAATGCCTACTGTTGCTGATTGTTATAGATGCACAAGTGGGAAAAACACATTTCTTTCTTTACCCTGGACGGCTTCTTTAAGGGTGTCGACATGACCAAGGAAACTATTTAAGGATTCCTATTTGATCAAAAATTGATGATAAAAGTGCACCTTCAAATAGTGAGGAATTAGCACTAGCTGGTAATAAAAATATTAGGTTCCTATTAAGTAATGCTGTATTATTGTGTCACAAATTCAGTTTAATAACCGTACAGCGTGTTCAACAAAAAGCTGTCATCAATTATGAAGGATTATCTTTCATGGAAGTCTCTTTCTAACTTTCTCTGTTACCATTAGAGTCTTCCTCCCGCATTGGACAGCGAAGAGGCCACGAGAGAAACAGAAAGTAGTTTTGTTCTCTAATATATATGCTGCTTGTATGAGAAAAGCCAAACAGATTTCACAGTTCATTGAAGTTTGGTCTTCCTAAAAGCATAATCCATACTAATATTATAAAGAGAGAGACCAAACCTTTGAGGCTGGTAATCTCAGTAACCACAGCACCAATCACAACACCCAATACAGCGTTGGAAAGGGCAGTTGCAGCAGAAGGACATAGGCTACGCAGAAGGCCACCATTTTTTATTTTTTTTTGCAGAGTTTTATAAAGCGCGAACTTGACCCGAACTGAATCAGGTATCAGAGCGCTTTACATAGCACCAGTTACATTACATGAGGACACACATTCATTTTTGTTCAGCACGGGGAGATTAAGTGATTTGCCCAGAATCACAGGATGTTTGGCGTCGTTACCAAGACTCGAACCCAGATCCCCAGGTCCAAGGTCGAGCGCCTTAGCCGTTAGGCCAACCCCTCTATACATTTAAAAGGTAAAAGAACCGTGCCAGCAAAGTAGTCCCTTGTGGGCGTGTCTGCGTTGTGCTGTGGGCGTGCGCGTGACTAACGCTGGGGGCGTGTGGTACGGCCATCACATAGTGGGCTTTGGGCGTGTGCTGGGGGCGTGACAAACGCTGGGGGCGTGACAAACGCTGGGGGCATGTGTCCGCCCTTCATGCCATGTGAGTCGTACATACAAGCACCAATTACGTTGCTGCATCAAGGGGCACGCTGGGGGGGTGAGAAACGCTGGGGGCGTGTGTCCGGCCTTCATTCCATGTGAACGCAATTGCGCCGCATCAAAGGGCATGCTGGGGGCGTATGCTACGTTCCGCCCTTCATGCCATGTGGGTCGTACATTAATCAGAAGATCGTCTGCTGTGGCTGTGTGCTGGGGGCGTGACAAACGCGTTCACCTGGAGGCCTGGTAAGTAACGTTACTGCAGCCTCTCCTGTGCACTGTTACTGAACTCTCTCATTCAACGAAATTACACGCGTCTGCTACCATCAACCAGGGCTCTAGCCAGGCTCAGGCGGCGGATCAGTACACTAATTACACGCGCCTGATAACATCAACCAGGGTTGCAGCTGGGCCTCAAGCGGGGGAACACGCTCCTCCTAACATCAAACAGGCCTGCATCTGGGCCTCAAGCGGGGGAACACGCAAATGAGCGTGTCTGCGGGGACAATTACTGCAGCCTCTCCTACTCGCTGTCACTCAACTCTCTCATTAAACGGATTTACCCGCAGCTGATAACTCTCTGGGAAATCTTTCTCTGTGAAAAGCTGACCCTGCAAGCTGTTTTGCCCGTATAGCGCCACAGGACTACCCCCGCCTCCCGCTGCACGACTCCCGCTGGCTGAGGAGAATGCCGCCGAGCGGAGTGCGGGGGCCGGTAAACTACAATCCCCAAGAACCCCTGCGCCAGCAACACCTTGGAGGAGCGACAGGAGGCGCATAAGAGGCGCGCCCACCCTGCAGAGCGGGGGAAATCTTTCTCTGTGAAAAGCTGACCTTGCAAGCTGTTTTGCCCGTATAGCGCCACAGGACTACCCCCGCCTCCCGCTGCACGACTCCCGCTGGCTGAGGAGACTGCCGCCGAGCGGAGTGCGGGGGCCGGTAAACAACAATCCCCAAGAACCCCTGCGCCAGCAACACCTTGGAGGAGCGACAGGAGGCGCATAAGAGGCGCGCCCACCCTGCAGAGCGGGGGAAATCTTTCTCTGTGAAAAGCTGACCCTGCAAGCTGTTTTGCCCGTATAGCGCCACAGGACTACCCCCGCCTCCCGCTGCACGACTCCCGCTGGCTGAGGAGACTGCCGCCGAGCGGAGTGCGGGGGCCGGTAAACTACAATCCCCAAGAACCCCTGCGCCAGCAACACCTTGGAGGAGCGACAGGAGGCGCATAAGAGGCGCGCCCACCCTGCAGAGCGGGGGAAATCTTTCTCTGTGAAAAGCTGACCCTGCAAGCTGTTTTGCCCGTATAGCGCCACAGGACTACCCCCGCCTCCCGCTGCACGACTCCCGCTGGCTGAGGAGACTGCCGCCGAGCGGAGTGCGGGGGCCGGTAAACTACAATCCCCAAGAACCCCTGCGCCAGCAACACCTTGGAGGAGCGACAGGAGGCGCAGAAGAGGCGCGCCCACCCTCCCTCGCGGGACGCCGGGCGAAGCCCGGGCAAAGGGCGGGCCGTCTGTGGCAGTCCGGGGCAGGAAGAGGCAGGGCAGGGCCCCCCCCCTTACGTTGGACCTGATATTTGTCTACAGGTATTTATTCACTACCCCGGTTATCGAGTATTGACTGTTTAGCCTCACGGGCTGCACACTGGACTAACCTGGTGGATAGGGGTATTAGAAGTCACTTTACATCAAAACACTCAAATAGGAGTGGTATAATGGCTGGCAATTTATTGAACTCATCGCTACCTGCTACTCTAGGAATGAGTATATTGGGCCCTCTTGATAAGTTTTTTGCACGGACAAAAAGGGATATAGATAGAGAGTTAGAGTTGGCTGAGCGGAGAGCGGAGCGACGCCTTTCTATTGAACTACTTAAACAGACACCCTTACAATCCGCCGTAACTGAGGTTACTTCAACGCCAAATAACTCTATAGTGGGTGAGACAGATTCAGACCTATTCAATACAAATGACATCCCTCTAATTTTTAAAGAAGGTCCACCTGCAATAACACAAAAGGAGCATGTTAGCCCAATTACTATCACCCAAAATTCACGGACTTCAGCCGAGGTTATTGTATCGTTTTCATTAATAGACCTGGATGCAGATGCGGCATCTCACACCTTGCCCGTAGCCACATCCCCTTTTGAAGATGGGAAACAAGGGAATAAACAAACAGATAAACCTGCAGCTGGAACCATACATAGTAAGAAAAGTGGCGAAGTTTGTCATTCCCCGCCAAGGAAAAAGGCGCGAAAGACGGGGAACAGAAAAAGGGCTGAATCCATAAAAGCGCCACTGCCCCCAAAGAACTCTAATAATAAAACTCTCAAGGCCACTGTGAAAGAAGTACCAAGTAAGACACAAACAGGGGAGAGTGCGCCTTTATTTAGCAAGACACATGGAGGGCTTATAGAGGACATTGAACATCTTCTTAGATCCTTTATGCTCCCTATCTTGGAGAGGGTAAAAATGCTGGGTAAAACCGTGGATCGTATATTGGAGATCCAAACAACCGGTGTCATGGGACAGAGCAAAGGGGGAGAAAATGGTCAAGCAGACACGCATTTTACACAGAACACAGTGACTCACACTAAGGCTCAGCCACAAACAACCTTAACTCATAATGATAAAAGGGTGACACCGACGGGAACTCTGGCACCCAAGGCGGGAAAAACTATGACTATGACAAAAAAGGCCCCCGCAGTGGTAGAGACAAGGGGAACAACTAATCCACCTCAAACTCTATACAAAACAAAACATCTTAAAAATGTAGATCTACTCCCCGAGTCACTTAATTATGTCATTATAATGACTGGGGTCCCCAAGTTAACAGAGGGTAGTATAGAGCCTGACACATCCCTAAAAAACAAAGTAAACCACTGGCTGAAGGCTAACAGACCACTCCCACCACATTTAAATGGGGAGATTATATCTGTTAGACGCTGTGATTGGGTGGGCGTGAGACCAAAAGAAATTGAAGGTGATGTAATCATCATAAATTTCAGGGATCACAGGGTAGTTAACCATATCTCTGATTGGTTTTCGGGAAGGCAGGATGGCTCTGTAGCCACCCGAAATTTGAGTTATTTCTATCCTCAAGGTATGATGAAGCCCCGTACCCAACCTCCAAAAAGGAGTCATCATAACTCCCGTGCACCAGCTAACTATAGACAACAACCCAGCTTAGATAGGCACAGGTACAATGAGCTGCCACCTGGCTTTTTGCCACATCACCCCAATAGACTTGGACACAGCCTAAGTAGGGACAGGTATTACGATCTGCCACCTACCCCCTTGCCGCAATATCCCAACACGTTTGAGTATGGCCTAGGTAATAACCATTACAGGTACCATGACCTCCCATCCACCCTCTTGCCTTTTCATTCCAATGAGTTTGAGTATGGTTTAGGTAATAAATATCACCATACAAACCCAAATTCTTATTGGAATATTCCTCTTCATAATCTCTTTGAACCATTTTCGGGCCTAGATTCAAATGATTGACTTTTTAAATCTGACAAAGGTCCAGGAAGAAAAAGAAACACGACCCTAGACATTGAAATAGGGATGATGAATAAAATTAAAAAGGCAAATTGTATAAAGGATAAGGGCAATGAAATCTCAATAGAGAGGGAAGCTAGGAAGAATGCTGGGGGAGAGACAAACCTGATAATTAGAACAAAAGAACGGCTAATAAATGTAGTAACGTGGAATGTGTGTGGGATTGCCAACAAAGTGACAGAAACTCTTTGGGGTGAGTTTGTAACCAGTATTGACATACTCTGTGTCCAGGAAACCTGGGCTTTAAAGGAGGTGCATATAGAGGGTTTTAAAACTTTTTATGTTCCCGCAGTAATTTCCAACCATGGCAGGAATAAAGGGGGTCTATGTGTCTACGTGTCCAACCGTTTAAACACCAGTACTAGTATAGGTAGATCCACGTCACCCTACTTTCAATTTGTCACGATTGATCTAAATGGTAGGAGTGTGCTGATAGTTATTAATTTCTATAACAATATCGAAAATGCACACTTCAGGGAAGTACTAATGGAAGTGTACAAAGAAATGAGGGAGGTAAAACCCTTGAAAGGGAAGGAATTAATGTGGATTTGGGTTGGTGACTTTAACGTAAATATATGTACTAGTGACACGTGGTTTTGCAGAATATGGGGTGGGGGAACAAGGGGAGAGTAGTCATTTCGCTCATCATTCTAAAGGGGAAATCCTAAATGATATTATGGCCAAGCTTGATCTAGGGTTTGCAAATAGGCTATGTTACCCAAAGGTGGACTTCACTTCAACCTTTATGGCAAGAGGACTACAGTCAACTATTGATTTCATAATTCTACCAAATAGGTTTGGTAGTAGTGTTATGAATTTTGAAACCCTTGCTATGGGTCTGAGCGATCACCTGCCATTAAAGATGGTACTTAACATACAGGATGTTAAAATAAATACACTAACTGAGATTTTAACATGGACCCAGAACTTAGAGGTAGCACGACGAAATGGTATTGCTTTAAAATGGAGCATGGCAGACCCAGAAAAAATCATGCAAAGAATAGTCCATGAGGCTCTCCCATCGCTACTTGTATGTTTAGAGGATAATCCCACAAGTGGAGAAATACTGGAGGCCTTTCTTATCATTACAGAAACTATAGAGGGTGCTCTGACCAGAAAGTGCATAAAAAAGCAAAATACTCCAAAGGGGTGGTTTAACACTGAATGCACTAAGGCACATAATGCGCTAAAAAAGGCCCTAAAAGACTCAGTAAGGGATCCTGAGACTATCAGAGTATTAAGGAAAGCGTATAAGGTTACAAGAGATCAAAGGAAGAAAGCAATCAAGGAGAAGGCTTGGCAAGATTTATTGGAGGCAGCGGAAAGTAGGGACCCTAAGCAATTTTGGCAGGTAGTTAACTCACCATTTATTAATAACAAGGCGACAGTTAAAATAGATGTAGCTATTGATGAAAATGCATGGGTAGAGTTTTTCTCTAATTTGTATTGTGACCCGCTAACCGAGCCACAATTACCAAGTAAACATCACCCGATCCCACTAGAGTTCGAATTAGAGGAGGTCAAGGTTGCGATTAAATCATCTCAAAACAATAAAGCCCCGGGCCCAGACGGAATCCCAAGTGATCTCTACAAAATGAACACAGATCTCTGGGCACCTGTATGTTTACGTGTAATGGGGGCATGTTGTGATATTGGCTTCATTAAAACCTGGGCAGAATCACTGATTATCCCTATATACAAAAAGGGGGATAGGGAAAGCCCATCAAATTATAGACCAATATCACTACTGGACACAATAGTAAAAATTGCAGGAAGAGTAATTCTGACTAGGCTCCAGGACTGGGCTGAAGATCAAAATATCTTGACCCCAGTACAATATGGTTTCCGACTAGGGATGGGCACTGTGGAACAAGTATTAAACTTTGTTCTTTTGCAGGGGAAATATACCAGTGCAAAAGAGGGGTGTTTTTACGCAATCTTCGTCGACCTTTCGTCGGCGTTCGATTGTGTCATACATGATAAACTGTGGTCGACATTAGAAGAAATGAAAGTGGATTCTTCGATAGTCCTCTTCCTAAGACAATTATATTCGAATGCCTCTGCCAGAGTAAGGTACGGGCTGGGGGGGGAATGCACAGGGTCTTTCCGCATACAGAAGGGGGTGAGGCAAGGGTGTGTGCTGGCCCCATTCCTTTTCTCTCTTTACACTAACAGCTTGGAGAGGGAACTGGGTGCCAGCAACATTGACTCTCCTAAGGCCGGGAATACGCAGATCAGCTCCCTTTTGTATGCGGATGACGCTGTGTTGATGGCAAGAACAAAGGTCGGCGCGCAAAAAGTATTGCATAGATATATAACATACATGGAAGAGAGGGGCCTCAACCTGAATGCAAAAAAGTCTTATGTGATGGCTTCTGGCAAAGGAGGAGCCAGATGTAAACAACTTAAGGCGGCAGGCACCCTACTACAAGCCACAAAATCATTTCCATATTTAGGGGTCACAATCGAGGCAACAGGGGGATGGGGCCCCGAGGTAAAAAACAGAGCGCTAGCATTTAAACGCTCAGTTGCGGCGATAAAGCATTTTGCCAGTAAATTGGGTAGAAAACAACCTGGTATAATGCTTAACATATATGTGGCCAAATGTAGAAGCATCGCCCTGTATGGGGCAGGGATATGGGGATATCATGATGTGACGATGCTCCAGATTATTGAAAACAATTTTTTTCGCTACCTTCTGTCCCTTCCGAAAAGTATGTCAAATTATAATTGCCATGTAGAAATAGGTATGGACTATTTGACAGATCTGATTAAAATCCAGCCAATCCTACTCTGGAGGAGAATTTGGGCAACGCAAGAACTGGCTCTCAATCGAGAAATTATTCTGGATGTTAAGAATTTAACCAACGCAAAAAGAATCAAATGGCTTGAGTATGTGAGGAAAGCCCTGACGGACATTGACAAGCCAGAATGGTATGATAAACCTGAATTAATTGTGAAAATTCCTAAAAAAATCTTTAAAAACCTGTGCATGGAACATTTTAATACCTTAAGGCTTGGGAATGAAGTCAGTAAAAGAACTGTTCTCGAACATCAGCCACTGTTGATTACCCTCAAAATGCAACCCTACCTAACTTTGACCACTTTGGGATTTGAGCGTTTTGTCCTAATTAGATTCAGGTTTAATATATTTCACCGCCTGGTCTCATATCCGGAGAAAAATGACTGGAATAGAACTCTGGCCCCATGCCCATGCGACAACATATCTATCCAGTCTACCTTCCATTTGGTACTCTTTTGCAAACTGTATAAAAAAGAACGGGCGAGATGGTTGAAATCTTATCTTAGAGATGGGGCTTGGAGGCAATGTAGGCCAGCTTATTTACATCTCCAACAATTAGGAAACCCCCTATGTATTAGCACTATGTCGATGTTTTTAAAAAGCGTCGTGAAATTACGGAATCTATTATGAATTTATTAATTATCGATTTATCACCATACTTGGATTTAATGCTGTTTTTATAACTATTTATTGTGTGTATCTATAACGTGTAATTTGTTTACTATGTACTGCTTTTATGATTTTTTACTTGGTGAAAATCGAATAAAGTATTTGACTGGATAACTCTCTCATTCAACGACATTACACGCGTCTGCTAACATCAACCAGGGCTGTAGCCGGGCTCAGGCGGCGGATCACTACACCAATTACACGCGCCTGCTAACATCAACCATCGCTGCAGCTGGGCCTTCTCCGTCCCTATTCTAATGAAACAAAAAATTTTGTCTACCACAAGATTTTAAAATAAATTGCCCTTGCCAAATACACACATTACACACATTCTATTTCATACCCGGGCAACGTCGGGACGGGCTGCTAGTATATTTATAAAATTGTTCATTTTGTTACGTATCTCCACTCGAGTAGCAGTTCAATGTCATTTGTACCTATTTCCCTCTTAAAACAATTGAGGACGCTCACTGCTTTAGCTTTTATTCCAAATCTCTTCCTCTTCACTCCTCAATGTTATTATTGCTTCAGCACTTAATCCCCAAACTGTACATAGAAGTATTGTAAAGGTTTTCCAGAGTTTCATGAACTTTTCTAGAAACCTGTTGTTTTTAATTACCATCTATATACTGAAACAATTTTTAAAATGCTCATATACCTTTCGATTTCCCATCAGTCACATTAATTTCTTGAGGAGGTAATCACATACCTCCATTTTTTAACATTATTTGTTGTCTAATGCTTATGATTCCATCACAAACCTAGTGATCACATCGAGAAAATTCAAGGAATTGTAAAAAGGTAATACTCAATTGTGAGAAGTTAGCCTGGTATATGATGTCCACTATTCTAGTGGGCACCTTGCACCAGTCTAAACGACACTTATTGATGGTGGTTGTAAAGTCAACCTTATAGACAAGCTATCCTAGTGGTAGCATGGACCAGCAGTCTTAGGCTAAAACTTCAGAGAGCATGTGAAGCCAGCTGTTTTACCAATTATAATCCCTTGAATGACAAATGAAAGGACACCACACCAGGTATATATCAAGTATATATGTATTTATTTCTAACACAACCCCTCTGCACTCTTTATGAGGTCAGAGATCGAAGTACATCACAATTTACTCAATTAGCATACGAAAAGTTGCACAAATACAGGTTTGCCCTAGGGGCTTCACAAACCATATACTAAGTAAGTGGTATAAGGACCACTACAGAAATAGTGAATATGACTAGGGCCTAGGGAATCGCTGGGGCTACACTACACAACCAAAGGTTAGGAAGGAGGAGACCCATGGGAGACGCCTGCAGTGTCTAAACACAGGCGCGGATTTCCATTGACTTATAATGGAGAACGAAGAAGTTACAAAGTTACTGTTGTAGGGCATTTCGGGGTGGACTACAACAAAACCCCTTTAGACTAGGACACTTCAAGAGTCAAGACCCACGGGAGCACCGGAGTACTCATGTTACCTCACCCAGGGAAGCCGGGTGCATAGGTGCCTTTTGATGTCGGGTTTCGTCGATGCTTTCAATGGAGATCTGCAAAGAAGTGCTGCAGGCGGCCAGAGGAAGAGTGTCTGGGTGGATCCAAGGGTGGATCGAAGAACTGAAGAACCTGTAAGCAAAGGGGACAGAGTCTGGGTCACTAGCCAGTGACCAGGAAGGAACCAGGCGATGTCGCGATGATCTCAGGTGAAGAGGTGAAGCTTGTCTCTGCAGACACGAGGACCAGGAGGCATCGGCGACAACCAGGAGCTGGATTCGAGCTGTCCCAAAAGGGTTTAGTTGACTGCAGTGTTGGTATCCGGACTGGACCCAACAAGCGTTGGCAAACGCAATCCACGCAGGAAGTGAAGATGGGCTTCGGGTCAGACCAGCAAGGTCTGGGGAGCTACTCCTTTGCAGGGAAGCTGGAGCAAGCCTTGAGCAACCAGGAAAGCAAGTTGGTTTCAAAGGTTTGTCTTCAGGGGGCTCATTAGCCAGCGGGCTAGCAACCGGGAAGACGGGTCGAGCTGAAATGCAAGAGCGGGCCCCACACGGCACTCGTGGAGTGAGGGGGGCTGAGCTTCGCTGCAAATGGTGCTTGGGTCTGGGGCTTCTCGTACCCCAATGCACAACTGCAAGGGTACCTTGGTAGTCGAGCTGTTAGCAAAATGCAGGATATCCAGGGAGTCCGGTCCCACTTCTCTCGTGTCCGCCACGGGTCTCAGCTTTGTTGTGGATGTGGGTCGGAGTCAGAGAAGTCTGGAAGTCCAGTTCCTGTGTCACTGAGTCTTCAGGATACGTCGGGAGCATTGACAAAGCAGACCGGCAAGTTACTGATGGTGCCTGTTTGCACAGGGTGGTCACTCCTTGACCACAAGGAAGATGTCTTCAGTCTTCTAGTCGAAATAGAACATCGAAGGTCCAAGAGTTTGTATCAGAGTTTCTTTCCAGGATAACTAAAGTCCTGGGGACAAGGCTCCTATCTTTATACTAATCTTAGCGGCTGGATTACCTGCTAGGTCCCTCCTATGGGTGGACCTGGGAAGGGGGTGGTTCCCTTTGCCAGTTTCGCGCCAGAGCGGGGCTGGAGTGCCCCAGCAACTGGTTTGACCGGGCTATGCATGGAGCACCTTGTGTGCCCCAGGCAGTGTCTCTTTTTGCAGCCCTCCCTGCCCCAATACACTAAAAGCCTGGCTGGGGAGGTGCTAGCACCCCACAAGGCAGGAAACTTATTGTCCAGGCCTCCCCTGCCGGAGTTTCGTCCAGCAGCAGGAGGTCAGTCTCTGGCAGCAGCATCCATTTTGTGATGCTGAGGCTCTGTTTAACTTTAACCGGGTAAAGCAGTAACCAACATGTCTACTCCCTCTAGAAGGGTGGAATGCTACACCCGCCGCCAGAATTGGTGGGGGGGGGGGTTAGTATTCCAAAGTGTTTGACACCTTACACGACATGTTTTGATAAAGCCAAACCAAAGTTACCATTAACCGCGAGGGTTATAATGCACTTAAGAGAATATGGTATGGCTATATCATAGAATAGCTATAAGGAGATGGTTCCGAATGCTGCAGAGGGGCTCAGCTCATGCCAGAGCACCCTCTCACATAAAACCAAGCACTCTGCCTCCAGGATTGTCGAGGCCTACCGTAGGAGTGACTTATAGGTGCATATGTGTCTATATATAAGGTAGATATAGGTATACTATATCTAAGTAAGGGGTGATTACACTACCTTACCCAAGCTGAGTGATCAGCCTGTGGTGTCAGTTTGTATGGCCAGCCAGGGGTGGCATAATACATGCTGCAGCCCCTGGTAGGCCTTGGATGCACCTATGCCTGGGTACCTATGGTACACTATACAGGGGCTCACAGAGGTGACCCAATTCCCAATCAGGTATGTACCTAAAGTACATAGTGTCCATTTTATAGAGAGCAGATAGCCTGGGGACTTGAATAGCAGGACCCCAGGCCAACTAAGTCGAAAACTAGCAAAACAAATAGGCAAAATGTTGGGGTAATCATATAGTCAGATATCCACCTTCCTACAACAATCACAAGCACACATAATATTTTTTTCTTTAACATTTTGGTTTTGATTTGGTTGAAGAGGTTAGTATAATCAGTGCGTTGATCTATATTTGTGAAACACTGAGGAATACTCTGTGTGGCACTGCGTTGCTCATGGTTATCTTGCTAAGAGAGAGCTACAGACACACTCTGTTCATTATCTATGAAAGACCAGGCCTGGATCCACGGTTAGATTCTTAATCTTCTGCACCATCTTGGTTTTGTTGATGCACACATTTCAGAGTTTATTCAGGCTAAAGTCTTGTGCATTGACTGGGCACATAGTATGAACTGTTCCGGGCCATTCTTTTCACACAAGTCACCTCTCTGCTCTTTGGTTTAGGCAGCCCTTATCTATTCTTTATAAGTCCTGATCTTTCAGTCCAGCCCACCCCTCAGACACGAAGTACTGTCTGTCCAAGTTCTTTTTCAATTTCCTGTATGCGACCTTTTAAACACATGTACTTCTTTATATGTATTTCGTATCTGTCATTGATTAAAGATTGTTGGATACGTATTTGCTGTTCCATAAACCCAGTTTCAAGCTATTTTGCCACAGTGAATCCTGAGCCTAGCATATTTACGAGCACTCATTATAGGGAATGAGTTAATAGTGATGGTCATACCATGAATTTTCAAATTAGATTGGGGATTCATTTAAAATGAGTGACAGTACCACAAATTCCAGGTATTAACACAGTCATAGCTCGGAATGGGAAGTTCCATGCAGAAAGAGAATTCCCACAAGTTTTGCTGACATTTCAAAGTCCGAACTTTCCATGTAAAAATGTACAAGACATGAGTGATTTCAGTTTGAGTATCCTAAATGGGCCACCCGGTGAATTACATAATAATATATCTAAAAACCCTTATCATCAAACATTCTACAATGCCAACTGATGATGATTGTTAGAGATGCAGGAGTGTGCAAATGGAACTTTTTTTTCTTTGAACTTGATGGATTTGGTAAGGGTGTTGACATGAGCGGCAGAACTATACTATGATTTCTGCTTGACCTAAACAAGATAATAAAAATGAATTTTCAGAAACAATGTGGAATTAGCATGAACTGTTGTTGGTGATAAAATGATTATCTTCCTTAGTATGTAATGCTGTATTATTGGTTAACAAATGCAGTATAATACCCTTACAGCATGTCCAACACTGCTTTTATATGGGTCTGGCCTTGTGGACATAAGGACACCACTGCACTTGATTTGGTCATAGAGACTAAAATTGCACCTGAGAAAACTTTCAATAATTACCATAGTTTGTCTTTCATGGAGAACTCTTTCTGACTATCTCTTTTATCATTAGAGTTGGCCTCCAACTATAGTGGATGGGGATAAGGCCATGAATGGTATAGTAAGCAGTTACTTCTCTAATATGTATACTGTTTTTATACTAAAGTTCAGTGTAGATTAAGTGATTAGGTGGCTCAGAGAGGATTTCTTAAAAACTGAGTTAAATTGCATGGCTGTTCACCTTGGTACATATTGGCACTCTAAAGGCCATTCACTGTCATTCATGCATATTTTCATCCCCCTAACTCCCCTTGACTCTTAACTCCTTTACCTCTATATACCATACTTCTCCCCCTTCACCTAACCCCCGATTTACCACTTTTGCGCTTTATCCCCAGTTGGTATATAATAGTATTGTATACTTTTTCTAGATTGTCATGAACTTTCCATGACATCTGCTATTTTCATAAACTATTGTATACAAAGACAAGTCTTTGAGTTCTAATACAATTATCAATGTTTCATCAGTTGAATTAAGTCTTTGCAATAGTATTGACATACCTCCATTTCTTAAAATTATTGTTTGGCCTTCACTCATGTCTCTGTCACCAATGAAAAAGAGGTCAAGGGCCTCAGACAACCAGTATTCATCACAGATCAAATCTGATGGATTTGTGAAAGTAAAGTGGATATAAAGAGCACACCTAATTGAGTCTTGTTGTAAATGTTAGGGGTATTTCTTTTTTTGTTTCCTCCAGCCACCATCTCCTGATACTGCCATCCAGAGGCCAGATCAAGAAACCGAGGAAACATCAATTAAACAGGTTAGCATATTCAGCCTGTTGAAATGCATTTGTGCAAATCTTAAAGTTATCACATTGGGCACTATGGCACTAATGCTTATCACACAAAGAGAGAGGTAGATACACATTTTGACCATCATCCTACACAGAAAAGGACCTGGTTCCCTTGGTTCCTTTGTTACATTCCTCATTGTATGGACCTTCTAGGCTTTGCTGATGCACACAATTCAGAGCACAGAGACCTTTGCTTTGTGTATTAGCTTTGGTACACAATAAAAACTGTCCCTGACTATTCCCTTTGTCTTATCTATTTACATCACACTGCTGTGGTGTGGTCAGTCTTTATCCACTGTTTCAATACTGCTCCCACAGTGCAGTCCAATCCTGAGATATAAAGTTCCATCTGTCAGATGTAATTTTCCGTCTTTTTCTACATGTGGCCTTTCAGATACATTGTCATCCTCTGAGCTGCTGTTCTATGATTTGTGGATATGTATTTGCTGTTCCATAAAGTCAGTTTCAGGTATTTTGTCGCAGAAAAACCGGAGACTTCCATATTCACAGGCCCTCATTATGTGGAATGAGTTAATATTGATGTTCAGTGCTCATACTTACACCTTCCGACCCATTTGGAGAGTCAAAAAAATAAGTAACAGTACCGTGAATTAGTAATAGGATTCCCACACATTGTATTTAAGGTATTAACACGATTTGTAGCTTACACTGGGGTGCACAAAACAGAAATAGTGTTTCCACAGGTTTTTATGACATTTGCATGAGTAGTGTTTCAACGTAAAAATGTATAAGGCAGGAGTATATTCTACTGGAACATTTTAAGGTGACTACATGAACGATCAAAGTGTGTAATGATTACTGTTTGGACAAAAAATAATAAGACAAATCCATTAAAAAAAAGTGGAATTATCACAAGCTTTTGTTGTTGATAAAATAATTAGATTTTACACGTTGCAATGCTGTATTACTTTGTCATAAATTCAGTCTTAGCCCCTTACATCACACTTAACACTGCTTTTACGTGGATCTGGCCTTATCTAAATAAAGGTGTCACTGCAGTCATGTGTTTTATAGAGACTATGATTGCACTTGTGAAAACTCTACATTAATTTTCATAGTTTGTCATTCAGAACAATTCTTTCTGACAGTTTTCTGTTGCCTTTAGAGTCTGCCTCCTAGCGCAGTGGATGGTGAAAAGGGCACAAAAGACGCAGTAAGTAGTTTTATTCTCAGATATATACTGCTCTTATAATAACATTCTAAAACGTTTCCCAGTTCTTTGAAACTAAATTGCATCAGCTTAAACTTCCTAAAAGTAAAATTATTGTAAAGAATTGTTCATATTGTTAAGTATATCCAGTTAAAAAGCGACTCAATGTAATTCATGCTCATTTTCTTCCTCTTCGCATCCTAAAAGACGCTGACTACTTTAGCTCTTAATTCCAAATCTCTCAATCTCTACCTTTTCACTTGTCTATTTTATCATCGCATCCTTTTCTAGAAAGATTTATATACTGTAGTATACAAGAAAGTGATGGATAGAACGTTTGAACTAATTTCAGCTATTGTTAATTGCCCCAGTATTGGACTTTCATAGATTTCCATGCTTTGTATCATTCCCCGTCGTCGGAATGGGAGCCTCAGTAATAGAAAAATACCATAGCAGTAGGTACAAAATTGAAAGACAGGCCTAGGCCTCATCTCATTTTGTAGCCTATCCGCCTCTTTTTGTAAAAGAGACAAAAGAAATTGCAACAACCAATCAGAGTAGCCTCACCCAATAGAACCCTCCTGAGAGAGCCTCAGAGCCTCACATTTTCTACCGCACGTTGTGCTAAGGGATTCTCCTCTGAGCTCTGCTCAGATTTCTCTTCAGTTTTGGAATTGTCTTCTTTTTTCTACTCTAATATGTCTTATAAAGAGAAGAAGGGATTATTCAGAGCTTGTGCTACCTGTTCTAAGAGGTTTTACATTGAGGACAAGCATAAGGACTGTATCTACTGCTTGTACCTGGATCACAAGGCCACAGATTGATAGATCTGCAGGACTTTCTCTACAAAGACCTTGAGAGACAGGGAAGGCCACTTGTTAACCTGGTTGCAGAAAATGAAGTCTCGTAAGGAGGTTATATCATCCGACAGTGAGGATTCTTCCTCAGTTTCGTCCTCCAGGAGATCCAAGAAAAGGGGTAGATCCTCCCCTTCAACATCTTCTGAGCCCCCTGTTAAGGCCCTGCAAGTGACCTCTGATAGGTCTGAGAGGCCTACTCCCAAAAAATCTCCTCACCGAGGTGTAAAGGAGAGGCTGAGACGGACTGAGGAGACGCAGTCATCAAAGAAGGTATAGAAAACTCATTCTATAGCTTCTCCACCATCTGATAAGGAGAAGGTATTAAAAAAAACTGCTACTGTCCTTCAGGAAGGAAGATCGGAAAAGAAATTTCGTCCATTGACGACGAAAATATCTGGTACGTCAACGACAACTTCCAAAATTACCTTGGGTTCTGTTACAGCACCGTCGACCGCTCCGTCGAAGGGGACCGTCAGTGGCAGCTTCGTCGACGGCGGCTGCAGTGATATCTTCATCATCGCTTGAGGTTCCCTTCTCGTCGACGATGATGCTTAATTCTTCAACGTCCACGATGATGACATCGAAGATAGCGTCAATGCCTACAACGACGACGATGACGACGTCGACGACGACAGCGGTGATGATCATGACGACGACGTCGACGACAACAGCGGTGATGATCATGACGTCGACGATCAGTCCACCGTCGACGAGGTCCATCTCTCCGTAGATGGTCCCGTCGGCGGTCCCGTCGACCACCATCTCTCCGACGACGTCGTCAACGATTCAAAAGGTCCACATTTCTATAAAAAGACAGCAGATCACCCCAGAGATGACCTCGCCTCGCAGAGTAACACCCTCACCTCCAACTTTGCTTTTCGAGGAGAAATCAGATGATGCGGATGGCCCTTTTGGGGATGCTTATAGCGCATCCCAACTTCAAGTGAAGTACCATGATTCAGACTCTGAGGACTACTATACGGAGGAACGCCAGTTTGTTCAGCAAGAGAGGCCTCAACAACAACGAGACATGGTGGCAATGCCTTCTTCTCTCATAACTGACTTGCAGATGATGCTACAGGACTACAAAAGAAGGTTTCCGTCTCAAGCTTCGGACCAGCAAGCGCAGCTTCTTCCTCCTTCCATTCCTGTTACTCCTCCAGTTACAGTAACACCTCATGTTTCCCGAGCTTCGGAGCTAGATCCAAAAGAGAGCCATCGGGAGGTGTGAGAAGTTGGCTTGATGTATGATGTCTCCAATTCTGGGGGCACCTTATATCAGTCCAAACAATCCCTTATGGTGGTGGTTGTAAGTCAACCTTAAAGACAAGCTAACCTAGAGGTAGCATGGACTAAGCAGCCTAAAGGCTTAACTCAAGAGGACATGTGAAGCCAGCTGTTTTACCATATGCAATCCTGTAATATCAAATGAAAGGACACCACACAAGTTATATATTATAAAAATATATGTATTTATTCTCAGAATAATCCCCTGTACTCTTTATGAGTATAGAAGCACAAGCGTTTAAACAAAAGCACAGTATAACATATGAAAGTTGCACAATTATGGATGAGGCCGGTGGCCACTCAAACCATATATAAAAAAAAGTGGTATAAGTATCACTAATCGATCAGTGGTAAGGCCTAGGGCGTTGGGAATCGCTGGGACTACACTGGACTAACAGCAGTTAGGACGGGAGTAGCCCGCCGGATTCGGTGGCAGCGCTAAAAGCACACGCATGCACCAATGCAAAGTCAATGGTGCGTAAAAGTTATCGAGTTACAGTTTTAAGAGTCTTCCGACTGGACTAGAAGGACAAAACTTTAGACTTAGACACTAGAGGTATAAACCACTACAGGAGCACCGGCGTTCAAGAGTTACCTCACCCACAGGAAGCGGGTGCACAGGTGCAAAGATGTGTCCGGTTTCGTCACGAAGATCTATGGTGCCTGGAGATGAAGATGCTGCAGGCGTCCAGAAGAGAAGTGTCCGGTGTGATCCAAGGGTGGATCGAAGATGTAGAGTACCTGAAAGCAGAGGGTACAGAGTCTGGGTCACTAGCCAGTGACCAGGAAGGAACCAGGAAGGGACCAGGCAATGTCGGGCGCAATCAGGTGGTTGTCGTGAAGCTTGTCTCCACTACCACGTGGTCTCTGGGGCACCGAGGATGTCTTGGAGTAAATCACGAGCTGTCCCACAAAGGCTCTCGCTGTCGGCGGTGTCGGCTTCAAGATCGGAGTCAATAGACCTTGGCAAATGCAACCCACGCAGGATTCGAAGATCGCTTCTTACTCGGACCAGCAAGGTCTGAGCGGGTGCTCCTTTTCAGGGGAGCGAGGGCCAGTCTGGAGCAACCAGACTAGCAGAGCAAATTCAAAGGTTTGTCAGTACTGGGGCCACTAGCCAACGGGCAAGCGACCGGACCAACGCGTCGAGCAGGAAAATGCAAAAGAGCCCTACGCAGCATTCGATGAGTGTGGAGGGGTGAGCTTCGGTGCAAAAGCTGCTCGGGGCTGGAGCTTCTTAGACTCCAATGCACAGCTTCGAGGGAGCCTCGGATGCTGCACAGTCAGCGCTTTGTAGTTTTTCCAAGATGGCCGGCCCCACGCTTCAGGTCGCCTCCACGGGTCTCAGCTTTGCAGGGACTGTGGATCGGGCTGTTAGAAGACAGGCACGCTGGGTCTTGTCGATCTCTGTCGCTCGAGTTCCAGCGGGAACTGCAACAAAGCAAACGCCGAGGTGCTGGATGGTGCCTGTTTGCACAGGGTGGTCACTCCTTGACCACAAGGGAGATTCTGCAGTCTTCCACGTCGAGTGGGATGTCAAAGGGTCCAGAGTTTCGTGTCATAAGTTTCAGTCAGGATAATCTGATGTGCATCTGCACAGCTCCTACCTTTATTCCAAATCAAGGGGCTGGATTAGCTGCTAGGTCCCTCCTATGGGTGGGACCCAGGAAGGGGGTGGTTACACCCCTTTCCCTTTGTCCAGTTTCGCGCCAGAGCTGGGGCTGGAGTGCCCCAGAACCGGTTTGACTGGATTTTGCCTGGGACACCTTGTGCGCCCCAGGTAGTGTCTAGTTTCTTTCAGCCCTCCCTGCTCCAATCCACTATCTCCTGTCTTGGGTGGTGTAGCACCTCCCTGTGACAGGAAACCCTTTGTCCAGGCCTCCCCTGCCAAGTTTCGGTCAGCAGCAGGAGGTCAGACTTGTGTCGGGGCAGCAGCATCCATTTTGTGATGCTGAGGCTCTGGTTAGGATTAACCGCGTTTTAAGTAAAGTAACATGTCTTCTCCCTCTAGAAGGGTGGAATGCTACCCCCGTTGCCAGAACTGGCGAGGGGGTAGTATTCCAAAGTGTATGACACCAAACACGACATGTTTTGATAAAGCCAAACCAAAGTTAACATGAACCGCGAGGATTATAATGCACTTAAGAGTATATGGTATGGCAGTATCACTGGAACAGCAGTAAGGAAATGGTTCCGACAACTGCAGACAGGCTCAGCTCATGCTAGAGCACCATCTCACATAAAACCAAGCACTCTGCCTCCTGGATTGTAAAGGCCTGCCATAGGAGTGACTTATAGGTGTATATGTGTCCAGATATAGGTTTAGACATAGGTATACTATATCTAAGCAAGGGGTGAGTACACCGCCTTGCCCCAGCTGTGTGAACAGCCAGTTGTGTCGATTTAAGAACCAGCCAGGGGTGGCAAAAGATATGCTGCAGCCCCTGGTAGGCCTTGGATGCACCTATGCCCTGAGCACCTATAGTGCACGGTACAGGGGCTGACAAGGTGTCCAGTACCAAATTGGTGATGTACCTATAGTACATGTCTGTGAATTTAGAGAGAGAACAGCAGGCTGTGGGTCTGATTAGCAGGCCCACAGCCATATTAAGTCGAAAACCAGTGAAGCAAAAAGCAAAAATTGGGGCGACCATAGGATAGCAGACCCTACTCTCCTACACAACCCCCCCCAAACGCAGGGACATTAAACATAACCTTGACCAGATAAGTCTTCATGTTCTAAGTGGAAGTACCTGGAGAGACCATCTGCATTACCATGGTCAGTCCCTGGTCTGTGCTCCACTGTAAAGTCCATCCCCTGTAGGGAAATGGACCACCTGAGTAGTTTGGGGTTTTCACCCTTCATCTGATTGAGCCACAAGAGGGGCTTATGGTCTGTCTGAATTAGGAAGTGAGTACCAAACAAGTATGGCCTCAACTTCTTCAGGGCCCAAACCACAGCAAAGGCCTCCCTCTCAATGGCTGACCAATGTTTCTCCCTGGGGGTCAGCCTTCTGCTAATGAAAGCAATGGGCTGGTCTTGACCATCTACATTAAGTTGTGAAAGCACAGCTCCCACCCCAACTCAGAAGCATCTGTCTGAACAATGAACTGTTTGGAGTAGTCAGGACTCTTAAGGATTGGTGCAGAGCACATGGCCTTCTTCAGGGCATGGTCATCAAATGCCCTTTGACAGCTAACTGTCCACTGAACCTTTTTGGGCATCTTCTTGGATGTCAGATCATTCAATGGTGTCATAATGGACCCATAGTTCTTTACAAATTTCCTGTAATACCCAGCCAGGCCCAAGAAGGCTCTGACTTGTGTCTGGGTAGTTGGAGGAGACCAGTCCTGTATGGCCTGGATTTTGCTCTCCAATGGTTGAACTTGGCCTCCACCTACTAGGTGGCCTAAGTACACAACCTTGCTCTGCCCTATCTGGCACTTGGTAGCCTTGATAGTCAGGCCTGCTTTTTGCAGGGCCTCCAGAACCTTCTTCAGGTGGATCAGGTGATCCTCCCAGGTAGAGCTAAAGACAGCAATATCATCTAGATATGCTGCACAAAAGTCATCCAACCCAGAAAGGACTTGATTCACCAACCTTTGGAAGGTGGCAGGTGCATTCTTCAAACCAAAGGGCATCACCACAAACTGATAATGTCCACTGGGGGTAGAGAATGCTGTTTTGGCTTTAGACTCCTCAGCTAACCTGATTTGCCAATAGCCAGCTGTCAAATCAAATGTGCTCAGGTATTTGGCAGAAGCCAATTTATCAATGCGGCCATCTGCCCTTGGAATGGGATGAGCATCTGTCCTAGTGACAGAATTGAGACCTCTATAGTCCACACAAAATCTCATTTCTCTCTTTCCATCTTTGGTATGAGGTTTTGGCACAAGGACTACTGGGCTGGCCCAGGGGCTCTCTGATGGCTCAATCACTCCAAGTTCTAACATTTTCTGCACCTCAGCCTTTATACAATCCCTGACATGGTCAGGTTGCCTGTAGATCTTGTTCTTCACAGGCAGACTGTCACCAGTGTCCACCACATGGGTGCACCAGTTAGTTTGACTGGGTGTGAGAGAAAACATATGTCTATGGGCCTGCAACACCTGTCTGCAGTCCATCTGTTGCTGGTCAGAGAGGCTGCCTGCCAAGGCTACTCTATCAGCTGAGCCATCATCAGGGTTTTGGGATAACAAGTCTGGGAGAGGGTCACTCTCTTCCTCCTGTTCCCCATATGTAGCCATGAGTAAACCCATGTCTGCCCTGTGCACATATGGTTTCAATCTGTTTACATGGAGCACCCTGTGGGGGCTCCTAGGGGTGCCAAGGTCACCAAGTAGGTGACCTCTCCCTTTTTCTCAAGTATGGTGTGGGTTCCAGACCATTTGTCTTGGAGGGCTGCTGGGGCCACTGGCTCCAACACCCACACCTTCTGTCCAGGCTGGTACTCAGTCAGGACAGCCTTTTGGTCATGCCAAGCTTTCTGTAATTCTTGGCTGACTCCAGGTTTTTGGATGCTTTCTCCATGTACTCAGCCATCCTGGAACGGAGACCAAGTACATAGTCCACAATATCAAGTTTAGGCTTTTTGAGAGGTAACTCCCATCCTTCCTTCACAATACACAATGGACCCCTCACAGGGTGGCCAAACAAAAGTTCAAAAGGGCTGTAGCCAACCCCCTTCTGTGGGACCTCTCTGTAAGCAAAGAGTAAGCAGGGTAAAAGGATATCCCATCTACGCCTGAGCTTTTCAGGTAATCCTTTTATCATTCCCTTTAGGGTCTTGTTGAATCTCTCCACAAGCCCATTGCACTGAGGATGATAGGGTGTGGTGAACTTATAGTTCACTCCACACTCTTTCCACATTGCTTTTAAGTATCCAGACATGAAGTTGGTACCTCTGTCTGAAAGTACCTCCTTTGGAAAGCCCACTCTGGAGAAAACTCCAAGTAAGGCCCTTGCCACAACAGGAGCTGTTGTGGTCCTCAGGGGAATTGCCTCTGGGTACCTGGTGGCATGATCCACTACCACCAGGATAAATCTGTGCCCAGATGCTGTTTGGGGATCCATTGGTCCAACAATGTCAATCCCAACTCTCTCAAAGGGCACCCCCACCACAGGTAGAGGTATAAGGGGGGCCTTTGTGGTGCCACCTGATTTGCCACTGGCTTGGCAGGTGTCACAGGAGCGACAAAACTCCTTGGTATCTTCTGACATGTGAGGCCAGTGAAAGTGAGGGACAAGCCTGCCCCAAGTCTTGTTCTGGTCTAAGTGTCCTGCTAGGGGAATATCATGGGCCAAGGTTAGAAGGAAGCCCCTAAATTGCAGAGGTATAACCAACCTCCTGGTTGCACCAGGCTTGGGGTCTCTAGCCTCTGAATAAAGGAGCCCATCAACCCAATACACTCTATGGGTACCTTGAGCATTCTCAGCAGCCTCAGCAGCAGCTTGCTGTTTGAGGGGTTCAAGAGAAGGGCAAGTTAATTGAGCCTGCCCCAGATCTGCCCTTGAGGGTCCCCCTGCCCCAAGAAACTCAACCTGATCAGGTTCAAGCTCTTCTGGGGCAGTCTCCTCTTGGATCTCAGAATCAGCCTCCTGTGAGGTCTGATCCTCAACCTGGGGCGAGTGGGAAGGCACTGCCTTGACCCTCTTGCTCTTTCTCTTGGGTTGTGGTTGGTCTATAGTTTCAAGATCCACCACAGGTTCAGGTAGGCACTTCTTGGCCTGGGACCTGGTTACAGCAAGGACATGTGCTGAAATCCCTAGCATTTCTGCATGAGTCCTGTACTCCACTTCTGACCATAAGGATTCCTCAATATCATTGCCCAAAAGACAGTCAACTGGGAGGTCTGCACTAACAACAACTTTCTTGAGGCCAGTTACCCCTCCCCAGGAGAATTAAACAACAGCCACACTATGTGTAGTAGTGGCATTGCTAGCATTGGTCACTAGGTAGTTCTCACCTAGTATCATCTGATCAGGGTCCACAAAGTTAGGTGTCACCATAGTGACACTGGCACAAGTGTCCCTGTAGGCCTGAGCCAGTTTCTCATTAATCAAAGGCGTCTGCCTGTACTTGCCCAAAGTATTAGGACTTATAGTAGAGGACATAGCTATGTCCCCATCACAGATCAGAACTGCCTGAGTAGGGACTCTGACTAGGCCAGATTCCATCTCAGTTCCCAGGGTTAACCCAACTATCCCCTTGGGTTGTGCACTACCACTGCTAACTGTATCTGAAAGAGACACGTTAGTATTAGATTCCTTACCTTAGAATATCCCCAGGCGTCAGACTGGATCCGAAAATTTTTGCGTAGCAGTACCCTTGCGCATCGGTAGGCGTCGTCTGCGGCTCCGCGTCCGTCGTCGGCGTCGTGGGCGCCGTGATGACGTCGTCGGAGTACTTAGACGCCGCCTCCGCGTGCTGGCGTCAGTTCTTTTTTCCGCGCCAGCAAGCGCAGATCTGGAAAAAGCAGTTACCCTAGTCTTTTTTGACTAACTTTTTTGGTCCTTTTGATTGCTTTTCGAAGTCTCTCGACTCCGAACGGTGCCGTAGGGATGCCCGGCTTCAAGCACTGTGACGATTGCGACCGTCTGATGTCGGTCACGGATCCTCACCGCGTCTGGTTGTCATCTTTGGGCATCGACCACGACGACAAGGCCTGCTCTGACTGCCGGGCCCTTTCCTCGAAGGCCAGGCGGGAGCGGTCCCGTAGGCGCCTCGAGCTCCGGCAGTTGGCCCCGCGCCGTGAGAGGTCCCGATCCCATGGGAGGTCGAGGGACAGGTCGCGGGCTCGGAGCCACCACAGCTCCGAGGGTAGGTCGCACTCCTCCGGGTCGAAGTCGTCGTCAGGTAAGAGGCACAAGAAGTCCAAGCGGCGTCATCGCTCCTCGGCCTCCCCCCGACGCTCGCACGATGCGGCCGGGGGTTCGGGTGACACCACCCACGCGGCTCCGTCGGAGTCGCGGGCGCCGCGTGCAGCTCCACACCCACCGGTCCCTGTGCTGAACGTGACGCCGGAGGAGATCGAGCGCTTCCTCATGGCCATGAGGAAACTCTCTCCTCCGACGGGCTCCGCGGCGCCTTCGGGCCCAGCGGACCCGTCTGGGAGCCCTAGCGGGTCGGCGGCTCCGGCCCCGACGCCGTCGGGTGCTTCGGCCCCGACGCCTTCGGGCCCGGCGCCGCAGGGCCCCATTATCTCGCCGGCGCCTTCGGGCCCGGCGCCAAGGGGTCCAGTTGGTCCGACGCCGCCGGCGCCTTCGGGCCCGGCGCTGCAGGACCCCGCTGGTCCTCCTTCGGGTTCGGGATCGTCGCCGGTGGATCTGACGACCTCCCCGGTGTCGGACCCTCAGGTGTCACCTCCGGTGCCATCCTCGGGCGGCGCCGGCCCCGGTCCTGCCTTCGTTCCTGTTCAGCCGTCGGAACGGCCCCGTTGGGCGCCGCTCCAGACGTCGTTTGGTGATTTTCACTTTAATGAACAGGCCCCATTGGTTGAAAACCCTGAATTTCAGGAGATGGGTGATGAAGAGGACTGGTAGGGGTCTGAGGACCCTCTGACCAGGGAGTGTCAGTCTCATGAGGACTGGACAGGAGACCTTGGGGAGGCCAGTGGCCTGGACACCTCTCCAGACACTGGGTTTGTCTCCCCTCCTACCGTGGCTTCGGAGGAGGGGGCAACATATAGTGTGGTGCTGATGAGGGCTGCCAAGGCCTTGGGCCTTGAGCTCCCCGTCGCGGCCGTGAGGACTAACCTCCTCACTGAGGTCCTTAAACCGCAGTCAAGCTCGGCCGAGCCTCTGCTGCCCTTTAATGAGGCCTTGACCGACGTTCTTCTGGGCACTTGGTCCAAGCCCGCTACGGGTTCGCCCGTAGATAGGAACGTGGCCAGGCGCCACCGCCCAGCCCCGGGCGAACCATGTTTCCTGTCCTCCCACCCTACCCCCGAGAGCCTGGTCATCCAGGCCTCCAATTCCCAGACCGCATTCCCGTCCGCTCCCCCGGACCAGGAATCCAAGAGGTATGACCAGTATGGGAAGAAGATCTTCTCATCCCTTAGTCTAGGCCTGCGGTCTTCCAACACCGCCTGCCTCTTGGGACGTTACACCCACTCTGTGTGCGATAAGGTCGCGGAAGTGCTGCCAGAGTGTCCGTTGGAGGTACGGGCCAAACTCGGCCAAGCCCTTGTGGAGGGCCGGGATGCAGCCAAGTATTCCATCCGGTGTGGGCTGGATACCTCTGACTCGCTGGGTAGAGCGATGGCAACGACGGTGGCGGTCAGACGCCACGCCTGGCTGAGGTCCGCCAACTTCTCGGCAGATGTCCAGAACACACTCATGGACATGCCGTTCGATGGCCGTCGCCTCTTTAGCGACAAGGCAGACCATGCGCTTGAGCGCTTTAAGGACTCCAGGGCTACGGCCAAGTCCTTGGGCCTCTCGGGCCAGCGCCAGCAATCGGCTGCCTTTCACTCCTTTCGTGGCCACGGAAGGGGTGCGCCCACACGCACCGCCAGCCACGCACCGCAGGGCAATACCCAACGCGGTGGCGGCCATGGGAACCGCCGTCCGGGCGGTCGGGGGCAACGGCGAGGTCAGTCCACACCTTCCCCCGCAGCATCCGCCTCAAAACCCTCCTAGTCCGTGCTTTCAGGCCCATGTGACGCCAGTGGGGGGCAGGGTTCACCATCACCACCTCCACTGGCGCACTGTCACATCGGACAGGTGGGTGCTGCAAATCGTCCGAAGGGGCTACTCCCTCCCCTTCAAGGCGACTCCTCCAGCCATGCCACCGCCGAACCACCGTGTATCGGGGGATCATTTGCGACTTCTGCAGGAGGAAGTTACGGCCCTCTTGGCCAAGGGGGCCATCGAGCGCATTCCTGGGCCAGAAGTAGGGTGTGGTTGCTACTCCCACTACTTTCTGATACCCAAGAAGGGCAAAGGGGGCCTACGCCCTATCTTGGACCTAAGGAACGTCAACGGCTTCCTCCGGAAGGAGAAGTTCAAAATGCTGACTCTGGCTCAGGTTCTGGCTGCCCTGGACCCAGGAGACTGGATGGTAGCGTTGGACTTGCAGGACGCTTACTTTCCTATCCCCGTCCTGCCTGGCCACCGGCGCTACCTGCGGTTCATGGTGGGCCACGAGCACTTTCAATTTACCGTGCTCCCCTTCGGCCTTACCAGCGTCCCACGGGTGTTCACAAAGGTGATGGCTGTGGTCGCGGCTCATCTGCCCAGGTTAGGGGTTTCAGTCTTCCCCTACCTCGACGACTGGCTGGTGAAGGCGGGCTCGCCCCAGACAGTCGTCAGCCACCTCCAGACGACGGCGGACCTCCTGCACCAGCTGGGGTTCTCCATCAATGTGCCGAAGTCACACCTGTGCCCCTCTCAGAAGCTCCTCTTCATCGGAGCGGTTCTGGACTCGGCACGGTTTCGGGTTTATCCGCCCGAACAGCGGGTCCGGGATATTCAGGCTCTGATTCCCATCTTTCAGCCGTTATCCCGGGTTTCGGTCAGGTTGACGCTGCGGCTTCTGGGGCTGATGGCCTCCTGCATCCTACTGGTGCATCACGCCAGGTGGCGGATGCGGGCTCTGCAGTGGGACCTGAAGTTTCAGTGGGCCCAGCATCAGGGCAACCTATCCGACCACGTCCTGATCTCGGAGGGCACTGCGAGACAGCTGCAGTGGTTGCTCACGGACCGCGATTGGGTCAGCGGCAGATCCCTCTCCCTTCCCCAACCGGAGCACGTGGTTGTGACGGACGCGTCCCTCCAGGGCTGGGGAGGCCACATGGGAGAGGCGGAGATCAGAGGCCTCTGGTCTCCGGCGGAGACCCGGCTCCACATCAACCTGTTGGAGCTCAGGGCGATTCGTCTAGCACTTAAGGCATTCCTCCCCTCTGTCCGGGGGAGTGTAGTGCAGGTGTTCACGGACAACACCACCGCCATGTGGTACTAAAACAAACAAGGCGGGGTGGGGTCGTGGATCCTTTGTCAAGAGGCTCTTCGCCTTTGGCAATGGCTGGAACGCCAGGGCGTGACCCTGGTGGCTCAACACCTGGCGGGTTCTCTGAACGCCAGGGCGGACGAGCTCAGCCGTCGGTGCATGATGGATCACGAATGGCGTCTGAACTCGGACGTGGCGCAAGGCCTCTTTCAGCGATGGGGAGAGCCTTGGTTAGATCTATTCGCCACCGAAGAGAACGCGCAATGTCATCAGTTCTGCGCGTTGGAATTTCCAAGGCGGCACTCGCTCGGAGACCCTTTTCGTCGCGAATGGAGTTGCGGTCTGTTGTACGCCTTTCCGCCTATACCACTTCTGCCCAGAGTGCTGAAGAAGATCAAGCGCGACCGGGCCCAAGTCATCCTTGGGGCTCCGGACTGGGCAAGGAGGTACTGGTATCCAGAGCTACTCAGTATGTCAGTCGATCCCCCGGTTCGTCTGCCTCTTCAGGAGGACCTTCTGTCGCAGCAGCAGGGGACGGTCCTCCACCCGAACCTGTCCAGTCTCCACCTCCATGCTTGGAGATTGAGCGGCGACAGTTGAGGCCATTTGACTTGCCTCCTGAAGTTTGTAACATCATTCTGGCAGCCAGGCGTCCCTCCACAAAGTCAGTATACGCCTGCAGGTGGAAAAGATTTGTGGCATGGTGCACAGCAAAGGCTGTGGATCCCCTCAATGCCCCTCTTTCTGAGGTTCTTCTCTTCCTTCTTTCTCTTGCCCAGCAGGGCTCTGCTCTGGGCACTATCAAGGGCTACCTTTCTGCCCTTTCAGCCTTTCTCAGGCTGCCTGATCAACCTTCTTTGTTCAAGTCCCCTGTTAGACCTGGCACCTTGGCGTGAGTTTCCCTTCCACTTTTTGCTGTTGTGCCTCAGATGTTTTTGCTGGTGTCCGCTGCTCAGGGCACTGCGCCACGGCCAACCCGTGCCGCAGTGCAAGTGCTCCCTACTGTAAAGTGAATATGTGATTGATGTCCATGATTGGTTCATTGGATTTACTGTCAGTCCCCAGTAAAGTGCACCAGGAGTGCCAGGGCTTGTAAATGCCAATACTGCTAGTGGGCCTGCAGTGCTGGTTGCGCCACCCACAGAAGCAGCCTTAAAATGTGTCTAGGGTCTGCCATTGCAGAACCTGCGTGCAGTCTGTACTGTCATGCTGGCTGGGCAAGTGCACACACTTGCCAGCCCCTAAACCTTCCCTTATCTTCATATTAGTCACCCCTATGGTAGGCCCAAGGGCAGGGTGCATTGTTAGTGTAAGGTAGGACATGCTCTGATGTGTGTGGCATGTCCTAATAGTGAATTACTGCCAAATTCGTTTTTCACTATTGTAAGGCTACCTGTTCCCTTTAGGCCAGATGGGCTGCTGGAATTATTACACTCTATAATCCCAGCAGGCTCAGGGAACAAGGTAGAAATTAATGTTTAGTATGCCTGAACTCAGAAGAATAAAATACTTCTTTTAGTAAAGTTTATTTTAATATCCTTTGTTTGCAAATGCTACTTTTAGAAAGTTAGCATTTGGTTGCCTAACCATTTCAGCCCGCCTCTGCTTGGATGTGTATCTGACTGTCTGGGTTGTGTGAGTGACAGGGCTGGGGGATGACAGGTGGTGAATGGAAGGAATACACCTTAGTGGGAGGTAGGAGTTTCCATGGACTCTTCATCAGGCTGTGCTCTGCCACCACAATGCTGGCTCCGCCCCCCTGGGGAGCGACTGATGACTCAGCCTGCACCTGGCCCAGGAAGGGCGAAGCACTGTCAACAAGGTACTCCTGGCTGCCCCTGTCTCCACAATGCTGGCT
Organism: Lissotriton helveticus; assembly: GCF_964261635.1. Lineage (NCBI taxonomy): Eukaryota > Metazoa > Chordata > Amphibia > Caudata > Salamandridae > Lissotriton > Lissotriton helveticus. The sequence goes on along the minus strand of NC_136057.1, from coordinate 1,316,145,856 downwards.
CCGCCCCCCTGTGGAGCGTCTGATGTGCCTGCCCACACACTGAAAGCAGAAGCCAGAAGTACCCCCAACAAATGCTCAGAGGCTGAGAGCAGTTATGCAAAGGCCCCCCTGGCCTGTAAGAACAAAAGAAACTCTGTATAAAAGTAGGAGCCCTGCTCCTTGTAAATCAGAATCCTGTTTTACCACAAAGGACCTCTACCCGACTAGAAGGAGAAGAAGACGCTGGAAGGACTGGCCTGCTGCTTGTCTTGCTGAGAAAGGAGAGGAGAAGACTTGCTGAGAAAAGACTTTGTTGCTTTGTGCTCTAAACATTCTCCAAGGGCTTGAGTGAGCTTGCCCCCTGATCTGGACCCCAGGACTAGTGGGTTCATTGTGCCTTCGCTCGCTTCTATTTTGGCCGTGTGCTTCCCTGCTGGAGCTGAGACCTTGTGCCCCTTCGCCCCCTCCTAGGGCCGTGACACCCAGGAGCCTGGCAGCCCGTGTCCTGTGAGAGCCTCGCTCTTCTTAGTCGCTCTCTTCCCCGTGGACCTGGCCGCCTGCTCCCCTGTTGCCGCCTGCTACTGGAGCGCGTTGTGTGCTCCCTCTCGCCCCTCCCGCAGGAATTCCTCAACCGAGGGTGATCTACGCTTCGGGCCGCCGCCGTACGTCTACAGCGTACCCGGCCTCCCCGCTTCGCCCTTTGCTCTGAGGAGAGGCCGTGCCGCCCCCCTGAAGTGCTCCCAGTACGTGTGGTACTGCCAGAGCCAGGCCGCACCTGCCTCCTGAAGCCACCGCCACCTACAAGTCCGAAGGTGCCCCCGCCGCTCACTAGAAGAGTGCGGGCCGTCCCTGCTTCCCCGGGACTTCAAGAGAAGGAACGTCTCGTCATCGGGCTCGGGGCCCGCAACGCCTTCTTTCCCCGCTTCTGGCTGCCAGCGCACTAAGGTACTGTGAATATCCCCCGCGGTGCGAGCCGTTCTTCTAACCAGACTCGCACCGCTCCTTGTGTCCCTGCAGCGCCCCCCTCTCGTGAGCGCCGCGCTGGGTGTCAGAGAGCAGCAGCGCGAGCCGTCCTGACAGAGCCTCGCGCCGCTCTGTGCCCTCTGGCCCCCCCCTTGGCAGTTCCAAGCCCTGCGCTCCCCTCAGTGCGAGTCCCGCATAGCTGGTGGGACCCGTACGTGTCACCAGACCCGACAGTGCCGAACGCACCTCACGCGGGAAGCGTGAGCTTGGGCAGGGCGGGCTCGTAGCTCGAATCACAGCGAGCCGAGAGTATCGAGGAGGCCCTGGGCAATCATAAAAGAAAGGGGAGAAGGCGGGAAAGTACCCCCAGAGTGCCCCCAGAGGCTAGGAGGACTATTGACTTTGAGAAAAACATAGAAAGAACTGTTGTTGGAACCTGTAAAGAAGAAATCTCCATTGAAGCCTGAACTAAAAAGAGAAGTTGCCTATTTACAATCTGTGGTGCTACAAAAACGTTATTTGGTCTTGTACTAAGTCTGAACTGCATAGATATATCTATTTTTATATAAAGAATCATATTTTGATATATCCACAGCCTGGTGTCCATTTGTGGGGGGATTGGTACATTTTACTGTGTGTGTTATTACAAATGCTTAACTCCATAACGCCTGAAAAATAGCCTTGGCTGCTCACGCCACACACCTAGAGGGTGAGCAAGGGTAATTCTAAGGGGTCATCCTTTGCCCTGACTTAGAGGAGAGGGTCCCTGCTTGTCACAAGTGCAAACTTGCGCCAACCAGAGACCCCCAATTCTAACATTGGACGCAGCGGTGAGGATTTGCAAATTTGCATTTGTAGTTGACATGCAGTGAATTACTGATCACCACATAGTGAGAGCAGACTTATAGCGCAGCCACAGATTTCCATTTTTTTTAATTTTGTTGGGACATCTGCCATTGTTGAAGCCATGCCAGGCTCACTCCCTGCTGGAAGGGCACCCTCTGTGATTTCCGGAATTGAAGATGTGGACTGGGAACAAGGAGGCCTGGAGGGCTACAGAGTAGAGGAATTGAGAGCCTTCTGTCTAAAGTTCAGAGCTGCCCACACTGGGTGCAAAAGGAAAGCCCACTACATCAAGGCGCTGAGAGCTTGGAAGGAGTCAAGAGATCCCCAGACCCCGGTGGATATCATACCACCAGATGGCGCTGTGGAGCCCAAGAGAGGCCTGTCACCAGAGGAGCTGGCAGACAGGGCAGCAGACAGGGCGCATGCAATGGAGATGGCAAAGTTAGCTGGACAAATGGAGATGGACAAGCAAAGATTGGCCATGGAGGCGCAGCAACGCCAAAATGAGCACAACCTGAGATTGAAGGAGTTGGAGCTGAGAGGTTTGGGAACAACTCCTTCTGGTGGCAGCACAACGCCGGTGCAGGTAGAGTCCAGGGTGTACATCCCCAAAGATGTAGTTAAAGAGTTCTTTAGAGGGGATGACATAGGACAGTGGTTTAGGGCATATGAGGTAGCCATGTCCTCCCACCGGGTCCCTGACAAGGATTGGGGAGCGGGGTTGTGGGGGAGGTTCCTTAGCGAAGGGCGGGACACCCTGCTAGATTTGCCCACTGAAGAACAGAGTTCCTATCCCCGCATGAAAGAGGCCTTAATGACCAGGTATGGGCTTACCCCTGAAATGTATAGACAGAGGTTCAGGGGGTGTGCAAAGCGTCCTGGGACTACATATGTGGAGTATGTGACTTTTTTTTGCAGAGCCCTGGATGGTTGGGTGAAGGGTAATAAGGTGAATGATTTTCAAAGTCTCTTTAATTTAATTGCATGGGAGCACTTGTCTGACAACTGTTTTCCTGAGCTACGCCAGCACCTGATTGATAGCAAGCTGTCCAACCCGAGGAAGCTTGCTGAGGAGGCGGACCGCTGGCTCAGCACCAGGGTCCACAAGGGTCCAGTGGGAGACTCCGCCAAGGGTGGGCAGGGTCCCCAGCAGAAGAGTGGGGGGGACAGGGGTAAACAGAAAGGGTTCCCTAAAGGCCCCCAAAGTAATCCCCAAGGGAATCAGCAGCGAGGTTCTCAGCCCCCCCCACCCCCAAAGCAGAATGGGGCCCCGACAGGTAGGCCTGTTCCAAAGGGGCCCTTCAATTGTTTCAGATGTGGTGACCCGGGGCACATAGCCAGTGACCCCAAGTGTCGCCTGTTTGGTAAACCAGCACCCACTGGTGCTCCACCCCGGCAAGTGACTAGTGTTCACTTAGGAGAAGAAGTACTGGTCCCAGGGGGTGGAGATCCTGTTCAGATGACCCTAGTCTCACTAGGAGACAGTGAGATGGTCCCTACAAACTACCTGCCCTCTAAGACTAAGAAATATGGGCAGGTGGTGACCATCAATGGTAGGAAAGCTGAGGCTCTTAGAAATACAGGAGCCAGTGTGACTGCAGTGAGGCAGCACCTGGTGTCTCAAGAGCAGGATGTACCCCATGCCTACTGTAGGGTTGTCAACGCTGACAATTCAGAGAGTCAGTGTCCGATGGCTCATGTTCCCTTCGAGTGGGGGGGGGGTCTCTGGTACTCTGCAGGTCTGTGTGAGGAAAACCATGCCTGTGGACTGTTTGCTAGGGAATGACTTGGAGGACTCCCCTTGGGAAAAGGTGGAGAAAACGACTCACCTGAAGATGGTGGGTCTGCCTGACTGGGCGTGCGTGACCACCCGGTCAATGGCAGCCAGTAGGGGTGATCAAGAGGTCCTGGGGCCTGAAGGAGAGGCCCAGGAACCGGCCTTAGAGAGAAGGCGCAGGGGGCGCGGGAAACTGGCCCCTGTTGTTCCCACGGTCCAGGAAGAAGCAGACCTTGAGGGGGATGCCCTGGAGCCTACTGGGGAACAAATTGCTGAACTGGGGGACCTGCCTGAGCTGACCCATTGGCAGCAAGAAGGAGGCCCCTCCAGGGAGGAATTCTGCAGGGAGCAGAAAGAATGCCCTTCTCTCGTGGGTATGCGGCAGCAGGCTGCAGACCAGGCCAATGGTGTTCAGGCCAAGACACATTATGTGTACTGGGAGAATGACCTCCTGTATTCAGAGACTAAGGCTGCTGAACCTGGGTCAGCCCGTGTGCTGGTGGTACCCCAGAAGTTCAGAGCCTTCCTACTGGGACTGGCTCATGATGTGCCGTTAGCAGGACATTTGGGGATGGACAAGACCTATGATAGGCTTGTCACCCACTTCTACTGGCCCCAAATGCACAAGAGCTCAGATGCTCATTGTAGGACCTGTCAGACTTGCCAGGCAAGTGGGAAGTGCGGAGGGAAGAACAAGGCTCCCCTCCAACCATTCCCTGTCGTCAGCACTCCATTCCAACGAGTGGGTATTGAAATTGTTGGGCCTCTCTGGACCCCAAGACAGCCATGGGCAACAGGTTCATCCTGGTCTTGGTGGACCATGCCACCCGGTACCCTGAAGCCATCCCTCTGAGGACAGTGACGGCCCCCATGGTGGGACATGCACTGATGGGAATTTTCTCCCGAGTGGGATTCCCTCTAGAGGTGGTGAGCGACAGGGGGACCAACTTCATATCCAAATATATGAAGTCCCTTTGGCAAGAGTGTGGTGTAACCTACAAGTTCACCACCCCTTACCATCCCCAAGGAAACGGGTTGGTTGAGAGATTCAACCGAACCCTGAAAGGCATGATCATGGGCCTAGAAGGTCCAATGAGGCGTGAGTGGGACGTCCTCTTACCATGCCTGCTCTTTGCATACCGTGAGGTGCCACAGAAGTCCCTAGGGTTCAGCCCCCTTGAACTGCTGTATGGTCACCCCGTAAGAGGACCTCTGAGTTTGGTAAAGGAAGGCTGGGAGCAATCTCCCAGGAAACCTCCCCAGAATGTATACAGTTACATGCTGGCCTTCAGAAACCAGACCAGGCGCTTCAGACAACTTGCTGAGGCAAATCTGGAAGCCAGCCAGGAAGAGATGAAGCGGTGGTACGACCAGAATGCCACTCTGGTAGAGCTTCAGCCTGGACAGCAGGTGTGGGTCTTGGCCCCAGTGGAGCTTTGTGTACTTCAGGATAAGTGGACAGGTCCATTTGAGGTTGTGGAGCGCAAGAGTCCAGTAACCTACTTGGTGGACATGCAGTCTCCCAGGAACCCTTTGAGGGTCCTACATGTTAACCGCCTGAAGCCCCACTTGCAAAGGTCCGAAGTGGGCATGTTGTTGGCCACTGATGATGGAATGGAGGAGGAGTCTGAGCCTCTACCTGACCTCTTAGTGGCCTCTGAGAAAGATGGGTCAGTGGATGGAGTTAACCTCTCACCCACCCTGACACCTGAGCAACAGGAAGACTGCCGCCAATTGCTGGGGCAGTTTCCAGATCTGTTCTCCCTGGTTCCTGGTGTCACAGATTGGTGCGTCCATGATGTGGACACAGGAGACAGCTTACCTGTGAAGCATAAGGCTTACAGAGTGACTGACAGGGTCAGGGCCTGCATCAAGGAGGAGGTCTCCAAGATGCTTGCTCTTAGGGTGGTTGAGTCCTCCAGCAGTTCTTGGTCCAGCCCCGTGGTCTTGGTCCCAAAGGCTGCTGCGCCGGGAGCCACACCTGAACTCAGGTTCTGTGTGGACTACAGAGGACTCAATTCAGTCACCAAGACTGACGCGCACCCTATCCCCAGAGCTGATGAGCTCATTGATCGGCTAGGGGCTGCCCGGTTCCTCAGCACGTTTGATTTAACGTCTGGGTACTGGCAGATCGCCTTGACCGATGGTGCAAAAGAGAGGTCAGCATTCTCTACAGCAGATGGGCATTTCCAGTTCCGGGTTATGCCATTTGGAATGAAGAATGCCCCTGCCACCTTTCAGAGGTTGGTCAACCAGGTGTTGGCTGGGCTGGATGAGTTCAGTGCCGCCTACCTGGATGACATCGCAGTGTTCAGTGGTACCTGGCCAGAACACCTGCGATACCTCTGGGAAGTGTTGACTGCCCTGCGCAAGGCAGGCCTCACAATCAAGGCAAGCAAGTGCCAGATTGGGCAGGGTTCCGTGGTGTACTTGGGACACCAAGTGGGGAGTGGCAAGGTGGCACCCTTGCAACCCAAAATTGAGACCATCCTGGCTTGGGAACCCCCCAAGACCCAGACTGCAGTGAGAGCCTTCCTGGGGCTCACTGGGTATTACAGGAGGTTTGTCAAGGGCTATGGCACTATTGTGACCCCCTTGACAGAGCTGACTTCTAAGAAGCAGCCCAGGAATGTGATTTGGACTGACACCTGTCAGAAGGCTTTTGACACCCTGAAAACTGCCATGTGCACGGCGCCCGTGCTCCTGGCTCCTGATTTCTCCAAGGAATTTCTGGTGCAGACAGACGCTTCAGAGCATGGTGTAGGAGCTGTTCTCTCACAGATGACTGAGGAGGGCTGGGACCAACCTGTAGCCTTCATCAGTAGGAGGTTACTTCCACGGGAAAGTAGGTGGAGTGCAGTAGAGCGAGAAGCATTCGCTGTGGTCTGGGCACTGAAGAAGCTAAGACCCTACTTGTTTGGGTCTCACTTCCGGGTTCAGACAGACCACAGGCCCCTCAGATGGTTGATGCAGATGAGGGGTGAGAACCCAAAACTGTTGAGGTGGTCCATCTCCCTACAGGGTATGGACTTCACGGTGGAACATCGCCCTGGCACAGATCACGCCAACGCTGACGGTCTGTCCAGGTTTTTCCGCCTTAGTGATGAGGAACTCCCTGGGGAAGGGTAGTTCCCCCCACATTTCAGCTGGAGGGGACACGTGTTAGACCTGGCACCATGGCTTGAGTTTCCCTTCCACTTTTTGCTGTTGTGCCTCAGATGTTTTTGCTGGTGTCCGCACCTCAGGGCACTGCGCCACGGCCAACCCGTGCCGCAGTGCAAGTGCTCCCTACTGTAAAGTGAATATGTGATTGATGTCCATGATTGGTTCATTGGATTTACTGTCAGTCCCCAGTAAAGTGCACCAGGAGTGCCAGGGCTTGTAAATGCCAATACTGCTAGTGGGCCTGCAGCGCTGGTTGCGCCACCCACAGAAGCAGCCTTAAAATGTGTCTAGGGTCTGCCATTGCAGAACCTGCGTGCAGTCTGTACTGTCATGCTGGCTGGGCAAGTGCACACACTTGCCAGCCCCTAAACCTTCCCTTAACTTCATATTAGTCACCCCTATGGTAGGCCCAAGGGCAGGGTGCATTGTTAGTGTAAGGTAGGACATGCTCTGATGTGTGTGGCATGTCCTAATAGTGAATTACTGCCAAATTCGTTTTTCACTGTTGTAAGGCTACCTGTTCCCTTTAGGCCAGATGGGCTGCTGGAATTATTACACTCTATAATCCCAGCAGGCTCAGGGAACAAGGTAGAAATTAATGTTTAGTATGCCTGAACTCAGAATAATAAAATACTTATTTTAGTAAAGTTTATTTTAATATCCTGTGTTTGCAAATGCTACTTTTAGAAAGTTAGCATTTGCTTGCCTAACCATTTCAGCCCGCCTCTGCTTGGATGTGTATCTGACTGTCTGGGTTGTGTGAGTGACAGGGCTGGGGGATGACAGGTAGTGAATGGAAGGATTACACCTTAGTGGGAGGTAGGAGTTTCCCTGGACTCTTCATCAGGCTGTGCTCTGCCACCACAATGCTGGCTCCGCCCCCCTGGGGAGCGACTGATGACTCAGCCTGCACCTGGCCCAGGAAGGGCGAAGCACTGTCAACAAGGTACTCCTGGCTGCCCCTGTCTCCACAATGCTGGCTCCGCCCCCCTGTGGAGCGTCTGATGTGCCTGCCCACACACTGAAAGCAGAAGCCAGAAGTACCCCCAACAAATGCTCAGAGGCTGAGAGCAGTTATGCAAAGGCCCCCCTGGCCTGTAAGAACAAAAGAAACTCTGTATAAAAGTAGGAGCCCTGCTCCTTGTAAATCAGAATCCTGTTTTACCACAAAGGACCTCTACCCGACTAGAAGGAGAAGAAGACGCTGGAAGGACTGGCCTGCTGCTTGCCTTGCTGAGAAAGGAGAGGAGAAGACTTGCTGAGAAAAGACTTTGTTGCTTTGTGCTCTAAACATTCTCCAAGGGCTTGAGTGAGCTTGCCCCCTGATCTGGACCCCAGGACTAGTGGGTTCATTGTGCCTTCGCTCGCTTCTATTTTGGCCGTGTGCTTCCCTTCTGGAGCTGAGACCTTGTGCCCCTTCGCCCCCTCCTAGGGCCGTGACACCCAGGAGCCTGGCAGCCCGTGTCCTGTGAGAGCCTCGCTCTTCTTAGAGTCGCTCTCTTCCCCGTGGACCTGGCCGCCTGCTCCCCTGTTGCCGCCTGCTACTGGAGCGCGTTGTGTGCTCCCTCTCGCCCCTCCCGCAGGAATTCCTCAACCGAGGGTGATCTACGCCTCGGGCCGCCGCCGTACGTCTACAGCGTACCCGGCCGCCCCGCTTCGCCCTTTGCTCTGAGGAGAGGCCGTGCCGCCCCCCTGAAGTGCTCCCAGTACGTGTGGTACTGCCAGAGCCGGGCCGCACCTGCCTCCTGAAGCCACCGCCACCTACAAGTCCGAAGGTGCCCCCGCCGCGCACTAGAAGAGTGCGGGCCGTCCCTGCTTCCCCGGGACTTCAAGAGAAGGAACGTCTCGTCATCGGGCTCGGGGCCCGCAACGCCTTCTTTCCCCGCTTCTGGCTTCCAGCGCACTAAGGTACTGTGAATATCCCCCGCGGTGCGAGCCGTTCTTCTAACCAGACTCGCACCGCTCCGTGTGTCCCTGCAGCGCCCCCCTCTCGTGAGCGCCGCGCTGGGTGTCAGAGAGCAGCAGCGCGAGCCGTCCTGACAGAGCCTCGCGCCGCTCTGTGCCCTCTGGTCCCCCCCTTGGCAGGTCCAAGCCCTGCGCTCCCCTCAGTGCGAGTCCCGCATAGCTGGTGGGACCCGTACGTGTCACCAGACCCAACAGTGTCGAACGCGCCTCACGCGGGAAGCGTGAGCTTGGGCAGGGCGGGCTCGTAGCTCGAATCACAGCAAGCCGAGAGTATCGATGAGGCCCTGGGCAATCATAAAAGAAAGGGGAGAAGGCGGGAAAGTACCCCCAGAGTGCCCCCAGAGGCTAGGAGGACTATTGACTTTGAGAAAAACATAGAAAGAACTGTTGTTGGAACCTGTAAAGAAGAAATCTCCATTGAAGCCTGAACTAAAAAGAGAAGTTGCCTATTTACAATCTGTGGTGCTACAAAAACGTTATTTGGTCTTGTACTAAGTCTGAACTGCATAGATATATCTATTTTTATATAAAGAATCATATTTTGATATATCCACAGCCTGGTGTCCATTTGTGGGGGGATTGGTACATTTTACTGTGTGTGTTATTACAAATGCTTAACTCCATAACGCCTGAAGAATAGCCTTGGCTGCTCACGCCACACACCTAGAGGGTGAGCAAGGGTAATTCTAAGGGGTCATCCTTTGCCCTGACTTAGAGGAGAGGGTCCCTGCTTGTCACAAGTGCAAACTTGCGCCAACCAGAGACCCCCAATTCTAACATCCCCTATTGTAAATAGATTTCTTAAGGGCATCACACACACGTTTCCTCCTGTTCCGTTTGTGATGCCTCAGTGGGACTTGAACCTGGTTCTTACCTTTCTGATGTGCGCTCCCTTTGAGCCACTTCACAACTGTCCTCTTCGCCTTCTGACTTTGAAGACTGCTTTCCTGGTTGCCATCACCTCTGCCAGGAGAGTGAGTGAGCTCCAGGCCCTTTCTTGTACTCCACCTTTCCTTTCTGTCCATCCGTACAAAGTGGTGCTGCGTACCAAACCTTCTTTCCTGCCCAAGGTTGTCACGGCCTTCCACATCGGGCAGTCTATCACCTTGCCAACCTTCTTCCCGCCACCGCATCCCTCTAAAGAGGAAGAGCGGCTCCACCGTCTGGACCCAAAACGTGCGCTCTCATTCTACTTGGATCGCACACGCCAGTTCCGGGTGGATGACCAACTCTTTGTTGGTTACGTGGGCGCTAAGAAGGGGAAAGCGGTGCACAAGAGGACCATCTCCCGGTGGATCATCCTGTGTATCCAGGCATGCTACTCCTTGGCTAGGAAGGAGCCCCCGGTTGGACTGCGGGCTCATTCTACCCGAGCGACGGCGACTACCACTGCCCTGGGCAGGGGTGTGCCCTTACAAGACATCTGTCAGGCAGCTACGTGGGCATCGCTGCACACGTTTGCAAGACACTACTGCCTGGACAGCCAAGTCCGGAGGGATGGCTTCTTTGGCCGTTCCGTCCTCCAGGACTTTCTGGTGTGATTATTGGTTCGCAGACCCACCACCGGGGTTGGTATTGCTGGGGTATCTATTCTAAGGTAAGGAATCTAATACTAACGTGTCTCTTTCAGATGCACAAGTTACTACTTGTGTAACGATATATCTGTAAGAGACATTAGTTAGTATTAGATTCCTTACTGACCCACCCATCCTCCCCGTTCTGCGAACCAATATCTAGGGTTAGGGTTGTCCCCTTTCAGGGCCCTAGTTTCAATGGCACCAGTGTTGGTTTTTAACATGGCTCTGCGTTTCTGGCGCGGAAAAGCTGTGTCAGCACGCGGAGGCGGCGTCTAAGTACTCCGACGACGTCATCACGGCGCCCACGACGCCGACGACGGACGCGGAGCCGCAGACGACGCCTACAGACGCGCAAGGGTACTGCTACGCAAAAATTTCCGGATCCAGTCTGACGCCTGGGGATATTCTAAGGTAAGGAATCTAATACTAACTAATGTCTCTTACAGATATATCGTTACACAAGTAGTAACTTGTGCACTAGGGGGTGCAGGTGCCTTAGGGGCTGCAGTGGTAGGAACTGGATTTCTCTTAGTGCATTCACTTCCCCAGTGGGAAGTGGACTTACAAGTATTGCACCAAGGTTTCTTTGGGCCATCAACCTTCTTTTTCTTGTTTTCATTTTGGGAACCACCCTCCTTATTATAATTATTTTGGGGGCCTGTAGAAGACTTCTGGTCTTTTTCTTTCTTATATCCACCCTTCTGGTCTACTTTCTTTTGATCACCTCCTTGGTTCTGGGGTTTCTGCTTAACCCTTGTTCTGACCCATTTGTCTGCCTTCTTACCCAATTCTTGGGGAGAGGTCAGATCTGAGTCAATAAGGTGTTGATGCAATTGCTGGTTCTGACAGTTACTTAGGATCTGCTCTCGCATTATAAGATTGTACAATCCTGTATAGTCTGAGACTTTACTTCCCTGCAACCAACCCTCCAGAGCCTTAGTGGCACAATCAACAAAATCAGTCCAGTCTTGATTCTGTGCTTTTTGGGTGTCTCTGAACAACAACCTGTATTGCTCAGTGGTTAGGCCAAACCCTTCAATAAGAGCACTCTTCAAGACAGAGTAGTTTTTAGCATCCTCAGGTCTAACAGTGAGGAGCTTATCTCTCCCTTTCTCAGAAAAGGAGAGCCACAAGATTGCTGCCCACTGATCTTGAGGGACCTGCTGTACCATGCAGACCCTCTCCAGAGCAGTTATCCATTTGTGGATATCATCCCCATCTCTGTAGGGGGGCACAATCTTACATAGGTTTCTATGTTCATATGACCTGTCTTTATCCTTAGGGATAATGCTGCCACCAGTGGGAGTCTCCCCACTAAATCTCTGTTCTTTTGCCAAAGCAAGTCTAGCTTGGGCCAGGGCTACTTCCTCCCTTTCTATTTGGAGTCGAACAGCTCTCATCCTGGCCTCTCTTTCCTCTGAGGGGAAGTCATTCCTCTCTGAGATTCTCTTGAGGCAGTAGTAATGTGAGAATCCCTGGAAGTAGATCTCTCTCTTCTATTGCCTGGGAGAAGTCTGCCATTGGGTCTGGGAAAGTAAGTAAGTAATCCACATTTGTAAAGCGCACAATCACCCGTAAGGGTCTCTAGGCGCTGGGGGCCGTCGGGAAGATTAAGCAAGCTATTGCCCAGAGTCACATGGTGCTGGGCTAACCTGCCGCCGGAGCCGGGGATCGAACCGTGATCCCCAGATTCCAGCGTCAGTCGCCCTGGCCGCGGCGCCACACCTCTCCCCTGATTCCCTTCTCCATTCCCATGTAGGACCAAGTTGACTTGGCTAAGCCTTCAAACTGGTCCCTGGTTTTCTCTCTGATCCTGATCTGACTCTTCACCTTCTGATTCAGGGTCCACCTCCTCATCTTCTACTTCTACTGCTGGCGCGGTGTTCGTAGTATCTGGGGGGTTCACTCCTTCTCCTGACCCTGAGGGAACTATTCTAGCTTTCTCAAGATCATCCTTCTCCAGGATGGCTATCAGGACAGGAATGGTAGCCTCCTTGCAGTGCACAAGGCACTCAAGTCCTTATGGCTGAATTTGTCATTGCTGGAGGTTGCCTGTGGAGGGTCAACCACCACAGGTAGAGAGCTTGGAGCTTCACCTGTGCCAGACATGACTCTAGTGATGTGTAAGTGATGCACTTACCTACACTAAGTGTTTTCCTACTGTACCATGCTAGTAAGTTGTAGTCAGGGTGTGCTAAGCCCTTTTATCTACAACTACTAAGTTCAGTAGAACTTAAATATGCAAAGCTTTGTTTATATGTACCTATGGTACTTAATGTGATCTTTCAATTTGATAAAAGATTGCAATGGTAAAACAACAGCAAGCTCAAATCCGTACCGCTGCTCACCAATGTGAAAAGTTGGCCTGATGTATGATGTCTCCAATTCTGGGGGCACCTTATATCAGTCCAAACAATCCCTTATGGTGGTGGTTGTAAGTCAACCTTAAAGACAAGCTATCCTAGAGGTAGCATGGACTAAGCAGCCTAAAGGCTTAACTCAAGAGGACATGTGAAGCCAGCTGTTTTACCATACGCAATCCTGTAATATCAAATGAAAGGACACCACACAAGTTATATATTATAAAAAATATATGTATTTATTCTCAGAATAATCCCCTGTACTCTTTATGAGTATAGAAGCACAAGCGTTTAAACAAAAGCACAGTATAACATATGAAAGTTGCACAATTATGGATGAGGCCGGTGGCCACTCAAACCATATATCAAAAAAAGTGGTATAAGTATCACTAATCGATCAGTGGTAAGGCCTAGGGCCTTGGGAATCGCTGGGACTACACTGGACTAACAGCAGTTAGGACGGGAGTAGCCCGCGGGATTCGGGTGCAGCGCTAAAAGCACACGCATGCACCAATGCAAAGTCAATGGTGCGTAAAAGTTATCGAGTTACAGTTTTAAGTCTTCCGACTGGACTAGAAGGACAAAACTTTAGACTTAGACACTAGAGGTATACACCACTACAGGGGCACCGGCGTTCAAGAGTTACCTCACCCACAGGAAGGTGCAAAGATGTGTCCGGTTTCGTCACGAAGATCTATGGTGCCTGGAGATGAAGATGCTGCAGGCGTCCAGAAGTGAAGTGTCCGGTGTGATCCAAGGGTGAATCGAAGATGTAGAGTACCTGAAAGCAGAGGGGACAGAGTCTGGGTCACTAGCCAGTGACCAGGAAGGAACCAGGAAGGGACCAGGCAATGTCGGGCGCAATCAGGTGGTTGTCGTGAAGCTTTTCTCCGCTGCCACGTGGTCTCTGGGGCACCGAGGATGTCCTGGAGTGAATCACAAGCTGTCCCACAAAGGCTCTCGCTGTCGGTGGTGTCGGCTTCAAGATTGGAGTCAAAATGCCTTGGCAAATGCAACCCACGCAGGATTCGAAGATCGCTTCTTACTCGGACCAGCAAGGTTTGAGCGGGTGCTCCTTTTCAGGGGAGCAAGGGCCAGTCTGGAGCAACCAGACTAGCAGAGCAAATTCAAAGGTTTGTCGGTACTGGGGCCACTAGCCAACGGGCAAGCGACCGGACCAACGCGTCGAGCAGGAAAATGCAAAAGGGCCCCACGCAGCACTCGATGAGTGTAGAGGGGTGAGCTTCGGTGCAAAAGCTGCTCGGGGCTGGAGCTTCTCAGACTCCAATGCACAGCTTCGAGGGAGCCTCGGATGCTGCACGGTCAGCGCTTCGTAGTTTTTCTAAGATGGCCGGCCCCACGCTTCAGGTCGCCTCCACGGGTCTCAGCTTTGCAGGGACTGTGGATCGGGCTGTTAGAAGACAGGCACGCTCGGTCTTGTCGATCTCTGTTGCTCGAGTTCCGGCGGGAACTGCAACAAAGCAAACGTCGAGGTGCTGGATGGTGCCTGTTTGCACAGGGTGGTCACTCCTTGACCACAAGGGAGATTCTTCAGTCTTCCACGTCGAGTGGGATGTCGAAGGGTCCAGAGTTTCGTTTCATTAGTTTCAGTCAGGATAATCTGATGTGCATCTGCACAGCTCCTACCTTCATTCCAAATCAAGGGGCTGGATTACCTGCTAGGTCCCTCCTATGGGTGGGACCCAGGAAGGGGGTGGTTACACCCCTTTCCCTTTGTCCAGTTTCGCGCCAGAGCTGGGGCTGGAGTGCCCCAGAACCGGTTTGACTGGATTTTGCCTGGGACACCTTGTGCGCCCCAGGCAGTGTCTAGTTTCTTTCAGCCCTCCCTGCTCCAATCCACTATCTCCTGTCTGGGGTGGTATAGCACCTCCCTGTGACAGGAAACCCTTTGTCCAGGCCTCCCCTGCCAAGTTTCAGTCAGCAGCAGGAGGTCAGACTTGTGTCGGGGCAGCAGCATCCATTTTGTGATGCTGAGGCTCTGGTTAGGATTAACCGCGTTTTAAGTAAAGTAACATGTCTTCTCCCTCTAAAAGGGTGGAATGCTACCCCCGTCGCCAGAACTGGTGAGGGGGTAGTATTCCAAAGTGTATGACACCAAACACGACATGTTTTGATAAAGCCAAACCAAAGTTAACATTAACCGTGAGGATTATAATGCACTTAAGAGTATATGGTATGGCAGTATCACTGGAACAGCAGTAAGGAAATGGTTCCGACCACTGCAGACAGGCTCAGCTCATGCTAGAGCACCATCTCATATAAAACCAAGCACTCTGCCTCCAGGATTGTAAAGGCCTGCCATAGGAGTGACTTATAGGTGTATATGTGTCCAGATGTAGGTTTAGACATAGGTATACTATATCTAAGCAAGGGGTGAGTACACCACCTTGCCCCAGCTGTGTGAACAGCCAGTTGTGTCGATTTAAGAACCAGCCAGGGGTGGCAAAAGATATGCTGCAGCCCCTGGTAGGCCTTGGATGCACCTATGCCCTGAGCTCCTATAGTGCATGGTACAGTGGCTGACAAGGTGTCCAGTACCAAATTGGTGATGTACCTATAGTACATGTCTGTGAATTTAGAGAGAGAACAGCAGGCTGTGGGTCTGATTAGCAAGCCTACAGCCATATTAAGTCAAAAACCAGTGAAGCAAAAAGCAAAAATTGGGGTGACCATAGGATAGTAGACCCTACTCTCCTACAGGAGGTTATTGCTATTGAGGATGATGATAACTCAACTGATGACGATCATCAGGTAGATCAAGCCCCTGACCCGGATAGAGATTGGGACGAGTATGTTATTCAGGATCCAGTATCACCATTGATGTCTCCTGCTATGTCTCCTCCAGCAGACATTGGAGGTTTCCATAACCTTATGGAGAGGGCGTACAAGAGATTTGGTCTTCCTATTACTACTGTACAGTCGGACTGTTTCCTTTATGACTTTAAGGAGTCTTACAGAAAATCTATCCGTTCAATTGAGATAGTTGAGCATGTGTGGTCGGAAGGTACTAAAGTAATGCAGAATCCAGCTACGGTCATTCCTGTTCTTCCCCGGCTGGAGAAAAAATATAAGGCTCCAGAAAACAGTCCTGCTTGCCTGACTGGTCAACCAAAGCCGGATTCAGTTATTTCCCAGGCGACGCAAGGAAAGTCCAAGAATCCGTCAGCGCCTCTGATGACACCGCCGGACAAAGAGGGGAGACGCCTGGACAATGTGGAGAAAAGGTTCTCCTCAATGGCCAGCCCTCTAGTCCGAGCTACTAATGCTCTTGCAATCTTGTGTAGATATGATCGCCAGATGTGGTGCAATTTGTCCCCCATTTGTTGACCAACTTCCGGATGGTGCAAAGGAAGAGGCCAATAAGATTCTGGAAGAAGGAGAGCGTTCATCTTCAGAGGTGATAGATTGTGCTATGGACATAGCAACCACAGCTTTCCGAGCTCTTGCAAGATCAGCAGTTTTAAGGCGTCAGGGCTGGCTTCGGGCGACCTGGTTTCGCCAAAAAGTCCAAAATAAGATCTTGGACTTACCTTACGATGGAGAAATACTTTTTGGTAAGCATATAGATGATGCCCTTCAAGACATCAAGAAGGACACGGATACGGCAAGATCTTTGGGGTCTTTGAATTACCGGAAGGTTCCTTTTAGGGTTGCAAGAGGAAGAGGTTTTTCATCTTACAGAGGTGGCAACCAACAGCGCTACTCTTTGTACTCTCAGTCCTCTGAGTCGTGCAAACCCCAATACTCACAGCGCCAGGGTCAATCGGTGTCTTTCTCTCGTCAACCATCAAGAGGACGACAGGGACGTCAGGGGAAAGATACGTCTCAACGACAATAGCGGCTACATGGCTCTGTCTACTGTTCCTCCCCCTCTAGTAACATCAGTGGGGGGCAGGATATCAGAATATCTCCACAACTGGAAAATGATTATATCGGATCGGTGGCTCCTCAACATCGTACAATTCGGCCACACACTAGAGTTTCAAGAATTTCCACCATCCAGAGCTCCTCACGCCACGGAATTGAAACATCTAAATCTTCAGCGTCTCGAAGTCCAACAGCTTCTCATCAAAGGAGCGATAGAATCGGTTCTTCAGACCCAATGAGGGAAAGGATTCTATTCCAGGTTTTTCCTGGTTCGCAAGGCGGAAGAAAAGTGGCGCCCAATTCTAGACCTGAGGGAGCTCAACACCTATCTCATAAAACTCTCTTTTCGGATGGTTTCTCTCCAGGATATATTGCGTCTCCTAAATCCTGGCGATTATATAACAACTCTAGATCTAGAGGGCGCATATTTTCATGTTCCCATTCATCCGGCCCACAGGAGGTATCTTTGCTTTACAGTAGCCAAGAGCCACTTTCAGTTCAGAGTCCTACCTTTCGGACTAAGATCTGCACCGCAGAATTTTACAAAGGTATTGGCACCAGTGGCAGCTTTTCTCAGAAGGCAGTCTCTGCAGGTGTTTCTCTACTTGGACGACTGGCTGATAAAAGCTCCAACTTCTCAAGCAGCCTCAAAAACAGTCGAGGATTGTGTTCAGCTTTTCAGTCATCTGGGTCTAGGCCTAAACAGAAGCAAGTCTGTCCTTCTTCCATCCAGGTCGGCAAGATTTCTGGGTGCCATTCTGGATACAACTCTCTGCAAAGCTTTCCCTTCAGAGGAGAGACAGAACAGACTGATTCTTTCTGCCAAACGATTTCAAAGGAAACAAACTCTTTCAGTCCGTCAGTACAAATCCCTTCTAGGATCGATGTCATCTTGCATTGCATTGAATCCGCACTGCAGGCTTCACATGCGTCCCCTGCCGGAACAACTAGACTTGCAATGGCGTCAAACAGAGGGGTCTTTCGAAGACAGGATAAAGATTACTCGTGTCATGAAAGAGGCGATCAGGTGGTGGACTATAACAAGCAATATCGAGGAAGGTCTCTCCTTCACGGTTCCTCCCTCTCCGTTAGTCCTGACCACAGACGCGTCTTTGGAAGGCTGGGGAGCTGTACTACAGGATCTTCAAGTGAACGATCACTGGTCTCCAGAGCTTCGCATTTTTCACATCAACCTACTGGAACTGAGGGCAATTCATTTAGCTCTACAAGCTTTCCTTCCAAAAATTCAAAATTCTACAGTCCTGGTGCGTACAGACAACACAACGGCCATGCATTATGTGAACAAGCAGGGAGTAACAAAATCCAAACTCCTTTCGAAAGAGGCACAGGAGATCTGGGAATGGGTTATTCGTCACCAGATATTTCTCTCAGCAGAACATCTACCAGGTTCTCTCAATGTGCAGGCGGATCCGTTGAGCCTCCTAAGGTCTGTCTCCCATGAATGGGAATTAGATCAGAGAACGCTCGACAGAATATTCTCACGTTGGGGCACTCCTCTTATAGACCTGTTTGCGAATCCACAGAACAATGGTGTAATTAAGAGCATTTAGGAACAGGATAAATACAGTGGACCTAAACAAATTATTAACTCACGAATACCCAAAATACATGTCATCGGTTAAAAATAAAGATAATAGTTTCATAGGAATATCTTTTTTATTAGAGATTTTTAAAAATATATATCAAATACAATAAATACACAATAATTCAAGAGATTCATTAACAGAATATTATTACTGAAACATATCAATGAGTATCAGGTCAGACAATCAATATTCACAATACAGTTCAGAAATGATAAGTCATAGTAAATCGGAGCATGCCTAGGGAATATGTTCCAACGCGCGCTTCGGCTATGTACCTTCATCAGGAAGCCATGTTTTCAAAGACAAAGATGTGACCTAGAGTGATATCCCACAGAATCAAGCAGTCGTAGAGCTGGTCGATGCCTGGTTGAATAGTTAAAAAGGGTTCTATGTTTAGAGGCGGTCAGTCAGGGCGAGATGTACAAAGCCCTGCGTCAGGGTCCCGGACCTTTCACCAAGTGTGCCAGAGTATCTACGAAGGTAGTTAAAAACGGTATAAAGATCCGGCTTCTATGGACGATGTGGCTGCTCTAGGATGCCTGAGTTACTCGTCTAAACGATGTTGTCGTGTCTGATCAGGGTAGATAGTAGCAGTCAAATTCAAGGCATTCGTGTTAAGTGATGATCAGGGGCACGGGCTAAAAACTTGCTCAGTGCATCGTAAGTGTAGCGTCGGCAACAGGATGCGGCGTCCAACCGGCAGTCTACTCGGCAGCTTTCCTCCACTGGAGCAGAGGGCTGCCGAGTAGACTGCCGGTTGGACGCCGCATCCTGGCGCCGACGCTACACTTTTGATGCACTGAGCAAGTTTTTAGCCCGTGCCCCGATCATCACATAACACGAATGCCTTGAATTTGACTGCTACTATCTAACCTGATCAGACACGACAACATCGTTTACACGAGTAACTCAGGCATCCTGGAGCTGCCACAACGTCCATAGAACCCGGACCTTTATACCGTTTTTAACTACCTTCGTAGATACTCTGGCACACTTGGCGAAAGTTCCGGGACCCTGACGCAGGGCTTTGTACATCTCGCCCTGATTGACCGCCTCTAAACAGAGAACGCTTTTTAACTATTCAACCAGGCATCGACCAACTCTATGACTGCTTGATTCTGTGGGGCATCTCTCTAGGTCACATCTTTGTCTTTGAAAATATGGCTTCCTGTTGAAGGCACATAGCCGAAACGCGCGTAGGAACATATTCCCTAGCCATGCTCCGATTTACTATGACTTAACATTTCTGAACTGTATTGTGACCATTGATTGTCTGACCTGATACTCATTGATATGTTTCAGTAATAATATTCTGTTAATGAATCTCTTGAATTATTGTGTATTTATTGTATTTGATACATTTTTATAAAAATCTCTAATAAAAAAGATATTCCTATGAAACTATTATCTTTATTTGTAACCGATGACAATTATTTTGGGTATTCGTGAGTTAATAATTTGTTTAGGTCCACTGTATTTATCTTGTTCCTAAATGCTCCTATTTACACCAGTGTAATGTTCCCTGATTTAGGAACTTATTTCAGGGGTACCCCTTATTTTGCTCCCATTGACTCCACAGAACAAGAAATGCAAATTCTATGCAAGCAGGTATCACCATCGAGGGTCGCTGGGGAATGCCCTTTCGATAGCCTGGTCAGGCGCATTTCTTTACGCCTTTCCACCGATTCCTTTGATACCAAGGATACTGAGGAAACTCAAGACGGAACCCTGCACCATGATTTTAATAGCCCCATCTTGGCCCCGCCAATTTTGGTTCACAGAGCTCCTCCTTCTATCTCAGGATCAACAAATTCTCCTGCGTCCAATTCCTACCCTGCTGACGATGTCCCAGGGCCAAGTGATGCATCCGGACCCGAGCTCTCTGCAATTGACAGCTTGGCTCCTGAGCCCTGGAAGTTCAATGCTTTAGATATCTCTCAAGATTGTAAGGACATTTTAGCTCAAGCTCGGGCTCCTAGTACAAATAGGACCTATCGTGCAAAATGAAAGCGCTTTTGTGCATGGTGCCAAAAGGAAAATCTTCATCCTTTTACTTCGGCTCCTCATAAAATCTTACCATACATATTGACTTTGGCCAAGTCAGGACTTCAACATTCTTCCATTAAAGTGTATCTGGCAGCGATTTCGAGGTTCAGGCGAACAACCTCTGGCTCTTCTTATGGTCCGCGAGGGTGATCAAGCAATTCCGGAAGGGTCTATTCAGGGCTTACCCTCCGGTAAGACCTCCTCCTCCAATTTGGCAACTCAACCTGGTCCTTGCTCATCTCATGAGGGCTCTTTTTGAACCAATACAACGAGCGGACATGAATTTTGTGTCCTGGAAGATTGCTTTTCTTCTGGCGATAACATCAGCCAGGAGAGTTGGGGAACTTAAAGCACTCACAATTGTTGAGCCTTTCTACAATTCAAAAAAGAGGCTCTTATCTTACGGACAAATCCGAAATTTATTCCAAAGGTCCCTTCGGATTTTCACCTAAATGAACCTATAGTACTAAAGACTTTCTTTCCTCGACATTCATCTCTGGCGGAGAGATCCCTCCACACTTTGGATGTCCAAAGATGCTTGAAGTTTTATCTTCAACGTACGAAGGAATTCAGAAAGACTTCGCAACTTTTTGTCGCTTTTTGCGCTCCAAGGAAAGGTTTGGCCCTGTCAAAGCAGGGGATCTCACGTTGGATTGCCAGCACGATTCATTTCTGTCATCAAGCAGCGGGGAAGCCGCTGAGGGGACGGATCAAGGCTCATTCTACGAGATCAGTGTCATCATCTACGGCTCTGTTCTCTGGTGTCCCTATTAAGGATATTTGTAGGACAGCTACGTGGAGCAGTGCCCATTCTTTCACGAAACACTACTGTTTGGATTCTTCCACAAGGAGTGATACAGCAGTCGGACAAGTAGTCCTGAGGAATTTATTCCAATGAGCGGTGAGCTTTCCTTTCTATCCCTCCTTCCTTCATTGCACATTTGGTATTTCATAATAATGTTTATGATGTGTTATGCTGATATGCATGTAACAGAATGTGCATTTATGGCTTACTGCTAGCTACTCTGATACAAAGCATGGGAATCTGTGAAAGTCCAATACTGGGGCAAGAAAACAAGTTACTTACCTGTAACTTTGGTTCCCCAGTATTGGTACTTTCATAGATTCCCATGCGCCCTCCCGCCTCCCCTGGGAAAGCTCAGCCTTCAGCAAATGTAATTACTTCTACACAACGGCTACGAAAATCTGAGGCTCTGAGGCTCTTTCAGGAGGGTTCTATTGGGTGAGGCTACTCTGATTGGTTGTTGCAAATATTTTGGTCTCTTTTACAAAAAGAGGCGGATAGGCTACAAAATGAGATGAGGCCTAGGCCTGTCTTTCACTTTTGTACCTACTGCTATGGTATTTTTCTATTACCGAGGCTCCCATTCCGACGACGTGGAATGATACAAAGCATGGGAATCTATGAAAGTACCAATACTGGGGAACCAAAGTTACAGGTAAGTAACTTGCTTTCTTACTCGGGGCTGAGTCTCAGCCAATCGTTATTTTGCATATCACTGGGTTTAATCTGAAATAGCATGGTGGACAAAAGAATGATGGGTTGGAATGCTACACGAAGCGACTGCCAGTGGTTAGACTAATTGTAATCATTCATTCCATCATATTTTATGTTAGGTATATACTGTTACAATTTTTAGACTACTCGTACACCTGTTCATTTCCCATCACCCAAATGTATTTCTTGTGGAGGTATTTCCATAGCTCTATTTCTTAGAATTATGTTCTCACTTGCACTTATGACTCCATCCCCAATGTAAGGAGGTAAGGGGCATTAGAAACCCAGTGACCACATCAGATAAACCTCAATGATTTGTGAAATCCAAATGCCAAATTACCCCACACACAATTTTATTTTGTTGTAAATGTTAGTGTTAGGAGAAGAATCTAGGTAGAGGCCAGAGACCCACATTGACAGACGCACAGCGGTATTTTCCTCCCTTTCTACCAGAAACTTGAGTTGTGAGACGGTCCCTGGAACCTTTAAGAGCCCGCCTCCACAGTAACGCCTTGCTTGGCTTACTGCTTCCTGGTCGTGACCACGCCCCTCACCGATACCCCAGTTCCTGTTTGCCTGTGAAATCCGTTGCTCCTGTTTTGGCGACTGCTTGGTATTTTACAGAACGCTATACCCGCGACGCCTTTGGTGACTCAACTCCTGGTACGATTGTGCGTTCTATTTTCCCCCTTCATTCCATTATGAGCGGCGAGTAGTTTGTTGCTACTATTGCTTAGGAAGCTCCAAGATCCCCTTTTTGGAGTTGCCCGTTCCCATCACTCGGCTGCATCAGTCACCTAGCCTGTCCCTCGAGTACTCGTGTGTTCCGCTCCTCCTCCTCACCCTGAGCCGGACACCGAGGCTTGCCCTCCTTGTTCTTGTGTGTTCCTCTCCTCCTCCTCACCCCGAGCCGGACACCGAGTCTTACCCTCCTTGTTCTTGTGTGTTCCGCTCCTCCTCCTCACCCCGAGCCGGACACCGAGACTTGCCCTCCTTGGTCTTGTGTGTTCCGCCCGAGTTCCTTCCGAGCCGGACAAGCGAGCCTCCGCAACCAGTGCTCGTTTTGTTCCGCTCCTCCCCACCCCGAGCCGGACACAGAGGCTTGCCCTTAATGCTCTCTCTTGTGTGTTCTGCCCAGTTCCCAGAGCCGGACAACGAGACGAGCCTTTATTTCGTTTCTGTTTATTTTCCTCTTGTGTGTTCCACTCCTTGTATTTGGAGCAGAACCAAGTGAGAGACTGCTTTCATTTGTGCCATCTCTTCATTAGGTAGTGCTAGTCAGCATTAGGGTTGTCCCAGTTGCGCTGTGTTTCCCTTACTTCTTCTTGCTACTTGTTACCCTTCATGGAAGAAGATTACAGAGGAATTCCAACACAGTTGATGGGGTGAGTGCAGGATCTCCTGTCGTGTGTCAATGTGTATAGGGGTCTCTGATTTAGTGCATCTATTGTATATTTGTCACTCTTCTTTATATCCTTACAGCTTCCTACACCTTCAAGCTGCTGGGACCAAACACCTGACTAAATCATCTGGGGAAGAGTGGTGGTCACTCTTTTGGTTTATTCCCCACACTTTTAGTGAACAACCACTAGTGAGCACTTACTCTGGTTCTCCTGGTGCTGTTTGTGGAAAGTGTGCGGAACTTACATCTTCGCTCCTGTGGAATTCGTTGGATCATTGACAGTTAGTTCTTTTTTTGTTTCTTCCAGTTACCTACAACAAATGTTGCTGACCAGAAGCTGGATCGGACAATTGAGAAAAAATCACTTGAAGAGGTTAGTATATTCAGTCTGTTGATTTATGTTTGTGAAAAGCTGAAGAATATCCTGTTTGGCACTGATTTGCTCATGCTTACCATGCTAAGAGGGAACTAGAGATACCCTTTGCCCATTATCAATGAGAGACAAGGGCTTTGTTCCAAGGTTAGATTTTCCACACTCACGACCATCTTTGTTTTGCTGAGGCACACATTTCAGAGTCATTTAAGACTAAAGTCTTGTGCACAGACTTGGGTACTTAGTATCTGTTCCCGGCTATTCCCTTCACACATACAGCCCTCTGTTCTTTGATTTAGGCAGCCCTTATTAATTCTTTATGACTCTTGCTCCTTTAGTCAAGTCCACTCCTCAGACAAGAAGTACCATCTCTCCAAGGCCCTTTTTCGTCTTTTCCATGATGCAGCCTTTTGAACACATTCACTTCCTCGTATATATAAATCATCACTGCCATTGATCTGTGATTCTTGAATATGTATTTGCTGTTGAATAAACCCAGTTTAAAATATTTTGCCATAGTATATTTACGATTGCACATTATGGGTGATGAGTTAATAGTGGTGTTCAGTTTGTTTACTGGGCCTCCTCAAATCCATTTAGAGATTCATGAAAAATTACCTACACAACCACAAATTAGTAACAGAATGCCCACTCAAGGTATCCAAGGTATGAACATATTCATAGCTTAGAATGGGGAGTTCCATGGAGAGGTTGTGTTTCTGCAAGTTTCTCTGACATTTAAAAGTGTTTAATTTCGGGCTCACCCTAACAGGCACATGCACTAAACGGCACTCGCTCTTCTTATTCCTGCTTACAGTGTGGTAACACAGAACCCATTTTGGAGATGATACTTCCTCCTAGCAGAACTCAGTCATGGTCTTGCGAAACTGCAGCCTAGCCGGGTGAGTTCCACTGGGGAGGAATTCGTTGGATCATTGACAGAAAGCCAAGCCCACGAATTCATTCCACCCAAGCGAAGATGGAGCTTGAAGGACTTAGTGTTCCCTTGGATCCTGTCCTACATACCCCCTTACAGAGTCCTTCCTTAGAGGAATTAGCTAATGCTTTGGTAGACCTTCAATCAGAAATAGGGAGGTTAAGGTCTGAGAACCAACGATTACAGACTGAAGTTTGCAACTTAGGAATCCTGACACAATCCCGAAGAGTGGAACAAATTATATCCAACCAGCACTCTTCACAGTCCCTACCCAGTCTCCTGCCTCCTCTCGGGGAGAAGGCCTACCTCCAGTTCAGGTTACCGCACACACCCCTAGTCCTGTTCCATTAGCAATGCCCGAGAGGTTTCATGGTGACAGCTCAAAATATAGCGTCTTTATGAATCAATGCCAATTGCACTTTGTCTGTAAAGCAGCTGCCTTCCCCGATGACGCCGCGAAGGTGGCTTTTGTTATTTCCTATTTAGCGGGCACTGCCGCAGAATGGGCAGTGCCGTTAGTAGTAAACAACGACCCCTTGTTGTACAATTTCCATGACTTTCAAGAAAAAATGAAGTCTTTTCTCAAATCACTCGTTCATGCAGGCCAGTGACAACGCCCTCCTTAGTCTTAAACAAGGATCAAAGGACCTTCTTTCTTATATTACCACCTTCAATCGGTTGATAGCGGAAACACATTGGCCTGAAGACTAGAGAACCTCCTTGTTTTATAGAGGGTTGAATGATGAATTAAAAGATCTCTTGGCTAAAATTGTAAATCCCCCAGAGGAGTGCTCAGAGTTCATAGACCTGACTGTGAAGTTGGACCACAGGTTACATGAACGCAAAGGAGAAAATACTCGAGGTAGTTCTCCTCGATATGTAATGTTGCGTACCGAAAAGAAAGAAAGTAATGACTCCCCTGTGCCTATGCAAATAGGAGGAGTCAGAGGACACCTATCCGCCGAAGAAAAGGACAAGAGAAGAAAACATAACCTTTGTTTATATTGCGGAAAGGGTGGGCATTTCGCCAAAGAATGTCCGGTGCATCCTCGAGTACCTGTTAAAAGTGTGGCTAGCAGTCATTCTACCCCCTACGTAGAGGAAAACTAAAACACTTGAAGAAGGAAGAGATCGCTTCTTCAAGTATGAGCGTCATTCAGGTCTCACCTACTAAAACATATGTGCCCATGATCCCAAGACACTTTACAATGTCTGTTACCCTTACTGTATCTCCCCAAACCAGAAAGAACCTAGATATTCTCCTAGACTCTGGGGCAACTGGCAATTTTTTAGATATCCAACTCGCTAAGACTCTTGGTATCGTTTTTGTACCAAAGACAAATCCCGAGCCGGTAAGAGCTGTGGATGGCACAGAGTTGTCCTCTGGGTTACTCACTTATCAAACACCTATGATAGTCATGGTGTGTGGTAACGGACACTCTGAGTCTCTTACGTTTGACCTCATCGATGCACCTCATTTTGGTGCCATCTTAGGGGTACCTTGGCTACAAGTCCACAACCTGCATATTGATTGGAAGGCCTGGACAGTCACCATAAAATCTTCGTACTGTCTTTTGCAGTGTTATCAAGAGGCAAGTGACAATATCTAGCCATTATGTTGTGCCATACACTCACAAGAAGAAAAGGGTACTCAGTTACCAGAAATTTACAACGAATTCCAAGCCGTGTTTGATGCCAAAGAAGCCACTAAGCTACCTCCACATCGTAGCTACGATTGTAGGATAGATCTGATCCCAGGGGCCCAATTACCTATAAGTCAGGTGTCTGCCCTCACCGGGTCTGAGACTGAATATCTGAAACAATACTTGGATGAGATGTTAGAGAAAGGTTTCATACGTCCGTCCACCTCTCCTGTATCATCTCCTCTTTTTTTATACCTAAGAGAGAGGGAGGGTTAAGAGCATGCCTGGACTATCGTTCCTTGAATAAAGGCACTATAAAGAACAAATATCCGCTCCCTTTAATCTCCGTATTGTTAGACCAAATACAAGGAGCCAAGATCTTTACTAAGATTGACTTGCGAGGTGCATATCATCTCATTCGCATTAAAGCTGGAGACAAATGGAAAACGGCCTTCTGTACCAAATTTGGCCCATTCGAATATCGTGTAATGCCCTTTGGGCTTTGTAATGCCCCTGCGGTGTTTCAATACTTTGTTAACGATATCTTCAGAGAGTATCTCGATCTTTTTGTCATCGTGTATATCGATGATATACTGATATATTCCTAGAATGAACAAGAACATGTGGACCACGTTAGCAAAATCTTGAGTAAATTGCAAGAAAACCAACTCTATGCCAAGTTAGACAAAAGCGAGTTTCACACGACTCAAGTTGACTCTTGGGCTTCGTTATCTCACCCGATGGGATAAAGATGGATCCTCAAAAGATTGAGTCCATAGTCAATTGGCCCAGTCCTACCTCCGTTAAAGAGATACATTCCTTCATTGGTTTCGCCAATTTTTATAGGCTATTCATTGACCATTTTTCTGAATTGATTTCTCCTATTACTCGTCTTCTCAAAAAAGGAATTCAGTTTAAATGGACTGATGTGGCAGAAGTGGCCTTCAAGACTCTAAAAAACAAGTTCACTACCGCACCCATAATCCAACATGCTGACAACACTCAACCTTATTTTATGGAAGTTGATGCCTCTCAATGTGCTGTTGGAGGCGTTTTGTCTCAAAGAGATAAAAATACGGGTCACTTGCATCCCGTTGCGTATTTTTCCAAGACCTTGGCACCAGCGGAGTAAAACTACTCTGTAGGGGAGAGAGAATTATTGGCTATAAAGTTAGCCTTTCAAGAATGGTGACATTACGTATTGGGGTCACCACATGTACTAACTATCTTTACTGATCATAGGAATCTCCAATTTTTTAAAACTGCAGAAGCTCTCACCCCTAGACAAATGAGATGGGTTAATTTCTTTAGTGAATATGATTTCATCATTACCTACCGTCCTGGGTCATTACAAGGTAAGGCGGATGCTTTATCTCATTTGGGACCTTATTCAGTTGATTTTTGCGAGCCCCACCCATCCATCATTCCTGATCACAGAATCATAGGGGTAGAGGAACATGGAGATGAAACCACCTTTGACTTCATTGACCAAATTAAGAGGCAATACACTAACATTCCAAGTCCTGAGTGGACTAATGATCCTTTAAATACCATCAAAGACGATCTATATTATCATGATGCTAAGCTTTACATACCTTCTGCAAAGCTACAACAACAGCTTATACAATGGTGTCACAATGACACCATGGCCGGACATCCCGGAAGCCACAAGACACTTAAAGCATGCCAAACATGGTTTTGGTGGAAAAATAATGTCTAATGATATCTCCTTGTTTGTCAATACTTGTACCACTTGTGCCAGACAGAAAGCTGCTCACTGCGCTCCAACTGGTTTATTAAAACCCACGGAAATACCCCCTGCTCCATGGCATAGTACCAGTATGGACTTTATCACCGATCTCCCTAATTGTCAAGGATACACTACCATTTATGTTATAGTAGACATGTTAACAAAAATGACCCACTTCATTCCTTCAAAGACCCTACCCTCTTCCAAAGAACTCGCACAGGTTTTTATAGAAAACATTGTGCGGTTACATGGCTTACCGTCTATTATCATTTCGGATAGGGGTGGCCGGTTTGTTTCCCGATTTTGGCAAGGTATGTGTAAGACACTTGGTATAGATCATAGACTATCCACTGCATACCATCCACAAACTGATGGACAAACAGAACGCACAAATCAAGCTTTAGAAACCTACCTCCGATGTTTGTTAACCACTATTGCAGGTACTTGGGTGCAAGCATTTCCTCTGGCAGAATTTGCTTATAATAACAGTGTCCACTCCTCTACTGGCGTTTCTCCCTTTTTCTTTGCTTTGGCCCATCATCCTAGATTTCTGCCTATTACCCTCCCTTCAGAGATGAATAAAATCCCGGCTTTACAGGAACACCATCAACACCTCAGAGTCATATGGCAAGAAGCATCCAGGGAGTTAGCCAAAACGAAAGAGTTAATGAAAAAACAAGCGGATAAACACCGAAGACCTGAGCCTGAATACAGGGTAGGAGAAAGAGTATAGTTATCTACACGAAATCTGAGATTAGAAGGATCCAGAAAGTTACAGCCTCGTTTCATTGGTCCATATGTAATAACAAAAATACTCTCTCCAGTAACTTTACACTTACAATTACCTGCAAATCTAAAGATACACCCTGTATTTCACTGTTCACTGCTCAAGAAGTATACACCTCCCTTAGTACCTGAAAAACCTCCACCTCCAATTATCATTGAAGCCGAAGAGGAATATGAAGTGAATAAAATCCTTGATTCCCGCAGGCATCGTGGAAAACTTCAATACCTCCTTGACTGGGTGGGTTATTCCCCGGAAGACAGATCCTGGGAACCAGCAGGCAACATTCATGCACCTAGACTAGTCCGTAGAGTTCATGCCTTACACCCTACAAAACCTAAGCCAGGGAGGAGGTTTTTGGGGGGGGGGAGAACTGTTAGGAGAAGAATCTAGGTAGAGGCCAGAGACGCACATTGACAGACGCACAGCGGTATTTTCCTCCCTTTCTACCAGAAACTTGAGTTGTGAGACGGTCCCTGGAACCTTAAAGAGCCCGCCTCCACGGTAACGCCTTGCTTGGCTTACTGCTTCCTGGTCGTGACCTCGCCCCTCCCCGATACTCCAGTTCCTGTTTGCCCGTGAAATCCGTCGCTCCTGTTTTGGCGACTGCTTGGTATTTTACAGAACGCTACCCGCGACGCCTTTGGTGACTCAACTTCTGGTACGAGGTGTGCGTTCTATTTTCCCCCTTCATTCCAATATGAGCGGCGAGTAGTTTGTTGCTACTATTACTTAGGAAGCTCCAAGATCCCCTTTTTGGAGTTCCCCGTTCCCACCACTCTGCTGCATCAATCACCTAGCCTGTCCCTCGAGTACTCGTGTTTTCCGCTCCTCCTCCTCACGCTGAGCCGGACACCGAGACTTGCCCTCCTTGTTCTTGTGTGTTCCGCTGCTCCTCCTCACCCTGAGCCGGACACCGAGACATGCCCTCCCTGTTCTTGTGTGTTCCGCTGCTCCTCCTCACCCTGAGCCGGACACCGAGACTTGCCCTCCTTGTTCTTGTGTGTTCCGCTCCTCCTCCTCACCCCGAGCCGGACACCGAGACTTGCCCTTAATGCTCTCTCTCGTGTGTTCCGCCCAGTTCCCAGAGCCGGACAACGAGACGAGCCTTTATTTCGTTTCTGTTTATTTTCCTCTCGTGTGTTTCACTCCTTGTATTTGGAGCAGAACAACATATGTGCTTCTTTATATGTATTTCCTATCTGTCATTGATCAAAGATTGTTGGATACGTATTCGCTGTTCCATAAACCCAGTTTCAAGCTATTTTGCCACAGTGAATCCTGAGCCTAGCATATTTACGAGCACTCATTATAGGGAATAAGTTAATAGTGATGTTCATACCATGAATTTTCAAATTCGTTTGGGGATTCATATAAAATGAGTGACAGTACCACAAATTCCAGATATTAACACAGTCATAGCTCGGAATGGGAAGTTCCATGCAGAAAGAGAATTCCCACAAGTTTTCCTGACATTTCAAAGTCCGAACTTTCCATGTAAAAATGTACAAGACATGAGGGATTTCAGTTTGAGTATCCTAAAGGGGCCACCCGGTGAATTACATCATAATATATCTAAAAACCCTTATCATCAAACATTCTACAATGCCAACTGATGATGACTGTTAGAGATGCAGGAGTGTGCAAATAGAACTTTTTGTTCTTTGAACTTGATGGCTTTGGTAAGGGTGTTGACATGAGCGGCAGAACTATACTATGATTTCTGCTTGACCTAAACAAGATAATAAAAATGAATTTTCAGAAACAATGTGGAATTAGCATGAACTGTTGTTGCTGATAAAATGATTATCTTCCATAGTATGTAATGCTGTATTATTGGTTAAATAACAAATGCAGTATAATTCCCTTACAGCATGTCCAACACTGCTTTTATATGGGTCTGACCTTGTGGACATAAGGACACCACTGCACTTGATTTGGTCGTAGAGACTAAAATTGCACCTGAGAAAACTTTCAATAATTACCATAGTTTGTCTTTCATGGAGAACTCTTTCTGACTATCTCTGTTATCATTAGAGTTGGCCTCCAACTAGAGTGGATAGGGATAAGGCCATGAGTGGCATAGTAAGCAGTTACTTCTCTAATATTTATACTGTTTTTTTTACTAAAATCTAACATTGTTCCCAGTTCAGTGTAGATTAAGTGATTAGGTGGCTCAGAGAGGATTTCTTAAAAACTGAGTTAAATTGCATGGCTGTTCACCTTGGTACATATTGGCACTCTAAAGGCCAAACACTGTCATTCATGCATATTTTAATCCCCCTAACTCCCCTTGACTCTTAACTCATTTACCTCTATATACCATACTAGCAGCCCGTCCCGACATTGTCCGGGTATGAAGAGTTGAGTGGGTGACAGGTCGCACTAGAAACGCTGCGCGTGTGGGAAAGTGCAGTCAGTTTGAAGGTAAGTGTGCTAGCAGGGCCGCTTAGTCGCGTCAGCCGCCGCTTGAGGCCGGCTTCAGCCCTGGTTGATGTTGTGCGCCGTGTGTAAATTTGTTTATGCATAGTTGAGTGACAGCGCGCAGGAGACGCTGCAGTTATTATCCCCGCAGGCACGCTCAGTGGCGACCCTATTACAATGCGAAATATGTGACCCTTGAAAGTTATTTGCAGGTATTATTATTTTTTAGGACCCACATGGCGTGAAGGCAGGAACGTAACGGCAATTTAGCAAAGCACCGACGGCATTGCGCCCCAGTCTGTCTGACACGCACCCAATACAAGGCACACACTGCATTCGGCCCCAGTATGTGTGACACGCCCCCAGCACAACGTGCAGGCCCACAAGTGAGTAGAGCGAACGGTTACTTACCACGCCTCCAGCTGAATGCAGACGCCCATTGAACGCATACGCCCAGGTGCGCGATTGGCATCATAATTTATGAATGGGGTGCGAATGTTGGCGGCCGATTGCCGCGCCCATTGTCCACGGCCCTTGCTCCCGTGTAATTCCGCAATTGGCGCGCCCATTGTCGTTTGTCACTGCCCTTGCTCCCACGCAATTGCACAATGGGCGCGCCTCCAGCTGAACTCGGATGCCCATTGAACCCTCTTTCTCCCATACATTTCCGCGCCCATTGACCACGCCCCTTGCTCCCGTGCAATTCCGCATTTGCTGTGCCCATTGTCGTTTGTCTTGCCCCTTGCTCTCGCGCAATTGCGCATTTGCCGTGCCCATTTTTGTCACGCCCCCAGCACACGCCCCCAGCACAACGCACACGTTTAAGGAACGCTTTTTTTTTGTCGTCATGCTACGCCCCGCCCACGCACACGCCCACAAGGGACTAATTTGCTGGCAAGGTTCTTTTACCTTTCAAATATATATGGTTGCCATCTGTATAGCCTATGTCCTTCTGCTGCAACTGCCCTTTCCAATGCTGTATTGGGTGTTGTGATTAGTGCTGGGGTTACTGAGATTACCCACCTCAAAGATTAGGGCTCTCTCTTGATAATATTAGTATAGACTTCTCCCCTTTCACCTAACCCCTGATTTACCACTTTTGCGCTTTATCCCCTGTTGGTATATAATAGTACTAGCAGCCCGTCCCGACGTTGTCCGGGTATGAATTAGAATGTGTGTAATGTGTGTATTTGGCAAGGGGAATTTATTTTAAAATCTCGCGGTAGACAACATTTTTTGTTTCATTAGAATTGGGACGGAGAAGGCCCAGCTGCAGCCCTGGTTGATGTTAGCAGGCGCGTGTAATTGGTGTAGTGATCCGCCACCTGAGCCCGGCTATAGCCCTGGTTGATGTTACCAGGCGCGTGTAATGTCGTTGAATGAGAGAGTTATCAGCCGCGGGTAAATCCGTTTAATGAGAGAGTTGAGTGACAGCGAGTAGGAGAGGCTGCAGTAATCGTCCCCGCAGACACGCTCATTTGCGTGTTCCCCCTCTTGAGGCCCAGATGCAGGCCTGTTTGATGTTAGCAGGCGCGTTTTCCCCTGCTTGAGGCCCAGCGGCAGCCCTGGTTAATGTTATCAGGCGTGTGTAATTAGTGTACTGATCCGCAGCCTGAGCCCGGCTAGAGCCCTAGTTGATGGTAGCAGGCGCGTGTAATTTCGTTGAATGAGAGAGTTCAGTAACAGCGCGCAGGAGAGGCTGCAGTAACGTTACTTACCACGCCTCCTGCTGAACGCGTTTGTCACGCCCCCCAGCACACGGCCACAGCAGACGATCTTCTGATTAATGTACGACCCACATGGCATGAAGGGCGGAACGTAGTTCACGCCCCCAGCGTTTCTCACGCCCCCAGCGTGCCCCTTGATGCGGCGCAATTGCGCTCACATGGCATGAAGGCCGGATACACGCCCCCAGCGTTTGTCACGCCCCCAGCACACGCCCACAGCCCACGATATGATGGCTGTACCACACGCCCCCAGCGTTAGTCACACCCCCAGCCCACGCCCACAGCACAACGCAGACACGCCCACAAGGGACTACTTTGCTGGCACGGTTCTTTTACCTTTTAAATGTATATGGTGGCCGTCTGCATAGCCTATGTCCTTCTGCTGCAACTGCCCTTTCCAATGCTGTGTTGGGTGTTGTGATTGCTGCTGTGGTTACTGAGATTACCCGCCTCAAAGGTTTGGGCTCTCTCTTTATAATATTAGTATGGACTACATATGTTTTAATTTACTATATGTGAGTATTGATGTATATAAGTGATTATACGTGAGAGTGTGAGAGATTGGAAGAGTTCCTGTATAAATAAGTATGTGTTTCTATAAGTGATTGTTTAAGAGAGTAAGTATGTGTACGATTCTGTAAAAGTAAGTGTAGTGGTGTGTGTATAGCTGTATATGCAAGTAAATGGATGTTTGATAGTTTATTTGAATGTGTGAGTATGTGAGTAACTGTATGGATGAGTATCTGTGTGTAACAGGATGTATAGGTGTATAAGTACATATGATGAGTGAGTACATGTATGAGTGACTATAAAGAACTGTTGGTGAATGAGTGGATGTGTATGTAGATTTTGTAATGACTGAATATGTTGTTCTAACTGGTATTGGTATCTCCATTTTTTTGAAAATTTTAGTTTCTATTTTTGAAGGTGTGTATCAAAGGTTATATCACGCTGAGAGGAGTTCTGCCACTCTTTCACAAGGATGATGTCATCAGTGATGCCATTTGAGATGTCATCAGTGATGTCATGAGTGATGTCACTGACCATGTCATGAGTGATGGAATATGTGACGTCATCAGCAGTGCATTGCGAGCGCGCGAGTAATAGTTAGCTGAACTAACTGTATCGGGGGAATTTCAATGTTTTTGTATGAGTGAAATGTCCAGCTAACTATAACATGTGTGAAACCTATGATTTTTTCTGTGAATTTCTAAGGTTTTTTAAATGCTAATTCCTAACTATAACGTGGCTGAAACCTATGGTTTTTTCAGTGAATTTCAAAGGTTTTTAAAATGCTAATTCCTAACTATAACGTGGCTGAAACCTATGGTTTTTTCAGTGAATTTCAAAGGTTTTGTAAATGATAATTTTTAAATGTATTAATTGTTATTTTTTTATACTAATTTACTACATTGTTTTAAAGTATTTATTTTTAGATATTTTATTTTTTTAAATTACATTACATATTTTTAATATAAATTGAAAAAAAATGTTTTTAAAAATATTGAAATTGTATTATTTTTTTTAAAAATGTATATGGTGGCCGTCTGCATAGCCTATGTCCTTCTGCTGCAACTGCCCTTTCCAACGCTGTATTGGGTGTTGTGATCGGTGCTGTGGTTACTGAGATTACCCGCCTCAAATGTTTGGGCTCTCTCTTTATAATATTAGTATGGATTGTATACTTTTTTTAGATTGTCATGAGCTTTCCATGACATCTGCTATTTTCATAAACTATTGTATATTGTGTATTCATCAGTGGAATTAAGTTTTTGCAATGGTATTGACATACCTCCATTTCTTAAAATTATTGTTTGGCCTTCACTCATGTCTCTGTCACCAATGAAAAAGAGGTCAAGGGTCTCAGACAACCAGTATTTATCACAGATCAAATCTGATGGATTTGTGAAGGTAAAATGGATATAAGGAGCACATCTAATTGAGTCTTGTTGTAAATGTTAGGGGTATTTTTTGTTTTGTTTCCTCCAGCCACCACCTCCTGACACTGCCATCCAGAGGCCAGATCAAGAAACCGAGGAAACATCAATTAAACAGGTTAGCATATTCAGCCTGTTGAAATATATTTGTGGAAATCTTAAAGATATCATGTTGGGCACTGTGGCACTAATGCTTATCACACAAAGAGAGAAGTAGATTCACATTTTGACCATCATCCTACACAGAAAAGGACCTGGTTCCCTTGGTTCCTTTGTTACATTCTTCATTGTATGGACCTTCTAGGCTTTGCTGATGCACACAATTCAGAGCACAGAGACCTTTGCCTTGTGTATTAGCTTTGGTACACAGTAAAAACTGTCCCAGACTATTCCCTTTGTCTTATCTATTTACATCTCAATGCTGTTGTGTGGTCAGTCTTTATCCACTGTTTCACTACTGCTCCCACGGTGCAGTCCAACCCTGAGATATAAGGTTTCATCTGTCAGAAGTAATTTTTCTTCTTTTTCTACATGTGGCCTTTCAGATACATTGTCATCCTCTGAGCAGCTGTTCTATGATTTGTGGATATGTATTTGCTGTTCCATAGAGTCAGTTTCAGGTATTTTATTGCAGAAAAACAGGAGACTTCCATATTCACAGGCCCTCATTATGTGAAATGAGTTAATATTGGTGTTCAGTGCTCATACTTACACCTTCCGACCCATTTGGAGAGTCACAAAAATAAGTAACAGTACCATGAGTTAGGAATAGGATTCCCACACATTGTATTTAAGGTATTAACACAATTTGTAGCTTAGACTGGGGTGCAGAAAACAGAAATAGTGTTTCCACAGGTTTTTATGACGTTTGCATGAGTAGTGTGTCAACGTAAAAATGTAAAAGACAGGAGTGTATTCTACTGGAACATTTTAACGTGACTAAATGAACGATCAAAGTGTGTAATGATTACTGTTTGGACAAAAAATAATAAGGCAAATCCATTAAAAAAAATGTCGAATTAGCACAAGCTTTTGTTGTTGATAAAAGAATTAGATTTTACACGTTGCAATGCTGTATTACTTTGTCATAAATGCAGTAGTCATAACCCCTTACATCACACTTAACACTGCTTTTACGTGGATCTGGCCATATCTAACTAAAGGTGTCACTGCAGTTATGTGTTTTATAGAGACTATGATTGCACTTGTGAAAACTCTACATTAATTTTCATAGTTTGTCATTCATCACAATTCTTTCTGAAATTTTATGTTGCATTTAGAGTCCGCCTCCTAGCGCAGTGGATGGTAAAAAGGGCACAAAAGACGCAGTAAGTAGTTTTATTCTCAGATATATACTGCTCTTATGATAACAGTCTAAAACATTTCCCAGTTCTTTGAAACTAAATTGCATCAGCTTAGACTTCCTAAAAGTAGAATTATTATATAGAATTGTTCATATTGTTAAGTATCTCCAGTTAAAAAGCGACTCAATGTAATTCATGCTCATTTTCTTCTTCTTTGCATCCTAAAAGACGCTGACTACTTTAGCTCTTAACTCCAAATCTCTCAATCTCTACCTCTTCACTTGTCTATTTTATCATCACATCCTTTTCTAGAAATCTGTTATTTTCAACAAAGATTTATATACTGTAGTATACAAAAAAGTGATGGATAGAACGTTTTAACTAATTTCAGCTATTGTTAATTGCCCCAGTATTGGACTTTCATAGATTCCCATGCTTTGTATCATTCCCCGTCGTCAGAATGGGAGCCTCGGTAATAGAAAAATACCATAGCAGTAGGTACAAAAGTGAAAGACAGGCCTAGGCCTCATCTCATTTTGTAGCCTATCCGCCTCTTTTTGTAAAAGAGACCAACAAATTTGCAACAACCAATCAGAGTAGCCTCACCCAATAGAACCCTCCTGAGAGAGCCTCAGAGCCTCAGATTTTCTACCGCACGTCGTGCTAAGGGAGTCTCCACTGAGCTCTGCTGAGATTTCTCTTCAGTTTTGGAATTTTCTTCTTTTTTCTACTCTAATGTGTCTGATAAAGAGAAGAAGGCATTATTCAGAGCTTGTGCTACCTGTTCTAAGAAGAGGCTTTACATTGAGGACAAGCATAAGGACTGTATCTACTGCTTTACCTGGATCACAAGGCCACAGATTGTAAGATCTGCAGGACTTTCTCTACAAAGACCTTGAGAGACAGAGAAGGCCGCTGGTTACCCTGGTTGCAGAAAATGAAGTCTCGTAAGGAGGTTATATCATCCGACAGTGAGGATTCTTCCTCAGCTTTGTCCTCTAGGAGATCCAAGAAAAGGGGTAGGTTCTCCCGTTCAACATCTTCTGAGACCCCTCTCAAGGCCCTGCAAGTGACCTCTGATAGGTCTGAGAGGCCTAGTCCCAAACAATCTCCTCACCGAGGTGTAAAGGATAGGATGAGACAGACTGAGGAGACGCAGTCATCAAAGAAGGTATAGAAAACTCCTTCTATTGCTTCTCCACCATCTGATGAGGAGAAGGTATTCAAAAAACCTGCTACTGTCCCTCAGGAAGGAAGATCGGAAAAGAAATTTTGTCCGTCGACGACGAAAATATCTGGTACGTCGACTAAGACTTCCGAAATTACCTTGGGTTTTGTTACAGCTCCGTCGACGGCAGCTTCGTTGACGGCGGCTACAGTGATATCTTCGTCGTCGTTTAAGATTCCCTTCTCGCCGACGATGGTGCTTACTTCTTCAACGTCGACGATGATGACATTGAAGATAGCGTAAACGGCTACAACGTCGACGACGACAGCGGTGATGATCATGATCGGCGGTCCCGTCGACCACGATCTTGTCGACGACGTCGTCAACGATTCAAAATGTCCACATTTCTATAAAAAGACAGCAGGTCACCCCAAAGATGACCTCGCCTCGCAGAGTAACACCCTCACCTCCAACTTTGCTTTTCGAGGAGGAATCAGATGATGAGGATGGCCCTTATGGAGATGCATATAGCCCATCCCAACTTCCAGTGAAGTACCATGATTCAGACTCTGAGGACTACTATACGGAGGAACGCCAGTTTGTTCAGCAAGAGAGGCCTCAACAACAACGAGACATGGTGGCAATGCCTTCTTCTCTCATAACGGACTTGCAGATGATGCTACAGGACTACAAAAGAAGGTTTCCGTCTCAAGCTTCGGACCAGCAAGCGCAGCTTCTTCCTCCTTCCATTCCTGTTACTCCTCCAGTTACAGTAACACCTCATGTTTCCCGAGCTTCGGAGCCAGATCCAAAAGAAAGCCATCGGAAGGTTATTGCTATTCAGGATGATGATAACTCAACTGATGACGATCATCAGATAGATCAAGCCCCTGACCCGGATAGAGATTGGGACGAGTATGTTATTCAGGATCCAGTCTCACCATTAATGGATCCTACTACATCTCCTCCAGCAGACATTGGAGGTTTCCATCACCTTATGGAGAGGACGTCCAAGAGATTTGGTCTTCCTATTACTACAGTACAGTCGGACTGTTTCCTTTACGACTTTAAGGAGCCTTACAGAAAATCTATCCGTTCAATTCTGATAGTTGAGCATGTGTGGTCGGAAGGTACTAAAGTAATGCAGAATCCAGCTACGGTCATTCCTGTTCTTCCCCGGCTGGAGAAAAAATATAAGGCTCCAGAAAACAGTCCTGCTTCCCTGATTGGTCAACCAAAGCCGGATTCAGTTATTTCCGAGGTGGCGCAAGGAAAGTCCAAGAATCCATCAGCGCCTCTGACGACACCGCCGGACAAAGAGGGGAGACGCCTGGACAATGTGGGAAAAAGGTTCTCCTCAATGGCCAACCTTCTAGTCCGAGCTACTAATGCTCTTGCAATCGTGGGTGTATATGATCGCCAGATGTGGTTCGATTTGTCCCCATTTGTTGACCAACTTTCGGATGGTGCAAAGGAAGAGGCCAAGAAGATTCTGGAAGAAGTAGAGCGTTCATCTTCAGAGGTGATAGATTGTGCTATGGACATAGCAACCACCGCTTTCCGAACTCTTGCAGGATCAGCAGTTTTAAGGCGTCAGGGCTGGCTTCGGGCAACCTGGTTCCGCCAAGAAGTCCAAAATAAGAACTTGGACTTACCTTACGATGGAGAAATACTTTTTGGTAAGCATATAGATGATGCCCTTCAATAAATCAAGAAGGACACGGATACGGCAAGATCTTTGAGGTCTTTGAATTACCGGAAGGTTCCTTTCAGGGCTGCAAGAGGAAGAGGTTTTTCATCTTACAGAGGTGGCAACCAACAGCGCTACTCTTCTTACTCTCAGTCCTCTCAGTCGTACAAACCCCAATACTCACAGCGCCAGGGTCAATCGGCGCCTTTCTCTCGCCAACCATCAAGAGGATGACAGGGACGTCAGGGGAAAGATACGTCTAAACGACAATAGCGGCTATATGGCTCTGTCTACTATTCCTCCCCCTCTAGTAACATCAGTGGGGGGCAGGATTTCAGAATATCTCCACAACTGGAAAATGATTACATCGGATCGGTGGGTCCTTAACATCGTATAATTCGGCCACACACTAGAGTTTCAAAAATGTCCACCTTCCAGATCGCCTCACGCCACGGAATCGAAACATCTAAATCTTCTGCGTCTCGAAGTCCAACAGCTTCTCATCAAAGGAGCGATGGAATCGGTTCCTCAGAATATATGATTGAGAGGTACCCCTTAAGAAACTCAAGGGAAATGAGGTTATCTAACCAGTCAAAGAATAGATTCCCTTGAAAGTATAACAGGATTTAGCTAAAACATAGCCTAAATATTCACAATGAAATCAATATTATTACAAACACAAATATATAGAGTACAAATCATTTATTATGCAACAGTAGTTAAAAACAATTAATAACGCTGCTAGACATATTCTGATTCCTAAGTTGATGGTTAAAAAACTAATTAAATTACACAATCAATTATGACCTGCACAATTGAGAAGACAGACATAAAATGTAAAACATAAAAATTGTAAAATACAAGTTGTACATTCGTAGCTCACAGATTCTGACACCTATGTTTTATCGTTACAACTTTAATATATAAACATTGGTGGTAGAGACATGAATTGTACTGGAGATTGGGCGTCAACGCGTTTCGGTTGTTAGAACTGATTATTTCCACCTTTTTCAAGACCTTTCTTTTCGTCTGTCGTAACATGGGGTCTGATAAGTCACCCTACAATAAACATACATAAGATAACAATTTAACACATAATCTTTCTCTTGCATCATTATAAGATCAGCCTGTCCCCTATTGTCTCAGCATAGTTAAAGGTATTAGGCCTAGGGCATACAGAATGTCAAAGTTTTAATCTACTCTATAAAATCTCCAATATATACATGTGAAACATTATTGAACATCATCAAGCTAAGAGAATACTTAAATTGCCTTCACAATCCTATATCTAGGAGACTCCAATATCTATTAAGTCGTTTGAACGGTTTACCAAATGTTCTTCGGGCATGTATTAGTACTCTTTTCCCGTTTTCTAACGTACTTATTTATAATGTCATAGCCCCTATGGAACCTGCACTATATGTCTTACCCTTAGTTTGGCATGAAGGTAATGGATATCTGCACTTCGTATTCCTGTTCTATTTTCGTCCAGAAAATGATATGTGTGCGGTCAATGAGAGACCCTGGGAGTACAAGAGAATGTATATATGTTTAAAATCAAATTCCTGCTGTGCCATCACAAAAAGCCGGCACTCCTTGAATTTTTAAAGACTGAAATTAGTGCATTTACCTGTTGTTACTTGGTAAGGCAGCAAGGGACGAGGTGTTATGATACACGTCCAATCTTTATTTATGTGTTTTGCATAAGAACTTTCTAGCCCTAATTAGGGGAAAAGGAACAAATTATAAGTGGGAAATTATACATGGGAAATTATGTGCATGCAGATCGAGGCTCACTATTTTCCTAATCGGCATACCTGCAATAACAGAGGCTTGATTAATTTGTCCACACTTATCCGTTCATAGGCAGGAATAAGTCGATCATTATTTTGGGACTTATTACCTAAGAAGACACAATATTAGTCTTCTTTTAAACACCATGTAACGTTACGTGTTGTTTAATTAGGTTGTCCCTATGTAGCCGCCGTAAAGCATACCTGCTGTGAGAAGAGCTCGGGTATTTTCTCCCAAGTAGCGCTGTCAAAATGCAGCTCAAGTGCCGTAATCTCTTCCAGGTCCTAAAGCCTGGTGGATCAGAAATGAGATAATGTAGCACGATTATAGTCTGGAAGAAAGAGAGACAGACGTGTCTCTATTAAAGCTTCTAATATCTATTCCTTACCTCCAGTACGAGTTCTCTCCCGCCTCAGCTAGGGTTTCATTGCGAATGTACGGCTCACCTGTTCATGCCGTGTTTTAAATATCCGCCCTGTGCTCGTGATTGGATAAAAGGTAAGGTCCACCCAGCCAATCGTGTGGTGTACGCACAACGAGGGATAATTAGCATAATGTTACTGTTTGGGAATGCAAACTATTGGTCCACTGAGGATTACACTTGACTCCTCCTCCTACTTAGTTTGGTTCCCTCTCTGGTCCGCCGCAATGTTGCCATGTGCTTCCGGGTATCGGTGATGGCATGTTATAAGTGTTAACCCTATTGGTTAAAGAGTTTGTAACAGGAAATTCACACTTGGGGTATATTGGAAGATTCTATTGGCGAAATGTTCAGCCTATCTGAATACACTATTCATTCGCCTTATGTGTATTTGAAAAAGACGGGCTACTCACGCATTGTCTACCTCGTCGAGTTGTCACTGGTAACGGTGATCTTGCATTTACAATGCCTAACTTGCCACATTATAAAAAGGATGAGTAAAGCAGGTCAAGTATCTAATCTCTAGAGTATCGATAGGGATCTATGCTGCACATCATATTAAGATTCATTCTGACTGGACAGTGGTCATGCTGATAGTCTTACTATTCAGTCCTAATCTAAACGCCTGCACTAAGTTAAACTGCAGCGAAGCACGTCTAACTACTTCGCAATGCGCGGTACTTCAGGGGACCTAGGCATCAGGTGTTATTTACAGGCATCTGGCCCAATCTTCCCTTGTATTGAGGCCTTTCACTCTGGTGTTGAGATGACAGAAGTACCATTGTTCCCTGACTTTTCTCATTTTGTCAGTATCTCCACCTCTTCTGTTTGTCCTAACTTTTTCTAGTATGAACCATCTGAGGTCCTCACAGGAATGGTTCAATGTTGTAAAGTGTTCTGTCAGAGGCGCGTTGCACTTATTAGTGCGGATGGCCGATTTATGCTCAAGTACCCGTGTTTGTAGCTCTCTACTAGTTTCCCAACGATGGTGGCCTGCTGGGCTCTGCAGGCCACCATGTCTCGGACTGCTTTTAAATAAAGCAGTTTTTTTGAAAAAAATGCAGCCTGTTTACCATGCATTAAAAAAAAAAGAAAATGAAACGTTTTCGTTTCATTCTCTGCAGGCAGGTAGAGGTCCCAGCCTGCCCTTAAAAAAATGTTTTG
The DNA here is from genome assembly GCF_964261635.1 of Lissotriton helveticus. NCBI lineage: Eukaryota > Metazoa > Chordata > Amphibia > Caudata > Salamandridae > Lissotriton > Lissotriton helveticus. The sequence goes on along the minus strand of NC_136057.1, from coordinate 1,316,103,646 downwards.
CATGCATTTGCAAAGGGGAAGGGGTCCCCTGGGGACCCCTTCCCACTTGTGATTGCATTACCATCTACTTGAAGTGGGTGGTAATTGTGACTGTTTTGCGACCGCAAAACATTTGTACATGGTTTTGAGACTCGCTATTTGGAAGGGAATGCCCCTTCCAAATAGCAAGTTGCAAAACCTATTTAGAGAGTCACAAACAAATTGCAACTCGCGAAATAGGCTATGTACATGGCCCAATAGGTTTTTGCATGCGCAAACGAGTTCGCGAACCCGTTCGCGCATATAAAAACAGATCATACATCTCACCCTTAGTATTTTATATTGAAGTAATAGCCCCTCTGTCACATGTATTTCATTTGTTTTATAGCATCTCTCTTAAATTGTAGGATGTCAGAGCACTTTACATCACACACATATAGAGACATTGAATCATACATGTAAATCAGTGTGTATATAAAATGTTTAAAGAGTGCTTGGTCTGGAAAAGCACAAACTCAGGATTAAGAACATAACACAGTGGCTAGCATTGACTAACATTAAAAATGTATTTCCACCCAAATATACCATTTTAGCAGCATCAGGTTAATGAATAACTGGGACAAAATATAAGTTACTAACTGGTACTATGCAGTTTGCAAGCAGCTCTTTGATGACAGCTTATAGGTCCCTCTGCTAGATTACGGTTGTCACTTATGAAGTGCACAGTAACAAAAAAAACTCTGTGACAAAAGCAGTAACCACGAACCTAGGCACATGAAATACTGCTTTTTAAGATGCATGTTTCACGTTCTTTGCAGTAGGCACGTTAACCCTCTGTGCTAGATTAGTTTAAATCAAAGCTGCCACTGAACACAACTCTCCTACTCTCCAGCAGGTACATTAATCACTGGCATTCTCTTGACACTTTGATTGTCGCTGGAAGGCTGCTAATTATACAACAAACGTTTCTGTGCTTTTAAAACTGTTGCCTAACCTGGGAGTCGAGTGTAATCCCCAGTGGACCAATAGTTTGCATTCCCAAACAGTAACATTATGCTAATTATCCCTCGTTGTGCGTACACCACACGATTGGCTGGGTGGACCTTACCTTTTATCCAATCACGAGCACAGGGCGGATATTTAAAATACGGCATGAACAGGTGAGCCGTGCATTCGCAATGAAACCCTAGCTGAGGCGGGAGAGAACTCGTACTGGAGGTAAGGAATAGATATTAGAAGCTTTAATAGAGACACGCCTGTCTCTCTTTCTTCCAGACTATAAACGTGCTGCATTATCTCATTTTTGATCCACCAGGCTTTAGGACCTGGAAGAGATTACGGCACTTGAGCTGCATTTTGACAGCGCTACTTGGGAGAAAATACCCGAGCTCTTCTCACAGCAAGGTATGCTTTCTGTAGGCTACATAGGGACAACCTAATTAAACAACACGCAACGTTACATGGTGTTTAAAAGAAGACTAATATTGTGTCTTCTAACTATTTTTAATCATTAGGTCATGAGTCCCAAAATAAGGATCGACTTATTCCTGCCTATGAACGGATATGTGTGGACAAATTAATCAAGCCTCTGTTATTGCAGGTATGCCGATTAGGAAAATAGAGAGCCTCGATCTGCACACACATAATTTCCCATGTATAATTTCCCACTTATAATTTGTTCCCTTTCCCCTAATTAGGGCTAGAAAGTTCTTATGGAAAACACATAAATAAAGATTGGACGTGTATCATAACACCTCGTCCCTTGCTGCCTTACCAAGTAACAACAGGTAAATGCACTAATTTCAGTCTTTAAACATTCAAGGAGTGCCGGCTTTTTGTGATGGCACAGCAGGAATTTGATTTTGAACATATATACATTCTCTTGCACTCCCAGGTTCTCTCATTGACCGCACACATATCATTTTCTGGACGAAAATAGAACAGGAATACGAAGTGCAGAGATCCATTAACCTTCATGCCAAACTAAGGGTAAGACATATAGTGCAGGTTCCGTAGGGGCTATGACATTATAAATAAGTACGTTAGAAAACGGGAAAAGAGTACTAATACATGCCCGAAGAACATTTGGTAAACCGTTCAAACGACTTAATAGATAATAGAGTCTCCTAGATATAGGATTGTGAAGGCAATTTAAGTATTCTCTTAGCTTGATGATGTTCAATAATGTTTCACATGTATATATTGGAGATTTTATAGAGTAGATTAAAGCTTTGACATTCTGTATGCCCTAGGCCTAATACCTTTAACTATGCTGAGACAATAGGGGACAGGCTGATCTTATAATGATGCAAGAGAAAGATTATGTGTTAAATTGTTATCTTATGTATGTTTATTGTAGGGTGACTTATCAGACCCCCTGTTACGACAGACGAAAAGAAAGGTCTTAAAAAAGGTGGAAATAATCAGTTCTAACCACCGAAACCAATCTCCAGTACAATTCATGTCTCTACCACCAATGTTTATATATTAAAGTTGTAACGATAAAACATAGGTGTCAGAATCTGTGAGCTACGAATGTACAACTTGTATTTTACAATTTTTATGTTTTACATTTTATGTCTGTCTTCTCAATTGTGCAGGTCATAATTGATTGTGTAATTTAATTCGTTTTTTAACCATCAACTTAGGAATCAGAATATGTCTAGCAGCGTTATTAATTGTTTGTAACTACTTTTGCATAATAAATGATTTGTAGTCTATATATTTGTGTTTGTAATAATATTGATTTAATTGTGAATATTTAGGCTATGTTTTAGCTAAATCCTGTTATACTTTCAAGGGAATCTATTCTTTGACTGATCGGTTCCTCAGACCCAACGAGGGAAAGGATTCTATTCCAGGTTTTTCCTGGTTCGCAAAGCGGAAGAAAAGTGGCGCCCAATTCTAGACCTGAGGGAGCTCGACACCTATCTCATAAAACTCTCTTTTTGGATGGTTTCTCTCCAGGATATATTGTGTCTCCTAAATCCTGGCGATTATATGGCAACTCTAGATCTAGAGGACGCATATTTTCATGTTCCCATTCATCCAGCCCACAGGAGGTACCTTCGCTTTACAGTAGCCAAGAGCCACTTTCAGTTCAGAGTCCTACCTTTCGGACTAAGATCTGAACTGCGGAGTTTTTACAAAGGTATTAGCACCAGTGGCAGCTTTTCTCAGAAGGCAGTCTCTGCAGGTGTTTCCCAACTTTGACGACTGGCTGATAAAAGCTCCAACTTCTCAAGCAGCCTCAAAAGCAGTCGAGGATTGTGTTCAGCTTTTCAGTCATCTGGGTCTAGGCCTAAACACAAGCAAGTCTGTCCTTCTTCCATCCAGGTCGGCAAGATTTCTGGGTGCCATTCTGGATACAACTCTCTGCAAAGCTTTCCCTTCAGAGGTGAGACAGAACAGACTGATTCTTTCTGCCAACCGATTTTAAAGGAATCAAACTCTTTCAGTCCATAAGTACAAATCCCTTCTAGGATCGATGTCATCTTGCATTGCATTGATTCCGCACTGCAAGCTTCACATGCGTCCCCTGCCGGAACAACTAGACTTGCAATGGCGTCAAACAGAGGGGTCTTTCGAAGACAGGATAAAGATTACTCGTGTCATGAAAGAGGCGATCAGGTGGTGGACTATACCAAGCAATATCGAGGAAGGTCTCTCCTTCACGGTTCCTCCCTCTCTGTTAGTCCTGACCACAGACGCGTCTTTGGAAGACTGGGGAGCTGTATTACAGGATCTTCAAGTGAGAGATCACTGGTCTCCAGACCTTCGCACTTTTCACATCAACCTACTAGAACTGAGGGCAATTTGTTTAGCTCTACAAGCTTTCCTTCCAAAAATTCAAAATTCTACAGTCCTGGTGCGTACAGACAACACAACGGCCATGCATTATGTGAACAAGCAGGGAGGAACAAAATCCAAACTCCTTTCGAAAGAGGCACAGGAGATCTGGGAATGGGTTATTCGTCACCAGATATTTCAGCAGAACATCTACCAGGTTCTCTCAATGTGGAGGCGGATTCGTTGAGCCGCCTACGGTCAGTCTACCATGAATGGGAATTAGATCAGAGAACTCTCTACAGAATATTCTCTCGTTGGGGCACTCCTCTTATAGACCTGTTTGCGACTCCACAGAACAAGAAATGCCAATTCTATGCAAGCAGATATCACCGTCGAGGGTCACTGGGGAACGCCCTTTTGATAGCCTGGTCAGGCGCATTTCTTTACGCCTTTCCACCGATTCCTTTGATACCAAGGATACTGAGGAAACTCAAAACAGAACCCTGCACCATGATTTTAATACGATTCAGAAAAGGGGGTGGTGATGAACAGAGTGTCTGAATTAAGCAGACCACTCTTACCCAGTCCAAAGATCAGGGCTTGATCCATCACCGTTATTTAGCTCACTGCCCCATCCCAGCTCAGAACCTGGCTATATGCAAATTAGTCTGTCCATGGCCCAGTGCATCATGGGAACAGGGCAGACCAAACTACCAAGCCAATTCTTCACCAGAAAGGAGACAAGCTATCGGGGACCGGTTTCTGGCATTTCAGCCTCGTCGGCCCGGCTTGCTTGAATCCTGATGGAGCAGTGAGCAAGGGACTCATGTCTGAGTATACCCTGCCACACCTATAGTGGCCAAAAACGATTCAGAAAAGGGGGTGGTGATGAACAGAGTGTCTGAATTAAGCAGACCACTCTTACCCAGTCCAAAGATCAGGGCTTGATCCATCACCGTTATTTAGCTCACTGCCCCATCCCAGCTCAGAACCTGGCTATATGCAAATTAGTCTGTCCCTGGCCCAGTGCATCATGGGAACAGGGCAGACCAAACTACCAAGCCAATTCTTCACCAGAAAGGAGACAAGCTACCGGGGACCGGTTTCTGGCATTTCAGCCTCGTCGGCCCGGCTTGCTTGAATCCTGATGGAGCAGTGAGCAAGGGACTCATGTCTGAGTATACCCTGCCACACCTATAGTGGCCAAAAACGATTCAGAAAAGGGGGTGGTGATGAACAGAGTGTCTGAATTAAGCAGACCACTCTTACCCAGTCCAAAGATCAGGGCTTGATCCATCACCGTTATTTAGCTCACTGCCCCATCCCAGCTCAGAACTTGGCTATATGCAAATTAGTCTGTCCCTGGCCCAGTGCATCATGGGAACAGGGCAGACCAAACTACCAAGCCAATTCTTCACCAGAAAGGAGACAAGCTACCGGGGACCGGTTTCTGGCATTTCAGCCTCGCCGGCCCGGCTTGCTTGAATCCTGATGGAGCAGTGAGCAAGGGACTCATGTCTGAGTATACCCTGCCACACCTATAGTGGCCAAAAACGATTCAGAAAAGGGGGTGGTGATGAACAGAGTGTCTGAATTAAGCAGACCACTCTTACCCAGTCCAAAGATCAGGGCTTGATCCATCACCGTTATTTAGCTCACTGCCCCATCCCAGCTCAGAACCTGGCTATATGCAAATTAGTCTGTCCCTGGCCCAGTGCATCATGGGAACAGGGCAGACCAAACTACCAAGCCAATTCTTCACCAGAAAGGAGACAAGCTACCGGGGACCGGTTTCTGGCATTTCAGCCTCGTCGGCCCGGCTTGCTTGAATCCTGATGGAGCAGTGAGCAAGGGACTCATGTCTGAGTATACCCTGCCACACCTATAGTGGCCAAAAACGATTCAGAAAAGGGGGTGGTGATGAACAGAGTGTCTGAATTAAGCAGACCACTCTTACCCAGTCCAAAGATCAGGGCTTGATCCATCACCGTTATTTAGCTCACTGCCCCATCCCAGCTCAGAACTTGGCTATATGCAAATTAGTCTGTCCCTGGCCCAGTGCATCATGGGAACAGGGCAGACCAAACTACCAAGCCAATTCTTCACCAGAAAGGAGACAAGCTACCGGGGACCGGTTTCTGGCATTTCAGCCTCGCCGGCCCGGCTTGCTTGAATCCTGATGGAGCAGTGAGCAAGGGACTCATGTCTGAGTATACCCTGCCACACCTATAGTGGCCAAAAACGATTCAGAAAAGGGGGTGGTGATGAACAGAGTGTCTGAATTAAGCAGACCACTCTTACCCAGTCCAAAGATCAGGGCTTGATCCATCACCGTTATTTAGCTCACTGCCCCATCCCAGCTCAGAACCTGGCTATATGCAAATTAGTCTGTCCCTGGCCCAGTGCATCATGGGAACAGGGCAGACCAAACTACCAAGCCAATTCTTCACCAGAAAGGAGACAAGCTACCGGGGACCGGTTTCTGGCATTTCAGCCTCGTCGGCCTGGCTTGCTTGAATCCTGATGGAGCAGTGAGCAAGGGACTCATGTCTGAGTATACCCTGCCACACCTATAGTGGCCAAAAACGATTCAGAAAAGGGGGGTGGTGATGAACAGAGTGTCTGAATTAAGCAGACCACTCTTACCCAGTCCAAAGATCAGGGCTTGATCCATCACCGTTATTTAGCTCACTGCCCCATCCCAGCTCAGAACCTGGCTATTTGCAAATTAGTCTGTCCCTGGCCCAGTGCATCATGGGAACAGGGCAGACCAAACTACCAAGCCAATTCTTCACCAGAAAGGAGACAAGCTACCGGGGACCGGTTTCTGGCATTTCAGCCTCGTCGGCCCGGCTTGCTTGAATCCTGATGGAGCAGTGAGCAAGGGACTCATGTCTGAGTATACCCTGCCACACCTATAGTGGCCAAAAACGATTCAGAAAAGGGGGTGGGGGTGGTGATGAACAGAGTGTCTGAATTAAGCAGACCACTCTTACCCAGTCCAAAGATCAGTGCCAGAAACCGGTCCCCGGTAGCTTGTTTCCTTCCCAGTATAAGAATTGGCTTGGTAGTTTGGTTTGCCCTGTTCCCATCATGCACTGGGACAGGAACAGACTAATTTGCATATAGCCAAGTTCTGAGCTGGGATGGTGCAGTGAGCTAAAAAACGGTGATGGATCAAGCCCTGATCTTTGGACTGGGTAAGAGTGGTCTGCTTAATTCAGGCACTCTGTTCATCACCACCCCCTTTTCTGAATCGTTTTGTCCACCATAAGCGTGGAAGGGTATACTCAGATGTGAGTCCCTTGCTCATTGCACCATCAGGATTCAAGCAAGCCGGGCCGACGAGGCTGAAATGCCAGAAACCGGTCCCCGGTAGCTTGTTTCCTTCCCAGTATAAGAATTGGCTTGGTAGTTTGGTTTGCCCTGTTCCCATCATGCACTGGGACAGGAACAGACTAATTTGCATATAGCCAAGTTCTGAGCTGGGATGGGGCAGTGAGCTAAAAAACGGTGATGGATCAAGCCCTGATCTTTGGACTGGGTAAGAGTGGTCTGCTTAATTCAGGCACTCTGTTCATCACCACCCCCTTTTCTGAATCATTTTGTCCACCATAAGCGTGGAAGGGTATACTCAGATGTGAATCCCTTGCTCATTGCACCATCAGGATTCAAGCAAGCCGGGCCGACGAGGCTGAAATGCCAGAAACCGGTCCCCGGTAGCTTGTTTCCTTCCCAGTATAAGAATTGGCTTGGTAGTTTGGTTTGCCCTGTTCCCATCATGCACTGGGACAGGAACAGACTAATTTGCATATAGCCAAGTTCTGAGCTGGGATGGTGCAGTGAGCTAAAAAACGGTGATGGATCAAGCCCTGATCTTTGGACTGGGTAAGAGTGGTCTGCTTAATTCAGGCACTCTGTTCATCACCACCCCCTTTTCTGAATCATTTTGTCCACCATAAGCGTGGAAGGGTATACTCAGATGTGAGTCCCTTGCTCATTGCACCATCAGGATTCAAGCAAACCGGGCCGACGAGGCTGAAATGCCAGAAACCGGTCCCCGGTAGCTTGTTTCCTTCCCAGTATAAGAATTGGCTTGGTAGTTTGGTTTGCCCTGTTCCCATCATGCACTGGGACAGGAACAGACTAATTTGCATATAGCCAAGTTCTGAGCTGGGATGGTGCAGTGAGCTAAAAAACGGTGATGGATCAAGCCCTGATCTTTGGACTGGGTAAGAGTGGTCTGCTTAATTCAGGCACTCTGTTCATCACCACCCCCTTTTCTGAATCATTTTGTCCACCATAAGCGTGGAAGGGTATACTCAGATGTGAGTCCCTTGCTCATTGCACCATCAGGATTCAAGCAAGCCGGGCCGACGAGGCTGAAATGCCAGAAACCGGTCCCCGGTAGCTTGTTTCCTTCCCAGTATAAGAATTGGCTTGGTAGTTTGGTTTGCCCTGTTCCCATCATGCACTGGGACAGGAACAGACTAATTTGCATATAGCCAAGTCCCGAGCTGGGATGGTGCAGTGAGCTAAAAAACGGTGATGGATCAAGCCCTGATCTTTGGACTGGGTAAGAGTGGTCTGCTTAATTCAGGCACTCTGTTCATCACCACCCCCTTTTCTGAATCATTTTGTCCACCATAAGCGTGGAAGGGTATACTCAGATGTGAGTCCCTTGCTCATTGCACCATCAGGATTCAAGCAAGCCGGGCCGATGAGGCTGAAATGCCAGAAACCGGTCCCCGGTAGCTTGTTTCCTTCCCAGTATAAGAATTGGCTTGGTAGTTTGGTTTGCCCTGTTCCCATCATGCACTGGGACAGGAACAGACTAATTTGCATATAGCCAAGTTCTGAGCTGGGATGGTGCAGTGAGCTAAAAAACGGTGATGGATCAAGCCCTGATCTTTGGACTGGGTAAGAGTGGTCTGCTTAATTCAGGCACTCTGTTCATCACCACCCCCTTTTCTGAATCATTTTGTCCACCATAAGCGTGGAAGGGTATACTCAGATGTGAGTCCCTTGCTCATTGCACCGTCAGGATTCAAGCAAGCCGGGCCGACGAGGCTGAAATGCCAGAAACCGGTCCCCGGTAGCTTGTTTCCTTCCCAGTATAAGAATTGGCTTGGTAGTTTGGTTTGCCCTGTTCCCATCATGCACTGGGACAGGAACAGACTAATTTGCATATAGCCAAGTTCTGAGCTGGGATGGTGCAGTGAGCTAAAAAACGGTGATGGATCAAGCCCTGATCTTTGGACTGGGTAAGAGTGGTCTGCTTAATTCAGGCACTCTGTTCATCAACACCCCCTTTTCTGAATCATTTTGTCCACCATAAGCGTGGAAGGGTATACTCAGATGTGAGTCCCTTGCTCATTGCACCATCAGGATTCAAGCAAACCGGGCCGACGAGGCTGAAATGCCAGAAACCGGTCCCCGGTAGCTTGTTTCCTTCCCAGTATAAGAATTGGCTTGGTAGTTTGGTTTGCCCTGTTCCCATCATGCACTGGGACAGGAACAGACTAATTTGCATATAGCCAAGTTCTGAGCTGGGATGGTGCAGTGAGCTAAAAAACGGTGATGGATCAAGCCCTGATCTTTGGACTGGGTAAGAGTGGTCTGCTTAATTCAGGCACTCTGTTCATCACCACCCCCTTTTCTGAATCATTTTGTCCACCATAAGCGTGGAAGGGTATACTCAGATGTGAGTCCCTTGCTCATTGCACCATCAGGATTCAAGCAAGCCGGGCCGACGAGGCTGAAATGCCAGAAACCGGTCCCCGGTAGCTTGTTTCCTTCCCAGTATAAGAATTGGCTTGGTAGTTTGGTTTGCCCTGTTCCCATCATGCACTGGGACAGGAACAGACTAATTTGCATATAGCCAAGTTCTGAGCTGGGATGGTGCAGTGAGCTAAAAAACGGTGATGGATCAAGCCCTGATCTTTGGACTGGGTAAGAGTGGTCTGCTTAATTCAGGCACTCTGTTCATCACCACCCCCTTTTCTGAATCATTTTGTCCACCATAAGCGTGGAAGGGTATACTCAGATGTGAGTCCCTTGCTCATTGCACCATCAGGATTCAAGCAAGCCGGGCAGACGAGGCTGAAATGCCAGAAACCGGTCCCCGGTAGCTTGTTTCCTTCCCAGTATAAGAATTGGCTTGGTAGTTTGGTTTGCCCTGTTCCCATCATGCACTGGGACAGGAACAGGCTAATTTGCATATAGCCAAGTTCTGAGCTGGGATGGTGCAGTGAGCTAAAAAACGGTGATGGATCAAGCCCTGATCTTTGGACTGGGTAAGAGTGGTCTGCTTAATTCAGGCACTCCGTTCATCACCACCCCCTTTTCTGAATCATTTTGTCCACCATAAGCGTGGAAGGGTATACTCAGATGTGAGTCCCTTGCTCATTGCACCATCAGGATTCAAGCAAGCCGGGCCGACGAGGCTGAAATGCCAGAAACCGGTCCCCGGTAGCTTGTTTCCTTCCCAGTATAAGAATTGGCTTGGTAGTTTGGTTTGCCCTGTTCCCATCATGCACTGGGACAGGAACAGACTAATTTGCATATAGCCAAGTTCTGAGCTGGGATGGTGCAGCGAGCTAAAAAACGGTGATGGATCAAGCCCTGATCTTTGGACTGGGTAAGAGTGGTCTGCTTAATTCAGGCACTCTGTTCATCACCACCCCCTTTTCTGAATCATTTTGTCCACCATAAGCGTGGAAGGGTATACTCAGATGTGAGTCCCTTGCTCATTGCACCATCAGGATTCAAGCAAGCCGGGCCGACGAGGCTGAAATGCCAGAAACCGGTCCCCGGTAGCTTGTTTCCTTCCCAGTATAAGAATTGGCTTGGTAGTTTGGTTTGCCCTGTTCCCATCATGCACTGGGACAGGAACAGACTAATTTGCATATAGCCAAGTTCTGAGCTGGGATGGTGCAGTGAGCTAAAAAACGGTGATGGATCAAGCCCTGATCTTTGGACTGGGTAAGAGTGGTCTGCTTAATTCAGGCACTCTGTTCATCACCACCCCCTTTTCTAAATCATTTTGTCCACCATAAGCGTGGAAGGGTATACTCAGATGTGAGTCCCTTGCTCATTGCACCATCAGGATTCAAGCAAGCCGGGCTGACGAGGCTGAAATGCCAGAAACCGGTCCCCGGTAGCTTATTTCCTTCCCAGTATAAGAATTGGCTTGGTATTTTGGTTTGCCCTGTTCCCATCATGCACTGGGACAGGAACAGACTAATTTGCATATAGCCAAGTTCTGAGCTGGGATGGTGCAGTGAGCTAAAAAACGGTGATGGATCAAGCCCTGATCTTTGGACTGGGTAAGAGTGGTCTGCTTAATTCAGGCACTCTGTTCATCACCACCCCCTTTTCTGAACCATGATTTTAATAGCCCTAGCTTGGCCCCGCCAATTTTGGTTCACAGAGCTCCTCCTTCTATCTCAGGATCAACAAATTCTCCTGCGTCCAATTCCTACTCTGCTGACGATGTCCCAGGGCCAAGTGATGCATCCGGACCCGAGCTCTCTCCAATTGACAGCTTGGCTCCTGAGCTCCGGGAGTTCAATGCTTTAGATATCCCTCAAGATTGTAAGGACATTTTAGCTCTAGCTCGGGCTCCTAGTACAAATAGGACCTATCATGAAAAATGGAAGCGCTTTTGTGCATGGCGCCAAAAGGAAAATCTTCATCCTTTTACTTCAGCTCATCATAAAATCTTACCATACATATTGACTTTGGCCAAGTCAGGACTTCAACATTCTTCCATTAAAGTGCATCTGGCAGCGATCTCGAGGTTCAGGCGAACAACCTCTGGCTCTTCTTATGGTCCGCGAGGGTGATCATGCAATTCCTCAAGGGTCTATTCAGGGCTTTCCCTCCGGTAAGACCTCCTCCTCCAATTTGGCAACTCATCCTGGTCCTTGCCCATCTCATGAGGGCTCCTTTTGAACCAATACATAGAGCGGACATGAAGTTTGTGTCCTGGAAGATTGCTTTTCTTCTGGCGATAACATCAGCCATGAGAGTTGGGGAACTTCAAGCTCTCACAATTGTTGAGCCTTTCTTACAGTTCAAAAAAGAGGCTTTGATCTTACGGACAAATCCGAAATTTATTCCAAAGGTCCCTTCGGATTTTCACCTAAATGAGCCTATAGTACTAAAGACTTTCTTTCCTCGACCTTCATCTCGGGCGGATAGATCCCTCCACACTTTGGATGTCCAAAGATGCTTGAAGTTCTATCTTCAACGTATGAAGGAATTCAGGAAGACTTCGCAACTTTTTGTCGCTTTTAGCGCTCCAAGGAAAGGTTTGCCCCTGTCAAAGCAGGGGATCTCACGTTGGATTGCCAGCACGATTCATTTCTGTCATCAAGCAGCGGGGAAGCGGCTGAGGGGACGGATCAAGGCTCATTCTACGAGATCAGTGTCATCATCTACGGCTCTGTTCTCTGGTGTCCCCATTAAGGATATTTGTAGGGCAGCTATGTGGAGCAGTGCCCATTCTTTCACGAAACACTACTGTTTGGATTCTTCTACAAGGAGTGATACAGCAGTCGGACAAGCAGTCCTGAGGAATTTATTCCAATGAGCGGTGAGCTTTCTTTTCTATCCTTCCTTCCTTTATGGCACATTTGGTATTTCATAATAATGTTTATGATGTGTTATGCTGATATGCATGTAACAGAATGTGCATTTATGGCTTACTGCTAGCTACTCTGATGCAAAGCATGGGAATCTATGAACGTCCAATAATGGGGAAAGAAAACAAGTTACTTACCTGTAACTTTGGTTCCCCAGTATTGGTACTTTCATAGATTCCGATGCGCCCACCCGCCGCTTCTCCTGGGAAAGCTCAGCCTTCAGCAAATGTAATTACTTCTACACAACGGCTACGAAAATCTGAGGCTCTGAGGCTCTCTCAGGAGGGTTCTATTGGGTGAGGCTACTCTGATTGGTTGCTGCAAATCTTTTGGTCTCTTTTACAAAAAGAGGCGGATAGGCTACAAAATGAGATGAGGCCTAGGCCTGTCTTTCACTTTTGTACCTACTGCGATGGTATTTTTCTATTACCGAGGCTCCCATTCCGACGACAGGGAATGATACAAAGCATGGGAATCTATGAAAGTACCAATACTGGGGAACCTAAGTTACACGTAACTTGTTTTCTTACTCGGGGCTGAGTCTCAGCCAATCGTTATTTTGCATATCACTGGGTTTAATCTGAAATAGCATGGTGGACAAAAGAATGATGGGTTGGAATGCTACACAAAGCGACTGCCAGTGGTTAGACTAATTGTAATCATTCATTCCATCATATTTTATGTTAGGTATATACTGTTACAATTTTTAGACTACTCATACACCTGTCCATTTTCCATCACCCAAATGTATTTCTTTTGGAGGTATTTCCATAGCTCTATTTCTTAGAATTATTTTCTCACTTGCACTTATGACTCCATCCCCAATGTAAGGAGGTAAGGCATTAGAAAGCCAGTGACCACATCAGATAAACTTTAATGATTTGTGAAATCCAAATGCCAAATTACCCCACACACAATTTTATCTTGTTGTAAATGTTAGTTCTTTGTTTGTTTCTTCCAGTTACCTACAGCAAATGTTGCTGACCAGAAGCTGGATCAGAAAATTGAGAAAAAATCCCTTGAAGAGGTTAGTATATTCAGTTTGTTGATCTATGTTTGTGAAAAGCTGAAGAATATCCTGTTTGGCACTGATTTGCTCATGCTTACCATGCTAAGAGAGAACTAGAGATACCCTTTGCCCATTATCAACGAGAGACGAGGGCTTGGTTCCAAGGTTAGATTTTCCACACTCACGACCATCTTTGTTTTGCTGAGGCACACACTAAAGTCTTGTGCACAGACTTGGGTACTTAGTTTCTGTTCCCGGCTATTCCCTTCACACATACCCCCTCTGTTCTTTGATTTAGGCAGCCCTTATTAATTTTTTATGACTCTTGCTCTTTTAGTCAAGTCCACTCCTCAGACATGAAGTACCATCTCTCCAAGGCCCTTTTTCGTCTTTTCCATGATGCAGCCTCTTAAACACATTCACTTCCTCGTATATATAAATCATCACTGCCATTGATCTGTGATTCTTGAATATGTATTTGCTGTTGCATAAACCCAGTTTAAAATATTTTGCCATAGTATATTTATGATTGCACATTATGGGTGATGAGTTAATAGTGGTGTTCAGTTTGTTTACTGGGCCTCCTCAAATTCATTTAGAGATTCATGAAAAATGACCTAGACAACCACAAATTAGTAACAGAATGCCCACCCAAGGTATCCAAGGTATGAACATATTCATAGCTTAGAATGGTGAGTTCCATGGAGAGGTTGTGTTTCTGCAAGTTTCTCTGACATTTAAAAGTGTTTCATTTCGGGCTCACCCTGAAAGGCACATGCACTAAACGGTACTCGCTCTTCTTATTCCTGCTTACAGTGTGGTACCACAGAACCAATTTTGGAAATGATACTTTCTCCTAGCAGAATTCAGTCATGGTCTTGCGAAACTGCAGCCTAGTGTGTTCCACTGGGGAGGTCGTCCGCTGACCTGCCTCAGTCACTTACCTGACGCTAGTCGATGGAGACTGACTACCACCCTCTGCAGGGTGCTGAAAGGTGGTGTGTAGGCATGCCTGGACAGCTGTAAACCAGAGCTGTGTGCTGTGGAGTGTGGCTGGGGCATGCCCGCAACAACCGCTCGGGCCACCGGAGGTGCCTCTTTGTGAATTCCTGCGGGCTACAATCCTACTTCCTGGGACCTGAGTAGGCCTAGCAGCAGTAAGATCTTGGCGTCTGTCATGGGGGGGGTGGAGTGGCACAGCAGGGTGAGAGGCTGACCGTCCGGGTTTGGGTGCTGCTGTGGCTACCGTAGTCTTGTGGCCGCAGCTGGGGTGCACAGGGGCTGCTGTGGCATGCTGACTCGCTGCAAGGTGTGCGGACCACTGTGTGACCACCTGCCTCAACACAGGGGCTTGGATTGAGTCAACTGTCCCGTGGCATTTCGGGCTGTACCCGCGCTTATAGGTGAGCCATCCCTGCGCCACTGCATTAACACTAGCACTATGGAACATTCTATGGCCTAGAGTTTATACCCTAATATAGATTGTTTGGATTATCCACCATCATGTTCAACTGTAATTTAACGCAGTAGGCCCCTTGAGATCTGGGTTTGTGCCCCTCATTATTCTCCTGGCAAATCTTGGACCGCAGGGCTTGCTGCGGCACTTTGACTTCTGGCAGAGGCGCTGATCCATTTTCTTACCAGCCCGCAGCATAGCAAATGGATAAAACTGATCATCAGCAGTCCATGACCAGTTTTTGAAGAGAAAAAAAAACAGCAGCAAAATGTTGATGAGGATGGCTCCTCTCTCCCTAAGGGTGAGGGGGGCACCAACATAGGCTCCCCATATATCTGTACATTGCTCCTAAATATGCAAAGTAGCCTGCAGGCAACAGATACAAAAATGTATACACTTATATCGCGAGCTGTCTATATGCAGCACCACCTGGACAGATCTGGTGAACATATAAATGTCGCAGAACTTGACATATCTGAATTGGGGGATGGCCCAGCTGCATACTTCAAAATGCATCAATGACTTGATGGAAGTACTAATCCTTAAACGTAACACGCACCAAACATAAAGATCTCGAGCCATGGTCTCTCCACAATGATTTGCACATTTTGGGGGTCCCGCATTCTATGACTGTTGGCCTGATGGAACTGTTTGTAGGAAAGATGCTCCTCATTCATGTTTGGCACAGGCAACCTATTTATGTCCCTAGTCGTAAGGGTGCTTCGATCCCTGGGTGTTTGCCCTCCTCCAGCAGCACCATCTAGACCTATCATTGCGCGTGTGCTAAATTATAGGGTCCGGCACGCTATTTTTCAGCTGTCAATTGCTATTCAAAAGTCACAGCAGGCCTTCCTCACATCCTTATATGCCAGAGACATAATACTGTAAAAGGTTTATCCTGTGGATAACCAAAACCCAGTTCTAGGAGAGATAATTAAACCTGAACAATTCTTTGGACTTCAAATTAACTGGGATAAGTCCATGATCGTCCACTGCTGTGCACTGTATCCCAATAAATTATAAACTTCCCCATGTTTTGGTGTCATAATTCAACCCTTTATCTCGGTATAAAAATACACCGAGACTCTGCTCTAGTTTTACATGCTAATTATGGCCCAACAGTCCACAAAATCAAGCAGCAGACAATACACTAGGCTCCTCTCATTCTTTCTCTAGCATTCTTCCTCCCCAGACTGCTTTACCTATTTGTAATTGCTCCACTGCCCCTTACAAACACCCTTTTCAGCACAATCTGCTCCATTTGTATTACTTTTGCATAGGCCAACAAAAAGGCTAGAATACGTTGAGCAATGCTGATACTACCCTACCTTACTCCAGGGGTGGAATGGCCGCCCACAATTTAGAGTATTATTACATTGTCTCCCAATCCAAATATTTCTTTCCATGGATTCATCCAGCATTTCTTCTTCCCTCACATACTCACGAGAAAGATATAGCAGGTGCCACTCCTTTGATCTAAAGTATGAGAGCCCTACAGTACCATTACACTGTTGTATAGTAGTTGGTAAGTGATTCCCATTTGGGAGGTGAGTAAGCCACCGCCTCATGATAAAATAAATACTTTTTGATTACAAATGCTAAACATTCTATATTACATGCCTTGAAATTCGTCAATTCATTAGGTAAGCATTCTAAATTCTTCAATGAAGTAGATTAGTCATCTATTTGTATATAAATCATCTTGAAGATCTGCACAGCCAAAATGCGTTCCGCCGCTTTTGATACACAGGCCTGAGGTCTGTTCAAGGCTTTCTTGTTTCAATGATTCGTGCTATCTTCCCTAGAAAAGGTTCCACTTCCGAACAGCTTCTTACTGTCAAAAAGGGGGTCGGAGGGGTGGAATGGGGGTATAGAGGTACCCCACTCATTAGCAGTCAGATCAAGTCTCCGACTGGGCTAACATTTTCTTTGCTCCAATTGGTTCCCTGAGACGTCCAACAGCGACCGCTGCAGGTAAGAGTGGTGGGGCGGTGGGGCCAGGTGAGGGGGGATTTCGAGAGATGACCACGAGGGAAAATTAAATAAATAATTTCCCCTCGTGGTCGTCTCTCGAAATCCCCCCTCCTCACCTAGTACAACCTCTCCTACCTGCATCTGCTATTTTCAATGAGTAAATATATGCCCAGATAATTATTTGAATGCTTGTAAAGCTACCAATTTCCATTCAGCCCAATCAATTTCTTGAGGGAGTATTTAGTCCTTTTCTCAAAATTCTCTTTGAGCTGCCAGCCAGAGCGCCTCCCACAATTGCAATCAACTACTGGATAAACTCGG
Source organism: Lissotriton helveticus (assembly GCF_964261635.1). NCBI lineage: Eukaryota > Metazoa > Chordata > Amphibia > Caudata > Salamandridae > Lissotriton > Lissotriton helveticus. The sequence goes on along the minus strand of NC_136057.1, from coordinate 1,316,086,470 downwards.
AAGTACAAGAGATAGAGCTCTATGGATTTGAAAAAGCAAAGTGTAAAATTAGAAGCAGATATAAGTTTTTCTCGTTGTAAATGTTAGTTGTTTTTTGGTTTCTTCCCCCCACCGTCTTCTGATGTTGTCAACCAGAAGCTGGATTTGACACCTGAAGAAATTTCACTTAAAGAGGTTAATATATTTAGTCTGTTGATATATATGTGTCAAAAATTAAGGTTACCATGTTTAGCACTGAGTATGTGATTTTTATATACAATGAGAAATCTAGAAGCATGCTTTGTCCATCATCTACCACAGAGTAAGATCGGGTTCCCTTGTTAAACTCTCCAGCCTCTGTACCTCTTTGGCTTCGCTGATCCACAAATTACAAAGCAGATAAAACTTTGTTGCTTGTGCAACAATTCTATTTTTTAATGAAAACAGTGCCAGGCTTTTCTCTTCATGTTATTTATTCAACCCTTAGTTCCACGATTTGTTCAGCATTTATTTAAGCTTATAAGTCCTGTCTTTCAGTCCAGTCCACTCATAAGACTTGCAATTTTTTTCATGTTTCTAGTCTGCTTCTTATGCTTTTCTATAAACTGAGGGTCTTGGGATTTCACCACAGTGCTACCTGAGCAAAGCATTTTGAAAAGCGCCCGTTATGGAGGATAAGACGTTATTGGACTATAATACTTATACTGAACCGATACCTATACTTATACTGAACACTGTCTCTGTCATTTAGAGATTCAGGAACAACGAGTGAGAGTACCAGAAATTGGTTAAAATAAAATAAAACTTCTCTCCTGCTCGTCTGTGTGCGCCTCCAGGTTGGAACAGGAAGTAGGCAGCCAGACTCCCACCCCAAAGCCAATCACAACGCTGCAATGCAGCGATAGGATTGGTTTGAGTGCCATGACATGTCACTCAGCCAGGGGCTGGAGGTGTGGACATGTTCTCCATGCAGGCTCTAATGCAGCCTGCAAGGAGAACAGGGAAGTGTACATGACTGTTTTGGGTGGCCCGAGAGGGCCGACCAAACAGTGATTGCGCACAGGAGTGTTCTACCACTCATCCCCTGAAGCTCCACCCGCCACTTCATGCACTGCCACAGAAGGAGGAAAAAATAAAAGGATAATAACATTCTGTTATTATCATTTTATTATTTCCTTTCTTTGCTGTTCCTGTCAGTGGGGCAACGCTCTGCCGCCTTAGCCTAGGATCCGCCACTGATCTATTGATAACTTGCTTTTTAATATAAAAGTTGTAATGATTTTATAACATGAGCCAAAACAATATTCTAGTTCATTGTGGGCTACGTGCATCAGCCAGAATGTCCTGAAATGAGAGTACAACTATAGGCGTTTATATTGTTACATAATGTCGCCAGTGCTTGCTTTCCCCCTCTTACATCCCAAACAACTCTCCATGTTTGTTCTCTATATTCCCATCCCTCACCCAGTTCGCCTTCTGCATCATGATTCCAATACCGAATCTCTAGTCTTCATATGCAGGTATTGTAAACTTTCTTCAGGTTTTCAAGAACCATCTTCGACATGCACCAATTTTTATGTTCTATTCCGCGGCTAGACTTTACACTCAGAAAGTGGTCCATACCAGTTGAAGCAGTTGTTTGTGAATTTATTGATATAGCTGTATTTATTTCATAAAAATATTGTTTCCTACAAATAGCATCTGTGACACATCGGTCAAAGTCCATGCAAAGCCAATAATCTCTGAAGGGTGAATTCTTTTCAGTTTCCTCAATCTAACTTCTGAAAGTGTTACTGCCCAGAAGCAGGACTAGATACCAGAGGATGTATCACTTGAGAAAGTCAGTATATTCAGCAGTTTATATACATTTTCTGAAAGCTTTAGGGTTTCCAGGTCTGCACCGCATCACATCTCAATCCGGAGTAGGCTGGGGAGCAAGTTTGTCCCCCTGGAATGCCTTTCGACCTCCATTATCCATATGGGTCCAAATCAGGTTTGAAGCCTACGTAATTGCTGCCTAGTAAATCTGTTTATTCATTCCTGAATCACTGTTTCCTCATCGATTCCTACACGTTGTATTTATCTCACACATTTCACCATATTTTTCTGGTGAAATTTACATGTGGGAAAAATTGGAAGTGCTGTGTTCTTGCATTACTTTTCACAATTAAGGCCGCACTACCAGCCGCATCAGCATAACTTCTGCACTTGGAATAGGGTTGCTGGTGTCCTGCTCTAGCAGACTTCCATTTGAAACTCATTAGTTGTCCACTCCAAGCAGTGCCGGCTGTAGGGCGATACGGCCGGTGCTGCCGCACTGGGCACTGACCTGGAGAGGGTGCGCTGACCTCAAGGGGGCGCTGTGTTTAGCAATGTGTTTACCATTTAAAGGCACCTACTGCAGAGTATCTTGGGCTCCCAGGTTTTGGGCAGTAATAAAAATGTCAAGATAACTGTTGCGATTAATATCTGAAAGAAACAGGTTAGTATTAGATTCCTTACCTTAGAATATCCCCAGGCGTCAGACTGGATCCGGAAACTTTTGTGTAGTAGTACCCTTGCACGTCGGTAGGCGTCGTCTGCGGCTCCGCGTCCGTCGTCGCCGGCGCCGGGATAACGTCGCTGGAGTACTTAGACGCCGCCCTCGCGTGCTGACGTCAGTTCTTCTTTTTTCCGCGCCAGCAAGCGCCGATCCGGAACAAATTGTACCCTAGTCAATTTTTGACTAACTTTTTCGATCCTTTTTGATCATCTTTCGAAGTCTCTCGACTCCGACGGTGCCGGTAGGGATGCCCGGGTTAAAACCCTGCGTCGATTGCAACCGACTGATGTCGGTTACCGACCCCCATCGCCGTTGTCTTCAGAGTCTGGGCCCAGACCACGACGACAAGTCCTGCTCCGACTGCCAGGCCCTGACGTCCAAAGCTAGACGGGAGCGGTCCCGCAAGCGACTCAAGCTCCGGCAGTCAGCCCCGCGCCGCTCGAGGTCCCGGTCCGGAAGGAGATCGAGGGACCGGTCGCGGGGCCGGAGTCACCACAGTTCCGGGAGTCCTCATCAATCTTCGGGCTCAAAGTCCTCAGGTAAGAGGCACAAGAAGTCAAAGAGATGACATCGCTCTTCTGACTCCCCCGACGCTCGCGCGATGCGGCCGGGGTTCGGGCGACACCGCCCACGCGGCTCCGCAGGAGTCAAGGCCTGCTCCATACCCGCCGGTCGCTGGGCAGCACGCGACGCCGGTGGAGATCGAGTCCTTCCTCATGGCCATGAGGTCGCTCGCTCCTCAGTTGGGTTCCGCGGCGCCTTTGGGCCCAGCGGCCCCGATTGGGTCCCCATGCGGGCCGGGTGCTTCGGCCCCGGTGCTGTCGGGTGCTTTGGCGCCGTTGGCGACTTCGGTCCTGACGTCGCCGGGCCCCGACGGATCGACTCCAGATCCAGGTCGTCGCAGGTCGACCTCACAACCTCGCCGGCGCCGGCCCACAGGGTGTCACGCCCGGCGCCGTCGCAGGACGACGCCGTCCCCGGTCCTGCCCTTACTTTGGGTCCGGCATCGGAGCGGCGCCGCCCGGCGCCGCTCTCGACGCCGATGGGAGATTTTTTACTTCTATGACCCGGCCCTATCCTTTGAACCTGAGTACCAGGTGATGGGTGACAAGGAGGATCGGGAGGGGTCTGAGGACCCTCTGGCATGTGAGTGTCTGTCTTCTCAGGACTGGACAGGGGAGCTTGGGAAGGCCAGTATTATGGACACTTCGCCCGACACTGGTTTTGTCTCCCCTCCTACCGTGGCTACGGAGGAGGGGGCTGCCTATAGTGTGGTGCTGACGCGGGCTGCCAAGGCCTTGGGCCTTGAGCTCCCCGTCGCGGCCGTGAGGACTAACCTCCTCACTGAGGTCCTTAAACCGCAGGCAAGCTCGGCCGAACCTCTGCTGCCTTTTAATGAGGCCTTGTCAGACGTTCTTCTGGGCACTTGGTCCAAGCCCGCTACAGGTCCGCCTGTAGATAGGAACGTGGCCAGGCACCACCGCCCCGGCTCCGGGTCGACCCTTGCTTCCTGTCTACCCACCCCATCCCCGAGAGCCTGGTCATCGGGAATCCAAGAGGTATGAGCAATACGGGAAGAAGGTATTCTCCTCCCTGAGTTTAGGGTTGCGATCAGTCAACACCGCATGCCTCTTGGGCCGTTACACCCACTCTCTGTGGGACACGGTCGCGGACGTGTTGCCACAATGTCCGGAGGAGGTCCGGACTAAACTCGCCCAAGCCCTTGCGGAGGGTCGAGATGCGGCACGGTATTCCATCCGGTGTGGGCTGGATACCACGGACTCACTGGGCAGAGCGATGGCAACAACGGTGGCGAGTCGTCACTACGCCTGGTTGAGGTCCGCCAACTTTTCGGATGATGTCCAAAACACCCTTATGGACATGCCGTTTGATGGCCGTCGCCTCTATGGCGACAAGGCAGACCATGCGCTTGAGCGCTTTAAGGACTCCAGGGCTACGGCCATGTCCTTGGGCCTCTCGGCCCCACGCCAGCAAACGGCTGCTTTTCGCCCCTTTTGAGGCCAAAGAAGGGGCGCCGCCACACGTCCTGCCAGCCAAGGGCCGCAGACTATCATCCAGCGCGGTGGCGGACGTGGAAACCGCTGTGGCGGCGATCGGGGACAACGGCGAGGCCAGTCCACACCTACTCCTGCAGCATCCGCCTCGAAACCCTCCTAGTCCGAGCTTTCAGGCCCATGTGACGCCAGTGGGGTGCAGGGTTCGCCATCACCACCTCCACTGGCGCACTGTCACATCGGACAGGTGGGTGCTGCAAATCATCCGAAGGGGCTACTCCCTCCCCTTCGAGGTGACCCCTCCAGCCATGCCACCGCAGTACCGCCGCGTGTCAGGGGATCACTTGTAACTTCTGTAAGAGGAAGTTATGGCCCTCTTGGCCAAGGGGGCCATCAAGCGCTTTCCTGGGCCAGAAGTAGGGTGTGGTTGTTACTCCCACTACTTTCTGGTACCCAAGAAGGGTAAAGGGGGCCTACGCCCTATCTTGGATCTGCGGAACGTCAACGGCTTCCTCCGAAAGGAGAAGTTCAAGATGCAGACACTGGCTCAGGTCTTTGCTGCCCTGGACCCGGGAGACTGGATGGTAGCGTTGGACTTGCAGGACGCTTATTTCCACATCCCCGTCCTGCCGGCTCACCGGCGTTACCTGCGGTTCACGGTAGACCTCAAGCACTTTCAGTTTACCGTGCTCCCCTTCGGCCTTACCAGCGCCCCACGGGTGTTCGAGAAAGTGATGGCGGTGGTCGCAGCTCATCTGCGCAGGTTAGGGGTTTCAGTCTTCCCCTACTTGACGACTGGTTGTTGAAGGCGGGCTCGCCCCAGACAGTCGTCAGCCACCTTCAGACTACAGCCGACCTCCTGCACCTGCTGGGGTTCTCCATCAATGTGCCGAAGTCACACCTGTGCCCCTCTCAGAAGCTCCTCTTCATCGGAGCTAATCTAGACTCTGCGCAGTTTCGGGTTTATCCTCCCGAACAGCGGGTTCAGGATATTCAGGCTCTGATTCCGCTCTTTTAGCTGTTATCCCGAGTCTCGGTCAGGTTGACGCTGCGGCTTCTGGGGCTGATGGCCTCCTGCATCCTTCTGGTGCATCACGCCAGGTGGCGGATGCGGGCTCTGCAGTGGGACCTGAAGTTTAAGTGGGCCCGGTGAGAAGTTGGCCTGGTATATGATGTTCACTATTCTAGTGAGCACCTTGCACCAGTCCAACAACCCTTATGGTGATGGTTGTAAGTCAACCTTATAGACCAGCTATCCTAGTGGTAGCGTGGACAGAACAGTCTTAGGCTAAAAGACTCTTGAGGGCATGTAAAGCCAGCTGTTTTACCATATGTAACCCCTTGAATATCAAATGAAAGGACACCACACAGGATATATATAAAATATATATGTATTTATTTACTAACAAACTCCTCTGAACTCTTTATGAGGTCAGAGGCCAAAGCACATAACAAGACACTTAGTTAGAATACCTTAAGTTGCACAAAATAGATGCAAGGCCCTAGGGGCGAAGCAAACCATATACTAAGAAAGTGGTATAAGTACCACGTCAAGAGAAAAGGAAAGGCCTAGGGCCTAGAGAATCGCTGGGGCTACACTATCTGACCCTTAGGTTAGGAGTAGGAGGCCCACAGGCGGCGTGTGCAGTGTCTTTACACACGCAAGAGTCAATGTTAAGTCAATGGGAACTTAGTGTTTAGAAAAAGAAGGATTTAGGACACTTCCGGTCTAGCTAGAAGGAAACAACTAAAAACCTAGACACCCTGGATAGTCAATACCCGTGGGAGCACCGAAGTACTCGCGTTACCTCACCCACAGGAAGCGGGTGCATAGGTGTAAAGATGTGTCGGGTTTCACCGTTGAAGTCTATGGAGCCTGTGAAGAAAGATGCTGCAGGCGACCAGGAGGAAGATGTCCGGGTGGATCCAAGGGTCGATCTAGGATGAAGAGGACCTGAAAGCAGAGGGGACAGAGTCTGGGTCACTAGCCAGTGACCGGATGGAACCAGGAAGGAACCAGATGACGTCGAGGAGCAATCAGGTGCTGTCGTGAAGCTTGGAAGGGTCCACTGACATCAGAGGCTCTGTCAGGCCAGGCCTGGCTACCTCTGGGGCAGTTTCTTCACAAGGGGTAGGGTCAGTTCCCTGAGGAGGCTGACTCTCACCTAATGTCTGGTGAGAGGGAGACTTTTCTCCCTACCCAATGCTCTCTGTCTGAGTGGAGTGATCCATAGTTTCAGGCTTCACAACACTAAAATCTGTTTGAGTTTGGGCTGTGACCATCACAGCCCTACCAACCTTTTCAGGAAGGAACTCTGTTTGGGTGTGGGCTGTGACCATCACAGCCCTTTCAACCTCTTTAGGAAGGAATTCTGCTTGAGCTGGGGCTGTAGCCATCACAGCCCCACTAACCTTTTCTGGAAGGCCTACCATTTTGGAATGGGGTTCTTGTTCTACCTCAGCCCAGGCTGAGATCTCTAGATCATTCCCCAGTAGACAATCTACAGGCACGTTTGTAGACACTGCCACTCTCTTAGGGCCAGTGACACATCCCCAGCTGAGATTTACTACTGCCATGGGAGGATCTTTCTGCACTCCATCAATGTTAGTCACCTGATAGTTGAACCCAGGTAAAAGTTGTCCTGAGGGGACTAGACTGTCAGTCACCATAGTGATGCTAGCCCTTGTGTCTCTGTAGGCTTCAACTTTCTGGCCATTGATGTGGGGCTCCTGTCTGTACTTGCCCAAAGTGTTGGGACAAGCAGTGAAGTTGGCAAATCCCATGCCATTTTCACAGACAAGAGTAGCTGTGGAAGGGGACCTGGTTAGGCCAGAGTCCACCTGAGTTCCCAAAGTAAACCCAGCCAAGTTCTTGGGGGCACTCCCACCACCTGGGGGATTACTACTAACAGTAACAGGAGGTCTGGGAGTATTACTTGGGGGAATGTTTTCCTTATTGTTGGCCCTTGGGCAACTGCTGTCAGTCTTCCAGTGGCCAGGCTGTTTACAGACATGGCAATAAGGTTTCTTTTGGTTAGAGGAAGTCTTTTGGGACCCACCCCCACCATTGGAGTTTTGGGGCCCCGTGGAGGACTTGTCTTTTGATTTATCCCCACCTTTCTCTTGAGGCTTGGTAGAATCTTTCTTCTGGTCACCACCCTGATTTTTAGGCCTAATCCTGGTTCTGACCCATTTGTCTGCCCTCTTACCCAATTCTTGTGGAGAGGTCAGATCTGAGTCCACCAGGTGCTGGTGTAGAAGCTGGTTTTGACAATTACTAAAGATCTGCTCCCTCATAATCAAATTATACAATCCTGTAAAGTCCTGTACTTTGCTGCCCAATAACCAGCCCTCCAGAGCCTTAGTAGCACAATCTACAAAATCAGTCCAGTCCTGAGTCTGTGTCTTCTGGGTATCCCTGAACATCAACCTGTACTGTTCAGTGGTTAAGCCAAACCCATCAATCAGAGCACTCTTCAGGACAGAGTAGTTGTTAGCATCCCCATCACTAACTGTGAGGAGCTTGTCTCTACCTTTTTCTGAAAAGGAGAGCCATAAGATTGCTGCCCACTGACTTTGGGGTACCTGCTGCACTTTGCAGGCCCTCTCCAAAGCAGTTATACATTTGTGGATGTCATCCCCTTCTTTGTAGGGGGGCACAATCTTACTTAGGTGTCTATTCTCATAGGACCTATTTTTGTTCTTAGGGATATTGCTGCCACCAGTGGGTTCTAACCCACTCTCTCTTTGCTCTCTAGCACGAGCAAGCTTCTCTTTGGCCAAGGCAACTTCAAGTTCTTGCCTCTCAATCCTCAGAGCAGCTTCTCTCATTTTGGCCTCATGTTCCCTTCTCTGAGGAGAGGTCATCTCTCTCTGAGCAGGGCCATGAGAGCCATTTGAAGCTTGAGAGTGGAGAGATTCCCCTGAGGGGGATCTTCCTCTTCTCTGCCCCTGGATAAGCCCACTTGGGGGTCTGTATGAGGGCTGCCCATACTGGCTCCCATGTATGCTTAGGTTAGCCTGGCTAAGTCTCCTGACTGTGACCTGGCTGTTTTCCTCAAGATCAGAATCTTCCTCTACTCCCTCCTCATCTTCTGGTTCAACAGTATCATCTGTGGAGGGAAGGACTTCATCTGCACTACCTGAAGCACCTGAGTCAGGTGTCTTTTGAGCATCATATTCTTCTAAGAGCTCAACTAGGAATTTGAGGGTAGGGTTTGAACCCTGTTTTAGCCTTCTAGAAGTACACAATTGTCTCAATTCTTGGAAGGCTAAGGCTTCATATCTTGAGGCAGTCCCCAAGGGATCTACCTCTGCAGGCAGAGAACCACTGGGGTTCAATGGCTGAGACATGGTTTCTAGTGAGGTGTGGTGTTGCACCTACCTATACTATTTGTTTTCCTACAGAACCTATCTAGGAGTTGTAGTCAGGGTGTGCTAGGCCCAGGCTCTACAACAGCTAAGTTCAGTAGAACTTAAGTATACTAAGACTTGTTTTTATATGTACCTACAGGTACCTATGTGATCTTTTAAACGATATCTCAAGATTACAAGTGGTAAAATAACAGCAAGCTCTAATCCCAACCGCTGCACACCAATGTGAGAAGTTGGCCTGGTATATGATGTTCACTATTCTAGTGAGCACCTTGTACCAGTCCAAACAACCCTTATGGTGATGGTTGTAAGTCAACCTTATAGACCAGCTATCCTAGTGGTAGCGTGGACAGAACAGCCTTAGGCTAAAAGACTCTTGAGGGCGTGTAAAGCCAGCTGTTTTCCCATATGTAACCCCTTGAATATCAAATGAAAGGATACCACACAGGATATATATAAAATATATATGTAGTTATTTACTAACACACTCCTCTGAACTCTTTATGAGGTCAGAGGCCAAAGCACATAACAAGACACTTAGTTAGAATACCTTAAGTTTCACAAAATACAGTCAGGCCCTAGGGGCGAAGCAAACCATATACACGAGAAAAGGAAAAGGAGCCTAGAGAATCGCTGGGGCTACACTGTCTGACCCTTGGGTTAGGAGTAGGAGGCCCACAGGCGGCGCGTGCAGTGTCTTTACACACACGCGAGAGTCAATGTTAAGTCAATGGGAACTTAGTGTTTAGAAAAAGAAGGATTTAGGACAATTCCGGTCTAGCTAGAAGGAAACAACTAAAAACCTAGACACTTGGATAGTCAATACCCGTGGGAGCACCTAAGTACTCGCGTTACCTCACCCACAGGAAGCGGGTGCATAGGTGTGAAGATGTGTCGGGTTTCGCCGTTGAAGTCTATGGAGCCTCTGAAGAAAGATGCTGAAGGCGACCAGGAGGAAGATGTCCGGGTGGATCCAAGGGTGGATCTAGGATGAAGAGAACCTGAAAGCAGAGGGGACAGAGTCTGGGTCACTAGCCAGTGACCGGATGGAACCAGGAAGGAACCAGACGACGTTGAGGAGCAATCAGGTGCTGTCGTGAAGCTTGTCTCTTCAGCCACGTGGACCAGGAGGCGTCGAGGATGACCAGATGCTGGAGAGGAGCTGTCCCACGAAGGTTCTCGTAGATGGAGGGGTCGACTGCCGGATTGGAGTCAACAAGCCTTGGCAAAGGCAACCCACGCATGATTCAAAGAAGGTTTCTGGTGCAGACCAGCAAGGTCTGAGGGGCCTCACCTTTGCAGGGAGGCTGGGGCCAGTCTGGGGCAACCAGACCAGTGAGTTGGTTCAAAAAAATTGTCGTCACAGAGGTTACTAGCGAACGGGCCAGCAACCGGACAACGTGTCGAGCAGAACACAAGCAGAAGGGCCCCACGCAGAACTCGTGGAGTGTGAAGGGCTGATCTTCGGTGAAGGTGGAGCTCGGATTCGGGGCTTCTCAATCCCCAGTGCACAGCTTCGAGGATTCCTCAGGAGCTGCACAGTTAGCAAGTCGTGGACTTTTCAAGATGGCCGGTCCCACGTGTCTCGTCGCCTCCACGGATCTCAGCTATGCTGAAGAAGTAAAGAGAGAGTCAGAGAGGTCTGGAAGTCTGGGTCTTGTCAGGCTCTGTGCTCGGGTTCCGGCGGGAAGCGTTGACAAAGCAAGCTGTTGATTTGCTGGTTGGTGCCTGGTTGCCCAGGGTGGTCACTCCTTGGCCACAAGGGAGATTCTTCAGTCTTCAGCTTCAGCAGAACGTCAAAGGTCCAGAGTTTCGTTTCAAGTTTCAGTTCAGGATCAAATCTAAAGTCCTGGGGCTCTGCTCCTACCTTTATACAACTAAAAGGGGCTGGATTACTTTCTAGGTCCCTCCTGTGGGTGGGAACAGGAAGGGGGGTGGTTACACCCCCTCTCCTTTGTCCAGTTTCGCGCCAGAGCTGGGGCTGGAGTGCCCCAGCAACCGGTTTGAATTGGGGCATGCATGGAGCACCTAGTGTGCCCCAGGCAGTGTCTCATTCTATTCAGCCCTCCCTGTCCCAATACACAAAGTCCTGTCTGGGGTGGTGCTCGCACCTCTCCAGGCAGGAAACCTATTGTCCAAACCTCCGTGACTGGAAGAACTCCCAGCGGCAGGAGGTCAGTCTTGTGTCTGTGGCAGCAGCATCCATTTTGTGATGCTGGGGCTCGGGTTAACTTTAACCGGGATAGTCAGAACTAACATGTCTTCTCCCTCTAGAAGGGTGGAATGCTACCCCCATCGCCAGAATTTGCGAGGGGGTAGTATTCCAAAGCGTATGACACCTTACACGACATATTTGGATAAAGCCAAACCAAAGCTTCCCTTCCTCCCATTCCCTCACTCCCCTTCCCTCACTCCCCTTCTCTCCCTCCCCTCACTCCCCTTCTCTCACTCCCTCCCTCACCTTGCCTCACTCCCTCCCTCACTCCCCTTCCCTCACTCCCCTCCCCTCACTCCCCTTCCCTCACTCCCCTTCCCTCACTCCCCTCACTCCCCTTCCCTCACTCCCCTTCCCTCACTCCCCTTCCCTCACTCCCCTTCTCTCCCTCCCCTCCCCTCCCTCCCCTCCCCTCACTCCCCTTCTCTCACTCCCCCCTCACCTTGCCTCACTCCCTCCCTAACTCCCCTTCTCTCACTCCTTCCCTCACTCCCCTTCCCTCACTCCCCTCCCCTCACTCTCCTTGCCTCACTCCTCCCTCACTCCCCTTCTCTCCCTCCCCTCCCCTCACTCCCCTTCTCTCACTCCCTCCCTCACCTTGCCTCACTCCTTCCCTCATTCCCTCCCTCACTTCCCTTCCCTCACTCACTCCCCTTCCCTCTGTCTCCCTCCCTCTGCCTCCCTCTGTCATCTCACCCTGCCTGTGTGTCAGCCCAGGCTGCTTCCCGGGCGCACACACAGCCGCCCCGAGCACTTCACAGGTCTTTAAAAGACCATTTGCATGTTAATGGGGCTTTTGTATTTCACCTCTTCTTAGGCCCCCACAAAGCAGCAGAGTCTCCCAGAGTTGCGCTCCGTTCTGGTTGCAGTCTTTAAAAAAAATGTTCACCTCCATCCTGACATTGTTAGAATCCATTAAAAACCGTTGACAGGGCAAAATGTTCTGTGTGACACCCGATCTTATTTGTAAGGTGTTAGTGTGATTATTGGAGGCGTTTAGAGCTCAATGAGGTTGTGTTATCTTTGCTGCATTGTGCGGCCAGCCAAGAATGTCACCTGGGTAAAATAACTAAAATGTGTAATATCGGTTCCAAGCTCTGCAATACTCATCCCTTTGCCACCGCTCTGACCCTGCATTGCTGAAAAGCAGGAAACTTCTCAAAACTAAAATGAAAAAGCAACAAAAAAAAAGTTTTTTGTTACGGCCTGTTCAGCTGCAGCGCCTTTAAGCTTCCGCACACGTGCGATTTATAAATAAAATGTACATCACATCATAATATTTTTAAACCAGAAAGGTAGACATAAGGTTGTCTTATGCACAGGATGATGGTGAATTATTTTAGCTGACAGTGTATGGTTGACGTTGCAATTCATAAACTGTTTTCACAGTTAGACAGTTCTTGTGGGCTCGTCGATGTTGATCAATGGCTATGGGGACAGGTTAGAGGTCTCTGCAAAGCAATGTGGAAAATGTATTTGGAAACTTCTGTTCCAGAAATCAACGCATGGCTGTATATAGAACAATTCCTTTTAACCAATCCCAAATGCAGTTAACTCCATCTTCATATGTCAGTCTTTACATTTTTTTTCTAAAACACGGGTGCAATCTGAAACCTTGGCAGCTATGAAGTCCGTCCTAATCTGACTCTGGCAGGGGCTCTAAAAAGGGTGAAATAACAAAGCAGCCTCATTAACAAATAAATGGTCTTTCAAAGACCTGTTAAGTACTTGGGTGCGGCTGGCAGCTCTGTGTGCTCACGGGAAGCTGGGGAAGCTGTCACCTCTTAACCCTCTAAGGAAGGTGAGACACCAGACGGCAGCACAGCAAAATATACTAGTATTTTCCCGTTTTTTATATATAAATACAGATAAAGGAAAACTTGTTTTCCGTCTGTATTTATATGTAAAAATCCGTAAAAACGGAAAACCGGGAGCCCTAATTATAATGCACTTAAGAGTATATGGTATGGCAATATCATAGAACAGCTATAAGGACATGGTTCCGAAAGCTGCAGACAGGCTCAGCTCATGCTAGAGCACCATCTCACACATAACCAAGCACTCTGCCTTTAGGATTGTTAAGGCCTGCCATAGGAGTGACTTATAGGTTACTATGTGTCTATATATAGGGTAGGTATAGGGATACTATACCTAAGCAAGAGGTGATTACACAACCTTGCCCCAGCTGAGTGATCAGCCAGTTGTGTCAATGTAGGTGGCCAGGCAGGGGTGGCATAATATATGCTGTAGCCCCTGGTAGGCCTTGGGTGTACCTATGCCCTGAGTACCTATGGTACACTATACAGGAACTCAAAAAGGTGACCCAATATCCAATTTGGTATGTACCGACAGTACATGGTGTCCATTTTACAGAGAGAGCAGATAGCCTGGGGTCCTGAATAGCAAGATCCTAGGCCAACTAAGTTGAAAACCAGCTAAACACTAGGCAAAAAGTTGGGGTAACCATAGTCAGGTATCCACCTTCCTACAAGCCCAGCATCAGGGCAACTTGTCCGGCCACGTCTTGATCTCAGGGGGCACTGCACAACAGTTGCAGTGTTAGCTCATGGACCGCGATTGGGTCAGCGGCAGATCCCTCTCCCTTCCCCAACCGGAGCACGTAGTTGTGACGGACGCGTCTCTCCAGGGCTGGGGAGGCCACAGGGGAGAGGCGGAGATCAGAGGCCTCTGGTCTATGGCGGAGTCCCGGCTCCACATCAACATTTTGGAGCTGCGGGCGATCCTGCTTGCACTGAAAGCATTCCTCCCCTCTGTCCGGGGGAGTGTAGTGCAGGTGTTCACGGACAACACCACCACCATGTGGTACTGCAACAAATAGAGCGGAATGGGGTCGTGGACCCTTTGCCAGGAGGCTCTGCGCCTCTGGCAGTGGCTGGAACATCAGGGCGTGACCCTGGTGGTACAACACCTGGCAGGTTCTCTGAACTCCAGGGCGGACGAGCTCAGCTGTCGGTGCATGATGGATCACGAATGGCGTCTGACCTCGGACGTGGCACAAGGCCTCTTTCAGCAGTGGGGAGAGCCTTGGTTAGATCTATTCACCACCGAAGAGAACACGCAATGTCATCAGATCTGCGCGTTGGAATTTCCAAGGCGGCACTCGCTCGGAGACGCTTTTCGTCGCGAGTGGAGCTGTGGTCTGTTGTACGCCTTTCTGCCTATACCACTTCTGCCCAGAGTGTTGAAGAAGATCAAGCGCGACCGGGCCCAATTCATCCTTGTGGCTTCGGCTGGGCACGAAGATACTGGTATCCCGAGCTACTCAGCATGTCAGTCGATCCCCCGATTCGTCTGCCTCTTCAGGAGGACCTTCTGTCGCAGCAGCAGGGGACGGTCCTCCACCCGAACCTGTCCAGCCTCCACCTCCATGCGTGGAGATTGAGCGGTGACAGTTGAGGCCATTTGACTTGCCTCCTGAAGTTTGTGATGTGATTCTGGCAGCCAGGCATCCCTCCACAAAACGGTATACGCCTGCAGGTAGAACAGATTTGTGGCATGGCTCACAGCAAAGGCTGTGGATCCACTCTCTGCCCCTCTTTCTGAGGTTCTCCTCTTTCTTCTCTCTCTTGCCCAGCAGGGCTCTGCTCTGGGCACTATCAAGGGCTATCTTTCTGCCATTTCCGCCTTCTTAAGGCTCCCTGATCAGCCCTCTTTGTTCAAGTCCCCAGTTGTAAATAGGTTTTTGAAGGGCATCACTCATATGTTCCCTCTTGTTCCTTTCGTGATGCCTCAGTGGGACTTGAACCTTGTTCTTACTTTTTTGATGTGTGCTCCTTTCGAGCCACTTCATAACTGTCCTCTACGTCTTCTTACTCTTAAGACTGCATTCCTGGTTGCCATCACCTCTGCCAGGAGAGTGAGTGAGCTCCAGGCTCTTTCTTCCAAGCCTCCCTTCCTTTCTGTCCATCCGGACAAGGTTGTGCTGCGTACCCGTCCTTCTTTCCTGCCCAAGGTAGTTACAGCCTTCCACATCGGGCAGTCCATCACCTTGCCCACCTTCTTTCTGCCTCCGCATCCCTCGAAAGAGGAAGAGAGGCTCCATCGTCTGTACCCAAAACGTGCGCTCTCCTTCTACCTTGATCGCACACGCCAGTTCTGGGTGGATGACCAACTATTTGTTGGTTATGTGAGCTCGATGAAGGGACGGGCGGTGCACAAGCGGACCATCTCTCGGTGAGTCGTGTTGTGCATCAAGGCATGCTACTCTTTGGCTGAAAAGGAGCCTCCTGTTGGGCTGAGGGCCCATTCCACTCGGGCCACGGCGGCTACTACTGCCCTGGGCCGGGGAGTCCCCTTGCAGGACATCTGTCAGGCAGCTACGTGGGCCTCGCTGCACATGTTCGCAAGACACTACTGCCTGGAGAGCCAAGTCTGGAGGGATGGCTTTTTTGGCCGTTCCGTCCTCCAGGACTTGCTGGTGTGATCATGGGTTCGCAGACCCACCACCGGGGTTAGTTTTTCTGGGGTATCTATTCTAAGGTAAGGAATCTAATACTAACCTGTTTCTTTCAGATGCAGAAGTTACTTACCTCCAGTAATGATATATCTGTAAGAAACAGTAGTTAGTATTAGATTCCTTACCGCCCCACCCATCCTCCCCGTTCTGCGAACCGATGTCTAGGGTTAAGGTCTTCCCCTTTCAGGGCCCTAGTTTCATGTCACCAGTGTTGGTTTTTATCATGGCTCTGCGTTTCTGGCGCGGAAAAGCTGTGTATAAGAACTGACGTCAGAGCGCGAGTGCGGCGTCTAAGTACTCCGGCGACGTCATCCCGCGCCGACGACGGACGCGGAGCCGCAGACGACGCCTACCGACGTGCAAGGGTACTGCTACGCAAAAGTTTCCGGATCCCGTCTGACGCCTGGGGATATTCTAAGGTAAGGAATCTAATACTAACTACTGTTTCTTACAGATATATCGTTACCAAAGGTAAGTAACTTGTGCATTAATGTAGCTGCCCTGAGAAGGAGAAGATTGTTAGTCACGGAGAGATTGTGGGGCATATTATCAAGGGCTTTATCTCCGCTTTTTTGGCTTTAAAAGCCAAGAAAGCGGAGATAAAATTATCTCCCTATTACCAAGCTGTCGCTAACACCAGTTAGGGACAGCTAATAGGAGATAGTGACCATCTTGGGCCCCGCTTTGCATGTCAGTGATATTTATCACTAATGACATGCAAAGTGGGCGTGCCAAGATGTTAGCGACTGCTAACATCGCTATCTCCTATTACCAACTTTTGGAGATATTCGCGCTAAGCGCGAATATCTCCAAAAGCTAACACCTGCCCAGGAGCAGTTCTTAGCCATGTTATCCAATGGGAGGTGGATAACATGGCTAAGAGCATTTGCTCGATAATGCATGAATATCGCTGACTTTTCAGCGATATTCATGCATTGCGGCCGTTTTTTATCGCATTTGCGATGAACCTTGCTAATAGCAAGGTTTATCTGCGATAAAAATCGCCGATTTGCGGCGATAATTTTTGTCTCTAAACAAGTTAGAGACAAAAATGATCTCTATTGGTTGGTAATATGCCCCAAGTGATTTGCCCAGAATCACAGGTAGTTGATTGTCCCTGCCGTGACTCGAACCCGGTTCCCTAGCTTCCAGGTCGACCCATCTAGCCGTTAGGCCACATCCTCTCCCTTGCACTGCATGTAGATTGGTTCCAGAGAATGCACCTAGTCAATTGTAGCGCAACCGGTGATACAGAGTATAACAGTTCTGTTTAGTCCTTTTAGGTCTTAAAACCTGAATACCGCTCATCAAAGTTACTACATCTGCATCATAATCTCAAGAAAGGTGGAAAGTAGGCCCCACCATGCACAGTCTTGTCATCAATTTTGTCATTTCAGATGCAGTAACAATGTCATAAATGATGTCATACATCACGTCATGATCCTTAACCTTTGGATAACTTGCCTGTTCTGGTAGACCATACGGCAATTACTCATTTGCCCCTGAATGACGTAATCAATTGGAACACATCCAGAATGGCGAGAACCTCTCTCGCACATGGATTCTGAAAACCCAAACATTGACTAGAGTACCAGCCTCTCAGCTTCAGTGACCTCATACTGCACCCAAACCCTTCTAGATAAAATAACACACAGAGCAGAATAGACATGCATTATAACATTGAACAACCTTAGCAGTGTGTTAGCATGCTTGCTTAAGGCACTCAAAACACACAAGCGCTAATGTTAAATTCATGCTTAAAACCAAACATAAAATTAGACGTTAACGCTATGATTGCTTTATCATACTAATTAAAATAATTAAATGACTGACTTAGCCTGGTTTCTCTGTTAATCCAGTGTTGTAATGAATCTATTTCCAACCAGTAATTTAGCAACATGTAAGATATTTATATGCCTAGTTGTTTATTGCCGAATTAAGGCCATTAAGCATGTCTGTTATAAAAGTACAGTCTTGCAAATAAGTGTATTTTACTTGCTTTCATTCTGCAGTCACTGAATAAGGAAGCAGACAGTGCATGTGCTTCAGGTGCAACGAGCAGCCGGCATGGATCTATATGGAAGCAATTCCGATCTATCTTTTCCATTAAACGCTCAAACAAGGCCGACTGGAAGGAAGGCTATCCCACCAGCTTGACCCACGTGAAGGTAGAGTCCATCATAAATATAGACAGACCCATCAGCTTTTAACTACTGCATTTCGAAGGCAAAGCTATTCTGGGTACATTCGAAATTTAGGAAGAGATTTTCAAAAGGACTTGGTACCTCCAGAAAAGATTGGGTTTGGGTCCTGTATTTCGAAAAGCACAGGATATGAACTGGAGAACTGAGAGTCCTAGAAGTTCTTTACCTTCTTGAGATATACACCTCTAATAGATAGGAGGTTGTTGCATGGCAATGGCCTTACAAACTGTCATTTGTTTGAGTGGTGGGTTGAGCTTTTAGGGCCTTTCACCAAGATGGATTCTACATCCCCCTGGTGCAAGTGAATGCGGCCTCTGCCTACCTGTGCCCTCTCAACACCTCCTCTACTGACTTAAAGGCTAGTGCCTAGGCATATCAGTGGGGAATGGAGAGACAGGTGGAGTCAGCTGGGCCTGGTCAATATCAGCACGACCCTCGTCCAGGTGCACAGCAGCAAGAGCCAGTCACCACCAGCCTCTTGCTGACAGAACTGAACATGAACCCACGATTAACTTCTTAAAGGTACAGTGTGACACTGAATCCAGTACTGTATCCAGTACCAGATACAGAGGCAGCTTCATTACAATCCAGAAGAGTGCATACCTTGTACATCCATTAAAGACACTGATTGTCTGATCATGATGTTCTTCCTACACCATCTCCCTGAGTAAGCCTTGGACTGCTCTCCTTGCTATCCTGAGGGTTAAATGCAACCCCACTTCCCAGGGCACTTGTAATGAGGGCCAAAGTGGGGGTGCATTTCAAGTACCTTCATTTAAAATATTCCTAATGAGTTCAGAATCTCTACATGCACATTTTGTGGTGGTTTCTATCTGAGACTGCTATGGTTCACACAAGAGGCACTCAAGAAAGAGACAGTGAATCTTCCACCCTAAACTGGGTGGCAGTCCACCATTATTTCCAGTGGTTTGGAGTTATTACATTGCTGTTCTCACTGGTAAGGCCGGTGACAGTTCATCCTAGGGAGCACTGCCTTCAGTCACTACCTAAGCAGAGCAGCAGAATGACGAGGGCGGAAGACAGACATCCACTATCCTCTAAATCAGACCCTTTGGGAGATGTTTGTTGGGTCAATGACACATTTAAATATTTGGCAAACCGCATGTTGACACCATAACCTGCAAAGTTTGAATACTTTTAATAGGAGGCGTCATAGTCCAATGAAAGCAGTGCCAACTATCCAGCACTTCAAATGATACCAACCCAAACATCACTGTCTCACTTCTATTCAATCTGTAGCCACTCAAAGAACAAGAGAACCAGAATAATACCTGGAAGGAAATGAACAAAAGCAGAGATTCCTCTAAAGACAAGAAACAATCAGGCGATGTGGATACACGATCTTCCTCTCCCAGCAGCCTGTTTCCTAAACACTTCAAGGTAAGGGTGGAGAAAATGTACAAAATAACTTTTATTTCAAAGCTTTATTGATTCAGCATGACTTGAAAGCAACAAATTACATTGTGATGAGAGCATGAAGCAAATATAGGACATCGTTCTTTCAAATACATCTAACCAGTGTTCATTTTCTATTTATGTGATGCCCTTCCATCTCCCTCTCTGTCTTCGAGTCATGACCCTTTTACCAAAGCAACCCTAAACAAAAAGAAAGAAAACCACCATAACGTTGTTGTAAACAAGACCCCTCCCACTACCCCCACCCCTTCATCCCTGGTGGTGGTGAATAATTTTTCTGAGTGGCAAAGAGTAGTCGGTCTTGCATCAGAACCGAGGTTCATGCCCTAAGATAGTCTTGCAGGGCCAAGAGGGATTAGACGTATATCTGAAAGTGTTTGGGTAAGGGTGAGAAACCATCCTAAAGCTGGAAACGGTGAAGTGCTCTTATCGAAGGTGGGCATACCGCTGATGGGAGGCCACTCGAGAGAAAGGAAACCAGCGGGCCCCACCGATACTCAAAACTTTTATAATCATCTATGAAGATATCTGCTAATCTTTCCATCATGAGTAGTCTCCAGAGCCTTGAGTGCCATAATGACACAGCCGGAGTCTCTCTCTTTTTCCAAGCTGCCGCTACAGTTGGTTTGGCTACTCCTAGACATGCCCTTAAAATCAAGCTATCTGCTTTTGTCTGATGCTTTAACCCCGAATCTCTGATACCTAGAAGAACTTCCTCGATAGAGGTCAGTATGGGGTAACCTAGCATTCCTTTAATATGAGTTAGAATCTCCTCCCAAAATGGGCGATAGTCGGGCAGTCCCACCATATATGGGGAAAATCCCCAAGAAGGCTGCATCCATACCAGCAGACGTCAGAAGAGCTAGCAAAGATCCTTTTACCTTTGGTGGGGTAGAGGTACCAATACAAAATAACGTTTAAATCTTTTCAAGTTCAAGCAGAAAATGATTGCACAAGATTTAAAAGCTAATGTTTCCATTGTCATTCATGGATTACATGAAGCCTTCTGTAGGGCAAAGGCACTTTGTCAGAGTCAAGAGGCTGGCAGAATGGCTCTGACTTAGTTAAAGCAGCGGGCAGCTTTAGTCGAGGTCAGCGCGGAGCTGGCTCAGCATCAGACAGTCCTATAGGTTGGCTGTCATCTATGTCGCCGGCATCAGCGGATCGTGTTCTTGCGTGGGTTGTGGCATGGGAGAGGGATCCGGTACTGAAATTGGTATGGGAACCCAAAACACAACCAGAGTGCCCAACTGGTGCCAATGCGAACCCACCAGCAGAAGCCCAGTTGGTAGGCCTCCCAGCTCCTTATGCCAGAAAGGTGCATTAGAGGGAGCTGGTAACAGGCTAATAAGCCGCAGCATGGTCTCATGGAATTCCTCAATCTGCTGCATCATCGCCAATGGCTCCAGAAATTCAAGTTGCCATGGGACAAGGGGCGAATCGGTTCTGAAGTGGAATGACTTTAGGAGCATGACCTGAAGACACACTGACACCGTAGCGCCTTCTCTGGGGATAGAGAGTGGTGACAAGGGGCCGAGCCCCTCCAGTGCTTTTTGTGCTTTCAGAACAGGATGATGATCTGCAGCGGGTACACCCTGAGGAGCTAGACAGGGACCTGCCTTTGGACCTCACCTAATCACAACGTGGGGTCTTGCGATGTTTCCCCAACAGAGCTTTGCTTCCTGGTCCTGGGTGGCCTTGGTTTGCATCAAGGCGCAATCACTGAAGGCCTTGGAGTTGTGATCCAATCCTAGGCATGACAGACAAATCAAGTGAAGGTGTGTCACAGTCATCTGTTTGTGATTTTCCCACGGGGTGTGAGCCCTGTAGATTTGGGTGGTGACATTTTCCCTTTGAAACTGTAGAACGTTAGTCTAAAGAGTGGCCTCAAGAGAGAGAAGGAGTATCTCTGGATCAATGTCTTTTGGCACTGAAAAAGTAACTGTGAACGTGTATGGGTGGCACCTTTATAGGCCAGTGCAGCTCATGTCTGACGAGGACAACATGGCCTCTGAGATGCTGGTACGACCTGTTGGCACGCATGGGTGCATCTAAAGATGTTCCAGATCCAGTCTGAGGTCTGGAAGAATATTCAAAAGGTGAGAATTTGGTATTCAGCCATCACTATCAGAATGAGAATTTGTTGGTGCCCGCTTTGCCTGAGTAACAATGAGCATTCACTAATGACTGTTGTAATCCTCTGAATAGGGTCTACAGTAAATAGCAGACTTCATGGACAAATGGACCTACTGAGATGCATATAATAAAGAGCATAGCGCAGAGCCATAAAGTTTGCCACACAAAGAAGGCGTAGCTTTTGACCCCAACTCCTTTCAGTAATCCTCTCCCCTCTACCACATACTTAATTGTGCTTCTCTGTATACTTTGTGGGTAGTGAGCCTTGCATAAGGGATTTAAAGGGATAAATACGTTACGGATTCACTTTCTGTGACCTCAAGTGATGCATTGTGATAGTGTATTTCATTGTTTCAATTAAAGACCACCAACTACCTTTCTTACCTCAAAACTGGGCTGAATCCATAGTCATTACTTGACACAGAGGGTGGTTTCAAATGAA
Source organism: Lissotriton helveticus (assembly GCF_964261635.1). NCBI lineage: Eukaryota > Metazoa > Chordata > Amphibia > Caudata > Salamandridae > Lissotriton > Lissotriton helveticus. The sequence continues at coordinate 1,316,064,649 of NC_136057.1, read as the reverse complement.
GATTAAGATAAAATACTTGGTACGACAGAGCTATTTTTTCTTGAACCTTGTTGGCTGTACTGTGTCCCCATGTGCAGACATTTGAGTGACCATCCCTGCAGCGAATTTGAGCCTGATTAAGAGTTCGGCAGATGTACAAGGACTTCATTGTGATAAGCGAAAGATCAAAATTTAACTACTGAGGTGCTTCTCTGGAAGACAAGCCTAACCTTCCATTGAAACTGTAGCTTTTCAACGTCTGCATTGAGGATGGTAACTGATTCCTTTGGCGTTTGAGGCCCAGGGCGATGAGTCTCCAGTGCCATGTTCAGCTGAGAATTCAGTGGCTTCCAATATCCCTGGTCATCCCTCATCACATTGAGATGTAGGATGCAAGACCAGTTTTCTTTGACCATAGGATGTGTGGCAGGATGAAGACTCTAGTGTTTTGGAAAAAGATAGCTTAAATTGTGGTCTGCACCACATAGATGTCATTTCTGTATTCTTTCCTGCACCCAGAATGTCTGGTTATTCACCCAGCACTGTGCAGATGCAGGTGCAGCCTGCTTTAAGGGTGTCATGTGAGTCCTTCGATATTTCTTTGGTCTTATGTTCTGCAGCAGATCATGAGAAGATTTCTGGGCGACAGGATCCCCTAGGAGTTCAGGCACATGCTGAGACATTCCAAGCATGAGATTGCATGGGGTTTTATTCTGGAGCACGCACTAGGCACATCGCCTTAGGATCGCTGCGCATTTTGTCATGATTTTTTGTGGACCCGCCTCGTAATACCCGGGATACAATGGCCCCTTTCAATGTCCTGGTTTATGGCTGAAATAAGTGCGAGAACTACAAAAATGCACCCATCGCTAACTAGGAATCAGCCAGAGTTTTATGCTGAAAGGCTGGTCATTTGTCTGCCCTAAATATGCTTACTACATCCTTAGCTAATAAGGCCAACTTATCCTTTGCAACACTCCACGTATCAGCACATTGCATTGGCTAAATCCACTAGAGTCCGTCAGATGAGTCATTGGCCACTAAATATTATAGTGGCACATTAAAAGGTAAGGAAATATGTGATCCGAGCATTCCACTAGAAAAGGGTGCAACACCTTTGAGAAGCATTGATGTAAATTTAGTGACTGCAGGCAGTAATTACAATATCTGAAAGAAACAGGTTAGTGTTAGATTCCTTACCTTAGAACATAGCTTTCCAAACTGTGTGTCCCGACACAGTACTGTGTCGCCTGCAAATGGTGGGTGTGTCGCAGGATGACACCAGTATCTGAAAGAAACAGGTTAGTATTAGATTCCTTACCTTAGAATATCCCCAGGCGTCAGTCTGGATCCGGAAACTTTTGCGTAGCAGTACCCCTGCGCGTCGGTAGGCGTCGTCTGCAGGCGTCCCCTGCGGCTCCGCGTCCGTCGTCGGCGTCGTGCGCCGTGATGACGTCGCTGGAGTATATAGACGCCGCCTCCGCGCGCTGACGTCAGTTCTTCTTTTTTCCGCGCCAGTTAGCGCAGATCCGAGAAGTGCAGTACTCCGGTCTTTTGACCAAAGTTTTGTGAATCCTTGATTCTTCTTACGGTGCCGGTAGGATGCCCGGTTTTAAGAACTGTGACGGCTGTGACCGCACGATGTCGGTCACGGATCATCACCGACTCTGCCTCCGGTGCCTGGGCCCCGACCACGCCGTGGACGACTGTGTCGACTGCCGGGCCCTGACAAGTAAAGCTAGGCGGGAGCGGTCTCGCAAGCTACTCGAGCTGCGGGTGTCGGCCCCACATCGAGAGCGGTCCCGGTCCGGCCGGAGGTCGAGGGAGCGGTCGAAGGAGCGGTCGCGGAGCGGTCGCGGAGCTGCCACGAGCGCTCCGGAAGTCGTCGCCATTCCTCTGGTTCCTCAGGTAGGAAACACAAGAAGTCGGGGTGTCGTCATCGTACCCCCGACTCCCCCCGACGCTCGCGCGATGCGGCCGGGGGTTCGGGTGGCCCCAGCCCCGCGGCTCCGCGTGAGTCGCCGGCGCGGCCTGCTCCATACCCTACGGTCCCTGGGCAAGGCGCGACGCCCGGGGAGATAGAGGAGTTCCTCATGGCCATGAGGGCACTGTCTCCTCCGGCGGGACCTACGGCACCTTCGGGCCCTGTGCTCCCGTCCGGGGGCCCTAGCGGTTCGGGTGCTCCTGCCTCGACGCCGCCGGGTGCTCTGGCCCTGGCGCCGCCGACGGCTCCGACCCCGGCGCCGCAGGGTCCCTCAGGGTCGACGCCGGCTGGTCTACCGGCCTCTCCGGCGCCGATTCCATCGGGGACGCCCCCGACGCCACCCCCGCGCGGCGCCGGTGCTCCGGCGCCAGCCCTGGGCGGCCCAGCCCCCGTACCCTCTCCGACTCCGGACGCGGAGTCGGACCGGCGTCGCCCGACGCCGAGTCCGACACCGATGGGGCCTGTGGACCCCGGGGAGCTGGTCTACATTGTTGATTCCGAATATGGTGAAGATGAAGATTACGGAGAGGGTTGGGAGGGGTCTGAGGACCCTCTGTCACGCGAGTGTCAGTACAATGTGGACTGGACAGGTGATTTGGGTGACGCCAGTGGTCTGGACGACTCTCCTAACCCTGGTTTTGTCTCGCCTCCTACCGTGGCTTCGGAGGAGGGGGCTGCTTATTCAGTGGTGTTGATGAGGGCGGCCAAGGCCTTACACCTTGAGCTCCCCGTCGCGGCCGTGAGGCCTAACATCCTCACTGAGGTCTTCAAACCGCAGTCATGCCCGCAGGAGCCACTGCTGCCGTTTAACGAAGCCTTATCGGACGTTCTTTTGGGCACGTGGTCCAGGCCCGCTTCAGGTTCGCCTGTTGATAGGAACGTGGCCAGACGCCACCGTCCGTGTCCTGATGACCCCAAGTTCCTGTCCACCCATCCCACCCCTGAGAGTCTGGTGATCCAGGCCTCGACTTCCCAGACCGCATTCCCGTCGGCCCCACCCGACCGGGAATCCAAGAGGTACGACCAGTATGGAAAAAAGGTCTTCTAGTCCCTGAGTTTGGGACTGCGGTCTTGCAACACCGCATGCCTCTTGGGCCGCTACTCCCACTCTCTGTGGGATACGGTCGCGGACCTGCTGCCGGAATGCCCGCAGGAGGTACGGGCAAAGCTCGGCAAGGCTATGATTGAAGGCCGAGACGCAGCAAAATACTCCATCAGGTGTGGTCTTTATACGACCGACTCGCTAGGCAGAGCGATGTCCACGACGGTGGCGATTCGTCGCCACGCCTGGCTGAGGTCCGCCAACTTTTCGGCAGATGTCCAGAATGCCTTGATGGACATGCCGTTCGATGGCTGTCGCCTGTTTGGCGACAAAGCGGACCACGCGCTGGAGCGCTTCAAGGACTCCAGGGTCACGGCCAAGTCCTTGGGTCTCTTGACCCAGCGCCAGCAAACGAGTTTGTTTCGCTCCTTTCGTGGCCTCGGAAGGGGCGGTCCCACACGTGCTGCCAGCCACGCGCCGCAACACATTTCTCAACGCGCTGGCGGCCATGGACTCCGCCGTGGAGGCGGTCGGGGACAACGGCGAGGTCAGACCGCACCTCCCCCCGCAGCATCGGCCTCCAAATCCTCCTAGTCCGTGCTTTCAGGCCCATGTGACGCCAGTGGGTGGCAGGGTTCGCCATCACCACTCCCGCTGGCGCGCTATCACATCGGACAGGTGGGTGCTGCAGCTCGTCCGAAGGGGCTACTCCCTCCCCTTCAAGACCACTCCTCCAGCCATGCCACCGCAGAACCACCGTGTGTCGGGGGACCACTTGACACTTCTGCAGGAGGAAGTTACGGCCCTCTTGGCCAAGGGGGCCGTCGAGCGCGTTCCTGGGCCAGAAGTAGGGTGTGGTTGCTATTCCCACTACTTTCTGGTACCCAAGAAGGACAAAGGGGGCCTACGTCCTATCTTGGATCTACGGAACGTCAACGGCTTCCTCCGGAAGGAGAAGTTCAAGATGTTGACTTTGGCTCAGGTCTTGGCTGCTCTAGATCCGCAAGACTGGATGGTAGCGTTGGACTTGCAGGATGCGTATTTTCACATCCCCGTCCTGCCGGCCCACCGGCGTTACCTGCGGTTCACGGTAGGCCACGAGCACTTTCAGTTTATCGTGCTCCCATTCGGCCTTACCAGCGCCCCACGGGTGTTCACGAAGGTGATGGCGGTGGTCGCAGCCCATCTGCGCCGGTTGGGGGTTTCAGTCTTCCCCTACCTGGACGACTGGTTGTTGAAGGCGGGCTCGCCCCAGACAGTCGTCCACCACCTTCAGATGACGGCAGACCTCCTGCACGAGCTGGGGTTTTCCATCAATGTGCCGAAATCGCACCTGTGTCCCTCTCAAAAGCTCCTTTTCATCGGAGCGGTTCTCGACTCGGCGCAGTTTCAGGTTTATCCTCCGGAACGGCGAGTCCGGGATATACAGGCTTTGATTCCCATCTTTCAGCCGTTATCCCGGGTTTCGGTCAGGTTGACGCTGCGGCTGCTGGGGCTGATGGCTTCCTGCATCCTTCTGGTGCATCACGCCCGGTGGCGGATGCGGGCTCTGCAGTGGGACCTGAAGTTTCAGTGGGCCCAGCATCAGGGCAACTTGTCCGACCATGTCTTGATCTCGGAGGGCACTGCGAGACAACTGCAGTGGTGGCTTACGGACCGCGATTGGGTCAGAGGCAGATCCCTCTCCCTTCCCCACCCGGAGTCCGTGGTTGTGATGGACGCGTCCCTCCAGGGCTGGGGAGGCCACTTGGGAGAGGCGGAGATCAGAGGCATCTGGTCTCCGGCGGAGTCCCGGCTCCATATAAACCTGTTGGAGCTGCGGGCGATCCGTCTGGCACTGAAGGCATTCCTCCCCTTTGTCAACGGGAGTGTAGTGCAGGTGTTCACGGACAACACCACCGCCATGTGGTACTGCAACAAGCAGGGCGGAGTGGGGTCGTGGGCCCTTTGCCAGGAGGCTCTGCGTCTCTGGCAATGGCTGGAACGTCAGAGCGTGACTCTGACGGTTCAACACCTGGCAGGTTCTCTGAACGCCAGGGCGGACGAACTCAGCCGTCGGTGCTCGTGGATCACAAATGGCGTCTGAACTCGGACGTGGCGAAAGGCCTCTTTCTGCAATGGGGAGAGCCTTGGTTAGATCTATTCGCCACAGAAGAGGACGCGCAATGTCATCAGTTCTGCGCGTTGGAGTTTCCAAGACGGCACTCGCACGGCGACGCCTTTCGGCGCGAGTGGAGTTGCGGTCTATTGTACGCCTTTCCGCCTATACCACTTCTGCCCAGAGTGCTGAAGAAGATCAGGCGCGACCGGGCCCAAGTTATCCTTGTGGCTCCGGACTGGGCTCGAAGGTACTGGTATCCCGAGCTACTCAGCATGTCAGTCGGTCCCTCGATCCGCCTGCCCCTTCTGGAGGACCTTCTGTCGCAGCAGCAGGGGACGGTCCTCCACCCGAACCTGTCCAGTCTCCACCTCCATGCGTGGAGATTGAGCGGCGACAGTTGAGGCCATTTGACTTGCCTCCTGAAGTTTGTGATGTGATTCTGGCAGCCAGGCGTCCCTCCACAAAGTCGGTATACGCCTGCCGGTGGAACAGATTTGTGGCATGGTGCACAGCAAAGGCTGTGGACCCTCTTTCTGCCCCTCTCTCCGAGGTTCTCCTCTTTCTTCTCTCTCTTGCCCAGCAGGGCTCTGCTCTGGGCACTGTCAAGGGCTACCTTTCTGCCCTTTCGGCCTTTCTAAGGCTGCCTGATCAACCTTCTTTGTTCAAGTCCCCTATTGTAACAAGATTCTTGAAGGGCATCACGCACATGTATCCACCTGTTCCGTTTGTGATGCCTCAGTGGGACTTGAACCTGGTTCTGACCTTCTTGATGTGTGCTCCCTTTGAGCCACTTCATTCCTGTCCTCTCCGTCTCCTGACTTTAAAGACGGCCTTCCTGGTTGCCATCACCTCTGCCAGGAGAGTGAGTGAGCTCCAGGCTCTTTCTGTCAAACCTCCTTTCATGTCCATTCATCCAGACAAGGTGGTTCTGAGAACTAGACCTTCTTTCCTGCCCAAAGTAGTCTCTGCTTTTCACATCGGGCAGTCCATCACCTTACCCTCCTTCTTCCCGCCTCCGCATCCTTCAAAGGATGAAGAGCGGCTCCATCGTCTGGACCCAAAACGTGCGCTTTCATTTTATATGGATCGCACTCGCCAGTTCCGGGTGGATGACCAACTGTTTGTTGGCTCCGTGGGTGCGAAGAAGGGAAGGGCGGTGCATAAACGGACCATCTCTCGGTGGGTCGTCCTGTGCATCAAAGCGTGCTACTCTTTGGCTCGGAAGGAGCCTCCTGTTGGGCTGAGGGCCCATTCCACTCGGGCCACGGCGGCTACTACTGCCCTGGGCCGGGGAGTCCCCTTGCAGGACATTTGTCAGGCAGCTACGTGGGCCTCGCTGCACACGTTTGCAAGGCACTACTGCCTGGACAGTCAAGTCCGGAGGGATGGCTTTTTTGGCCGTTCTGTCCTCCAGGACTTTCTGGTGTAAGCTGTATTGGTTCGCAGACCCACCACCGGGGTTGGTATTGCTGGGGTATCTATTCTAAGGTAAGGAATCTAATACTAACCTGTTTCTTTCAGATGAACAAGTTACTTACCTTCGGTAACGATATATCTGTAAGAAACAGTAGTTAGTATTAGATTCCTTACCGCCCCACCCGTCCTCCCCGTTCTGCGAACTGATACATAGGGTTAAGGTCATCCCCTTCAGGGCCCTAGTTTCGCATGGCACCAGTGTTGGTTCTTCCATGGCTCTGCGTGTTCTGGCGCGGAAAAGCTGTGTGCAAAGAACTGACGTCAGCGCGCGGAGGCGGCGTCTATATACACCAGCGACGTCATCACGGCCCACGACGCCGACGACGGACGCGGAGCCGTAGGGGACGCCTGCAGACGACGCCTACCGACGCGCAGGGGTACTGCTACGCAAAAGTTTCCGGATCCAGACTGACGCCTGGGGATATTCTAAGGTAAGGAATCTAATACTAACTACTGTTTCTTACAGATATATCGTTACCGAAGGTAAGTAACTTGTTCATTAATGGCACTTAGCACATAACTGCTGCTAATTAGGAGGAATTCCTTTGAAAGTGTCTCGGAGTCCGCAGCAGCAGCGCGGACTCCTGAGACACTCTGCACTATGGGGGCCAGGCAATTCCCAACAAAGCCCCATTAACAAGTAAATGGTCTTTCAAAAACCTGCAAAGTACTCTGTGTGGCAGTGTGTGTGCCCAGCAAGCTGGGTTGAGGTGACAGAGGGTGACAGGCAGAGGAAGGGAGACAGAGGGAGATAGCGGGAGGGAGGGAGACAGAGGAAGATAGAGGGACGGATACAGAGGGAAGGATACAGAGAGCGTGAGGGAGGGATACAGAGGGACGGATACAGAGGGAAGGATACAGAGAGTGGGAGGGAGGGAGACAGACGGATACAGAGGGACGGATACAAAGGGAAGGATACAGAGAGCGGGAGGGAGGGAGACAGACGGATAGAGGGACGGATTCAGAGGGACGGATACAGAGGGAAGGATACAGAGAGCGGGAGAGAGGGAGACAGACGGATACAGAGGGACGGATACAGAGGGAAGGATACAGAGAGCGGGAGGGAGGGAGACAGACGGATACAGAGGGACGGATACAGAGGGATGGATACAGAGAGCGGGAAGGACGGATACAAAGAGACAGATACAGCGGGATGGATACAGAGAGCGGGAGGGAGGGAGACAGATGGATACAGAGGGACGGATACAGAGAGCGGGAGGGAGACAGGCGGATACTGAGGGACGGATACAGAGGGACGGATACAGAGAGCGGGAAATAGGGAGACAGACGGATACAGAGGGACGGAAACAGAGAGCGGGAGGGACGGATACAGAGAGCGGGAGGGAGGGAGACAGACGGATACAGAGGGATGGATATAGAGAGCGGGAGGGAGGGAGACAGACGGATACAGAGGTACGGATACAGAGGAGCGGATACAGAGAGCGGGAGGGGCGGATACAGAGAGCAGGAGGGAGGGAGACAGACGGATACAGAGGGACGGTCACAGAGAGCGGGAGGGACAGATACAGAGAGTGGGAGGGAGGGAGACAGATGGATACAGAGGGACGGATACAGAGGGAGTCAGGCAGAGGGAGTCAGAGTGACAGAGGGAGTCAGAGTGACAGAGGGAGTCAGGGTGACAGAGGGAGTTAGGGTGACAGAGGGAGGAGGGTGACAGAGGGAGGAGGGTGACAGAGGGAGGAGGGTGACAGAGGGAGTCAGTCAGACAGAGGGGGTCAGTCAGACAGAGGGAGTCAGTCAGACAGAGGGAGTCAGAGTGACAGAGGGAGTCAGAGTGACAGAGGGGGGAGGGTGACAGAGGGAGTCAGAGTGACAGAGGGAGTCAGAGTGACAGGGAGGAGGGTGACAGAGGGAGTCAGAGTGACAGAGGGAGTCAGAGTGACAGAAGGAGGAGGGTGACAGAGGGGGGAGGGTGACAGAGGGAGTCAGAGTGACAGGGAGTTAGTCAGACAGAGGGAGTCAGAGTGACAGAGGGAGTCAGAGTGACAGAGGGAGTCAGAGTGACAGAGGGAGGAGGGTGACAGAGGGAGTCAGAGTGACATAGGGAGTCAGAGTGACAGAGGGAGAGTCAGAGTGACAGAGGGAGGAGGGTGACATAGGGAGGAGGGTGACAGAGGGAGGAGGGTGACAGAGGGAGGAGGGTGACAGAGGGAGCGAGAGAGACTGAGAGAGACAGCAGGAGGTACACAGACAGAGGGAGACAGACTGATACAGACAGAGGGAGACAGAGAGGGAGACAGTTAGAGAGAGAGAGGGAGACAGACAGAGTGAGTGAGAACCCCCCCCCCCCCAATCCATCTTAGGTGGTTCGGGCTCGCTATACTACGCTTGCTCACTACACTGCCTTACTGTGTCCCAAAATGATGCATCTCCAAAAAGTGTGTCCCCAACATGAAAAGTTTGGAAAGCTGTGCCTTAGAATATCCCCAGGCGTCAGACTGGATCTGGAAAGTTTTGAGTAGCAGTACCCCTGCGCGTCGATAGGCGGCTCCGCGTCCGTCGCCGGCGTCGTGATGACATCGTCGGAGTACTTAGATGCCGCCCTCGCCGAGGTCTCGGGCCAGGAGGGCCATTAAATTAGACGTTAACGCTATGATTGCTTTATCATACTGATTAAAATAATTAAATGACTGACTTAGCCTGGCTTCTCTGTTAATTCAGTGTTGTAATGAAGCTATTTCCAACCAGTAATTTAGCGACACGTAAGATATTTATATGCCTAGTTGTTTATTGCCGAATTTAGGCCATTAAGCATGTCTGTTAAAAAAGTACAGTCTTGCAAATAAGTGTATTTAACTTGCTTTCATTCTGCAGTCACTAAATAAGGAAGCAGACAGTGCATGTGCTTCAGGTGCAATGAGCAGCCGGCATGGATCTATATTGAAGGAATTCCGATCTTGCGTTTCCCTTAAACGCTCTGACAAAGACGAGTGGAGGAAAGGCTATCCCACCAGCTTGACCCACGTGAAGGTAGAGTCCATCATGAATTTAGAGAAACCCATCAGCTTTTAACTACTGCATTTCGAAGGCAAAGCTATTCTGGGTACATTCGAAATTTAGGAAGAGATTTTCAAAAGGACTTGGTACCTCCAGAAAAGATTGGGTTTGGGTCCTATATTTCGAAAAGCACAGGATATGAACTGGAGAACTGAGAGTCCTAGAAGTTCTTTACCTTCTTGAGATATACACCTCTAATAGATAGGAGGTTGTTGCATAGCAATGGCCTTACAAACTGTCATTTGTTTGAGTGGCGGGTTGAGCTTTTAGGGCCTTTCACCAAGACGTATTCTCCATCCCCCTGGTGCAAGTGAATGCGGCCTCTGCCTACCTGTGCACTCTCAACACCTCCTCTGCTGACTTAAAGGCTAGTGCCTAGGCACATCAGTGGGGAATGGAGAGACAGGTGGAGTCAGCTGGGCCTGGTCAATATCAGCACGACCCTCGTCCAGGTGCACAGCAGCAAGAGCCAGTCACCACCAGCCTCTTGCTGACAGAACTGAACATGAACCCACGATTAACTTCTTAAAGGTACAGTGTGACACTGAATCCAGTACTGTATCCAGTACCAGATACAGAGGCAGCTTCATTACAATCCAGAAGAGTGCATACCTTGTACATCCATTAAATACACTGATTGTCTGATCATGATGTTCTTCCCACACCATCTCCCTGAGTAAGCCTTGGACTGCTCTGCCTTGCTATCCTGAGGGTTAAATGCAACCCCACTTCCCAGGGCACTTGTAATGAGGGCCAAAGTGGGGGTGCATTTCAAGTAGCTTCATTTAAAATATTCCTAATCAATCAGAGTCTCTACATGCACATTTTGTGGTGGTTTCTATCTGGAACTGCTATGGTTCACACAAGAGGCACTCAAGAAAGAGACAGTGAATCTTCCACCCTAAACTGGGTGGCAGTCCACCATTATTTCCAGTGGTTTGGAGTTATTACATTGCTGTTCTCACTGGTAAGGCCGGTGACAGTTCATCCTAGGGAGCACTGCCTTCAGTCACTACCTAAGCAGAGCAGCAGAATGACGAGGGCAGCAGACAGACATCCACTATCCTCTAAATCAGACCGTTTGGGAGATGTTTGTTGGGTCAATGACACATTTAAATATTTGGCAAACCGCATGTTGACACCATAACCTGCAAAGTTTGAATACTTTTAATAGGAGGCGTCATAGTCCAATGAAAGCAGTGCCAACTATCCAGCACTTCAAATGATACCAACCCAAACATCACTGTCTCACTTCTATCCAATCTGTAGCCACTCAAAGAACAAGAGAACCAGAATAATACCTGGAAGGAAATGAACAAAAGCAGAGATTCCTCTAAAGACAAGAAACAATCAGGCGATGTGGATACACGATCTTCCTCTCCCAGCAGCCTGTTTCCTAAACACTTCAAGGTAAGGGTGGAGCAAATGTACAAAACACACAACAGAGCAGACCAGGTCTGGAGATGGTATGCTACTGTACCTGTGACTATGAAACAGTGGGATGTGTAAGTGAGCCAATGTTGTTGAAAGATATTGGTAACGCAAAGCTAGAATAGTTCCCATCAGACCACCCTCGTGGTGGAGTTAACGTCACGTGGGAATTGCTGGTCAATCCATACCACATCCGACCTTATAGTGCCGGTGTGGAAAATGGATGTCAGAAATCTAGCCATGATGTTTACCATAAAGTGGACTAAATAATATGCAGTGCTCAAGTGATAGGTGACAGATAAAATTGACTGCACTGATTCTGAAAGAGCGTACATGAAGAAATCTGTGTGTCAAAGGATAAAAACACGCCTGGTAAAAGGGCGCTGTGCAGGACGGTCGACATGTCTCAGCTCATGGGGCATTGCCCCGGTTTTCTTCAGGACCTTAGGTGTAAAAGCAGCTACTGCAACCATAACTACAAGTGATATTGAAAATAAAAAAATCAAGTTTACTAATAGACAGATACATATCTACCAGGAACTTAAATGCTTAGACGTCCACTGGCGGGAGAGAAGCTTGTCTTCTTCCCAGCCTTGTGTGGGTGAAGACCTCACCTCACCCGGCGACCGCTCGGGAGTATGAGGCCCCGCTCTGTCCGTCGGTGCCCCTGTCCATGAGTCAAGCGGAAGTGGAGCAAATGTACAAAATAACTTTTATTTCAAAGTTTTATTGATTCAGCATGACTTGAAAGCAACAAATTACATTGTGATGAGAGCATGAAGCAAATATAGGACATCGTTCTTTCAAATACATCTAACCAGTGTTCATTATCTATTTATGTGATGCCCTTCCATCTCCCTCTCTGTCTTCGAGTCATGACCCTTTTACCAAAGCAACCCTAAACAAAAAGAAAGAAAACCACCATAACGTTGTTGTAAACAAGACCCCTCCCACTACCCCCACCCCTTCATCCCTGGTGGTGGTGAATAATCTTTCTGAGTGGCAAAGAGTAGTCGGTCTTGCATCAAAACCGAGGTTCATGCCCTAAGATAGTCTTGCAGGGCCAAGAGGGATTAGACGTATATCTGAAAGTGTTTGGGTAAGGGTGAGAAACCATCCTAAAGCTGGAACCGGTGAAGTGCTCTTATCGAAGGTGGGCATACCGCTGATGGGAGGCCACTCGAGAGAAAGGAAACCAGCGGGCCCCACCGATACTCAAAACTTTTATATTCATCTATGAAGATATCTGCTAATCTTTCCATCATGAGTAGTCTCCAGAGCCTTGAGTGCCATAATGACACAGCCGGAGTCTCTCTCTTTTTCCAAGCTGCCGCTACAGTTGTTTTGGCTACTCCTAGACATGCCCTTAAAATCAAGCTATCTGGTTTTGTCTGATGCTTTAACCCCGACTCTCTGATACCTAGAAGAACTTCCTCGATAGAGGTCAGTATGGGGTAACCTAGCATTCCTTTAATATGAGTTAGAATCTCCTCCCAAAAGGGCGATAGTCGGGCAGTCCCACCATATATGGTGAAAATCCCCAAGAAGGCTGCATCCATACCAGCAGATGTCAGAAGAGCTAGGAAAGATCCGTTTAACTTTGGTGGGGTAGAGGTACCAATACAAAATAACGTTTACAGTGTTAAATCTTTACAAGTTCAAGCAGAAAATGATTGCATAAGATTTAAAAGCTAATGTTTCCATTGTCATTAATGGAGTACATGAAGCCTTCTGTAGGGCAAAGGCACTTTGTCAGAGTCAAGAGGCTGGCGGAATGGCTCTGACTTAGTTAAAGCAGCGGGCAGCTTTAGTCGAGGTCAGCGTGGAGCTGGCTCAGCATCAGACAGTCCTATAGGTTGGCTGTCATCTATGGAGCCGGCATCAGCGGATCGTGTTTCTTGCGTGGGTTGTGGCATGGGAGAGTGATCCGGCACTGAAATTGGTATGGGAACCCAAACCCAACCAGAGTGCCCCGCTGGTGCCAATGTGAACCCACCAGCAGAAGTCCAGTTGGTAGGCCTCCCAGCTCCTTATGCCAGAAAGGTGCATTAGAGGGAGCTGGTAACAGGCTAATAAGCCGCAGCATGGTCTCATGGAATTCCTCAATCTGCTGCATCATCGCCAATGGCTCCAGAAATTCAAGTTGCCATGGGACAAGGGGCGAATCGGTTCTGAAGTGGAATGACTTTAGGAGCATGACCTGAAGACACACTGACACCGTAGCGCCTTCTCTGGAGTTAGAGAGTGGTGACAAGGGGCCGAGCCCCTCCAGTGCTTTTTGTGCTTTCAGAACAGGATGATGATCTGCAGCGGGTACACCCTGAGGAGCTAGACAGGGACCTGCCTTTGGACCTCACCTAATCACAACGTGGGGTCTTGCGATGTTTTCCCAACAGAGCTTTGCTTCCTGGTCCTGGGTGGCCTTGGTTTGCATCAAGGCGCAATCACTGAAGGCCTTGGAGTTGTGATCCAATCCTAGGCATGACAGACAAATCAAGTGAAGGTGTGTCACAGTCATCTGTTTGTGATTTTCCCACGGGGTGTGAGCCCTGTAGATTTGGGTGGTGACATGTTCCCTTTGAAACTGTAGAACTTTAGTCTAAAGAGTGGCCTCAAGAGAGAGAAGGAGTATCTCTGGATCAATGTCTTTTGGCACTGAAAAAGTAACTGTGAACGTGTATGGGTGGCACCTTTATAGGCCAGTGCAGCTCATGTCTGACGAGGACAACATGGCCTCTGAGATGCTGGTACGACCTGTTGGCACGCATGGGTACATCTAAAGATTTTCCAGATCCAGTCTGAGGTCTGGAAGAATATTCAAAAGGTGAGAATTTGGTATTCAGCCATCACTATCAGAATGAGAATGTGTTGGTGCCCGCTTTGCCTGAGTAACAATGAGCATTCACTAATGACTGTTGTAATCCTCTGAATAGGGTCTACAGTAAATAGCAGACTTCATGGACAAATGGAACTACTGAGATGCATATAATAAAGAGCATAACGCAGAGCCATAAAGTTTGCCACACAAAGAAGGCGTAGCTTTTGGCCCCAACTCCTTTCAGTAATCCTCTCCCCTCTACCAAATACTTAATTGTGCTTCTCTGTATACTTTGTGGGTAGTGAGCCTTGCATAAGGGATTTAAAGGGATAAATAAGTTACGGATTCACTTTCTGTGACCTCAAGTGATGCATTGTGATAGTGTATTTCATTGTTTCAATAAAAGACCACCAACTACCTTTCTTACCTCAAAACTGGGCTGAATCCATAGTCATTACTTGACACAGAGGGTGGTTTCAAATGAAGATTAAGATAAAATACTTGGTACGACAGAGCTATTTTTTCTTGAACCTTGTTGGCTGTACTGTGTCCCCATGTGCAGACATTTGAGTGACCATCCCTGCAGCGACTTTGAGTCTGATTAAGAGTTCGGCAGATGTACAAGGACTTCATTGTGATAAGCGAAAGATCAAAATTTAACTACTGAGGTGCTTCTCTGGAAGACAAGCCTAACCTTCCATTGAAACTGTAGCTTTTCAACGTCTGCATTGAGGATGGTAACTGATTCCTTTGGCGTTTGAGGCCCAGGGCGATGAGTCTCCAGTGCCATGTTCAGCTGAGAATTCAGTGGCTTCCAATATCCCTGGTCATCCCTCATCACATTGAGATGTAGGATGCAAGACCAGTCTTCTTTGACCATAGGATGTGTGGCAGTATGAAGACTCTAGTGTTTTGGAAAAAGATAGCTTAAATTGTGGTCTGCACCACATAGATGTCATTTCTGTATTCTTTTCTGCACCCAGAATGTCTGGTTATTCACCCAGCACTGTACAGATGCAGGTGCAGCCTGCTTTAAGGGTGTCATGTGAGTCCTTCGATATTTCTTTGATCTTATGTTCTGCAGCAGATCATGAGAAGAGTTCTGGGCGACAGGATCCCCTAGGAGTTCAGGCACATGCTGAGACATTCCAAGCATGAGATTGCATGGGGTTTTATTCTGGAGCACGCACTAGGCACATCGCCTTAGGATCGCTGCGCATTTTGTCATGATTTTTTGTGGACCCGCCTCGTAATACCCGGGATACAATGGCCCCTTTCAATGTCCTGGTTTATGGCTGAAATAAGTGCGAGAACTACAAAAATGCACCCATCGCTAACTAGGAATCAGCCAGAGTTTTATGCTGAAAGGCTGGTCATTTGTCTGCCCTAAATATGTTTACTACATCCTTAGCTAATAAGGCCAACTTATCCTTTGCAACACTCCACGTATCAGCACATTGCATTGGTTAAATCCACTAGAGTCCGTCAGATGAGTCATTGGCCACTAAACATTATAGTGGCACATTAAAAGGTAAGGACATATGTGATCCAAGCATGCCACTAGAAAAGGGTGCAACACCTTTGAGAAGCATTGATGTACATTTAGTGACTGTAGGCAGTAATTACAATATCTGAAAGAAACAGGTTAGTGTTAGATTCCTTACCTTAGAACATAGCTTTCCAAACTGTGTGTCCCGACACAGTACTGTGTCGCCTGCAAATGGTGGGTGTGTCGCAGGATGACACCAGTATTAATGGCACTTAGCACATAACTGCTGCTAATTAGGAGGAATGCCTTTGAAAGTGTCTCGGAGTCCGCAGCAGCAGCGCGGACTCCTGAGACACTCTGCACTATGGGGGCCAGGCAATTCCCAACAAAGCCCCATTAACAAGTAAATGGTCTTTTAAAGACCTGCAAAGTACTCTGTGTGGCAGTGTGTGTGCCCAGCAAGCTGGGTTGAGGTGACAGAGGGTGACAGGCAGAGGGAGGGAGACAGAGGGAGATAGCGGGAGGGAGGGAGACAGAGGAAGATAGAGGGACGGATACAGAGGGAAGGATACAGAGAGCGTGAGGGAGGGATACAGAGGGACGGATACAGAGGGAAGGATACAGAGAGTGGGAGGGAGGGAGACAGACGGATACAGAGGGACGGATACACAGGGAAGAATACAGAGAGCGGGAGGGAGGGAGACAGACGGATAGAGGGACGGATTCAGAGGGACGGATACAGAGGGAAGGATACAGAGAGCGGGAGAGAGGGAGACAGACGGATACAGAGGGACAGATACAGAGGGAAGGATACAGAGAGCGGGAGGGAGGGAGACAGATGGATACAGAGGGACGGACACAGAGGGATGGATACAGAGAGCGGGAAGGACGGATACAAAGAGACAGATACAGCGGGATGCATACTAGTTCTAGTGATCACCTTATATCAGTCCAAACAACCCTTATGGTGATTGGTTGTAAGTCAACCTTATAGACCAGCTATCCTAATGGTAGCATGGACAAAGCAGTCTTAGGCTAAACTCTTTTGGCATGTGAAGCCAGCTGTTTTACCACAATATAACCCCTTGAATACCAGATGAAAGGACACCACACAGGTTGTTATGAAAATAAACAGTCTATTTATTAATAACAACACCTCTGAACTCTTTATGAGGTCAGAGGGCTAAGCACATGACAATCTCTTACGAAAAATACGACAAGTTGCACAAAATTACAATGGTGCCCTAGGGGCACGACAAACCATATACTAAGTAAGTGGAATGTGAAAGTCTATAAAAGGAATTGAGCTGTCTATGGACAGTACAGTTCAAGTTAACGGTGAGTACGGACAATCCTGACTAGTTATGAAAAAAACGACTGTGGAACTGGACACTAGGACAGTTAGACTACCCTTGAGCACCGAAATGCTCTCGTTACCTCACCCACGGGCTGCGGGTGCATAGGTGCCAAAGTGTGTCGGGTTCTCGCGTTGAAGTCAATGGAGCCTGAAAGAAAAAGATGCTGCAGGCGACCAGGAGGAAGATGTCCGGTGCGATCCAAGGGTGGATCGGTGAAGAAGAGGACCTGAAAGCAGAGGGGACAGTGTTCACAGTCACTAGCCAGTGACCGGCGTGGAACCAGGAAGGAACCAGGTGCTGTCGTCGCAATCAGGTGAAGAGTGGGCGCTTGACTCTGCAGCCACGTGGACCAGGAGGTGTCTTCGACGACCAGGATGGAGGCACGAGCTGCCAAACGCAGGCTCTCGCTGTCGGCGGTGTCGGATCCGGAATTGGAGTCAACAGGCCTTGGCAAATGCAACCCACGCGGTGAAGAGAAAAGACGTCTGGTGCGGACTAGGAGAGTCCGGGGTGCCCCTCTTTTGGAAGGGAGCAAGGGCCAGTCTGGAGCAACCAGACCAGCAGCAAAGATTCAAAGGTTCGTCGTCTAGGAGGCCACTAGCCAGCCGGCAAGTGACCAGACAACGCGTCGAGCAGCAGACAAGCAGAAGGGCCCCACGCAGATCTCGTGGATGCTGGAGGGCTGATCTTCGGTGCAGGGACTGCTCGGGGCTGGGGCTTCTCAGTCCCCAAAGCACTTGGTCGAGTTTACCTCGGGAGTCGTGCTGGAAGCGAAGTGCAGGTTCGTTCAAGATGGCCGGTCCCACGTGTCTCGTCGCACCCACGGGTCTCAGCTTTGCTGCAGATGTGAGTTGAGGTCGGAGAGGTCTGGGAATCCGGGTCTCGTCGGGCTCTGAAGTCTGGATCCTCGAGGGAAGACGACAAAGTGAAGCCGCTGGACGCTTGATGGTGCCTGCAGTTGCAGGGTGGACACTCCTTGTCCACAAGGGAGATTCTTCAGTCTTCTGTGGAGCAGAACGTTGAAGTCCAGAGTTTCTTCTTGTAGAATTGTTCAGGATAATCTAATTTGGAATGGGACCAGCTCCTACCTTTATCCTGCTAAAGGGGGCTGCACTACTGACTAGGTCCCTCCCCTGGGTGGGACCAGAAAGGGGGGTGGTTAAACCCCCTATCCTTTGTCCGGTTTCGCGCCAGAGCTGGGGCAGGGATGCCCCAGCAACTGGTTTGAACCGGTGTATGCACAGGACACCTTGTGTGCCCCAGGCATGTCTCATTCCTTTCAGACCTATCCTCCCCAATACACAAAATCCTGTCTGGGGTGGTGCTAGCACCTCCCAAGGCAGGAAACCCTTTGTCCAAGCCATCCTCGCTGGAAGGACTCCCAGCAGCAGGAGGTCAGACTTGTGTCTGTGGTGACAGCATCCAGTTTGTGATGCCAAGGCTCGAGTTAACTTTAACCGGGGTTCGCAGTTACATACATGTCATGTCCCTCTAGAAGGGTGGAATGCTACCCCCGTCGCCAGAATTGGCGAGGGGGTAGTATTCCAATTCGTATGACACCATACTCGACATGCTTTGATAATGTTATACCAGAGTTAGCATTTAACCGCGAGGTTGATAATGCACTTAAGAGTATATGGTATAGCGTTATCATGGAAACAGCTAAAGGACTTGGTTCCGAAAGCTGTAGACAGGCTCAGCTCATGCTAGAGCACCATCTCACATAATTCCAAGCACTCTGCCTTCAGGATTGATAAGGCCTGCCATAGGAGTGACTGATAGGAGGATATGTGTCCATTTTAGGGTTAGATATAGGTATACTATATCTACAGCAAAGGGTGTTTACACCACCTTGCCCCAGCTGTCGTGCAGCCTGTTGTGTCAGTTTTAGATGGCCAGCCAGGGGTGGCATAATACATGCTTCAGCCCCTGGTAGGCCCTGGGTACACCTATGCCCTGGATACCTAAGGTATACTGTGCAGGGACTGATAAGGTGGCCCAGTACCAATTGGTGAATGCCCCTAAAGTACATGGTTGTCAATTTAGAGAGAGAACAGCTAGGCTTTGGGTCTGATTAGCAGGCCCACAGCCAGGGAAAGTCGTAAACCAGTGAAGCAAAAAGCACAAATCTGGGGTGACCATAGGATTGCAGACCCCACTCTCCTACATACCCCCCCCAAACTTAGGGACATTAAACTAACCTTGAACAGGTGAGTCTTCCTGTTCTAAGTGGAAATACCTGGAGAGACCATCTGCATTGCCATGGTCAGTCCCTGGTCTGTGCTCCACTGTAAAGTCCATCCCCTGTAGGGAAATGGACCACCTAAGAAGTTTGGGGGTTTCACCCTTCATCTGATTTAGCCGTAAGAGGGGCTTATGGTCAGTCTGAATCTTGAAGTGAGTTCCAAACAAGTATGGCCTCAACTTCTTCAGGGCCCAAACCACAGCAAAGGCCTCCCTCTCAATAGCTGACCAACGTTTCTCTCTAGGAGTCAGCCTTCTGCTTATAAAAGCAATGGGCTGGTCATGACCATCAATATTCAGTTGAGATAGAACAGCTCCCACACCCAACTCAGATGCATCTGTTTGGACAATGAAGGTTTTGGAGTAGTCAGGACTCTAGAGAATAGGTGCAGTACACATGGCCTGCTTTAGGTCATCAAATGCCTTCTGACAGCTAACTGTCCACTGAACTTTCTTTGGCATTTTCTTGCTTGTCAAGTCATTAAGTGGTGTCACAATGGACCCATAATGTTTTACAAACTTCCTATAGTAACAAGACAGGCCCAAGAAAGCTCTGACCTGTGTCTGGGTGGTTGGAGGAGCCCAGTCCTTTATGGCCTGTATCTTGCTCTCCAAGGGTTGAACCTGGCCTCCACCCACAAGGTGGCCCAGGTACACAACCTGACTCTGCCCTATCTGGCACTTAGTGGCCTTGATAGTGAGGCCTGCCTTTTGCAGGGCCTCCAAAACTTTCCTCAGGTGGATCAGGTGATCCTCCCAGGTGGAGCTAAAGACAGCAATATCATCTAGATATGCTGCACAGAAGTCATCCAACCCAGTGAGAACTTGGTTCACCAACCTTTGAAAAGTGGCAGGTGCATTTTCAAACCAAAGGGCATCACCACAAATTGGTAATGACCTCCTGGGGTGGAAAATGCTGTTTGGCCTTGGCATCCTCAGCTAACCTGATCTACCAATAACCAGCTGTTAGGTCAAATGTACTTAAGAAAGTTGCAGAAGCCAACTTGTCTATCAGTTCATCTGCCCTAGGTATTGGATGGGCATCTGTCTTAGTGACAGCATTGAGACCCCTGTAGTCTACACAAAACCTCATCTCTCTCTTACCATCCTGGGTGTGAGGTTTAGGCACTAGAACTACAGGACTAGCCCAAGGGCTCTCTGAGGGTTCAATGACTCCAAATTCCAACATCTTTTGGACTTCTTTCTTTATGCAGTCCCTGACGTGGTCAGGTTGCCTGTAGATTTTACTCTTGACAGGCAGACTGTCACCAGTGTCCACCCCATGGGTGCACCAGTTTGTCTGACTGGGGGTCAGTGAGAACATTTGTCTAAAGGATTGAAGAACCTGTTTACAATCCTCTTGTTGATGTTCAGAGAGGCTGTCAGAAAAGACTACACCATCTACTGACCCATCATCAGGGTTCTGAGTGAGCAGGTCTGGGAGAGGGTCACTCTCTTCCTCCTGCCCCTCATCTGTGGCCATGAGCAAGCCCATGTCCTCCCTGTTGACAAATGCCTTGAGCCTATTCACATGAAGCACCCTGTGGGGGCTCCTGGGAGTTCCCATGTCCACCAAGTAGGTGATTTCTCCCTTTTGCTCAATGATGGTACAGAGTCCAGACCACTTGTCTTGGAGAGCTGCTGGGGCCACTGGCTCCAACACCCACACCTTCTATCCTGCATGGTAAACAGTTAGGACAGCCTTTTGGTCATGCCAAGCTTTTTGAAGTTCTTGGCTGGCCTCAAGGTTTTTAGATGCCTTCTCCATGTACTCTGCCATCCTGGAGCGGAGACCAAGTACATAGTCCACTATGTCAAGCTTAGGCTTTTTGAGAGGTAACTCCCATCCTTCCTTCACAAGACATAGGGGTCCTCTTACAGGATGCCCAAACAGAAGCTCAAAAGGGCTGTAACCAACCCCCTTCTGTGGGACCTCTCTGTAAGCAAACAGGAGGCAGGGTAAAAGGATGTCCCATCTTCGCCTAAGCTTTTCAGGTAACCCTTTTATCATCCCTTTGAGGGTCTTGTTGAATCTCTCAGCAAGCCCATTGCACTGTGGGTGATAGGGTGTGGTGAATTTATAATTGACCCCACACTCCTTCCACATTGCAGTCAAGTATCCTGACATGAAGTTTGCACCTCTGTCAGAGACAACCTCCTTAGGAAACCCCACTCTGGAGAAAACTCCAAGTAGGGCCCTGGCCACAACAGGAGCTGTAGTGGTCCTAAGGGGAATAGCTTCTGGATACCTGGAGGCATGATCCACTACCACCAGTATAAATCTGTGCCCAGATGCTGTTGGGGGGTCCATTGGTCCAACAATGTCTATCCCCACTCTTTAAAAGGGTACCCCCACCACAGGTAGTGGTATGAGGGGGGCCTTTGTTGTGCCACCTGATTTGCCACTGGCTTGGCAGGTGATACATGAGCGACAAAACTCTTTAGTGTCTTCAGACATATGAGGCCAGTGAAAGTGTGGGGCAAGCCTGTCCCAAGTCTTGTTCTGGCCTAAGTGACCTGCAAGGGGAATCTCATGGGCTAAGGTGAAAGGAAACCTCTAAGAGACATGGGGATGACCAGCCTCCTGGTAGCACCAGGCTTGGGGTCTCTTGCCTCAGAGTATAGGAGTCCATCTTCCCAATATACCTTATGGGCACCTGTAGCATTCCCTGCAGCCTCAGCAGCAGCCTGCTGTCTGAGGGGTTCAAGAGAGGAACAGTCTAATTGGGCCTGCCTCAAGTCTGCCCTGGAAGGTCCCCCTGTCCCAAGAAACTCAACCTGATCAGGTTCAAGCTCTTCTAGGACAGTTCCTTCTGGGGTCTCTGGGTCAGCCTCCTGAGAGGGCTGATCCTCAACCTGAGGCAGGGGGAAGGCTCTCCCTTAACCCTACCATTCCTTCTCTTGGGTAGTGTCTGGTCCATTCTTCCAGGATCCAGCACTTGTTCAGCTGGGCATTTCTTGGCCTGTGACCTAGTCACAGCAAGGACATGTGAGGAGAGACCTAGCATTTCTACATGAGTCCTGTACTCCACATCTGACCACAGTGAGGATTCCAAATCATTGCCCAAAAGACAATCTACTGGGAGGTCTGAACTAACTACAACCCTTTTGAGGCCAGTTACCCCATCCCCAGGAGAAATTAACAACTGCCATACTGTGATTGGTAGTGACATTGCTAGCATTGGTCACTAGGTAATCTGAACCTAGCATGGTCTGGTCAGGGTCCACAAATGTTGGTGTCACCATGTT
This sequence comes from Lissotriton helveticus, assembly GCF_964261635.1. Classification (NCBI taxonomy): domain Eukaryota; kingdom Metazoa; phylum Chordata; class Amphibia; order Caudata; family Salamandridae; genus Lissotriton; species Lissotriton helveticus. Next base: position 1,316,042,460 of record NC_136057.1, on the reverse strand, counting down.
GACACTGGCACGTGTCCCTGTAGGCCTGAGCCATTTTTCCATTAATTAAAGGCGTTTGCCTGTATTTGCCCAGAGTACTAGGACTTACAGTAGGGGTCATATCCATGTCCCCAGTACAAACAAGAACTGCCTGAGTAGGAATTCTGACTAAGTCAGAACTCACCTCAGTTCCCAGGGTTAACCCAACTATAGCCTTGGGAAGTACACTACCACTACTAACTGTACTAGGGGGTGCAGGTGTCTTCGGGACAGTAGTGGTAGGAGTTTGGCCTTTCTTGGTGCTCTCACTAAACCAGTGAATCTTACTTTTACAGTATTGGCACCATGGTTTCTTAGGACCATCATTCTTCTTCTTTTGGGAAGTTTGGGACCCACCCTCCTTAGGTTGTTGGGGCCCTGTTGAAGACTTCTGGTCATTTTGCTTATTCTCATTACCCTTCTGGTCTGCTTTCTTCTGGCCACCACCCTGGTTCTGGTTCTGCTGCTTGACCCTTGTCCTGACCCATCTGTCTGCCTTCTTTCCCAATTCTTGGGGAGAGGTCAGATCTGAGTCAATCAAGTGCTGATGCAACAACTGGTTCTGACAATTACTTAAGATTTGCTCTCTCATAATTAGATTATACAATCCTGTGTAATCAGTAACTTTACTTCCCAGTAACCAGCCCTCCAGAGCCTTAGTGGCACAATCAACAAAGTCAGTCCAATCTTGAGCCTGAGTTTTCTGGGTAGCCCTGAACATCAACCTGTACTGTTCAGTGGTTAAGCCAAACCCATCAATCAGTGCAGTTTTCAAGACTTGGTAATCATTAGCATCCTCATCTCTAACAGTGAGGAGCTTGTCTCTACCTTTACCTTCAAAGGAGAGCCACACTATAGCTGCCCACTGACTCTGGGGTACCTGCTGTACTTTGCAGGCTCTCTCCAAAGCAGTTATCCACTTGTGGATATCATCTCCTGTCTTATAGGAGGGCACTATTTTACTCAGGTGTCTATTATCAAAACTCCTGTCTCTATCCCTAGGGATATTGCTGCCACCAGTGTGGACTACCCCACTCAACTGTTGCTCCCTAGCAAAGGCAAGCTTCTCTTTGGCCAGGGCAAGTTCTTCCCTTTGGATCCTCAGATTAGCTTCCTTCATCTTTGCCTCATAATCTCTCCTCTGAGGGGAACTCATCCTCCTCTGAGCCGATGCATGAGAGGCACGAGAGTGCACAGATCTAATGGAGTCCCTAGAATGAGACCTATCTCTTCTAACTCCAGGGTAAGGCCTGCTTAGGTTCAGCACTGGGGGTCCCCCAGTTCCTTCCCTATGTAGGTCTAAGTTGGCCCTTGTGAGTCTGCTGACTATCACAGAACCTTTGTCTGCCTCATCCCCAGATGGTTCTTCTTCTTCCTCCTCCTCCTCTTCTACATTCTCTGTTTCAGGGAAGTCTGGATCACCAAGAGTACCTTCTAAGGGGGGCATGCTCCTATCTGGATTAGAGGGGTCTGTGTTGGCAGCCCTTCTGGCATCCTATGTCTCTAAGAGACCTAACAGAAAAGGAGTGGTAGGGTTAGAACCCTGTTTCAATTTCCTGGAGGTACACAATTGTCTCATCTCCTGGAAACTGAGAGCTGCATATCTGGAAAGGGCCTGTAGAGGGTCACTAACCACTAGGGGAGTCTCTGAGGACTCTCCATGGGTAGACATGCTTTCTAGTGAGGTGTAAGTGATGCACCTACCTACACTATGGGTTTTCCTACTGATCCCTTGCTAAAAGTTGTAGTCAGGGTGTGCTAGGCCCTTTCTACTACAACAGCTGGTTCAGTAGAACTCAGAGTATTTCTAAGCTTGTTATATGTACCTAGAGTACCTTATGTGATCTTTCAAATGATATTTCAAGATTATATGTGGTAAAAACAACAGCAACCTCAAATCCCAACCGCTGCACACCAATGTGAGAAGTTGGCCTGATATATGATGCTCACTAGTTCTAGTGATCACCTTGTATCAGTCCAAACAACCCTTATGGTGATTGGTTGTAAGTCAACCTTATAGACCAGCTATTCCAATGGTAGCATGGACAAAGCAGTCTTAGGCTAAACTCTTTTGGCGTGTGAAGCCAGCTGTTTTACCACAATACAACCCCTTGAATACCAGATGGAAGGACACCACACAGGTTGTTATGAAAATAAACAGTCTATTTATTAATAACAACACCTCTGAACTCTTTATGAGGTCAGAGGGCTAAGCACATGACAATCTCTTACGAAAAATACGACAAGTTGCACAAAATTACAATGGTGCCCTAGGGGCACGACAAACCATATACTAAGTAAGTGGAATGTGAAAGTCGATAAAAGGAATGGAGCTGTCCAGAGGCTGTAGGATCGATGGGACCATGCTACACTAACTCTAGGTAAGTAATAGGAGGCCCACGGAACGCGTGTGCAGAGTGTGAACTCACACGCAAGATGCGTAACAATGTCTATGGACAGTACAGTTTAAGTTAAAAGGTAAGTACGGACAATCCTGACTAGGTAGGACTAAAACGACTGTGGAACTGGACACTAGGACAGTTAGACTACCCTTGAGCACCAAAATGCTCTCGTTAACTCACCCACGGGCTGCGGGTGCATAGGTGCCAAAGTGTGTCGGGTTCTCGCGTTGAAGTCAATGGAGCCTGAAGGAAAAAGATGCTGCAGGCGACCAGGAGGAAGATGTCCGGTGCGATCCAAGGTTGGATCGGTGAAGAAGAGGACCTGAAAGCAGAGGGGACAGTGTTCACAGTCACTAGCCAGTGACCGGCGTGGAACCAGGAAGGAACCAGGTGCTGTCGTCGCGATCAGGTGAAGAGTGGACGCTTGACTCTGCAGCCACGTGGACCAGGAGGTGTCTTCGACAACCAGGATGGAGGCACGAGCTGTCCCACGCAGGCTCTCACTGTCGGCGGTGTCGGATCCGGAATTGGAGTCAACAGGCCTTGGCAAAGGCAACCCACGCGGTAAAGGGAAAATACGTCTGGTGCGGACTAGGAGAGTCTGGGGTGCCCCTCTTTTGGAAGGGAGCAAGGGCCAGTCTGGAGCAACCAGACCAGCAGCAAAGATTCAAAGGTTCGTCGTCTAGGAGGCCACTAGCCAGCCGGCAAGTGACCAGACAACGCGTCGAGCAGCAGACAAGCAGAAGGGCCCCACGCAGATCTCGTGGATGCTGGAGGGCTGATCTTCGGTGCAGGGGCTGCTCGGGGCTGGGGCTTCTCAGTCCCCAAAGCACTTGGTCGAATTTACCTCGGGAGTCGCGCTGGAAGCGAAGTGCAGGTTCGTTCAAGATGGCCGGTCCCACGTGTCTCGTCGTACCCACGGGTCTCAGCTTTGCTGCAGATGTGAGTTGAGGTCGGAGAGGTCTGGGAATCCGGGTCTCGTCGGGCTCTGAAGTCTGGATCCTCGAGGGAAGACGACAAAGTGAAGCCGCTGGACGCTTGATGGTGCCTGCAGTTGCAGGGTGGACACTCCTTGTCCACAAGGGAGATTCTTCAGTCTTCTGTGGAGCAGAACGTCGAAGTCCAGAGTTTCTTCTTGTAGAATTGTTCAGGATAATCTATCTTGCAATGGGACCAGCTCCTACCTTTATCCTGCTAAAGGGGGCTGCACTACTGACTAGGTCCCTCCCCTGGGTGGTACCAGGAAGGGGGGTGGTTACACCCCCTATCCTTTGTCCGGTTTCGCGCCAGAGCTGGGGCAGGGATGCCCCAGCAACTAGTTTGAACCGGTGTATGCACAGAACACCTTGTGTGCCCCAGGCATGTCTCATTCCTTTCAGGCCTGTCCTACCCAATACACAAAATCCTGTCTGGGGTGGTGCTAGCACCTCCCAAGGCAGGAAACCCTTTGTCCAAGCCATCCTCGCTGGAAGGACTCCCAGCAGCAGGAGGTCAGACTTGTGTCTGTGGTGGCAGCATCCATTTTGTGATGCCAAGGCTCGAGTTAACTTTAACCGGGGTTCGCAGTTACATACATGTCGTGTCCCTCTAGAAGGGTGGAATGCTACCCCCGTCGCCAGAATTGGCGAGGGGGTAGTATTCCAATTCGTATGACACCTTACTCGACATGCTTTGATAATGTTATACCAGAGTTAGCATTTAACCGCGAGGTTGATAATGCACTTAAGAGTATATGGTATAGCGTTATCATGGAAACAGCTAAAGGACTTGGTTCCGAAAGCTGTAGACAGGCTCAGCTCATGCTAGAGCACCATCTCACATAATTCCAAGCACTCTGCCTTCAGGATTGATAAGGCCTGCCATAGGAGTAACTGATAGGAGGATATGTGTCCATTTTAGGGTTAGATATAGATATACTATATCTACAGCAAAGGGTATTTACACCACCTTGCCCCAGCTGTCGTGCAGCCAGTTGTGTCAGTTTTAGATGGCCAGCCGGGGGTAGCATAATACATGCTTTAGCCCCTGGTAGGCCCTGGATACCTAAGGTATACTGTACAGGGACTGATAAGGTGGCCCAGTACCAATTGGTGAATGCACCTAAAGTACATGGTTGTCAATTTAGAGAGAGAACAGCTAGGCTGTGGGTCTGATTAGCAGGCCCACAGCCAGGGAAAGTTGTAAACCAGTGAAGCAAAAAGCAAAAATCTGGGGTGACCATAGGATTGCAGACCCCACTCTCCTACAAGGGCCTGCAAAGTACAGCAGGTACCCCAGAGTCAGTGGGCAGCTATATTGTGGCTCTCCTTTGAAGGCAAAGGTAGAGATAAGCTCCTCACTGTTAGAGATGAGGATGCTAATGATTACCAAGTCCTGAAAACTGCACTGATTGATGGGTTTGGCTTAACAACGGAACAGTACAGGTTAATGTTCAGAGACACCCAGAAAACCCAGGCTCAGGATTGGACTGACTTTGTTGATTGTGCCACTAAGGCTTTGGAAGGCTGGTTACTGGGAAGTAAAGTTACTGATTACACAGGATTGTATAATCTAATTATGAGAGAGCAAATCTTAAATAATTGTCAGAACCAGTTGTTGCATCAGCACCTGATTGACTCAGATCTGATCTCTCCCCAAGAATTGGGAAATAAGGCAGACAGATGGGTCAGAACCAGGGTCAAGCAGCAGAACCAGAACCAGGGTGGTGGCTAGAAGAAAGCAGACCAGAAGGGTAATAATGAGAATAAGCAAAATGACCAGAAGTCTTCAACAGGGCCCCAACAATCTAAGGAGGGTGGGTCCCAGAATTCCCAAAAGAAGAAGAATGATGGTCCTAAGAAACCATGGTGCCAATATTGTAAAATTAAGACTCACTGGTTTAGTGAGTGCACCAAGAAAGGCCAAACTCCTACCACTACTGTCCCTAAGACCCTGCACCCCCTAGTACAGTTAGTAGTGGTAGTGTACCTCCCAAGGCTATAGTTGGGTTAACCTTGGGAACTGAGGTGGATTCTGACTTATTCAGAATACCTACTCAGGCAGTTCTTGTTTGTACTGGGGACATGGATATGACCCCTACTGTAAGTCCTAGTACTCTGGGCAAATACAGGTAAACGCCTTTAATCAATGGAAAAATGGCTCAGGCCTACAGAGACACATGTACCAGTGTCACTATGGTGACACCAACATTTGTGGACCCTGACCAGATCATGCTAGGTTCAGATTACCTAGTGACCAATGCTAGCAATGTCACTACCAATCACAGTATGGCAGTTGTTAATTTCTCCTGGGGAGGGGTAACTGGCCTCAAAAGGGTTGTAGTTAGTTCAGACCTCCCAGTAGATTGTCTTTTGGGCAATGATTTGGAATCCTCACTGTGGTCAGATGTGGAGTACAGGACTCATGTAGAAATGCTAGGCCTCTCCTCACATGTCCTTGCTGTGACCAGGTCACAGGCCAAGAAATGCCCAGCTGAACAAGTGCTGGATCCTGGAAGAATGGACCAGACACTACCCAAGAGGAAGAGCAGTAGGGTCAAGGCAGAGCCTTCCCCCCTGCCTCAGGTTGAGATCAGCCCTCACAGGAGGCTGACCCAAAGACCCTAGAAGGAACTGTCCTAGAAGAGCTTGAACCGGAACAGGTTGAGTTTCTTGGGACAGGGGGACCTTCCAGGGCAGACTTGGGACAGGCACAGTTAGACTGTTCCTCCCTTGAACCCCCTCAGACAGCAGGCTGCTGCTGAGGCTGCAGGGAATGCTACAGGTGCCCACAAGGTATATTGGGATGAAGGACTCCTATACTCTGAAGCAAGAGACCCCAAGCCTGGTGCTACCAGGAGGCTGGTCATCCCCTTGTCTCTTAGAGGTTTCCTTTTCACCTTAGCCCATGAGATTCCCCTTGCAGGTCACTTAGGCCAGAACAAGACTTGGGACAGGCTTGCCCCACACTTTCACTGGCCTCATATGTCTGAGGACATCAAATAGTTTTGTCGCTCATGTGTCACCTGTCAAGCCAGTGGCAAATCAGGTGGCACAACAAAGGCCCCCCTTATACCACTACCTGTTGTGGGGGTACCCTTTGAGAGAGTGGGGATAGACATTGTTGGACCAATGGACCCCCCAACAGCATCTGGGCACAGATTTATACTGGTGGTAGTGGATCATGCCACCAGGTATCCAGAAGCTATTCCCCTTAGGACCACTACAGCTCCTGTTGTGGCCAGGACCCTGCTTGGAGTTTTCTCCAGAGTGGGGTTTCCTAAGGAGGTTGTCTCTGACAGAGGTTCCAACTTCATGTCAGGATACTTGACTGCAATGTGGAAGGAGTGTCGTGTAAATTACAAATTTACCACACCCTATCTCCCACAGTGCAATGGGCTTGTTGAGAGATTCAACAAGACCCTAAAAGGGATGATAAAAGGGTTACCTGAAAAGCTCTGGCGAAGATGGGACATCCTTTTACCCTGCCTCCAGTTTGCTTACAGAGAGGTCCCACAGAAGGGGGTTGGCTACAGCCCTTTTGAGCTTCTGTTTGGGTATCCTGTAAGAGGACCCCTTTGTCTTGTGAAGGAAGGATGGGAGTTACCTCTCAAAAAGCCTAAGCATGACATAGTGGACTATGTACTTGGTCTCCGCTCCAGGATGGCAGAGTACATGGAGAAGGCATCCAAAAACCTTGAGGCCAGCCAAGAACTTCAAAAAGCTTGGCATGACCAAAAGGCTGTCCTAACTGTGTATAATGCAGGGCAGAAGGTGTGGGTGTTGGAGCCAGTGGCCCCAACAGCTCTCCAAGACAGATGGTCTGGACCCCATACCATTATTGAGCAAAAGGGAGAGGTCACCTACCTGGTGGACCTTGGAACTCCCAGAAGCCCCCACAGGGTGCTTCATGTTAACAGGCTCAAGGCATTTGTCGACAGGGAAAACATGGGCGTGCTCATGGCAACAGATGAGGGACAGGAGGAAGAGAGTGACCCTCTCCCAGACCGGCTCACTCAGAACCCTGATGATGGGTCAGTTGATGGTGTAGTCTTTTCTGACAGCCTCTCTGAGCATCAACAAGAGGATTGCAAACAAGTTCTTCAATCCTTTAGACAAATGTTCTCACTGACACCCAGTCAGACAAACTCGTGCACCCATGAGGTGGACACTGGTGACAGTCTGCCTGTCAAGAGTAAAATCTACAGGCAACCTGACCATGTCAGGGACTGCATAAAGAAAGAAGTACAAAAGATGTTGGAATTGGGAGTCATTGAACCCTCAGAGAGCCCTTGGGCTAGTCCTGTAGTACTAGTGCCAAAACCTCACACCCAGGATGGTAAGAGAGAGATGAGGTTTTGTGTAGACTACAGGGGTCTCAATGCTGTCACTAAGACAGATGCCCACCCAATACCTAGGGCAGATGAACTTATAGACAAGTTGGCTTCTGCAACTTTCTTGAGTACATTTGACCTAACAGCTGGTTATTGGCAGATCAGGTTAGCTGAGGATGCCAAGGCCAAAACAGCATTTTCTACCCCAGGAGGTCATTACCAATTTGTGGTGATGCCCTTTGGTTTGAAAAATGCACCTGCCACTTTTCAAAGGTTGGTGAACCAAGTTCTCACTGGGTTGGATGACTTTTGTGCAGCATATCTAGATGATATTGCTGTCTTCAGCTCCACCTGGGAGGATCACCTGATCCACCTGAGGAAAGTTTTCGAGGCCCTGCAAAAGGCAGGCCTCACTATCAAGGCCACCAAGTGCCAGATAGGGCAGAGTCAGGTTGTGTACCTGGGCCACCTTGTGGGTGGAGGCCAGGTTCAACCCTTGGAGAGCAAGATACAGGCCATAAAGGACTGGGCTCCTCCAACCACCCAGACACAGGTCAGAGCTTTCTTGGGCCTGTCTGGTTACTATAGGAAGTTTGTCAAAAATTATGGGTCCATTGTGACACCACTTAATGACTTGACAAGCAAGAAAATGCCAAAGAAAGTTCAGTGGACAGTTAGCTGTCAGAAGGCATTCGATGACCTGAAGCAGGCCATGTGTACTGCACCTATTCTCAAGAGTCCTGACTACTCCAAAACCTTCATTGTCCAAACAGATGCATCTGAGTTGGGTGTGGGAGCTGTTCTATCTCAACTGAATATTGATGGTCATGACCAGCCCATTGCTTTTATAAGTAGAAGGCTGACCCCTAGAGAGAAACGTTGGTCAGCTATTGAGAGGGAGGCCTTTGCTGTCGTTTGGGCCCTGAAGAAGTTGAGGCCATACTTGTTTGGAACTCACTTCAAGATTCAGACCGACCATAAGCCCCTCTTATGGCTAAATCAGATGAAGGGTGAAAACCCCAAACTTCTTAGGTGGTCCATTTCCCTACAGGGGATGGACTTTACAGTGGAGCACAGACCAGGGACCGACCATGGCAATGCATATGGTCTCTCCAGGTATTTCTACTTAGAACAGGAAGACTCACCTGGTCAAGCTTAGTTTAATGTCCCTAAGTTTGGGGGGGGGTTATGTAGGAGAGTGGGGTCTGCAATCCTATGGTCACCCCAGATTTTTGCTTTTTGCTTCACTGGTTTACGACTTTCCCTGGCTGTGGGCCTGCTAATCAGACCCACAGCCTAGCTGTTCTCTCTCTAAATTGACATCCATGTACTTTAGGTGCATTTACCAATTGGTACTGGGCCACCTTATCAGTCCCTGTACAGTGTACCTTAGGTACCCAGGGCATAGGTGTACCCAGGGCCTACCAGGGGCTGAAGCATGTATTATGCCACCCCTGGCTGGCCATCTAAACAGACACAACTGGCTGGTAAGACAGCTGGGGCAAGGTGGTGTAATCACCCTTTGCTGTAGATATAGTTATCTATATCTAACCCCAAAATGGACACATATATTCCTATCAGTCACTCCTATGGCAGGCCTTATCAATCCTGAAGGCAGAGTACTTGGAAATTATGTGAGATGGTGCTCTGGCATGAGCTGAGCCCCGTCTGCAGCTTGCGGAACCAAGTCCTAATAGCTGTTCCATGATAACGCTATACCATATACTCTTAAGTGCATTATAATCCTCGCGGTTGAATGCTAACTCTGGTGTAACATTATCAAAACATGTCGAGTAAGGTGTCATACGAATTGGAATACTACCCCCTCGCCAATTCTGGCGACGGGGGTAGCATTCCACCCTTCTAGAGGGACACGCCATGTATGTAACTGTGAACCCCGGTTAAAGTTAACTCGAGCCTTGGCATCACAAAATGGATGCTGCCACCACAGACACAAGTCTGACCTCCTGCTGCTGGGAGTCCTTCCAGCGAGGGAGGCTTGGACAAAGGGTTTCCTGCCTTGGGAGGTGCTAGCACCACCCCAGACAGGATTTTGTGTATTGGGTAGGACAGGCCTGAAAGGAATGAGACATGCCTGGGGCACACAAGGCGTCCTGTGCATACACCGGTTCAAACCAGTTGCTGGGGCATCCCTGCCCCAGCTCCGGCGCGAAACCGGACAAAGGATAAGGGGTGTAACCACCCCCCTTCCTGGCCCCACCCATAGGAGGGACCTAGTTGCAGTACAGCCCCCTTTAGCAGGATAAAGGTAGGAGCTGGTCCCATTTCAAGTTAGATTAATCCTGAACTGAAACTCTACAAGAAGAAACTCTGGACTTCGACTTTCTACAACAGAAGACTGAAGAAATCTCCCTTGTGGGCAAAGAGTGTCCACCCTGCAACTGCAGGCACCATCAAGCGTCCAGCGGCTTCACTTTGTCGTCTTCCCTCGAGGATCCAGACGTCAGAGCCCGACGAGACCCAGATTCCCAGACCTCTCCGACCTCAACTCACATCTGCAGCACAGCTGAGATCCGTGGGTGCGACGAGACACGTGGGACCGGCCATCTTGGAGAAACTGCACTTCGCTTCCAGCACGACTTCCGAGGTAAACTCGACCAAGTGCTTTGGGGATTGAGAAGCCCCAGCCCCGAGCAGCTCCTGCACCGAAGATCATCCCTCCAGCCTCCACGAGGTCTGCGTGGGGCCCTTCTGCTTGTTTGCTGCTCGACGCGTTGTCTGGTCACTTGCCGGCTGGCTAGTGACCTCCTAGACGACGAACTTTGAAAAACTACACTGCTGGTCTGGTTGCTCCAGACTGGCCCTTGCTCCCTTCCAAAAGAGGAGCACCCTGGACCCTCCTGGTCCACTCCAGACGCCGTTTCCACTCACCGCGTGGGTTGCCTTTGCCAAGGCCTGTTGACTCCAAATCCGGATCCGACACCGCCGACAGCGAGAGCCTGCGTGGGACAGCTCGTGCCTCCATACTGGTCATCGAAGACACCTCCTGGTTCACGTGGCTGCAGAGATAAGCATCCACTCTTCACCTGATCGCGACGACGACATCTGGTTCCTTCCTGGTTCCATTCCAGTCACTGGCTAGTGACTTTGAACATTGTCCCCTCTGCTTTCAGGTCTTCAGCATCTCCGATCCACCCTTTGGATCACACCGGACATCTTCCTCCTGGTCGCCTGCTGCATCTTTTCTTTCAGGCTCCATAGTTTTCAACGCAGAAACCCGACACGACTTCGCACCTATGCACCCGCAGCCTGTGGGTGAGGTAACAAGAGGATTTCGGTGCTCAAGGGTAGCTTGACTCTCCTAGGGCTCGATGTAGGTAATTTTTTTTTACCGGTTCATAAATACCGACTCATACCGAATCGGTATTTATGAACCGGAAACCCAAATGTAGGTAAAAATCCGGTAAAAAATACCGATTCGGTATCAATCGGTATTCAAAGTCGGTAAATAACGAATCGGTAAAATCTGACTCGGTAACACCCATACAACCCTATGGCCTTCCAGTCCCATAGGAATGAATGGGAGACACCGATTCGGATTTTACCGATTCGGTAAATACTGAATCGGTAAAATCCGATCTTGAAATTTCGAATACATGACATGTGAGCCTGTGCACCAATCAGGGACACCCACCACACCCCACATCCTAGCATCTGAGAGATCAGCCAATCAGGTGCAAGTACCACACCCCAGTACCTGGAGGTGGCCACACCCATGCAGGTGCAGAGCAACAGAACTGCAGAGAGAGCTGGAAGGGAGACAGAGGAGCAGGCAGCAGTGAGACCAAGAGAAACAGCATGGAGTCCCAGGAGGCAACAAAGGATGGAGGGGACAGGAAGAGAAAGATTAAATTCAGCCCCACAGAGCTCCAGGTGCTGGTGGAGGAGGTTGTGCAGCACTACAGCCAGCTGTTTGGGAAACAGTCTCTGCATGTTGCAGAGTCTGTAAAGAGGACCACCTGGCTGGCAATACAGAGCAAGGTCAATGCTCTAGGAGTGACCCACAGAGAAATTGACGACATGAAGAAGAGGTGGTATGATCTGAGGATCACCACCAAGAAAAAACTAGCCACCCAGAGGAAGGAATCAGCAGCAACCGGTGGGGGGGAAGAGCCGTGCCCCAAGCCTCACCGACCTGGAGCAGCTCGTGGAATCAACCATGGAGGCTGAAAGCATACATGGGATCGGGGATGCTGATAGCTCAGCCAGAGCTGCAAGTAAGAAAGGTAAGATGCATGGACATGTACCCCACCCATTCCCAGGCCTCTTCCCCAATGTGGGTGAATCACTCACAATCCAGCACACATGACTGTAGTCCCCAGCAATGCATCATGGTATTTGTAGTCATAGGTACATACATCAAAGCTGCCAACACCGAACCCTGCATGCCATGCCACACTCCCCATGCACAAACAGTCTAGGCAAATGAAAATGTGTCTTAGGAATCTGTGTTGGGAAAACAGGCAGCTGATCATTGTCCATGTCTGTTCACAGGAGAGTCATCGCGCAGAGCAGCGCTGGGAGGGGAGTGTAGTGCCACAATATCGTCTGCGCGGGAGAAGGCAAAAGACACTGCTGGACCTAGCACTGTCCCTGAAGAAACATCCACACCCCAGGCACCCACAGCAATGGAGGACGACACCACTGCTCAGCCACTCTTGCCCCTGCTGTTCGACACACAGACTCAGCCAGCACCAGCAGGAGCTACAACACCCAGCTCAGGGTCCCCTGTGCGCGTGAGGCCAAGGAGGCAGGATGTCCCACCTTTACGGATCCTGGAGGGCTCCGATGAGGAGGTGGTAGTGGCTCCCAGACCTACTACACCAACAATGTCTGGCCACGCTAGACAACTTGGCTCACAATGATCTGGCCGTGCAGGTGACCGTGTCCGTAGGGCACAAGAGCAGGATGAGGGGCAGGATGTGCAGGGTGTCTTCGCTGGGCTTGAAGCCACAATGGTGAAAGTCCAGCGTATGCAGGCCAGAGGCATCATGGCTGTGCACCGGCAGGTGCGCATCCTGAATACCAGGATGTCGGACATCGATCGGGGGATTGGTTCCATGGCAAGGGGAATGGAGGCCATGGGCAAAGGGATGGAGGCAATGGGCAAAGGGATGGAGTCCATGGCAGAGGGGGTGAGGGGCATGGAGGAGCGTATGGGCACCCTCTGTGACAGGCTGCAAAGTGACCAAGAAGAGAGGCGCAGGTATAGGTGCGAGGTCAGGCTGCTCAATCAGTCGATTAACCGCTTGGCAACTTCCACCACCCTGCAGTGTCGCCGCTCTGTTAATCTGCAGACTGACATTGTTCACTGCTGCAGTGACTTGTCCCGGGGGATAGGGAGGGTGACCTCAGCAATGGAGGCAATGCTGACCCAGCTGACAGCCACAGGTGGCAACATGGTTGTTGGGGACATTGAGGAGACAACGAGCAGGAGTGGGTCCAGCACGCCTGTTCAGGACATACGTAGGAGCAGCAGACTCCATGCCGAAGACACCGGCACCACTTCACATGTAGACCCCCAGCCCCGTGCCTCTCAAAACAGCATGCGTAAGCGCAAGCATTGAAAGACATATTGATCACAGGACAGGTCAAAGTGAGGAAACATTGGCAAAACATTGTGCAAGGTGCATTTAATTTGATTAATGTTTTTTTGGAAGGTGCAGTTGTGTACATTAAAGTGAGTGTAAAGTGAGTGTTCCAATCACTGGACATGGCTGTGTGTCATCGCTCAATTAGAAGTATCTGTTGGTAATTTCAGCACGTCGCAGTCGACCATCTGTTGCTGGTGCTGATCCTGCTGCATTGTGATCTGCTTGTACTGTCCCATCATCAATGTCCTCATGATATGTGTGTTCTATCTCTGTGCCCTCCTTGGTGGCAAGATTGTGCAGCATGGCGCAGGTCGCAATAATCTTGCAACAGATAATTGGCGTGTATTGCCGTGCACCTCCACTCTTATGGAGGCACCTAAATCTACTTTTCAGCAGCCCAAATGTACGTTCCACCACACAACCTGTTGTTCTGTGTGCCAGGTTATAACGCCTTTCACTCCTGGTGGATGGGTTCAGGTAGGGGGTGAGCACAAATGAACGCAGGGCATATGCACTGTCACCTGGGTGGGAAAGGATAATAAGATTATTCACATACTCAGGAGTGATCCTTCTGCATGAACTGTCAGGGTGTCTCACACATACCTACCCAGCAGGTATCCATCACCAAAATCACCAGCAACAAGGCGTCTGTATATCCCACTGTTGGTGAATATGTAGGAGTCGTGGGTACTCCCAGGATATTTGGCTACAATGTCCGTTATCATGTTGCTAGCGTTGCAGATCACCTGCACATTGATTGAATGTGTGGACTTCCGGTTTCTGTAAATGTGCTCAGTTGCTGCAGGTGGGCATAGTGGGATGTGCGTACCATCGATGCAGCCTATTATGTGCGGGAACTGTGCAAGTTGATAGAATTCGGTTTTTGTCCTTGCTAGTTCTGCAGGTGTTTCAGGGAACTCAATGTAGTGCTCCATCCTCTGCATCATGGCATTTAGGAATTTTCTGAAGAAGCGTGACAGGCAGCTCTGGGACACTCCACCTACAGTGGCTATCACGTGCTGGTAGCTCCCAGAGGCAAGAAGGTGTAGGCAGCACAGCACCTGTACATGGGGTTGGATCGCGTGTGCTCTTGGGGTTGGGTGTTCCAGATATGGGTAGAGGTCCCTGATCAAGTCCAGGATTGTTCTGGGGTGGAGTCGGTACCTTTGCAGGATCTCAGCTTCAGTGAGTTGGAAGAGGGTGATCCTCTGCCTATATACCTGCTCCTCCCTTAGCCAGACCCTCTGTCCTGCTGCCTGTATCCGTAGCTGCCTTGCAATTACGTAGAAGGCCGATATTGTGGGTGTACTGTTGCATTTTGGGAGCTTCTTATATATCCTGTTCCTGGTTTCCACCTGCTCCCAATCCATGTTAATTACCGACTCTTAAATACCGAATTTCACGAAATTCGGTATTTCCTGACTTTGCTACATCTCAAATGGCCTTTTTTACCACTTCTTATTTACCGACTCGGTAAATATGAATTCGGTATTTACCGATTCGGTAACATACCATTTCTTATTTACCGATTCGGAGATTATGTATTCGGTAAATTCCGATTCGTGTAATACCGAATCGGTGTTTTACCGACTGGTATTTACCGATTCGGTACGTTTTTGGTGACATACATCTCGTTGCACTGATACCGGTCGGTAATGGCCGAATTTACCGATTTTCGGCCGTTACCAACCGGTATTTGGGTACCTACATCGGGCCCACAGTGTCCAGATTCACAGTCGTTTTAGTCCTAACTAGTCAGGATTGTCCGTACTCACCTTTTTCTTGAACTGTACTGTCCATAGACGTTGTTATGCATCTCGCGTGTGAGTTCACACTCTGCACACGCGTTCCGTGGGCCTCCTATTACTTACCTAAAGTTAGGGTAGCGTGGTCCCAACGATCCTACAGCCTCTGGACAGCTCCATTCCTTCTATCGATTTCCTTATACCATTTACTTAGTATATGGTTTGCCGTGCCCCTAGGGCACCATTGTAATTCTGTGCAACTTATCGTATTTTCCCTAAGAGATTGTCATGTGCTTAGCCCTCTGATCTCATAAAGAGTTCAGAGGTGTTTGTTATTAATAAATATATTGTTTATTTTCATAACAACCTGTGTGGTGTCCTTTCATCTGGTATTCAAGGGTTTATATTGTGGTAAAACAGCTGGCTTCACATGCCAAAAGAGTTTAGCCTAAGACTGCTTTGTCCATGCTACCATTAGGATAGCTGGTCTATTGTTGGGATTCACCCACCTCGACCCACACCACAGAAGCGAGGATGGCCCCAATCCTCTGCCCCTATTCGGAACGCAACACGCCCATTATTCCACAGCGTGACAGCGGACCGAACAAGGAGAGAAGGTGGGAAAAAACAAAAAGAAAGAGAATATCCAAGACTCTCTCTGTGTTTTCAGCTAGACAAACCCTGTTTTCTTGGGCTATTAGATCTTCTAACCTGCAGCAGGGAGAGAGAAGAGACAAAGAAAACAGACTTATAACCCAATTCTCAGTGTCCTCTAACCTGAAACCTCCACAGTATACACATAACAATGCCCAACACAACCCAATTTCCCCTCCTTACTTGTGTAACACAGATGAAACGTCTGTAAGAGTCTTGTTGTAAATCCAAAGGAAAAAGAGAAACAGAACTCACTCTGTTCCTAATCACCAAAATCCCACTCCAAGGTAATCAAGGTAAAAAAAGTCACAAGACTAAAAAAAAAACCTCTGTTTGCTATTAACAGCCAAATCGCTGTATATACATAGCATTCATCCTATCTTGTGGCCACAAACTATAACGCTTTCCACAAAAAACGCTAGAAGCAATATGCTTCGTGAAAACGTCCAAAGTTTCACACAACGAGGTGAACGGGTTATACCTAACCCAGAAATCAACTCTTCCGTGTGTATTCTTATGATACACTGACTTTGCACTCAAACGGACGTTTAAAAAAGGAAAAAATCATTGTCCCAATCCTTTCTTGTTACACGATTCCAGTAGACTCCAAAGCAAAGATCCAATGAGCAGTAAGCAACGCCGACTGCAAGGGGTCTGCCGATTCCAACTCCAGGAAGCAGAACGAAGCCTCGTTCTGCTTAGCAAAGCTCCAAAGCGTCTCGAATAGATGCAAACGAGGAAACACGAACAAAGGGAGGAATGCAATCTCCCAGAACACGACCTGGCCAAGAAAACCAACCAGGCTAGAAACCAAGCGCCGAGTACCGGTGCTGGCTTCTAGATAAGGCAAATGAGTAAGGAGGGGCTAAAGAAAAAAGGGGAGGAGGCTACCACTACAGGGAAACAGAGAGAGGACACCAAAAAGTACCACAAAAGAGCCAGAGAAAAGAAAAAGAAACACACTAGACAAGAAAAAAGGCAGCTAAACTCAGCTAATTCCCAACAGTACCTCCCCTCAAAGGCCTCCCTACTGGACGGGGTTTTGTCGGATGTCGTAAATGAAACAATCTGATCAAGCGAGGAGCATGTACCCCTGTAGCTGGTTCCCATGTCCTTTCCTCAGGAGGATACCCCTTCCAATCAATCAAATACAATAACCTCCCTCTTCTTCTCTTCGAGTCAAGGATGGCATTAACCTCGAATTCTTCCACACCATCAATCAACAAAGAAGGAGGAGGGGGCAAAGTCTGGTCGGTATCCCTATAAGGTTTCAATAATGAGGTATGGAACACCGGATGAATGCGATATTCATCAGGTAACTCCAGTCTCATTGCCACAGGGTTTATCACTTTCGCTATAGGAAACGGACCCACAAAACGAGGTTGCAGATTCCGTGAACCTTCCATCCTTAGATTTTTTGTGGACAACCAGACACGATCTCCGACACCATAAAGTGGAGCCGGAACCCTATGTCTGTCAGCCTGCCTTTTCATGTCATCTTTAGCCTTCACCAGATGCTCCTGAGCTATACCCCAAATCTTTCCCAAGGTTGCTCCCCATGAATCGACAGCTGGTACATGCCCTGAGGGTTGAATAGGAATGGCCTTTGGATGAAATCCCATAGAACAATAAAAGGGGGACATTCCAACTGCCGAATGAATGCTGTTATTATATGCAAATTCAGCAAGAGGAAGAGCCAACACCCAATTGCAAGTCAAGGAAGTCAATAAACATCGCAAATATTGCTCCATTGTTTGGTTAATCCTCTCAGTTTGACCGTCAGACTGGGGATGATAAGCAGAAGACAGGCAAATTTTCATTTGTAACGCCCCACACAACTCAGTCCAAAAATGGCAGCTGATCATTGTCCATGTCTGTTCACAGGAGAGTCATCGCGCAGAGCAGCGCTGGGAGGGGAGTGTAGTGCCACAACATCGTCTGCGCGGGAGAAGGCAAAAGACACTGCTGGACCTAGCACTGTCCCTGAAGAAACATCCACACCCCAGGCACCCACAGCAATGGAGGACAACACCACTGCTCAGCCACTCTCGCCCCTGCTGTTCGACACACAGACTCAGCCAGCACCAGCAGGAGCTACAACACCCAGCTCAGGGTCCCCTGTGCGCGTGAGGCCAAGGAGGCAGGATGTCCCACCTTTACGGATCCTGGAGAGCTCCGATGAGGAGGTGGTAGTGGCTCCCAGACCTACTACACCAACAATGTCTGGCCACGCTAGACAACTTGGCTCACAATGATCTGGCCGTGCAGGTGACCGTGTCCGTAGGGCACAAGAGCAGGATGAGGGGCAGGATGTGCAGGGTGTCTTCGCTGGGCTTGAAGCCACAATGGTGAAAGTCCAGCGTATGCAGGCCAGAGGCATCATGGCTGTGCACCGGCAGGTGCGCATCCTGAATACCAGGATGTCGGACATCGATCGGGGGATAGGTTCCATGGCAAGGGGAATGGAGGCCATGGGCAAAGGGATGGAGGCAATGGGCAAAGGGATGGAGTCCATGGCAGAGGGGGTGAGGGGCATGGAGGAGCGCATGGGCACCCTCTGTGACAGGCTGCAAAGTGACCAAGAAGAGAGGCGCAGGTATAGGTGCGAGGTCAGGCTGCTCAATCAGTCGATTAACCGCTTGGCAACTTCCACCACCCTGCAGTGTCGCCGCTCTGTTAATCTGCAGACTGACATTGTTCACTGCTGCAGTGACTTGTCCCGGGGGATGGGGAGGGTGACCTCAGCAATGGAGGCAATGCTGACCCAGCTGACAGCCACAGGTGGCAACATGGTTGTTGGGGACATTGAGGAGACAACGAGCAGGAGTGGGTCCAGCACGCCTGTTCAGGACATACGTAGGAGCAGCAGACTCCATGCCGAAGACACCGGCACCACTTCACATGTAGACCCCCAGCCCCGTGCCTCTCAAAACAGCATGCGTAAGCGCAAGCATTGAAAGACATATTGATCACAGGACAGGTCAAAGTGAGGAAACATTGGCAAAACATTGTGCAAGGTGCATTTAATTTGATTAATGGTTTTTTGGAAGGTGCAGTTGTGTACATTAAAGTGAGTGTAAAGTGAGTGTTCCAATCACTGGACATGGCTGTGTGTCATCGCTCAATTAGAAGTATCTGTTGGTAATTTCAGCACGTCGCAGTCGACCATCTGTTGCTGGTGCTGATCCTGCTGCATTGTGATCTGCTTGTACTGTCCCATCATCAATGTCCTCATGATATGTGTGTTCTATCTCTGTGCCCTCCTTGGTGGCAAGATTGTGCAGCATGGCGCAGGTCGCAATAATCTTGCAACAGATAATTGGCGTGTATTGCCGTGCACCTCCACTCTTATGGAGGCACCTAAATCTACTTTTCAGCAGCCCAAATGTACGTTCCACCACACAACCTGTTGTTCTGTGTGCCAGGTTATAACGCCTTTCACTCCTGGTGGATGGGTTCAGGTAGGGGGTGAGCACAAATGAACGCAGGGCATATGCACTGTCACCTGGGTGGGAAAGGATAATAAGATTATTCACATACTCAGGAGTGATCCTTCTGCATGAACTGTCAGGGTGTCTCACACATACCTACCCAGCAGGTATCCATCACCAAAATCACCAGCAACAAGGCGTCTGTATATCCCACTGTTGGTGAATATGTAGGAGTCGTGGGTACTCCCAGGATATTTGGCTACAATGTCCGTTATCATGTTGCTAGCGTTGCAGATCACCTGCACATTGATTGAATGTGTGGACTTCCGGTTTCTGTAAATGTGCTCAGTTGCTGCAGGTGGGCATAGTGGGATGTGCGTACCATCGATGCAGCCTATTATGTGCGGGAACTGTGCAAGTTGATAGAATTCGGTTTTTGTCCTTGCTAGTTCTGCAGGTGTTTCAGGGAACTCAATGTAGTGCTCCATCCTCTGCATCATGGCATTTAGGAATTTTCTGAAGAAGCGTGACAGGCAGCTCTGGGACACTCCACCTACAGTGGCTATCACGTGCTGGTAGCTCCCAGAGGCAAGAAGGTGTAGGCAGCACAGCACCTGTACATGGGGTTGGATCGCGTGTGCTCTTGGGGTTGGGTGTTCCAGATATGGGTAGAGGTCCCTGATCAAGTCCAGGATTGTTCTGGGGTGGAGTCGGTACCTTTGCAGGATCTCAGCTTCAGTGAGTTGGAAGAGGGTGATCCTCTGCCTATATACCTGCTCCTCCCTTAGCCAGACCCTCTCTCCTGCTGCCTGTATCCGTAGCTGCCTTGCAATTACGTAGAAGGCCGATATTGTGGGTGTACTGTTGCATTTTGGGAGCTTCTTATATATCCTGTTCCTGGTTTCCACCTGCTCCCAATCCATGTTAATTACCGACTCTTAAATACCGAATTTCACGAAATTCGGTATTTCCTGACTTTGCTACATCTCAAATGGCCTTTTTTACCACTTCTTATTTACCGACTCGGTAAATATGAATTCGGTATTTACCGATTCGGTAACATACCATTTCTTATTTACCGATTCGGAGATTATGTATTCGGTAAATTCCGATTCGTGTAATACCGAATCGGTGTTTTACCGACTGGTATTTACCGATTCGGTACGTTTTTGGTGACATACATCTCGTTGCACTGATACCGGTCGGTAATGGCCGAATTTACCGATTTTCGGCCGTTACCAACCGGTATTTGGGTACCTACATCGGGCCCACAGTGTCCAGATTCACAGTCGTTTTAGTCCTAACTAGTCAGGATTGTCCGTACTCACCTTTTTCTTGAACTGTACTGTCCATAGACGTTGTTATGCATCTCGCGTGTGAGTTCACACTCTGCACACGCGTTCCGTGGGCCTCCTATTACTTACCTAAAGTTAGGGTAGCGTGGTCCCAACGATCCTACAGCCTCTGGACAGCTCCATTCCTTCTATCGATTTCCTTATACCATTTACTTAGTATATGGTTTGCCGTGCCCCTAGGGCACCATTGTAATTCTGTGCAACTTATCGTATTTTCCCTAAGAGATTGTCATGTGCTTAGCCCTCTGATCTCATAAAGAGTTCAGAGGTGTTTGTTATTAATAAATATATTGTTTATTTTCATAACAACCTGTGTGGTGTCCTTTCATCTGGTATTCAAGGGTTTATATTGTGGTAAAACAGCTGGCTTCACATGCCAAAAGAGTTTAGCCTAAGACTGCTTTGTCCATGCTACCATTAGGATAGCTGGTCTATTGTTGGGATTCACCCACCTCGACCCACACCACAGAAGCGAGGATGGCCCCAATCCTCTGCCCCTATTCGGAACGCAACACGCCCATTATTCCACAGCGTGACAGCGGACCGAACAAGGAGAGAAGGTGGGAAAAAACAAAAAGAAAGAGAATATCCAAGACTCTCTCTGTGTTTTCAGCTAGACAAACCCTGTTTTCTTGGGCTATTAGATCTTCTAACCTGCAGCAGGGAGAGAGAAGAGACAAAGAAAACAGACTTATAACCCAATTCTCAGTGTCCTCTAACCTGAAACCTCCACAGTATACACATAACAATGCCCAACACAACCCAATTTCCCCTCCTTACTTGTGTAACACAGATGAAACGTCTGTAAGAGTCTTGTTGTAAATCCAAAGGAAAAAGAGAAACAGAACTCACTCTGTTCCTAATCACCAAAATCCCACTCCAAGGTAATCAAGGTAAAAAAAGTCACAAGACTAAAAAAAAAACCTCTGTTTGCTATTAACAGCCAAATCGCTGTATATACATAGCATTCATCCTATCTTGTGGCCACAAACTATAACGCTTTCCACAAAAAACGCTAGAAGCAATATGCTTCGTGAAAACGTCCAAAGTTTCACACAACGAGGTGAACGGGTTATACCTAACCCAGAAATCAACTCTTCCGTGTGTATTCTTATGATACACTGACTTTGCACTCAAACGGACGTTTAAAAAAGGAAAAAATCATTGTCCCAATCCTTTCTTGTTACACGATTCCAGTAGACTCCAAAGCAAAGATCCAATGAGCAGTAAGCAACGCCGACTGCAAGGGGTCTGCCGATTCCAACTCCAGGAAGCAGAACGAAGCCTCGTTCTGCTTAGCAAAGCTCCAAAGCGTCTCGAATAGATGCAAACGAGGAAACACGAACAAAGGGAGGAATGCAATCTCCCAGAACACGACCTGGCCAAGAAAACCAACCAGGCTAGAAACCAAGCGCCGAGTACCGGTGCTGGCTTCTAGATAAGGCAAATGAGTAAGGAGGGGCTAAAGAAAAAAGGGGAGGAGGCTACCACTACAGGGAAACAGAGAGAGGACACCAAAAAGTACCACAAAAGAGCCAGAGAAAAGAAAAAGAAACACACTAGACAAGAAAAAAGGCAGCTAAACTCAGCTAATTCCCAACAGTACCTCCCCTCAAAGGCCTCCCTACTGGACGGGGTTTTGTCGGATGTCGTAAATGAAACAATCTGATCAAGCGAGGAGCATGTACCCCTGTAGCTGGTTCCCATGTCCTTTCCTCAGGAGGATACCCCTTCCAATCAATCAAATACAATAACCTCCCTCTTCTTCTCTTCGAGTCAAGGATGGCATTAACCTCGAATTCTTCCACACCATCAATCAACAAAGAAGGAGGAGGGGGCAAAGTCTGGTCGGTATCCCTATAAGGTTTCAATAATGAGGTATGGAACACCGGATGAATGCGATATTCATCAGGTAACTCCAGTCTCATTGCCACAGGGTTTATCACTTTCGCTATAGGAAACGGACCCACAAAACGAGGTTGCAGATTCCGTGAACCTTCCATCCTTAGATTTTTTGTGGACAACCAGACACGATCTCCGACACCATAAAGTGGAGCCGGAACCCTATGTCTGTCAGCCTGCCTTTTCATGTCATCTTTAGCCTTCACCAGATGCTCCTGAGCTATACCCCAAATCTTTCCCAAGGTTGCTCCCCATGAATCGACAGCTGGTACATGCCCTGAGGGTTGAATAGGAATGGCCTTTGGATGAAATCCCATAGAACAATAAAAGGGGGACATTCCAACTGCCGAATGAATGCTGTTATTATATGCAAATTCAGCAAGAGGAAGAGCCAACACCCAATTGCAAGTCAAGGAAGTCAATAAACATCGCAAATATTGCTCCATTGTTTGGTTAATCCTCTCAGTTTGACCGTCAGACTGGGGATGATAAGCAGAAGACAGGCAAATTTTCATTTGTAACGCCCCACACAACTCAGTCCAAAAATGGCAGCTGATCATTGTCCATGTCTGTTCACAGGAGAGTCATCGCGCAGAGCAGCGCTGGGAGGGGAGTGTAGTGCCACAACATCGTCTGCGCGGGAGAAGGCAAAAGACACTGCTGGACCTAGCACTGTCCCTGAAGAAACATCCACACCCCAGGCACCCACAGCAATGGAGGACAACACCACTGCTCAGCCACTCTCGCCCCTGCTGTTCGACACACAGACTCAGCCAGCACCAGCAGGAGCTACAACACCCAGCTCAGGGTCCCCTGTGCGCGTGAGGCCAAGGAGGCAGGATGTCCCACCTTTACGGATCCTGGAGAGCTCCGATGAGGAGGTGGTAGTGGCTCCCAGACCTACTACACCAACAATGTCTGGCCACGCTAGACAACTTGGCTCACAATGATCTGGCCGTGCAGGTGACCGTGTCCGTAGGGCACAAGAGCAGGATGAGGGGCAGGATGTGCAGGGTGTCTTCGCTGGGCTTGAAGCCACAATGGTGAAAGTCCAGCGTATGCAGGCCAGAGGCATCATGGCTGTGCACCGGCAGGTGCGCATCCTGAATACCAGGATGTCGGACATCGATCGGGGGATAGGTTCCATGGCAAGGGGAATGGAGGCCATGGGCAAAGGGATGGAGGCAATGGGCAAAGGGATGGAGTCCATGGCAGAGGGGGTGAGGGGCATGGAGGAGCGCATGGGCACCCTCTGTGACAGGCTGCAAAGTGACCAAGAAGAGAGGCGCAGGTATAGGTGCGAGGTCAGGCTGCTCAATCAGTCGATTAACCGCTTGGCAACTTCCACCACCCTGCAGTGTCGCCGCTCTGTTAATCTGCAGACTGACATTGTTCACTGCTGCAGTGACTTGTCCCGGGGGATGGGGAGGGTGACCTCAGCAATGGAGGCAATGCTGACCCAGCTGACAGCCACAGGTGGCAACATGGTTGTTGGGGACATTGAGGAG
This sequence comes from Lissotriton helveticus, assembly GCF_964261635.1. NCBI lineage: Eukaryota > Metazoa > Chordata > Amphibia > Caudata > Salamandridae > Lissotriton > Lissotriton helveticus. Next base: position 1,316,018,519 of record NC_136057.1, on the reverse strand, counting down.
ACAACGAGCAGGAGTGGGTCCAGCACGCCTGTTCAGGACATACGTAGGAGCAGCAGACTCCATGCCGAAGACACCGGCACCACTTCACATGTAGACCCCCAGCCCCGTGCCTCTCAAAACAGCATGCGTAAGCGCAAGCATTGAAAGACATATTGATCACAGGACAGGTCAAAGTGAGGAAACATTGGCAAAACATTGTGCAAGGTGCATTTAATTTGATTAATGGTTTTTTGGAAGGTGCAGTTGTGTACATTAAAGTGAGTGTAAAGTGAGTGTTCCAATCACTGGACATGGCTGTGTGTCATCGCTCAATTAGAAGTATCTGTTGGTAATTTCAGCACGTCGCAGTCGACCATCTGTTGCTGGTGCTGATCCTGCTGCATTGTGATCTGCTTGTACTGTCCCATCATCAATGTCCTCATGATATGTGTGTTCTATCTCTGTGCCCTCCTTGGTGGCAAGATTGTGCAGCATGGCGCAGGTCGCAATAATCTTGCAACAGATAATTGGCGTGTATTGCCGTGCACCTCCACTCTTATGGAGGTACCTAAATCTACTTTTCAGCAGCCCAAATGTACGTTCCACCACACAACCTGTTGTTCTGTGTGCCAGGTTATAACGCCTTTCACTCCTGGTGGATGGGTTCAGGTAGGGGGTGAGCACAAATGAACGCAGGGCATATGCACTGTCACCTGGGTGGGAAAGGATAATAAGATTATTCACATACTCAGGAGTGATCCTTCTGCATGAACTGTCAGGGTGTCTCACACATACCTACCCAGCAGGTATCCATCACCAAAATCACCAGCAACAAGGCGTCTGTATATCCCACTGTTGGTGAATATGTAGGAGTCGTGGGTACTCCCAGGATATTTGGCTACAATGTCCGTTATCATGTTGCTAGCGTTGCAGATCACCTGCACATTGATTGAATGTGTGGACTTCCGGTTTCTGTAAATGTGCTCAGTTGCTGCAGGTGGGCATAGTGGGATGTGCGTACCATCGATGCAGCCTATTATGTGCGGGAACTGTGCAAGTTGATAGAATTCGGTTTTTGTCCTTGCTAGTTCTGCAGGTGTTTCAGGGAACTCAATGTAGTGCTCCATCCTCTGCATCATGGCATTTAGGAATTTTCTGAAGAAGCGTGACAGGCAGCTCTGGGACACTCCACCTACAGTGGCTATCACGTGCTGGTAGCTCCCAGAGGCAAGAAGGTGTAGGCAGCACAGCACCTGTACATGGGGTTGGATCGCGTGTGCTCTTGGGGTTGGGTGTTCCAGATATGGGTAGAGGTCCCTGATCAAGTCCAGGATTGTTCTGGGGTGGAGTCGGTACCTTTGCAGGATCTCAGCTTCAGTGAGTTGGAAGAGGGTGATCCTCTGCCTATATACCTGCTCCTCCCTTAGCCAGACCCTCTCTCCTGCTGCCTGTATCCGTAGCTGCCTTGCAGTTACGTAGAAGGCCGATATTGTGGGTGTACTGTTGCATTTTGGGAGCTTCTTATATATCCTGTTCCTGGTTTCCACCTGCTCCCAATCCATGTTAATTACCGACTCTTAAATACCGAATTTCACGAAATTCGGTATTTCCTGACTTTGCTACATCTCAAATGGCCTTTTTTACCACTTCTTATTTACCGACTCGGTAAATATGAATTCGGTATTTACCGATTCGGTAACATACCATTTCTTATTTACCGATTCGGAGATTATGTATTCGGTAAATTCCGATTTGTGTAATACCGAATCGGTGTTTTACCGACTGGTATTTACCGATTCGGTACGTTTTTGGTGACATACATCTCGTTGCACTGATACCGGTCGGTAATGGCCGAATTTACCGATTTTCGGCCGTTACCGACCGGTATTTGGGTACCTACATCGGGCCCACAGTGTCCAGATTCACAGTCGTTTTAGTCCTAACTAGTCAGGATTGTCCGTACTCACCTTTTTCTTGAACTGTACTGTCCATAGACGTTGTTATGCATCTCGCGTGTGAGTTCACACTCTGCACACGCGTTCCGTGGGCCTCCTATTACTTACCTAAAGTTAGGGTAGCGTGGTCCCAACGATCCTACAGCCTCTGGACAGCTCCATTCCTTCTATCGATTTCCTTATACCATTTACTTAGTATATGGTTTGCCGTGCCCCTAGGGCACCATTGTAATTCTGTGCAACTTATCGTATTTTCCCTAAGAGATTGTCATGTGCTTAGCCCTCTGATCTCATAAAGAGTTCAGAGGTGTTTGTTATTAATAAATATATTGTTTATTTTCATAACAACCTGTGTGGTGTCCTTTCATCTGGTATTCAAGGGTTTATATTGTGGTAAAACAGCTGGCTTCACATGCCAAAAGAGTTTAGCCTAAGACTGCTTTGTCCATGCTACCATTAGGATAGCTGGTCTATTGTTGGGATTCACCCACCTCGACCCACACCACAGAAGCGAGGATGGCCCCAATCCTCTGCCCCTATTCGGAACGCAACACGCCCATTATTCCACAGCGTGACAGCGGACCGAACAAGGAGAGAAGGTGGGAAAAAACAAAAAGAAAGAGAATATCCAAGACTCTCTGTGTTTTCAGCTAGACGAACCCTGTTTTCTTGGGCTATTAGATCTTCTAACCTGCAGCAGGGAGAGAGAAGAGACAAAGAAAACAGACTTATAACCCAATTCTCAGTGTCCTCTAACCTGAAACCTCCACAGTATACACATAACAATGCCCAACACAACCCAATTTCCCCTCCTTACTTGTGTAACACAGATGAAACGTCTGTAAGAGTCTTGTTGTAAATCCAAAGGAAAAAGAGAAACAGAACTCACTCTGTTCCTAATCACCAAAATCCCACTCCAAGGTAATCAAGGTAAAAAAAGTCACAAGACTAAAAAAAAACCTCTGTTTGCTATTAACAGCCAAATCGCTGTATATACATAGCATTCATCCTATCTTGTGGCCACAAACTATAACGCTTTCCACAAAAAACGCTAGAAGCAATATGCTTCGTGAAAACGTCCAAAGTTTCACACAACGAGGTGAACGGGTTATACCTAACCCGGAAATCAACTCTTCCGTGTGTATTCTTATGATACACTGACTTTGCACTCAAACGGATGTTTAAAAAAGGAAAAAATCATTGTCCCAATCCTTTCTTGTTACACGATTCCAGTAGACTCCAAAGCAAAGATCCAATGAGCAGTAAGCAACGCCGACTGCAAGGGGTCTGCCGATTCCAACTCCAGGAAGCAGAACGAAGCCTCGTTCTGCTTAGCAAAGCTCCAAAGCGTCTCGAATAGATGCAAACGAGGAAACACGAACAAAGGGAGGAATGCAATCTCCCAGAACACGACCTGGCCAAGAAAACCAACCAGGCTAGAAACCAAGCGCCGAGTACCGGTGCTGGCTTCTAGATAAGGTAAATGAGTAAGGAGGGGCTAAAGAAAAAAGGGGAGGAGGCTACCACTACAGGGAAACAGAGAGAGGACACCAAAAAGTACCACAAAAGAGCCAGAGAAAAGAAAAAGAAACACACTAGACAAGAAAAAAGGCAGCTAAACTCAGCTAATTCCCAACAGTACCTCCCCTCAAAGGCCTCCCTACTGGACGGGGTTTTGTCGGATGTCGTAAATGAAACAATCTGATCAAGCGAGGAGCATGTACCCCTGTAGCTGGTTCCCATGTCCTTTCCTCAGGAGGATACCCCTTCCAATCAATCAAATACAATAACCTCCCTCTTCTTCTCTTCGAGTCAAGGATGGCATTAACCTCGAATTCTTCCACACCATCAATCAACAAAGAAGGAGGAGGGGGCAAAGTCTGGTCGGTATCCCTATAAGGTTTCAATAATGAGGTATGGAACACCGGATGAATGCGATATTCATCAGGTAACTCCAGTCTCATTGCCACAGGGTTTATCACTTTCGCTATAGGAAACGGACCCACAAAACGAGGTTGCAATTTCCTTGAACCTTCCATCCTTAGATTTTTTGTGGACAACCAGACACGATCTCCGACACCATAAAGTGGAGCCGGAACCCTATGTCTGTCAGCCTGCCTTTTCATGTCATCTTTAGCCTTCACCAGATGCTCCTGAGCTATACCCCAAATCTTTCCCAAGGTTGCTCCCCATGAATCGACAGCTGGTACATGCCCTGAGGGTTGAATAGGAATGGCCTTTGGATGAAATCCCATAGAACAATAAAAGGGGGACATTCCAACTGCCGAATGAATGCTGTTATTATATGCAAATTCAGCAAGAGGAAGAGCCAACACCCAATTGCAAGTCAAGGAAGTCAATAAACATCGCAAATATTGCTCCATTGTTTGGTTAATCCTCTCAGTTTGACCGTCAGACTGGGGATGATAAGCAGAAGACAGGCAAATTTTCATTTGTAACGCCCCACACAACTCAGTCCAAAAATGTGAAACAAACTGAGCCCCCCTATCGGTCACAATGGCAGATGGCAAACCATGAAGTCTCACTATCGATGTTACAAAAATTAAGGCCATTTCCTTAGCAGTGGGCAATTTAGATAAGGGAATAAAGTGGGCCATCTTTGTAAATGAATCAACCACTACAAGGATCACAGTGCAACCTGATTCTAGCGGTAAATCAGTAACAAAGTCCATGCTAATCGTGTGCCATGGAGCAGGGGGTATAGGTAAAGGCTGCAACAGACCAGACGGGCTGGAATGAGATGGCTTACTCACAGCACATACTGGACAAGAAGCCACAAACTGTTGAACATCGTGTGACACGGACTCCCACCAAAACCAACGTAAACAAAATTCTCTGGTTTTGTTAATTCCCGGGTGACCTACTAAGGCTGATGAATGACACCATTTCAACACTGTTTCCCGTAATTCAGGAGGAATATACAATTGGGTTTCATGATACAACAACCCGTCTTTCACAGAAAACGAAGGCTGGGATTCCCAAGGATTCAGATCTATATCCTTCAACTTTTCCTTTACTGATGCCAAAAAATCGTCCATAGAGGTACTACCTACAATCTTATCTGGTGATATAAAGGACCCCAAATCCTTTTCAGCCCCCCACTCAGCCTGTTTCACATATATTCGGGACAAAGCATCTGATTTCAATTGCTGTGCTGCAGGTCTATAGGTAATCATGAAATCATATTCATTGAAGAAGGAGACCCACCGCATCTGTCTGGGGGTCAAAGCACGAGCAGATCTAAAGAATTCAAGATTCTTATGATCAGTAAAGATGGTAATAGAATGGCGGGCTCCCCACAAATGATGTCTCCATTCTTCAAAAGATAACTTAATAGCCAGTAATTCTCGCTCTGCCACCGTATAGTTTCTTTCAGCTGGTAATAAAGTCTTCGAAAAGAAAGCTATAGGATGCATAAACCCAGTTTCTACATCTCTCTGAGACAACACCCCCCCCTACTGCTCCCAAGGAAGCGTCAGCTTCAACAAAGAAGGGTAAAGCAGGGTCACGATGAACAAGAACAGGGGCCGAGGTGAACCGTTCAATCAGTTGATCTAACGCCCTTTGTGCCAGATCTGACCACACAAAAGGAACTCCTTTTCTCAACAATACAGTCATAGGGGCAACAATGTCCGAGAAATGTGAGATGAACCGCCGATAGAAATTGGCGAATCCAAGTAATACCTGCACCTCCTTTACACATTTGGGCGAGGGCCAAGATGTTATAGCCTCGATCTTACGAGGATACATTCTAATGCCTTCGGCAGAAACAAGAAATCCCAAAAACTCCACTTGGTCTGTATGAAAACTACATTTCTCTAATCGTACATATAGCTGATGGTCTTTCAATTTCTGCAAGACTTGGCAAACGTGTATCTTATGTTCTGCCACAGTATTAGAGAAAACCAAAATATCGTCTATATACACGATGACGCTCAGATCCAAATATTCCCTTAATACCTTGTTGATAAAAAACTGAAAAGCAGCCGGAGCATTACATAGTCCGAAGGGCATAACACAATACTCATACAGGCCGAACTTAGTCCTGAAGGCGGTTTTCCATTCGTCGCCTTCACGGACTCGTATGAGATGGTATGCCCCTCGGAGATCCAATTTAGTAAAAACCGTCGCATGCTTTAGTTGATCGAGCAACACAGGTATTAAGGGAAGAGGATACTTGTTCTTAATGGTACCCTTATTGAGCGCCCTATAATCCACACAGGCTCGGAGACCTCCCTCCTTCTTAGGGATGAAAAAGATAGCTGAAGAAGCAGGGGAGGAGGAGGGACGAATAAACCCTTTAGTCAACATCTCCTCTACATATTCTCTCAAATGCTGTTCTTCAGGCCCGGATAAGGCATAGATGCGACAGCAGGGCAATGTAGCTCCGGGTGCCAAATCAATTCGACAATCAAAAGATCGATGCGGAGGCAAATCTTTCGCTCTTCCTTTGTCGAACACCTCAGCAAACTCTACATAAGAATCAGGAACCTTCCGCACCTCCTCACTTACCCCATCACCCACAGCTCAAGTCAAAGGGGTAATCCAATCCGTGGCAACTTTATAACAACCCTGCAGACAATACACTGAATCAAGGGTCACAGTTCGTCTGATCCAATCAATCTTAGGATTGTGTGATTGTAACCAAGGCACCCCTAACACAATACCAAACGAGGGAGCATCAATCAAATCAAACCCGAGATATTCGGAATGCCCATTATCACATATCATACACAATGGTTCCGTTTGTTTTGTGATGGTACCAGATGACAATTCATTGCCATCTATAGCTCTCACTGGTTCAGGCTGGTCTTTCATAATCCATGGCACCTTTAATTGTTCTGCCAACTTGATATCCATAAAATTACCAGTGGCACCTGAATCCAATAAAGCGGACACAGGGGCCCGATGACTATTCGAAATAACCAGACACACGGTAATCATAAAATGTTTAGGGACTCTCTTGACTATACCAGAGATCTGATAGGAAGGATTGTGCTTTTCATCAACTATGATTCAACTTTACCACTAGATCAATGAATTCCACACAATCCTCAGGCGGATTCACCACCTGTGAAACAACATCCTTCAAGTCTTCGGATAACCCTTGATAGAATAAAGAAGTTCTCTTATCCGTGGGCCAATGAGTTTCGGAGACTAAACGATTGAAAGTGGACACATAGGTTAACAAATCCTGTTTCCCTTGTCTCAATTTCAATAACTCGGCATCACTAGCTTGCATAAAGGCATGTTTTGCAAAAAGACAATGCATCTGTTCTTTAAATGCCCTGTAATTATACAAAACAGGGTCATCATTGTCCACCAACGGTACTGCCCAAGAAGCAGCGGTTCCTGCCAAGTAAGAGATAACAAACGCCACCTTAGCGGAGTCGTCAGGAAATGAAGTGGGACGACACATAAAATGGAGATGACATTGATTCATAAATACGCTGTATTTACTTGAATCCCCAGTGAATCTCTCTGGAACTGCCAACGGTACCGGGGTAGGGGTAGTAACATTCACCGTTAAAGGGGGATTACTTGCACTTGAACTCCTATCATATTGAAAAGAGGCAGGCTGGACCAAAGACGGTTTACCACTACCCCAGCCTGGATCCTTAGTCCTCACTGCACTCATTTCCTGTCTTAGCCCTTGATTCTCTTGCTTTAATTCGAGAACCTGTGTCTGGAGGGAATTAATTGCCCCCATTAAATCCTGCATGGTAGGGACTCTGTCTACCAAATTCCCAACATCTATAAGGTTGACTTACAACCAATCACCATAAGGGTTGTTTGGACTGATACAAGGTGATCACTAGAACTAGTGAGCATCATATATCAGGCCAACTTCTCACACAAATCCTCACACTAAATGTGCAGGGACTCAACAATCCGGTGAAGAGGAGGGCTGTTCTTTCCCTTCTGGAGGCCTCTAAGGCTGACATATGCTTACTACAAGAGACCCACTTATTGCCGAGGGATTGCCACAGGATGCGCTCATGCTATTTCCCTCACCAATTTTACTCTTCCTCTTCCACTAAAACTGCGGGGGTGGCTCTCTTTGTAGCCCAGAGGTTCAGGGGAAAGGTCCTGCAGAAAGGGGGGGAGGTGAAGGGGAGGTTGTTGTCTTATAAATTCTCCCTTGGGGGGGCGACCTTCTATTTATGCCCCGAATGAAGATCAGGAAAAGTTTCTACACTCCCCACTCACGGAGGTGGCCGCGTCTCCTGATCGACATGTACTGGTAGGAGGTGACCTGAATTTGGTTATGGACAATGTGCAGGATAGGTCAGCGCAGCGCTCCACTCAGGCTGGGACACTTTCCGCTGGGGGGTTGGCTAGGCTAACAGACATGGGCATGGTGGATCTGTGGCGTCGATTTCATCCCTCTGAAAGGGAGTACACTTATTATTCCAATGCCCACAAAACGTATGCCCGCTTGGATTATTTTTTGGCTTCCCCTTCCTTACAGGCTCTTACAACGGCGGTGGAGATAGGAGCTGCAGCCCTCTCTGATCATTCCCACATGGTGGCTGTGTTCTCCCTGCCCCCGCTCTCACACGCACCGCGCTGCTGGAGGCTACGCGACTCGCTGCTGCATCGCGCTGACGTGGTGGGGAAGATTCGGGGGGCTATTACTGACTATCTGGTGCATAACAGCACTGAAACCACATTTCTGACCACTCATTGGGCAGCGCTTAAGGCGGTTCTGCGCGGCGAGCTTATAGCGATCCCAGACGCCGAGAACGCGGAGCGTGCACGGAAACGGGAGGAACTGTCGCAGAGGACGCGAGAACTTGAGCGCATGCACCAACGGACCGGGGCGCCGAGGATCTGAAGGTAGTTGCGACAAGCTAGGCAACAATTGGCAGCACTCGACCAAGACCGTGCGGAATATGCAGCGTTGAGGGTGCAACACTTATATTACACTGGGGGAGATCGTTGCGGGAGACTGCTGGGTCATGCACTTCGGGAAAAACAACGGAAACAATCGGTACGGGAGGTCGTCACGCCGGATGGGCGGGTGGTCACCGAGGACGCGGACATTGCGGGGGCATTTAGCACTTTTTATACCTCCCTGTATACCGGGTCGGTGCTTGACCCGGAAGAAGGTGAGAGGTTCTTGGCCTCGGTCTCCCTCCCTACGCTGACCCCGGAACAGTCGGATATTCTGGAACGACCTATCCGGCCGGAGGAGGTGATTGCAGCTATCTCACGCCTCAAATTGGCAAAAGCGCCCGGCCCGGATGGCTTCTCGGCGATCTTTTACAAGACGTTTTGTGCACAAGTGACACCTCTGCTGACCGCCCTCTTTAATTCTTTTGCGGACGCCGGGGCGATCACAAGCGATTTGCTGGAAGCTAACATCTCGGTCATCCCCAAACCGGGGAAGGATCACTCGAGGTGCGATGCATATCGCCCTATATCTCTACTCAATGTAGACCTAAAACTCTACACTAGCATACTAGCGGCGTGCCTCGCACCACTAATGCAGGGGCTGATCGACCCGGATCAGGTGGGATTCATCCCTGAACGTCAGACCGTAGACAACACTAAAAGGGCGCTGCACCTGATTGAGAAGGCCACGAGAACGTCGGGGGAGTTCATGTTGCTTGCGATAGATGCCGAGAAGGCATTCGACCGAGTCCACTGGCCTTATCTCGAGCAGGTGATGGTGAAAGCTGGGTTGTGCGACCGATTCCGTACGTGGGTCCTTAACTGCTATTCTTACCCTTCCGCGACGGTCAGGGTCAACGGATTCGCCTCGCCCCGATTTTCTATAGAGCGTGGCACTCGGCAGGGTTGCCCGCTGTCGCCCCTGCTCTTTGCCTTGTATATGGAGACGCTAGCACAACGGATGCGAACCACTCCTGAGGTACGCGGTATCACATTTGGGGTATATGTCCATACCATCAGCCTGTATGCTGATGATATCCTCCTGTCCTTGTCCTCCCCAGACACGTCCCTCCCAGCCTGTGTGGAGGTCCTGAATGCGTTCTCCAGAGTGTCGGGGTTTAAGATGAATATGACCAAGTCGGAAGCCTTGGACCTCTCTCTGGCCCCGCATACGCGAGCCCACCTGCAGAGGCGCTTTCCGTTCCGCTGGGCGCAGAAGTCAGTTCCTTATTTGGGAATTCAACTGGCAGCAACGTTGTCGGACACGGTCGGGATCAACTATTCTCGGCTACGTCGGCTCATTCGTACTGAGCTGAACAGGTGGAAGCAACTCCCTATGTCATGGCTGGGTAGGGTAGCGGCCATCAAAATGACGGTCTTACCACAGATTCTATACGTATTCCGCGCCATTCCCCTCCGTCCACTGGATGGCTGGCTTCGCCAGATGCAATCAGAGCTGGCGCAATTTATATGGAATGGCAGGAAACCCAGAATGAAGCTCCGTCACGCGACGCTACCTCCTGGGAAGGGGGGTCTGGGTCTTCCAGATCTCCTGCTTTACTACCAGGCGGTGCTACTGAGAACATTGGTGGAGTGGAGCAGGTGGGAGTCAGATAAACATTGGCTCTTTCAGGACCAGGCGGTCGCGAGCCGTCCGCTCCAGGAAGTGCCCGTTCTCCGCCGTCAGCACCGCCCCCCCCCAATCTTTACGCCTCCTACATCACGAGAGTGCCGCTAGAGGTCTGGGATTGCACCAATCTTAAATCTGAGTTGACCACCGTTCCGTCTCCGCTTACTCCCCTACTCGAGAACCCGGACTTCACTCCCGGGATGGATGTGGCAGCATTTGCGAGGTGGCGCCCGGCGGGCTGTAGATCCCTGTTCCATTTGTATACTAAAGATTATCCCATTCGAGACTTTCAAACAAGAATACCACCTGCCGGAATCAGAGCGCCTCCGGTATCTCCAAGCTCGGCACTGGGCGATGCATAGCCAGGTTCGGGAGGGGGCTGATCGACAGCTGCGGCCCTATGAATATTGGCTGATCACGAGAACCTCGGACAAACATCTCATTTCTGATCTATACCGCACACTACTAGACCGGTACTCTCGGGTGTACAATTCGGGCAGGGCGCGCTGGGAAAGGGGGTTGGGGCGCACCCTTAGCACCACAGAATGGGACAGTATTTATTACCGCGCACGACACTCTGCTTATCACATGGGACTGACCGACACCCTCACCAAAATAGCAACATACTGGTACTATACCCCTGAGAGACTGCACGAAATGGACCGCAATGTGTTGGAGAGGTTGTGGGGAGAGGGGGTCCTTGACCCATCTATTATGGGATTGTGTCCATCTGAAGGAGTATTGGAAATTGGTGTTGGATGAGGTCGATGCCCACTTTGATACCGAACTCCCTCGCTTTCCCTCCTACATACTACTGGGTTTGTCCAATCCTGTCACATATCCCTTGCGTTCCCGTAGGGGCAGGTTGATGGCCATTGCATTGGGTTCAGCATTGCAGAATATTGTGTCTCTCTGGCGCACCACTCACACGCCCACTTTTCAGGGGTGGCTTTATCGTCTGTGGGCGGTCCTGGGCATGGAAAAGCTCTCCCTGATTGGGGCAGGAAAGGGGGACAGATACGCTGAACTGTGGCAGCTATTTCTTTCCCTGCTGGCTACGGAATTTAGGGAGGTCACGTGTCCTAGGTATCTGCGCCTGCTGCGCTTGGCCCAAACCGAACCTGATGGAGTCTGGGGGGCCTTGTCCTTACTTGCGGAGATTTTTGGACCTGGAGGAGGGAGGGGGGGAGGTGGGGTAGTTGGGTCAAGGGGGGGATCGGGTAGGGTGGTTCTTTTTGGGGTTTCTATTTTTGGGTTTTTTGTTTCCCAACATCTTAACAACTGTAGCCTATACAGCGGCAGCACCCGTTCACTGGGGCTTGGCGGGAAACTCTCCGGGGTGGCTATTTACTCGGGGGATCCTTGAGGCTGTACACCACGATATTCTCATCCCCCCCCACCTCGTCCCCCCGATTTGAGGCGCGGCCGGCCCTTCGGGATTGTAGGCGGCTTGCTGTGTTAAATCCTGACTGCATTACTGTCATCATTGTAACACCTGCACGGTACCACGATCTCAAGCCGGCCAATCGGGTTGTTGGCGGTTTTGTCATGAATGTTTGCTTCTACAATACTAATAAAACAGATTTAATACTAAAGATTTTCCAGATCCAGTCTGAGGTGGAAGAATAATCAAAAGGTGAGAATTTGGTATTCAGCCGTCACTATCAGAATGAGAATTTGTTGGTGCCCGCTTTGCCTGAGTAACAATGAGCATTCACTAATGACTGTTGTAATCCTCTGAATAGAGTCTACAGTAAATAGCAGACTTCATGGACATATGGACCTACTGGGATGCATATAACAAAGAGCATAACGCAGAGCCATAAAGTTTGCCACACAAAGAAGGCGTAGCTTTTGGCCCATCTCCTTTCACTAATGTTCTCCCCTCTACCACATACTTAATTGTGCTTCTCTGTATACTTTGTGGGTAGTGAGCCTTGCATAAGGGATTTAAAGGGATAAATAAGTTACGGATTCACTTTCTGTGACCTCAAGTGATGCATTGTGATAGTGTCTTTCATTGTTTCAATAAAAGACCACCAACTACCTTTCTTACCTCAAAACTGGGCTGAATCCATAGTCATTACTTGACACAGAGGGTGGTTTCAAATGAAGATTAAGATAAAATACTTGGTACGACAGAGCTATTTTTTCTTAACCTTGTTGGCTGTACTGTGTCCCCATGTGCAGACATTTGAGTGACCATCCCTGCAGCGACTTTGAGTCTGATTAAGAGTTCGGCAGATGTACAAGGACTTCATTGTGATAAGCGAAAGATCAAAATTTAACTACTGAGGTGCTTCTCTGGAAGACAAGCCTAACCTTCCATTGAAACTGTAGCTTTTCAACGTCTGCATTGAGGATGGTAACTGATTCCTTTGGCGTTTGAGGCCCAGGGCGATGATTCTCCAGTGCCATGTTCAGCTGAGAATTCAGTGGCTTCCAATGTCCCTGGTCATCCCTCATCACATTGAGATGTAGGATGCAAGACCAGTCTTCTTTGACCATAGGATGTGTGGCAGGATGATGACTCTAGTGTTTTGGAAAAAGATAGCTTAAATTGAGGTCTGCACCACATAGATGTCATTTCTGTATTCTTTCCTGCACCCAGAATGTCTGGTTATTCACCCAGCACTGTACAGATGCAGGTGCAGCCTGCTTTAAGGGTGTCATGTGAGTCCTTCGATATTTCTTTGGTCTTATGTTGTGCAGCAGATCATGAGAGGATTTCTGGGCGACAGGAGCCCCTAGGAGTTCAGGCACATGCTGAGACATTCCAAGCATGAGATTGCATGGGGTTTTATTCTGGAGCACGCACTAGGTACATCGCCTTAGGATCGCTGTGCATTTTGTCATGATTTTTTGTGGCACTGCCTCGTAATACCCGGGATACAATGGCCCCTTTCAATGTCCTGGTTTATGGCTGAAATAAGTGCGAGAACTACAAACATGCACCCATCGCTAACTAGGAATCAGCCAGAGTTTTATGCTGAAAGGCTGGTCATTTGTCTGCCCTAAATATGCTTACTACATCCTTAGCTAATAAGGCCAACTTATCCTTTGCAACACTCCACGTATCAGCACATTGCATTGGCTAAACCCACTAGAGTCCGTCAGATGAGACATTGGCCACTACAATATTATTGTGGCACATTAAAAGGTAAGGACATATGTGATTCAAGTATGCCACTAGAAAAGGGTGCAACACCTTAGAGAAGCATTGATGTAAATTTAGTGACTGTAGGCAGTAATTACAATATCTGAAAGAAACAGGTTAGTGTTAGATTCCTTTCCTTAGAACATAGCTTTCCAAGCTGTGTGTCCCGACACAGTAGTGTGTCGCCTGCAAATCGTGGGTGTGTCGCAGGATGACACCAGTATTAAGGGCACTTAGCACATAACTGCTGCTAATTAGGAGGAATTCCTTTGAAAGTGTCTCGGAGTCTGCAGCAGCAGCGCGGACTCCTGAGACACTCTGCTCTATGGGGGCCAGGCAATTCACAACAAAGCCCCATTAACACGTAAATGGTCTTTTAAAGACCTGCAAAGTACTCTGTGTGGCTGTGTGTGTGCCCAGCAAGCTGGGGTGAGGTGACAGAGGGTGACAGGCAGAGGGAGGGAGACAGAGGGAGATAGCGGGAGGGAGGGAGACAGAGGGAGATAGAGGGACGGATACAGAGGGATGGATACAGAGGGAAGGATACAGAGAGAGGGAGTGAGGGAGACAGAGGGAGATAGTGGGACGGATACAGAGGGAAGGATACAGAGAGCGGGAGGGAGGGATACAGAGGGACGGATACAAAGGGAAGGATACAGAGAGCGGGAGGGAGGGAGACAGACGGATACAGAGGGACAGATACAAAGGGACGTATACAGAGGGAAGGATACAGAGAGCGGGAGGGAGACAGACGGATACAGAGGGATGGATTCAGAGGGACGGATACAGAGGGAAGGATACAGAGAGCAGGAGGGAGGGAGACAGACGGATACAGAGGGACGGATACAGAGGGAAGGATACAGAGAGCGGGAGGGAGACAGACGGATACAGAGGGACGGATACAGAGAGCGGGAAGGACGGATACAAAGGGACGGATACAGAGAGCAGGAGGGACGGATACAGAGAGGGAGGGAGACAGATGGATACAGAGGGACGGATACAGAGAGCGGGAGGGAGGGAGACAGACAGATACAGAGGGACGGATACAGAGGGACGGATACAGAGAGCGGGAGGGAGGGAGACAGACGGATACAGAGGGACGGATACAGAGAGCGGGAGGGACAGATACAGAGAGCGGGAGGGAGGGAGACAGACGGATACAGAGGGACGGATACAGAGGGAGTCAGAAAGAGGGAGTCAGAGTGACAGAGGGAGTCAGAGTGACAGAGGGAGTCAGGGTGACAGGGGAAGTCAGGGTGACAGAGGGAGGAGGGTGACAGAGGGAGTCAGTCAGACAGAGGGGGTCAGTCAGACAGAGGGAGTCAGTCAGACAGAGGGAGTCAGAGTGACAGAGGGAGTCAGAGTGACAGAGGGAGGAGGGTGACAGAGGGAGTCAGAGGGACTCAGAGTGACAGAGGGAGGAGGTTGACAGAGGGACTCAGAGTGACAGAGGGAGTTAGTCAGACAGAGGGAGTCAGAGTAACAGAGGGAGGAGAGTGACAGAGGGAGGAGGGTGACAGGGGGAGCGAGAGAGACAGAGAGAGACAGCGGGAGGTAGACAGACAGTGGGAGACAGACTGATACAGACAGAGGGAGACAGTTAGAGAGAGAGAGGGAGACAGACAGAGTGAGTGAGAACCCTCCCCCCCCGAATCCATCTTAGGTGGTTCGGGCTCGCTATGCTACGCTTGCTCGCTACACTGCCTTACTGTGTCCCAAAATGATGCATCTCCAAAGAGTGTGTCCCCAACATGAAAAGTTTGGACAGCTGTGCCTTAGAATATCCCCACGAAACTGGACGGGTTTGGCGATAAGCACAGTAAGGCTGCGCCACTACGTAGTAAACAAGAAAAATGCCAATACTGTGCACTAGTTTTCAACCATTTAACTAAGACACTCCTAGTCGTTGCCTAAAAAAAGACCACTTTTTCAGTCAAGATTCTTCATAGAAAATTCAAAAATTCTTTATTTTTATTTTTATTTTAGCTTGTGGTTTAATTTGTTTTTTATGTATTTCAAACGAGAAATTTATACATGTAAATGTCTGTACATCTATTTACAAAAACACACTATCATCATGATAAGTGATATACGAGAAATAGGGTTCTTTGGGGGGCAAGAGGACAAAAATGTGTAAAAGTGGTTTATCACAATAATAACAACACACATAGACATAAGACACGTGTACACAGGACAGTGAACATATATCAAAACATTTCAAATACGTGGTGGTAATTGATGTCAAGTTGTTCTCAAAATATTCGCCAAAGTTAGATTGCTGACTTTTATGGTGGAACTAGAGCCAAACCTATTTACAATCATAGGAGTGGTATAATACAATCAGTGAGCTCCATAGATCAACACAGTTATAAAGACCAAAACTCTATTTCGCAATCGTTTCTAATCACTCTAAATTATATATAAATCTATTTAGAGCCAAAACTTGGCACCACACACAACTACCACCTCGGTCGACGCGTTTCGAATCCTAAATCATTGTAAAGGATTCTCTTCAGGACCAAACACAATTAATCTGAAAGACATAATGAGTGATAAAGATTCTATCAGTCAAACATTAAAACCAAAGAGAGACTCTCAACTGTCATTCAGCCGCCACATACTCTCCATAAGCTTACCTGTCGCTGGTTCTTAATGTAGTTAAAGTGGTGGAGGTTCTAGTCAGCTACAAAAAAGAATGTTTTGGACACCGCGAATTAATACATGGTCATAGGCTGCGCCCTACGTCGGATTTGTTGAGACATCAGGAATTTAGAGAAACCCATCAGCTTTTAACTACTGCATTTCGAAGGCAAAGCTATTCTGGGTACATTCGACATTTAGGAAGAGAGATTCAAAAGGACTTGGTACCTCCAGAAAAGATTGGGTTTGGGTCCTATATTTCGAAAAGCACAGGATATGAACTGGAGATCTGAGAGTCCTAGAAGTTCTTTACCTTCTTGAGCTATACACCTCTAATAGATAGGAGGTTGCGTCATTCCACTTCAGAGGGGGATGACATCGTCGGAGTACTTAGATGCCGCCTTCGAGCGAGATCCGGCATTCGGCCCTGCGCCGCTCGAGGTCTCGGGCCAGGTGGAGGTCGAGGGACCGGTTGCGGGGCCACAGTCATCACAGCTCGGCGAGTCGACACTACTCGTCGGGCTCAAAGTCCTCAGGTAAGTCGAGGCACAAGAAGTCGAAGAAGCGACATTGCTCTTCTGACTCCACTCGCGCGATACGGCCGGGGGTTTGGGCGACACCGCCCATGCAGCTCTGCCGGAGCGCAAGCGCCGCGTCCACCTCCACACCCGCCGGTCCCTGGGCTGAACACGACGCCGGAGGAGGTCAGCGCCTTCCTCACGGCCATGAGGTCGCGCTTCCCTTCGTCGGGTCCCGCCGAGGTGCCTTCGGACCCGTCTGGGAGCCTAAGCGGGCTGGCGGCTTTGGCCCCGGCGCCATCGGGTGCTGCGGCGCCGTCGGCGACTTTGGTTCCAATGCCGCAGGGTTCCTCAGGATCCATGCCTGGATCCGTGACGACGCTGGTCGACCTTATGACCCCTCCGCCGGCGTTGTCATCAAAGGTGTCGCCCCCGGCGCCGTCCTCGGGCGGCGGCGGCCCCGATCCCCAACCCAGTCTGGATCCGGCATCAGACCGGCGCCTGCTTCGACGCCGTTCGGTGAGCCCTTCACCGACGACCCGGCTCCATCATTTCTTCCTGACCTTCAGGAAATGGATGACGAGGGGGATTGGGAGGGGTCTGAGGAACCTCTGGCACTGCAGTGCCAGTTGAGCCAGGACTGGGCAGATGAACTGGGGGAGGCCAGTGGTCTTGACACTTCGCCCGACACTGGTTTTGTCTCCCCTCCTACTGTGGCTACGGAGGAGGGGGCTGCTTACAGCGTGGTATTGACTAGGGCGGCCAAGGCCTTGAGCTCCTCACTGAGGTGCTCAAACGGCAGGCAAGCTCCTCGGAGCCTCTCCTGACGTTCTGTTGGGCACCTGGTCCAAGCCCTCTACGGCCTCCCTGTAGATCGGAACGTGGCCCGACGCCGGCTCCGGGCGACCCCAGTTTCCTGTCCGTTAACTCCACCCCTGAGAGCCTGGTGATCCAGGCCTCGACTTCCCAGATCGCATTCCCGACAACACCCCCCCGGATCGGGAATCCAAAAGGTGCGACCAGTTCGGTAAGAAGCTATTCTCCTCACTGAGTTTGGGGTTGCGGTCTGTCAACATCGCCTGCCTTTTGAGCCATTACTCCCACTCTTTGTGTTATACGGTTGCGGAAGAGCTGCCGCAGTGCCCGGCGGAGGTCCAGGCAAAGCTAACCCAAGCCCTTGCGGAGGGAAGGGATGCAGCATGATATTCTAGTTGGTGTGGACTGGATACCACGGACTCGCTAGGCAGGGCGATTGCAACTAAGTATGGGCGAATTTGCAAACAAATCTGCGAGTTTGCAAAAAAATTCGCTAACTCGCAGATTTGACCAAATAGACTGTTTCCCACTGTCTACTGGCTAATCAGTAAGTGCTACCTCGTTGGGTAAATGTATAGTGCTGTTCCTACACTACAGCTACATGAAGTGCCAGAAGAGTTGTCTCCAGTGACCATGTGTGTGTTACTATGCTATCGCGCTGAAGAGCGCAGGGGTCCCTTGAGTGAGATGTCCATCATAGAGGGTAAATGGCGGGAAGACGGTGCACACCACTAGTGTGTGCGGCGAGGCCAAAGAGTGGGGCTTCTATGCGACATCACATGCCTCTTGTGTTTATAAAAGGTCAGAGACCGATCAGAGCAACAGAGAGGAGAAAGAAGCCCCTGGTCACAGGAACTTCAAGGGGATTGCACTTGTGAAAGTCAAGGATGCCGAGGCCTCCATCAGGCATCACAGCTAATATTCAATGGTAGATACGGGGAGAAAGCACACCTGCCCAGCGCCGAGGTCCCTTGAGTGAGCTGTCCATCATAGTGGGTCAGGGTGGGAATCCGGTGCACACCACTAGTGCGTGGGTGGGGCCAAAGAGCGGGGCTTCTATGCGTGTTCACATGCCTCTTCTGTGTATAAAAGGTCAGAGACCGATCAGAACAGCAGATGAGGAGAAAGAAGCTCCTGGTCACAGGAACTACAAGGGGATTGCGCTCGTGAAAGTGAAGGATGCAAAGGCCTCTATCCAGCATCACAGCTAATTTTCGACGGTAGATATGGGGAGAAAGCACACCTGCCCAGCCTCGACAAAGCTCACAATTGTTTTTGGGCAGATGAATGCGTTACTCAACTTGAGCATCTGAAAGAGACACGTTAGTGATAGATTCCTTACCTTAGAATATCCCCAGGCGTCAGACTGGATCCAGAAATGTTTGCGTAGCAGTACCCTTGCGCGTCGGTAGGCGTCGTCTGCGGCTCCGCGTCCGTCGTCGGCGTTGTGGGCGCCGTGATAACGGCGTCGGAGTACTTAGACGCCGCCTCCGCGTGCTGACGTCGGTTCTTCTTTTTTCCGCGCCAGCAGTGCAGATCCGCAAAAAGTGGTACCTTGGTCATTTTTTGACAAAAATTTTTACTATCCCTGACGTGCTACCAGAATGCCCGTTGGAGGTACGGGCTAAACTCGGCCAGGCCCTTGTGGACGGCCAAAATGCAGCACGGTATTCTATCCGGTGTACCTTAGTCATTTTTTTAATAAAACTTTTTACGATCCTTTTTGATCTTTCCTTGGAGTCTTCGACTCCGAAGGGTTCCGGTAGGGATGCCAGGTTTTAAACCTTGTGAGGATTGCAACCGACTAATGTCGGTCACGGACCCTCACCGTCAGTGTCTCCACTGTCTCGGCGTCGATCATGACGACAAGACCTGCTCCGACTGCCGTGCCCTAACCTCGAAAGCTAGGCGGGAACAGTCCCGCAAGCGACTCGAGCTCCGGCAGTCGGCCCCGCGCCGTGAGAGGTCCCAGTCCGGACGCAGTCGAGGGACTGGTCGCGGGATCGGAGCCACCATAGCTCCGGGAGTCGACATCACTCCTCAGGGTCGAAGTCGTCAGGTAAGCACAAGAAGTCGAAGAGACGTCTTCGCTCTTCCGACTCCCCCCGACGCTTGCACGACGTGGCCGGGGGTTCGGGTGACACCGCCCACGTGGCTCCGTCGGAGTCGAGGGCGTCGCGTCCGGCCCCATACCCTCCAGTCCCTGGGCCACGCGCGTTGCCGAAGGAGATCGAGCGGTTCCTCATGGCCATGAGGTCCCTCACCCCTCCGACGGGCTCCGCGGCGCCTTTGGGCCCAGCGGACCCGTGTGGGGGCCCTAGCAGGTCGGGGGCTTCGGTCACGACGCCGCCGGCGCTGCAGGGCCCGGCGCCGCAGGGCTCCACTGGATCTGCTTCTGGATCCGGGTCGTCGCCGGTTGACTTGACGACCTCACCGGCGCCGGTCCCTCAGGTGTCACCTCCGGCGCCGTCTTCGGGCGGCGCTGTCCCTAATACCTCCCTCGCTCCGGTTCCGGCGCCGCTCTCGACGCCGTTTGGGGAGTTCAACTTCCATGAGCCGGCCCCATCATTTGACACCCCTGAGTACCAGGAGATGGGTGATGAGGAGTATTGGGAGGGATCTGAGGACCCTCTGACACGGGAGTGTCAGTCCCAGGAGGACTGGACAGGTGAACTTGGGGAAGCCAGTGGTCTGGACACCTCGCCAGACACTGGTTTTGTCTCACCTCCTACCGTGGCTACGGAGGAGGGGGCAACCTACAGTGTGGTGCTGACGCGGGCGGCCAAGGCCTTGGGCCTTGAACTCCCCGTCGCGGCCGTGAGGACTAACCTCCTCACTGAGGTCCTTAAACCGCAGTCAAGCTCGGCTGAGCCTCTGCTGCCGGTAAATGAGGCCTTGACCGACGTTCTTTTGGGCACTTGGTCCAGGCCCGCTACAGGTTCGTCTGTAGATAGGAACGTGGCCAGGCGCCATCGCCCGGCCCCGGGCGACCCTTGTTTCCTGTCCATCCACCCCACCCCTGAGAGCCTGGTGATCCAGGCCTCCAATTCCCAGACCGCATTCCCGTTGGCTCCGCCTGACAGGGAATCCAAGAGGTATGAGCAATACGGCAAGAAGGTATTCTCCTCCCTGAGTCTGGGACTGCGGTCTTCCAACACCGCATGCCTCTTGGGCCGTTACACCCACTCTCTGTGGGATACGGTCGCGGAAGTGCTGCCAGAATGCCCGTTGGAGGTACGGGCTAAACTCGGCCAAGCCCTTGTGGAAGGCCGAGATGCGGCACGTTATTCTATCCGGTGTGGACTGGATACCACTGACTCCCTGGGCAGAGTGATGGCAACGACCAGAACACACTCATGGACATGCCGTTTGATGGCCGTCGCCTTTTTGGCGACAAGGCAGACCATGCGCTTGAGCGCTTTAAAGATTCCAGGGCTACGGCCAAGTCCTTGGGCCTCTCGGCCCCGCGCCAGCAATCGGGTGCCTATCGCTCCTTTCGTGGCCAAGGAAGGGGTGTACCCACACGTGCTGCCAGCCACGCACCGCAGAGTAATACCCAATGCGGTGGCGGCCGTGGAATCTGCCGTAGCGGTGGTCGGGGACAACAGCGAGGACAGTCCACACCTTCCCCCGCAGCATCCGCCTCAAAACTCTCCTAGTCCGTGCTTTCAGGCCCATGTGTTGCCAGTGGGGGGCATGGTTCGCCATCACCTCCTCCACTGGTGCGCTGTCACGTCGGACAGGTGGGTGCTGCAAATCGCCGAAGGGGCTACTCCCTCCCCTTCGAGGCGACTTCTCCAGCCCTGCCACCGCAGAACCACCGTGTATCGGGGGATCATTTGCGACTTCTGCAGGAGGAAGTTACGGCCCTCTTGGCCAAGGGGGCCATCGAGCGCGTTCCTGGGCCAGAAGTAGGGTGTGGTTGCTACTCCGACTACTTTCTGGTACCCAAGAAGGGCAAAGGGGGCCTACGCCCTATCTTGGACCTCCGGAACGTCAACGGCTTCCTCCGGAAGGAGATGTTCAAAATGCTGACACTGGCTCAGGTCTTAGCTGCCCTGGACCCAGGAGACTGGATGGTAGTGTGATGTATTCCTATAGGTTCTGTATCGATCCCCCTATTCCTGACCCTATTCTGGTTAATAAACTAACAAGTTAACTAGCAGCCATCTCATGAGGCAGAAAACCCCCATGATGCAGGAACCGTTATCTGATAATGCCACACTACGGCACAGGAGCGTGTTATCTGATTAGTTCATAACGCTTGCAATCTAATTAGACAAGCGATATTCCTCCAGCCCCTGATAAGGCATACGGAGTTCTCAAAACAAATCAAACCTATGACACCTTGGGAAAAACCCTGCGGCCATTGTTTTGATTTCACCGAGAACTTCAGCAAAAGAATGTGCTAACGACCTGGTCGTATGACATCCTTATTGACGTATCTATGTCCATCCTTATGTCAATCTCGGCACCTTAAAGGTATAAATATTACCGATATTGCCCTATGCAAACACACGCGGTGGTGACGAGGACGGAGCAGCCAGACTTGCCGAAGCCCAGAGCAGAGCAGACCCCGCTGGCGCAGCCCCGCCTTCCTGACGCGCTGAGAACGAGAAGCCGTTTTTCTCCTACCGAGAAATCCAGCTCCGGCGCTTCCGGGTAGCCCTCGCAGGCAGCCTGGAATATCGAGACCAGAGACGAGAGATACCATCCCTCATCCATCCTAGATTCCAGGTACAGAACTGAATAACCCCTCGCAGAGAATTCTTTAGTCAGTCACTTGGCAAAACAAACTTAACTTAAACTGTAACTTTCTATTCCCGCCCACGCATTAGACTTAGGTCAGGTACACGGGGTAGGCGTAGTTAGAAACACCAGTTGAGTACGACTAGTCAAATGTATATGTGTATGTAATATATTTTATCCATTTTAAACCTTCATATGGCTTAGAAACCATATCAATGTTTTTACAGTATTATTTTATACTTCTGCTTTTATTGTATGCACTTTACTTAATCATAAGTATTGCAATAATATCGATCCATTTCTCTTGTACGAGAAAAGAGACTGATCAATAAATAACATCTTTTATTGAACACGCCCGTCTCTTCCTTTTCTCTACAATCTGATGAGACTAAGAATGCACGTACTGACTGAGTAAAATAAATTGCCTTTTATTTTCACACGACTCTCGAGATACACTCTTGATTAGGGGAGAGCAAAGTTGTCATGTTCTATGGTTGTCAGAAACTAAATCCCTTCTTGTCTATCCAGGGAGGTTCAACTCCTCCTTGCCTATTCGAGAAAGTTTCTAGTGAACTCTGAGCTAGCTGGCAAACCCAAAACTTTAAGTCTAATATCGACAGTAGTAGACCTAGTTAACGTCTGGTCTAGGCCTATACTATTGAAGGTATTATTCCAATGCGCAGAGCCTATTGGGATAATAGGAACTACACTACAGTAGCGTTGGACTTGCAGGACGTTTATTTCCACATCCCGTCCTGCCGGCCCACCGACGCTACCTGCGGTTCACGGTTGGCCATGAGCACTTTCAGTTTACCGTGCTCCCCTCTGGCCTTACCAGCACCCCACGGGTGTTCACAAGGTGATGGCTGTGGTCGCAGCTCATCTGCGCAGGTTAGGGGTTTCAGTCTTCCCCTACCTCGACGACTGGTTGTTGAAGGCGGACTCGCCCCAGACAGTCGTCAGCCACCTCCAGACAACCGCAGACCTCCTGCACCAGCTGGAGTTCTCCATCAATGTGCCGAAGTCACACCTGTGCCCCTCTCAGAAGCTCCTCTTCATCGGAGCGGTTCTCGACTCGGCGTAATTTCGGGTTTATCCACCCGAACAGCGGGTTCGGGATATTCAGGCTCTGATTCCTCTCTTTCAGCCTTTTTCCCGGATCTCGGTCAGGTTGACGCTGTGGCTTCTGGGGCTGATGGCCTCCTGCATCCTTCTGGTGCATCACGCCCGGTGGCGGATGCGGGCTCTGCAGTGGGACCTGAAGTTTCAGTGGGCCCAGCATCAGGGCAACCTCTCCGACCATGTCCTGATCTCAGAGGGCACTGCAAGACAGCTGCAGTGGTGGCTCACGGAACGCGATTGGGTCAGCGGCAGATCCCTCTCCCTTCCCCAACCGGAGCACGTAGTTGTGACGGACGCGTCCCTTCAGGGCTGGGGAGGCCACATGGGAGAGGCGGAGATCAGAGGTCTCTGGTCTCCGGCGGAGTACCGGCTCCATATCAACCTTTTGGAGCTGCGGGCGATTCGTCTAGCACTGAAGGCATTCCTCTCCTCTGTCCGGGGGAGTGTAGTGCAGGTGTTCACGGACAACACCACCGCCATGTGGTACTGCAACAAACAAGGCGGGGTGGGGTCGTGGACCCTTTGCCAGGAGGCTCTGCGCCTCTGGCAGTGGCTGGAACATCAGGGCGTGACCCTGGTGGTTCAACACCTGGCAGGTTCTCTGAACGCCAGGGCGGACGAGCTCAGCCGTCGGTGCATGATGGATCACGAATGGCGTCTGAACTCGGACGTGGCGCAAGGCCTCTTTCAGCAGTGGAGAGAGCCTTGGTTAGATCTATTCGCCACAGAAGAGAACGCGCAATGTCATCAGTTCTGCGCATTGGAATTTCCAAGGCGGCACTTGCTCTAGGACGCTTTTCGTCGCGAGTGCAGTTGCGGTCTCTTGTACGCCTTTCCGCCTATACCACTTCTGCCCAGAGTGCTGAAGAAGATCAAGCGCGACCGGGCCCAAGTCATCCTTGTGGCTCCGGACTGGGCACAAAGGTACTGGTATCCAGAGCTACTCAGTATGTCAGTCGATCCCCCGGTTCGTCTGCCTCTTCAGGAGGACCTTCTGTCGCAGCAGCAAGGGACGGTCCTCCACCCGAACCTGTCCAGTCTCCACCTCCATGCTTGGAGATTGAGCGGCGACAGTTGACGCCATTTGACTTGCCTCCTGAAGTCTGTAATGTCATTCTGGCAGCCAGGCGTCCCTCCACAAAATCGGTATACGCCTGCAGATGGAATAAATGTGTGGCATGATGCACAGCAAAGGCTGTGGATCCACTTTCTGCCCCTCTTTCTGAGGTTCTTCTCTTCCTTCTTTCTCTTGCCCAGCAGGGCTCTGCTCTGGGCACTATCAAGGGCTACCTTTCTGCCCTTTCAGCCTTTCTAAGGCTGCCTGATCTACCTTCTTTGTTCAAGTCCCCTATTGTAAATCGTTTTCTGAAGGGCATCACACACATGTTCCCTCCTGTTCCGTTTGTGATGCCTCAGTGGAACTTGAACCTTGTTCTTACGTTTCTGATTGTCGCTCCCTTTGAGCCACTTCACAACTGCCCTCTCCGCCTTCTTACTCTGAAGACTGCTTTCCTGGTTGCCATCACCTCTGCCGGGAGACTGAGTGAGCTCCATACTCTTTCATCGAAACCCCCTTTCCTTTCTGTCCATCCGGACAAGGTTGTGTTGCGGACTAGGCCTTCTTTCCTGCCCAAGGTTGTCACGGCCTTCCACATCGGGCAGTCTATCACCTTGCCCACCTTCTTTCCGCCACCGCATCCCTCTAAAGAGGAAAAGCGGCTCCACCGTCTGGACCCAAAACGTGAGCTCTCGTACTATCTGGATCGCACACGCAGGTGCCGGGTGGATGACCAACTCTTTGTTGGTTACGTGGGCGCTAAGAAGGGAAAGGCGGTGCACAAGCGGACCATCTCTCAGTGGATCATCTTGTGTAGCCAGGCATGTTACTCCTTGGCTGAAAAGGAGCCCCCTGTTGGATTGCGGGCTCATTCCACTCGGGCCACGGCGACTACAACTGCCCTGGGCCGGGGAGTGTCCTTGCAGGACATTTGCCAGGCAGCTACGTGGGCTTCGCTGCACACGCTTGCAAGACACTATTGCCTGGACAGTCAAGTCCGGAGGGATGGCTTCTTTGGCCGCTCCGTCCTCCAGGACTTTCTGGTGTGATTATTGGTTCGCAGACCCACCACCGGGGTTGGTATTGCTGGGGTATCTATTCTAAGGTAAGGAATCTATCACTAACGTGTCTCTTTCAGATGCACAAGTTACTACTTGTGTAACGATATATCTTTAAGAGACATTAGTTAGTGATAGATTCCATACCAACCCACCCATCCTCCCCGTTCTGCGAACCGATATCTAGGGTTAAGGTCACCCCCTTTCAGGGCCCTAGTTTCAATGGCACCAGTGTTGGTTTTTAACATGGCTCTGTGTTTCTGGCGCGGAAAAGCTGTGTCTAAGAACTGACGTCAGCACGCGGAGGCGGCATCTAAGTACTCCGACGACTTCATCATGGCGCCCACGACGCCGACGACGGACGCAGAGCCGCAGACGACGCCTACCGACGCGCAAGGGTACTGCTACGCAAAAATTTCCGGATCCAGTCTGATGCCTGGGGATATTCTAAGGTAAGGAATCTATCACTAACTAATGTCTCTTACAGATATATCGTTACACAAGTAGTAACTTGTGCTTCAACTCGTGCACCTGCTTTATTTATAGCTGTAAGTGCCTCCTGTTGAGGTTTAATTTTTGTGACAGGAGCATCGTGCCACAATGAACCCTGCCCTTCATATTTATCCAAGAAGACGCACCCGGTTTGTTCGATAACACCACTCAACTGCCCAAAATCTGTCCCGCGCGTGAATTTGCGAATTTTTCAGCAATTTCGCGAGATTTGCAGATCGCAAAATTGCCAAAAATCTGCAAGCGGAACGGATCTTGCGCCGACCCTTAATTGTAACGATAGTGGCCGTTTGCCATTACGCGTGGCTGAGGTCCGCCAACTTTTCGGGAGATGTCCAAGCATCCGTTATGGTCATGCCCTTTGATGGCCGTCACCTCTTTGGCGACAAGGCAGACATCGCGCTGGAGCATTTCAAGGACTCCAGGGCTACGGCCAAGTCCTTGGGCCTCGGCCAACGCCAGCAGACTTCCGCCTTTCGTCCCTTCCATGGCCAAGGAAGGTGCGCCCCCACAAGTACAGCTAGCCACGGGCCGCAGAACCAACCTCAACGTGGTCGCGGACGTGGTAACTGCCGTGGTGGTGCCGGGGGACACCAGCAAGGTTAGTCCACACCCGCTCCCGCAGCATCTGCCTCAAAATCCTCCTACTCCGAGTTTTCAGGCCCATTCGACGCCAGTGGGGGGCAGGGTTCGCCATCACCTCCTCCACTGGCGCTCCATCACGTCGGACAGGTGGGTGCTGCAAATCGTCCGAAGGGGCTACTCCTACCCCTTCAAGGCGACCCCTCCAGCCATGCCACTGCAGTACCACCGCATGTCGGGGGATCACTTGCAACTTCTGAAGGAGGAAGTTACAGCCCTCTTGGCCAAGGGGGCTGTCTAGCGCGTTCCTGAGCCAGAAGTAGGACGTGGTTGCTATTGCCACTACTTTCTGGCACCCAAGAAGGGCAAAGGGGGCCTACGCCCTATCTTGGATCTAAGGAGCGTCAACGGCTTCCTCCGGAAGGAGAAGTTCAAGATGCTGTCTTTGGCTCAGGTCCTGGTTGCCCTGGACCCAGAAGACTGGATGGTAGCGTTGGACTTGCAGGATGCGTACTTCCACATCCCCGTCCTGCCGGCCCACCGGCGTTACCTGAGGTTCACGACAGGCCACGAGCACTTTCAGTTTACCATGTTCCCTTTCGGCCTTACCAGCGTCCCAGGGGTGTTCACGAAAGTGATGGTGGTGGTCACAGCTCATCTGCGCACATTAGGGGTTTCAGTCTTCCCCTATCTCGGCGATTGGTTGTTGAAGGCGGTCTCGCCCCAAACAGTCGTCTTCCACCTCCAGACTACGGCCGACCTCCTGCGCTCGCTGGGGTTCTCCATCAACGTCCCAAAGTCACACCTGTGCCCCTCCCAGAAGCTCCTCTTCATCGGAGCGGTTCTGGACTCAGCGCAGTTTCAAGTTTATCCTCCTGAACAGAGGGTTCAGGATATTCAGGCTCTGATTCCGGTCTTTCAGCCATTATCCCAAGTCTCGGTCAGGTTGACGCTGCGGCTCCTGGGGCTGATGGCCTCCTGCATCCTTCTGGTGCATCATGCCAGGTGGCGGATGCGGGATCTGCAGTGGGACCTGAAGTTTCAGTGGGCACAGCATCAGGGCAACCTATCCGACTACGTCCGGATCTCGGAGGGCACTGCGAAACAGTTGCAGTGGTGGCTTACGAACCGCGATTGGGTCAGCGGCAGATCTCTCTCTCCCTTCCCCAACCGGAGCACGTAGTAGTGACGGATGCGTCCCTCCTGGGATGGGGAGGCCACATGGGAGAGAGGGAGATCAGAGGCCTCTGGTCTCCGGCGGAGTCCCGGCTCCATATCAACCTTCTGGAGCTGCGGGCGATCCGGCTTCCACTGAAAGTATTCCTTCTCTCTGTCCGGAGAAGTGTAGTGCCGGTGTTCACGGACAACACCACCACCATGTGGTACTGCAACAAACAGGGCTGGGTGGGGTCTTGAACCCTTTGTCAGGAGGCTCTGCGCCTCTGGACATGGCTGGAACACCAGGGCATCACCCTGGTGGTTCAACACCTGGCAGGTTCCCTGAACGCCAGTGCGGACAAACTAAGCTGCCGGTGCATGATGGATCACGAATGGCGTCTGAACTCGGACGTGGCGCAAGGCCTCTTTCGGCTCTGCGGAGAGCCTTGGTTAGATCTATTCGCCACCGAAGAGAACACGCAATGTCATCAGTTCTTCGCGTTGGAATTTCCAAGGCAGCACTCGCTCGGAGACGCTTTTCGTCGCAAGTGGAGCTATGGTCTGTTGTACGCCTTTCCACCTATACCACTTTTGCCCAGAGTGCTGAAGAAGATCAGGCGAGACCAGGCCCAAGTCATCCTTGAGGCTCCAGACTGGGCACGAAGATACTGGTATCCCAAGCTACTCAGCATGTCAGTCGATCCCCCGATTCGTCTGCCTCTTCAGGAGGACCTTCTGTCGCAGCAGCTGGGGACGGTCCTCCACCCGAACCTGTCCAGCCTCCACCTCCATGCGTGGAGATTGAGCGGCCGCAGTTGAGGCCATTTGACTTGCCTCCTGAAGTCTGTGATGTGATTCTGGCAGCCAGGCGTCCCTCCACAAAATCGGTATATGCCTGCAGGTGGAACATATTTGTGGCATGGTGCACAGCAAAGGCTGTCAATCCTCTCCCTGCCCCCCTTTCAGAGATTCTCCTCTTTCTTCTTTCTCTTGTCCAGCAGGGCTTTGCTCTGTGCACTCTTAAGGGCTACCTCTCTGCCATTTCTGCCTTCTTGAGGCTTCCTGATCAACTTTCTCTTTTCAAGTCCCCTGTTGTAAAAAGATTTTTGAAAGGCAT
Source organism: Lissotriton helveticus (assembly GCF_964261635.1). Taxonomy (NCBI): domain Eukaryota; kingdom Metazoa; phylum Chordata; class Amphibia; order Caudata; family Salamandridae; genus Lissotriton; species Lissotriton helveticus. Next base: position 1,315,989,553 of record NC_136057.1, on the reverse strand, counting down.
CACGCACATGTTCCCTCCTGTTCCTTTTGTGATACCTCAGTGGGACTTGAACCATGTTCTAACCTATCTGATGTGCGCTCCTTTCGAGCCACTTCATAACTGTCCTCTTTGTCTTCTGACTCTTAAGACTGCATTCCTGGTTGCCATCACCTCTGCCAGGAGGGTGAGTGAGCTCCAGGCTCTATCTTCTAAACCTCCTTCCCTTTCTGTCCATCCGGACAAAGTTGTGTTAAATACACGTCCTTCTTTCCTGCCCAAGGTGGTTACAGCCTTTCACATTGGGCAGTCCATCACCTTGCCCACCTTCTTTCCGCCTCCGCATCCTTCCAAGGAGGAAGAGAGGCTCCATGTCTGGACCCAAAATGTGCGCTCTCCTTCTACCTTAATCGTACACGCCAGTTCCAGGTGGACGACCAGCTCTTTGTTGGTTACGTGGGCACGAAGAAGGGACGGGCGGTGCACATTCGGACCATTTCTCGGTGGGTCAGTGTAGGAGAGTAGGGTCTGCAATCCTATGATCACCCAGATTTTTGCTTTTTGCTGCACTGGTTTACGACTTTCCCTGGCTGTGGGCCTGCTAATCAGACCCACAGCCTAGCTGTTCTCTCTATCCAAATTGTACTCAGGTACTGAATTGGCACTGGGCCCTCTCCAAGTCCCTGTACCCAGGGCTGAGGTGTACCCAGAAGTCTCCCAGGGGCTGAAGCATGTATTATGCCACCCCTGGGCTGACTAACTAAACTGACACAACTGGCTGCACGACAGCTGGGGCAAGGTGGTGTACTCACCCTTTGCTTTAGATATAGTATACCTATATCTAACCCTAAAATGGACACACAGATCTCCTATCAGTCACTCCTATGGCAGGCCTTAACAATCCTGAAGGCAGGGTGCTTGGAATCGTGTGAGATGGTGCTCTAGCATGAGCTGAGCCTGTCTGCGGCTTTCGGGATCCATCCCTTAGCCGTTTCCATGATATCGCATACCATATACTCTTATGTGCATTATAATCCTCGCGGTTAAATGCCAACTCTGGTATCGCTTTATCAAAACATGTCGAGTAAGGTGTCATACGAATTGGAATACTAACCCCTCGCCAATTCTGGCGACGGGGTTAGCATTCCACCCTTCTAGAGGGACACGACATGCATGTAACCTATAACCCGGTTAAAAGTCAGACAGAGCCTTAGCATCCACAAAATGGATGCTGCCACCGAGACACAAGTCTGCCCTCCTGCTGCTGGGAGTCCTCCCAGAGCAGGAGATAAGGACAAAGGGTTTCCTGCCAGGGGCGGTGCCAGCACCGTCCCAGACAGGGTTTTGTGTATTGTAGGTAGGCAGGGCTTTAGAGGAAGGTGACTGCCAGTGGCACCCCGGTGCTCACTGTGCATAGGCCGGCTGAAACCAGTTCCAGGGGCACTCCAGCCCCTGGCCTGGGGAAAGCCCGCCAAGGAAGTGGGTGTAACCACCCCCCTCCTGGTCCCACCCATAGGGCAGGACCTAGTCGCGTGCCAGCCCCCTTTTCCAAGATAAAGGTAGAGACTGGCCCCCTTCCAAATCAGATCATCTTTGAATCCTGAAACTACTTTCCACGAAAGGAACTCAAGACTTCTTCCTAAGATTTCTCCCTTGTGACTAAGGAGTAGTCACCCTGCATCCGCAGGCACCATCTTAAAGAACACTGCGGTCTGCTGCAAGTCTCTCCTCCGGATCAAGACTGCCCAGCTCGACGAGAACCGGCTTCCCTGGCACCTCTGACCTCTACCCACCTCTACAGCCCAGCTGAGAACCGTGGGTGCGACGAGACCTCAAGGGACCGGCCATCTGCAAGACTGCACGACTTCTTTCCAGCAAGCCCGCCGAGTGAATTCCTGGTGAGTGCTTTGGGGTCCGAGAAGCCCCCACCCTGAGCAGCTCCAGCACCGAAGTGCAGCCTCCCAGCATCTCCACGATCTGCGTGGGGCCCTTCTGCTTTTTGCTGCTCACCGCGTTGTTTGGCTACTAGCCGCTGGCTTGTGGCCTTCCTGACGACGCCCGACGACATTTCTTCTGCTGGTCTGGTTGCTCCAGGCTGGCCCTTGCTCCCTTCCAGAAGAGGAGCACCCCGGACCCTCCTGGTCCACTCAAGACGCCATTTTGAGTCCACCGCGTGGGCTTGAATTAGCCAAGGCTTGTTGCCCAATCCTGGGTAACTTCGACGCCGACAGCTTCATCCATCGTGGGACAGCTCGCCTCTCCATCCTGGTCGCCGACAACGCCTCCTGGTCCGTGAGATCTGCAGAGCCAGCGTCGCCCACTCACCTGACTGCGGTGACTTCGCCCGGTGCCATCCTGGTGCCCACTTAATCACTGGCTAGTGATTCAAGAACTTGGTCCCCTCTGCTTTCAGGTTTCTTCTTCCTTGATCCAGGCTTGGATCCATCGAACTTTTCTTCACTGGTCGCCTGCCAGCAACTTCTTCCTTCCAGGCTCCTGGTCCGGCAACGAGATCCCCGACGTCTTTTCAGACCTATGCAGCTGCAGCCCCTGGGCTAGGTAACTTCGGCACTTCGGTGTCCCAGCATAGCCTCACTATCCTAGGGTCAGGATCCACTGTCGTTTTCTTCCTACCAGGTCGGGTTCGCCCGTGAACACTAACTTTGTGAATTCTAGCTTCCATAGACTTTGTCCCGCATCCCGCGTGAGAGTGCACACTCTGCACCCGAGTTCCCTAGGCCTCCTGCTAGTAATCTAAAGGTTCAGTAGTCTAGTCCTAGCGATCCCAAAGCCTCTGAGAATCGTTACTTACCTGCTAGTAATTCGCATTCCACTTTTAAAGTATATGGTTTTTCGTGCCCCTCGGGCATTTGTGTATAACGTGCTAACTTAAGTATTTTCATAAGAGTTTTGTTGTGTGCCTAGCACCCTGTCCTCATAAAGAGTACAGGGTTGTTGTGATTCTAATAAATACACTGTTTATTTTCATAACACTTGTGTGGTGTCCTTTCACTGGGTGTTCAAGGGGTAATGTGATGGTAAAACAGCTGGCTTAACACGCCCTCTAGAGTCTTAGCCTTAGACTGCTCGTATCCATGCTACTAGGATAGCTGGTCTATAAGGTTGACTTACAACCAATCATCAATAAGGGTTGTGTGGACTGATATATAGTGATCACTAGAATAGTGAGCACTGCACATCAGGCCACCTTCTCACATTGGTGAGCAGCGGTTGGGATTTGAGCTTGCTGTTGTTTTACCACACATGCCCTAAGAATATCTTGTGAAAGATCACATAAGTACTAAAGGTACATATAACTTAGCTTAGAATACTCTGAGTTCTACTGAACCAGCTGTTGTAGCTCCTAGGGCCTAGCACACCCTAAACTACAACTCTAGCAAGGGATCAGTAGGCAAACATATAGTGTAGGTAAGTGCACCACTTACACCTCACTAGAAAAGCATGTCGACTCAGGGGGACTCTACTGAGACTCCCCTGGTCAGTGTTGACCCTCCACAGGTCACTTCAAGATATGCAGCTCTCAGTTTCCATGAGATGAGACAGATCTGTGTCTCCAGAAAACTGAAGCAGGGGTCTAACCCCACCACTTCCTTTCTGATAGGTCTCTTAGAGACATATGATGCCAGAAAGCTTTCTCAGTTACATGAGAACATGCCAGCCTTAGAGGGAACCTCTGAGGATCCAGATCTCCCCAACATTGCTACTGCAGTTGAGGGGGAGGATCAAGAGGAACTCTCTGGGGATGAGGTAGACAAAGGTCTTGAGGTAGTCAGAAGGCTAACTAGGACCAACTTAGACTTACTTGGGCTAGGATCTGGGGGACCCCCAGTACTAACCCGAAGTGGGCCTAACCTTGGAGTTAGGAGAGATAGATCTCTTTCTAGGGACTCCAATAGATCTCTGCACTCTAATGCCTCTTCTCAGGGGAGAAGGAATCCTCCACAGAGGAGATTTACTTCCCCTCAGAGAAAGGAGCATGAAGCTAGGATGAGACAAGCTGAACTGAGGATTGAAAGGGAAGAAATTGCCCTGGCCAAAGAGAAGCTTGCCCTGGCAAGAGAGCAGCAGATGAGTGGGTTAGCTTCCACTGGTGGCAGCAATCTCCCAAGAGATAGAGAGAAGGGTTTAGATACTAAACACCTGACTAAGATAGTGCCCCCCTTTAAGCAAGGGGATGATATCCAGAAATGGATGGCTGCTCTGGAGAGGGCCTGCACTGTGCAGGGCATTCCCCAGAGTCAGTGGGCAGCTATACTGTGGCTCTCCTTTGATGGTAAAGGTAGAGATAAGCTCCTCACTACAAGAGTGGAGGATGCTAGCAATTACCAGGTCCTGAAGAATACACTGGTTGATGGGTTTGGTTTAACCACTGAGCAGTACAGGTTGCTGTTCAGAGACACCCAGAAAACTCAGTCTCAGGACTGGTCTGATTTTGTGGATTGTGCCACTAAGGCTGTGGAGGGCTGGTTGCTGGGTAGCAAGGTTACAGATTACACAGGATTGTATAATCTAATGATGAGAGAACAAATTTTGAACAATTGTCAGAACCAGTTGCTGCACCAGCACCTTGTTGATTCAGATCTGACCTCTCCCCAAGAATTGGGAAAGAAGGCAGACAAATGGGTCAGGACAAGGATCAAGCAGAACCAGAACCAGAACCAGGGTGGTCAGAAGAAAGCAGACCAGAAGGGTAATGTTAAGAATGAGCAAAATGACCAGAAGTCTTCACCAGGTCCCCAACAAACCAAAGAGGGTGGGGGTCAGGCTTCCCAGAAGAAGAAGACTCAAGAAGGCCAGTCAAAAAGGTGGTGCCAGTACTGTAAAAGTAAATCTCACTGGTTTAGTGAGTGCACCAAAAGAGGAGGACAAACTCCTGCCACTACAGCCCCTAAGGCAACTGCAACCCCTAGTACAGTCAGTAGTGGTAGTGTCCCTCCCAAGGCATTAGTTGGGTTAACCTTGGGTACTGAGGGGTCTGACAACTTAGTTGGCACACTCACTCAGGCTGTCCTTGTCTGTACAGGGGATATGGATATGTCCCCTGAAATAAGTCCCAATACTTTGGGCAAATACAGGCAGACACCTTTGATAAATGGCAAAATGGCTCAGGCCTATAGGGACACTTGTGCCAGTGTCACCATGGTGACACCTAACTTTGTGGACCCTGGACAGATCATGCCAGGTACTGATTTCCTGGTGACCAATGCCAGCAATGTCACTACTAGTCATAGTGTGGCAATTGTGGCTTTCTCCTGGGGTGGAGTGAAGGGACAAAAGAAAGTTGTAGTCAGTTCAGACCTCCCAGTTGATTGTTTGTTGGGCAATGATTTGGAGTCATCACAATGGTCAGAAGTGGAGCAGAGGACTCACATGGAAATGTTAGGCTTGCCAGCACATGTGCTTGCTGTGACTAGGTCACAGGCCAGAAAATGCCCCACTGAACAGGTGCTGGATCCTGAAATGATGGACCAGACACCTTCCAAGAAGAAGAGCAGTAAGGGTAAGGCTTTGCCTTCCCCCTTGCCCCAGGTTGAGGATCAAGTCTCTGAGGAGGCTGATCTGGAAGAACTGAGGGAAACTGAGCCTAAAGAGCTTGAACTTGATCAAGTTGAGTTTCTGGGCTCAGGGGGACCCTCCAGAGCAGACCTGGGGAAGGAACAGTTGAGCTGCCCTTCCCTTGAACCCCTCAGACAGCAGGCTGCTGCTGAGGCTGCAGGGAATGCCACAGGTGCCCACAGGGTATACTGGGAAGATGGACTCCTGTACTCTGAGTCAAGAGACCCCAAGCCTGGTGCAACCAGGAGGCTGGTCATCCCCTTGTCTCTGAGAGGTTTCCTTCTCACCTTGGCCCATGAGATTCCCCTTGCAGGTCATTTAGGTCAGACAAAGACTTGGGACAGGCTTGTCTCACACTTTCACTGGCCCCATATGAATGAGAATACCATGGAGTTTTGTCGCTCCTGTGTCACTTGCCAAGCCAGTGGTAAGTCAGGTGGCACAACAAAGGCCCCCCTCATACCACTACCTGTGGTGGGGGTTCCCTTTGAAAGAGTGGGGATTGACATTGTTGGTCCAATGGAACCCCAGACAGCATCAGGGCACAAGTTTATACTGGTGGTAGTGGATCATGCCACCAGGTATCCTGAAGCTATTCCCCTTAGGACCACTACAGCACCTGTAGTGGCAAGAGCCCTAGTTGGAGTATTCTCCAGAGTGGGTTTCCCTAAGGAGGTCGTTTCTGACAGAGGTACAAACTTCATGTCAGGATATCTGACTGCAATGTGGAAGGAGTGTGGTGTGAACTACAAGTTCACCACACCCTATCACCCACAATGCAATGGGCTTGTTGAGAGATTCAACAGGACCCTCAAAGGGATGATTCATGGGCTACCTGAAACTCTTAGGAGAAGATGGGATGTCCTGATCCCCTGCCTCTTGTTTGCTTACAGAGAGGTCCCACTGAAGGGGGTTGGCTACAGCCCTTTTGAGCTTCTGTATGGGCATCCTGTAAGAGGACCCCTGTGTTTGGTGAAGGAAGGATGGGAGAGACCTCTCAAAAAGCCTGCAACCAACATAGTGGACTATGTACTTGGTCTCCGCTCCAGGATGGCTGAGTATATGGAAAAGGCATCCAAAAACCTTGAGGCCAGCCAAGAACTTCAAAAAGCTTGGCATGACCAAAAGGCTGTTCTGACTGTGTACCAGCCAGGGCAGAAGGTGTGGGTGCTGGAGCCAGTGGCCCCAGCAGCTCTGAAAGACAAATGGTCTGGGCCCCACACCATCATTGAGCAAAAGGGAGAGGTTACCTACTTGGTGGACCTGGGAACTCCCAGGAGCCCTCTCAGAGTGCTCCATGTTAACAGGCTCAAGGCATATGTTGACAGGAAGGACATGAGCTTGCTCATGGCCACAGATGAGGGACAGGAGGAAGAGAGTGACCCTCTCCCAGACCTGCTCACTCAGAATCCTGATGATGGATCAGTTGATGGTGTTGTCTTTTGTGGCAGCCTCACTGAACATCAGCAACAGGATTGCAGGCAAGTTCTGCAATCCTTCAGACATATGTTCTCTCTGACACCCAGCCAAACTGATTGGTGTACCCATGATGTTGACACTGGAGACAGTCTGCCTGTCAAGAGTAAAATCTACAGACAGCCTGATCATGTTAGAGACTGCATCAAAACTGAAGTGCAGAAAATGTTGGAGCTGGGAGTCATTGAGCCCTCAGATAGCCCTTGGGCTAGCCCAGTAGTTCTAGTGCCAAAGCCTCACACCCAGGGTGGTAAGAGAGAGATGAGGTTTTGCGTAGACTACAGAGGCCTCAATGCAGTCACTAAGACTGATGCCCACCCAATACCAAGAGCAGATGAACTTATAGATAAATTGGCTTCTGCCAACTTCTTAAGTACATTTGATTTGACAGCTGGGTATTGGCAAATCAGGTTAGCTGAGGAGGCCAAACCCAAGACAGCATTTTCTACCCCTGGAGGGCATTATCAATTTGTGGTAATGCCCTTTGGACTGAAAAATGCCCCTGCCACCTTCCAAAGGTTGGTGAATCAAGTCCTCACTGGGCTGGATGACTTCTGTGCAGCTTATCTTGACGATATTGCTGTCTTTAGCTCCACCTGGGAGGATCACCTGGTCCACCTGAGGAAAGTGTTAGAGGCCCTGCAAAAGGCAGGCCTCACTATCAAGGCCACAAAGTGCCAGATAGGGCAGACACAGGTTGTATACCTGGGCCACCTTGTAGGTGGAGGCCAGGTTCAGCCACTGGAGAGTAAGATACAGGCCATCAAGGACTGGACTCCTCCAATCACCCAGACTCAGGTTCGAGCTTTCTTGGGCCTGACTGGGTACTATAGGAAGTTTGTCAGGAATTATGGGTCCATAGTGACCCCTCTTAATGACCTGACAAGCAAAAAGATGCCAAAGAAAGTTCAGTGGACAGCAAGCTGTCAGAAAGCATTTAATGACCTAAAGCAGGCCATGTGCACAGCACCTATCCTAAAGAGTCCAGATTACTCCAAGCCATTCATTGTCCAAACAGATGCTTCTGAGTTGGGTGTGGGGGCTGTTCTGTCTCAACTGAATTTTGATGGTAATGATCAGCCTATTGCTTTCATTAGTAGGAGGTTGACACCCAGAGAGAAAAATTGGTCAGCTATTGAGAGGGAGGCCTTTGCTGTGGTCTGGGCCCTGAAGAAGCTGAGGGCCTACTTGTTTGGCACTCACTTCACCATTCAGACAGACCATAAGCCCCCCTTGTGGCTAAATCAGATGAAGGGTGAAAACCCCAAACTGCTTAGGTGGTCCATTTCCCTACAGGGGATGGATTTTACAGTGGAGCATAGACCTGGTACTGATCACAGCAATGCTGATGGGCTCTCCAGGTATTTCCACTTAGAGCAAGAAGACTCACCTGGTCAAGGTTAGTTTATTGTCCCAAAGTTTGGGGGGGGGTCATGTAGGAGAGTAGGGTCTGCAATCCTATGATCACCCAGATTTTTGCTTTTTGCTGCACTGGTTTACGACTTTCCCTGGCTGTGGGCCTGCTAATCAGACCCACAGCCTAGCTGTTCTCTCTATCCAAATTGTACTCAGGTACTGAATTGGCACTGGGCCCTCTCCAAGTCCCTGTACCCAGGGCTGAGGTGTACCCAGAAGTCTCCCAGGGGCTGAAGCATGTATTATGCCACCCCTGGGCTGACTAACTAAACTGACACAACTGGCTGCACGACAGCTGGGGCAAGGTGGTGTACTCACCCTTTGCTTTAGATATAGTATACCTATATCTAACCCTAAAATGGACACACAGATCTCCTATCAGTCACTCCTATGGCAGGCCTTAACAATCCTGAAGGCAGGGTGCTTGGAATCGTGTGAGATGGTGCTCTAGCATGAGCTGAGCCTGTCTGCGGCTTTCGGGATCCATCCCTTAGCCGTTTCCATGATATCGCATACCATATACTCTTATGTGCATTATAATCCTCGCGGTTAAATGCCAACTCTGGTATCGCTTTATCAAACCATGTCGAGTAAGGTGTCATACGAATTGGAATACTAACCCCTCGCCAATTCTGGCGACGGGGTTAGCATTCCACCCTTCTAGAGGGACACGACATGCATGTAACCTATAACCCGGTTAAAAGTCAGACAGAGCCTTAGCATCCACAAAATGGATGCTGCCACCGAGACACAAGTCTGCCCTCCTGCTGCTGGGAGTCCTCCCAGAGCAGGAGATAAGGACAAAGGGTTTCCTGCCAGGGGCGGTGCCAGCACCGTCCCAGACAGGGTTTTGTGTATTGTAGGTAGGCAGGGCTTTAGAGGAAGGTGACTGCCAGTGGCACCCCGGTGCTCACTGTGCATAGGCCGGCTGAAACCAGTTCCAGGGGCACTCCAGCCCCTGGCCTGGGGAAAGCCCGCCAAGGAAGTGGGTGTAACCACCCCCCTCCTGGTCCCACCCATAGGGCAGGACCTAGTCGCGTGCCAGCCCCCTTTTCCAAGATAAAGGTAGAGACTGGCCCCCTTCCAAATCAGATCATCTTTGAATCCTGAAACTACTTTCCACGAAAGGAACTCAAGACTTCTTCCTAAGATTTCTCCCTTGTGACTAAGGAGTAGTCACCCTGCATCCGCAGGCACCATCTTAAAGAACACTGCGGTCTGCTGCAAGTCTCTCCTCCGGATCAAGACTGCCCAGCTCGACGAGAACCGGCTTCCCTGGCACCTCTGACCTCTACCCACCTCTACAGCCCAGCTGAGAACCGTGGGTGCGACGAGACCTCAAGGGACCGGCCATCTGCAAGACTGCACGACTTCTTTCCAGCAAGCCCGCCGAGTGAATTCCTGGTGAGTGCTTTGGGGTCCGAGAAGCCCCCACCCTGAGCAGCTCCAGCACCGAAGTGCAGCCTCCCAGCATCTCCACGATCTGCGTGGGGCCCTTCTGCTTTTTGCTGCTCACCGCGTTGTTTGGCTACTAGCCGCTGGCTTGTGGCCTTCCTGACGACGCCCGACGACATTTCTTCTGCTGGTCTGGTTGCTCCAGGCTGGCCCTTGCTCCCTTCCAGAAGAGGAGCACCCCGGACCCTCCTGGTCCACTCAAGACGCCATTTTGAGTCCACCGCGTGGGCTTGGATTAGCCAAGGCTTGTTGCCCAATCCTGGGTAACTTCGACGCCGACAGCTTCATCCATCGTGGGACAGCTCGCCTCTCCATCCTGGTCGCCGACAACGCCTCCTGGTCCGTGAGATCTGCAGAGCCAGCGTCGCCCACTCACCTGACTGCGGTGACTTCGCCCGGTGCCATCCTGGTGCCCACTTAATCACTGGCTAGTGATTCAAGAACTTGGTCCCCTCTGCTTTCAGGTTTCTTCTTCCTTGATCCAGGCTTGGATCCATCGAACTTTTCTTCACTGGTCGCCTGCCAGCAACTTCTTCCTTCCAGGCTCCTGGTCCGGCAACGAGATCCCCGACGTCTTTTCAGACCTATGCAGCTGCAGCCCCTGGGCTAGGTAACTTCGGCACTTCGGTGTCCCAGCATAGCCTCACTATCCTAGGGTCAGGATCCACTGTCGTTTTCTTCCTACCAGGTCGGGTTCGCCCGTGAACACTAACTTTGTGAATTCTAGCTTCCATAGACTTTGTCCCGCATCCCGCGTGAGAGTGCACACTCTGCACCCGAGTTCCCTAGGCCTCCTGCTAGTAATCTAAAGGTTCAGTAGTCTAGTCCAAGCGATCCCAAAGCCTCTGAGAATCGTTACTTACCTGCTAGTAATTCGCATTCCACTTTTAAAGTATATGGTTTTTCGTGCCCCTCGGGCATTTGTGTATAACGTGCTAACTTAAGTATTTTCATAAGAGTTTTGTTGTGTGCCTAGCACCCTGTCCTCATAAAGAGTACAGGGTTGTTGTGATTCTAATAAATACACTGTTTATTTTCATAACACTTGTGTGGTGTCCTTTCACTGGGTGTTCAAGGGGTAATGTGATGGTAAAACAGCTGGCTTAACACGCCCTCTAGAGTCTTAGCCTTAGACTGCTCGTATCCATGCTACTAGGATAGCTGGTCTATAAGGTTGACTTACAACCAATCATCAATAAGGGTTGTGTGGACTGATATATAGTGATCACTAGAATAGTGAGCACTGCACATCAGGCCACCTTCTCACAGTCAGGTTGTGCATCAAGGTCTGAGGAGCCCCCTGTTGGGCTGAGGGCCCATTTCACTCGGGGCATGGCGGCTACTTCTGCCCTGGGTCGGGGAGTCGCCTTGCAGGACATGTCAGGCAGCTACATGGGCCTCGCTGCACACGTTTGCTAGACACTACTGCCTCGACAGCCAAGTCCGGAGAGATGGCTTATTCAGTCGTTCCATTCTCCAGGACTTTCTGGTGTGATCTTGGTCCGCAGACCCACCACCGGGGTTGGTATTGCTGGGGTATCTATTCTAAGGTAAGGAATCTAACACTAACCTGTTTCTTTCAGATGCACAAGTCACTTACCTTTGGTAACGATATATCTGTAAGAAACAGTAGTTAGTGTTAAATTCCTTACCGCCCCACCCATCTTCCCTGTTCTGCGGACGGACATCTAGAGTTAAGGTATTTCCCTTTGAGGGCCCTGGTTTTATGGCACCAGTGTGGGTCTCTGGCATGGCTCTGCGTTCCTGGCGCGGAAAGCTATGTACAAGAACTGACATCAGCGCTGAGGGTGGCGTCTAAGTACTCTGACGACATCATCCTGGCGACCACGATGCCGACGACTGACGCGGAGCCGCATACGACACCTATCGATGCGCAGGGGTACTGCTACGCAAAACTTTCCGGATCCAGTCTGACGCCTGGGGATATTCTAAGGTAAGGAATCTAACACTAACTACTATTTCTTAAAGATATATCGTTACCGAAGGTAAGTAACTTGTGCTTTGAAATGAGTTGCAGAATTCTTTTTTGAATCGCAAAAGATGTTTAGTACACTAAAAAAATAAACACACTTTGAAGGATGCAAACTATGTGATTTTGCGAATTGTGTGATGTGTGCCTACAAAAGTGTTTCATACTTAAGGCCCTGTCCCACCCAGTCCTACATCTCTCCAGCATCTTATCCATTGATGAGAAGCACACAAATCCTCCATCAAATTGTAGATCCGTACATTTCGGTATGGAGAAGATATATAAACCCAAGCATGGCCATGCATACAAACTAATGTCCTGCAGGAGCTACAAGAGTTGTTCTTTGTCTTCTGCAACTAAAAAAGGAACTCCTCAATTGCATCTTCATCCTGTTTGTCTAAAGGGGACTCAAATGATGAGCCTCGACCCATTCCCTTCTGAAGAGCAGCAGTGACAGTTGCAGATTAAGGAGGAAGACTCGCTTAACCACAAATAGTTCTTTTTTTTAAACTTTTGGTGTTTTGGACTTTGCATCCGAGGATTTTGAAGAGGAGGTATCAGAATTTGACCTGGACAACACAGACGTCTCCATGCTCTGAAGAGGCTGGTTAGAGGCATGAGATGTTAATGTCGAAACTAGTATTTATGAATGCAATAGGTTTCGCCTTGTACAACTCTCTCCTCTAACCCCAGGCAAAGCCATTTGTCTTGGATTTTGGAGATGTAAGTTAAGTATGTAAACTAGTATACCTCTTAACATATGATCACTTGTACTCGTTCTTCTCTTCTCCAAGCATGCCTGATGCTAACATATTCTAAATGATCCTATTTCTGCCATGGCTGCCCATAAAATGGGCATTGATTACCAGTATGATGGCCCAGCATGATGCCATGTATAACCACCATTGTGTCAGGGCATGCATTTTGCCAGGTATCACCACCACTGTGCTAGTGCCTGTATGTTGCCAGGGAATACCTCAGCGTGCCAGGACCTGCAGATTGCCAGGAATTAGCACGTTTGTGTCAAGCCCAGCATCTAAGGAGTGGAAGCAAACACTTGCTCCTCACACACATGCAAGATGCCCTCACAAACATGCACTAACGCACATATACAGTTACAAACACAGGCATGCACACATGCACCTACACACACATAGACATACCTGCACACACAGACACTCTCAGACATACAGACATACGCACACACGCACACACACACACACTCAACTCACAACCATAGTGCAAAACCAATTTTGACTTACCTGCTCCAACTGCCTGTCTTTTTTTCTCCTCTCGCTCACTTACGCTTCCCGGGTTAGAGGGAGGAGGGAAAGTAACTTGGGTAGCTTGGGAGGGTGAGGCCTTTAGGGCAAAGTGGGTATGAATGCCTAGCAGGGCCAGAGGCCGGTAGCACTGCAGACCAACAACAAATGAAGCATGGGGAAGAGCCGAAGGGAATAACGCAGAAGCGCAGGAGTGGGAGGTGAGAGCAGGCCTTAGTGCTCAGCGGGAGTGCAGAGGAGAGTTGCACAATCAAGGGAAAGAGGGGAGTGACCAAAATGAGTGACTGGAGTGGGGGCTTGTGGGGACGTGAACTAAACGAGGAGGTTGGCGAGGTGAATCAGCAGACATCAGATGTTTTTTGGGGGGGGGGTGGGGAGCAGTGAAGGCACTGGCAGAGGGATTTGTTCACTCCATCCATGCATCTCCACGGGCAGGGAAAGACCATGCAGGCCTCCTTGCTATGTGAGTGGACGGATGCACTCTTCAGCTCACATAGCATCAGATTCAATACAGCAGTGTTTTAATACATGAGCAAAGCGGGCAATTGCCCTTGGCCCCACCTTCCAAGGGCCCCCCCTGGGAAAGTGAGTGTTCTCTCTCTCTATCTCTCTCTCCCAAAATCATTAAGGCAACACTGCTCGAACTGCTCCTAGCAAAGAGAGAGAAAAAACACATTTTATACTTTTATCAACAACAGTTTTCAGTTCAATTTGCTGGGTGCAGCGCCATTAAGGCAAAACCCTAAAAGACCTGCAGAAATCATTTAGAAAAGAGGTAAACAATCTGAAGATATAAATACATGAACATATTTTGTTGTTTGTAATGGCTTCTGCTCTGTATCAGCATTTGTAGTTTTAGATTCAGTATAATTGGTTTTACCTTATAGAAGAGTGCGGGGATGGTTCATTATCATTAAGCAAAATGTTTGGGTATAGAAAATGCTTGCATACCTGCATCCGTAAAGTGTCTGGCTAATTTAGCCGATTTGGCAGCTCCATAAAATATCTCAGACATTTACAAAGGGAAGCTACAAACTCCCTTGCAGTAGAAGCAGTGGCAACCAAGAGGACAGAAAACGGGGAATCAATAGTGTTTTGATGTACAGTATCATCTACGCTACTGTATGTTGGTTAAAAACCTTCAGATGGATCCTGATTTTAATTTGGCAAAAATGGAAGACAGGATTTGCTTGGGAAAAGTGGGATATAAATGAAGGGAGCCCCTGTCATCAGGAGAGAGCTACAGTAAAGGTGACCTGACAGTGAGAGATTCCAGCTACTCATACTGCTTGTCGTAGGTGATATTTGTTGCCTCACCACTTTTTGGCACTGAAGTCTTTTCAAAATATTACCTGCATTGAGTTTTCAGAAGTCCAAACTGCTTCATTTGCAATTGGCCTCAATCCCTTTACTGAATGTGTTCTCACTTTCGCTATCCTCTTCCCTCTCCTTCTACTTAGCTTACTTCTTTAAATGTACAAAATCAGAACTCCCCAGCAGGCTCTAGAAACAAAGGAGGTGTCAAATTTGATCTCAAAAACTTCCTTTCTACCCATTTATGGATTGTGCTTTAACAGCTGAAGGGTAGGATGTGGGGCTTTCAGGACCTTTAGTACCCTAGTACTGATGACCTGAGACCTTGGAAAGGGAGACAGGCTCAACCTACAAAGAGGGGAACTTAACTAAAGCCCTATTTATCTCCTTGAGTATTTTCCTCTAGTAGTCTATTCAGCAGGTACATGCTCCTTGGGGTTCCACAGCAGGAGTATCCTTATGTGATAGAGTACAAATCTGTTCAGGAATGAACAGGTCATTCAGAAGTACCAACACGTTGCAGCTTGGTTACGACATATACTCAGAAATGTGGCTACCAGGAGCTTTCCCCTCCTGAGTGGGTGGCAGAAGCCTCTGGTGGAACAGAGGTAGTTACCCTATTACTGGTAGCGATAAGTGCTGCCAATTCTGATACAATCCCTAGGCCCAAATAATACCCTTTAATTTAATCAGTGTGACATTTTCCATCCACCTTAAAAGCCCATGATCACCTTTGATACCCAGCGCTTCAGGGTCATCAAAAATAAATGCTTTCACATGGATACATTTATTTCAGACAAAAAGCACACAATATTAAGGTTTGCCCGTCACAAGACTTTGGTCTTGTAAGGGTCAGCTGCTGAGAACTGTTTGTTACATGCCATGCAACCGCCTGAAGCATGCTGTAAACAGAGAGAGTGGCAGTGGGAATCAATATCTTCCATATCCAAATAAGCCCCAAAAAAGTTAGCATAATGCGCCCCTTCTAGTAAGGGGATGCAGCGGGGGGAGTAGACCAGCAATTTCCAGAATAGGCAAGCAAGGGAGTAGCCAATCCCTCAATCCTGCCTATTTGGCATAAATAAAACAAATTAGGTGAAGCAGTGGATGATGCATTTATGGAGCTTATGCATGTGGAAGGAGGCTTAAGGAAAGGTGTCCCAAAGTTCGTAAAGCGGCAGTGCTCTTTTTGAGACACTTAAGGAAGACAGAGTAATATTTTCCTTTAAAACTCCATATTTCTGCAGAGATATGATCCCATGATGGAGGTTCTCTTCTTTGTGACATCTCTCAGATCAGGCCCAAAGCAAAAACGTAATTGTGTGAGGGTTCAACAATGGCAGTTCAACACAACTTACATATCAATTTTACAACAGCTCAGGTTGTGCTAGACTAGAAATCGACATTTCAGTTTTTAAACAGAATTTCTGTGGATTCAGTGACCAAATGCATGACAGGGTTAGAAGAGGATTGTACAGTCCTTTAAAAAAATTGGTCTAACAAAGGAACTGGTGAGTTATATTCAGAAGGAATATTGTATCAAGTGCCTAAATAGTGTTCACATTAGTCTTTATTTAATTTTGTTTGTTAAGCGAACATGTGTGTCTTTAAGGAGGAGGAGTGGGCTATAGGTCAATTTAAGTGAGTACTATTGGATGTAAATAACAAAATATTCGTTTTATTTCTTGGTTTGGCTTGTAATTTAGGACACTCCGGCCCTAGACATGGCAAAAGAAACAGTAGAAGAAAAGAAAACTGGATCTTGCCTCAGCATCTCTGCCTTTTTCCGTGGATGTGGAAGAAGGAGAAGGAACAGCAATGTAGAACATCTCTTAGAGGAGGGACAAGAACTGGACTGAAAGCCTGTTAGGGAAAAAGAACCAAGTCCATAGTGCTTTCAATGAAAAAAAACTGATCACCTCCAATTTTCATATCTCATTTTTAAATGTCAACAAACGCAATGGAAAATTTATCATATTCCTTCAGCATATTCGGGGATTTATACTACAAATACCCTCTGTTTCTTAAAGGGAGTCAAAGAATACAGAGGAAGACATTTTTAATGCAGACTTGGATGAGCCAATGGGTTTCTTGTGTAAGCAACTCCAAAAACACAAAATGTGAACCTTTCCTGTCTGTAATCATGCCCTGCTCAGCAGTGGCTGTATTTAAATAAAATAAGAATATATTCCACTTCGGAAACTGAAATTCCCTCAACTGAGTAAGCATGTTTGTGTCTCAGAAGGTTTTCTGCAAGGTATCTGAGTGAAAATCTTCAACCCTTCTATTGTGTCTGTGAGGAGATCTCTTCCAAAGTGCAGGCGTTCTCCATACTCCTAAGGAAATGTTTTTGTAGAACATGTGAATGGGACCATGGGGAGTAGTTATAAAAT
The DNA here is from genome assembly GCF_964261635.1 of Lissotriton helveticus. Taxonomy (NCBI): domain Eukaryota; kingdom Metazoa; phylum Chordata; class Amphibia; order Caudata; family Salamandridae; genus Lissotriton; species Lissotriton helveticus. The sequence continues at coordinate 1,315,972,673 of NC_136057.1, read as the reverse complement.
GGGGAATATTTGCACATCAATAGGAGGAGTTTAAGACAATTTAAGTGGGGTTTAGAGGGGCAGGAAGGATGTTAGGGAGCGCATGCTAATGTACCACTCACAAAAGAGTGAGACCATTGTTATTCACAACTGAATCTTATGTTACTGCAACCCTAAAGGTCTCAAAACAGTATTAAATGTACTACAGCCAAACTTTGAGGTGAGTATAGCACCAAACATGGTCACTCTCAGGAGGCGGTGACTTAATCGAACCCAATGCAGCTCTAATTTAGGAAAAAGTTGAAGACACACTTTTTTAAAGAACACTACATCACAATGCAGTAACAGTCCAATGAGCACATTCTTCTCCTATCATTTGTTGATTTTATGCTTACCTTTGTCCTTGTACAGAACTTCGTTGTCTTTTTGACTAGATTCATGCTATACAAATGCCATGTTTTTTATATATATATATATATATATATATATATATATATATATATATTCCACGCACTTCTAACTCGGTTGAGTTAACAAATGGCAAGCACACAGGTATCCGCTTTCAGATGTTTATTTCACAAACCCCTCACCCCCGACAGACGCGTTTCGCTTTGCAGCTTCGTTAGTGTCGATTAGTGTACACACCAGATCACCATTTTAACCCTTAGGTCCGCCCCACAATTTCAACAACATAGAAGATGGTACACAATGTAACTAATGTGAACGCGGAAGACATCTTTAAATGCATATGAACTTATACATTTCCCGGGGTTATCATGGAATGTAATAAAGTGCTAAGTGCTCATTTAAAAACATGCGTCCATAACTAATTCATAAAGTGCATACGTGCTCCGGACATTGCAAGGGAATATTTAACATAATTCTAAATAGCAGCGAGTCTCCTTTTATTCTGCTTGTAATAGCATTTTCCCGTGCTCGTTTTAATTAAGTATCCCTTACTTTGTTACTTTGTATAGCCCTGTATGGGCAGTTATTGGTAATCAAATACGAAAACATGACAGTCGAATCGCACATTTGTATTACAGATAAATTCCCCTTTGCCGCCCCCTTATATAAGCTGATACCAGGAATTTTTTCGCATGATCCCATGCATGAGTTAGAGGTGTACCCACATTTCCTCATTGTTGTTAATTCCCCATGGGGCCATCGTTTTGAGGTCTATAATGTATTTCGATTCAAGCACTCGGAGTGCCTTAGTCCTGTCCCCTCCACGTTCTGAGCGTGCAATCTGATCTATGCAGTAAAAGCTCAAAAGGTCTCTATTGCTTTGATGTAATTCAGCAAAGTGGCGTGGTTGTTTACTTCACAACGCGTTTCGCCACTCGCAGTGGCTTGCTCACGTGAATAACAGGCATGTACATAGTAGTATATATCCCCCACAGGAAGTGAACATAGAGATGTGGACTGCACATCTGAGCCAAGATCGTAAATGCCCCAATACAACATAAGTACAAATAAATACATAAATACAGAGACAGCCTCCCATCATTTCAAAAATTTCAAAAGGTTCACGTGAGCAAGCCACTGCGCGTGGCGAAACGCGTTGTGAAGTAAACAACCTTTGTCTACTCCTTACTGGTTGTTGTGTTGTTTCCTGAGAGCGTGATTACTCGGAATAAGGAAAGGATTTGTGTGCCGGTGTGCTCCGCCGGCGTTCACGCCACCCTTCACGGGTCCTGGAGGTACAGAAGGGGTGCAACAAACTTGATGGTATTGAGGACCTCATTTTGGGACCGGCCGTGGAATATTAAGTCAAGAAATAGAAGGGAGTGTGAGTTCGACCAAGAAGCGCTGCAGGCTGTGACAGGTAAGCGGGTACTGGTGTTTCCGTCCTTAGGGGTGTGGGGAGTGGTGCTTGACGACGGTTGGGCTTCGCTACCCTGGTACTCCGAGGCAGCGGGACGCTGGGGAACCGCGGTGCCTAACAGCGATGCGCAGACTTGTACGATGAACTCTAACATACACCCTATTTAGTGGCCCAGGATTGTGGGGACCACTATACATATGGACTCAGACCATTGTACAGTTCCTGTTTGACTTGACTGCTATCACTGGCAAAGGGAACCCAGTATTCACTGGGGTGATCTAGCAACAACAGTTTGGAGTAGTTTTTGTGATAAGGGCAAGTATGGAAGAAGATGAAGATCGAATACGGGTGGCAAAGAGTCTATTTATGAGAACAACTCCCGCGGCGAAACCTAAGGACACTAGTAGCCAGACTCAACCCCTGGATGACAAACTGAAAATGTATGAAAAATTGAAGAAAACTGAGATCACCGAGTGGTGGGAGGCAACCTCCCTGCAGCATTATGTGGATCAAAACATGGTGCCTAGAGGTTTGAGAATTTTCACGACTCCCACCTACGAGAAACCAAACCCACTTATGTTAGAAGAATGGTCCACTAATTCAGCAATCAGTTCTAGAAGGATGTTAGAAATTCTTATAAAATATGCCTGGTTGGATCGAGAAAGTATCATCAAAGAAATGAATAAATTGATGGATGAACTTAAATCATGCACAGACAAAGACATTCTGGAGAAAGCCCTGGTTAATATCAGAGAAAGATTATCCAAACATGAATAAGACATAAAAGCGCGCAAGGAGAGGAACCTCAAACGCGACTACGGCGACTATGACAGTGGCCGCATTTTGACTTTTAGTCACAAATACGATCATTTGTATCTGAGTGATGAATCTTCAACCAGGATTTTGGATGACTCAATAGTCAATACCACTAATGAAATTGCTTTAACCAGTGGGAGTGAATCAGATGTTACAAAAACAATGGAGGAGTATCCACTCAGAAACAGAGAGAACAAAAGGGTTTCTCTGGATATGGGCTTATGTGCTTAATTCAGCACCATGTGCCTCAACCTGTTTTAGGATAATGCATATCCTTATAGAAGACCCCTCACTCACCAACCTGGTTGGTGACATGCTTCATCATCGGGGTCCCACCCCATAGGCCGAGTGCCTATAGGGTGTGCTGCGACACCTGATTACAGTGGAGCTGGTTAGTTTTTCTTTTATGTATTCAGGGCGATCAAACAAGTGAGTTTAAAAAGGGCCAACACTACTCACTACAAGTATTTATTCTTGAGTGCTTGAACCCTAGTTAAAAATATGTTGCACCTATGCCTAATTAAGTAGACTTCGGTGTTAAGATTAGTGTTTGATAAAAATAGCTAAGTGTGCTATGTGAGGTGTGATAAATGCTATAGGTTAAAAAGGTCTACATGTTTCAACCATTGTATTTATTCATTGGTTTTCGTCAGGACCATGATATTGAACTGGGTGGTCCACACACGCTAAGGTGCGTCCTGCCCTAGTCCAAGTTGGAGTGCACAAATTGTGGACTCGTGTAAAATTAGTGCGTTTTCTTTGTTCAAAGAAAAAACCTGTAAAGAGACAGGAAAACAAAAAACAAAAAACAGGAAGGGGTCACATACAGGGGTTGACAATACATATGTACCACATTTAACATATATAGCCATATTGAGTCAATAAATGATGTTAAACCTAAGTTGTAAACAAAGGGATCCATCTAGTTGTGCTACAGTGCTACAGTGCTTTTACTGGACTGTGACTGATAGCTACTCGAATGGTGCCAAGGAAGTGGTGTCGACCTAGTTTTGGCATCTGGGGATAGCTAGTGACAAGTAAGGGCGGCGTATTATGAGTGAGTGATCTTTATTGGTGTTCACGAAGTGAACGGCTGCTGAGATTCGTGAGCAGTCGTGACGTCGCTGTTGTGAATTGCGACTGATATAATGTTTTTTGCTTACGCTTCCTTGCGGTGTTGCCGCTTCATGGGCACCAGCGCTTCCAAGACGGCAAGAGTCCGTCTCCTGAAAGTCGATAGATAGCAAAAGAAAAAGAGAGAAAAGTGCCCGGTTTTAGTTTCCTGGCTGTAATTTGCGTATTAGCGTCGCCAGCGGGCTTTCGTTCGGAAATGGGAGGAAAAGATCGTTTCCTTATTCGTATCGGCCACACATTACTTACTTGCAGCTTCTGATCATCAGGCGGTAAACCTACTTGGTTCCGGCTGGCGGTGCCCCGAGGAGTAACCGGTGATGTCTGTGGCTACCGGTAAAGTAACGCTTGGAGCGCTTCCTGGTTGGGCGTGGCCTCGTCACGTGGTATGATCACGTGGGTCGCTATTGACCAATCGGGGTATCACAGGAGGAGGAGCCCCCGAGTGATGTCACCGGTCTCAGAAAACCGAGTAAAAAATGTTTTGTTTACGTTACTATGGAGAACAATCGTGTTCACACTGGAAGCAGATTTTAAAGCATTTCGAAGGGAGTTGAAAATTTAAAAAGTTAGGACTTTATTTACATCAGAACAGGGGGCAGAATCAGAATTCGTAATCAGCCGTGTTGGTTGCGTAGTTTTATAGTTTTTTGCTGAGTCTTACAATGTTCATGAAAACATCATGGTGTTACTTGTAATTTTAGGACAGGTTTTTACGTTATTACACTGTTCCATGGGATATTATCGTTCAAGCCTGACTTATGGGAGGACAATCTGTAGACCCATCTTTGCTCTTTTTCAAAAAGGCGTTGGGTCAGGTTCACTCCTGGCTTAACTTGCTCGATAATTGTCCATTCCAGATCATCTGGTGTATGGCCTTTTGAGAGTAAATGTTCAGTGAGTCTGGTGTTAGTCTTTTTACACCTAATAGTGCTTCTATGCTCGCCTATCCGTAGTTTAATCTTCCGGCTCGTCATGCCCACATACCGTAGGTCACACGGGCATGTGAGCATGTAGACAACATTCTCACTGTTGCAGTTAGTCTGACCTCTAATAGTCCAGGTTTTGTTTGGTTCCAACTGCAATGTTTTGGTGTTCTTCGGGAGACATCATTGGAAATAGTGTTATAAGTAGTAACACATGTCAGGGGTATTTCTCCCACTGTTTTGTTCGTCTGTTCCAATAGACCTGAACGCGGTTGATTCCGCGCACGTTTTTGACTTTTTTGGAGAATCTCCCGAATAATAAGAAAACACTGGAGTATTTTGAACACTGGCAATTTGAGGTGGGAAAAACCCTTGTTCTCCTTCAAAAGAGCACAGAGCATAAAGGACAGAGTGGTCAATACAAGACCAAAAAAGACATCCCCAGAAAGAGAGACACAAACAACTCTATGGGACTTACCAAGAGTGACAGGTCACTATAAATGTGGGACTTGCAGCGTCTGCCCTTACACGAAGAACACCAAAACATTGTAGTTGGAACCAAACAAAACCTGGACTATTAGAGGTCAGACTAACTGCAACAGTGAGAATGTTGTCTACATGCTCACATGCCCGTGTGACCTACGGTATGTGGGCATGACGAGCCGGAAGATTAAACTACGGATAGGCGAGCATAGAAGCACTATTAGGTGTAAAAAGACTAACACCAGACTCACTGAACATTTTCTCTCAAAAGGCCATACACCAGATGATCTGGAATGGACAATTATCGAGCAAGTTAAGCCAGGAGTGAACCTGACCCAACGCCTTTTTGAAAAAGAGCAAAGATGGGTCTACAGATTGTCCTCCCATAAGTCAGGCTTGAACGATAATATCCCATGGAACAGTGTAATAACGTAAAAACCTGTCCTAAAATTACAAGTAACACCATGATGTTTTCATGAACATTGTAAGACTCAGCAAAAAACTATAAAACTACGCAACCAACACGGCTGATTACGAATTCTGATTCTGCCCCCTGTTCTGATGTAAATAAAGTCCTAACTTTTTAAATTTTCAACTCCCTTCGAAATGCTTTAAAATCTGCTTCCAGTGTGAACACGATTGTTCTCCATAGTAACGTAAACAAAACATTTTTTCCTCGGTTTTCTGAGACCGGTGACATCACTCGGGGGCTCCTCCTCCTGTGATACCCCGATTGGTCAATAGCGACCCACGTGATCATACCACGTGACGAGGCCACGCCCAACCAGGAAGCGCTCCAAGCGTTACTTTACCGGTAGCCACAGACATCACCGGTTACTCCTCGGGGCACCGCCAGCCGGAACCAAGTAGGTTTACCGCCTGATGATCAGAAGCTGCAAGTAAGTAATGTGTGGCCGATACGAATAAGGAAACAATCTTTTCCTCCCATTTCCGAACGAAAGCCCGCTGGCGACGCTAATACGCAAATTACAGCCAGGAAACTAAAACCGGGCACTTTTCTCTCTTTTTCTTTTGCTATCTATCGACTTTCAGGAGACGGACTCTTGCCGTCTTGGAAGCGCTGGTGCCCATGAAGCGGCAACACCTCAAGGAAGCGTAAGCAAAAAACATTATATCAGTCGCAATTCACAACAGCGACGTCACGACTGCTCACGAATCTCGGCAGCCGTTCACTTCGTGAACACCAATAAAGATCACTCACTCATAATACGCCGCCCTTACTTGTCACTAGCTATCCCCAGATGCCAAAACTAGGTCGACACCACTTCCTTGGCACCATTCGAGTAGCTATCAGTCACAGTCCAGTAAAAGCACTGTAGCACAACTAGATGGATCCCTTTGTTTACAACTTAGGTTTAACATCATTTATTGACTCAATATGGCTATATATGTTAAATGTGGTACATATGTATTGTCAACCCCTGTATGTGACCCCTTCCTGTTTTTTGTTTTTTGTTTTCCTGTCTCTTTACAGGTTTTTTCTTTGAACAAAGAAAACGCACTAATTTTACACGAGTCCACAATTTGTGCACTCCAACTTGGACTAGGGCAGGACGCACCTTAGCGTGTGTGGACCACCCAGTTCAATATCATGGTCCTGACGAAAACCAATGAATAAATACAATGATTGAAACATGTAGACCTTTTTAACCTATAGCATTTATCACACCTCACATAGCACACTTAGCTATTTTTATCAAACACTAATCTTAACACCGAAGTCTACTTAATTAGGCATAGGTGCAACATATTTTTAACTAGGGTTCAAGCACTCAAGAATAAATACTTGTAGTGAGTAGTGTTGGCCCTTTTTAAACTCACTTGTTTGATCGCCCTGAATACATAAAAGAAAAACTAACCAGCTCCACTGTAATCAGGTGTCGCAGCACACCCTATAGGCACTCGGCCTATGGGGTGGGACCCCGATGATGAAGCATGTCACCAACCAGGTTGGTGAGTGAGGGGTCTTCTATAAGGATATGCATTATCCTAAAACAGGTTGAGGCACATGGTGCTGAATTAAGCACATAAGCCCATATCCAGAGAAACCCTTTTGTTCTCTCTGTTTCTGAGTGGATACTCCTCCATTGTTTTTGTAACTAATTCCGGGGACCAGGAGTTCCCAACTCACATAGATAAATGTAAAATTTCCCTCACTCTCTCTTTTGTTATTGAAGAAGTGAATCAGATGTGTCTTTACTGAATGAATCATTACCCCGTACTACCAAGAAACAAGTGTCTTTTTTAGACGAGTATCGGACTCTGAGGAGGGGTCGTATAACGACAAGAGAAACGCCGACACCCAAACCGAAAGGACAGAGGGGACGAGGAAGGGGCCGCGGAAGAGGCAACGACCAAACAGAAGGAAAAGAATCAGACAAAGGTGGCAAAAGAGGCAGGGGCCGTGGCGCAGTGGGAATAAACAGACGCGCCAGAAGAGGCTATTAATGGAGGATATTATGGTGAATAAAACTATCATAAATCTTTCTAAGAGAAACTTAAAAATCAATGATAAAAGGACTCTTTGCCTTGGTTTATCCTTTTGTCCTTCCAGTTCCTCAAAATATACGGACAATAGGATTGATGTTTTTATGTACATCCGTAAATTGAAATTGAAAAAATGCTACAACATGAAAGGTGATGGTAATAATGTGTGTGGTAAAACTGTGTCTACAGGGTCTAATTCTTTCAATTTTAACATTAATGACATTGAAGCACTTAGCACTTTGATTGATTTAGGGAGCTGTAATTTGGATACAGATATGTCCGTTACCAATACACAATTACTGTCTAACCTTGATATCACTACTGATGCCTCTGCGAACACTAGGTTCAAACTAAAATCTACTTTTACACCCATATTATCTCACGATAGCATAGATACTTTTCATGAATGTGTGAGCAAGAATTTGAATGAACATAGACAAAGACAACAGAAACATAAATATAAGGTTTCCTCTAATCTTACTGTAAAACAAAGACTGACCTTAAAGACACTGATGGAAGATGAGAGTATTGTTGTCCGCCCGGCAGACAAAGGGGGCAATATTGTTATCCTTGATAGAGAACAATATTTGGAAGAAGCCGATAGACAGTTGTCTGATAATATGTTTTATGAATTGGTGAGTTTTGAACGTTACAGTCAGAGCATCACGGTCATTTGGGAACAACTATGTGACTGGAAAGACAGAGGCATTCTTACATGGGAGGAGTACTGCTATCTCAAATGTGACCATCCAGTACTCCCAGTCTTGTATCTCCTCCCTAAAATTCATAAACATGCCACTAGACCACCTGGTAGACCCATAGTGTCGTCTCGTGGCAGTGTTTCTGAGTGTGTATCTAAGTATATTGATTACTTTTTGAGAGACGCAGTAGCCAATTTGGATAGCTATGTGCGAGACACAAAAGACTTCCTCAACAAAATCGAGGGCTTAGTATGGCACACAGATTACATTCTTATGACGTTAGATGTGCAAAGTCTCTATACCATAATTGATCACAGACAAGGTGTGGAGGCATGCAAATACTACCTTACCAGCCGTCATTTCAGATTTCGAGAACACATACGGATGCTTCTCGAAATGATGGAATATTGTTTGAGCAACAATATATTCTTGTTCAATGGCACACTGTATCGACAAGTGAATGGCTCAGCTATGGGTTCATGTTTCTCCCCTAGTTTTGCCAATCTGTTTATGGGCAAATGGGAAGAAAACGTACGTGCGAACCCTGTGTTAGAACAAGACTTTGCAAAGGTAGTGTTGTGGCTACACTACATAGACGACCTCTTCATTGTATGGAAGGGGTCTGCCGATGAGGCCAACACATTTATTGAAAAACTGAACGAAAACGATTGCAACATTGTCCTGAGTGGCAATATTAGCAAGACTGAAATTGATTACTTGGTGTTAAAGTGGAAATAATAGCTAACAAAGTACACACCATATTACATCGCAAATCCACGGCTGGGAACAGCATCTTACACGCCCTCAGCAGTCATCCGGACAACCTGAAATGGTCGATACCTTACGGAGAACTGCTGAGGGCCAAACGTAATTGCAATACTGAGGATTCATACAAACTTGAGAGTGAGGTGATCGTGGATAGGTTCAGGGAAAGAGGCTATCCCAACTGGGTGCTTAAGAAAGCTCTTAATAGAGCTAACAAAATTGAGAGATCACATACACTGAGTGACACAGGCTCGTAGAGAGAACCTGAAGAGGACAACACCAGACTGATACTTACATATAGTTCAGATGCCCAGGCCATCAGAAAAATCATTACTAAGAATTGGGATACACTCAAATCTGATAATGTTATCGGCAAGACCATTCCAGACAGACCGAGCATTACGTACGGACGCAGCCACAATATCAGAGATATGCTGGTACATAATGACATTACCTTCTACCCTATCACGACAGTGCAGGGCCTCAAGGGTTTTTTTCCTTTGTGGCCACTGCAAAGCCTGTGCTAATAGCAGAAGCTGTAGTGAGGTGAACTACAATGGTATATCTAGGGAAATCACTACATTTTTATCATGTAGTTCTACGTTTGTGGTATATGCCATTGTTTGTACATGCAACAAGTGGTATATTGGCAGTACCACGTGCATGGCCAAAAAACGGATTCTAGAACATACCAGGGCCATCTCCAATTTTGACTCTAAGTACCCGGTAGCACGACACTTTAGGAGTACTCATTTTTCTAATCTGTAAGACCTAAGTTATATCATCGTTGAACAGATTGTAAATAATCCCAGGGGGGGCAACAGAGTCTTGTTACTTCGATAGCGAGAATCTAAGTTGATCATTGATTTCTCCAGCAAAGACCCTGGGGGGCTAAATCAAGATGAAGAACTGTCAGTTCATTTAAAAGAATGATTTGCCCGACTTTGATGTTTTTCTCAATTCTTCTTTTTCCTGTACAGATATCATCATTATGAGCCCTTGTTGTTTATGAACCCTGATATGCATAACATGAATTATGTAGCTTATGAGCTTTTTTAATATTTAATTAGTTCTTTTTTGTTAGTTTGGTTATATATAACCTTGCACTTTTGTTTATTTATTTTTTAGGAATTCTATGAGGGGCCCAAGTCACCTTCACTCACTCTACACGGGCAGTTTACCCTCTTCATTTTTCCGTTCACGAGCACCAAGGGTTTTTTTTCGGCACAAGTACACTACGTGTGTTACCACGGGTAACCAACATACTGTTGGAACTGCTTTGTTTTAGTGACCGTTAATGTTGTGTCCCATGTCAACCCAGATTTGAATATTTGTTGTTAATCCTATACTGGCACTTGCTAATTAGAAGGATATCCTAGCTAAGTTGCTCCTATTTGCACTGTAAGGCACTTGTCTGTCATGATGGATCACTTTTTAAGCTACGAGCCTACCAGCCAGTTTAACACTGTATGGTCGGGGCACTTGCCAACAATTATGGTACTCTAATTTGCACTGTGAGGCACTAGCCTTTGATAGTACAGTATGCTTGTAGCAATTAGCCGACCTGTGGGGTGACCTTTGAATTTGGCATCTTTATTCAGTTCACCACGGCATACACGCATTTTGCGAGAGTTTTTTTGGGGGGGAGTATACCTACTGGTACGATTATCATGTGGGTCGCTACTTGGGGCATCTTTTCCTTGAGGGTACGAACCGGCCAGTTTTTATGGATTAACTTGGCGGAAACGGGTATGTCTTTTCCGGATTGCATCTATATCTTATTAATATAAGTATGGAGCACCTTTCATGGCAATTTATGTTTGTATTTATAATTTGTGCAATTGTATCACAGATTAATATCGTACATTACTAGGTGGCAACAACATTTGAAACTTTAAAAAATTTTGAAATGATGGGAGGCTGTCTCTGTATTTATGTATTTATTTGTACTTATGTTGTATTGGGGCATTTACGATCTTGGCTCAGATGCGCAGTCCACATCTCTATGTTCACTTCCTGTGGGGGATATATACTACTATGTACATGCCTGTTATTCACGTGAGCAATAGTCCTGTCCCCTCCACGTTCTGAGCGTGCAATCTGATCTATGCAGTAAAAGCTCAAAAGGTCTCTATTGCTTTGATGTAATTCAGCAAAGTGGCGTGGTTGTTTACTTCACAACGCGTTTCGCCACTCGCAGTGGCTTGCTCACGTGAATAACAGGCATGTACATAGTAGTATATATCCCCCACAGGAAGTGAACATAGAGATGTGGACTGCGCATCTGAGCCAAGATCGTAAATGCCCCAATACAACATAAGTACAAATAAATACATAAATACAGAGACAGCCTCCCATCATTTCAAAAATTTCAAAAGGTTCACGTGAGCAAGCCACTGCGAGTGGCGAAACGCGTTGTGAAGTAAACAACCTTTGTCTTCTCCTTACTGGTTGTTGTGTTGTTTCCTGAGAGCGTGATTACTCAAAATAAGGAAAGGATTTGTGTGCCGGTGTGCTCCGCCGGCGTTCACGCCACCCTTCACGGGTCCTGGAGGTACAGAAGGTGTGCAACAAACTTTATATATATATATATATATATATATATATATATATATATATCCTCGCTCCTCCTGCACTTGGTTCACGCACTCATGCACAGGTGCTGTATTTGCGGTAAGTGCTGCCGCAAAATATAACGCTCCTCGTGCCTTACCCTTTCAAAGAGACACAGCACTCACGGGGGGAAAGTCGTAGATTTTATTATGACTTGCGTTTGAAAGTCATAATAAAATCTACGACTTTCCCCCCCGTGATTGCTGTGTCTCTTGTCTCTTTGAAAGGGTAAAGGACGAGGAGCGTTATATATATATATATATATATATATATATATTTATATATATATATATATATATATATATATATATATATATATATGTATATATATATATGTGTGTATATATATATATATATTTTTTTTTTTTTTTAAAGCACCGAATAAAGCATTTTCAGCTTTACATCCTGACTCCGAGTGTGCCTCTTATATCTTTAGCCGACTATCTTGCTTGCTAAGTAAAGGAATATATATATATATATATACATCTTGTAGTTTCTAAGTTCATTTTGAAACTTACTGCAATATATATATAAAAAAATTAAATGAACTTAGAAACTACAAGATGTCGCACAGTCTAATTGAAGGATTGTAGTCCCTTTTTGCTGTCAATGCACTAATGAAATGCCTTTTAAACATGGCCTCCTCTTGTGTGTTCACTAACACCGAAGAAGGCAGATCGCTGAAATGCGTTTATTGCTGGCTATGAAATAAAACCTTTCAAATGCCCCCGAGAGTGCGAAGTTTCTTCCTTGAACTTGAGGGAACAGAGCGAGAATAATTTTCGGATTCCATGACCGCACCCGCCCGAGAGTGCTTCGGAGGAGGTGGAGTTTTGAGCTGATATATATATATATATATACATATATATATATATACTGACATACATATGTACATACATATAACACTCAAAATGGCATAATAAATAAAAAATATACGTATGCATATTCAATGAGAAAAAAACAAAGGTTATAGTAATGTTATAGTAAGGTGAATATGTCAGTGACAATAATTAACATTTTGGACAAAAAAAAACCCACAGAGATACACCAGTTATAGTTAACAGCGCTAACTATAAATTGCGCCCCTGCCATGCACTGCTACGGACATCACATATTACATCACTCAAGACATGTTCCATGACATTATTTATAACATCACTGATGACATCTCAAATAACATCATTGATGACATTACTGGTAACTTCATCCAAACTTCTCTTGTACATATTACGCTATAAATTAATATGGCTTTAGAGGCCTGAAAGTAAGTACAAATAGCTCAGAATAATATATAGCATCGTTAATGCCATCACTGATACACTTTCCTTAGATGTAGCAAGTCTGTGTTATGTGCAACATTGACCCTATAACATACACTTCACGGGTAGCCTAAGTTCACATTAACGATCAACCAGGTAAATATTGGAAACTCTCATTGAACATGGTGTTCAATATGTATACAACTGTTCAGAGAAAGTCAAGTTCCTAAAGATACTCAACGTCTGTTCCAAAATTAATGCCCTACCACTGACCGCTTTGATCTGTATCAAACCCCTCACAGTCACTGAGCCTACATTGAGAAATGAAATTGATATGAGTGGAAAAGTGGGTACTGTAAACAGTATTTACTCTATGGAGAGAGTTTACTCTGTACCACCCTGTTTGCAGACAGCGAAACTCTCATGCGAAATACACTACACAGTATTAGAAAGTATCTACTAAGAACAGTGTACATTCTATGCAACACTTGTCGAAAAAGACACTATTCGCGTAATACAAGCAAGGTCTGAAGATGCTAAAGATCGTACTACCTGCAGCCTTCATACATTGGTAAAAAAATTACAGATAGCCCATCTTTGGAAGCAAAAGAAGCCCATGTACATAGTGTACACAGTCTTCTATGTTATGTAGAAAATGTCATGCTGAGAGCATTCAGATTAATACCTAAGGCTGCTTACAAGTCTTAGTATTTACTACGTGGAATCTTTGCCCTGTTGGAACTGCACACAAGGTTACTCTTCAATACAAAGATATATAACATGTTCGATACCTCTACACACCTGTGATAAATTAGAAGCACATGCATTTTGTAAACACTTACACCCATTAGCTGGACACAGGCTAAACAATAATAGATAGAAAAGTATTATGGTAGTTACCCGCTACTGTATAAACTGTACAACAAATTCATTGGATGATGTCATCTGTGATGTCATTAATCAAGTCATAGAACATGTTACGAGTGATGTAATATGTGTTGATCATAAGCAGTGAATGGCAGGGGCGCCAGTTATAGTTAGCTCAGCTAACTATAACCAGTGACTTACTGTGGATATTTGAGTTCAAAACGTTAATGTTGTCACTCACATATTCACCTAATTATAACTTTTCTTTAACCTTTGTTTTTTCCAGTGAATTTCTAAGTTGTTTTTAAGGCAAAAACAGATTCACACCTAACTAACTATAACGTTACTTTAACCCTTGTATTTTTCATTTAAATTTCAAGTTTTTTAAAACTTGAAGTGATATTTTATTGCCATCTGTAATGCCAACCCCATGCACCCATGGGCTTTGGCAGCCAACCCCATGCTGTGCATGGGCTTTCATTGCGTGGGGTTGACCGCAGGGTCTGTCTTGTAGCCGGGTCCTGCTTGCCACTCCCTGAAGGCAGTCAATCCCATATTGTGCACAGCCTATGTATGTGCGCAGAAGGGGTTTGCCCATAGGGCTTGGCCTGTGTCAGGCTGTCAACCCCACACTGCGCACAGCCTCTGGTGCATGCAGAGTAAGGTAGGCCTTCTGGCCCATGGAGCACCTTTCCTTGGGCCAAAACATAAATACTAAGGGGAGGGGGCGTGCAGCTCCCTCCCACACCCTTAATTGGCCCCAGAGACCTTATCTCCTGGGGCCAGTTCCAATCAAAATTGGAGGGGGGCCGTGTGAAACCACTTCACACACCTTAAAAGGCTATGGGGACCCTATCATCTGAGTCCAAATACAATTAAACAGGGAAGAAGGGCATACAGCCTCTCCCAAAGGCTTAATTGTGAACAGGGACCATATCCCCCGGGATCAAATGCAATAAGAACAGGGGGGAGACCAAGCACCTTCCATACCCCAGCCTTTTTAATCACGGAGACCTTCTCCCCAGGGCCAACATCTAAGGGGAGGGAGGACCTGCAGTCCCCTTCCATGAGCCTTATTAGGCCCCAGGAAGCCCATCCTGAGGCCTTTTTATATTTTTAAAGGGGACGGTGGCTGCATGGCCTCCCTTCCAGAGCCTTACCAGGACTCAGGGACCCCAACCCCGGGGCCTAGCCAATTAAAAAGGAGACGGGGCATACAGCCCCCCTCCCTGAGCCCTAATAAGCCCCAGGGAACACATCTACCGGGGTCAAATACAATAAAAACAAGCATTGGCATAGCCAATAGGTCTCGCTTTTGGGACCTTATAAGTGTTTAGCCATGCAACACTTGATGTTGTTTAATCAAGGATATTGTGCTGGATAACTAAACACTTATAATGTCCTAAAGACGAGACCTATCTGCTATGCATTTGTTTTCCTTATAAGTGTTTAGGTAGAACTATTGACTTTGCCACTGTTTCTAAGCTGTGCAGTAGAGAAGTGTGGCTGCTGTGCAGCATGCTGAAAAATTGTAATTAAAAAGTGTAAGAAGCACTGAGTGATTCTGTGGTGTCCCTGAGTTATGCTGTGGTAGCTTGAGTGATGATGTGCTGACCTTGAGTGATGCTGTGGTGGTCCTGTGTGATGCTGTGGTGGTTCTGACTGATGCTGATTGTTCCTGTGGCGCTGCAGAGTGATGCTGTGGTAGCATATAGGGATGCTGTGGTGGTACTGAGTGATGCTGTGGTGACGCTGATTGATGCTGTGGCCCTGCAGAGTGATGCTGTGGTGAAGGTGAGTGATGCTGTGGTGGCCCTGAGTGATGCGGTGGTGGTGCTGACTGATGATGTGGTGCTGACTGATGCTGTGGTGGTGCTGACTGATGCTGTGGTGGTGCTGAGTGATGCTGTGGTGGCCCTGAGAGATGCTGTGGTGGTGCTGAGTGATGCTGTGGTGGGGCTGAGTGTTGCTGTGGTGACGTAGAGCGATGATGTGGTGGCGCTGAGTGATGCTGTTGTGGCCTTGAGCGATATTGTTGTGGGCTTGAGTGACACTGTGGTGGTGTTGACTGATACTGTGGTGGTGCTGAGTGTTGCTGTAGTTGTGCTGATGGATGTTGCGGTGGTGCTGATTGATGTTGTGGTGCCCCTGAGTGATACTATGGTGGTGCTGAGTGATGCTGTGGTGATGCTGAGTGATGCTGTTGGAGTGCTGAGTGATGCTGTGGTGGTGCTGAGTGATGCTGTAGTAGCGCATAGTCATGCTGTGGTGGTACGCTGTGATGCTGTGGTATTCCTAAGTGATGCTGTGGTGGTGCTGAGTGATGCTGTGGTGGCGTTGAGTGATGCTGTGGTAGCGCATAGTGATGTTGTGGTGGAGCTGAGTGATGTGGTGGCGCTGAGTGATGCTGTTGTGGAGCTGAGTGATGCTGTGGTTATGTTGAGTAATGCTGTGGTTGTGCTGAGTGATGCTGTTGTGGTGTTGAGTGATGCTGTTGTGGCGCTGAGTGATGCTGTGGTGATGCTGAGTGATGCTGTTGGAGTGCTGAGTGATGCTGTGGTGTTGCTGAGTGATGCTGTAGTAGCGCATAGTCATGCTGTGGTGGTACGCTGTGATGCTGTGGTATTCCTAAGTGATGCTGTGGTGGTGCTGAGTGATGCTGTGGTGGCGTTGAGTGATGCTGTGGTAGCGCATAGTGATGTTGTGGTGGAGCTGAGTGATGTTGTGGTGGCGCTGAGTGATGCTGTTGTGGAGCTGAGTGATTCTGTGGTTATGTTGAGTAAAGCTGTGGTTGTGCTGAGTGATGCTGTTGTGGTGTTGAGTGATGCTGTTGTGGCGCTGAGTGATGCTGTGAGTGCGCTGAGTGATGCTGTGCTGGCTCAGAATGATGCTGTGGTTGCGCTGAGTGATGCTGAGAGAAGGAAGGAGTGATATGAAAAAAGCAAAAGCCAATGTTGCCTTGTCCTGTGTGTGAAAAAGCCATAAATCTTAACATAAAAGTGAACCTGTGGTGTTGTTGAGTGATCCAGTGTGGGCCCTGAGTGATGATGTGGTGTCGCAGAATGATGCTGTGGTGGTGCTGAATGATGCTGTGGTGGTGCTGACTAATGCTGTGGTGGCGTTAAGTGATCCTGTGCTATCCCTGAGTGATGCAGTAGTGGCCCTGGGTGATGCTGTGGTGATGCCGATTGATGCTGTGGCACTGCAGAGTGATGCTGTGGTGATACTGAGTGATGCTGTGGTGTGCCTGAGTGATGCCGTGGTGGTGCTTAGTGATGCAGTTGTGGTGCTGAGTGTTGCTGTGGTTGCGTAGGTCGATGCTGTGGTGGCGCTGAGTGATGCTGTTTTGGCCCTGAGCGATATTGTTATGTGCTTGAGTAATGCTGTGGTGGTGCTGTGTGTTGCTGTAGTAGCGCTGAGTGATGTTGTGGTGGTGCTGAGTGATGTTGTGGTGGTGCTGAGTGATGTTGTGGTGCCCCTGAGTGATGTTGTGGTGGTGCTGAGGGATGTTGTGGTTGTGTTGAGTGATCATGTGAAGGCGTTGAGTGATGCTGTGGTAGTGTATAGTGATGCTGTGGTGAACCTGAGAGATGCTGTGGTGGGGCTGAGTGACGCTGTGGTGATGCTGATTGATGCTATGATGATCCTGTGCTGATTGATGCTATGATGGTGCTGAGTGATGTTGTTGTGTCCCAGAGTGAAGCTGTGGTGGACCTGAGTGATGCTTTGGTGGACCTGAGTGATGCTGTGATGGACCTGAGTGATGCCGTGGTGGTGCTAATTGATACTGTGGTGGTGCTGAGTGATATTGTTGTGTCCCTGAGTGATGCTGTGGTTACGCTGATTGATGCTGTGGGGGCGCTGAGTGATGCTGTGGTGGTGCTGATTGATGCTATGATGGTGCTGTGCTGATTGATGCTGTGATGGAGCTGAGTGATATTGCTGTGTCCCTGAGTGATGCTGTGATGGTGCTGAGTGAAGCGGCGGTGGACCTGAGTGATGCTGTGGTGGTCCTAAGTGATGCTGTGGTGGTGCTGATTGATGCTGTGGTTGCGCTGAGTGATGCTGTGGTGGCGTTGAGTGATGCTGTTCAGACCAGGCAACATTCAGATACATCAGTATGGCAGGACATAATGCTGATATTTTCCAGCATGCCAGCACCTCTATGATCTCTAGTGTCCTCCAGCATCACATAAGAACACAACTGGTTCAAGTTCACATGCACAATGTTCTACTCTGTAAAGAAGCTGTGCCGAAGGCACCTTTAGGATGCTTTAAAGCGGTATTAAAAATGCTATCATAATCATGGACTGTAAATAGAAGCAGGTTACTAAAATGATAAGGGCAACTTATTTTATTGCTGCATTTTATGGTGTTACTGTGTGGCTCAGCATAAATTGTACACATGCTATAAGACACTGTGTATTACTGACAGAGCGTGGACAGTGAGCTGGCTGTTCCCTAATTGTATGCTTTAGTGCCAGTTAAAAGTTATTTAGGATACTAGAGGCAACAGTCCTTTATGGCAATTGGAGCTCCTCGTTCGTGTCAGAGAGTTCTGCTACGGAAAGGGTGCCCGGCCTGCAGTGTGCTAGAAGCTGGTAAGGGCTTTGCTGCAGGCGGCTAATTAGGGGGGACAGAAACATCAGAGGTGTGAGAGATGCCAGGCAGAGCTGCATAAGCCATGATGAGAGAGTTAATGAGCCATGAGGAGGAAAGCCAGATGGCGCATCAGATGGCGGCTGTGCACGTGCACACGTGTATAACTGCCAGGTTTAAGCCACAAGCAAAGTCTTGTGGTCGGATTTCTAAAGCCCCACTCACTAAATAGCTTGCCAGATCAGCGCATGCGCTGGATCAGGCGAGACCTAAAAAGGAAGGGAGTATGTGTGGTTTTCCTCCCCAAGCTCTTTGAGCCCTGTGGACCTCATCCCCAGGCTGAAAATGTAAGAGGGGGTCCAGTGGCCTCCCTCCCCAAGCTTTATTAGGCCCGGGATGCGATTCCCTAGCTTTTTTTATGTAAAAGGGGAAGGGGACTGCATGGCTCACTTCCCAGCCTTATCAGGTCTCAGGGGCCCCAGACCCCAGGTCCAAAGCCAACTTAAAGGGTGAGTGGGACGAGCAACAGCTGCCCCTCCCCTAGCCTTATTAGCAATGGGGACCACATCCCCCAGGGCCAAATACAATGAAAACTGGGAGGGAGGCCATGCGGCTCCCCTCCCTAATCCTTTTTATCTGGTTAAAAGGGGAAGGGGCTACATGACCACCACCCCTCCCCCCTAGCCTTATCAGGCCCAGGGGAACACATCCCCTAGCCAAATTTAATTACAAAAAAGAGGAGGGTGGTGTGCGGCCCCCCTCCCTGAGATGTATTAGGCCCCCATGGACTTCACTGTAGGAGAGTAGGATCTGCTTACTATGGTTACCCCCACTTTTTGCTGTTGTTTCACAGGTTTTCAACTTTAGTCTGGCTGGGGCTCTGCTATCCAGGACCCCAGCCTAGCTGCTTCCTCTCTAAAATGATTGCATGTACTTTAGGTACACTCCAGTTTGGTTACTGGGGTACCCTAGTAAGTCCCCAGTATATGGTACACTATGTGCTAATGGCATAGGTACCCCAAAGGCCTACCAGGGGCTGCAGCATATATTATGCCACCCCTGGGAAGCCTTCCAAAATGACACCACAGGACTGCTACTGCAGCCTGGGTAAGGTGGTGCATGCACCCCTTACTAAGATGTAGGCTACCTATATCTACCTTCAATCACTGACAAATATAAACCTATCAGTTAATCCTATGGCAGGCCTTATCAATCCTGAAGGCAGAGTGGTGGGTTTTGTGTGAGAGGGTGCCCATGCATGAGCAGCACCCCTCTGCAGCTTTTGGAATTTATTCCCTGAGGCTGTTCTGTGATGCAGCTAGACCATATATTCTTAAGTGAATTATAACATAACGGTAAATGCTAACTTTGGAATGGCTGCTTGGAAACATGTTCTGTTTGGTGTCAAACACTTTCGAATCCTACCCACCCACCCATCAGTCCTGGCGGCAGGGGTAGAATTCCACCCTTCTAGAGGGGAAAACATGTACACACTGGTCTGCCCGGTTATAGTTTAAATGAGCCCCAGCATCACAAAATGGATGCTGTAGCCACAGACACGCGTCTGACCTCCTGCTGCGAAACTCCGGCAAGGGAGGCCTGGACAATAGGTTTCCTGTTATAGCCAGACAGGCTTTAGTGTATTGGGGCTGTATGGGGGCACTCTGAGAGTGCCAGAAAGGCTACACTACATAGTGCAGTTCAAACTGGTAGCAGGGACACTCAGCCCCTTCTCTGGCGTGAAACCGGACAAAGGAAATCGGTGTAACCACCCCTCTTCCCAAACCCTCCAATAGGTGGGTCTCCAGAGTATGTCCAACCTCTTTTCTTAGTATAAGTAAGGGACCCCTGGCAACAGGACTTTAGATTACACCTGGACAAAACTCTGAAACTGAATCCTGGAACTTCGATGCTCTACAAACGATTAGAAGACGGAAGAATCTCCCTTGGGGTCAAGGAGTGACTCTCCTGTTCAAACAGGCACCGACGAAGCACTTGCCAGTCTACATCTCCGAAGCTCCCACCGGACTCCGAAGTAATTGCAGCCCAGGAAGAGGATTTCCAGACTTCTCGATGGTTGACCCGAGTTCCCAGCAAAGCCGAGACCCGCAGCCATCACGAGTGATGTGTAACCGGAACTCCTGGACACCATGCACATTTGCTAGTGCATTGCCTTTCTGAGCTTCCCTGAAGTTGTGCTTTGGGTTACTTGTAGCCCAAGCCCGAGCATCATCTGCACCGAAGATTGTGGGCTTACACTCCACAAGTGTTCCGTGAGCCAGCTTCTTGCATTTCTGCGTGAGGCTCCTTCGCGCTCCCTGTTCCATTGACTGGTAGGTCCCCACGAAGGCCATTCTGATTTTCATTGGGCTTCTCAGGTTGCTCCAGATGTGCCCTGACTCCCAACCAAGTGGTGAGTCTCTCAGACCTTGCTGGTCTGCACTGAAGCCAATCTCTGCTTTCTGCGTGGGGTGCTATTGCCAAGGCTTGTTGGGTCCAATCCGGAAACCAACACTGCAGCACTTGACATTCTTCATGGGACAGCTTGAATCCGGAACTTGGTTGTTGTCGACACCTCCTGGTCCTCGTGGCTGAAATCACCCGACATTGGTGGGCATTCGACTATTGTGCCCCTGGTCAAAGGCAGGTGACCCAGACTCTGTCCCCTCTGCTTTCAGGTTCTTCACATCTCTGATCCAGGCATGGATCGCTCCGGACACTTTCCACTTGGATGCCAGCAGCACTTTGCAGCAGATCGCCATTGAAAACGTCCTCATCCAGATGGCTGATTCGCCATCTGGATGAGGACCTAAGCTCCGTGCACCTACCCGTACAGCACACCTACTCGCACAGAACGCCATTACGGACACACCCGTCCTGAGGCTCCATTCACCGCTACTTACAGGCTTACCAGTCTGCTTTTCCATCCGCGCTGCCAGACTATTTTACACTATATTGGCGCGCCATCACTTTCCAAGCTTCTTATCTTCTATATCACAGCCCTGAAGAGTCACAGCCCTCACACGGTGTGACGAAACACGTGTCGGCTAATTATTCTCGTTTGTACTGATCAACACTGAAATATTAAAATTTGTACACTTTGCGATGCTGGACTCCGACCTCATATTTTGAACTTCCACCAACACTCTTTGAGTTCTCACTTGAGAACGACATTATACATATATGTGTGCACAGGACACTCTTTGCATTTGTTTGGTAGGGAATTTATTCTCTATTCTGGCAGGGGCTGTTTTCTGCTGGGTTTGTTCCCCTGACCTGTTTGCACCGTAGCTACTCCATCTGTGAAGATTACCCTAACACCAGGTACCCGCTGAGCGCCATTTCTTCCTGACTCCCATCCACACCCAATCTCTCCTCTCGCAACTTTTGAGAGCATGTAGGATCTGCTCCACAGATTAACTTTTTGAAATGGAAGCCAGGTCTATGATTTTGCGATTTTTAGAAAGAGGATATCCGGAACAGGTCCTAATGGAATCTAAACAGAGACCTTTGACCAAGAAAAGAGAGCAATTAATATTTACCACCACACAGATGAATACCACACCAGGAAACATCAATAGACCTGACCAGGAGATTTGGTTCTTCATGGGCTATAATATGGAACACAACTCGATCTGTGCCCTGATCATATGAAACTGGCATATATTGCAACACAATTAACATCTTACAGAGGTAGTAGGCCAGCATCAGAGCATTACATATCACCAGGAACTGGACTGGATTACTAGTAGAAATCAGGGCTTCAAGAAATATGTCACATGTAAAGCCTGTAAATTTGGATCTAATTGTACCACCTATGAGACCCTTGAGGGAAGAACCTGCAAGATTAGGGAGAAGATGACATGCAAAACTGATCTTGTGGTCTATGTGCTGGAATGCGGTTGTGGCATGCAATATGTAGAGAGTACTGTTAATAAGGTCAAACTCAGGATCCTACAGCACATCAGGGATATTAAACATCTGGATAGAATTTACCCCACGGCTAAGCATTAGTGGGAGGAACATTAAGGCAATCTGACAAGAGACCGGTCGCGGGAGCGGAGCCATCATAGCTCCGGGAGTCGACATCACTCCTCAGGGTCGAAGTCGTCAGGTAAGCACAAGAAGTCGAAGAGATGTCATCCCTCTTCCGACTCCCCCCGACACTCGCGCGACGCGGCCGGGGGTTCAGGTGGCACCGCCCACGCGGCTCCGTCAGAGTCGCAGGCGCCGCTTCCGGCCTCATAGCCTCCGGTCCCTGGGCCTAACGCGGCGCCGGAGGAGATCGAGCGGTTCCTCATGGCCATGAGGTCCCTCTCTCCTCCGACGGGCTCCGCGGCGCCTTCGGGCCCAGCGGACCCATCTGGGGGTCCTAGCGGGTCGGGGACTTCGGCCCCGACGCCGTCGGGTGCTTCGGCTCTGACGCCGCCGGCTCCTTTGGGCCCGGCGCCACAGGGCCCCGCTGAATCCGGATCCGGGTCGTCGCCAGTGGACTTAACGACCTCCCCGGCGCCGGCCCCGCAGGTGTCGCCTCCGGCACCGTCCTCGGGTGGCGCCGTCCCCGATGCCTCCCTTGACCCGGTTCCGGCGCCGGAGCGGCGCCGCTGTGCGCCGCTTCAGACGCCGTTTGGAGAATTTACTTTCCATGAACCGGCCCCATCATATTCTAACCCTTAGTACCAGGAGATGGGTGATGAAGAGGATTGGGAGGGGTCTGAGGACCCTCTGGCACGTGAATGCCAGTCTCATGAGGACTGGGCAGGTGACCTTGGGGAGGCCAGTGGTATTGACACTTCGCCAGACACTGGCTTTGTCTCACCTCCTACCGTGGCTACGGAGGAGGGGGCAACCTATAGTGTGGTGTTGATGAGGGCGGCCAAGGCCTTGGGCCTTGAGCTCCCCGTCGTGGCCGTGAGGACTAACCTCCTCACTGAGGTCCTTAAGCCGCAGTCATGCTCAGCCGAGCCTCTGCTGCCGTTTAACGAGGCCTTAACCAACGTTCTTTTGGGCACTTGGTCCAAGCCCGCTACGGGTTCGCCCGTAGATAGGAACGTGGCCAGACGCCATCGCCCGGCTCCGGGCGACCCATGTTTCCTGTCCACCCACCCCACCCCCGAGAGCCTGGTCATCCAGGCCTCCAATTCCCAGACCGCATTCCCGTCGGCTCTGCCGGACAGGGAAACCAAGAGGTACGAGCAGTACGGTAAAAAGATCTTCTCCTCCCTTAGTCTGGGACTGCGGTCTTCCAACACCGCATGCCTCTTGGGCCGCTACACCCACTCTCTGTGGGATACGGTTGCGGAAGTGCTGCCAGAGTGTCCGTTGGAGGTACGGGCCAAACTCGGCCAAGCCCTTGTGGAGGACCGGGATGCAGCCAGATATTCTATCCGGTGTGGGCTGGATACCACCGACTCACTAGGTAGAGCGATGGCAACGACAGTGGCGGTCAGACGCCATGCCTGATTGAGGTCCGCCAACTTTTCGGCCGATGTCCAAAACAAACTGATGGACATGCCGTTTGATGCCCGTCGCCTTTTTGGCGACAAGGCAGACCATGCGCTTGATCGCTTTAAGGACTGCAGGGCTACGGCCAAGTCCTTGGGCCTCTTGGCCCCGCGCCAGCAATCGGCTGCCTTTCACTCCTTTCGTGGCCACGGAAGGGGTGTACCCACACGTGCTGCCAGCCACGCTCCTCAGGGTAATACCCAACGCGGTGGCGACCGTGGAAACCGCCTAGGCGGCGGTCGGGGTCAAAGGCGAGGTCAGTCCACACCTTCCCCCGCAGCATCCGCCTCAAAACCCTCCTAGTCCGTGCTTTCAGGCCCACGTGACGCCAGTGGGAGGCAGGGTTCGCCATCACCACTTCCACTTCCACTGGCGCACTGTCACGTCGGACAGGTGGGTGCTGCAAATCGTCTGAAGGGGCTACTCCCTCCCCTTCGAGGCGACTCCTCCAGCCATGCCACCGCAGAACCACCATGTATCGGGGGGTCATTTGCGACTTCTGCAGGAGGAGGTTACGGCCCTCTTGGCCAAGGGGGCCATCGAGCGCGTTCCTGGGCCAGAAGTAGGGTGTGGTTGCTACTCCCACTACTTTCTGGTACCCAAGAAGGGCAAAGGGGGCCTACTCCCTATCTTGGACCTACGGAACGTCAACGGCTTCCTCCGGAAGGAGAAGTTCAAAATGCTGACTCTGGCTCAGGTCTTAGCTGCCCTGGACCCAGGAGACTGGATGGTAGCGTTGGACTTGCAGGACGCTTATTTCCACATCCCCGTCCTGCCGGCCCACCAGCGCTACCTTCGGTTCACGGTTGGCCACGAGCACTTTCAGTATACCGTGCTCCACTTCGGCCTTACCAGCGCCCCACGGGTGTTCACAAAGGTGATCGCGGTGGTCGCAGCTCATCTGCGCAGGTTAGGGGTGTAGGAGAGTGGGGTCTGCAATCCTATGGTCACCCCAGATTTTTGCTTTTTGCTTCACTGGTTTACGACTTTCCCTGGCTGTGGGCCTGCTAATCAGACCCACAGCCTAGCTGTTTTCTCTCTAAATTGACAACCATGTACTTTAGGTGCATTTACCAATTGGTACTGGGCCACCTTATCAGTCCCTGTACAGTGTACCTTAGGTATCCAGGGCATAGGTGTACCCAGGGCCTACCAGGGGTTGAAGCATATATTATGCCACCCCTGGCTGGCCATCTAAAACTGACACAACTGGCTGCATGACAGCTGGGGCAAGGTGGTGTAATCACCCTTTGCTGTAGATATAGTATACCTATATCTAACCCTAAAATGGACACATATATTCCTATCAGTCACTCCTATGGCAGGCCTTATCAATCCTGAAGGCAGAGTGCTTGGAATTATGTGAGATGGAGCTCTGGCATGAGCTGAGCCCGTTTGCAGCTTGCGGAACCAAGTCCTAATAGCTGTTCCATGATAACGCTATACCATATACTCTTAAGTGCATTATCAACCTCGCGGTTAAATGCTAACTCTGGTATAACATTATCAAAACATGTCGAGTAAGGTGTCATAAGAACTGGAATACTACCCCCTCGCCAATTCTGGCGACGGGGGTAGCATTCCACCCTTCTAGAGGGACACGACATGTATGTAACTGTGAACCCCAGTTAAAGTTAACTCGAGCCTTGGCATCACAAAATGGATGCTGCCACCACAGACACAAGTCTGACTCCTGCTGCTGGGAGTCCTTCCAGCGAGTGCGGCTTGGACAAAGGGTTTCCTGCCTTGGGAGGTGCTAGCACCACCCCAGACAGGATTTTGTGTATTGGGTAGGATAGGCCTGAAAGGAATGAGACATGCCTGGGGCACACAAGGTGCCCTGTGCATACACCGGTTCAAACCAGTTGCTGGGGCACTCCAGCCCCAGCTCTGGCGGGAAACCGGACAAAGGATAGGGGGTGTAACCACCCCCCTTCCTGGTCCCACCCAGGGGAGGGACCTAGTCTGTAGTGCAGCCCCCTTTAGCAGGATAAAGGTAGGAGCTGGTCCCATTCCAAATTAGATTAATCCTGAACTACTCTACAAGAAGAAACTCTGAACTTCGACGTTCTGCTCCACAGAAGACTGAAGAAATCTCCCTTGTGGGCAAGGAGTGTCCACCCTGCAACTGCAGGCACCATCAAGCGTCCAGCGGCTTCCCTTTGTCGTCTTCCTTCCTGGATCCAGACTTCAGAGCCCGACGAGACCCGGATTCCCAGACCTCTCTGACCTCAACCTACATCTGCAGCACAGCTGAGATCCGTGGGTGCGACGAGACACGTGGGACCGGCCATCTTGAAGGAAACTGCACTTCGATTCCAGCACGACTCCCGAGGTAAACTCGACCAAGTGCTTTGGGGACTGAGAAGCCCCAGCCCCGAGCAGCTCCTGCACCGAAGATCAGCCCTCCAGCCTCCACGAGATCTGCGTGGGGCCCTTTGGCTTGTTTGCTACTCGACGCGTTGTCTGGTCACTTGCCGGCTGGCTAGTGGCCTCCTAGACGACGAACCTTTGAAACTTTGCTGCTGGCCTGGTTGCTCTAGACTGGCCCTTGCTCCCTTACAAAAGAGGGGCACCCCGGACTCTCCTAGTCCGCACCAGACGTCTTTTCCCTTCACCCAGTGGGTTGCCTTTGCCAAGGCCTGTTGACTCCAATTCCGGATCCGACACCGCCGACAGCGAGAGCCTGCGTGGGACAACTCGTGCCTCCATCCTGGTCGTCGAAGACACCTCCTGGTCTACGGGGCTGCAGAGTCAAGCGTCCACTCTTCACCTGATCGCGACAACAGCACCTGGTTCCTTCCAGGATCCATACCGGTCACTGGCTAGTGACTTTGAACACTGTCCCCTCTGCTTTCAGGTCCTCTTCTTCACCGATCCACCCTTGGATCGCACCGGACATCTTCCTCCTGGTCGCCTGCAGCATCGTTTCTTTCAGGCTCCATTGACTTCAACGCGAGAACCCGACACACTTTGGCACCTATGCACCCGCAGCCCGTGGGTGAGGTAACGAGAGCATTTCGGTGCTCAAGGGTAGTCTAACTGTCCTAGTGTCCAGTTCCACAGTCGTTTTTTTCATAACTAGTCAGGATTGTCCGTACTCACCGTTAACTTGAACTGTACTGTCCATAGACAGCTCAATTCCTTTTATAGACTTTCACAATCCACTTACTTAGTATATGGTTTGTCGTGCCCCTAGGGCACCATTGTAATTTTTCGCAACTTGTCGTATTTTTCATAAGAGATTGTCATGTGCTTAGCCCTCTGACCTCATAAAGAGTTCAGAGGTGTTGTTATTAATAAATATACTGTTTATTTTCATAACAACCTGTGTGGTGTCCTTTCATCTGGTATTCAAGGGGTTATATTGTGGCAAAACAGCTGGCTTCACATGCCAAAAGAGTTTAGCCTAAGACTGCTTTGTCCATGCTACCATTAGGATAGCTGGTCTATAAGGTTGACTTACAACCAATCACCATAAGGGTTGTTTGGACTGATACAAGGTGATCACTAGAATTAGTGAGCATCATATATCAGGCCAACTTCTCACAAGGGGTTTCAGTCTTCCCCTACCTCGACGACTGGCTGTTGAAGGCGGGCTCGCCCCGGACAGTCGTCAGCCACCTCCAAACTACGGCGGATCTCCTGCACCAGCTGGGGTTCTCCATCAATGTGCCAAAGTCACACTTGTGCCCCTCTCAGAAGCTCCTCTTCATCGGAGCAGTTCTCGACTCGGCGCGGTTTCAGGTTTATCCACCCAAACAGCGGGTCCGGGATATTCAGGCTCTGATTCCGATATTTCAGCCTTTCTCCCGGGTCTCGGTCAGGATGACGCTGCGGCTTCTGGGGCTGATGGCCTCCTGCATCCTACTGGTGCATCACGCCAGGTGGCGGATGCGGGCTCTGCAGTGGGACCTGAAGTTTCAGTGGGCCCAGCATCAGGGCAACCTGTCCGACCACGTCCTGATCTCGGAGGGTACTGCGAGACAGCTGCAGTGGTGGCTCACGGACCGCGATTGGGTCAGTGGCAGATCTCTCTCCCTTCCCCAGCCGGAGCACGTAGTTGTGACGGACGCGTCCCTCCAGGGCTGGGGAGGCCACATGGGAGAGGCGGAGATCAGAGGCCTCTGGTCTCCGGCGGAGTCCCAGCTCCATATCAACCTTTTGGAGCTGCGGACGATTCGTCTAGCACTGAAGGCATTCCTCCCCTCTGTCCAGGGGAGTGTAGTGCCGGTGTTCACGGACAACACCATCGCCATGTGGTACTGCAACAAACAGGACGGGGTGGGGTCGTGGACCCTTTGCCAGGAGGCTCTGCGCCTCTGGCAGTGGCTGGAACAGCAGGGCGTGACCCTGGTGGTTCAACACCTGGCGGGTTCTCTGAACGCCAGGGCGGACGAATTCAGCCGTCGGTGCATGATGGATCACGAATGGCGTCTGAACTCGGACGTGGCGCAAGGCCTCTTTCAGCAATGGGGAGAGCCTTGGTTAGATCTATTCGCCACCAAAGAGAACGCGCAATGTCATCAGTTCTGCGCGTTGGAATTTCCAAGGCGGCACTCGCTCGGCGACGCTTTTCGTCGCGTGTGGAGTTGCGGTCTGTTATACGCCTTTCCGCCTATACCACTTCTGCCCAGAGTGCTGAAGAAGATCAAGCGCGACTGGGCACAAGTCTTCCTTGTGGCTCCGGACTGGGCACAAAGGTACTGGTATCCAGAGCTACTCAGTATGTCAGTCGATCCCCCGGTTCGTCTGCCTCTTCAGGAGGACCTTCTGTCGCAGCAGCAGGGGACGGTCCTCCACCCGAACATGTCCAGTCTCCACCTCCATGCTTGGAGATTGAGCGGCGACAGTTGACGCCATTTGACTTGCCTCCTGAAGTCTGTAATGTCATTCTGGCAGCCAGGCGTCCCTCCACAAAATCGGTATACGCCTGTAGGTGGAATAAATTTGTGGCATGATGCACAGCAAAGGCTGTGGATCCACTTTCTGCCCCTTTTTCTGAGGTTCTTCTCTTCCTTCTTTCTCTTGCCCGGCAGGGCTCTGCTCTGGGCACTATCAAGGGCTACCTTTCTGCCCTTTCTGCCTTTCTAAGGCTGCCTGATCTACCTTCTTTGTTCAAGTCCCCTATTGTGAATCGATTTCTGAAGGGCATCACACACATGTTCCCTCCTGTTCCGTTTGTGATGCCTCAGTGGGACTTGAACCTTGTTCTTACGTTTCTGATGTGCGCTCCCTTTGAGCCACTTCACAACTGTCCTCTCTGTCTTCTTACATTGAAGAGTGTCTTCCTGGTTGCCATCACCTCCGCCAGGAGAGTGAGTGAGCTCCAAGCTCTTTCTTGTACTCCTCCTTTCCTTTCTGTCCATCCGGACAAGGTTGTGTTGCGTACTAAGCCATCTTTCCTGCCCAAGGTTGTCACGGCCTTCCACATCGGGCAGTCTATCACCTTGCCCACCTTCTTTCCGCCACCGCATCCCTCTAAAGAGGAAGAGCGGTTCCCCCGTCTGGACCCAAAACGTGCGCTCTCATTCTATTTGGATCGCACACGCCAGTTACGGGTGGATGGCCAACTCTTTGTTGGTTACGTGGGCGCTAAGAAGGGGAAAGCGGTGCACAAGAGGACCATCTCCCGGTGGATCATCTTGTGTATCCAGGCATGTTACTCCTTGGCTAAAAAGGAGCTCCCTGTTGGATTGCGGGCTCATTCCACCCGGGCCACAGCTACTACAACTGCCCTGGGCCGGGGAGTGCCCTTGCAGGACATTTGCCAGGCAGCTACGTGGGCCTCGCTGCACACGTTTGCAAGACACTACTGCCTGGACAGTCAAGTCCGGAGGGATGGCTTCTTTGGCCGTTCCGTCCTCCAGGACTTTCTGGTGTGATTATTGGTTCGCAGACCCACCACTGGGGTTGGTATTGCTGGGGTATCTATTCTAAGGTAAGGAATCTATCACTAACGTGTCTCTTTCAGATGCACAAGTTACTACTTGTGTAACGATATATCTGTAAGAGACATTAGTTAGTGATAGATTCCTTACCGACCCACCTATCCTCCCCGTTCTGCGAACCGATATCTAGGGTTAGGGTTATCCCCTTTCAGGGCCCTAGTTTCAATGGCACCAGTGTTGGTTTTTAACATGGCTCAGCGCTTCTGGCGCGGAAAAGCTGTGTCTAAGAACTGACGTCAGCACGCGGAGGCAGCGTCTAAGTACTCCGACGATGTCATCACGGCGCCCACGACACCGACGACGGACGCGGAGCCGCAGACGACGCCTACCGGCGCGCAAGGGTACTGCTACGCAAAAAAATTCCGGTTCCAGTCTGACGCCTGGGGATATTCTAAGGTAAGGAATCTATCACTAACTAATGTCTCTTACAGATATATCGTTACACAAGTAGTAACTTGTGTGTCAAGGTTCACCCATGCAGAGGAAACAGGGAACTTGAACTGCGTCAATGTGAATTGAGGATGATTGTACTTTTAGGCATGGAAAAGCCTTGGGGCCATAATCTTGATGCTGAGCTACATATTCACCTTTGAGGGATAACATTTGTTTCTCAATCATTGATGAACTGATGAACATATGATAATTGAAGTTCATCCCAAAGCTGTGGGCTATGGCTGATCTTGTTCTGGATTTTAGTGCGTTTTTAGTGGGTTTTTTATTCAATTCTTGTTTTATTTAAAATGTACAAGTCTTTTTGCACTAGTAATTTGCACAAACACTTTATAGGGTGGGAGTTAGGAACACAGAAGACTCATTGGAGTATTCAGGTTGAACAGGTTATATATGTGGAGGCCTATGGCCCAGGTATTGTATACACAAGACCATTCTATATATTTATGTAGATGCAGGAACATGTGTGAGGCCTTAGTATCGTTGTATTGTTTAAGGGAGCAGAACTCATGAAATGTTCAATCGGTAAGTGTAACCTGGGTATATAATCTATATGTATGGTTTACAGACAGACAAATGTACCCTCAGACATAGCAGCAGCACCTTAAGTTGGAAACACTTTATATTGTCTTGGTAGTATCCACATATATACAGTTGCACTTTTTGAAAAAGGTATGATTTGTGTATTTATGTATTAGCAGTAGTTCTTTATAGAATCCGAGGAAGATTGTTTATCAATAGGCACTTGCACTTTTGCATTGTGGAATAATGTCTATAAAGAGGCATATACAGCCGAGGTGCATAGATAAAAAAACAGCTGCACTAAAAAATATGGCAGCGTGGTTAGATTGTCTATATAATTGCATTTTGAGCTTAATGGTCAAATTGAGAATTGAGATTCCCTCACTGCCACCCTCCACCAGTGCCCCCCATTGCGCCATATCCTCTCCCCTTTTTGACCTCCTCCTTGGATTCCCTCACAGCTACCCTCTATTAGTGCCCCTCGTAGCTCCATAGCCTCTCCCCCTATTGACCTCCTCCTCTGATTCCCTAATTGCCACCCTCCACTAGTGCCCTCATTGCTCCATAGCCTCTCCCCCTCATCACCTCCTCCTCAGACTTCCTCACTACCACCCTCCAACAGTGCACTTTATCTCTCCGTAGCCCCCCCATGACATACTCCTTGGATTCCCTCACTGCCAATCTCCACCAGTGCCCCTTATAGCTCCACATCCTCTCCCCCTCATCACCTCCTCCTCAGACTTCCTCACTACCACCCCCCAACAGTGCACTTCATCTTTCCGTAGCCCCCATGACCTCCTCCTCGGATTCCCTAATTGTGACCCTCCAACAGTGTCCTTCATCTCTCTGTAGCCCCTCTCCCATATTCTATTTAATTTGTTGTATAGCACTACTTATAGTGTAGGGTGTCACAGTACTTACATCATGCAGAGACAATGAATCATACAAGTATGTAAATCAGTCTATAGGGAATGTCACATAAGCCAATGAGGATTACAAGGTGTAGGTATCAAATGTCATCCATACTGGTGGGCACCATGTTTTAAGAGGGTTTGGTCTGGAGAAGCACAAACACATGATTTAAAGCATACCCCAGTGGTTGCGGAGTTGGCTTTACATATTAAAATGTATATCTGCCAAAACAAACGGTTTATAGCAACATTAGAGTAATGAAAGACAGGGTAAATTCTAACTATATTGCAACATCAAAAAAAATAAGTTATAATTATACTATTCAGGTTTGTATGCAGCTCTTTGATGTCAATTCATAGGTCACTGTCCTATTTTAGGATTGTATCTTCTGTACTGCAAGTAACCCACTGAGCTATCCACAGAAATACAGTTTATCTGCATTTAAAAATGAGGAACAGACAAAATATTGCTCTCCAGCAGGATCATTAATCACCAGAGTTTTTATTTTATTTTTATAAACAACCTTTATTATCCTTCACAATGTCATACACAGCTTGCAGCCTACAACCCGAGGGCCGGCAGCGAACCTTTAGCAGCAAAGCTACGCTCCCAGTCATAGTATACACAGCCAATTAGCCGACAACCCGGGGGTCCGGCGGCGCTTTCAGCAAAGGTTAAACATGCCTAGAGGGATGTGTCTGGCAACTCTATTATATCTTGTCTGCCCAGGGTCGCGTGGAACAATACTTCCCCCATCTTCCTATGGAGGGTGCTTGATAACTCCGCAGGTGTGTGTAGACCTATAACTCCTGAAGAAACTACTTCTTAAGCAAAACCCCAACTCCCCCCTCCCTAACTGTCGTACAACCCTCCCACCTACCTGATTATGCTGTTGCCTTAACCCACGCTCTGTCATGCGTCCCGCCCAGCTAAGGAGGATCGTTGCTATGTGTAGAGTGCTGCCTGTTTCGTGTGAGGTAGAACTTCTGCTGGTCTTCTTTCCTGTCGCCGCGGGGGATCCATTATCTACGCCCTACAATACGTCAGGGTACATCCCCGTCCAACAAGTATCCTTACGCTGCTCCCGAATCAGGGGCCGCCCCTTGTCTTCAAATGGTGTCAGGACTATGTGTCCGGCCTCGTTATCCTACCGCATCGTCATCCTCAGTGGGTGCTTGTACATCAAGTTTGTCTGCCTGTTTATCCAACTCCGTGCTCTTGGCTCTCAGATGGGCCTGATACAGTCCCCAGAAATTCTTGGGGCGACTAGTGGGGGGAAGGAGCTCATTGTAGCATTCTGACTGAGTGCAACTGTATAGCATGTCGTGTGCCCATCTTTTTATAGTAGGCAGCGGCCCTCTCATCCAGCACATTGAAACCACTCGCCTAGCCATCAGCATGCCCATGTCAGCCAGTCTTCTCAGCGCCACCTGGAGTCCCCTGGAGTGACCCAGGAGTGCCAGAGCGGGGTCAGCGGGCAGCTCCATCTCTAATATTGTGCTCATTTCAGTGAACACTGCATCCCAGAACTTACGAATGCCTGGGCACCACCATGCAAGGTGCATAAAATCCGCTATCAGTGCATGGCATCGTTCGCATTCTGCCGTTTGTCTAAGGCCGTATCTGTGCAGTCTCTGCGGAGTGTAGTACACTCGTTGGAGATACTTAAAATGAATTAGTCTGTGCCGTCCATTGAGAGACAGTTTCCTGGTGCTCGCGCAGCAGTTTTTCCACATTCCATCATCTATTGTAACCTGCAGGTCGCTCTGCCATGCCGTTCTTGCTTTCGATAGTTGTTGCTCCCTGTGGGTACCGCCCATTTTATATAAGTTGGTGACTAATTTATTGGGGAAGGTGGTCTTGATAACATAAGTAAGTTCCGGTACCTCCGGCGGTTCCGCCAGGTCCGGGCCCAAGAGATCAAATAATGCACTGCGTATTCTATGATATTGGAAGCGAAGTAAGAGTGGGGTCTCGCCAGGTACCGGCACAGTCTGCTCCCATGTTTTTACCGTGCCATTTAAAAATAAGTCTCCCATTGTGTTTATGCCAATCTTGTGTAGCGCACTGACCACTCCCTTCTCCGCCACCGGAGCAATCCATAATGCCCATTCTATCGGCACTAGAGGGGAGTATAATAACACACCGTCCTGTATCTGCAGCAGCGCATGCCATGCATGGTTAGTGGTTGCTATCGAGTCCAGCATGCCAACTCTGCGGTCCATCGGTTTGAATACCGTGGCCGGTAGCAGAATAGGGTCTGCAAAAAGCCTCTCCAAGCGCACATGCGGAATGCTGGTGTTTCCGTGGATCCACGTGTGTAAGTGGGAGGCTTGCGCCACCCTGTAGTACCGTTCCATATCTGGGGCGCTTAGCCCTCCCAGCTCATACGAGAGCGTTAGTATTGTCCATTTCACCCTCGGCTGTTTACCTCCCCAAGCGAGTCTGATCAGTAGCTGCGTCAGGCTCTTGAAGAAGGCTTTCGAAAGAACTATTGGTATGTTGTTAAATAGGAATAAGAACCTGGGCAGAACGACCATTTTCATAATGGCTATACGTCCCATCAATGTCAAAGAGAGGTTGCACCAGGCGTCCACGTCATCTGCGAGCCTACTGAATGCAACACCGTAGTTTTCTCTCAGGAGAATCTCTGGGTCGGAGTGGATCATAACTCCAAGATATCTAATCAGTTCTGTCGTCCATTGCAACGGATATTCCATTTTAAAACGTACCGTCGCTGGGGTCAATGGGAATGCCACGGATTTAGACTAATTTATGCGAAGTCCGGAAAGCGCACCAAAGCGGGCCACTTCCCTCAGTACTGCTGATAGGTTCGCCTCTGGGTCTCGGACATACAGAAGTGTGTCATCCGCGTACGTCGAGGTGACAATTTTGTAAGTTGGGAAGTTTATACCTTCGTTACAGTGATACTCCCTAAGATCGCACGCCAGCGGTTCGGCCACCAGCGCATAGAGGAGCGTCGAGAGCGGGCAGCCCTGTCTAGTACCACGACTAATCTCGAATGGGTTAGAGACCCGGTCGCCTATACGGAGTCTAGCCTTAGGTTGGTGATATAGCGCTCCTACCATTTGCAAGAACGGCTCGCCAAGTCCCAGCTTTCGGAGAACACGCAACATGAATGGCCACTCTACTGAGTCGAAGGCCTTCTCCATATCAAGGAAGACATCTATGGCCTTCGTATCTTGACGGACGTGCTGCAGAAATCCCAACACAGTGCGAATATTATAGGTAAGGTTCCTGGTCGGGATAAATCCCGCTTGCGCCGGGGCTACCAACTCCGGGGCCAATAACGTTAAGCGAGTCGCCAGGACTTTGGCGTACAGTTTTGCATTGACATTCATTAAGGACAGTGGCCTGTAGGAGGCACATGCAGTCGGTGGTTTACCTGGTTTTAGAACGGTCACCAGCAACGCTTCCCTCATAGAGCGTGTCATACTGCCCTCAACACAGATGTCATCAAACAGTGTGGACAAGTGTGGGATTAGTTTATCCTTAAACGCTTTGTAGAAGCCCACAGTGAGTCCATCCGCTCCAGGGGCACTGTCCGAGCGCATCCCCGCCAGCGCCTCCAATATCTCATCCTTGTGTATGGGCAGCATCAAGAACTCCCGGTCCGAGTTGGTTAGGAAAGGCATTCTGATATAGCTCAGATAGTCGTCAATTTC
The DNA here is from genome assembly GCF_964261635.1 of Lissotriton helveticus. Classification (NCBI taxonomy): domain Eukaryota; kingdom Metazoa; phylum Chordata; class Amphibia; order Caudata; family Salamandridae; genus Lissotriton; species Lissotriton helveticus. The sequence continues at coordinate 1,315,937,172 of NC_136057.1, read as the reverse complement.
CTTCTCAACATGGTCCGATCTAGTCGCGTAGAGTTCTGAGTAATATTTCCTGAATTCGTCTATTATCTCAGTCTCTTCCCTGAGTGTGTCACCGGATGCCGTCTCCAGTTCCGGTATAACCTGTGGGGGTCTATTGTTTTTCATCAGTCTGGCTAGGAGAGAGCCGGGGCGCTCTCCCTCACCGTACGTCCGGGCTGTCCCATATTTCCCCATTTGTTGGACTTCCCTATCCGCCTCTTCGTTATATTCTGCTATGAGGTGTTTAATTTCCTCCGACACGAAGGAATCCTGGCCTCCCCGCTGCCTCTGCTCTAGCTCGGCAAGTTGCTTCTCTAAGTGCTGTAGCCTCTGCCGTATAGCCTTGAGGACACTCGAGTGTTTGGACATGGCTATCCCACGAATGTACACTTTAAACGCTTCCCAAACTGTTTGGAAGCTGTCGACCGAGCCTACGTTAATGTCAAAGAAGTTGTCAATCTCTTCCGCTAGCTCGCCTCTGAAGTGTTCAACTAGTAAGGAGTATGGGGGAAAGCGCCACGTGAATGGCGGTATCTTTTTGGCTGGGGTCACCAATACCAGAAGAAGCGGTGAATGATCTGAGAGGGTACGAGGAAGTACCGTACAGGTCTTAATGTGTCTCATAATCGAGGAGGATGCCAACCAGTAGTCAATTCTAGTGTGTATGTCATAGTAGGCCGAATAATGTGTATCCGCCTCTTGTTGTGTGCCTGCGTCTCCACACGTCCACTAAGTCTAGTGTCAACATCTCAGTCTGTATTTTCAATGCAGCTGCAGAAGGCCTACGAGGTGGGCCCACTGACCTGTCTAGCTCCGGATCCAGAACCAAGTTGAAGTCACCCCCCAGAGCATTTGCGCCGTGGCATGTTCTCTGCAGTGCTGAGCAAGGTTGTGGCGGGCCGTGATATTTGGACATAACATCGTCTTTTGTTCTGATTGCAACTTATCATGGTTGCACATAAAGTCTCCACTCTAACCGTGTTTTGATGACCGCTTACCCACTTATTATGTTCTGCTACCTACCGAACATGTTTTGCCACTAAGGACCCACTTTAACAACCCGGCTTGCACTAATTCTAGATAATTGGGGTCATCTCGGTCACATCTTTGAATATTAATAGATGCTGTAACTCTTCTCCACTTTCCAAACGAATTTCGCGTTGGGATGCACTTTAACTAGGAAGTACGCTGCCCCCAGTACATGGTGTTCCATCTTTGGATGTTAGCAGTGTGCTTTGAAACATCCATAAAAACAACACGAAATTCCTACACTATCTATGCCTTGATAAAGTCTCAGTGTGAGACGAAACACGTGTTGGCGAATAACGTGCTGGGAGAACCTTTTATGAAATTTGAATAAAGAAATGATTGAAGATCACAGACTTGGACTCCGAATTGAATTTGGCTTGATAACTGTTGATCCCTTACTATATTTTTTTGTGATTCATCTTTGAGGTTGTTTGTTTAGCATTCATCAATTGTTTGAATTACTTTTTGGTGTTGAGGGCTACATACTAGAGCCTATTACTGATACATACCTATTTGGAGTGCTGTAATTCGAATTTCCCTCTATAGATTCAAGGGTGTCATAAAACTCTGGGGAGTCATAATTAGGTCCATACACGTTAACCACAATGAGCTCATAACCCTTCCCCACACATCTAGATATTAAGTAGCGGCCCTCCGGGTCCGCTCTCAGTAAGGTTAAAGTCATTTTGATCTTGGGTTCACCCATGTCAATACTCCCCTAGAATGTGTTGTAAACCCGGCTATTGTGATGTTTCCCACCAGCCCTCTACCAAGAAGCATTTTACTTGTGAGCGGGAGGTGATATTCCTGAATTAATGCCAAGTCCACATTCTGTCGCTGCAAATAAAACCTTTCTGAAGTTACGATGGTTATTTAGACCTCTCACATTCCAAGTGACAGCTCTGAGCGTTCCCGGCTCCCCCTCCACAGCTACACCATGCGCGCCAGCCATCTCAGCAGCAATGCAGCTCGGCAAATGCCTGCCGATACATCAGGACCACCGCAGACAGAGCAAACAGGCAGAAAAAACAACATTTCTCTCATAGACTCCCCCCTTACAACATTAAATTCCGAACCCATACCTGCCCCCCTCCCACAGCCAACCTCCCCCAACCTGGCCTAGATGAACCCCTTCCCCCCACCTCCCATTCCCCAGAACTTCCAATAGGGCCATAACGTACCCTGTGGTGCGATACGCGCTAGGGCCGAGGTCGCCTGCTAGGTTATGTGGACTAACGATGCGTGTCACCTCTCTCAGGCCTATTCCCCCAACCCCGCCGTGCCATGTGTCGTGCACCTAAGTGAGGAGTGTAGAACCAAAAAATGTCCAGCATTAATCCATGTCCTCTCTCCACCCCCCACATGGATCCGCCACAAGCGCTGGGCTCCCACCGGAGAACCCCCCCCCCTCAATGTTTAGCACTAGTTACCTCCCAGATGTCGAGGTCCGAGTTCTCCCCACCGTTGAGGGTGGTATGTCTCTGTGGGAGCAATAGGGGAAGCACATCACGACAGGAGTGGCTTCCGTAGCAGTGGGCCCCCTCGCCTCTCATTGCACTGTCGTTATTCTTGGTCGTCCAGGCGGCTGTTGGTCTCGTCCTCCTCGTGATTGTCATCAGACCTGTTGATCCTGTCCCTCGCCCAGTTCTTCAACGCTTTCTGCAGTGCATGTGTGTCCGTGAAGATACGAGACTGCCCCTGTCGATTGACCCTGAGTTTCGCGGGGTAGAGGATCGCGTAGTCTAGACCCATCTCTCTCAGCCGCTTTTTGTAGGGCACAAATGGCTTCCGTGCTTCCTGAACCTTGGTGGTGAAATCTGGAAACAGTGAAATGGCTGAACCCTCATATTGCAGAGACTTGTGCGTTCTTGCTACCCGTAAGGCCGTATCCCTGTCACGGTAGTTGAGGCGTTTCGCAATTATGGGCCGTGGAGGTGCACCCGGGTGGGGGGTCCCAATGTGCGGTGCGCTCTCTCAACCACAAACATTGCCGAGAACACGCCCTTGCCCAACAGAGTGGTAAGCAGGCCCTCTACGAATTTCTCCATAGGGCCCGTAGAAGTCGTCTCCGGCAGACCCGTAATTCGAAGGTTACTGCGACGGGTGCGGGCCTCCAAATCTTCAGTCTTGTCTAGGAGGGCCTGCATAAGTTTGTCCGTTCTTTTGTGTCCCGTATCTAACTCCATTTGGGCCTCCTCCACCTCAGATACTCTACGCTCGGTCATGTCCAGCCTTTCCGCGTGCTTATCTAAGCGTTCCGCCATTTGGTCCATTCTATAAGTCAATGCATCTATTTTTGTGCCCAGTGAGGATATGCTCGTCTGCAATCCCTTCTCCATTGATAACAGGAGGGCTTTGATGTCTGTGCCCGGCTCCTGCTATTCATCCTGTCGAACTAACTCTTTGTCCACTACCGGCGATTCACTGTGTTGCAATCTCCTCTGTGAGAAGGGAAGTTTACTCTGCGTTTTATCGCCCTTACCCATCATGCAAGGGTCTCCGATCACTGTGCTGCGTTTGCGGTGTCGCGTTGAGGCCTGGGGTCGGGATTCACGTTGTTTGACTTTTTCGCGTACCAGCTGCCTCTCGGGGCGCGTGCTCACAGGCCTGGTACCCGAATCCAGTGCCAGGCCCTGATGTTTCAATCCTGTAGGTCAGCCCTTCCCAGTGCATCCAGCGGCAGCACCTCGGCAGCAGATAGGTGCCGCCCGTGCATACCCCGACAATCCTGCACAGTCTTCCGTCTCACTGGCCCCCTGCACTCGCCCCGTCAGAGTGGCTCACGGCAACCCATGACTCCAGTCATGTTACTAGGCCTATGGTCCTTTTAGGTCCGGCTGTTGCTGGGAGGATTGTTTTCTTTTGGGGGGGTGTACGCACCCCGCAGAAGCTTCAGGGCCGCCCAAGATGGCCAGTATCCGGCTCTGATCGAAGCCCTACTTGACACCCCAGCCCTCGCAGGTAATGGCGGCTCTCAATGCTCCCCGGGCGGGCTTCTGATTCAAGGGGGGGCCCGCACAGCAAAGTTGTGGCTGCAAGGCCCGGCGGGGATATTTGCACGCTCAGTGTCCTCTCCGCAACACAAGCGGTGCCCCCAAGATGCAGCGTTCGCCCCCCAATGGCTGCGCCCTATCAGGTGAGACAGGCCGGGGGCCGGGATCAGTGGCGGCGCGCAGGCCGGGTCCGCTATCGGCCCCGGCGCGGCTCTCAGCGATCCCCCGCAACTGACAGTGACCACTGTGTAGTGTGGGTATTGTCCGCATGCACTCCTACCAGTGTATGATGCGGGGGGGTAGCAGTAGTCGCGGCGTAGCAGCCACCGGGCAGGCCGACCCCTTCTCGCCTGCACTGGCCGCACGTAGCGCGACGCACAGCGGATCCCTCACTACTCCAGTGCGGTGCTTTGAGGCCCAGCCTAGCACCTCACAGTCCGGATTCGCCGTTCTCCTCCAGGGACAACCACCGCAGTCGGGCCGGGTCAGTGCACGCTCTGACACCTCCAACGCCCAGGGGGGGGCAAGAGGACTCTGCAAACTCACTTTGGGCCAGAATATAGCAGGATATTAGCACGGCTTCAGCGGAGCTGTGGGATCAAGTGGCCATCACGGTCGCCGGCAAGCTCCGCCCCCCTTAATCACCAGAGTTATCTGGACATTTTAATAGTTGTGTCTTGCATCCGTCATGATAACGATACAACGATATAAAATATACACAGAATACACGAAGTATGTGTCATGCTGGGCCCTCATAGATTTATTTTTTTTAAACTAATATACACACATCCTCGAAGCATACATCTAGCTGGGCCTTTGCAGATTAAAAAAAAAACGGAACAATATAGTCACACATTCTCTTAACTGCTCCGTTCAAACTCTGTGGCACAGCCCAATCTCATAAACAGCTAAAGAGGTCAGGAAAGGTGAATCTGCATCAACAAACTCCTTTTCTCCAGCGCTGAAATATCCACGCAGTAGGACAGTGCACACACATTACCCGGTGCCAAAGAGGATTTCTCCCCTTCACCATGCCCCTGTACCTGCACAAGTGGGCGGGGACACAATCCACCTTCCTAAAAGGAGATGCGTGATTGGGGTGCCTGTGCGAATAAGCCCAGGCCCAATCACACAACTCCTAGTAAAATAAGAAAAATAACGTACAGATGAACGTTTTAATTTCATTGGCCATTTGCTGTTGCCCCTCTGACGTCAGGGCCACGGTTCATGTTTGGGTGGGCCAGGCTCATGTTTGGCTAGAACCGGGCCTGGTGTGCCCTTATGCAATTCTCCCTCCATTGCAAAGCGCTCCCATCAATATTATGAGTAAGTATATTCCTCCAGGATGAAATGTGAATGGTCACTACCCTTGATAAAAAAAAATCCCCAACCTCTGTTTCTTGATTATCTACAGAGTCCCAAAACTCAGTGTGGGAAATATTTGAACAGGGTCACAGTTTGTCTGTGCAACTTGAGATGTCGTCTCAGTGAGAAGGTAAGCAGGCTTCCCAGCTGAAGGTGTGTGGTGTGACAGGTCTTCCAATGCAGGTAAAAAATTGTCTGAAATTTGATATCTGTCATAAGGGTGGAACTAGAGTTTTTCCTCAAATAGAGCACACTATACCCCATTTACATTTTGTCAGGTTTTTCCTGGCGAAATGTGAATGTGGAAAGAGCACAGCGGCGTATATTTCTGGAACACTCATGATTTCCATTCAGTGGTAACTTGTTTGACTTCAGTTTCCCATTTTTTGCGGGCGCACGCTGCTGAATTAAGCAAATGCCTTATCAGCATGTGAGACCTCCTCGGAGGGTCAGTGTATGCTGTCTGCAGATGGACTCCTTTACCACTTAATCCCCACTCCTTCAAGATTACAAAGTCATAGATAATGGAGAAAATGTAATCACAGCAAATGACCGTCACTCCATTTAACAATTGGCTGTAATGGGGCTTGATCCAACAGGTGATAGCCTGGTCTGGTGGCTCAGTGGACTAATGAGTCTACTGCAGTGGCCTGTGTTTGACCTCATGGTCCAAATCCCTGCAGGTTGACTCAGCCCCATCTGAGGTCGATAAAAGGAGTACCATTGAGTTGGGTAACAACAAACATCTGTTATTCAGCGCCAAGATACCCATAGTGGTGAACGTGCGCTTTACAAATACACATGTTATGTTATGACGCTCTCAATAAGAAAATAAAAAAAATGGCTTTAGAGGGTCATCCATTGCAACACCCAAAGCATGATTTCCTATTTGTGATCCAAAATTTGAATGCCACTCAAACAGAGCAATGGTTGATGGAGCCTGACCAAAATACTTCTAAGTACTACTGTGGTCTTTATTTATTGCAGAAGTCTACCAAGCAGCTAAATATGTCTCTAGCCTAAATCTAAACTAAGATACAATTTTACGTTTTGACACGTACACGTTTGGAATAGAAGCTGTAAAGTGCATTATGTGCCTGTGTAGGAAGGTGCATGGAAATTACTGTACAGTGCATAGTATACATTTACAAAGATAACAGACCTACTTTGTGCCTATAAAACTGCTCCACACTTGAAGACAAGTGTTCCCAGAGGCAAACAGAGGGCAGTTCGCTCATCAAGGACTTTTTTTCGGCAGACACCTATTCACGTGAGGCAGAAGGCATCTTTGTTCCCTCTGCCCCTCTCCTGCATTTCTGCAGACCGACGAGTGTCATTGGAAATGTCAGGATGGAGACCAATTAATGAGCAGCCTGGAGGGCCTCCTCTGAGAATCGCAATGCGATATTTCATTAAAAGCTTTTCAAATTGGTCTTGGACAAGTGGCAACTGGAGCCTTTCTTCAATCTCATATTCACTGGGGATAGAACGAGCATAAGTATCTTCCTATGCTTGTGTCGACGCTGTTCCATTTTTAGGTTCCGCCTGGCGTCCGCTGCGCAGCAGCGTTCGCGCAGGCGAAATCTTATGTTAGAACAGTACGGGGGCTTTGTCCCGCCTGCTCTTCCATTGGCTAGCTCCATAAATGGAGGCTAGCCATTGGAAGAGAGATCTGTCCGTCATTGCCGGAGCAGATTCGTGGGCGTTCCGGCGATTTTTACTGATCCCGCCCCTTTTAGAACGTCATGCGGCGGTGGGCGGTGGTTTATTTATTTTTTCTTGAAAGATTTTTTTGGGTCATTTCTCCAGGCCGACCGCCGCCGGAAGAAGTCCATGTGAGTGCTCCCCTCCCCTCCGCTGTCCGTGTGCCCATTCCCGCCCCCCCCTCCCGCTGTCCGTGTGCCCGTTCCCGTCCACCTCCCCCTCCCGCGCCCGTTCCCGCCCCCCCCTCCCGCTGTCCGTGTCTCTGGTGGGAGTGGAGTCTGATTGCTGCTGAACTCTGGTTCTTCTTCGACCTGGGAGAGATGGATGCAGCATGACTCTTAGTAGTTTTGCTTAATCCAGGGCGTTAACACTGGCGCTGTATGTGTTTCTGCTTGTATGTTGCAGGGTCCTGTGCTGCTTTGTTTCCAATAGAGTATTGTGCTTTGGTTATCACTCTGTACAGTTCTGCTTAAGCTGGTTTGTGAGGACAGCATGCAAAGGAGAGTCTTATTGAGCGGTCCTCCTCTCTGGATGTTTCTGCATGTACCAGGATGCGATGGTTGATGGTGTAAGCGGTTCTGTTTGGATCGGGGTATCTCTACATGAACCATATGCAAAGGCTGCAGCTCTGGTTATTTACTCTTGATCTGATGTGAGGTGTTTGTAGATTTGGGCAATTCTTTGTGAATCGACATGCGAGGGCTGCATTTTCAGGTAGTTCTGCTAGGACTGAGGTGTGATGACCACAGGTGTAGCTGCGTCGGCTTGAAATCGATTTCAACTGGAGATGTAGGCGGTTCTCCTAAAATGTAGTGGGCTGTTACGACTTTTAGTTCTGTATGAACCTGTATGTGAGGACTGTAGGTGTATGCTGTTTGGATTGGGGTACGGTCGAAACCACTCCTGGAAGGCCAGCGTGAACCACAGCCACGACCTTGGCCTAGTTGCTTGGCCTCAAACTGCTGCAGCCCGCCCTGGCCCGAGCACAGAGCATCGCTTGTTCTGACGCCCCTTCTCAGAAGTGGAAGGCTCCCAGGCAGCGAAGGCTGCTTCTCATTAACTGACAGATCTGCTACGTCCCCTGCAAGAGGAAGTGTACACGGGAAGTGCTCCAGCTCCATGGCTGCTGTGACGCATTTTCTTTAGCCATGGCCACTTCCTGCTTAGTTTATTAACCCCTGCTTCGTGTTCTGTCCTAGAAAGGCCAGCTTCTCGAAGTTGTAATTAACGTTAATCCTGCCTTCGCTTGGCTTGACCCCAGTTGAACATAATTACAGAGCTCAGGCCCGCGTCCCCCTCCCATGTTTTAATAGCGCCATGCTAACTTTATGGCATGGCCATGTTGTTTGCCGAGATAATGTAGGACACAGGACCTTGGGCAAAGATCATGTGTAAAGAAACACTCGTAGGCACCTCGGACACGGTAAAATGCCACCAATTGAAACCATAATATCCAGTATTAAAACGCTAAATACTTTTTTTTTAAATTATCTTCACTGTTGAATTTCCTAAAAAATGGAAGCTACGGACGCAGAACGTGCCAATGGGGGCGAGGGAAGCTAAACACGCAGCAGTAATGTAAACTTGTAAACTTGTGAATTTATAAAGCGCAAATTGTTGCCAGGAGGACGAATCGGGAGTATTGCAAGGAAAGATAACCGAGTTGCACGGCAAAAAACAAGACCGCAATCTTCTTGTTACAGACAATATTTTCTTTGTCGATTTTTCAAGCTTGGGGCCAGAAGGAATTAATAAAAACAATGATTTTAGCTGACATTATTGTAGCACCTCCCTTCAGTCTGCAAAGCACCTTCTACATCCCTCAGGGCTGGAATATTGAAGATGCATTTATGTAGGAGATAAGAGAACCCCTTAACGCACATTTTAAGGATATTGCAAGAGTTTTGTTACGATATAGTGGAATGAGGCCAAAGGGCAACTTCTTATTCAGAGCGTCGAAGGACTTACAATACCCTGGCTGTGCTTGCTCCCCTGCAACCTGGCTGTGCTTGCTTCCCTGCCCCCTGGCTGTGCTTGCTTCCCTGCCCCCGGCTGTGCTTGCTGCCCTGCCCCCTCGCTGTGCTTGCTTCCCTGCCCCCTCGCTGTGCTTGCTTCCCTGCCCCCTCGCTGTGCTTGCTTCCCTGCCCCCTCGCTGTGCTTGCTTCCCTTCCCCCTCGCTGTGCTTGCTCTCCTGAGTGTGTGTGTGGCTCTGGGTGGGTGGGTGTGGCTCTGGGTGGGTGGGTGTGGCTCTGGGTGGGTGTGTGTGGCTCTGGGTGGGTGTGTGGGGCTCTGGGTGGGTGTGTGTGGCTCTGGGTGTGTGTGTGTGGCTCTGGGTGTGTGTGTGTGTGTGTGTGGCTCTGGGTGTGTGTGTGTGGCTCTGGGTGTGTGTGTGTGTGTGTGTGGCTCTGGGTGTGTGTGTGGCTCTGGGTGTGTGGGGCTCTGGGTGTGTGTGTGGCTCTGGGTGTGTGTGTGGCTCTGGGTGTGTGTGTGGCTCTGGGTGTGTGTGGCTCTTGGTGTATGTGTGGCTCTGGATGTGTGTGTGTGTGGCTCTGTGTGTGTGGCTCTGGGTGTGTGTGTGGCTCTGGGTGGGTGGGTGTGTGTGGCTCTGGGTGTGTGTGTGTGTGGCTCTGGGTGGGTGTGTGTGTGTGGCTCTGGGTGGGTGTGTGGCTCTGGGTGGGTGTGTGGCTCTGGGTGTGTATGTGTGGCTCAGGGTGTGTGCGTGTGTGGCTCTGGGTGGGTGTGTGTGTGTGGCTCTGGGTGGGTGTGTGGCTCTGGGTGTGTATGTGTGGCTCTGGGTGTGTGTGTGTGGCTGGCTCTGGGTGTGTGTGTGTGGCTCTGGGTGTGTGTGTGTGGCTCTGGGTGGGTGTGTGGCTCTGGGTGTGTATGTGTGGCTCTGGGTGTGTGTGTGTGGCTGGCTCTGGGTGTGTGTGTGTGGCTCTGGGTGTGTGTGTGTGGCTATGGGTGTGTGTGTGTGGTAGTAATTGCTGTCTGCTGAGCTCGTCCGTAGGGTACAATAGGTCTCACATTTGCGAGAGATTAAGCTAATTGCAATGTAAATGACAATGCCATTTATTTATCTGTTTTCAAAACCAACACATAAATACAAAGTTTGTTGTCATTTACAATGCCAATAGCTCTAACTTTTCCAAAGGCGAAACCATTGCATTGTAAATGCTTGTTAAACCTTCTTCACAGCAACCCCTGGGAGGGACTATAAGAGACACTCGAGCAGCCTGAAATATCGCCGGACTACAGACGTCGGTGCTCGGGAAGCATCTGCCGGCTTCCAGCAGCGTCTGAGGAGGGAATAAAGCCGGCCGAGCGGGCCTGACTGCGTCACAGCGCGCAGAACCAGAAACGCATCACTGCTAATGACGCGGCATCTGCCGCTGATGTTTCTTAGCAGCACTTCCGACTTCGCATGGTTGAAGGTCACTGCATGACAGCAAACAGCGGCGCACCGAGGCTTCAATGGAAGGGCAGAAAACATGCTCGACGGCCGAGGCTGTCGGAGTGGAGCCAGCGCTAAACTCTGAAAATATACAAGAAGCTTCTCTGCAATCTTTAAGGAGGCCTGGGCTGCAGAACTTTGAGGAGCCAAAAGCCAGCCCCTATGAGTCGAATACTGGTAGGCGTGCAATGTATATGCCCCTCGTTTAGAGGTGGCCAGAAAAGAAACATTGGGCATAAAATGGCGATGCCCGTTTTAACCACCTCTCAGTTTCCCTGCTGTTGTGATGTGGACCATGCCCACATGCTAGGGAAACGATCACACAGACACAGTGGGTAGGCTACTGGAACGGGCCACGAGCACGTGCACTCCAGCCCCTTTATTGGCAGGGTCACCTGACCGGTGACGCCTGTGTTGGACGGGTGTGGGGTGGGTGTATGGGCCAGCCCTCGGGGGAGTGGCTGGCATAACACTAGACTGTGTCCAGCAGGACACAACATTCCTTCAAAATATTATTTAAAACAATTATATAAAATAAAAAGTCCAACCTGTGGGAAGGAATGAGAAGACAACTAAAAATAACTGAAGTCTCAGTTCTGAGATGCAGCCCGCAGGACAGCGGCGGACAGGTGCAGCTGGGAGCACCCGGGCATCTTGGCACATATCCATACTTTAACCAGGTACATCTGAACACAAACACGGTGCTGATGAAGTCTGGACCTTTCAGTTTTGCGTCAGTTGAGTGACAGTCCACCTATGTGATGTTAGTCGGTCTTATAGTTCAAAAGTAGGTGCATAAGGAGCGCAGGTGGAATCCACTGTGAATACCTGACAATGATGTTGCTTGATCCCTTGAAGACAGTCTTGGCATTCTGTGACCTGTTGAAGTCTCTGTTGAATGGTGTAATGAAGATAGTTGAGGCAATGATGAGCATGGAATGTTTTATTCCTTAAGATGTAAAGTAGAAACAGGCGAGTGCCAGATAACACGACTCACAGGCTCCAACAGCAACCGCAATGTGAGGTCTCAACATGGAATGCAGAAGACATTCGATTAGTACTATGACTCACTATATCACGAGCCATTAAAGGGGCAACCATACAGTAACATATTTTCAAAGTGTTACACTACACATCCCCCCTTCTTCACAAAAAAGAAAAATGATGAAACAGGTTAGAAAGGAGGTAGGGAGGCCAGGGAAAGGAAAGGGAAAAAGAACACAGGAGAATGCTTAATGAATAAAACGCATAATAAAATTACATAATATAGGGCCAGATGTAGGAGCCCTAATACCGGTCGGAAACAGCCGATTTCGGCCATTTCCGACCGGTATTAGGGTTTTCAGATGTAGGGGGCTTAAAATTACAGAATCGGTATATTTACCGGTTCGGTAAAATTACCGATTCGGTAAATTACCGAATCGGTAAATATACCGATTCTGTAATTACAAATGTAGGTGGCACACTTTACAGTGCCACAGGCCCTTAAGAGTCGGTATTTTACCACACAATCCTATTGTGTGGTAAAATACCGAATTCAGGTGTGCATGTGCATGCACACCTGTGCAATGTGACACACAGACATGCCCTTAGGGCATGTATGTGTGCCACATGGCACACAAGCCTGTACCTGGGGTGCTAGAGGGTGTCAAAGTGACGCCCCCTGCACCCTTGCACGATTCGGTATTTACCGATTCTGTAAATACAGAATCTGTATTTCCCATTGATTCCTATGGGCTTCAAAGCCCAAAGGAATCAATGGGAAATACCGATTCTGTATTTACAGAATCGGTAAATACCGAATTTTACAGATTCGGTAATTCAGATTTTAAAATTACCTACATCTGCCCCCTTCCCATTTACAGACTCTTAAATACCGAATCGGTAAAATTCGGTATTTAAGAGTCTGTAAATGGGAATTACCTACATCTAGCCCATAATCTTTCAACCACATAACATATTCTTTCAACCGGATCACTGACTAAATATCAAGGGACAAAATATAGACTACCCAAAATATCGATGCCAAAATATCGACAGACACAATATCAAATTCCTATCTATAAACAGGTAAGTACCAAAATATCGAATCCAAAATATCGTTTAATAATATATACTTTGTAAAAATCTCGAATTTCTTAAAAATAATGTAAAATTAAAAAAATATTAAAAATAAATAGCTAAAATATACTTAAAAATACTTAAATTACCTTAAAATGATTAAATAATTATTTTAACGTATAAAAAATAACATACAATCATATATGTTAAAACATATAAATATATATTAAGATAATATTAATAAAAAATACACAATGTTATTACTGTAGGATAGTGGGAGTGTAAAAATGACTATTCCCACTCCTGGAAGTGCAGCAGTAGGGAAAGCTTTGGATAGCGTAGGGGTAAAAATTACTATTCCCACTCCAAAGAGTGCAACAGTAGGGAAAGCGTTGGATAGCGTAGGGGTAAAAATGACTATTCCCACTCCAGAGAGTGCAACAGTAGGGAAAGCGTTGGATAGCGTAGGGGTAAAAATTACTATTCCCACTCCAGAGAGTGCAACAGTAGGGAAAGCGTTGGATAGCGTAGGGGTAAAAATTACTATTCCCACTCCAGAGAGTGGAACAGTAGGGAAAGCGTTGGATAGCGTAGGGGTAAAAATTACTATTCCCACTCCAGAGAGTGCAACAGTAGGGAAAGCGTTGGATAGCGTAGGGGTAAAAATTACTATTCCCACTCCAGAGAGTGGAACAGTAGGGAAAGCGTTGGATAGCGTAGGGGTAAAAATTACTATTCCCACTCCAGAGAGTGCAACAGTAGGGAAGGCGTTGGATAGCTTAGGGGTAAAAATTACTATTCCCATTCCAGAGAGTGCAACAGTAGGGAAAGCGTTGGCTAGCGTAGGGGTGAAAATTACTATTCCCACTCCAGAGAGTGCAACAGTAGGGAAAGCATTGGATAGCGTAGGGGTAAAAATTACTATTCCCACTCCAGAGAGTGCAACAGTATGGAAAGCGTTGGATAGCGTAGGGGTAAAAATGACTATTCCCACTCCAGAGAGTGCAACAGTAGGGAAAGCGTTGGATAGCGTAGGGGTAAAAATTACTATTCCCACGCCAGTGAGTGCAACAGTAGGGAACGCATTGGATAGCATAGGGGTACATTTTACTATTCCCACTCTAGTGAAAATAAATTAATATAATTCACATAATTATCAATTAATCTATTAATAAAAATTAATTACCAATTAAGAATTAATTAATTACCCATTAAAAATTAATTAACAATTTATTCAAAATAAATACCAATAAATAAACATATTTAATTAATTATAATTAAATTACTTCCCACCCTATCCCCCGATAAACCCACAACCCGCTACAGAAAATAAATTAATATTATTCACATAATTATCAATTAATCAATTAATAACAATTAATTATCAATGAAAAATTAATTAATTACCAATTAAAAATTTATTAAAATGTATTCGAAATAAATACCAATAAATAAATTTACATATTTAATTAATTATAATTAAATTACTTCCCACCCTATTCCCCTATAAACCCACAACCCACTACAGAAAATAAATTAATATTATTCACATAATTATCAATTAATAAAAATTAATTATCAATTAAGAATTAATTAATTACCAATTAAAAATTAATTAACAATTTATTTAAAAAAATACCTATAAATTCATTAACATATTTAATTAATTATAATTACATTACTTCCCACCCTATTCCCCTACAAACCCACAACCTGCTACAGAATTAAATTACGCAAAAATTAAATAACATAAAATTAATTACTTAAAATAAATTACAAAAAAATATACACTTTTCACACATATACTAACATACAAAACACTTTAAAAAATTTGATATTATTAAAAATTCGATATTTTTAATAACCTATATTATGTACTTCGATATTTTGACTTTCTATATTTTTTTAATCGATATTACATTACTTACCTTAAAAACAATATTTTTGATGTCTATATTCTGTCCATTCGATATTTTGTCCATTCTATATTTTGGAGTCGATATTTGTGTTACTCGATATTTTGGACTCGATAATTTGACCATATACCCTTTCAACCAACCAGGAAGAACTCTCCTCCTCTTACTTGAACAAGTTGTAAAATCCGTAGAATTTGTAGACTCATGAATAGGTTCAGTGTCAACAGAATGACCAGCAGAATTACCAGACCCTTCCCCACTGGTTAAAGCAAAAGCAGAGAGGTTGGAATGAGAGGAGGAAGACTTCGAGTCTATGGTTTGAGTATCACTACTGACTTCATTAGGAAAGTTATCCAAACCCAAATGAGATTGGAGATTACTTTTGTCAAAATAATCTTCTACCCAGTCAAAATTAGATGAATGTAGGGGCACTGGATTATGCTCTACCAGTTGATGATTAACATCGGGAGCAACATTTTTGAGATTCCACAACCTGCCATCATTGAGTCTAATGGCATTGCGTAGAACCTCCACCACTTGTTGTGGAGACTCAAATTTACTTTCACCTTTGGGAACCTTAACAGGTTTCTTGATTTGAACCCAGTCACCCACCCTAACTGCAACATGTTTTGTGCCATGATGAGTATCATAATATTCTTTACTCTTCATATCTACAGATTCCAAATCTCTTCTCACTTCAATGGGGGACCATTGTTGTACTTTCCCTTCTAAAAGCTAACTTGGGTTTAATTTACTCCTAGGTATCCTCCCTCTCATCATGGTAAAAGGTGATAGTCCTGTGTTAGGGTGAATAGTAACTCTATAAGCCCAAATTGCTTTCTGTATCTCCTTTTTCCAATTTAATCTCTTACTCATAGCCGCTTGAATGACCCCCTTCATCACTAAAACGTTCCACAGTACCATTTCCAATAGGATTGTATAAAGATGTTGTTTTGTGCTTCACTCCGCACTTATCAAAATAGTCTTTGGCCAATTTGGAGGTAAATTGTACTCCATTGTCACTTAATACACAGACAGGTAACCCTTCCATAACAAATGTTTAACCCGTTCAGCGCGGCGCGAATTTTCGCGCTGTGCTGAACGTTCTGAAAAACGGGTGTGGTCATGACGGAACGGTTCCGTCATGAGCACAGCTCAACCGACGCTCATGACGGAGCCGCTCCGTCATGAGCACCGAAGGGGTTAATCCAAAAATTTTAGAACTACTTGTGTGTCTACTCTTTCCACAATCTTGACAATTGGCCATTTAGAAAAAAAGATCAATAACCAGCAGGCCATACTGTTTCAAATCTCCCACAGGTCCAAAAATGTCAATAGCAATGGTTTCCCAAGGAAAACTGTAAATGAACCCCTCACTCATAGGTGGTCTTAAAGTTTTTAAAGACTTGTCTGCAGAGGAACAAATAGAACATGCTTTGACAAAAATCTCCACATCTTTATCAATACCAGGCCACCAAAATATACTTTTGACGATCAACTTTGTTCTTACAAAATGACCTTGTTAATGTTATGTTATGTTAATGGGAGTCTTGTAGAGCGCTCGGCTACTCGGGGTGTCCCTTCATGGCACAATTGTAACACCTTATTTCGTAGAGTTGTTGGAGGAATGATTCTATCACCTCTCAATAGCAAATCTTTGTCAGAAGACAACTCCACGCGGACATCCCAAAAAAATTTCAAATCACCAGAGAAATTTTGTTTCTTAGGTCACCCTTTACAAATGTGATCTAAAACCATTTGTAAGTCATTGTCCTTTTTCTGTTCATCCACCCATTTGGTTTTAGAGATTTCTGGAGTTCCAGAATCATGGATGAAAGCAATACTGAAGTCTCCCCAAGGGTTATCCACACATTCTTCCAAGGGAATCGGTAGTCTAGACAGACAGTCCACAACAACATTATCTCTACCAGGTACATTGATGATCTTATAGATATACTCCTTCATTCTCATGGATATCCTTGCTATTCTAGCTGAAGCTCCCACACTACCTTCCGTGGTTAAAATACGTACTAATGGTCAATGGTCTGTGCGGATTACCACCGGTTTGCCGCAAACAAAAGCACGGAGATGTTCCAGCGCCCAGGCGCAAGCCAAGGCTTCCCTTTCAATAATGGGGTACTTGCCCTCTGCAAGGGATAAAGCTCTGGAAGCAAACAGAATGATCCTTTCCTTTCCATCTTTCCCTTTCTGTGAAAGAACCGCTCCCAGCCCTTTATCACTAGCATCCGTGGTAACCAAACATTCTAAATTGGGAACAAAGCTACTCAGCGCATTCACACGTTGCAAATCACCCTTAATCAAATTAAACTCTTTGTCGCACTGTGTTGACCATTCAAATTTGACATTCTTTTAGAGGAGTACACGTATGTTGTATACCTTGGATGCAAAGTTCGGTAGCGTTTCCTCAATCGTCGCCAGTTGTAATGAAGATAGTTGAGGCAATGATGAGCATGGAATACTTTATTCCTCAAGATGTAAAATAGAAACAGGCAAGTGCCAGATAACACGACTCATAGACTCGAATAGCAACCGCAAGTGAAGTCTCAACATGGAATGCAGAAGACATTCCAATAGTACTATGACTCACTATATCACGAGCCATTAAAGGAGCAGGAACCATACAGTAACATATTTACAAAGTATTACACTACAAACGGCCATGCTACTTACTGGAATCCATTGGTGGGGCAAAGTAAAGTCCATCGCTCACTCATGTGGGTCCCCCCTTGGATGAGTTGCCACGGGACTGCCTGTGGGCTGCACTGGGGCTGCATATGTGTCTACATTTGGACAGCCTTAAGACCACCTTGCGCCACCGCCTAGTCACTTGTGCAACATCGGGGGAGATGTGTCCTGGTCACAACATACTTTCGCTACTGGGATTAGGATGTAAGCCAGTTACACAAATGGTCACAGGCTCTTCAGATCGTCCCTCTGTATGGCAATGGCGCAGGACTCCAGTCGTGTTACTTGATGTTCCAGGGATAGTGGTGATGCGCATTGGCAAATGATGGAGTGGCTGCCATGAGATGACTTTTTCGAACGGTGGTGATGACGTGCATGGAGTAAGGGTGGCTGGAGGATCCTTGCAGTCATGTAGCTCATCTGAGAATTGGTACAGCTCTTCTTATTTTGTATGTGTGTTAACAAACAGGGATGCCATTTACTTTAAGCAGTCAGTGACAGGTGGCTGGATGGTCACACTGTGAAGAGTGGGGCAGATACACAGTTTACGCATGTAGGCGGCTTACTATTGGTATTCCCGCTGGGCTATCTCCTGTGACGTCACCGCACCCCAGTGGCTAGCTTGTATCAGTAGGTGCACTCAGGTAATGGGACGAGTACGCCTTCTTGTCCCCTTGTTTACTTCTCCTACACACCTGTGGTCATCTCTCCCCTCCTTTTCTTCTTTGCAAAATTTGGCAACGTGCCACGCTCTCTTCTTCTTTGGGTCTTGCTTCCTGTATAATGTGGCGTCTGGCCACATGTCTTCTTTGTAAATGTTGCAAAGTGGTGACAGGCCACGTATTGCATGTCTTTTCTGCACATGCTCTGAAGTGGCGACAGGCCACCTCTTCTCACAGGGACCTCCTGCTTACTCCATCACGTCCTTTGGACTATTCATCTTCTTCCGTCACAGACCGTTCGCAGGTCCGGTCCTGTCTGTAGGGTGAAGCGTCTTCTCAGATGTGTCAGCCATTTCATGGACAGCAGTGAGGTAGGTGTGCTTTGATTGATCCATTCTGCAGTGCTGTCGCGTTCTACCCCAGTATGACTGCGCACATGAGGAATATATGAGGCATGAGTGTGAGGACTACACTTCCCAGAATGCTGAGGGAAGGTGTGCCTCCTCTCCTTCTTTCTGTCCTGTCTACTTAAACTCCTCCTCTTCCTTAGTCAGGTGTTTGTCACCTGATATTGTAGCCGAGTGTTTTTGGATTCTAATCTGCCGTGGAGTACCGTGTTTGTTTCCCTTTTGCTAACTGGTGAGCGCTTCCTGTTACAACTGCTGAGTTATAGTGAGCGCATTGCCGCGCAGGATTAGTGGAGCCGCCAGGATTGTGAACTTGCATTGGTTTTCCCAAAAGCGCGAGGAAGCGCTTTCACCGTTCGAGACTTCCTTTAGTTTTTTGATAATCAGTAGCGCGCTCGCTACAGGATTGTGAACAGCTGACTTGGAAGCTGTTTTGTTTGCTTCGTTTTCTCCTGCGCATTGAAGCGCGATTGTGGAGATATTATTTTGTTCTAAGCTCGGAAGGAATTCGCTCTCACAAAGGTCAAGTGGGAGTGAGACACACCGGGAAAACATTGGAGCCATATCTATCCGGTGCACAGAGCTGTTGGGAGGCTCACATTATCTGTGGGGCGCTATGAACCAGAACTACTTAAACCAGAAGTCTGTCTGGTTTTCAGATAAGTCAAGATCGCATGTTTAAGAGATGTGCAATCTAGTGCATTCATTTGAATGTGACCATCTCGGATTTTAGTGATCAGAACTTGTTTGTTTTCTTTTTCTTTGCTTTATTTTAACTTTGGGGGGTTTTCTGAAGAATACTTGCGGCAGTTTAAAATGTAAGTGTATGTTCTCACATAGTTTATTGATCTACACCACAGGGAGTGTGTATTATATGTATGACGTATTCTCTCTCCCCTGCAGGATTCACTGGCTAGAGAGGAGTGAGATCCACGCAGCTCCCAGCCAGTTCAGGATTGATTACTCAAACTGCTGCAACTTTATTGTTTCTTTGTCCCTTTTTCCCCTTCCCTTGGTGTGGTACAGTCTGTTTGAGTTTACTAGTACTCGGAGGTGGTTCCATACAGGGGGAAGAGGAGAATAAGCATCAGTCATCGCTCCCGCTGTATCCGGCTGATGAAGTTAGTGGTAACCTATGTTCACTTCATGACAAGTGCCTTCTATACCCTTCTTCTGCTCAACAAGGTATTTTGGCTGCAACTCAGCATTGTTATGTTATCCTGATTTATTGAGCGCACAGCTGCCCCAGCAAAGGGGCGTCCTGGCGCTAGTGCAGAACTAAAACCTGACAGGAGGTGGAAAACACAACACAACGACAAAGGACTAGGGGGCTATGGGGAAGAGAAAAGTTTTAACCGCCTTCCTAAAAGCAAGAAGCTCATCGATGGCACGGATGTGGACGGGCAAGGAATTCCACAGTTTGGCGGCAAGGACTCGAAAGGAGCGGCCGCCAATCCTGGATCTTTTAAAACGGGGAACAGTGGCAAGGTGGAGAACAGAAGACCGCAAAGGACGAGCTGGAGCATAAGGAAGAATAAGTTGCTGCAGGATCTGAGGAGAAGAAAGCTTAAGGATTTTGAATGTCAAAATCAGAGATTTAAACTTTATTCTCTGTGCCACCGGGAGCCAATGGAGGTTAAAAATGGTTCTCCTAGCTGAGCAGAATTTAGGCAAACCAACCAGAGCCCTGGCGGCAGCGTTCTGGACGCGTTGGAGACGGGAGAGCTCAGCCTGATTGACTCCAAGAAAAAGAGAGCTGGCATAGTCTAATTTAGACAGAATCAAAGCTTGCACAATGAGTTGGCGTGTAGGAGCGTCAAAGAATTTGAGAGTGGACCGAAGTTGACGCAGGATTCCAAAGCAAGATGCCGCGGTCTTTTTTGTGTGAATGGAAAAGCTTAGTTGGGAGTCAAACCACACCCCGAGGTTTTTAACTTCAGTGACAGGGGTAGGGGTAGGACCGAGCTCACGTGGCCACCAGCTGTCACCCCACAGATGAATTTGTTTCCCTACAATGAGCACCTCGGTTTTTTTAGCATTCAATTGTAGGAAGTTATCATTCATCCAGTGGGCCACAGATATAAGTCCCTCACGGAACTTAGCCGCCTCGAGATCGGAGGCCCCACTAATCGCTACCGCAAGCTGCGTGTCGTCAGCGTAGGACACGATGGAAAGGTTCCCACGCTTGGCGACATCAGCCAGCGGCTGGACATAAAGGTTAAAAAGAGTGGGGCTTAAGGCCGATCCCTGGGGGACGCCCTGGGCCACCGCATGAGGTTTGGATTCAAAGGGGGGAGTGATGACCCTGAAGGAGCGATCAGATAGAAAGGATCTGAACCATTCAAGGGCCAGCTTATCCACCCCTGCCTCAACCAGACGTTGGAGTAAAATGTCATGGGAGACGGTGTCAAAGGCGGCACTTAGATCGAGGAGCACAAGTGCCGCCGTGTGACCTGAATCCTCTAACATGCGGAGATGTTCGGCCATATACAGGAGCGCCGTCTCGGTGCTATGGCCGGGCCTAAACCCATTCTGTGAAGGATCCAAGATATTCGCAGAATGGAGATGTTTTGCAAGAATAGTATTAGCATGGGCCTCAGTCAGCTTAGCAGCCCACGGGAGGAGAGAGATGGGGCGATAATGTTCAGCTTTTTTGGGGTCCAACGCAGGTTTTTTCAGAATAGGAATTACCTGCGCCTGTTTCCAGGCAGCTGGTACAGAGCCCGATGACAGTGATAAATTGATGAGTTTACAGAGCGGAGGAAGGCAGGCGGAGGATTCTCTAAATTGTGAGGGCTGCAAGGGATCTTTCGGGGAACCCGATTTCACCCTGATCACGAGTTTGTCAAACTCCTCTATAGAAAGCTCCGGAAGATACGATAGCGAGAGAGTAGTTTTAGAAGTGGCTATGGTGGGCTGCCGGAGGCCCGTAGAGCTGGGAAATGTTCGGTAAATTCCCTCCACTTTATTGATAAAAAAAGCGGCCAAATCCTCACAGTGGGAGGCAGAGCAGATCTCAGTGTTAGAGGCTCTAAAAGCAGTAAGATCTTTCAGTGCTTTAAAGATAAGTTTGCTAGGGTTGGAACTAGCACTGAATTCACGTGAGAAGTAGGCGGCCCTGGCCCTGCAGATGGCTCGATGATAGATCTTGATAGTGGCGAGGTACAAAGCTTTCCTAGCCGGGTCATAAGACTTGCGCCAGGCTCGTTCGGCTTGTTTGCAAGATTTTTTTAAAAGTTGAAGAGCATCATCATACCAAGGACTGGGATGGCTGCGCTGTTGTTTAGTCAAGGCATAAGGAATAAGCTTGTCCAACGCATTAGTGAGCCAACGGCAGTATAAATTATAGCCGGACTCCACATCAGTGAAAGGAGCCAGGGGGGCTTCAGCTAAAAGCAGATGGAAATCACTGAGCTTCAACTTTTTCCACGGGCGCCTGGAAATAGTAGGAATAGGGGCAGCTATGGGAGGGTCTTCAAATAAGAGATGGCATTCAATTAGGTGGTGGTCAGTCCAAGCCATAGGTCTAGGAGGCAGGACTTTGACCGATGTAAGAGAGGTAAAAAAAGGGTCAAGAGTATGACCACCAATATGTGTGTCATGAAGAACTAATTGTGAGAGTTGGAGGGCCTCCAGATCAGCACAAGTGCTACTGGCCGCCGAAGGACAGGGAGAATCAAAGTGGAGCTGTGGGAGGTTATGTTATGTTATGTTATGTTATGCACTTTTGTATTGCGCACAGCTGCCCCAGCTAAGGGGCGTCCTGGCGCATGGCAGGCAAAGTGCAACAGATAGCAGAAACACAACAGAAATAAGAAAGTTTATTTAAAAAGGAAAGTTTTCAGCGCTTTGCGAAAGGCCAAAAGGTCATCCAGTAGCCGCAAGTCCGCTGGGAGGGAATTCCAAAGTTCAGCCGCCCTAACCCGGAAAGAGCGGGCTGCCTTTCTCTTGCGTCAGTGGCAGCTTGCCACTTGGAGCAAGCAACTCTCCTCTTGCCTGTCTTGGGCCACTGGCGATTCAGTCTTGAGGCAGTGTGAGGGAGGACACTCTCTGCCGTCTTTGGCCCACAACGGGACAATGCTAGTGCAGTGAAGATGAACACAATCTCCTACCTGCACTCCGGCTACACTGGGCCCCTCCTCTAATCATCTCCTTGTGTGGGATCTCCTTGGTGCTTCGCTTATGGCGGGTAAGCTCCCTTCCACCTCCTCTTTGCTCTATAGCATCGCACTTGCGCCACGATTCTATGGCATCGCGGTGCTGGGTCTTGCCTAGGCTCGGTGGTGCTTGGCAGGGTTGGTCACTCCATTTGATGTTCTCCTTGAAGAGCCAATGGAGGCCATGTGGTGTTGGCCGGCAAGCTGGTGAGTCTCCTTCCATGCAATGGTACATTGTCTCTATGCCCTCTTGGCATTGTCTCTGCGCAGGCAGTGGTGGGGCAAGTAGCCAGTTCTCATGGGTGCCATCTGCTGGTGCACAGTGTACGTGCTCTTTCCAGCAGTGATGGTGTCCTGCCACCATGGTGCACAAGTGCTCTTCTTCCTCTTTCAGGAGAGTCAATAATATTTCTTTTAGTTCACTGCCAAGGCAGCTTTCTCGGCTGGGGCAGCTTTTTGGCTTCTTGTGAGGATCAGCATTCTTGTGTTGTAGAAATTATAGTTGTTATTCCTTGCTGATTTTCTACATCTGCTGAGGCCGTTCGTGTTTATAGCTTCCCATCTACGCTGTCATATCGGCAGTCAGGCTTACCAGGGGGGTTCTCTGTAAAGATTCACAGTCTCTTCCCCTCTACAACCCTTAGGAAGGCCCAGGGAGGGTGTGTCACTCTTTTGAATAGCACTTTGCTGTTGTTGCTTCAGCCTCACATGGAGGCTGCTCTGCACAATAGTCTTGCTATTGTTGTACACCACTTTTCCAATGTATTAGTGGCGATAGGCGGTCACCAAGGGGTGTGCGGTGCTCTCAGCACCTATGCTGGTTGTTTCTCATAGCCTCTGCCTCAAATGGGGTGGTATCAGGAATGGAAAAGTTTTGGTTGGGCTGGCATCCTCCCATTCCACTGTGCCTTCCCCAGTGCAGTGCCTCCTCTGCAGCACTTCACTTTACATTGGTGCAGCACTCTGTTCACTGCTTCACTGGCTCTCGTGCCCCAGTGTACTACAAGACGCGACCCCTGGTTGGCACCACTGCCACCACCCCTCTCAAACTATGGATTTTGCGGCAGTTCATTGGTGAAAGGGGAAGCCACTCTCTGTACTGTGGGCAATAAAACACTGTGAGAGGAGCTTTGCAGGGCTGTCATACACGCTGCGTGGCTTCTTCATTTGGATTCGTATCTTTCTTTAAGCATTGAAAACTGCAGGTGTTAAAAGCCTGGGTTGGTTGCGAGTTCTTCCTCCCGGGGTCAGTGTGTATTGGGAAAGACAGCAGCTCGTGTATGGCCAGGGACTGCCGGAGGACCCCCCCCACTTCCGTTAACAAACATTATTAACCAGGACATGAGAGGGATGTTTTTGGAGGCAGGAGGTGGTTGTACAACCCCCAGGATGTATTTAATAAAACATACAAATAAATCAAAAATTTAAATAAACAATATTTACACAATTACGCAGAAAACATTCCATGACCTTCGATTACAATTGATATATACAGTTATCATATGGCTAACCTTAACATACTTCTAGTACAAGGTATATCCTATCCGAAACTAAGATATCAATCACATTATACAATATTTCTTTTCTGCGTATCCTATTTGGGCCTAAGGCAAGGTCATTAACTGGTGTCAGATCATTATCACTAAAACCACGTCCTCCTGTCGAAGTGCGCATGCGCAGAGGGCCCGTTTACCTTGAGGGTACTTCTTCCCCTAGTTACCCCCGTACGCCCTATTAACCATGCCCTTCTGTCGAAGTGCGCATGCGCAGAGGGCCCGCTTACCGTGAGGGTACTTCCCCTCCCCCGCACCCGTGTAGCCAACAGGCTGTAACGGCCCCTGGAGCTCTAGGAGAGACCACTTGTCCCTCCCTTTGGGCGACCCCATTCAAGAATGGCGCCACCCCCTAAGGACGTTAAATTAAATGCTCACCAATCATGACCTTACCGCCTGACCAAGGAATAGCTATAAATACGACGATTGATGTCCTGTAAATGGGATAAAGTTCTAAGGAACAAAACGTATTAGTCAGACACTCTTGTCATCTATAAACATCAGTATCCAAACAGTGAAAACCTTCATAATACACAATACCAATCATCTGCTTCAGGGGATGGTGGGTGGGGAAAAATAATTACAGCCTCCTAGAGGCTGGAGGGGCAGGCAGTGGCATTCGATTACAATTGATATATACAGTTATCAGATGGCTAACCTTAGCATACTTCTAGTACAAGGTATTTCCTATCCGAAACTAAGATATCAATCACATTATACAATATTTCTTTTCTGCGTATCCTATTTGGCCCTACGGCAAGGTCATTAACTGGTGTCAGATCCTTATCACTAAAACCACGCCCTCCTGTCGGAGTGCGCATGCGCAGAGGGCCCGTTTACCGTGAGGGTACTTCTTCCCCCTGTTACCCCCGTACGCCCTATTAACCACACCCTTCTGTCGAAGTGCGCATGCGCAGAGGGCCCGCTTACCATGAGGGTACTTCCGCCCCCCCCCCGGTTACCCCCGTATGCCCTATTAACTCCATTAAAGGGGGCCCTTGCATCTCTGCGCTGTTTACTGGCGTCATTGTGCACGTGCGGGTGGCCAACCAGCATAGAGAAAGAATGACTCTCCCGTCCCCCGCACCCATGTAGCCAACAGGCTGCAACTGCCTCTGGAGTTCTAGGAGAGACCACTTGTCCCTCCCTTTGGGCGACCCCATTCAAGAATGGCGCCGCCCCCTAAGGACCTTAAATTAACTGCTCACCAATCATGACCTTACCGCCACAGGCCAGCCTAGTTGACCTACTATCTGCCCCCCCCCCCTATCCTCCTACACTGAAAAGGTCATGCCCTGCCTCAAAAAATACCACTAGCCAAGCCATTTTATTTTTCCGTCCGACTATCAGGCCCTACCAACTCACTGCAAGGTCATGCCCTGTCCCTGCACGCCATTAAGTAGGCAAGGCGATTCTCTGCGACGGTTTCATTCCTCGGTGTGGACCAATGGACGCCGTCTTTTAAGAAGCACGACTCCCCCCTGATGCACCCCTGAGCTATAGTCTGTAAGTATCAAGCCCTAGCTAGCCTCACCATTTGTGTTACTAGGTATTTGTTTTGAGTGGCCCAATGGCCTCACAGACTCGCTTCCCCCTATTGGAAGCTCTGGAATGTCTGGGTGTACCCTGGGCACGGACATGTGAACCCACCATTCTACCCAGGTGTACCAGTCCTTCCACACCCCCTCCCAAGTGTGGGCGAGATATGCTAGGGCTGTCTGACTTAGGGAAAGTCAACCCGCCGCCCTGGGGCCACTAAATGGGCCCAATTGATGGCATCACGCTGTGCCTGATAAGAGACGGCGCCCCAGACGCTGTCACTCCTTGTTGGTGCAATTGGAAGGCTACCCAGGGAACCACTGGCCCCAAAAAAAAAATCTTCCACTGGCATATCGTGAAGTCCGTGAACCACCTATACTTGACCACTACGCTCTGGGAAATGCTCTGTGTATGCCTACCTCCTTACTGTGGAATATCCCCACCACACAGTGTCTACTATGATGGCAACTGGGAGCTCAGGCGCCCTAAAGGCAGAGTACTGCTTCCGGACAAAGGGTGCTGAGGTGTTGCATATGACTATTACTCGGCACACCCCTGTGAAGAAGTCCTACGGCAGGCACGACCAATTGGTAACGTACCTATATACCACCATACCGCCTTGGGGCCACTAACTGGGCTCAATTGATGGTATCACACTGTGCCCGATAAGACGCGTCACCCCAGATACTGACACTCATTGTTGGTGTAATTGGAAGGTTACCCCGGGAACCATAGGCCTCAAGATCTTGCATAACATATCATGAAGTCCGTAAACCCCCTTCACCGGACCACTATGCTCCACTACGGAATGTCCTAACCATTGCCGTGTCCATAACGGTGGCACCCGCCAGCGCAGGCACCGTAATGGTAGAATACTGTTTCCCGACAAGGGGTGGTAAGGTGCCTGTGAAGCAACATACTGCTAATTACTGCGGCTAGCACAACCTATGGTTAACACACCTATACACAATCAACCGAGTGTTGGCACCTCTTGAGCCATTGAGTCATCCCCCATCACACTTGATGTCGTCGCTTGCCACTCATGTTCCGGATCTACCGATCCCCTTCGCTGTCTACCTCTTGCAGTTATTGCGGTGTGGAGCACTTCCCAGGTATCCGCCATGGATCCGGTCATACATAAATGAAAACAAACACAAATGATTAGTGTTGTTTGGCTTTCAGACGAAAGATACAGTACACATGCCAGCCCTACTTCTTGAGACTGACCCCCTCTTTTCACTCCAACCCCCAACCTAGCGTGCACAGGGACTGTTCCAACACAACCCAACTTCTAATATGCCTGCCAAAGACTGTATTGACACTCCGTGATACTACACCTGTAGCCTTTGCCCAAAATGTACGTGCCTGGGATGTACTGTATTTGACACCCTACGTGTTGATAATGTACTCATGTGACCTCACCTTGTATTACGTTGCTGTAACCTGCTAGGCCCTTAGCTAAGAGTAGCACCAGATGCCTTCCCATCAGACATTCACATGCGAGCGCTTAGCATAGCATAAGTTGTGTCACATGAGGAGCATTTAAATTAGGCTTACAGTGAGGGTGCCTAGCATAGCGCCAGTTGCAAACATGGGGACCTCTGCGTATATTTTGCAAGATATGATATTCGGTTGTCATCATTCTTTTAGCAAGTGAAGCGGTGTTCGCTTCAGTGAGGGTTATGTTCATTGGGGCAACCGTAAGAGTAACTGGTAATATCCTGAATATAATACCTTGGGTTCCTTGTGAGCCGGCCAAAATTCAATGTAACTGTTACTGGTCCTTTCCCCGAACTACTATTGTGTGAGCTTATGACAGCATTAGTAGTATGAAAATTCATTGAATACCGACATTCTATGAATGTCTCTCGATTAGCACCATTGGCACTCCCCTCAGACTTTGAACTGCGAGCGCTTAGCATAGCAACGGTCGCGTTACCTGAGGAGCATTGAAATTAGGCTCACAGTCAGGGTGGCTAGCATAGCACCGGTTGCAAACATGGGGACCTCTGCGTATATTTTGCAAGGCGTGAAATTATTTTTCCCAACACCTGTGTCAAGGCCATTGATATGACCCAATGAATGAAGCCTCTGAAGGAGAAGGGCAAGTGCCATCCCCCATCTTGGACCCTTATGAGAAGTGTTGCCAACCAATTGAGATGCCCATGGCTAACCCACCTTGTCTGGCAAGGGGGGAATGTAATCAATTACTTTCATCACAGAACAGGCTCAGCATACCTTGTACCCGGCCCATCAAGTGGGGAACATTGCGGCGATGTGACACAAACCGTAAATCCAGTCTCCGTTTATCGGCCGACAGACCGGGTCGGCGGAATCCCAACTTAAGGAAGACTGCTCGCGAGACGAAGGTGCAGCACCAGCCAGTCCCCCACTGAGGCAGCTCTATCCTTCTGGGATTACATCGTATACCTATACTACCTATGACAAGAAAATGACATAGTACAGCACTACTGGAACCCCCTTCTAAGAACAGCGAATTTATTTATAAAAGGAACGCCAGAAGTAAATGTACCATTCAGCGCCTGTTTTAACACTAAAAAGGAGAACTCCAGCCCTACGAGCCAACTTCCCCGGCTCCATTGTTGCCTACTATCATTCAGACCCTATATGACCGCCTAAACAGGAAGGGGGAATAAAAACACCACGCCAAGGTGCCGATCGATTCTGAACCTGAACGGCCTGAAGCCTGGCTTTGGATTTTACCAGCAGCATCGGCGCCCCCATACCTCCTAGAAGTCGCCTGATGCCTGATATCCTTGAATAATAAAACTAAAATCAGAAGTTTATCTCTGTGCCCGTCCCAGTATACTGCCCCTTGCCCTGACGAAGGTGCGGCCTAACTGGCCTGTCACCGAAACGCGCGTCGGCGTATGTCTCCAGGAATACGGTTATTGTCCTCACTACATCAGGACCCGTAGCTAAAACCACCTATCCGGATTAACATCTTGACATAACCAGCACATGAACCATCGTTGTGCTATACCCGCAAGGAGTAGAAAATTGACTGATAGAATGAATGATGTATGATACTAGACTAGTTAGAGTAAGGAAGGATTGAATGTGAATGATTTAGTGTGTGTTAAGTATTGGCCGTTACTGGGTAGGACAAATTTCCCTTCTGTTATTGTCCCTATATGTATGTTTGTTTTATTTATGACCTATATGCACTGCTGAGATACTAAAAAATATATTTCTATATTTTAAGAAGAAACTTTTTATGTCTGTGTTATCAGAAGAAAACAAAAAATAAAAAATATATTTTTCAATATGAACTGTTTAGTCTATTTGATTTGACCATGTGATTGTGATGTTCAGTGTCAATCCCTAGGTTAACCACCCCTCTATGTATATCTCTTGGACCCTCTAGCTAGGGCCTTTATATTTTGAGGCAGGGTACTCTCCTTTTCTATTCAATATGTTCATTGGGGCAACCATAAGAGTAACTGGTAATATCCTGAATATAATACCTTGGGTTCCTTGTGAGCCGGCCAAAATTCAATGTAACTGTTACTGGTCCTTTCCCCGAACTACTATTGTGTGAGCTTATGACAGCATTAGTTGTATGAAAATTCATTGAATACCGACATTCTATGAATGTCTCTCGATTAGCACCATTGGCACTCCCCTCAGACTTTGAACTGCGAGCGCTTAGCATAGCAACGGTCGCGTTACCTGAGGAGCATTGAAATTAGGCTCACAGTCAGGGTGGCTAGCATAGCACCGGTTGCAAACATGGGGACCTCTGCGTATATTTTGCAAGACGTGAAATTATTTTTCCCAACACCTGTGTCAAGGCCATTGATATGACCCAATGAATGAAGCCTCTGAAGGAGAAGGGCAAGTGCCATCCCCCATCTTGGACCCTTATGAGAAGTGTTGCCAACCAATTGAGATGCCCATGGCTAACCCACCTTGTCTGGCAAGGGGGGAATGTAATCAATTACTTTCATCACAGAACAGGCTCAGCATACCTTGTACCCGGCCCATCAAGTGGGGAACATTGCGGCGATGTGACACAAACCGTAAGGCAGTATCTGTGTGTGAAGGAGGATTCCTCTCACAAAGGTTTGCGCTCTTTCAATATGAAATCGTGGTTTCTTCTCATTATTCAATTAGAAATTAATTACACTTTTTCTGGTTCATTCTGTCGGTGAATTCATTGTTCTTTTTATTTTTTGACATCCATTTCTTGATAATCATAATCCATAGAAATAGTGCATTTTTCAATTCAAAAAGACACATCTTTTACTCCATCCAATGCATTTCGGGTCCTTGTGAAGTGACCTTTCTTCAGGGGTCTATAAAGAAAAAAAAAAAGAATACAGGACCAGATTCAGTCTCTTGAAAAAACATTGCTATACAATCTTACAGTTTAACACAACATTGGTAGATGATAGCTGTGAACGTGTGTATTCATTTGTCTAAGTAAAGTGCATGACGAACATTCCTAGTGAATGGTCGTTAAAACTCAAAAATGAATCTCTGTCATGATGTATTTTGGTCGTAAAAATAAATGAAACTAAATCATAGCGTGCTCCGGTGTTTAGTGCAATGAATTTCGCGGTTTTACTTGCGAAGTCTAACCTGCTCTAATTATAACCGTCTTGAAATGCTAGATTTTCATGCCGCAAAGGGGTTGCAAGTATTTAGTCATCACAAACCGTAAGGCATCAGACTTTCCTTCTAACCGCTTGGCATAGTCGCTTTGCATAGCCTCAGTTGCACCAGTTGAATTAAGTGAGGGATATTACACTCAAAGTTCCAACTAAGAGCTCCCCGCCTAGCACCAGTTGCGTTACATAAGAAACCTTGAAATCAGACTTTCGATGAGCGCGCCTAGCATAGCTTCCCATTAATCGCGCCTAGCATAGCACCAGATGCATTACCTACGGAACATTGAAATCAGATTTTCAATGATTTTCAATGATAGCGCCTGTCATAGCACCAGTTACATCAAGTGAGGAACATCAAAGAAAAGCTTTCAATTAAGAGCGCCTAACATCTCATCAGTTCCACTTACCTGAAGAACATTGAAATCTTTGAAAGCGCTACGCGTCGCATTGTGTCTATTGCATTAAATGAGGGATGTTGCAATCCCTAATTCCAACTGAATAAGTGCCAAGCCTAGCATCATTTGCATTACATAAGGGACATTTGACATCAGATTTGTAGAGAGACTTCGAGAGCGCTAAGCCCCAGTACCATTTTCCTTAAATGAGTAACATTGACTTCGTACTTTCAAATGAGAGTACTTGCAATTAGTGTAATAGTGCGTCGGCTCATTTTGGGGCTGGTTGACCTGAAGCAAAGGGACTCGGAGCATTGTAAATCCACCCTAGTTGAAATAAGACATGATGTTGAGAGCCCATAACATATCCTTCTCGCATAACATGAGGACACATCTGTAAGTGTTTAAGCCCGGGGAGATTAAGTGATCTCCTGCCTTACACCTGCGTCTCATGCGATGTAGCCATGCCAAGACAGACATGATCAATTGTGTTAAACACCCCTCGCGGTAACACACATGCTGTAACACGTGGCAACACCCATGCGTTACACCTACCTGGTAATACCCCCTAAAGGCCATGTGGTATCGTCACTGCAGCCACCTTCTTGCAGTATAGCAGTCACACCACACAAATACTTGTTAACACTTAGTGGTAACCCTTACCTGGTAACAAAAAACCTGATGCCACCCACGTGGTAACACACGGTAACATTCACGCCCTGACGTTCACGCAAATGCACATTGTGTATCTACAAGGGAACCGGATGCCCAATGGTAACCTACTATGGGCATACATACTGCGCGTCAGCAATTACATAGCAGACTATTGAAAAAAGGTGAACCACGTGAACCCCTTTGAAATTAAACTTGCTTTGAAGTTTCCCAGCCACTGCGCTGCAACAGTGCCAGAAATTACATTATGTAATGTAATCCAACATTCTGGTATAGAATTGGCTAACTGTTAGAAATGGGATTTCCAGTTGGCTAAGGCTGATGTCAAAACCAGGCTGAAACCACCACTCTAGTCAGGGCAAGAGAGTTACACGCCAAAGATAACCCCTGCTCAACCTCTAGGCAACGTGACGCGAGCAGTAATGCTTATCCCGGAGGAAATGTGAGTTAAGTATTTGCACACGCACCCAGCAACAACACCCAAGGCCCACCACAAAGGAAACTCCACACAAGGTTATATATAAAAATAGCCTTTGTATTATACCAAACACATTAGATAATAAATACACACTTTACAATGTGCCATAGGCACGGGCAGAATCTACAGGGGATTATACACATGGGACAGGGCCACATGGACCACTGTCAGGAATAAGCACTTTCAGAACTAGAACTTGGTAGAATTAGCACTTTGTAGGAATAACACTTAGAACATAAAACATATCATTGAAGCACCAAATAGCAACTGTAGCACACAACCAGTAACCACTGGTAAAAGGTAAGTACCACCTACGCATGAAAACGCATTCAGAAGTATAGGTAAGACACATGATGCATTAAAACACTTTCAGCGGTGTAGGTAAGAAACATGACGCATAAAAACACATTCAGCGGTGTAGGTAAGACACATGATGCATAAAAACACGTTCAGCGGTGTAGGTAAGACACATGATGCATAAAAACACATTCAGCGGTGTAGGTAAGACACATGACGCATAAAAACACGTTCAGCGGTGTAGGTAAGAAGGCATTACACATTAGGCAGGTAATCACAAATTGCACAAAGATCACATAGGGCCAAAAACATGTACCCCACGCAAGAGCACAACACCAGAACTGTCCCCCAGGCCAACTGGCCTCTCAGGGGCTGAAACGCCCTGTGTCAAAAATGTCAGGGCTGGCTGCGCAGGGCAGCCAAAGAAGATTGCGCAAGAGGGGGAATCCTAAACGAAGCAGCTGCCCACTAAGTGCTGGGCAGCTGGGGATCTCCTCTGGCTTCCACAGAGACAAGGGGGGCCCAAAACCATGTGGGAGCCTCGCATGCTCCAGACAAAACAACTGTGCCCCCAGGAGCCTCTGGGGCTCTGAATACGAAATGGTTGCCTGTAATGGAGGAGCCACGGGCTCTGAACACCAAAGGAATGCCCCCAACGTTGGAGTCCCCCCTCTGGGGACTCGGAAACAAAGGAAATGGCCAGGAGCCTCTCGTAGGCTTGACAGAAATGCTCCTGTTCGGTGGAGTCCCGCTCGGGGGACTCAAAATAAGCCAATGCCCCCGGGGTCGTTGGTGGAGCTTCTCGGGCTCGGAATGCAATGCCCCTGGAGCCCTCGTGGGCTCTAAATGAAATGTGGCCCCCAACGTTGGAGCCCACGGTTTCTAGCACACAAATGCCCGCTGGACCCTCGTGGGCCCGAATGAACAATGCCCCTCAATGCAGGGGAGCGACCCGCTACCATCCGGGGTCGCTCCTCAACTGACTCGGTGCCCCTGCTTTGAGACCCCCACACTCACCAGGCCTCCTGGTGACTCCTGTCTCACGGTGGCAGGGAAAGCTGCGCACGGGGCTCTCCTCTCTTCACGGGGAGCCCCCTCCTTACGGCGAGACTGCTGGCGGTTTCCTGGGCATACGCAGGAGCACGGGGTAGGCTCCCGCTGCCTCCTGCTTCTTCTCCGGGGCCTTCTCCTCGTCCCGCGGCTGCGGGGCTTCCGGATCTTCCCGGGCCGGCAGCCAATCACAGCGCGACCCAGGGAATGACGTCACGGGGTGTCCCGGGCCGGCAGCCAATCACAGCGCGGCCCGGGGAATGGCGTCACGGGGGTGTCCCGGGCCGGCGGCGGTGAAGTCTTCGGGGCAAACGAGGGGTAGGCACCCTCTTTAGATAAATAAAACTTAAGATCAGGCACAAGAGGGGTAGGCTCCCTCTGATTAACCCATAGAGCGGGGTGGCACCCGCTAGAAGTCACTTAAAATTGCCAAAATATGCGGCGTGGGCAGGCGCTAAGACGGCCAAGGTGGCCAAAATGCAGGGTGGGCACCTGCTTTCACCTAAAATAACAAGGGGCAAGTGGCCATTAAATCGGCGCTCCTGGCAAGTGGAAAGAAAGTGCTCCCAAGCGCCAGGGGGACAAAGAAGTAGAGCCAAGCGCTCCCCAGCGCGAGTGTCCCCCAAAGTCCAGTAAAAGTCCTTCAGGAGGTGGGGGGGGGGCAAAGGCTGGGCCCAGGGGCCAGCTCACAGGGCCCTCCAGGCAGGGAGGCAGTCCCCAGTGGCGGTCCTCCTGGCGCCCAGCAGCAGCAGGCCCCCTCCAAGATAGGATCAGGTAGAGAACATTTTGCAAGGGGTCCCAGTCCCTTTTTATAGACATAAATCCTTTGTCTTTGTCTGTAGGGTGGGGGGGAAACCAGTCGCAGCTGGTTTTGGAGCACTCTGATGTGCTCAGCCACTCTTCTCATTCACTGGCCAGGCTAGGGACATTAGATGCACCACAGTGGGCGGAGCCAGCATTGTGTGGGGAAAGCTCAGCCCTATTCAGGTCCCAGGTGCACCCCTCCCTCACATCAGTCATGCAGATCTCTCGACTGACCGGGCAGACCCATCCTGACTCATGGAGCCAGGCACACCAGCCAGTCTCAGCCAACTTACTTTTTATACACAGACAGACCAACTTCTAGAAGTGGCACTTCCACACTAGACACAATAACGCCGCACACATCATCGCGCAGCATTCACTCTCACGAGTTCGCACATACCAAACTCGCCCCTGCACTCCCCACGCATCAGGAACTACCAGTGACACATACATTCCCCATGCATTCCTATGGGAGGGCAGGCCAACCTTACCACACGCATGCACTTTACCCTGGGACACATGGTAAAGTGCGCAGAAACCAAAAATCACTAACACCAAGTCACAATTAAAAGCAAAAAGTTTTAGGGGTGAACCTGCCAGAAGGGCCAAGTCCAACACTAACCAAACTTCCTTCGCCAATCTGGCTCTGCCCAACTCAGGGAGGAGCACTCACATCTCTCCTCCATGTCTAATAGGCGGCATTCAGCGCCACAGCACGTATTACCACACACTAACAGGCCTTTTTATGAAGCTTGAGTGGTC
The DNA here is from genome assembly GCF_964261635.1 of Lissotriton helveticus. Classification (NCBI taxonomy): domain Eukaryota; kingdom Metazoa; phylum Chordata; class Amphibia; order Caudata; family Salamandridae; genus Lissotriton; species Lissotriton helveticus. The sequence continues at coordinate 1,315,902,519 of NC_136057.1, read as the reverse complement.
ACCTTTCTATTGCTGATTGCTATATTCAGGAAATTTGCTCGGCCACTGTAACAGCGATAGCGAATCTTTTACATACCCTCTCTATTTTATTGCTAGATCTACCTGCATACTATAGTTTTATTTACTTTAGCATTTTTAATTGTGAGTTTTTTTGTGCGTCTTTTATGGCCAGGCTTGTGTGATATCATACGCCATACATTAAATAAATTCATTGACTAGCTACTTAACGGGCCTTGTGCGAGGGAACCATGGCCGGAAAACTCACAAGAATAGGAAACAGGTTCTGAAATAACAACACCACACATCTTCTCTGGTTTATCAACCCTCCCAGGAGCCTGTCTACCTGCCCCATTAACACCCAACGACAGCTCAGCCGAGCAGTGGCGCAGCCTTGTTCCTCGGACACAGGGCGGTTACTCGACAATCCCTGAATTTCCTGATTTCAAAGCTGACTCTGGATACGAAATAATGAGGCTGTGTCAGCGCAGCACCAGATGGCACAATGACTCCTGTTGTGTAGCCACTCATGCACAAACCCTGGATGTAAATGCTTCACCACTCCAAATATGCAAGTGTGCCCACAAGTCACACCTCACATTCCGGCTATTCTTCACATGACCGAAAGGTACTAGAGCGCCCCACATGAGCCCCCGTATATTGCAGACAGACTTCACATTCCTACGTGTAAGCACTGTGCAAACCACGCCCCATCTTGGGATCACAAATGCGAGGAACCGCACGGCCCCGGGACCCCCCAGACTCGACCAGCATATCATGCCTGGAGCCAGCCTGCACCTCAGAAACCCCAAACCCACCACGCGCCATGCTCACAAATGCTTGGCGAAACGGCTATACCTGACCCCACAACCAGGGGCACATGCTAAGATAGCTGCAGCATGAACACCCCCAGCCTGCGTGCACCCTGCAGCGCGTGCAGCCCGCAGAGCGCGCACCCCCCTCCCTAGCAGCATTTTGTTCTGCTATTAGAAACAAGTAATACCCACTCATTACCATCCTCACATCACAGTCCGGAGCCGCTGCTCTTCCGTCTGTCATTCATTAGCACAGAAACAGTACACAGCTCTGGCAAAGCAGTGCCCCAATCCCGACCTGCAGCACATGGAACTATCTCACCAGTAAAACAGTCACTGCTCTAGCAAAGTACTCCGATCCAGACCTATAGCTCTTCCGGCTAACTTGGACAAGAACAGTACACTGCTCTGCCAAAGCGCCCTATTTCTCCCCTCCAGCTTTAGCAAGACAGATGTGCAAGACGTTCTACTACTGGCACTGTGCGCTGCTCAGGCCCCCCATCCACCATGTAGAGCTTGCTTTGCGAACTGAGCACAGCCATACTCACCAATGCACGTGTGCTATCGGCTGGGATGGTCCGTTCTAAGGCGTCGATCTGTACCGGCGCTGCTTCTTGAGACTGCTTGGTGCCACAAACCCCTGTGTGTGCCGCAACCACCGAGGCCTCAGCCTCCCGAGCCCCATCAGTACTATTCTCCACGCTGCCCTCGTCCGCATCCCTGCAGTCCTCTGTCAGGAGCATTCTCGCCCGTGTACAAAAGCGTCCCTTTCCAGGCATCCTGCTCCCACCATAAACGAACTCCCGAAGACCTGCAAGGGCGAAACAAGAGAGAAAAAGAATTACAGCCTCCTAGAGGCTGGAGGGGCAGGCCGTGGCGCGCGGAGTCAGAGAGGCATACTCCCGCGCTCCACGGCCTTTTAACCCCTCTTCGGCCAGGCCGGATCTAACCGGCCTGGCCTTTGTTCCATAGTGACCCGGAAGTGATTCAACCATATGGCCCTAAAGGCCATGTGGTATCGTTACTGCAGCCACCTTCATTTTTTTTTGGGTCAAATCTGTTTATTGGCATTTATATTATTTAAACATTACAATAAATGCAGCATTCTATACAACGCATCTGGTTGGTTATGTCAAGCATTCTTTCATATGTAAAATAACATGTCAATTAGGCACCGCAACGTTACATATAAGTATCACATGGTTTAGAGTATGCGCCTGAATGTGACTGCAACATAGGGGGAGTCTGTATACCCCAGACCTGTATACAGAGATGATATTTATATAACAACTTTGGAAAATCAAATCAAAACAAACAGTGGCATGAGCACAGATATACATGTTTATGCTGGTCCCCTCCTAATCCCTTGCCCCCCCTCAACTCCCCCTGCCCCCCACACGCGCACCCACCTCCAGCCTCAGCTGTTCCTGTGTTGAAAACCTGTGCATATCAGCGGACAATGGATGCAATGTCAAGTCAGGTGTACTGCCCACGGTGCACCCCCATCTCCCAGTATGCTTATCTAATCCCCTGCTGCCCCCGTGCTCGCAAGTCTTTCTACTGGCTGTAGGGCGTAAAGCATGTGCTCCCAGCGCTCTGCAATAGGTTCCCTGCAAAGCCCCACCGTTTCCTCCGTGCGTATTGCATTCCATTCCGCCCGGGCCCAAGCCTGGAGGGACGAGGTCCACGCCTGTACACTGGGTGAGTCACGCGCTTTCCACCTCTTCGTGAGGAGGCGCGTTGCCACTACCATCCCCAGATCTAAGAAGCAGGACGACACCTTATTTTTGGGCGGTCTCTGGAAGTGATGCAAAAGGTATTCAGGCCAGTTAAAAGGGAATAGTAAGCCTGGTGCAGTGCCTGAGTAGCTCGCTAATGTCCCTCCAGTAAGTGCCCAGCCCAGGACAGTTCCACAGGAGATGGAGAAGGTCTGCATCCACCTCTGCGCATCTGGGGCAGGACGCGTCGGATCTGTGGAAGTATTTGTTTATTAGTTCAGGAGTGAGATAGGTCCTATGAACGATATAGAGTTGGATTTGGCGAAAGCGCATGTTTCTGGGGATGCGCACTGGGCTTTTAAGGATTTCCCCCATTCTTTATTGGTGAGTGCCCGTCCTAGGTACCGCTCCCATTTGCCTCGAAGTGGGGCTAAATCCAGCTTGGTGTGCGTCCGTAAGGACGTGGCAAACCATCGGATCAGGTGTCTGCCCCTACCCATGACGTGAAGGCATTGCATGGTTAGATGCTGCTCAGGCTCCGCCGTGACATCTCCCACCTAGCCGTCATGTTTGAAATTCGGGAACGATGTAGTAAGAACCCCCCAGGAGGAAGCCCATCTTCTGAAACCATTGTCTCATAGGGTGTCAGTATTCCATCCCTGTATAGGTCACCCAGCGTCTGGACATCCACCTCCTGCCACTGCTCTAACATGGGGCGCGTGAGAACCCCCTCGCCGCCCGGCGAGCCCTCTAAAGGCACCGCAGGCACGTAGGGGAGCACTTTTCACGTGAGGAACAGTGCTCTAAAGCATTTGTACGCTACCGCCAGCAGCAACGGGGCGGGACGCTCAGTCGCTGTCAATGGGTGGAAAAGTGTAATGACCCGGTCCAAAGTGTATGGCGGCTCACCCGTGGCAGTGTCCTCTCTCCCCCTATCTGCCAACCAGCGGGCAATCCATTGGAGCTGCGCAGCTAGATAGTAATGCTCGAAGCAGGGAGCGGCCAGACCTCCCCTGTCTGTGGGTAGGAACTATTTCCCAAGCGCCAGTCGATGCCGGGACGTGCCCCAAATGAAGTCTCGTAGGACCGTGTTAAGTGTGGAGAAAAAGGAAGCCGCTATAAGTAAGGGCAGATTAGCAAAGTAGTACAGGAGGCGGGGAAGCATGATCATTTTGGTAAGGGCCACTCTGCCCGTGGGCATCAGCGGGAGTGTGGACCAGAAGCAGATCTGAGACCTGAGTGCTGCCACAGCTCGTCCCAGGTTTCCATCAAATAGATCAGTCGGCTGACGATAGATCTGGATCCCCAGGTACTTAAAGGTGTCAGCTTTTCATTGGACTCTCGTGCCATGAAGGTGGTATTCCGGATCATCTACCCCGCTGCTAAATGGCTAGAGGCAGGACTTGCCTGCATTCACCCAAAGCCCGGAGACAGCTGCGAACCGATGTAGCAAACGGGCCAGCTGCTCCGGTATGTGTCCCACATCTCTCACGAATACCAACAGATCGTCTGCATATAGTGATACCTGATGGGTGGCATCACCCAGGGGGATGCCTTCTCCCAGGGTCTGCCTCATGGCCGCAGCTAGAGGTTCCATGGTTAGTGCGAATAGCAGCGAGGACAGAGGGCATCCCTGCCGAGTGCCCCTGCCCACCGCCACTGCCTCCGAGAAATATGGCCCCAGTCGTACGCAGACTACTGGGTTTCGATATAGAAGGTTAACCATCTGCAAGAAGTCCACATCCAGTCCATATCTCTCCAGCACCGACGACAGGTAACCCCACTCCAGACAGTCAAAGGCCTTTTCCAAGTCTAACGCTAGGCACCTTGCTCTAGGCCATTCCCTCATTGCCGCAGCCACCACCCTGAAATATCTCCTTAGGTTCAGAGATGTGGACCTCGCTGGCACAAATCCATTTTGATCTGAGTGGATTAAGTGGGGGACCACTGGCGCCAGGCGCTCTGTAAGTATTTTTGCAAAGACTTTATAGTCAACATAAAGCATTGCCAGCGGCCGATAGGAACCCAAGGCTGTAGGGTCTCTGTCCGGTTTGGGCAATGATACCAGAAATGCCTCTCGCATAGACGGTGGAAACGAACCTGCATCTATCGCTGCATTGTACAGCTGAAGGAGTCGGGCGCTAGGATTTCCCTGTTTGCTTTATAGTATTCAGCTGGCAGGCCATCTGGGCCTGGAGTTTTCCCCATCGCCAGGGCCTGAATCGCATCTCCCACTTCCTCCAGTGCAAGGGGGGCATTAAGTGTGTCTCTTTGTTCTTCAGAGGCTGTGGGCAGTATAACAGAGCCCAGGAACTCGACTAGTAGGTGTCGGGGCCAGTGCAGCGGGCCGTGTAGAGCTGCTGGTAGTGATCAGTCAATGCCCGATGTATTTCACGTTGCATGTAGACCATCTCCCCTCCCCCTGCACAAATGGCTTCTATCGGGGCGCCGCGACCCGCCTTTTGTATTAACCAGGCCAGCAGCCGACCAGCTCTATCTGCCTTGGTCTGCGTCCTGGCCGTGTGTGCCGCGTAATTGTGGCATCTCAGCTCTTCCATAAGATCCACATGTTTACCACGGAGGTCGCTCAGTGTGTTTGAGTGTCCGCCAGTCCCCTCACCTTCCCTCTAGTATCTCAGGAGCTCAGACTCCAGGCGTGTCAGGTAAGCAGACAATGATTTGCAGATGTTCCATGTGGCCCCCATGCAATGCCCGTGAATAGCCGCTTTATGTGCATCCCATTCCACCATGGGATCGCTCGCCGTCCCTTCATTCTCCTCAAAATAGGCTAGGAGGGCTGTGCCCAGTGAGGAGCGGAATTCAGCGTCCTCGAGCGCGGCTGGCTGCAGCCTCCACGTGGGTACGGGAGGCCAGTCCGCCTCCCAGTTAAGTTGGAACCATAGGGGGTTATGATCGGAATGTGTCCTACCCAGGTATTCTGACCTAGCCAGGAGCGGGAACAGTGATTGGGAGCCAATTATGCGGTCTAAACGGACATGCAGGTCATGGACTGGTGAGTAGTAAGAGTATATTTTATCTGCAGGGTGCTGTACGCGCCATAAATCATGTATCCCCCAGTGTGAGAGCCAGTTCCGGAACAACTGTGCATTTGACATTACTGCTGCAGCTCGGAGGGGGGAAAAATCGGTCCAGGTGTGCATCCAGGACCATATTGAAGTCTCCGCCAAGTAACCAGGGAAGGCCCGTATACGGATGAAGGATGTAATTTAAGCTTGCCAGGAAGGAGGGCTGATCCGTATTAGGCGCGTATAAAGACCCCAGCAGAACCTCCTGACCGTTCAGTCACCCCCTCACTAAGGAGTATCTCCCCTCTGGGTCCACCTGAGCGTCTCCGCAAGCAAAGGGGACACCGGCCCTCACCGAAATCAACGTACCGCACGCATGTGAAGAGAAGGTCGTACCATATATTTGCCCCCTCCAGCATCTGCGGAGCCTGTCCAGCTCTACCTGGGTCATGTGTGTCTCCTGAAGGAGTGCAATCCCCACCCCGTGTCGCTGCAGATAGGGGAAGACAGAATAGCGGCGCAATGGGGTGTGCATATCGTGGATGTTCCAGGTCATTATGTTAGTGCGTGCCATGTGTCGGGGTGCAGCGCAGTCGCCTGAGGCCAGGGGGGCGTCTTAAATGGGGTCTATGGCTATCATCTTGGGAGACGGGATCAGTGTGCCGCATCTGAAATGTGAGAACAGTAACTAACAGTGCAACAAAGTGGGCGAATTCCCAACAGGACATACGTCCAAACCTAAAATAGATCTACCACTTAGTGATGTGTTATCCCAGCGCAGTGGATATACGGTGGAGCGTGCAGCCAATAATCAAGCTAAGGTACACCCCTACCTCAGGCCCTTAGGCATCCGAAAGGTGCTTGAGGAATGCTAGGGTGGAAAACGCGTAGAGCCGGTGCGAGTCATGGGCCGAGCACTCAGCGCCATTCAACCGCGAGCCTGGAAGCGCTCCTGCATACTCTAAGCTGTACATGCTCGCAAGGCAGTGCAAACACAGTTGGCTAATGACACATTTTAGCAGTGTGCAGTACAACAGTTTTGAAAGGATATAAGCAACAGAGCATTTAGAGACAGAAGCTTCTGTCTGGCCGCCGTAGCTCATTGTCCAGTCATACAATGTGGTCAGCTGTCTGGGGCGTCACCACGGGCAGGCCCATGTCCTCTGACAGCACAGTAGACGGGGAGGACGACCACTCACGTCCAGGTCGCTTTGCGGTCGGGAGTCTGAGCGGGCAGCAGTGTTCACCACTCCCAATGTCACAACCACCTCAAGCTGTTCCTGCCGCTCCAGTTGCATCTTCTCCGGGCTAGATGCGACCTGGCCCAGGCCTGCGCCTCGGCGAGCCCTCCTCCTTCTCCGCCTCCTTGAGCGCTGCTCCTGCCCTCCGCCCTCCTCCGGGCCCGTGGGTCTTGTTCCTGACCATTGTCCCGTCTCTTCCAGCCAGTCCCAGACATCCGACGGGGCATCGAAGAAGCGTGTGCCATCCTTGCCGTCTACACGAAGGCGAGAGGGGAACAGCAGGGAGTAAGGCAACTCCAGTTCCCTCAACTGTCTCTTTACGGCCATGTATGTGCTTCTCCTCTGCACTGTTGCCGTATAGTCTGGGAAAACATCACTCGGCTATTTCCCACTTTGAGATCACCCAGCTTCCTGGTTTCACGGAGCATCACATCACGGTCACGGTAGTTAAGGAGCTTGAAAAGGAACGGGCGGGGCCGAGCCCCATGCCGCGAAGCCTGCACTGGCACACTGCGCTCTTTCTATCACAAAGTGCGGAGACAACGCCCCCGGGGGCAAGAGTTCCCTCAACCAGGTCTCTGTGTAATGCTCCAGGTCCTTCCCCTCTTCTCCCTCCGGCAGTCCGACCACCCGGACGTTATTGCGCCGAGAGCCCCCTTCTGCGTCCTCGGCGCGGTCCTCCAGCGCGTGAACCCTGTTGATTAAATCTTGTAGTGCTGAGGCATGACTTTGGACCACAGGTTGCAGTTCTTGGATCGACTGACGCTGTGCAGAGACTGATTCCGACAGTTTACGATAGTCCGCGTGCAGTAGTGTAAAGTCGGAGGTGACCTTTTCTATCCGGGCTTCTAGGGACATTTTGGTTTGCTCCAGAGTGGTTCCAATGCGCTCCACCGCCGCCAATACAGAGTCCATTTTGGCTGCCAGAACTGCTGCAGGCTCCATGCTGTCCCGTCTATGTTCCTGCGTGGGGCCCAGGTCGCCCGCCGCCTGTTGCTTATGTTGGGATTTGTCCCAGAGCCTGCCCATCACTAGCTGCTGTGCTGTTGGCATCCACGTGCGGTGTCAGATTTTCAGCACTTAGAGGAAGGGGCACCTCACCAACTCGATTACTGCTACGGCAGTGCCAGGAGGGAGCCAACTGAAGAAGCGGGCTGTCTCCGCCAGGAGTCGTGTCGAGTGTCCCAGGGGTAGGCCGCCGCCCAGCCCGACTCCAAGATTCTGATGCGCGTGCCGCCTCGGGCATGAGTAGCTCCCGCTGTTGACCTATACCTAAGGCTGCAGATGCTTCGGTAGCATAGGGGAATGAGTCCAGCGCACCTAGCACATCCCCAAAGTCCTGGCATCCGTGCGCGAAGTCAAAGTTGTCCCGAGAGCAGAGTCCGCCTGCTGTGGCAATGTCTAAAATGGCGCCTAGTGTAAAATGGCGCCCAAGTCCAGGTGTGTCTGGTCACCACCAGTCCGTACGTGTCAACAAGGCCCACCGCTATGTCCCGACACAACCGCCACACAGCCAATTTCCGCGATCTCCTCCAGTGCCCTGTGTCTTCCGTTATCGCGCTTGGCACGATGCAGTGGCACACCGCCCCAATGTCCAGAAGTCCCCGGGGCCTTGTCGAAATCTAGTGGACGATGATCCCCGGCCTCTTGTGCAGCTGACTTTGTCTCTCTCTTAGGGACACTTTAGCGCCAGCAGCACCCGCAGGGCAGCGGCCCACAGCCAGAGTCCAGCGCCCAAGGCCCAGCGCCCGGGCTGCCACCCAGCGGGCCAGCGTAGGCATCAGGATGTCTCCCCTCAGTTTTCAGTGGACCACCGCAGGCCAGAGCCTCTATGGTCCACCTCCTGCAAAGCGCCGCGGGAGGCCCCAGTGCGTCACCGCGTCCGGTCTGGGCAGCCAGCAGGCCCCCCCTGCCCCGCAGCAGCACCACCGTGCAGGCGCCTCAGTTCGGTCCCCGGCCCCGCTCCTCACCACGCTTGTGTAATGTTGCCCAGCCGCACCCTGGTCTTCCGCCGCGTGATGCCCCTCGCGAGTCGGCAGTCCGAGGGGCGCATGAGGGCTAAGTTGCATGGCTTCACGGGGCCACGGAGGTCACCGCAACTTACCTCAGCGCCGTTCTGCCCGCTGCCGCAGGCACCGCAGGCTCCGCCGCCCAGGTCCAGATTATCCCTCCGGGCCACAGGCGTGGGCCCAGCTGGGTCCTCCCAGACGCTGCCCACCTCTTGCCAGTGTCCCCAGGGGCTAGCCTCGGCTCACCACTCACGCCGCCGGCTACGGGGGTCCGACGTCCCTCTCAAAGGGCTGCTCACGTCATGGGCCGTGGACGTCCGGGGCCCGAGCAGCCTCTATCCCCTCCCAGCTAGGTCTCTGCAGCAGCATGGGAGTCACCAGCAGGCGCCGGATCTCCGGGCGCGTTTCACGCCTTTGCCTGCCGGGTGGCACCGCCGCGGATCTGTAGTTTTTCTCCGCCGCCGCCGCGATCCGGGGTTCACTGCATCCCGTGGGCTTCTCAATGCTTCCCTACACTGGCTCCGCTCCACTTGGGCACAGGTAAGCACCTCAGCAGGATAAATGCAGGAGATTTAGGGGCCTGTGGACGGAGCTCTAGCAAGTCGCGTCCGCCATGTTCGCTGGCTGGCCGCTTCCCCCACTGCAGCCACCTTCATGCAGTCTAGCAGTCACACCACACAAATACTTGTTAACACCTAAGTGGTAACCCTTACCCATTAACAAAAAATCGGATGCCACCCACGTGGTAACACACGGTAATATTCATGCCCTGACGTTCACGCAAGTGCACATTGTGTATCTACAAGGGAACCAGCTGTCCAATGGTAACCTACTATGGGCATACATACTGAGCGTCAGCAATTACATAGCAGGCTATTGAAAAAAGGTGAACCACGTGAACCCCTTTGAAATTAAACTTGCTTTGCAGTTTCCCAGCCTTATTATGTAAAGTAATCCAACATTCTGGTATAGAATTGGCTAACCCAACTTCCTTCGCGAATCTGGCTCTGCCCAACTCAGGGAGGAGCACTCACATCTCTTCTCCATGTCTAATAGGCGGCATTCGGCGCCACAGCACGTATTACCACACACTAACAGGCCTTTTTATGAAGCTTGAGTGGCCACCTTTCTGTTGCTGACTGCTATATTCAGGAAATGTGCTCGGCCACTCTAACAGCGATAGCGAATCTTTTACATACCCTCTCTATTTTATTGCTAGATCTACCTGCATACTATAGTTTTAATTACTTTAGCATTTTTAATTGTGAGTTTTTTTGTGTGCCTTTTATGCATGGGCGTAGGAAGTGTGGAGAACGTGGGGGACATATCCCCCCCCAGATTTTCTAGTGGGGGGGACACGGGGGACAGGGGTGGGGGGGGGACGAGGGGACGAAAGAACTTCCCCTCTCCCTTCTGTTAGTTGCAGGGCCTTTGACACGTAAAATCACTAGTGCTTTGACGTGCCAGTGGCCCTGTACTTGACCTGTGACTGTCCCTTTTGTGTGCTGCAAAGCTTCAGGAATAATATCACACCTCGTTCCCGCCATGCTGGCTGCCTTCAGTCTGCACTTCAGGACAAAGGGAGAGAAGTAGTTTGTTTATTGCTGTCTGCATCCTGCCCTTCCCAAGCCCCGACCTGACCGTACCTGTGCAATTCAGTCACTCAAAGGCTACTGTTTTGCTTAAATGTTTATTTTAAGCAGTTGAAACTCACCCTGGAACATGAGAACAAATTAGCATTATTCGTACTCTAAGCACACATCATGGGTTACGTTGTGATAGATGTGTTAGTCTGTCCTAATACTTACACAAATAATTGAAATACCACTATATTGTCTTATTTATTTTATAGCGCTACTCAACCCCATCCTGGGTGTCGGAGCGCTTTACATCACTCATACACATTATACTTTGACAATAAAACGTGTGTGTAAGTCATTTTACAGGATGTGTTACACAAGATAGTGAGGGTTACAAGGTGTAGGAGTCACGTGTGCTTTACTTCATAGGTTACAGTGCTATATTCGAAAGATTACAATGTATGAAACGCAAGCACTTAAAGGATCTCTTTGTTAAATGCAGTAACCAACTTACCCAGCTACATAAAATAAAAATCTGTCGTCTGTGTCTCACATGAAGTGCTTTGTGGGAGACATATTAACCCTTTATGCTACTCTGATTCAAAACTGGGACTAGACAAAATCCATGTCTCTCCAGCAAGTGCATTAACCTCCAGAATTATTTTACCATTATTTCCTCTGATTTACTGGATACATAAAAATCTCTGCAGCAGGTCCCTTAGCCCCATAAGATATTTTAAAATGCTGTTTTTGCAACCAATGAAGCATAACATATTTACTACCACATTTCTCCTTGTTGTCGATTTCTTTCTGGCAGAGTATGAATAAATAAATGTCTAAGTGGAGGCCTAGATTTTGCGCCAGTGTTGCATCACTTTTTTTGACTCAGCTCCGACGCAAAATCTTATTTTTTAAATACTGTAATGCGCTCACATGTACTCATGATAGACCTGCTTAACATATGTGAGGTCACAGAATCTGATGTAATTTTGTGTGATATCACTTCCTGCGAGGTCACGTGCGATGTCACACACTGTGATGTCACTTACAATGACACAAAAGAATCCTTCAAAATAATTAGATAAGTAGAACAAATATACACTGGTCTCCATGGGGAGACCAAACCATGAACTAAGAAAGTGGAATGCAAACTACAAAGCGTAACAGAACTTGGATCAGAAGTCTCAGAGTTGCTAGGGACACAAGGAACCACCCAAGGTAAGTGCCCAGGAATCCCCGGTGCCAGTGCAAAGTTGAAACACAGCTGCGTGCCCAATGGAAGTCAACTGAGAAGTTGCAGTTGCAATTTTGAAGTAGAAGGACCCTTCCCAGAGGACCCCGGAGAGACCCTTTGTAAGACTGGAGGTTGGAGATGCCCCGGGAACCAGGTTACTTGCACCAGGGAAGCATAGGGGGTGATGTGACGTTGGAACCTGCCTTAGACAAAAATGGAAGACTCCGAAGATGTTACCTTTGGGGAGGCCTGTGAAGGAGTCCAGTGGAATCCAAGAGTTGATGTTTTGAAGAAGAGAACCTGCAATTAGAGGCAACAGAGTCTATGCCACTCAGAAGTGACCAGGAGGCACGGAAGCACAAAGCCCACCGATGACAGGAGGTTGAAGAGTGAAGACGGTGACATTGTTGCTGCAGCTGTGAGGACCAGGCAGCGCTGAGGAAGGCCAGGAGCCAAGCATGAGCTGTCCCATATCAGGTTTCAGGTTTTGGTGTTCAGGTGAATGTATGTCGATACAACACGAACCAAAACAAAGTATACTTTAACAACCTTGTTTTTAGTTTGCATGTACAGTTACTACGCAATTTATAATTGCGGGTACCATTAGTTTGCATTTCTTTGCAAATGCATTAAAAGTGCCATTACATCGGATTGAAATACAACGCATGGTTTAACATCGCATTTTTTCTTTTTATAAACACGCAAACAGTTAGAAACTTAATAAAATGTTTAAATGAAAATAAAAATAAACACCCCAACACTAGGCTAAATACTTAATGCAGATACACTACCCTAACCAACACAAACTTCACAACACTACTCTAATCCCTCAAACACTACCCCCAGCACAACCCTACCCTGTGCCTCAGTCCTGCCCCTACACGCAAACACTTCCCTGCACTACCCACTTGACACTACCCTAATTTCTAAGGGACTACCCTACATTACTCAAACACCACTACACTACCCTTAACCCTAAAACACTACCCCCTGCACAACCCTCCCCAACCCCCAGTCCTGTCCCTCCACCCAAACACTCCCCTGCACGACCCCCAACACTACCCTAAACCCTAAAACACTACCCTACACTACACAAACACCACACCACTACCCTAAACCCTAAAACACTGTCCCCTGCACGACCCTCACCCTTCCCCCAGTCCGCTCCCTACACTACAACACTACCCTGCACGACACCCCAACACTACCCTAAACCCTAAAACACTACACTACACAAACACCACAACACTACACTAAACCCTAAAACACTACCCATCTCCAAAACACTACTCTACCCTAAACACTACTCTAAACCCTAAAACACTACTCCTCAAACACAACACTACTATTATTCCAAAAATACTACCCTCTGCACGACCTTCACCCTACTCTAAACCCTTTAAAATAGCCCCTCTTACCTCTCTCTCCTTGTGTCCTCTGTTCTCCATCCTTGGTCGTCAAAGGGGCGGTGATCGCCGCACGTCGTTAAGAGGAAACGTCTCAGTTTCCTCACAACCATGTGGTTTGCATTATAACGCTTGCGTTGTTACAACGTTGTTACAGCGCATGCGAAGTAATAACATGCATAGAAATGGCTACGCATTGTTACAGTGCATGCATTGTAAGGCTTGTGTAGTAATGGTACGCGGTGTAATGACTGCGTACAAATGGATGTTTACCATTCAGGTGGTTGATGTCCAGTGGGAGCAGGAAAAAGCCTTGGTAGCCGCAACTAGCGCTGGTGAGCGAAAAGATGCAAACATTGGGACCAGCAAGGTCCAAGGGACTCAACAAATGTAGGAGAGTCTGAGCAGGCCTGTGCAAGCAGGTGAGCCCACTGAAGCAAAAGAAGATCCTCAAGAGGACCGACAGGCCAAAGGTACAGGAGTCGCAAGAGGACCTCAGGCAGCTCACCAAAGAAGGAGACCCACAGTGCAGAGGATGCAGTGAGGATGCTGATTTTTGAGGGATGAGGTGCTAGAAGCTGGTGCCTCTTATAACCTGAAGATTTCTGGAGTGCAGAGCCAACAAGCCTTGGCAATGGAAAGTCAACATGGCGCACGGGGGTCTGGTCCCAGCAGCTTTAACAAGGGATACTGTCCTCATAATTTCAGAGAAAACAGGTCAGGCCTCCAGGGAGCTTCAGAACCACCACCTGTGTTTCTGGGCCTTGGGAAGCCCGTAGTATGACCGGTCAGCTTCATTGCGGTGCCTGCAGATGTAGGAAAGTGACGTCTTCAATCCAAGGGAGATCACTTTGGATGTCCTTGATGCCCACAGGCCTTCTGGAGAACCTGGATGAAGCACAGACACAGAAGACGCAGAAGACTTGAAGAACAGGGAGACCAGGAGCAGCAAGTGTCTTCCTTGATGCACAAGTCCAAGTGTCCAGACGTTGAAGAGTATTTTGGTTTCAGAGGTGAGTTTTGATCCATGATGAATCTGAGGACCCACCACAGGGGAGCCCCTAGGGAAAGAGTTGGTACAACTTTGTGGTCCCTCCCAGAAGGGGGGCTGGACAGAGGGGAGGATACTCCCCTGTCCTTCGTACAGTTTTGCACCAGTGCAGGAACTAAAGGTTCCTCATCTGGCTCAAGCCGGAGTATGCAACGAAGGCACCAAATCTGCCCTTCAAAGCAGTATGGTGGCGCTGGAGAGCCCCCCCATCCTAGCCCAATACACTAAGGGGCATATTAGCAAGAACCTTGTTAAAATTATCGCCGTTCTAGCGGCAGGATACTACCGCTGAAATGACGATAATGGGCTTGCTAATATGTGTTATATAATTCCAATAGAAGCCCAGGTTAGATGTGCAGGACATGGCATATTAGCAAGCCCATTATTGCCATTTTAGCTGCAGTTTCCTGCAGCTAAAACTGCGATAATTTTAACGAGGTTCTTGCTAACATGCCCCTAAGTTCTTTCTAGGAGGTGGTCACACCGCTCTGTGACAGGAAACCTTCGTTCTACCTTCACCTGCTCAAGCTCAGCTCAGCAGCAGGAGAGCAGAACCAGGTCTGTGGTCGACAGCAGCACAAGCTTGCTGGCAGACCCTGAAAGGCTATTATCAGGAGTCTGTCCCCTTCAGAGTCCCCCAATACATGGGATCATACTTCCAGCACTAGAATCGGTGTTGGGGTATGATTTCAAGATGTTTGATACCAAATATGACCAGGTTCAGTGCAGCAGTATATAGTTAGATACCTTGTAATAACTGAAGTCCACTATATACATTAAAATGCTGACCACGTTTACAAAGCCTTGAAAATCATCTCTGGGATTTGTATTGATGTCCTGCTCATCCTCATCCTCACACTTTTAACCAAGCACCCTGCCTACCATAGGGGTGACATAAGTGCAGTGACCTCAGATATAGAGAAACGTATATCTGTCATGAGAGGTGCAGGCAACATCTCAGACAGACTGCAATGGCAGGCATTTATCTGGAGTTTAAGTGGCCTCTCATAGGTGGCACATGCTGCAGCCCACAGGAGATCTCTGGTGAACCCATGCCCTGGGTACCTTGGTACCATACACTAGCAACCTACAGGCTACACCAGTAGTCAATTGTGAATTTACCAAAGTGCTTACCAGAGCCAATGTAGGGGAGAGAGCACAGTTGCTGGGGTCCTGCAGGATCCCAGCAGACTACAGTCAAAACACACGTACACCAGGCAAAAATTGGTGTTAACCATGGAAGCTGATCATACTTACCTAGACAAGCCCCCACCAAACGTAAGGACATGAGATAACCTTGCCGAGTTGAGTCTTCTTTTTTTAAGTAGAAATATCTGGAAAGTCCATCTGCATTGGCATGGTTACTCCCAGGTCTATGTTCCACTGAAAAGTCAATCCCCTGTAGAGAAATACACCACCGCAAAAGTTTAGGGTTTTCACCCTTCATCTTTTTAAGCCATAAGAGGGGCTTATGGTTTGTCCGAACAATGAAGTGAGTGCCAAAGAGGTATGGACTCAACTTCTTCAAGGTCAAGACCACAGCAAAGGCCTCCTGCTCAACAGCTGACCAACGCTTCTACCGGGAAGTCAACCTTCTGGTTATAAACGTTACTGGTTGATCATGGCCCTCTGCATTGAGCTATGACAATACTGCACCTACCCCTATCTCTGAAGCATCTGTCTGGACAATGAATGGTTTGGAGTGGGACCCACTAACATTCCCTGCTTCCTCAGCAGCAGCTTGCTGTCTGAGTTGTTCAAAAGAGGGGTAGGCCTTCTGCTCCAGACTCAAGGCTTCCCTGGAAGGACCCTTGCCCCAGTAGCTCTGCCTTGTCAGGGCTAAGCTCCTCTGTGACAAGGTTCTGAGATCCATCCCCCTCATGAGGCTAATTCTCACTGCGAGACTTAAAGGAGGATAAATAATTACCCTTCCTGCTCCTTCTCTTCGGAGCAGGCTGGTCCATTATTTTCAAGATCTTGGGCTCCCCTAGTGCCTAATGTCTTGGCCTGAGCTCAAGTGACAGCAAATACACAGACTGAAACTCTCATAAATTCTGCATGAGTCAATTACTCCCCGTCAGACCAGGCTAACGTTTCCCAATCTTTTCCCAGTAGGCAATCCACAGGTAGGTCTGAGGATACCACAACTCTCTTTGGGCCAGTTACCCATCCCCAGATGAGATTAACAACTGCCATGGAATGATCTGTCCTTTCCATTGATGAGAGGATGTTGTCTGTATTTGCCCAAGTTAGTGGGACTTACAATAAGGATGGCGAGCTCAGTGCCACCATCACAGACTAAAACAGCCTGAGTGGGTGTTCTGACTAGGCCAGAACCCACTTCAGTACCCACGGTTAACTCAGCTAAACTTCTGGGGGCACTTCTACTACTACCAGTGTTATTACTAGGGGCACTAGAAGGTTTAGGAGTAGTAGTAGCCATATTGGTGCTAGACTTAGAGCACTTGGCATCCTTTGCCCTATGGCCTTTTTCCTTACACAAATAGCACCAAGGCTTTGTGTTAGAGGAGTAAGAGGAATGGGTACTACCCCCGAGGAAGATTTGTGGGAACCTTCAGAAGACTCTTTTTTTTTCTTTAGATTTACCCCACCTTTCACCTGGGCCTTAGAAGCACCTTGCCTCTTCTGATCACGACCACCATGAGACTATTGTTTCACCCTGGTGCGGATCCACATGTCTGCCATCTTTCCCATTTCTTGGGTAGAGGTAAGACCCGAGTCCACCAGGTACTGGTGCAGGTGCTGATTTTAAAAGACACACAAATGATGGATGGAATGCAGAGCAAATTAAACATTCACCCCCAGTCAATATGATTTGGGTTAAATACATCATTCTTTTGCTCACCATGCCACCCCAGTTTAGACCAAGCCATATGATAATCAGTCTTGTCTCTGTGCCTCATGGGACCAGCCCAGCCCAAACTGCCGAGCTAGTCCTCCCTTGCCTGGAAACAAGCATCCTGGGACCGGTTTCAGGGCATTAGCCCTCATCAGCCAGGCTAGCTTGAATCCAGTAACACAGTGAGCAGTTGTTGATTTTGACAGTTATTAGGGATAAGATCACTGACAAGTAAATTGTACAGTACCTCATAATCATGCACATTAATTACTTCCCTGAAGTAGCCTTACAGAGCCTTAATAGCACTATCTACAAAATCTACCCAGTCTTGAGTGAGTACCTTCTGTATGTCCCTAAACCTAACCCTATATTGCTCAGTGGTTAAACCAAAGCCATCTATGAAGGCAGTCTTCAAGACTTTGCAATTGTCTGCATATTCTTCCTTTACAGTCAAGAGTTAGTCCCTACCTTTGTAAGCAAAGGAGAACCACAGGATAGCTGCCCACTGCCCCTGAGGAACCTTCTAAACTTTACAGGCCTTCTCTAAAGCAGTAATCCACTTATGGATGTCATCACCCTCCTGGTAAGGAGGGACTATCCTGCTCAAGTTCCCAGTGTCAAAGGACTGTTCCCTAACTCTAGGTTCACTAGTGCTGCCACCATGGTATTCTAATCCCACATTTTTCCTAGCTCTTTTTGTACTCCTAGGATTTCCTTATCTTGGGTGAACAGTTCCTTCTTGATTCTGAGCAGGTAGTATTCCCTTTCTAAAGAATCTTCCCTCTTGCTATAGACGGAGATCCATTTTGAAGTGGCAGGGGAAGGAGAATTAAGTTAGGAGGACCTGGGCCTCCCCTGACCTCCTTATACCCTCCCAGTAGGAATAAAGGGGTCCTACCGCCAAGGCATCCCTCTGTGTCAATAGAACTATTTCCTGAGGGACTAGGGTTCTCCAGTAAGGGGTCTTCAGACTCCTCCAGGACATGCTCAGAAGCAGAGTCACGCGTGTTGGACACCCTTGGCTCATCTTCTGGAGCATCACCACCTATATCCCGTTATCCAAGTTATCCTGCCCATCTGACCTTTTTTCTTGGTAGCAATAGCTATTCCCCAAAGATGACTTCACTGTTAATACGCAACTCTCCAAATGTCATTTGTAAATAAATCATCATATTCTTTTTTTTTTTTATTATCTTTTTATTGATTTTTCAAATAACAAAAAACAAAGAAAGAAACAGTAAACAAGGCATATAGTACAAATGTGTAATTTCGGTACGGGGGGGTACATATGCAAATCGGATGACAGCAGTATGCGAGGAGAAAGGGGGGGGAGGAGACCAGGAGCAAACAAATGTCTAAATAACCGTGGAGGAAACATCAGGCCGGGAGGATGACAAGTCAGAGTCCAATTCTGAATGGGGGGGGAGTACATATATCACCACGGTATGTGTTCCATCGAGTCCAAATTTTACCCCATTTGCGGGGCGTACCACGGGAAACATACACTGTCTTTTCCCTAAACATACACCAGTCCATGTTTTGTTGCCATACCAGAACTGTCGGTGGCCTCTGAGCACCCCATAACTGGGCAATGTCTCTCTTGGCGATCATATTACCCAAGGTCACCCATCGAAGCTGCGCCAGGTCATAATCATTCGGCTCCCATACGTTCAACAGACACCTCCTTGCCTCCGGCATCGACTGCACACCCGTGACCTCACTCATGACTTCATGCACGCGAGTCCAATAGCGCAGCACAGCAGGACACTCCCAAATAATATGGAGAAACGTGCCCACTAAGCCACAATCACGTCTGCACAGTCCATCCGCAGAGAATCCCATGCGTACCAGACGAGGACCAGTCACATACACCCTATGAAGAATCTTGAGCTGGACAAACCGGAGGCGCGCCGGGATAGCTACTTCCTTCGGAGAAGAGATCGCAGCCTGCCAATCCTCGTCATCGAGTTCCAGACCATCGCTAGTCCAGACCTCTCGAAGGTTACTCAGTAGGTCAATCCTGGTATTGATCAACTTGTTGTATATAAGCGAGATCGTGCTGTCAGGGACGTGCCCATCCAGTATCCGATCTTCGAGCGGGGACGCCTCCCGAATATCCGAGCCCAGGGGAAAGACAGACAAAACCGCATGTCGGATTTGTGCATATCGAAAGGATTCTCTATCATTCAGGTCATACTCAACTTTCAGCTCCTCAAACGTCTTGACTCTACCCTTGATCCATACATCATTCACCCTGCTGATACCGATCACATCCCATTTATCAAAACCCTTCGATTTCCAGAGGGATCCAAGTTTTTCCGATGCATAAAGCGGAGTGGCATGAGTCAGCTTATCCGCCCAGCCCAGAGCCGCCGTAGCACGATGCCACACCTGCACCGCTGTCCTAGTGGGGCCCGTCAGAGACCTGCCGACAGAGTTCGCGTACAGCGCCCTGTTGTAGTCTCCACCGGGCAGCAGCCATCTATCCATCTCAAACGCCAGGCCCGGCAAAGGACCGTAAGTGCCGTGGTTGATGGCCCCCAGTTGAGAGGCCCAATAATAGCGGCGGATATCCGGGAGTGCAATGCCCCCGTCGTACCACGGGAGCGTCAGCTTCGCTAGAGCAATACGAGAACGGCCCCCCCATATCAATTGTCTCTGTAGACCTTCAATCTCCCGGAAATAACGGGCAGATACAATGTCAAGTGTAGCGCATAAAGGAACCGGGGAAGCGACATCATCTTAAACAACGCCGCCCTTCCCAGAGGAGAGAGAGGGAGCCTACCCCACGCAGTCACGTCGGCACGGAGGCGCTGGAGAGGGGGCAACAAATTCCGTTCGTAACGAAGCACCGGATCCAAGGTGATAAAGATCCCCAGGTACTTGAATCCCTCCCGCACCACCGAGATAAGACAACCACGAGGCAGGAGAGGAGCCTCGCCGGAGAGGACATAGATGCAAGACTTCGACCAGTTGCTGACGAGACCGGAATTTTTACAGAAAGAAGTCAAAACGTCAAAAAGGACGATCAATGATTTCCGAGGAGACGTAAGATACAAGAGTATATCGTCTGCATATAAGGATATACGATCCTCAAACTCCGAAGTCCATCTAATACCCTTCAAGGATGGCTCCCACCTCAGCCAGGCCGCCAGTGGTTCCAAAGCAAGAGCAAACAAGAGAGGGGACAAAGGACAGCCCTGGCGCGTTCCCCCACCGAGTGCAAAGGAGGTCGAGACACGACCGTTTACCACTACTTGGGCTAAGGGGTCGGTGTAAAGCAGTTTCACCCAGTTAATAAAGGTGGGGCCGAAGCCAAATTTAGAGAGAACCGCCCAAAGATATGGCCACTCCAACGTATCAAACGCCATGGTGGCGTCCAGAGACGCCAAGATGGCTGGTTCACGCAGAGTCTCCGCCCGCGCGAGGACTCCATGCAGACGCCGGAGATTCTGTGCCGTGTTGCGATGCGGTATGAAACCGGATTGATCCGGGTGAACCAGATCGCCTATGACAGTGACCAAGCGGTTAGCAAGTACTTTGGCCAGAATCTTCGGTTCAACGTTAATCAGAGATATGGGCCTAAAGGAGGCGCAGCGGTCACGTGGCTTACCTTCCTTATGAATCACCACTATGGAAGCCAATCTCTGGTCAAAAGGGAGGGAACCCGTCTCCAGTGATTCCAAGAACATCGACCGTAAATACGGTGCTATCACATCCGGACAAAGCTTGTAAAGCTCTATAGGGAGCCCATTAGGGCCCGAGGCCTTCCCCGAGCGAACCGAGCGGATGGCAGTCGCGACCTCCTCAACCGTAGGCGGAGCCTCTAGGAGATCCCTATCAGGTTCGGACAAACGTGGCAACGAAATATCGCGCAGAAGCAAGTGGGAGTCGTGCTCAGGTCTATCAGACACAGGGGAGTAAACTTCCCGGAAATAGTCGGCGAAACATTCAACAATGTCAGCAGGGTCAGTTATACACACGTCATTCACATCAACAATCACAGGAACCACCCGACTCGCACGTTCCCTCCTATCCAGCCAAGCAAGCAATTTCCCTGCCTTGTCCCCACATCATACAGACGTCCCTGCTGTTCCCTGCTCATCTCTTTCGCTGCGTCAGTCACCAACGCTCTATACTCCAGTTGCTTCAGACTCAAAAGGTGGAGCCTCTCCGGGGTGACCTCGGACTCCAACTCCCCTTCAAGAACGGTGATTTCATTTTCAAGACGGACAACCTCCTCCCGCCTACGCCTCTCAACATTGCCAATCAAAGAGAGGGCCTGGCCCCGAATAACGGTTTTGTATGCTTCCCACAACGAGACAGAAGAGGACACAGAACCCACATTTTCAGCAAAGTATTGGTCAATCGTTTTAATCAGTTCTGTTCTGACCCCGGGGTCGCGGAGATACCAGGGGTTTACCGGGGCCACTCTACCCCCGGAACCCAGGTGCGCATCCACGACCAACCATAGTGGGGAGTGATCCGAGATACCCCTAGCAAGATGCTTCACCTCCCGTATAGAGGAGGCCTGGGAGGAGGGCATCAATACATAATCCAGTCTCGAAAGACTGCCGTGGGCCCCAGAGTGGAAGGTGTATTGCAATTTCCCAGGATGAAGCAGGCGCCAGCAGTCAGTGAGCCCCAAAGCCTCAAGGAAGTCCCCCAACCAGGATTGAGACTTCGCAAGTACCCGGGGAGGGTAGCGATCACACATCCCAGACACTACAGAGTTGAAGTCCCCGCCCACAACAAGCAGACCCTCGGGGACTCCCAAGATCACTCTTCCCAGATCAGCATATGTAGTATTCTGGAGTCCCGGCGGTACATAGACGGAGAGCAGGGTAATTACCCTGCCCTCCCAGCGCCCCACAATGGCGGCGTATCGTCCCCTATCATCTAGGATGATATCATCAACAGCAAGAGGGAGGGAGCTCCGAACCAGAACGCCCACCCCCCTGGAGCCAGAAGTGAAACCCGAGTGCGCAACGAGGCGATAGCCACGCCTATTCATCGCGTGGCACGTGTTGCCAAGCAAGTGCGTCTCCTGGAGCAAAACCACATCAGGAGACAAACGTCGCAAGAGCTGCAACACCACGCCCCGTTTGATCCTATCCCCCAACCCATTAACGTTCCAACACAGTAACCTAAGTCCCCTACCCCCCATCCCAGAAATCAACCCCATCCCCACCCCACCCCAGATGCGACACTGTACAACAGGAGATCATCGATACTATGCCTTGAAAAAAACAACAACAATGAACCATGAACTTCAACCCCCCCAAGAAACTCCATACATCACACCCCCCACCCCGCACCCCTGCATGAGACTCAAAAGCCACCCCAACTTGCAGTGTGCCTGCGCCCTAACATACAACTATTCTACGAAAAGAACCCCCAGAGGAGGGAGACTCACCCACCCCCCCGCCCACACCCCAATACGACAACATGTTAGCAAGCAATAGTGGTATAGCACCAAACCACAGCCGATAGTCAATACGATGGACCGGGAGCCGATTCCGCCCCCTATTCCTGCTCCACCGGGCCGCCCTCCGCTCCACCGGAGTGTCCAGAATGTTCAGAATGATCTCGTCCCGTAGGCAGCGTGTCCAGCCAGTCACTCACCGCCCCAGGATGCTCAAAGAAAAATGTTTGTTCATTGTACACCACCCGTAGTCGGGCCGGGAAAAGCATAGCGTATTTCATGTCTCTGTTCCTCAATCTCTTTTTCACCCCCTGGAATCCAAGTCGCTGTTTCTGAACCTGCTGGGTGAAGTCCGGGAAGAAGCTGACTGTAGTGTTCTCATAAGCCGTAGGACCAGATAAGCGGGATGCCTGCAGGATCGCATCTCTGTCCCGAAAGTGAAAGATCCGAGCTATGATGGGACGCGGAGTGGCTCCCTGCTTAGGCGGGCCACCCGGGATCCTGTGTGCACGTTCTACAGCAAAGAACTTGCTGAGGCCTTTGGGTGCCAGGTGATTCAGGACCAGATCTTCCACCAATAGGTCCACCGAGGATGCTTCCGACTTTTCCGGGACACCAACCAGACGGACGTTATTTCGTCGTGCACGACCCTCAAAATCGTCCAGGCGTCGAGATAGGTAGTCGCGGGCGGATCGCAAGTTGCCGACTTCTGCCTGTAAATCGGAGACGTCAGTAACAAGACTAGATGTCTGTAGATCGAGGGATTTGACCTTTTCATTAGTTTTCGCAAGGTCAGCCCTGATCAGGGTAACATCAATAGCAACCGTGTCCAACTTATGGGCGAGGGCTTCATACTGCTGAGCCAGTGTGGCCTTCATCCCGGCAATGGCGCCCATGATGTCCCCCAACGACAGATCTTCACCCATCGGGGATTCTTCTCCAACATTGACCGGAGATTTTTGTCGATCCGCCCGGAGAGCCCTTGACGAGGGTGTACCTGTCCATGACATTTGATTGCACAGAACCCCCTCGTATTGCCGGTCTGGTCCTGCGTTTTTCTCCCTCAGGCTTGGTGGCCATCTTAGGTCGTGCGCCCCGAAGGGTAGCCTGAGACCTAGCAAAAATGGCTACACTCGATGCGCCCGCAGCAATTCGGAGAAAAAGATGTGGACCTTTCACCAGGCAATGAGTAGCAGGGGGTCGAGTCACCAGTTGTTAAATCTCGGTCAAGTAGGAAGCGCCAAACCAGGGCGGTCGAGACAAAGCCAAAACGGTTTAAGCACGAGAAACGAAACTGAAAGTAGAAGACCGGGCAGGGGAGACTCGCATAATCCGCTGTTGTTCAATTACTGTCCGGCTGGCAGAGAAACCAAGCCCGGGGCAGTACCATGGAGCAGGCCAGAAATGTTCAAAAGTCCATATCTCCGGCTCCCATGGTCCAAATCGAAGTCTGAAAACGGATAAACGATCAGCAGGGTCGCGCCAGTAATAACCCGTCCTCGAAGTCAGGATAGAGTACAGGATAATCGGTGGAGGTGGCGAAGGTCCGGGAGCCCTAAGCTCACGCGACCATCTTGGGTGCGCGCAAAGCTCCTCCTCAATCATCATATTCTTGAGCAAGATCTCCACACCTTCAATCATTGTTTCAATTAAATGCTTATTTCTTTGGCTCGAATAAACCTAGCATGAGGTATAATTGCTAGTTTTGAGCATTTTTATAGTTTTTGTGAGCCTCCCATATAACAAAGTTTTTGTGCTTTGATGCATCCCACGCACTACTCATTTGTAACCTTCCACCCACTGTAATCATTTGTAAGCTTCACGCACAAACACTATGTTTCTGGTGATCATTACTAAACTAACAACTCATATCTGAGCTATGCCACACACCTCATGCTGCATATCTCACTATACCTATCTTTTGTGAGCATCACATATGTGTCTCGTCTCACACTGCACGTTTTTTTTACATTGGTAAGCATCTCCCACACACACTACATCTCATTTTTTTTAGCATCCCACACAAGGCTAATTCTTATTGCAAATGTATCTCATGGGGCTTCTTATACTTTTGTGCAAGATAATGTGGTTTCAGTGCGCTCTACATTCATATCATACATCTGCAATAAAGCTTCCCATAGATTAGACAACAAAAGTTTTGGTATTGTGTTGTATATTTTGCAATGCATTATGGTTTTCTCCAGCCTCAGGAATGCAGGCGATAAACTTCCACTGTTTGAGAAACCATTTTCGCTCTCCTTCTTGTGCCCTGCTAAACCAGAGTTTTCCAAAAGGGATCCGACTGAATTCAATATTCAAACAGACACACAGTATCCTATACAATACTATTGGACCTGCCAGCCTTAGGGTGGTCTTCCCCCAAACGTTTTGCCTGCTTACCTCCTTTTTATGCTGATTATTTTTGTTGGCCTTAGGACTCTGAGTAATTTATCACTGCTGACCAATGCTATATTGCATGTTCTTCTCCCCCAAACATGGTAACATTGGTGTATACACAACTGGCAAATTGTATTTACTTGTACAGTGGTATACCATAAACCCAGGGCCTGTAAATTAAACGTTACTAGTGGGCCTGGAGCACTGATTGTGCCACACAGACAAGTAGCTCTTTAAACATGTCTCAGGTCTCCACTGAAGAGCCTGTGTGTGCAGTTTTACTGCCACGTCGACTTGGTATTAAAAATTCCTTGCCAAGCCTTAAACTTCTCTTTTATTACACATACATCACTCCTAAAGTTGGCCCTTGGTAGCCCATAGGGCAGTGTGCTATGTTACTAAAAGGTAGGACATGTACTGTTAGGTTTTGCATGCCTGTGTAGTGAAAAACACCTACATTCATTTTTCACTACTGTGAGGCATACTCCTCTCATAGATTAACACTGGCAATTCCTAAATACTTTCTTTTAAGCTGTAATTCCTGGTTAGAAAGGAGTAGCTGAACCATGTTTACATCTTTGGAATCGCAATGGTAAATCCTCTTAACTGGTGAGGTTGGATATCATATTACTATTTTACTTTCACAAAGTGGATATTTCTCTGCTCTTACAGCTGTGTGTGCTTGTACATTGTCTCCAATACGCTACAATATCAATCCAATTGCATTTTGAGGTTTAGGAATGTCACAAAGAGCATTCAGTTTATTATTCTTTTTTTTCGTCCCATCTTTGTTTGCTTGGTGCATGAAAATGTAAGATTCAAAAACATGTTTTTCACATTTTGTCTAATTACTTTGTGAATGTAAATAACAATTAAAGCATACTTGCAAACTGTGACTACATGCCTTCCTTTATCAATGTTTCACTACAAAACTATACGATTGTATTAGTTTAATGGACCGTATGGCTCTCAGACAATGGGTGATTTGTATAGGGTCACTGGAAAGTCCAAAAAGTTTGCCCTTGTCCCCCCCAGAAATTTAGTGTCTCCTACGCCCCTGCTTTTATGGCCAGGCTCGTGTGACATCATACGCCATACATTAAATAAATTCATTGACTAGCTACTTAACGGGCCTTGTGCGAGGGAACCATGGCCGGAAAACTCACAAGAAAAGGAAACCGGTTCTGAAATAAAAACAACAACACACATCTTCTCCAGTTTATCAACCCTCCCAGGAGCCTGTCTACCTGCCCCATTAACAACCAACGACAGCTCAGCCGAGCAGTAGCGCAGCCTTGTTCCTCGGACACGGGGCGGTTACTCGACAATCCATGAATTTCCTGATTTCAAAGCTGACTCTGGTTACGAATTAATGAGGCTGTGTCAGCGCAGCACCCGATGGCACAATGAATCCTGTTGTGTAGCCACTCATGCACAAACCCTGCATGTAAATGCTTCACCACTCCAAATATGCAAGTGTGCCCACAAGTCACACCTCACATTCCGGCTATTCTTCACATGACGCGAAAGGTACTAGAGCACCCCACATGAGCCCCCGGTATATTGCAGACGGACTTCACATTCCTACGTGTAAGCACTGAAATTTAAGGAACCGCACGGCCCCGGGACCCCCCCGACTCGACCAGCATATCATGCCCGGAGCGAGCCTGCACCACTGAAACCCACAACCCACCATGCGCCATGCTCACAGATGCGTGGTGAAATGGCTATACCTGACCCCACAACCAGGGGCACATGCTAAGATAGCTGCAGCATGAACACCCCCAGCCGCGCGCGCACCCCGCAGCGCGTGCTGCCCGCAGAGCGGGCACCCCCCTCCCTAGCAGCATTTTGTTCTGCTATTAGCAACTAGTAATACCCACTCATTACCATCCTCACATCACAGTCCGGAGCCGCAGCTCTTCTGTCTGTCAATCATTAGCACAGAAACAGTACACAGCTCTGGCAAATCAGTGCCCCAATCCCGACCTGCAGCACATAGAACTATCTCACCAGTGAAACAGTCACTGCTCTAACAAAGTACTCCGATCCAGACCTATAGCTCTTCCGGCTAACTCGGACAAGAACAGTACACTGCTCTGCCAAAGCGCCCTATTTCTCCCCTCCAGCTTTAGCAATACAGATGTGTAAGACATTCTACTACTGGCACTGTGCGCTGCTCAGGCCCCCCATCCACCATGTAGAGCTTGCTTTGCGAGCTGAGCAAAGCCATATTCACCGATGCATGCGTGCTATCGGCTGGGATGGTCCGTTCTAAGGCGTCGATCTGTACCGGCGCTGCTTCGTGAGACTGCTGGGCGCCGCAAACCCCCGTGTGTGCCGCAACCACCGAGGCCTTGGCCTCCCGAGCCCCGTCAGTCCTGTTCTCCACGCTGCCCTCGTCCGCATCCCTGCAGTCCTCTGTCAGGAGCATTCTCTCCCGTGTCCAAAAGCGTCCCTTTCCAGGCATCATGCTCCCACCATAAACGAACTCCCGAAGACCTGCAAGGGCGAAACAAGAGAGAAAAAGAATTACAGCCTCCTAGAGGCTGGAGGGGCAGGCCGTGGCGGGCGGAGTCAGAGAGGCAGACCCCCGCGCTCCACGGCCTTTTAACCCCTCTTCGGCCAGGCCGGATCTAACTGGCCTGGCCTTTGTTCCATAGTGACCCGGAAGTGATTCAATCACTTCCTGGTCACTCCGGGACCCGGGGTCCAATCTACGCTGTGGCACGCCTGCCGCGTCATGGTGACGCAATGGGGGCGTGCCCTGACAGCTAGAGCGGGTAGCCGGTGGGGACCGGTGCGCCCCGCCATACCTGCGGCGGGGCCGATGTCGGCCCCGCCTTTCCATTCATGGGCTTCGCTGGGGGTTTGCCTTAGTTGAGCGAGCTCAGCTCACCCCTGGAGTGAATGGGGGCACGCAGGGGCAATTTGTTGGTGCTGTATTCGAGGGGCGCTTCTCACTCCACTGTCTACCAGAACCACACGTTAGTCGGCTCGGGATAGCAGACAGGCATGCTTCGGGCAGTCACCACATAAAGCTCTGACGTGCAGGAGCTGTAAAAGCGTGCTTTAAACAGTGTGTGCGCCTTATGCGGGTGACGGCACTTCTTCACCCTCCTTTTTTTCTCCGGCACTCACTTCTTTCCGTGCCAGGCGGCTTGTCACGGCAGGAAGGGGTTGCAAAGGCATGAGCACTAGGGCAGCCATAGGGGCCCTACCGGTTAACACTGTTGAACACGTTGGGTGACTACTCCTTGCCTTCTCTGGCTACAGTCACTGTCACAATGGCAGCAGGTGTTGAGTGCCTCTCTTTGTGGCTATTCTTCCCTTTTCATGAGGAACTCCTGGCAGCAATGCATGCGGGACAGATCTGCTTGGACATCACCAGTGTTGTGATGTGGGCCCTGGGCCCACATGCTAGGGAAATGACCACACAGACACAGTGGGTAGGCTACTGGAACGGGCTACGAGCATGTGCCCTCCGGCTTCTTTATTGGCAGGGTCACCTGACAATTGACACCTGTGTTGGATGGGTGTGGGGTGGGTGTATGAACCAGCATACGGGGGAGTGTCTGGCAAAACAATAGACTGTGTACAGCAGCACACAACACCTGCCTCATTTAGTGTTAAGGAAACCGCTGGATGTCCAATGGTAAAGCCTTGGCCGTCCATCCACCTCAGAGCCCCTAGGATAGAGGTGGCAGAAGACCTGCCCTGTTTGGGTCCTGAAATATTCACATGCCGCACCAACAAGAGCATAGAAGGCCACTCTCTTCATTAGGACAGATTTTTCTACATGTCTATGTAGGAGAGTAGGGTCTGCTTTCCTATGGTCACCCCACTTTTTGCTTTTTGCTTCACTGGTTTTCGACTTTAATGTGGCTGTGGGCCTGCTAATCAGACCCACAGCCCTGCTGTTCTCTATCTAAATTCACACCATGTACTTTAGGTACATCACCAATTGGGAATTGGGTCACTCTTGTGAGTCACTGTACAGTGTACCATAGGGACCCAGGGCATAGGTGCACCCAAGGCCTACCAGGGGCTGCAGCATATATTTTGCCACCCCTGGGTGGACATCCAAACTGACACAACTGGCTGATCACTCAGATGGGGCAATATCGTGTAATCACCCCTTGCTTAGGTATAGTATTCCTATACCTACCATTATATATAGACACATATGCACCTATAAGTCACTCCTATGGCAGGCCTTAACAATCCTGAAGGCAGAGCGCTTGGTTTTATGTGAGATGGTGCTCTAGCATGAGCTGAGCCTGTCTGTAGCTTTTGGAACCATGTCCTTATAGCTGTTCTATGATATAGCCATACCATATACTCTTAAGTGCATTATAATCCTCGCGGTTGAATGCTAACTTTGGTTGGGCTTTATCAAAACATGTCGTGTAAGGTCTCATACGTTTTGGATTACTACCCCCTCGCCAGTTCTCGTGACGGGGGTAGCATTCCACCGTTCTAGAGGGAGAAGACATGTTGTTCCTACTAATCCCGGTTAAAGTTAACCAGAGCCTCAGCATCACAAAATGGATGCTGCTGCCACAGACACAAGTCTGACCTCCTGCTGCTGGGAGTCCATCCAGCGAGGGAGGCTTGGACAATAGGTTTCCTGTCTTGGGAGGTGCTAGCACCACCCCAGACAGGCCATAGTGTATTGGGGCAGGAAGAGTTGAATGAAATGAGACACTGCCTGGGTCACACAAGGTGTCCCATGCATAGTCCGGTTCAAACCGGTGCTGGGGCACTCCAGCCCCAGTTCTGGCATGAAACTGGACAAAGGGAAAGGGGTGTAACCACCCCCTTCCCTGGTCCCACCCATAGGAGGGACCTAGCAGGTAATCCAGCCCCTAAATTTGGTATATAGGTAGGAGCTGAATCCCAAGGCTTTAGATTTATCCTGACTGAAACTTGAAACAAAACTCTTGACCTTTGACATTCTACCTGATGATAGAAGACTGAAGAATCTCCCTTGTGGTCAAGGAGTGACCACCCTGTGCAAGCAGGCACCATCAAGCGATCAACGGTTAGCTTTGTCGACGCTCCCGTCGGAGCGCGAGCACAGAGCCTGACAAAACCCGGACTTCCAGACTTCCAACAGCCTGATCCACAGTCACAGCAGAGCTGAGACCCGTGGAGACGACAAGAGACGTGGGACCGGCCATCTTGGAAAGCCAGCGAATTGCTTTTCGTGCAACTTCTGAGGCACCCTCAAAGTTGTGCATTGGAGATTGAGAAGCCCCAGCCCCGAGCACCAACTGCACCGAAGATCAGCCCTCCACACTCCACGAGTTCTGCGTGGGGCCCTTCTGCATTTTCCTGCTTGACACATCTGTCCGGTCACTTGCCCGTTGGCTAGTGGCCTCTGTGACGACAAACATTTCAATTTACAATGCTGGTCTACTTGCTCCAGACTGGCTCCTGCGTCCCTGAAAAGGAGAAGCTCATCAGACCTTGCTGGTCTGATCCAGAAGCCATCTTCAATTCCTGCATGGGTTGGCTTTGCCAAGGCTTGTTGACTCCAATCCGGAAGCCGACATTGCCGACAGTGAGAGCCTTTGTGGAACAGTCCGTATCCAGCTCCTGGTTGTCGTTGACACCTCCTGGTCCACGTGGCTGCAGACACAAGATTCATGACATCACCTGATTGCTTCGCGACATCGCCTGGTTCCTTCCTGGTCACTGGCTAGTGACCCAGAATCTGTCCCCTCTGCTTTCAGGTACTCTTCATCCTCGATCCGCCCTTGGATCCAACCGGACACTTCTCTCCTGGTCGCCTGCAGCATCTTTCTCCAAGGCTCCATAGGAATCAGCGACGAAACCCGACACACTTTGACACCTATGCACCCGCTTCCTGTGGGTGAGGTAACGCAAGTACTTCGGTGCTCCTGTGGGTATTGACTATCCTAGTGTCTAAGTTTTAAGTAGCTTTCTCCTAGTCCATCCGGAAGTATCCTAAAAGAACTAGTTTCCAATTCTTTCGTTCCCATTCTAACTCTATGCTAACTCGCGTGTGTGTAAAGACATTGCACGCGCATCCCGTGGGCCTCCTGCTCCCTATCCTTTGGTAGTACAGCGCAGCCCCAGCGATTCTCCAGGCCCTAGGCCTATCCTTTGTTCGTGACGTGGTTCTTATACCACTATTTTAGTATATGGTTTGAAGTGCCCCTAGGGCATTACTGTATTTTGTGCAACTTATTGTATGATAATTGAGTATCTTGTTATGTGCTTGTGCCTCTGACCTCATAAAGAGTTCAGAGGATTAATTTAGTAATAAATACATATATTTTATATATATATAACCTGTGTGGTGTCCTTTCACTTGGTATTAAAGGGATTGCATATGGTAAAACAGCTCGCTTCAGATGCCCTCTTGAGTTTAGCCTAAGACTGCTTTGTCCATGCTACCACTAGGATAGCGGGTCTTTAAGGTTGACTTTACAACCATCACCATAAGGGTTGTTTGGACTGGTGCAAGGTGCTCACTAGAATAGTGAACATCATATACCAGGCCAACTTCTCACAGTCTATTTAACATAACACACAACTTTAACATATTATCCACTGCGTCAATACATCAACTATTGACATCCCTTTCCCATAAACAACTCACCAGATGCACCAAACAATCTCCCACCAAATCCCCGTACACAACCTCATTCTTTCATCTTTTAGCCATTAGCCAGCTTGCATTCCCCCAGACTCTCTCCCTTTCTCCCCCTACCCAGGATCCCTCAAATGAAGCCTTCTTCTCCTGCTCGAAAGTTAGGGTGACCAGAAATTTAAAGCCAAAAACCGGGACATTTCACAAAAATAGAAGAAGGACTACAATTTTACTTCAAGCAATGAGAGTGCTCCTCAGCAGAGAATTACAGAACAGGCAGTAAGAACATACATACAATGCAATTGTTACACCCAGTAGCTTGCCTGTTAATTAAATAGCTTTCTTGAAACACCTGCTAACTATCCCTGCTTTGTAAAACATAAAAAAAAACTCCCACCGTTTTCAGTCGACCATCTTTAAAAACAGGGACATTAGCTACATTTCTTCAAATTTGCTGGGACAGCTGGTTAAAAAGTGGGACCGTCCTGGCAAAACGGGGACGCCTGGTCACCCTATCGAAAGTCCAAAACTTCCCCTTCCCCTCAAGTGTGTCTCCACCCCCAAGGGATGGATACACCCGCACCTAACTCACTATCTCCCTGAATACTGCTGCACTCTTGTCAAAACAACTCTGCCCTACTGTGGCGTACTGATACTCACCTCCAAACATAATGCAGAGCAGGTAGGGGGCTCAGTTTAAGTGCCCCTGCCTGACCGAGTGAATGAGTCAGCAAAAGCTGAACTCCAGACCCCAACCCCCTTAAATAATATTAATTCAAAACCCCGCCCCTAAGCCAGCCTAACCTATTGCTATCTCTGCTGTGGCCTGCTCCATGTTCACAGAGTTACCAGGGGGTGGGAGGGAGAGGGAGACTGGCTTTACCTGTCGCTGAGCTTAGGCCCCCTCATTGCGGGGTTTTCACGTTTCCAGCCTCCATGAAAGGCTTCGGCGGCCACAAACAGGAAAATCAGAAAAAATGACTCAGCTTTGGGGTTTTATTTCTGAAAAAAATGCCATTCGGACGGCCATAGCGTGGTGACCCCTCAGCATTACAATTCCTCCAAACATGCTCCCACCATGTTGCCGAGAGTGCATTAAATGAAAATTCCGCTAAACTGCAGGGACTTGAAGTATGGCAGGTCCCTACCAGGCCAGAGAAAGGGATGTTGGCTCATCATGTGCTAAAGGACTCCTTATATCTGATCTGGTTTTAAGACACTCTTCTATTTCTGGCAAATATTAGCAAGCAATGCAAACAAAAACATTTATATCAACCAAACAATTTACAACTCCGTAGAAGGCACAGCGTATCATGTACCAACTGACATCATAAGCAGGATAGAATACAAAATAAAAATACTATTACAATTTTCTATCTCCATTTTGCTGGTGACCTTCTTGGGGAGCTATATTGGTGTCTCTTTGGGGGTTTATATTTATGTGTAGGACATTTAATGTGGATTTAGCCACATATATATTTAAGGAATTATTAGGGATCCATTTGGTAAATTCACAGCTTTTACTATACCTGGCTGGAATTTCTTATTTTTCCTCCTTAGAAATCCTGCATGAAGCACATAGCAAGGATATATGTCGATGGCGGTATTTCCACCACTCCAGTAAAGACAACAACAAAAAAGAAAGGCACTGATTATTAGGTTCAACATCTGATATCTTTGGGATATATCACACAACTCCACATTAGCCTGGGCTCCTGAGTTGTACTTACTGAGCAAAAACCTGGGGTGTTTAATTTGAATATAAACTATGTATGTATGTGTATATATATATATATATATATATATATATATATGTGCATGTATCTAAGTATGCACATATGTATGTATGTGGCTTTCGTATAGTTCAAGCCTAGCCCCAAAAAAGTGAAGTAGCTGTGTTGTGGAGCAGAAGTGGACTATTACTGCATCTGGATGTAGTGATCTTCAAAGAGGTGCATCTTCAGCTCTTTTCTAAATTCAAGCTGGGTTGCGGCAGTCCTTGGATACAGGGATGTTCCAGATACAGGGAGCATAGATGGAGCAGGCCTATGTGTTGTGTTTATATGTTTTACACTTCTTTTCCCTCATTCTAGTCATGTCTTGGCTGCAGGTATGCCAAGAGCCACTGGAGATGGTGAGTTTGTCATTCAGATAGGCAGAGGTGCAGGTTGAAACTTTTTTTCAACTTCAGTTTCTGAGAACACTAACATCCAATTTGTGAGGCTGAGAAGTGTACTCCTGTTGCAGCAACCAAACCGCAAGGTATAACTTAAAAGAAGCCCAAGAAGTAGTACTACCAAGACTACTGCAAAATTCCGAATAGCAAATCACTATTTACATGTATTGAATCCCAAATTCGGACAAGTTGCAGAATGGGCATTTTTGCACATGCCCATTATCACCAAGTGGAAGCAGGTGTTTATCAGGTGCAACCTATATACATTTTCCAGTAATGGATTATTATCTTCCACAATGTCTGCTTGTAAATTTATATCTACCTGTGCTATGTTGTATATTATGGCAACATGAAAGTCTTCCCACGTTTATTACTGAGTTGGAATCTGATGATGAAGAAAGGAATCCAGCACCACATCAAGCTTAATATGCATCAAAACTCAGAAGAAAGACGAGCATAATGTTCACACATTATTAATCATTATTTTTGAGCTAAGTTTTGAAAAAAATGATATCAGATGCATAGACAAAACAACTGCTTAATGGAAGAAAACTAAGTAACCGTTCATTTCAGGCATTTATATATGAATTACCTGAGGCATATAACAATCTTTGTATCATTGTTGATCCATAGAAGTCATTGCCTAATTAACAAAGACTTGTCTACGCCACACTAAACAAGTAAAAAAACACAAAATAAATACTCGCAATGCTTTCTTTTTCCTCTAGCAACGCTGGCCCTTTCAGATGTTGCAGAACCAGCAGCTCCTAACACATTCCCAACTGCAGTCCCCCCACGGGTGCACCACACACTCACAGCTTCACTAACTGAAACACTACTTAGATTGGAAAGCTCTTCATTTTCTCCCTCTGCTACTCGAACTCTGCTTGCTATTTGCCTGTTTTGCAAGCTTTCGAATGCAGTAGTCACCTGGACAAGCCCATGGGCAACATCCCCTCTATAGTGAAGGGAAACCGTGCACCTTGATAATGTGGCAGTAGCATGGGCAAGGCGGTTGACCGATCAAGCGAAACCATTGAGTCTTGCAAAAAATGTGTTTGTGACAAACTTTCCTGCTTTATCTGGCCATATTAATTTGTATCTGCCACAGTAATGTTATCCAATTTGTCACCCAGTGATCTTTGGCCCTCTTCTACAGTAGTTGCCAATTGTTCAAAACCATCTTTAACTTTTTTTCTGTAGCCCATGATTTATGTTGTAGATACTGGGTAGTCACCAACGTTTAAACCACCAAATATTTAAGGAGTTTCAACACCATCTCCAGAAGCAATTGTTGCTCAAGCTCATTCCCTTAATACAGCTACATAGAATGGAGCTGTAGTGTAGTTCCTATCTTCCCAATAGGCTCTGCGCATTGGAATAATACCTACAGCAGTAAAGGCCTAGACCAGACGTTAACTAGGTCTACTACTGTCGATACTAGACTTAATTTTTGGGTTTGCCAGCTTAGCTCAGAGTTCACTAGAAACTTTCTCGAATGTTCAAGGAGGACTTAACTTCCCTGATTAGACAAGAAGGGATTTAGTTTCTGACAACCATAGAACATGACAACTTTGCTCTCCCCTAATCAAGAGTGTATCTCCAGAGTCGTGTGAGCACAAGGCAATTATTTTACTCAGTCAGTACGTGCATTCTTAGTCTCATCAGAATGTAGAGAAAAGGAAGAGACGGGCGTGTTCAATAAAAGGTGTTATTTATTGATCAGTCTCTTTTCTCGTACAAGAGAAATGGATCGATATTATTGCAATACTTATAGTTAAGTAAAGTGCATACATTAAAAGCAATAGTATAAAATAATACTGTAAAAACATTGATATGGTTTCTGAGCCATATGATGTTAAAAATGATTAAAATATATTTACATACACATATACATTTGACTAAACGTACTCAACTGGTGTTTCTAAATACGCCTACCCCGTGTACCTGACCTAAGTCTAATGCGTGGGCGGGAATAGAAAGTTACAGTTTAAGTTAAGTTTGTTTTTGCCAAGTGAATAACTAAAGAATTCTCTGTGAGGGGTTATTCAGTTCTGTACCTGGAATTTAGGATGAATGAGGAATGGTATCTCTTTCTCTGGTCTCGATATTCCAGGCTGCCTGCGAGGGCTACCCGGAAGCGCCGGTGCTGGGTCTCTCGGCTTGAGATAGCAGCGCGTCTCTCAGCGCGTCAGGAAGGCGGGGCTGCTGCCAGCGGGGTCTGCTCTGCTCTCGGCTTCGGCAAGTGTGGCTGCTCCGTCTCGTCACCACGCATGTGTTTGCATAGGGCAAGATCGGTAATATTTATACCTTAAAGGTGCCGAGATTGACGTAAGGATGGACATAGATACGTCAATAAAGATGTCATACGACTTGCTCGTTAGCACATTCTTTTACTAAAGTTCTCTGTGAAATCAAAACAATGGCCGCACGGATTTTCCAGGTTGTCATAGGTTTGATTTGTTATGAGAACGTCGTATGCCTTATCAGGGGCTGGAGGAATGTCGCTTGTCTAATTAGATCTCAAGCGTTATGACCTAATCAGATAACACGTTCCTGTGCCGTAGTGTGACTGCGTCAGATAACGGTATCTGCATCATGGGGGCTTGTCTTGCCTCATGGGCTGACTGTTAGTTAACTTGATAGTTAGTTTAACCAGAATAGGGTCAGGAATAGGGGGATCGATTCAGAACCTATAGGAATACATGACACCCACTCCACGCTAACTATGGTCATATTTACTAATCTATGCATAGTATAACATAGTACAACATACTATAGAGAATAGTGTATACCTTACCACCCCAAAATACATAAAAGCATTTTCAAATTTTCAAATATACTGAAAAATTGCAGTCATATATATTGTATGCACTTAAGCTATGAATTAAATGCAAAAGTAAACACGCATTTGTATGCATTATTGCTAATTTGGTATTTGAGAAATACACATGAAATGGCTCTTAATATGGCTATACAGAAAGGAAGTCCGAAACCATTTCATCACATAATAAAACATTTATGAACATACCAGCGGGCAACTAAAGTTTATAAAGTATCTAAAAATAGAAATCTTAGTTCTCTAGGAATAGTTTCTTACTTTAAGCAGAAGACAAGTGTCCCGAAAATTTTGTAAAAAATAATTTGGGGCTTGCTAAAAAATTGTTGTCCGTGAACTGGTGGAAAAAATTGTTCATGTGACTTTATTTTGTAAAGTTGAAGGCCGAATTCAGGGAACGCCGTGTGCGAGCTTGCTCAAAAGTCTCTATTTCTGTTCTGGAGAGAACATCATATCATTAAGGCTTTCGAAAAAACTGTCAACAGCTTCATGGGAAAGTTCCACTAAGTCGGAAATAGGTGTAACCATGCATTCGTGCGCATGATTGTCTCCATTGACATTCTGATTTGCATTACTGACAGAAGGTCGTACCTGTTCGATGCTGCTTTCATCTTGAACTGCACTACTGTTCAATCGTAGTGGTGAAGATTCCACGAATGCCGTCATCAGGATTGGCAGCCTTTGAGGGCAGCACAAAGCGTGAACCTTGGTAGGAACCAACAGTGTATCTGCATCCACCGGCGCATCTGATTGTAGCGTCAGACAGGTGTC
Organism: Lissotriton helveticus; assembly: GCF_964261635.1. Taxonomy (NCBI): domain Eukaryota; kingdom Metazoa; phylum Chordata; class Amphibia; order Caudata; family Salamandridae; genus Lissotriton; species Lissotriton helveticus. The sequence continues at coordinate 1,315,865,352 of NC_136057.1, read as the reverse complement.
TAACACGCATTCTTCTCCGCATAGCAGACACCTTAGTACAGGTAAAACACACCTTTGCCACATTGGTCGAAATGATAGAAACCAAGTCATGTTCAGGTCTCTAAGCCGGGAGAGTCCCAGGATTTTTGATATCCGGTCCCGGTATCCAATGGCTAGGATTGTATCTTCCATTGTCGCGAGAGTTTGATCTGTGACATGGGTTGCCATAACGAAAAATAAGGACTAAGAATAGGATTCCTGCAATTAGTCCCAGGATCAGGGGAAGTCCGCCAAAAATCGAATGGACGAAATCTGGAAAAATACCCAGTATGGCTTTGAATGGTGTTAATGCCATCGAAAATACTGTCTTAAATACCCCTGAGATCCCATTGGTATCAGAAATATTTAAGATTTCGCTCAGGATTTCCGCGAAATGTACGGGGGAATTAGTTGATAATAATGTATGTATCTCTGCAGTCGTCCTTGCGACTTGTAGATCATACGTTTCTTTTGATGACGTGAGCCTTGTAGGCGTCTGAAGAAGCACTGTTTTCATTCTGCTTAAAGTATCTATTCGAATAGAAGTAATTTTCAAATTGGGCCATGCCCTTGCCTCCCTGTCTGGAAAGGAGCTGGGGAACAAAGAACGTCCACAGCACTTGACCTTCGCAGTCGTAGTGACTAGATAAGGAGTCCCGGGCATAAGACTACAACATCTGCGGTCTACAATAAGAATGTAACTCCCATTATAGAGTCTTTGAAAGAATGGTTCTATTTCAGTTGCAGGTGCGCCTTGCTGGTGACATGAAAGGTTGTATGAATTCCCTTCACAGGCTCCGTGCAAACTAATACCGTTACACAGAAGCGTGCCGCTTAGTGACATAGCACAATTGTCGCCACTAAGAAACACTTTCTGTCCTTTATTACTGACACATGCATGTGAATAGGGCAGGTTCCAAGTTGTTTTAAGGTACCCCTTTCCCAATTTCTCGTACATGCCAGCCTGTATATGTTTTTGGCAGTATTGAAACCTGAAGGTTGAGATTGGAATATTTATGATTCCGTGGATTATCCATTCACTGACAGGTCGTTCTGACATTGTCATTGGTAATCTTTCTAGTTTTTCAATGCTCAAGATTGTATAATCAGCACCCTTTTGTGCCATACCGATTTGTCTATCAGTAAGGTTAAAGATTTGGAATAGTGACGTTGTGTTGATTAAACGCCAAGGCACATAGCCTGAACGCAGATTTTGTAACGTCCAGCCAAGCTGTACAATAGAACGCAATTGTGACTGACCATGTTGTAATAACAGTAAGTCTTGCGATAATATATCGATTGCTGAAGACACAATGCTGTCCAATGAAAAAATTCTGGAGGACAGAGTCATTAACCCATTGTCCACTACAGAAAGTGATTTTTCCAAATTGATACGGTCAATTTCCCGTATTCTTTCTGCTGTTTCAATTTGAGTAACCTTCCAGGCCTCATTGTATGCTGCATATACAGAGGCTGCTATGAAACGCTTTTGACGCTGTTTGCGTGGTCCCAGAATGAAATCACGCAAGTCAGCACCATCAGTAAGTAAAGTTAGGTGTTGCTTAATTTCAGGCAGTGTGGAAGTTTGAAGCCATTGAAGGCTTAATTTGCCCACACTGTAGGTTGTTATTATCCCTGGGTGATGTCTTTGGGGATATCTAGGGTCTGGCCTGGTCATTTTGAACCCCTGTGTTTTGTTCAGGAATCTGTCTTGACAGTTATTAGTATCTGTTGGCCAGATCAACCACTGTTTCCAATCAGGATGTGTTCTGTTTTGGTTTAATATATGGTTTACGTCTATCTCTTCATCTGTATCAGAGCTATTGCTAAACATTGTTGGCTTTGGAATAGACGGTTTATTTAAATCTTTGATTTTGGCTAAGCCAAGACAGGTGGTTTGTTGAACAGTGTCATTTAAAAATATCATTTGTTCTGGGATCATGCAGGCTCTAAACAAAGCTTCTATACCCTGTACTTGCCATTCTTTAGTACCCCAAACACTTTTCAAATCAACATTTTTGTCCCAATAATCAAATCCAAAAGTATTCATTTGTTCAAAGAATGAGTCTGAATAAATCAATTTTGTGTTGGTTATCATGGTTTTCATCCCTGTCTTGTTTGACAATTTAAAATAAAATGTTTCAGCATTACTTGTGTTAAATCCTGAAAAATATGAATATTTGTCATATACGGTTCTAGAGCTCCCTTTTGGAGGTGTAGCACAATGTTCCCATTGATTATAATTTAAAACATTTCTAGGTTGTGCAGATTTATGTAAAAAATGGTTACCATAATGGTTATAGCAATACATACTATCATAATTTGTAGAACCTTGCAAATAATCATGTTTTGTAAATTTAGCAGACATTACTAAGTCAGACATCATGTTATTAATGCTTTCGAAGTCCCAATCATCAGCAAATGAGTTTGGTTTTGCAAAGTCACTCAAGGAGATCTTGATTTGGTGTGGATATTTCAGGATCTCGACCGGACCATAAATTTCATAGTCAGTGTTGTCCCAGGCTACCCCACCAGGTATCGGATTGGCTGTGAAGTTGGCTGAAGAAAGTTCTGAAGAAAGTTCTCTTTTCTCGACGTGTGAAGATGTGTGTGGTTTGAGGATCAAGTTGATGTTCTGACTTGCTGTGTCCATTTTAGCATATTTTCCCTCAATGAAGCGTCCCAAAGTTAATACCATGATGAGCCAAAGTATGAGGATAAATGCACCAAAACCCACCCAAAATTCAATCCATGGAGAAATCAGATATGTTTCTTTCAGTTGTTTCAAAAGTTCCTTAGCTTTGTCTTTAAAGGATTTTGATGATGGCTGTGTCTTTGATTCACTGAGGCTTTCAGAGGAATCATCGAAGTTTATGAAGTAGCCGGATGCAGTTCTGTCAATTGTTCCAATTGGTTCAGGATTTTTGTTTCTTGCATTGTCACTTGGTACTTCAGTATAGATTGGTGTGTCTCTGCTAAATCTTTTTATTTGGGTTTTCAGAGGTCTGAGTTCTATTGCATTGTTGCATAGTCCTTCTTGTTCTTCTGTAGGCGTTTCGAATGTGATGAGCCTCTTCGTTAGGACCTCTGTACTGGTAGCAAACCTTGGTGTTCTGCTACTTATTGGGAGTCCACTTGGCCTACTGTTTGTTATCGGCCACATGTTGTGGTTTTACCAGGTCGATGGATACAACTCGGTTCTCCTTTTTTCCAGCAAGTGGCGGTAGTACAACTGATCTTGTCCTGTTGACAGACAAGACAGGAACTGCTTTTCTGTAAGAAGGCCCAAATTCCTTCTTTACCGCGATCTTCTCCCTGACTAGATCCCCGACTTTTGGAATCCAGACAGGTCTTGCTGGGACAGGTGGTGATTCTTCAGTGGTTGTTGGCTGTTGTTTCAACTGTATGTTGCTCAGGTCTTTTCTTGTTTTGTTTAAGTCCTGCAAAATAGCCAAACGGTCTTTGATATCAAAGGTTTTTTCTTTCACCACTGAAGTCTGACTATCAAGGTCAGAGATCATCATCCTAGTTCCAAATAATAATTCGTACGGACTGAATCCCTTCAGAGAATTTCTTGGCAAGTTATTTAGACTACGTTGGACACTTATTAGATGTTTGACCCACCCAGCTCCCGAACCTAATATCCTTTCTGCTATAGATTGCTTTCTGCCTTGGTTTTTTCTTTACACCATCCCGTACCCTCAGGAAGGAAGTGAGAAGATTCCCGCTGGGCTGTGCTCATTTGGCCATGTTTCCCCCCAGGCTGGTGGGCCTGAGTGAAAACAATGGTCGAACGTAGCATGCTCTTAGCGTATATGCCATTTAGACTCGCAAATCTTGTATAACAGTCCGGACGTCAGCCAAGTGCTGGTGATCTACATTATAAGTGGAAACTAGCCTGTATATGTTAATCGCAAGCCATTCTTTTTACTGGTAATATTATCTGCCTTGATACGACGAGGTATTAAACTGTTTTTCTCCCCACTGCGATCTCTGTTGCAGTTTGGGCAGTTTTTTACAAACATGGTATGATGTAGGCTCATGCCCGGCCACCAGTACCGTGATTGTAAATCTTCCAGAGAATCTTTTAGTTTAAGGTGTCTGAGACCCTCGCCCATGTGTGCGTCTGCGATTAACAAGTTTCTCCTGTCCATGTTTGGAATCACTCTATCCCCCACTCCAGGGATTCGAGCAAAAGGGACGGAGTTTGCATCGATTATGTATGTATAATTGAGTGGATAGTTGATCGGTAGTGCTGAGCAGTCGCCTTTTGATGACGTTTTCACCGCCAGCAATGTTTCACCGTCAATGTATTTTAATGTACGCTTTTTTCGAACTACGGGAGCCGAGTTAGTGGCTGCCGCTGCGGCTGTTTCAGCCAATGAATTCCCTGCAACGTGAACGCCATCACGCTGGTGACTCAGTGAGTGTGTCACGTGAGTCTTTGGTAGTTCTTTTTGTAAAAGAGCTATTTGTTCCCAGAGCAGTTTCTGCTTTATTGGTGCATCTGTGTTATCTTTGTAACCGTTTTGAATCCATGTCTGCAAATCCTTGTTGTATGATTTGACGCAGTAATATGAATCTGACACTATAAGTGTCGGGAATTCGCGATCCGCATTATCTAGCGCCATTTTCAATGCTAATATTTCAGTTTGTTTTTCTGAATTAGTTTCTACCGAGTGTGATTTTGTTAATAGAGGTCTCAGTTTACCTCCGCGCCACACTTCTTTTGTAATCTCACATGTGGGGTTGTATGCTTGTTCTCCCCAAACGGAGGGTTGAGCATGTCCGTCTGTATAGATTACACAGGCGTAATGTCGTAGAGGCAGAATGTCGATTGGCAGAGGATATGTTTTTTTATATTCTAGATTTTCCATTTCTTCTAGTTCTGGATCAAAGAAGTAGTATACTTTGTCCGTTGTGATTGAATTTACCCATTGTAACCATTCTGGATCCAATGTTGTTGATGGTAAATTACACGGTGTTGTTAATGCCTCAAAGGCTGATTCAGCTGTTCTGACTGTGATATGTCTACCGTCAGCTATGTCTTTTTCTCTAGCTATTGTGGTTTGAACTGCATGAACAATTTTTTCTTTGTTGCTGAATCTCTGTTCAGCTTTTGTGTACAAGTGTGATTTGAATGCAATTGGTACCTTTTCTCCCTCATTAGAGGTTAGGTATGTGAATCCGCATCTCCCTGGGATGACTCGAATCACAAGATTGCGTGTGTTATCACGTGTTTCTAATTTTGTAAGGATCTCAAAATTTCTGGGTGTGTTTGAGTCCAACTGGATCTTTTAAAGTCTGGTTTAATTAGATCATAAAGGGGTTTGACCCTTTCTGCGTAATTTGCAATGTATGTTCTTCCGAAATTTAGGAAGCCTAGAATCGACTGTAAGTTTTTTAGTGTTCTAGGTGCTTGGAGTACGGCACATTTCTCTAGAAAATTGTCAGCCAGGCTTTTGCCTTCACTTGATAACTCATATCCTAAGAATAGGACCGTCAGATGGGCAATTCTGGACTTTTTAAAGTTGAATTTGTAACCCTCTGCAGCGAACCCAAGTATTATGGTGTTCACTCTTTTCAAGTGAGTCTCCAAGTCATCATCTGTTAAGTAAATGTCATCGACATAAGATAATGCTTCATCATCATATAGTTGTAGTAATTCTGTTACTCTCGCTGAGAATACCCCCGGGCTGTTCTTGTACCCCTGGGCTAACCGACAGAATTGTTTTTGAGTGCCATTTACTGAGAATGCAGTTAAATGTCTGCTCTCTGGTGCTATGTTTTGACAAAAGAATCCATTGGAGATGTCCAAGGTTGTTTTGTATTTTTTGCGCACTATGTTATTCATTAGTGCAGCACTGTGTGAGTTTTGCACTGCAAAGGTTTTACAACATGTGTTAAGGTGTCGGTAATCCAAAACTAGACGATATGAATTGTCTGGTTTGGAGACCGGAAACAAAGGATTGTTCATTTGTGAGGTGCAAGTTTCAATCACCCCCTGGTATTCTAGCTGATCTAGTATTTCATTTACCTGTTTTTTAGCTTCTTGCTTAATTGGGTACTGCCTTTGTGCAGTTGGTTGTGATTTTAACTGGATTTTGTGAGGAGGAGAATCCTCATCCCATCCTACATGATTTTTATATAAAGCAGGTGCTAAGGCCACTGCCCACTTTCTAGCAAGTGTATATTTTTTATGAATCGGGATTTGATTCGAGAAGGCAGGCATAATTACTTCTTCGCCATGAGGGCACTCCCTGACAAACTCTGGTGGCCAGTCTTTTTCAGCTAGGAGGATGTCATAGCCCTTGGAGAGGTTATCCCAAAATAGTCCCCTTATTTTCCTAGTCTTATCTCCCTCTATACGTAATGTTATCTCGTATATCTTGTGGGGTTTGCTAACTCTGGTGTCTGCAGTTTCCACTTGAAGATATTCATTCGTGTCTACTGTCTCCAGATGATTCATAAGGACTTTGCGAGCTATGCTCACCTCTGCTGCGCTGTCTAGCATTGTCTGAGCCCACTCTCCGTTTTTCAGTTGTGTCCTCAGTATTCTCGGCATTGTTAACTACCTTGATACTGGCTACCTTCTTTTTTGGAAATTGTAATTTCTTTTTCAGTTGAGCAGGTTCCTTGTCTTTGGACTTGGCGTGCTCTTCTGATCGTCCTCTTCTTTCCGATTTCTGCGAGGAAGTCTGAAAAGATTGAGAGGGACGTGTATCAATGTCTTGATATCTATCAGGTTTTTTAATATTATCCCTATTTCTAAGGTTATATCTATTCCCAGAGGGGTCACCCTGCGGTGACCTCTGTCTTCGGTTTGGAGATTTCTCTCTTCGCCTAGGAGACTTTCCTCGGGACTGGAATTTCTTTTCTTTAGGATTGGATTGTTTGTTTCCATCCCAGTTCTTTTTTGGTGAATTATTATTAAAAAATATTTTTTCTGGACTTTCAGTCAGTTGCGGTTTTACTGGTATTCCACCTAGACTATCTCTGCCTAGTTCCTCATAGGATTTTTCTATGATTCTGGCAATTTCAGCTGGTTGGTCTGCTATATCTGTCTCTTTTAACCTCTGGCGGATCGCCACGTTTGCGGCTTCACCTTTTATATTGGCTAATAATATAGCCGAGACCTGCTTAAAGTCTTTCAGTAATTTCATACCAAGAGTTAAAGCTGGTTCTGGACCGTATTCGTCTTGAATTTGTTTTAGCACATCTGGTATTACCGAAATGGACGGAACACCGTGCGTTTTTGTGTAGATGGAAGCAAAGACTGTACCCCAAGTGTCACAGTCCTCAATGTGTGGTGCGATTCCCATTGGGAGACATATAGTCAGAATCCTGTGTTTTTCTAGCGGGGTGGTGTCAGGAAACACCGCCTCTATTTGGGTAATTTTCTGTGCCAACCAGAATGGTATTTGTTCCCGTTTAGCTGGAACTTTACCTAGGCAGGATTGGATGTTCTGTGGTGTAATTTTATTTGTGTTCCCCTGGTGAGGGGTCAGCTGTGGAAGTTTAATCGCTGGCTGAATTGTTGAAGTCCGCATTACATACTGAACTAATTGTCTATGAATTTTTAGTAGTTGTTTTAGCTGTATTAACAGCTCTGCTGCAGGCATTCTTTCGATGTCTGGATGTGGTGTGTATCCGGCTAGGACCGGCCACGTTGCTCCTGGTCTACCTAAAGGACCGAGCCTTGTAATGTGATTGTTATGTATTAGGGCGCCATCAAATAAGAGCAAATGCTCTTGAAATTTGAGTGGTACTTCCACCTCCTCGAAAGGAGTGTACTCATTAGGAGGTTCCTCTACTTTGTAATAGTGGAAGTACTTTGTTACAGCATTAGCTGCTGGAAAATGTATCCATGAATAATATACCTCTGTCTGCCGATATTCGTGTGCCTCAATTACGAATATGACTGTGCCACCTCTAGGTGTCAGTCCATTTTCTATAAGTTTTAAGGTTATAGATCTCCTTTTAATGACCGGAATGAGTGTTATATTCGGGTCTGCGTCTTGCATAGTAGCATCCGCTGCTGCGAGTTCAGTTGCTAATCTAACTGCCTCTCTTTCTTCATCACTGTCTCCCATTTTACCGACAGGATGGTTATTTTGTTTGTTTGCAGATCAGGTTTCTTTATGGAAACAGAGATTAGATGCACAATATTTTGGAACAGTGTATCCTTCAACGTTGACTATACCAAGAACCATACATAGGAGTTCCCTCCTGCGAGGTTTTGGAGGATATAACCTTTCACCCACTCCAGACGTCTTTGGAGTATAATGGGAAAAGGGGTCTGAGTGAGAAAGCACGACTGAGTTACTTTAAATGTCTTACGTTAGTTTTATCGCCCTTTCCAAACGCGTTGGGCGCCATGTAGTGTAGTTCCTATCTTCCCAATAGGCTCTGCGCATTGGAATAATACCTACAGCAGTAAAGGCCTAGACCAGACGTTAACTAGGTCTACTACTGTCGATACTAGACTTAATTTTTGGGTTTGCCAGCTTAGCTCAGAGTTCGCTAGAAACTTTCTCGAATGTTCAAGGAGGACTTAACTTCCCTGATTAGACAAGAAGGGATTTAGTTTCTGACAACCATAGAACATGACAACTTTGCTCTCCCCTAATCAAGAGTGTATCTCCAGAGTCGTGTGAGCACAAGGCAATTATTTTACTCAGTCAGTACGTGCATTCTTAGTCTCATCAGAATGTAGAGAAAAGGAAGAGACGGGCGTGTTCAATAAAAGGTGTTATTTATTGATCAGTCTCTTTTCTCGTACAAGAGAAATGGATCGATATTATTGCAATACTTATAGTTAAGTAAAGTGCATACATTAAAAGCAATAGTATAAAATAATACTGTAAAAACATTGATATGGTTTCTGAGCCATATGATGTTAAAAATGATTAAAATATATTTACATACACATATACATTTGACTAAACGTACTCAACTGGTGTTTCTAAATACGCCTACCCCGTGTACCTGACCTAAGTCTAATGCGTGGGCGGGAATAGAAAGTTACAGTTTAAGTTAAGTTTGTTTTTGCCAAGTGAATAACTAAAGAATTCTCTGTGAGGGGTTATTCAGTTCTGTACCTGGAATTTAGGATGAATGAGGAATGGTATCTCTTTCTCTGGTCTCGATATTCCAGGCTGCCTGCGAGGGCTACCCGGAAGCGCCGGTGCTGGGTCTCTCGGCTTGAGATAGCAGCGCGTCTCTCAGCGCGTCAGGAAGGCGGGGCTGCTGCCAGCGGGGTCTGCTCTGCTCTCGGCTTCGGCAAGTGTGGCTGCTCCGTCTCGTCACCACGCGTGTGTTTGCATAGGGCAAGATCGGTAATATTTATACCTTAAAGGTGCCGAGATTGACGTAAGGATGGACATAGATACGTCAATAAAGATGTCATACGACTTGCTCGTTAGCACATTCTTTTACTAAAGTTCTCTGTGAAATCAAAACAATGGCCGCACGGATTTTCCAGGTTGTCATAGGTTTGATTTGTTATGAGAACGTCGTATGCCTTATCAGGGGCTGGAGGAATGTCGCTTGTCTAATTAGATCTCAAGCGTTATGACCTAATCAGATAACACGTTCCTGTGCCATAGTGTGACTGCGTCAGATAACGGTATCTGCATCATGGGGGCTTGTCTTGCCTCATGGGCTGACTGTTAGTTAACTTGATAGTTAGTTTAACCAGAATAGGGTCAGGAATAGGGGGATCGATTCAGAACCTATAGGAATACATGACAGAGCCAAGGGCTGTATCACTTGTTAAAGGCCCTGAACCGGAGTTATAACAAGGTAAAGGGCCTTTAACAACCGGTATGCCAGAGGCTATAGAACATATAAGGCTATTAGAACATTCCACCTACTAAGGGTAGAGTGTTGTAAATTAAAAAGGGAGAAACATGAAGACAAACATTGGAATGTTTGAGCTCCGGGCTTATACCAGCCATTTTAAGCCTGGCGCTACTCCATAGTCTTCAGTGGAGATCTCATCATCCCAATGTTGTAATCGATATTAAAACATTGGAATGTGGAGAGCTCCACTGAAGACAATGGAGTATCTCCAGATTAGATGTCTTCATGTTTCACTGTTATTACTTTAGAACATTCTACCTTCAGTGGGTGAAATGTTCTAATAACCTTAAAGCCCTTCTACCTCAGGCTAAACCTGTTGTTAAATGGTGCAATGAGCTAAAAAACGGTGTTGGATCTAGCCCTGATCTCTTGACTGGTTGAGAGTACTCTGCTTAATTCAGAGACTCTGTCCATCACCACCCCTTGTTGTAAATAATTTTGTCCACCCTAAGCGTGGAAGGGTATACTCAGATGTGAGTCCCTTGCTCATTGCACCATCAGGATTCAAGCAAGCCGGGCCGAAGACGGCTGAAATGCCAGAAACCGGTCCCCGGAAGCTTGTTTCCTTCCCAGTGTAAGAATTGGCTTTTGTAGTCTGGTCTGCCCTGTTCCCATGATGCACTGGGCCAGGGACAGACTAATTTGCATACAGCCAGGTTCTGAAACTGGGATGGTGCAATGAGCTAAAAAACAGTGTTGGATCTAGCCCTGATCTCTTGACTGGGTGAGAGTACTCTGCTTAATTCAGAGACTCTGTCCATCACCACCCCTTGTTGTAAATAATTTTGTCCACCCTAAGCGTGGAAGGGTATACTCAGATGTGAGTCCCTTGCTCATTGCACCATCAGGATTCAAGCAAGCCGGGCCGAAGACGGCTGAAATGCCAGAAACCGGTCCCCGGAAGCTTGTTTCCTTCCCAGTGTAAGAATTGGCTTTTGTAGTCTGGTCTGCCCTGTTCCCATGATGCACTGGGCCGGGGACAGACTAATTTGCATACAGCCAGGTTCTGAAACTGGGATGGTGCAATGAGCTAAAAAACGGTGTTGGATCTAGCCCTGATCTCTTGACTGGGTGAGAGTACTCTGCTTAATTCAGAGACTCTGTCCATCACCACCCCTTGTTGTAAATAAACCTGTTGTTAAAGGCCCTCACTCTCATCATAGACCCTCGCCTGCGACTCAGGTTATAACAACCGGTACAGCCCTCAGCAATAGGTTATAAATAAGGCTCCCCGTTTTCCATTTTTACGGATTTTTACAGATAAATACAGGCAGAAAACAATGTGTTTTCTGCCGGCATTTATTCTTAAAAATGGATAAATGTAGAAAATCTGCTTCTTTTCAGTGACTCTTTGTGCTATCTTTCCTGAATTTAGCCCAACAGCTGAGCAGATAGACAGCGTGGGAAATTAAAAAACAGGATGATATTTCTTTAAATAACTGCATTTGTCAACTAACATTTATGGTATAATGCTAATATTTGCCGGTGGAAGAACTGTTATGTAATATTTGGCAACTTAAATAGCTAAAACACGACAGACATCAAAGTATGACTGCGCGTCTATCATTTAAATAAATATGGAAATGTACAGTTTTACAACTACATTTATACCCAAAACACTAAATAAATATGGATAAATACAGATAACATGGCCCAAAAATAAATATGGATAAATACAGACGGAAATGTTAAAAATATAAATATCAAAAACCGGGAGCCCTAGTTATAAGGCTATATTAAACCATTGGAATGTTTAGAGCTCCATTGAACACAAAGGAGTAGTTCTGGGCTTATAATGGGTGGTATAAGCCCCAAGCGCCAACATTCTGATGCTTGTCTTCATGTTTCTCCCTTTTTACATTCTACCCTAAGTGGGTTGAACATTCTAATAGCCTTATAACCCTTCTGCCTCGGGCTATATAATTTTTTAAAGGACTTCTACCTCTTTAAAGGGCCCCCGTCTGAGGCTGGGGTTATAACTCGGGTTCAGTGACTTTAACAGTTGGTATAGCCCTCTGTAGTGGGCTATAAGGGTATATTTGAAGACTGGAATATTGAGAGTTGCATTGAAGACAATGGAGTGGCTCCAGGCTTTTAATAGATGGCATAAGCCTTCTGCTCCAACATTCAAATGTTTGTCTTTCTGTTATAGGCCCTCGCCGTACTCTGGTTCAGGGCTTTTAACAACTGGTATTGCCCTTGTCAGTAGGCTATAATGCAATATTAGAACATTTGAATGTTCAGCGCCCCGTTGAAGACAATGGAGAAGCCCCGGGCTTCTAATGGCCCGGAGCTCCAACATTCCAATGTTTGTCTTAACAGCAAAGGCTTCACATAGCCAAGGATATTTCAACCCCCTTCTGCTCTCTGAGGCCTTCCTTTCACTAATTAGAACATTCTGCCCTGACCGGGCAGAATGTTCTAATAGCCTTACAGCCCACTGTAACCGTGGGTTATACCGGCCATTAAAGTCCACTTCCTCGCTGGAGCGGGCGTTTAATGGCTGGTATAGCTCGCTAGAGCAGGCTATATGGCAATAGTAATAACCCCATTGTAAAAGACATCTCCCTCTGGTATTGACTGCTTTGTGAGTGCCCTACATACATCCAGGTTTACTGTCATGGAGAATAACATGTATAGTACTAATTGTGCCAGTTTCCCATACTTACACACAGGTTGGAGATGGCAATTGGCACAAGGAAACCTGGGGCTTTGCTTGCATGTTTGTATAAATGTTATGCTCACCTGGGCAATTTTGAATAACAGAAATGGCTTCAGATACTTGTGAAGCTACTTCTGCCATGCCCTTCTTGTGGTTGCACATTTAGTACCTGCACTTGCATCAGTGTATGGCACCATACAAATGAGGGAAAGCCTTCGCCTATTTGCATGTATCATACTATAGATTACAATACGTGGACAAAAAGGCTATTGGGGGAACTCCAAGTGTGTGGGTGACCTAGTAGGTATTGCATAGTGAATATGCTCCTCAAGAGTGCCTTTGGGAGTGTGTGTGGTCAGGCTGATGTTTGTGTACAGTTTACACGAAGAATCGGTAATAAATTGGAGAAATTAACACCTGCCCTGGAGGGGAATGATTTTTCTTTAATCTGGGGGATGGTCATGGTTTTCACTGGGTGCATTATTGCAAATAAGGATTGGGCCCCCAGTTCTGTAATATGGCTGTGCCTGCAAATGTCTGGACTAATATGCAAGGGGTGAAATTTGCTCTCCGCTCCAAAACGAAATAAGGGCCAGGTGTACCAAAAGATTTTGTGGTCACAAACCCTGCGATTTGCAAACACAATGAGACTGGATGGGCAAAATCCTTTTTGTCAGCCAGAAACCTTTTTCCTGCTTATTAAATTGGTTCTGTGACCCATACCAAACCACAATTTAGAAGTATTGTGAAAGGGTCGTTCCTTCAAAATTGTGACTTGGCAGCCTTTTTAACAAAGGTTTGTGACAGAAATTCCAGTTGCAAACCATTGACTAGTTACTGACTCCTCAGAGGAGATAGTAACTGATTTGAAAATGGGACTGAGTGCCTTAGGGATGGACCCCTTCCCCATATTGAATTGGGGTGGAAGACTCAGGGGGAGTAGGAAGCAGTCCCTGGGACCACTTCCTCATCTCCCTAAAGTTTTCCACAACAGAAAAATCCACTAAGAAACTAGGACTTCCTAAAATAAAAAGGTTTTCCCTTTTGAAATGCAGTCACAAGGAGAATGGGTTGCTATCCCTTTCAGGCCATCATCCTATGAATGTAGCCAACCACAGTGAGTCACAAATTGCGTCCTGCCTAATGAATATTAATTTAGTAGGTCCTCCTGCGATTCTTTATGTTGTGAACTGACCTAATAGTACGTCGGTTAGGTCACAAAATCAGTTTCCTTCACAAAAGTCGGTGCACAACTTGAAACTGCGTTTTGTGAATGGAATCTTCGCACATCAGGCCCTAAGTGCTAAAGTTGGTATAGATGCAATGTACGTTCATTTTACAACGAATTAATTGGGTGGGCCTTGAATACCTCCAGAACAAGACACAGATCAGAGGCAGAATCAGACACATTCACTGTATGGGTATCCAGATCTCTGCTGTCTGTCGAATGATAGTAGCACATACACAGCTTGTTAAACACCCCAAGAATTGTAGTCATCATAAGGTGAAAGGTCATACTTGAGGGATGCCTGGCAAGGCCCTCGTCTGCGGTCTGCATGCCCTCTTTTCCATTGGAGCCTTTATGGTTCTGTTGAAGAGTAATGTATCATTTAAAATAAGCCTTCCCTGCAGTATCCCAGTAGAAACATCTCCAGGGTATATTTAAGGCTGGCCCGTGAGGTATGAGCATAACATATGTGGGTTTGAAAACCTTGGAGTAAGGAAAAATATCAGAAATAGAAAGAATTTGGCAAGCAGTGCATTTCAGAGAATAATATCCTGAGCTTTTCATAAGTCTTGGATGTGGATAGATTCTCTATTTATAGTGTTTATGCTCGTGTGAGCCAGCAGCGTGATTGATGGTCTCTCTTGTGTTGTTTCATCTCATGTTTTCAAGTTCCACAACTTGTGTGCTGGGTGCTGCCCAATCTAGCTGGACTGTGCCAGAATAAACACACACTGGAACCAACCCCTCTCTGCCCACACTCGTATCCCAAATGAGAAAGGATTACTGTGCTGACGAATGCAAAACAGACCTAGGTTTTATATTTAACTCCTACAATGTTTCAGTAAATTTAGCAAAAAGCAAGCGCTGTTAAATTTACTGTGGCTTACCTGCTGTGTCTTTAGAATTCAAAGACCATTCTAAATATGTGAAATGAGAGAAAAAAGAGTAAACGAAAGAGGAGAAGGGGGAACTGTTTGGTGCAGGAAGAGAGAATGAAACAGGAGAAGCCGTGAGAATAAATGAAAGATGCCCTAGCACGTTAAATTGTGACCCACAAATGTGGGTACCCAAACAAGGCGGACATTGGAAAGTGTTAGAAATGGTTCACTGGAAATGGGAACTTCTATTCCCAATCAGTGTTTCCAAAGGGGATAGATGGCTTCTTATTGAGGCATTGATTTATTTTCAGGTCATGCTGAACGTCACTATGGGCCTTTATTTTTCTGATAGTTGTATTTTAAGTGTTGAAGAAATGTTCTTATCTCCATCCTCTACTACCAGTTTGACTGACTTTTTAATAAGATTCATTTTTTTTAGTTTTTGCCTTTTTTGAAGGATGACACAAATTAGTAAATGGAAATACTCGACTGAATAGACTTCCTTTCCTATTTTAGGAATGCGTCTATTCAACTCTAAGGCAATAACATTATAACGTCTTGTTTTACAAACACAAGCAAATACTAAAATAGACGCACTCACAGGATGCATAGATGAAGTCAAAGTACTCCAGTCACAAAACAGAACGTGTTGACATCCAATGCTTTTCAGTGCTCTCCTTTATCACGAGGAAGTCCACTTTAGAACGTTTACGTCTTTCCCAAGATGATGTGGTTTATCTATTAACATCTGAAGGTGGATAGTGCTGCCAATATCCCCAGAAGCAATCGAGTGGCTACTCCATTCTAGTCCACTGTGAGCTTTAAGTCATCCTATTTGGATTCGAGGGCTGGTTCTGTGCTTGTGTCTGGTCTGAATCCATATGTTTGATACAAAATCAAGTCGTATTCATATTTGACATTGGAGAGTTGAGAAAAAAAGGCATTTTTACATATTTCGCTTTCGCACACGCCATTAGATTTTAGCTGTGGTTTGCTGGGATGTGTGGGTCAATGTTATTCTTTTTGGGGAGTAGTCTAATGTAACTGCTGTTTAATTTGGGTGGGAAAGACCCAAGATCCAAGGACTTGTCTAGCATGCTCTGGCTACTCCCCTGCACAGGTTGTGCGAAGGATTTCTTTGAAATTGTTTTAGAGGGCTGGGACTTACGGAACTACTGATGGCCTGCTGACACAAAAAATCTTACCACCCCTGACAGGGTATTTGACTGACGCTCATTTTCAAACTGCAACACGCAATGTCATTTACATTATCATCTCTCCCCGCCCACCTACGACTGACCCAGGACCATTTCACCTTCAGGAAACACCTCAAGACCTGGCTCTTCGAGCAGTAGCAGCACCCCCACCCCCTCCCATCAGCACCTTGAGACACTTACGGGTTAGTAGCGCGCTCTATGCATGTATTGATAGATTGTATTACATTGTATGTGGGTCAAGCCACACATATGGTTAAACAGCGGATTTCACAACACAAAAGCCAGGTACGATGTCAAACTGAAGGTACTCCCCTGGTACGACACTTCACTGATCATGGCCACACCGCGGATGAAATCTACTGTCAGGTGGTTGAAGTGGTGTTCTTTTTTTTTTTTCGTCCTCATACATGCCACCAGTAGATGTTAACTCTAGATGAGCTTACTCCAGGCCACCAACACGACCAACCTTTTCCGCCCTTGTGTTGTGGAGAGCCGTTAGAGATTGCCCAGAGGTAGGTCAATTCCAATCCAACTCCCATTTCCGATGTTACTTGCCACTTTGGGAGGATCGGACCATTAAACCTTTGGCATAATCATTGGACTTATGGATATCATTTCTCACACCATGTATTTAGTGCTGACCAAAGTTTTATTGAATTTGCCCCACCGCACAACATGTCCAATCGGCTTACTGCCATAATATTTCTTAAACAGTCTGCAAACTTTGGAGGACTTTCAGATTTCCACTCCTTGCAGATCTCCCTCCTAGCAATAACAACTACGTTGTGGTAAATAAATAATTAATTACCGGTACTATTTTTCAGGATACTCATACAAATAGATAGCTCAATAAATAAGAGTCAAGATACGAGGTAGCTAGAGTTGACAGGCTTTAATTAAGCATAAAGGACTGGAACAGGACAGCCTGTATGGGGATGGGATGGCAGCTGCCTGGGGCAGGGACAAAGGAATGGTAACTTTTAATAACAGTGCACAAGTATATATAGTTAAAACATTTTCATGGCATTCAATACAATAGGCGTAGCAGTAGGCGGAGTTTGTAGCAGTCGCGAAAGATAAGGGCAGAAATGATGTAACAAGAAGGCGTGTACAGGGCGTATACATAGACATGTGATGTAAACGTAACAGAATATGTCATAAAAAGGGGCGGAAACATGGAGGGGGCTACCTGAGCAGCTGGGACCTCTAACCTAGTGGTGCGCACAAACTGGCAATGACGTGTTACCAGGAGGACTGGGGGCTATGACTTCTGTGCTAGAAGAGGAGACGAAAAGTCTGGAGTGTCAGGGCGACATGTACCTAAAGCCTATCTAGTATCTAGTGTTTAGGGAACATGTTGATAGAATCCAAAAGTTATCAGGGCAAAGGCTAACAGACATTAAGACTGGTGCATGCATAATCCTATATGTAGTGTGTGTGCGAGGAATATTCTATGAATATTAATACAGTATTTCTCTTACATGGAGACATAAAGGCTAGACCATGACGGAAACTATTGATGCGATTCAGTAGCTTAGGAATGCAGAGAAGGAGGGCTGGACTGATAACTAGAATCATAACATACTCTTGGCAGACTGAGAGGCAGAGCCAGGCCGAGCCGGGCACTGCGAGGCATGAAGTAAGCTAAGGGTCAGGGATACAGGTGGGGGCTGTATTGCTCCTCGGAGAGGGTTCAGGAAACAGGAGCTGAATCTGAGTCCGGGCCCTTTTGAGGCCTAGAAACGGGGACTTTTCAGTGAATTAACGTGCACACTGTGAAACGTGGCAACGTAGCTTTACATAGGCCTAATATTCGTTGTTTTCACGAGAACTGGAAACTGGCATACTAGAGATGGACACAACTGTAATTGCGTCTTTAATCGATCAGAGGGGGATACATGCATATCAATCATGCACATATAACATAAGATGGGGAACACGTAGGCACATATAAC
The DNA here is from genome assembly GCF_964261635.1 of Lissotriton helveticus. Lineage (NCBI taxonomy): Eukaryota > Metazoa > Chordata > Amphibia > Caudata > Salamandridae > Lissotriton > Lissotriton helveticus. Next base: position 1,315,847,530 of record NC_136057.1, on the reverse strand, counting down.
ATGGCAAAATTTACTTTTCCACATTCCCTCCTTGTGCCCTACGTTTCCATCAGGAAACATCTATATTCATGATACCATCTATCATTTCATATAGCATCATTTGCTCGTCTCGAATTGTCTTGGAACGGGACTTAGGACTAGGAATACAAGAGGTAGCACAAATGCCGCAAATCGCAGGGCCACATTGTATACAGAGGCAGCAACTGAATATGATCGTTACTGCAATACCTAGGAATGACAATACTTTCCATCCCCAGGCGGATATGATGCTCCAGAGCCAACCGGACCATGTCCACGTGCCTGGATTCTGGTGTAACTGATGGGCAATTTTATGAAGTCTGGTTATAGCTGAATAAACAGACGGCGCGTTATTAGGAATGAAAATGCAGCAACTAGATCCGATGACTCTACATGCTCCTCCTCTATCGGCCAGTATGACGTCAAGAACGAGACGATTTTGGAGCACGACAAATCTCATAGCAGATTGCTCTTCGGTTAAGTTACCTAGAGCAGAAGTAGTCTCATTCACTACTGCTTCAAGGGTTCTGGTTAATCTACGTATTAACTTACTATTCTGGATAGGGCCTATAAAGAAGAAAAAACCTTTATTGAAATCTGTATATTGTTCTAGAGCAGTTTCAGTTTGATCGACAATTGGGGACTCGATCTCCCTTCTATGTCTGACGTGTACTAGATGTGTGTTTCTGTGATAATCAGATGGGGCTAGAAAAACTGGTGGCAGTAGGAAGGCAATGTAACATGTTCCATCCCAATCGAGGGGCAGATGAACATATGCGATCTGACCACAAACAAAATAAGAATGACGTGAAGCTTTGAAAATAGATTTCCCACTGTCACTATACTCGACATTAGTAATACAATCACTATGTCCTACATGTGCGGAACCATTATTTCTGACACATAATTCGCCTTTGACTGGTAGTACTGAAATAGCAGGTAAGTCTGGAGTAGTATCAGACTGAACATTCAGGACCATAAAATTCGAAGAATAATTACCTAAATTATAAACTTCATTTTCTAGATCTAACCCTGTTCTGTGGGAGAGACCTTGCTTGTCTGGAAAACATGTTCTATTCAGAAGTGACATATCATTTGAAGATGACGTTAACGTGGACCATGCTCCACACGAACCATTATGTGAAAACGGATAAGGAAAGAGTGGCAGAACTCCCTTCGGTGTCTGGAAAGGGGGGAGTCGACCACACACCCAACAATTAGTGGCATTGCTGGTCTGGTGTGAATAGTGTAACATTCGGATGAATGTATTGTTTCTCATAGCAAGACGATAGGATAGCTCATGAGGAGGCAGATCACTAAATGTGTGCTCTATTGTAACATTAGAAAACTTATTTACATGAGAAATTGGAAAACATAAATGCAATGCATAACTTGTGCAGGTAACCATCAAACTTAGAAACAATAGAAAACTTAGAAAAACGATACATCGGATAGAGTTTTGACTAACTCTCTCACTATGGGGGTCTATCTCATACATGTCAGATACCTGTCTAACCGTTTCACCCGAGGGGGACTTAGACAATTAAACTGGCTGACTTATTTTACTAGACCGGAGCTTGGATTTATACTCCTGCTGCGGAGTTCTCTCTAACAGAGGAATTTTTAGTTCTGGATTTGAATGAATGTCTGATTTAGAGTCTGGATTCAGGCAGTCTTTAATGACGGAACAGTCCTTGGAAATGTTCTTGGCAAAAGTTTTATCACGGAGTTCATGAAATTTCTTGACATGCGACAGATGGACCCAACCTTTGCGGCCCTCCAACTTCACGGCCGTACGGGTGGTCAGAAGGACTAGTCTCGGCTCTTTCCAGCGAGGCTCCAGCGGACTTGAACGATCAGGTCGCCTGGAATGACCTCATGCGGTTTCACTTCAGTATTGTCTGGAAATGCGGCGGCAACCTGTGAACGACAAGAGTGTAGGGCAGACATCAAGGAAGCTAGGTAATCTGTCAACATATTACTGGAAACATCTGTAATACTGCGGGGTCTAGGTGTACCCCACATATTTGGGGGGCGGCCGAATACGACCTCATAAGGGGACAGACCTGATCTGGAATGTGCGACCATGCGCATGAAGAATAAAGCAACTGGCAGGGCAACTAGCCAGTCTACACCTTTCTCTTTGCATACTTTGGCAATACGGATTTTCAGGGTCTGATTATGTCTCTCTACGAGACCGGCTGCTTCAGGATGGCGCACACAATGGAACTTCCACTGGTACCCTAACAAAAGGGAAACATGCTTCATTAACTCAGATGAGAATGGCTGGCCGTTATCAGAATACACGACCCTAGGGAGTCCATAACGGGGGAAGAATTCACGAACCAACTGCCTGGCAGTGGTCGCTGCTGTGTAATCTGGAACTGGATATGCTTCTGTCCACCTGGACAAAGCGCATACAACTACGAGGACATACTTGAAACCTCGACATCGCTCCATCTGAATATAATCCATCTGGAGGACTTCAAAAGGGTGGTCAGGAGGATGGAATCCACCTTGTTCCACCGGGGCACTTTTACCTGGATTGAACTGGCAACATATCATACAGGTACGGACTTTCTGCTTGGCTGCAGCTCGTAAGTGCTTGTTGAACCAAAGGTTCTGTATACTGTCTAACATTGCTTTTTCTCCTAGATGTGCTGGACTATGTGCGGTATTAATAATGACTTGAACCATAGAGTCGGGGAGAAACCATGTGGCTTTTCCCTTCGTCACCCATCCCTGATCTGTCTGGACCCCTCCTTGTTCGGACCATTTCTTGATTTCTTCAGGAGTAGCATGTAACTGTATGTCTATGACATCTTGTGTAGGGTCCTTAACTGTCATACAAGTAGTCTGTTCTGGAATGCATGTCTGTGTCTTGTTAACTGGAATGTCTGGGGTCTGAGCTGTAAGCTTGGCTGTTCGATCTGCTAGATCGTTACCTTGGGAAATGATATCAGTAACCTTCGTATGTGCTTTGCACTTCATGATAGCGATAGCTGTCGGTAAATGTATTGCATCTAACAGAGCTTGAATGAGGAGACCATGCTGAATCTTGGTTCGATGAGAAGTCATGAAACCTCTCTCCTGCCAGAGCACTCCGAAGTCGTGTACAACTCCGAATGCGTAACGTGAATCTGTATATATGTTTACTTTCAGGTCCTTGGCACGTATGCAGGCTTGGGTCAGAGCAACTAGCTCTGCTGCTTGAGCAGACAGGGTGTCAATACGATGTGTTTCAATAACCTCGGTTTCAGTAGTCACTGCATACGCGGCTACTAGTTCTCCTGTACTAGTTCTCATACATGAACCATCCACATAAAGTGTCAGGTCGGGATTAGGTAATGCAATGTCTGTCAGGTCTTGTCTTGGCTTTGTCATAGTGTTAACAACTTCCACACAGTCATGTGTGGCAGGATTTGAAGTAACTGACGGTAATAGTGTAGCAGGATTTAGAATGTTGCAGCGTCTGATTTCTATGTGTGGCTGGAACAGTGTCAGTTCATAACCTGTTAAACGTGCAATCGTCAAGTGCTGAGTCTGTGTTCGGTTTAAAAGAACCTCTACGGAATGTGGAACTTGTACTGTCAGGGAGTGTCCTAATACTATGGAATCACTTTGTCTGATAGCTAGGGCTGTGGCTGCAACTGACTTGAGGCACGCAGGCAGAGCCTGGGCTACTGGATCTAGTGTGCTCGAAAAATGAGCACAGGGCTTGTACTGTCCTGCTTGATCTTGTGTGAGAACAGATAATGCAGTACCATTACGTTCTGTGACAAAAAGTGTAAAAGGCTTACTGTAGTTCAGTGTAGCAAGAACAGGTGCTTGGCATAAGGCTTTCTTTAATTCATTAAAACTAAGTGTATGTTCCTGGGTCCAAGGGAGGACAGTCGATACGGCTGCCTCCTGTGTCGTTAACTGTATCAGTGGCTTAGCTAGAAATGCATACTGAGGAATCCATTGTCTGCAATAAGAAGTAAGGCCGATAAAAGCACCTACCTCCTTCTGTGTCTTGGGCTGTGGAAGACTCGCTATTAACTGGATACGGTCTGGTGTCAACTGCCTACCCCACTTGGACAGTAAGTGGCCTAAGTAGATCACTTGCTGGACACAGAACTGGAGCTTCGAAGGGGACACCTTGTGCCCCATCTCGGCTAGGAAATACAGTAAGTGACGCTCGCTCGCAAGCTCGCTCAGAACGGGCTGTGATCAGTAGATCATCGACATACTGGAGCAGGGCAGTGTCAGTTGGCATGTGAATATTGTCAAGTTGTCGTTTAAGTGCTTGACTGTAAATACTAGGACTCTCTGTGAAACCTTGAGGAGCTCGTGTGAATTTATAGCTCCTTCCATTTAAACAAAAACCGAAAAGGTACTGGCTGTCTGGATGAATCGGGACACTGAAAAATGCATTCTTGAGGTCTATTACTGTAAAAAATGTAGCTTCAGAATCAATAGCTGTCAATAGAGATGAAATATCTGGGACTACTGGATACTGGGGTATGATACATTTATTAAGTTCTCGAAGGTCAATCACTAATCGATATACTGGAGGTGCATTTGGATCAGTACGTTTCATGACTGGAATGATAGGAGAATTACATACATTGGAGTCAGTTTCTACAACCACTCCTTGAGCAATGAGCTCATCAATAATTTTGGATAAGGCTGCTACAGCCTCAGGTGGCAATCTGTACTGTCTGATTCGTGGCAGGACTATACCTTGCTTGAGAGTCACACGATGGGGTGTGATTTGCATAAAACCTACATCAGTTGGACCTTGCGCCCATAAATGCTGCGGAACATTGGACAATCTTGGATCAAAATCTCGTAATACATAGTGGCCTTTAAAGTCCCTTAAAAACATACGTATTCCCTCTGGGGAACAGCAAATTACTGCACCTAATTCTTTCAATGTTTTAATACCTAACAAATTTTCTGGACATGACTTCGTAAGTAACAAATCAGTAGTTCGGGACAATGGACCAACTTCTAGAGAAACTGGTTTTGAAATCTCGTTCACAATAGGCTTTCCTGAAAATCCAAGGGAAACATTTCTAGAGCCTGAGAGCGGAGCCCCTGGAACCTCGTCATGACTGATAGTAGTCCTACTTGCCCCTGTATCAATCAAAAACTTTCTGTCTTCCCCTAATACTTGACTATGAACATAGGGACCCTCTTGATCTACAGGTATCTCGATGAGAGGCAAGCCTACCTCCCTCTCTAGGCTGTTTCATGAATACTGTTGATACTCTGGATACTCTGACTGGGCATACTGGTACATCTGCTGTGTAACATGCTGTGTTGCAGCTATAGGCTGCGGTGCTGGAACTGTCTGTTGTGCATTCTGTGGTGACTGAGAAGTCTGTGAAACTTGTTCTTGTCTAGGCGGACGTGGTCTTTCTTTAGTTTTACCAGTGGCTATGTTGTGTTTCAGAACTGCACACTCGTTTATAAAATGACCTGGCTGTTTACAATAATTGCATGTCCCTTTAACGGGAGCTGCAGGATGACTGGCTTGATTCGGACCCCTCTTCTGACTGTCTTGTGGAACAGATTGTGCAACTAGTACTTTCATTTTCGTGTCTTTCATACGTCTCCTTTCGTGTTCTTGCTCTTCCCTGATTCTATTCTGGTGATACTGGAGCATCTGGAGCATCTGTGACGGGGTACTAGCTTGCCAGGTACTTTCGACTTTCAAAACTCGATTTTTAACCTGTGGGCTTGAATTCTCGACTAGTTTAGTAACAAAAAGATGAGGGTATGACTCACTACCTGTCTTCAAACCACTGTTGATCATAAAACATTTCTCGAATCTAGAATAAAAATCACTAGTATCTTCATCCTGTTTCTGTTTGCATGCTGAGATTGCATCCCAATCTTCCTTTTTCGTGGCTAGTAATCTTGGCAAAACCTGAATCAATAACTCGGGCAATTCTTTACATTTGTCCCCAAGACCGGTACCTGGTACTCGTATTTTATCTTCAGCTTCCAGAGCTGTCCAATCTATCTTTTTCTCTCCCACCTCCCATTCTTTTTCCTTGAGTTTTTCATATACCCCTGCGGGCAACAGGACCTTTAACATTTTAATAATATCTGGATACGTGTATTCTCCCATACGGAGCATGTCTTTCAATTCTCGATGGAACCCTGCTGGATCTTTGTCGTGACAGGGAATTAATTTCTTCATCTCTAAGAGTTCCATCTTTGTGACAGGGGTGTAAACAAATACTCGTTGCATTTCACCATCCGGTGTCCTAACTGGATGTACTTCTCGTAACGGATGCTGTCTATCTATGTAAAATGGTTTACTTTCTGGAGGTGAGACGTGAACAAAATGCGGATTCAGAAACGTTCTATATTTGTGGCGCTGTTCTAGAATGACACTAATTAAATCAGTACCTAAACCTTTCCATTTATACTGGAGTAGCTCGTTCAGGATATCATGTAACGGACCTGGATCAGAATGTTGACCCTGTAATGAGGTGCTGGATCATATACATACCCACCAGTCGCTGCTCGGCTGGGGGCAGTTTCAGAAACATTTGTGCCACTATTTCGTCTGGAAAAGTGGTAGAATCAGTAATCCATCGGACTGCTGATCGGGCTAGTTCTTGTTCATGCATGGTACTAAGTTCACTATAACCGATACGTGATTTCAGAATGTGATCGGTAGCTTGAAATATTTGTTCCAGAGAACCTTGTTCTGGTGCTGGATGATGAATGACTTTCTTGTGTTCTAGGCGTAAATGTCGGTCTGGAAATCTAGATTTACCTACATACGCTATTCTGGCGGTATTCTCGTCTTCTACTTCTTCGGTAGAAGAGTCGTTTTCTTTCTCGCTTACTTGTGCTGTTTTACGTTGCACGTGTAACCTTATTATTTCCTTGCGAATTTTCTTGTACATACTCTCTATACTACTGAGGGTCTTGTGTCTACCCTCGGCTATATTATCACTCCACCTTGTCAGGACTTTCATTTCGGTCGGATCTTTAGTCGGATGATCTTGTTCCCTTATTAAACAATTAATTAGAAACTTTAATAGCATGAGCTGGGTCTCAGCTTTCCTTAGGGACATGATTTCGCCAATACTTTCTGGATCATCCCCTGTACGGATGAAACGATATATTCTGTCTAGATCTTCTTTCATATTCGGTAGGGTGTCCAAATACTCGGTCACCCGTCTTACACGCAATGAATATATAACCATATTATCATCGCCTGGGACTGGATCATAACGGCATTCGGTAAGAGCTCGCCTGATATCTGCAACGGACTGATATTTGGGCGTACGCTGTAACACACGTTCATGTAACTCGACTAATGTTACACGTTTGTGTGGCGGCGGGGTACCAGGAGGACCTCCCGCCGCGGCCCCTGAACTGGAATCGTCGACTGATACTCTTCGTGCTGGCAGAGTGACTGATGTAGCGGGAACTTGTACTATGGGCTGGACCGGGGGTACCGTAACAGGTGCTGTAACAGGTGCCCCGGTGGCTGGAAGAACAGGAATTACATTATTTACTGGAGCTGGCGGAGCAGGATTCGCATATTCTGGGACTGTGTCGTCCAAATAGGACGAGAGAAAAATATCAGCTGCGGTCGGTTTGTGACGTAGCTTAATCGGAAGTAATGGCGGCGGAAAATTACATGGTGCTTCCGGGGTTGCTTTTGGCAAGCCCTCGGCAAGAAGAGGATACATACCCTTAATAAGGGCATTTCTCTGTCTGTCTGACTGTTCGGCTTTAACTCGTTCACCTACTTCGATCAATTCCCTTTCTTGGGCTCTTTCAGAGGATTCTCTACTTAATTCTGACTTTCTGATTTCTTTTTCCGTTCTTTTATGAGATTCTTTGCGCCATAACTCGATGGCATCTTTCTGGGACTGTCTGGCTTTCTTTTTCCATAATGCTTCTTCTATTCGCATGATGCACTCGGCATCCCACGTACCTGATACGGGCCATCTATACTTTTCCTCTAATTCCTTGGTGTACTCCACCCATAAGTCTAGATATAATATGGCACTTATGCCATGCTTATGATACATAAAATGACCTGGACTGTCCCTAGGCGGGACAGGAACTGCTTCTTCGAGCAGACCTTTTCTAGTTCTTAGCTGACGTAATTTTGAGAACAGAGGCATGACTGGACTAGAGTCTGGACACAATACAATACACAATGAACACAATAATAACTTGAAAGAACAATTCATTCATACCACGACATTGAAAACACATGGAATAACATTTAAAATAACAGTTCGGACAAGATACTACCTGAAATACTGAGAACAAAATACATGAATTTCTCGAGAACAGAACTTACTAGAGCAGAAACTAGAATGACTGGATGCACTGCTAAAACAGTACGAAACTTACCGGTCCCATAAAGAGACACGTCAGGACCCGCATCCACCTAAGTGGACACTTCGTGTTGGATCTGTGTACCCAAACCCACGGACCAGAGACAAATGAATTGACCCTGTCTAGATACTACCCCAGCAACGGTACTCACCGGGCAGCAAGAACGGAAGGCCTCGGACTGGACTGGACTGCTACGACGACGGACGGACGAACTTCGGACTTCAGTTACAGGTGGGCCTCCGGATACCTCGGACCTTGGACTCTCGGCTTGGGCTCTGGTCGGGACTCGCCGCGTTCCTCCACCGCCTCGTCTGGATGCTGGACCGCAACCTCCGTCTCCTCCGTGGACCTGAGGGATACTTAAAGCAGAAATATCTGCCGGTGCGCAGGATGGTTCCGTCACGGCTGCAGAGGGTCAGGGGGCTTGCGTGGCTTCTCCGGCGCGTGGGGAAAGGGCAAGTCCCTGCTCGGGCGCCATTATGTGGTAAATAAATAATTAATTACCGGTACTATTTTTCAGGATACTCATACAAATAGATAGCTCAATAAATAAGAGTCAAGATACGAGGTAGCTAGAGTTGACAGGCTTTAATTAAGCATAAAGGACTGGAACAGGACAGCCTGTACGGGGATGGGATGGCAGCTGCCTGGGGCAGGGACAAAGGAATGGTAACTTTTAATAACAGTGCACAAGTATATATAGTTAAAACATTTTCATGGCATTCAATACAATAGGCGTAGCAGTAGGCGGAGTTTGTAGCAGTCGCGAAAGATAAGGGCAGAAATGATGTAACAAGAAGGCGTGTACAGGGCGTATACATAGACATGTGATGTAAACGTAACAGAATATGTCATAAAAAGGGGCGGAAACATGGAGGGGGCTACCTGAGCAGCTGGGACCTCTAACCTAGTGGTGCGCACAAACTGGCAATGACGTGTTACCAGGAGGACTGGGGGCTATGACTTCTGTGCTAGAAGAGGAGACGAAAAGTCTGGAGTGTCAGGGCGACATGTACCTAAAGCCTATCTAGTATCTAGTGTTTAGGGAACATGTTGATAGAATCCAAAAGTTATCAGGGCAAAGGCTAACAGACATTAAGACTGGTGCATGCATAATCCTATATGTAGTGTGTGTGCGAGGAATATTCTATGAATATTAATACAGTATTTCTCTTACATGGAGACATAAAGGCTAGACCATGACGGAAACTATTGATGCGATTCAGTAGCTTAGGAATGCAGAGAAGGAGGGCTGGACTGATAACTAGAATCATAACATACTCTTGGCAGACTGAGAGGCAGAGCCAGGCCGAGCCGGGCACTGCGAGGCATGAAGTAAGCTAAGGGTCAGGGATACAGGTGGGGGCTGTATTGCTCCTCGGAGAGGGTTCAGGAAACAGGAGCTGAATCTGAGTCCGGGCCCTTTTGAGGCCTAGAAACGGGGACTTTTCAGTGAATTAACGTGCACACTGTGAAACGTGGCAACGTAGCTTTACATAGGCCTAATATTCGTTGTTTTCACGAGAACTGGAAACTGGCATACTAGAGATGGACACAACTGTAATTGCGTCTTTAATCGATCAGAGGGGGATACATGCATATCAATCATGCACATATAACATAAGATGGGGAACACGTAGGCACATATAACATGGCAAAATTTACTTTTCCACAACGTAGAAAATAAATTGTGTAATACAACTTTTTATGTTATAATCATGTGAGAGACCAAATAAAACTAATCTAGGGCTATAAATTATTGGTATTGATAACACTTCTTCGAGAAACCCACACACCTGCCTCCAATATTTAGCTATTTCTGAACATTCCACAAACATATGACCATCATCCGCTGCTGGAGATTTACATCTTGGGCATAGCTATTCTTCCGTTGCAATTTTAGAGAGTTTCGCAGGTGTCCAATACGCCCTGTATGACGTAAAAATATGATTTCTTCGCAAATTTGAAGGTTTTATGATTTTTTGAGACAGGGTAAAGGAGTCTATCCAAACTTTTAACAAATCTCCTTCGATCTGTACAGTGGAATTATCCCATAACTTAATGATTTCCGCTTCTTGGTTATCCCTGGTTCCCACTAGAGTCCTATACCACAGTGCAACCTCGCCCTTCCATCCCTTCTCTCTACTAATTGGTTCGAAAATGGAGCTCTCCTCCTCACTAGACCAGTTCTGATTTCCCCACCAGGCAGATAACTGATAGAATTTAAATCTGGTCATAGTTCCTCCTGTTAGATTTGATAGGGATTCCCAACTCAGTAAAGTGGAATTGATACTCAATTCTCCCCATTTAGTAAAACCTGCTGTTTTCAACGGAAGGGCAAGTTGATCCTGTAAGCATTCCGGGGTGCCAGGAGAATCCCATATTGGGGCGTGAGGATGATAATATGGGATATCTAAAATTCTGCGTATTGATTGCCAGTTGTCTAAGGCTGCCTGTAAAATCTTCAAACGAACTTTCTTAAAAAACTTCTGATCTCCAAATTTATAGAGAAAGGAGTCTGGGCCATATATTAGGTCTGATGTCATTGCCTGAAAAAGTTTACCGTGCGATGAAGAGTCCAATTTATTAGCTAAAAGTCTGAAATTTTTAAACTGAAAAGCATAACAATAGAAAAGTAAATCCGGAAGAGCCAGCCCCCCCAGTTTCAACCCCCTCCTCAATTTCTTCCAAGCTATTCTCGGGGATTTTGTGGCCCATATAAACGAGCCAATCCTCCCTTGCAAGTTAGAAATTTCTTTTTTGTCACATTTTAAGGGGATAGAGTTAAATAGGAAGGAAACCTTTGGCAATATAATCATTTTGATTAGGTTAACTCTACCATAGATGTTAAGAGGCAAAGTATTCCATCTAATCAAAAGCTTCCTGATTTCCTTAATAACCATTGACCAACTAGTTTTTGGGATTTCTTCCAAATTATGTGTAAGATAAATCCCTAAGTATCTAATTTTTAATTTTGCTTCTGGGATTTGGACTGGGTTATTCCAGCTCATTATATCTGTTTTGTCTTTATTTATGATATATCCCGAGACTGATCCGAAGTTTTCAGCCAATTCAAATAGCCTTGGGATAGCCTCCATGGGATTAGATGTATAAAGAAGGAGGTCATCTGCATAAAGGGCAGTCTTAAGCGTCAGATCTCCTATTACAAATGGTTTAATTATTGGATCCTGTCTCAGGGAGCAAACAAAGGGCTCGATATAAATATCAAAAAGAAGAGGGGACAGGGGACAACCCTGCCTTGTTCCCCTAGAGATGTTAAGCCATTCAGACTGGCTACCATTAACTAAAACTTTAGCCCGGGTGCTCCTATATAAAGTTTCAATCCCTTTAATGAATATGTCTGGGAATCCGAATTTTGTCATAGTCTTCCATAGGAATTGCCAGTTAACTTGGTCAAATGCCTTTGCGGCGTCGATAGCCACTATGGTAAGTGGCATCTTTTCAATTGCTGTATCAATTGCACCAATTACTTGGAATGTCAGTTCATTCAATTGACGGCCAGGAATAAACCCCCTTTGATCAGGGTGAATAATAGACTTGATAATTTTGGCCAACCTAGATGCTGGTATGCCAGAATAGATTTTTGAGTCTGAATTTAAAAGGGAAATGGGTCGGTAAGATTCTATTTTTTTTGGGTCTTTGTTTGGTTTAGCTATAAGGGAAATTGTGGCCTCTGACCACGAAGCAGGAATACATTCCCTCTGTAAAAATATTTTATTAAAGAGTCTCAGTAGTGTAGCTATCACTTCTTCTAAGTTGTCTTTATAAACTTCTGATGGTAGCCCGTCAGGGCCGGGGGCCTTATTTCTAGCTATTTCTGCTGTGTCTTTAAAATTCAAAGCCCATTCTAAATATGTGAAATGAGAGAAAAAAGAGTAAACGAAAGAGGAGAAGGGGGAACTGTTTGGTACAGGAAGAGACAATGAAACAGGAGAAGCCGTGAGAATAAATGAAAGAGGCCCTAGCACGTTAAATTGTGACCCACAAATGTGGGTACCCAAACAAGGCGGACATTGGAAAGTGTTAGAAATGGTTCACTGGAAATGGGAACTTCTATTCCCAATCAGTGTTTCCAAAGGGGATAGATGGCTTCTTAATGAGGCATTGGTTTATATTCAGGTCATTCTGAACGTCACTAAGGACCTTTATTTTTCTGATAGTTGTATTTTAAGTGTTGAAGAATGTTCTTATCTTCATCCTCTACTACCAGTTTGACTGACTTTTTAACAAGATTCATTTTTTTTAGTTTTTGCCTTTTTTGAAGGATGACACAAATTAGTAAATGGAAATACTCGACTGAATAGACTCCCTTTCCTATTTTAGGAAAACGTCTATTCAACTCTAAGGCAATAACATTATAACGTCTTGTTTTACAAACACAAGCAAATACTAAAATAGACGCACTCACAGGATGCATAGATGAATGCAAAGTACTCCAGTCACAAAACAGAACGTGTTGACATCCAATGCTTTTCAGTGCTCTCCTTTATCACGAGGAAGTCCACTTTAGAACGTTTACGTCTTTCCCAAGATGATGTGGTTTATCTATTAACATCTGAAGGTGGATAGTGCTGCCAATATCCCCAGAAGCAATCGAGTGGCTACTGCATTCTAGTCCACTATGAGCTTTAAGTCATCCTATTTGGATTCGAGGGCTGGTTCTGTGCTTGTGTCTGGTCTGAATCCATATGTTTGATACAAAATCAAGTCATATTCATATTTGACATTGGAGAGTTGAGAAAAAAAGGCATTTTTACATATTTTGCTTTCGCACACGCCATTAGATTTTAGCTGTGGTTTGCTGGGATGTGTGGGTCAATGTTATTCTTTTTGGGGAGTGGTCTAATGTAACTGCTGTTTAATTTGGGTGGGAAAGACCCAAGATCCAAGGACTTGTCTAGCATGCTCTGGCTACTTCCCTGCACAGGTTGTGCGAAGGATTTCTTTGAAATTGTTTTAGAGGGCTGGGTCTTACGGAACTACTGATGGCCTGCTGACACAAAAAATCTTACCACCCCTGACAGGGTATTTGACTGACGCTCATTTTCAAACTGCAACACGCAATGTCATTTACATTATCATCTCTCCCCGCCCACCTACGACTGACCCAGGACCATTTCACCTTCAGGAAACACCTCAAGACCTGGCTCTTCGAGCAGTAGCAGCACCCCCCCCCCCTCCCATCAGCACCTTGAGACACTTACGGGTTAGTAGCGCGCTCTATGCATGTATTGATAGATTGTATTACATTGTATGTGGGTCAAGCCACACATATGGTTAAACAGCGGATTTCACAACACAAAAGCCAGGTACGATGTCAAACTGAAGGTACTCCCCTGGTAGGACACTTCACTGATCATGGCCACACCGCGGATGAAATCTACTGTCAGGTGGTTGAAGTGGTGTTCTTTTTTTTTTTTTTCGTCCTCATACATGCCACCAGTAGATGTTAACTCTAGATGAGCTTACTCCAGGCCACCAACACGACCAACCTTTTCCGCCCTTGTGTTGTGGAGAGCCGTTAGAGATTGCCCAGAGGTAGGTCAATTCCAATCCAACTCCCATTTCCGATGTTACTTGCCACTTTGGGAGGATCGGACCATTAAACCTTTGGCATAATCATTGGACTTATGGATATCATTTCTCACACCATGTATTTAGTGCTGACCAAAGTTTTATTGAATTTGCCCCACCGCACAACATGTCCAATCGGCTTACTGCCATAATATTTCTTAAACAGTCTGCAAACTTTGGAGGACTTCCAGATTTCCACTCCTTGCAGATCTCCCTCCTAACAATAACAACTACGTAGAAAATAAATTGTGTAATACAACTCTTTATGTTATAATCATGTGAGAGACCAAATAAAACTAATCTAGGGCTATAAATTATTGGTATTGATAACACTTCTTCGAGAAACCCACACACCTGCCTCCAATATTTAGCTATTTCTGAACATTCCACAAACATATGACCATCATCCGCTGCTGGAGATTTACATCTTGGGCATAGCTATTCTTCCGTTGCAATTTTAGAGAGTTTCGCAGGTGTCCAATGACGTAAAAAGATGATTTCTTTGCAAATTTGAAGGTTTTATGATTTTTTGAGACAGGGTAAAGGAGTCTATCCAAACTTTTAACAAATCTCCTTCGATCTGTACAGTGGAATTATCCCATAACTTAATGATTTCCGCTTCTTGGTTATCCCTGGTTCCCACTAGAGTCCTATACCACAGTGCAACCTCGCCCTTCCATCCCTTCTCTCTACTAATTGGTTCGAAAATGGAGCTCTCCTCCTCACTAGACCAGTTCTGATTTCCCCACCAGGCAGATAACTGATAGAATTTAAATCTGGTCATAGTTCCTCCTGTTAGATTTGATAGGGATTCCCAACTCAGTAAAGTGGAATTGATACTCAATTCTCCCCATTTAGTAAAACCTGCTGTTTTCAACGGAAGGGCAAGTTGATCCTGTAAGCATTCCGGGGTGCCAGGAGAATCCCATATTGGGGCGTGAGAATGATAATATGGGATATCTAAAATTCTGCGTATTGATTGCCAGTTGTCTAAGGCTGCCTGTAAAACCTTCAAACGAACTTTCTTAAAAAACTTCTGATCTCCAAATTTATAGAGAAAGGAGTCTGGGCCATATATTAGGTCTGATGTCATTGCCCGAAAAAGTTTACCGTGCGATGAAGAGTCCAATTTATTAGCTAAAAGTCTGAAATTTTTAAACTGAAAAGCATAACAATAGAAAAGTAAATCCGGAAGAGCCAGCCCCCCCAGTTTCAACCCCCTCCTCAATTTCTTCCAAGCTATTCTCTGGGATTTTGTGGCCCATATAAACGAGCCAATCCTCCCTTGCAAGTTAGAAATTTCTTTTTTGTCAAATTTTAAGGGGATAGAGTTAAATAGGAAGGAAACCGTTGGCAATATAATAATTTTGATTAGGTTAACTCTACCATAGATGTTAAGAGGCAAAGTATTCCATCTAATCAAAAGCTTCCTGATTTCCTTAATAACCATTGACCAACTAGTTTTTGGGATTTCTTCCAAATTATGTGTAAGATAAATCCCTAAGTATCAAATTTTTAATTTTGCTTCTGGGATTTGGACTGGGTTATTCCAGCTCATTATATCTGTTTTGTCTTTATTTATGCTATATCCCGAGACTGATCTGAAGTTTTCAGCCAATTCAAATAGCCTTGGGATAGCCTCCATGGGATTAGATGTATAAAGAAGGAGGTCATCTGCATAAAGGGCAGTCTTAAGCGTCAGATCTCCTATTACAAATGGTTTAATTATTGGATCCTGTCTCAGGGAGCAAACAAAGGGCTCGATATAAATATCAAAAAGAAGAGGGGACAGGGGACAACCCTGCCTTGTTCCCCTAGAGATGTTAAGCCATTCAGACTGGCTACCATTAACTAAAACTTTAGCCCGGGGGCTCCTATATAAAGTTTCAATCCCTTTAATGAATATGTCTGGGAATCCGAATTTTGTCATAGTCTTCCATAGGAATTGCCAGTTAACTTGGTCAAATGCCTTTGCGGCGTCGATAGCCACTATGGTAAGTGGCATCTTCTTTTCAATTGCTGTATCAATTGCACCAATTACTTGGAATGTCAGTTCATTCAATTGACGGCCAGGAATAAACCCCCTTTGATCAGGGTGAATAATAGACTTGATAATTTTGGCCAACCTAGATGCTGGTATGCCAGAATACATTTTTGAGTCTGAATTTAAAAGGGAAATGGGTCAGTAAGATTCTATTTTTTTGGGCTCTTTGTTTGGTTTAGCTATAAGGGAAATTGTGGCCTCTGACCACGAAGCAGGAATACATTCCCCCTGTAAAAATATTTTATTAAAGAGTCTCAGTAGTGTAGCTATCACTTCTTCTAAGTTGTCTTTATAAACTTCTGATGGTAGCCCGTTAGGGCCGGTGGCCTTATTTCTAGCCATTTTTTTCAACTGGGACCTTACTTCTCCCTCGGTGATCTCAGTGGCTAAGAAAGTTCTATCTGAATGACTCAACTGAGAAAGGTCTCTCAATGCCCACCAGGTTTCTAACTCTTCCAGCCCTTGTGTGTTCTTTTCCTGATATAGTTCCTCCATAAAGCCTCTAGCCTCTTTCTTTATCTCTATATCTTCTGTTAAAGGCACCCCGTGCTTCGCTGTGTTAAAAAACTGATGTTATTTCTGCTACGTTCTGACCTTGCCTTCCAAGCTAACATTGAACCGCACTTCTCTCCGTACTCAAAATTGTGGAGCTTACTCACTTCCCATCTGTCCTTGATTATCTTGTCCGCTCGAGCCTTGTATCTTGTCTGTAGATCTAATATTTCTTTCTCAAGACCCTGTATACTGTTTCTATAGTTTAACACCGCCTGCTGCAATTGGAGTTCCTTTATTTTTATTAAGTCTAACTCCTAAGTATCTCTTTCTTTCCTAAGTCTCCTATTTAAAGCCATTTGGGAACTAACGATCCCCCTTAAATATGACTTAAGTGTGTCCCATAAAATTTGATCCGAGGTCGTTCCCTCGTTAAACGAAAGAAATTCCAACACACTAGCCTTGATGTTATTTTTGATCTCATTGTCTAATAGAATGGTCCTATCCAAAGTCCACCTATACTCTAAATAACTAGTTTTAAAAGTTATTTTTAGTTCGATCACTGAGTGGTCTGACATTCCTACTGGAATATGTGAAATTGAAACTATATTAGAGAGAAAAGATTGATCTAACAAGAAAAAATCTATTCTGGAAAATTGACTGTACTTTTTGCTGTAGAAAGAATACTCTCTAAGATTGCCATACTTAACTCTCCAGACATCTTGTAATGAAAAATCTTTCATAATGTTCTTTAAAGCTAAGAGGGATTTATTTGGAGTATTATATTTGGCTTTGGAGGTGCGATCTAATTGCAGATCCAATATAAGGTTAAAATCACCTCCTAGTATGACTGGGACTGTACATTGTATCAGGTATTGCTCCAGATTTTGAAGAAAACATGCATTGTCTTCATTAGGACTATAATAGACTGCACACAAAAAATTAAAACTACCAATTGAAAGAACTGCTGCTAACCATCGACCAGTCTGATCCGTTCTCCAGTCATGGATCCTGATCCCCTTGTTAGCTCGTACCATTAAGGCTACCCCCCTGGTGGAACCAGTTTGCTTAGAGCAAAGAATTTCCTGTACCCAATTAAGTTTTATGAATACTTTCTTACACTCTTCTGCTTCCAGATGTGTTTCTTGTAAAAGATATATGCATGCGTCAGAATTTTTTAAAAAATCACAGACTCTTTGCTGTTTCTTTCGGCTCCCAATACCATTTAGGTTCCAAGAAAGAATTTTACTATTTAATGCCATATTTAAAATTATGTGACCATAATTCTACACCTAATAGCGGTAGTGGCCTGTAATCAAATTTGAAATTAGAACTATATAAACTTATGGCAGTTGAGGACATTTTTATTTGTTTTTCCCCTTCCCACCTAGTACCCCTCCCTACCCACCCCCCGAGGAACCCAACCCTTCTGTTTGGCGTGGACACTCCATTGGGAGCCTCCGTACCCTTAGACACCTTCTATGTGTAATTTAAACAACAGTGCTTTTCCCGAAACAATTTTAAACACACAAATTCTTTTTTTTTTTTTTTTTTTTAAAGCCAGAATATTTTCTTTCAATTTTCATTTATTATTGAAATATTGATTTTTCTTTTTTCAGGACAACAGTAAAATGATTAAAGGAGATTAGGTAGGTTCCTCTACTAAGGGAGAATTAACAACTTCTCATTTTTACTAGTACATCATCGACTTCTTCTGGGAAATGGCAGGTAAACATCTTATTGTTCCACATTATTTTCAATAATGCGGGAAATTTCATTTGGACCTGGGCCCCTAGTGAGCGTAACTCTGGCATCCTTGAGCCCAATTCCCATTGTCTCTGGGCAGTCTTACCCCCAATGTCAGATCTAACTTGATAAGGATTTGCACGATAGTGGAGAGAGGTACGGGTCAAACACCTCCCAAGAATTAGTTCTCTTACACTGTAGGTCTGGAAGTAGACCAAAATCTTCCTCGGTGCCTTACGATCAGGGTGTAGTCTATAGGGGTCTCTATGTACTCGCTGAATTTCGGCTTCTAGATCGATATCTGGCCGATCCTTCAATATGTCCTCCTGGAGTAACCTACAAACAACACCCTTAATGTCTTCCACCTCCGCCCCTTCTGGAATTTTAAGAATTCTAAGGTTATTGCGTCGTGTTTCCAATCTCTCCAGATCCATCGCGAGTGTTCGGTTTTGAGCTTTGATGGCATCTATATCTTTAGAATTACCTCTTGTAGCCTCTGAGAGTGTAGTAACTTTGCTCTCCAATGTGGTAGTCCTGGCCGCGATCTCCTCTAGCTTAGTCTCTAAAATATCAAATCTATCATGTAATCCCTTTTGATTTCTCTCAGAGATCTCAAATTTACTCCACAGGTCCTCTCTAAGTGATTTAAACAAAGAGCCAAGCCTATCACTCTCAGTCTCAGTTCCAACTCCATCTGATCCATTAGCTCCGTCAAGTTGAGAGGTCATACTACATGTGTCAGATATTGGTTGTGGCTGAGGGGAAGACTCATGGACAGTATGAGGAGCAGGAGGGGGGGGAATCACAACAGGACTAAATAGTTTCATTATTGGGACAGTGTGTAGAGCAGGAGCTTCACTCGTCGTGGCCACTGGGTGGTCTGTGTCCACAACTGAACTTACATCTGATCTTAAGCCTGACCCATACTCATGCTCGGGAGTTAGAATGGTCTGTGCTGCTGCCCCCAGTTCTCCATCTCCATCACCAGTAACTGACTCCAATACCGCGTATTTATTGCAGAGGGATAGTGTCTGAGTCAATGGAAGAGAAAGTAGCTCTTTCAGTGGGACTTTGTCTGCTACTTTAGTACTTAAGTTAGTTCCTCCGTTATTCTTTAGGCTCTCCTTCGAATTTACTGCTTTCTCCATTATTTTGAAGTAACTTTTGAGTGAGGGAGTATTTTTAGGTGTCTGTAGCTGTAACTGCTTCGTAACCTTTACTGTTCCACCCTTTCTCACACCACCTTTCCTTTTTTGTTTGTAAGGGGTAATAGGTATTGGTCCCCCCTTTTCGGTAGTTTCAGCAGAGTCCCAGTCCCAAACTCCTTGTTTCTTTAGCTCCTGCTTTGATCTTAACTGGTATCGGTTTCTTATTTCCCCCACTCTTCCTTTAACTGCACACTCAGATTTAAGACAGTTATAAACAGACACCCCCTCTGCTCCCTCCTCTATAATACCGACTTTAGTGAATTTTACTAGTTTATCACTCTCGTTTTGGCAGCTTGGTTTAACAGTAGCTGCCTCCATAAAGTCTACCCCACCAATATCCACCTTACCGCTGTTTGAGATGACATAGACTTCTCTGCCTACCGGACCTTTTCCTCAAAAGAGCACCTCCCTGGAGCGAAGCCAAAGGCTCCTAAGGCTTGCACAGAGCTCCCGTTCGTCGCGGTTGCACTCGGCGGTCCGTTTGGCAGCAGCCTCCCTCAGCCTACGACCCTGAATCCGATGCAGCTGGCCGGTTTCTGCGTCGGTTGCGTAGTATCGCACTAGCATTCCGCTGGGTCCTAGCGCCCCTGTGCGCTCGCTCGTTTTTGCCAACCGCCAGACCTCCGAAGAAAACAACAAGGGGAAAATTCTCTTACATTTTTGTTAAGTACTCAAAAGTAAGAAGTGCTCGCCCATTCTCACCGCAAAGTAAAAATCAATCCTCTCTAATTTTCAGGAAAAGACCGTCTGAATACTGCCATAGGTGCTTCGGAGTACAGGAGCTCCGCGGCAGCCATCAGCCTACCGCCGCCATGTTCCTCCCTGCGTTGAAGTGGTGTTCTTGACCAGCGGAGGAGGTGACACTGATAGAGCGCGCAGGTCACCCAACCAACAGTTTACCATACACGTATCGGGCCCATATATTTCAATTCACCATTTTATTAATCGGGTGACCATACACTCTACTACCAGTAACCCAGTTCCTTCCTATATATTTCTATTGTACCCGACTTACCAATCCACCGTCACGGGTACCTAATGACCACGATGAATCAGGGAGCTAGCTGTGAAGAAAAGGCAAATACCAAAATACTTCTACTATTATATTCTATTTGTAATATAATAACCACAAACTCAGGAAGTTTTGAAAACCTTTATCTAGAATTCATCAAGCTCAGAAAATATGAGATTCACAACAAGCAAACAATCGATTACCAGAATTACAAAGAGCACGTATCCATAAAGGAAATATATCAAGCTGATCATTTATGAATCTAAAGGGAGTTAAGAACAAGGAACATGCTAGGCAGCAGTTTCAGAATGTAAACTTAGTTTGGAGAGACTAAAAGACGAGGAAGACTAAAGAGCATACTAGAATGTCACAGTGAAATCTTTCCCCATAAAGAGGAACTATAGATAAAATTCAAATAGACCATACTAATAAAACTGGTGCAATTACTTGAATCAGCTAAATAATGGGAAAAGACAAAGAACATCTATGTATCATAAATTTGAAAAGAATTTACTAAGGATGGGTAAGAAAAATGGAACATGCTAGAATAACGAAAATAACATATGAGTTTTTCATTCAGCGGTTTGCGGAAAAAGCATGGAAATTCAATATATGCAAAGATATGTCTTTTTATTGAAGCAAAAGACAGAAAAATAGAAAGGTGCAGTATAGAGTTTCAGCACTATATTTACCTAGAATGGTGTGAAGACCAACCCTGGCCACAGGTCAGTTAAGAACAGGAGGGACCCCAAAGGAAACCCGTCATCAACAGGACAGCAGGTGCAGAATGGACACCCCAGGACAGGACAGGAAACACAGATTAGGATCAGGACAGGACCACCAGGATAAGACCAGCACCCGCAGTTTGGAAGAAACGCCTGCACTCCACCCTCTCTGCAGTTATCGGCCAGAACCCCGATTGGGTTATCGATTTCCCCAGCAAAGTGCTCCGCCAGCACTTAAGGTTTAAAACCTCTAGAGCCTATGGAAAATTCGGACAGAGTGCTCCGCAGCCCTCTGTATCAAGTCACCTATTGAGTGCGTTGGGTCAGTGACAGGTCAGCTATTCGGACAAGTCGGACAATTTCTCTAGCTAAACCTAGGCTAGTTATACTGTTTTCGGGTCAGTGTACCACCCCCAAATGTTGCAAGTGTCAGAATCCCCAATTTCGATTGGTCCTCAAGTAGGATAGGTCAACACACCAATCACATTTTACTTCTACAAGCCTACATTTACATGATCTGGGACCGCCTAGTGAATTTGGGGTTCCCATGACCTATTCCACCGAATACAATGAATAAAATACATGTGTAACATTTGCAGAACATTTCAGCTTCTTCTGCTAGGTGAGGGTGCATCTTCCCAGGCACATCTTGGCAGGGACCTTCAGTTGGCAAATTGTCAATGCCACCGGCAGAAGACTGTCATGCGCAGTACGATAACTCAATATGGATGCACGTGTCTCTCACAGACCCTCAAGAATGCGGTACATGAAAAGTAAGCGAAAACAAATTAAAACACAGAAATAAATTAATACACTGTATACCATGAATTGCTACTCTATACCCCTTACTTAATATAAACTATTTGCATTAGGTTTAGTGCAAATAAACTACAACATGAAAACATCAGTGCAAGCTTCACCATGTGAGGATACCAAGCATCCATATTAGTTGCAATTGCGCAAGCGCAAAAGTTCCCACCAGAACTGCAAATGCGTCACGTCACGTGAGTGTGACTAACGCATGCGCAGAAGAAAACCCGCCAAGCAGCGGCCATTTTTAGGGACAAGAGTTATTGAGTTAGTAAACACATAGGCAAGCGTCTCTAGGGCGTTCCCAATGTAAAATAAAAGGGAAATTAATAAGACAAACAGGTTGGATTACTTTGTTACATATTATTCGAGGTTCATGAATTCAAGCAAGTCGCGTAATATGCGAATCCTTGCTCCATCAACACCACTAATCAACTTGACCTAAGAGAATGCAATTGGATCGCCCTTTTGGACAGTACTACGAAGGGTTTGAATTACATAAATGACATGAGGAGATTGTCATTTGCACATTTCTGGTGTACCGCTGTCAAGGGACCTGTGTTATGGATTGCATTGGCTATGTTGGCTTTCAATCTTTGAGCTATCGACATGTATGAAATATATGATTATTACAATTGTTTTATGCCAGATTAATTTATCCCTGTCAATCCCATGTGAGACTTTATCCCTCTTTTAAAACCTGATGCGATTGAACGTTTAAGGTAGTGATGTTTCAATGGAGGTTGCTCCATCACTTTTTTGGGGGCAGATGATATTTAGGGGAGATAATAAGTATGTATTGGACTTCAATATCTGTACATCTTGGCCATGTCTTTGATTCCTTTACTAACACCAGATAATGACAGATTAATTTATTCTTTTGCCCCCCATGTGATATTTTACAGCTGATGTTACTCACAATTTGAGGTCCACTAACATAGCTTAAATGATTTAACTATGATTTCTCCATGTCGCTAGACAAGGGAAATGACAAGCACCTTATGTATAGTCTCATTCTCTCTTACAACCATGGGTTCATACATATTCTGCACCTCTGAGACGGCAGTCGTAAGGTCAGCGTTTTAGTGTTTAGCCTGATATGATTACAAATAACAGGGCAGTATCTGCAGTGTCTTTATTCTGTATTAGCCAATGTAGCAGCAGGATGTGGTGAGGAGAACAGGGTTCTCCCTCACGTGAGTATTCGCACAGTTTGTGCATCGACTCGTATTGCAAAGATTAGCTTGCCAGGTTACAATGATACTAAATAGGCTTCCTTTTATACACAGTACCACTGGATTACTCACCAGTTTACAAGACGGTTTAGACTGTGGTTATCCGTCACTTTTTGGACTTTTTTTCCACTTCAGGTTTTGGAAAACAGAATGTTTTTTTAGATCGCCCTCATCCACCAGGGTTTCCCCTTGGTGGTATGCTTCATCATTGGGTTATTCCCAATCCGCTGCGAAGTCTGGATTTTCCATTCCGCTGCGAAGTCCGGATTTAGGTATTTTACATATCTTCCAGATATAACAGCTAATCGGTGCTATATGCATAATTGTTTTACTATACTTAAAGCATGCAGTTTCTTTTCAACTAGAGTGTTGACAGGGGTGGAATCAGGGAGTAGTAATCCTTGGTTCTGATGAATAGCCTTAGGGTAGGGCTTGAAATATGCAGACCTCTGAAATAAGGAACATAATTCCATTGAGTTTCACTCTTTCCTCATTTTTTAAACATACCGGCTAAAGGTATGAATAAAACTACTGTTCCTACCAGCAAGGTATTTTTAATCTTGCACACAAACCTCCCCACTCCCATTTTCTTTACATTCTCTTCATCTATTAGAAACAACATCAAAAATGCTCCCAAGTAACTCGTAGGTCGCAGCACACCCTGTTCCGCAGTGGAACGGGAAGAACTCAATGATGAAGCATGCCACCTACGGGAAACCCCTGGTGGTCAGGGTTATCTAAAGAAAACATTCTGTTCTCCAAAACATGAAGTGGAAAAAACATCCAAAAGTGATGGATGGGCTCTCTTTTTTAAGATGAAGTTCAATAACAGGACAAGTCCTTTTGTCTATCTCCTCTACCTCCCCCCTTTGATATACACATAGTTTGTGCTTGTGGTAACTTTATACACCATGACACTCTTTGAGCTCTGTCTTCGGGCATACCATTTGTTTATCTTTATAACACTTGAGACACTTGGGAGAGGTACCAGGTGTAGGAGAGTAGGGTCTGCTTCCTATGGTCACCTCCACTTTTTGCTTTTGCTTTACTGGTTTTCGACTTACATGTGGCTGTGGGCCTGCTAATCAGACCCACAGCCCAGATGCACTCTCTCTAAATTCAAACCATGTACTCTAGGTACATACACAATTGGGAATTAGTTCATCTTTTCAGCCCCTGTAGAAGTGCACCCTAGGTGCTCAGGGCATAGGTGTAACCAAGGCCTACCAGGGGCTGCAGCATGTACTATGCCACCCCTGGCTGGCCATCCAAACTGACACAACTGGCTGATCACTCAGCTGGGGCAAGGTTGTGTAATCACCCCTTGCTTAGGTATAGTATTCCTATATCTACCCTAATATATAGACACACAGTAACCTATAAGTCACTCCTATGGCAGGCCTTAACAATCATGGAGGCAGAGTGCTTGGTTATGTTTGAGATGGGGCTCTACCATGAGCTGAGCCTGTCTGCAGCTTTCGGAACCATGTCCTTATAGCTGTTCTATGATATTGCCATACCATATACTCTTAAGTGCATTATAATCCTCGCGGTTGAATGCTAACTTTGGTTTGGCTTTATCTAAACATGTCGTGTAAGGTGTCATACGCTTTGGAATACTACCCCCTCGCCAATTCTGGCGACGGGGGTAGCATTCCGCCCTTCTAGAGGGAGAAGGCATGTTAGTTCTGACTATCCCGGTTAAAGTTAACCAGAGCCCCAGCGGCACAAAATGGATGCTGCTGCCACAGACACAAGTCTGACCTCCTGCTGCTGGGAGTCCTTCCAGTCACGGAGGTTTGGACAATAGCTTTCCTGCCTGGAGAGGTGCGAGCACCACCCCAGACAGGACTTTGTGTATTGGGACAGGGAGGGCTGAATAGATTGAGACATGCCTGGGGCACACTAGGTGCTCAATGCATACCCCAGTTCAAAGCAGTTGCTGGGGCACTCCAGCCCCAACTCTGGCGCGAAACTGGACAAAGGAAAGGGGGTGTAACCACCCCCCTTCCTGGTTCCACCCATAGGAGGGACCTAGAAAGTAATCCAGCCCCTTTTAGTTGTATAAAGGTAGGAGCTGAGTCCTGAGACTTTAGATTAATCCTGGAATCATAACTTGACATGAAACTCTGGACCTTCGACGTTCTGCTGAAGCTGAAGACTGAAGAATCTCCCTTGTGGCCAGGGAGTGACCACCCTGGGCAACCAGGTACCATCCAGCAAATCAACGGCTTGCTTTGTCGATGTTTCCTGCCGGAACCCAAGCACAGAGCTGACAAGACCCAGACTTCCAGACCTCTCTGACCCTCTCTTCACGTCTGCAGCATAGCTGAGATCCGTGGAGGTGACGAGACACGTGGGACCGGACATCTTGAAAAGCCTGCAACTTGCTAACTGTGCAGCTCCTGAGGTATCCTTGAAGCTGTGCACTGAGGATTGAGAAGCCCCGAATCCGAGCTCCACCTCCACCGAAGATCAGCCCTCCACACTCCACGAGTTCTGCGTGGGGCCCTTCTGCTTGTGTTCTGCTCGACGCGTTGTCCGGTTGCTGGCCCGTTGGCTAGTAGCCTCTGTGACGACAATCCTTTTGAATCACCTCACTGGTCTGGTTGCTCCAGACTGGCCCTTGCCTCCCTGCAAAGGTGAGGCACCTCAGATCTTGCTGGTCTGCACCAGAAGCCTTCTTTGAATCCTACGTGGGTTGCCTTTGCCAAGGCTTGTTGACTCCAATCCGGCGGTTGACCCCTTCATCTGCGAGAACCTTCGTGGGACAGCTCGCCTCCAGCACCTGGTTGTCCTCGACACCTCCTGGTCCGCGTGGCTGAAGAGACAAGCTTCACGACAGCACCTGATTGCTCCTCAACGTCGTCTGGTTCCTTCCTGGTTCCACCCGGTCACTGGCTAGTGACCCAGACTCTGTCCCCTCTGCTTTCAGGTCCTCTTCATCCTCGATCCACCTTTGGATCCACCTGGACATCTTTCTCCTGGTCGCCTGCTGCATCTTTCTTCACAGGCTCCATAGGCTTCAACGGCGAAACCCGACACATCTTCACACCTATGCACCCGCTTCCTGTGGGTAAGGTAACGCGAGTACTTCGGTGCTCCCAAGGGTATTGACTATCCAAGTGTCTCGGTTTTTAGTTGTTTCCTCCTAGCTAAACCGGAAGTGTCCTAAATCCTTCTTTTTCTAAACTCTAAGTTCCCATTGACTTAACATTGACTCTCGCGTGTGTGTAAAGACACTGCACGCACCGCCTGTGGGCCTCCTACTCCTAACCTAAGGTTCAGATAGTGTAGCCCAGCAATTCTCTAGGCCCTAGGCCTTTCCTTTTCTCGCGACGTGGTACTTATACCACTTTCTTAGTATATGGTTTGCTTCGCCCCTAGGGCCTAACTGTATTTTGTGCAACTTAACGTATTCTGACTAAGTAACTTGTGATGTGCTTTTGCCTCTGATCTCATAAAGAGTTCAGAGGAGTGTGTTAGTAAATAAATACATATATATTTATATATATCCTGAGTGGTGTCCTTTCATTTGATATTCAAGGGGTTATATATGGTAAAACAGCTGGCTTTACACGCCCTCAAGAGTCCTGTAGCCTAAGACTGTTCTGTCCACGCTACCACTAGGATAGCTGGTCTATAAGGTTGACTTACAACCATCACCATAAGGGTTGTTTGGACTGGTGCAAGGTGTTCACTAGAATAGTGAACATCATATACCAGACCAACTTCTCACATTGGTGTGCAGCGGTTGGGATTAGAGCTTGCTGTTGTTTTACCACTTGTAATCTTGAGATATCATTTGAAAGATCACTTAGGTACCTGTAGGTACATATAAAAACAAGTCTTAGTATACTTAAGTTCTACTGAACTTAGCTGTTGTAGAGCCTGGGCCTAGCACACCCTGACTACAACTCCTAGAAAGGTTCTGTAGGAAAACAAATAGTGTAGGTAGGTGCAACACCCCACCTCACTAGAAACCATGTCTCAGACAGTGAACCCCAGTG
The DNA here is from genome assembly GCF_964261635.1 of Lissotriton helveticus. NCBI lineage: Eukaryota > Metazoa > Chordata > Amphibia > Caudata > Salamandridae > Lissotriton > Lissotriton helveticus. Next base: position 1,315,820,268 of record NC_136057.1, on the reverse strand, counting down.
GTTCTCTGCCTGAAGAAGTAGATCCCTTGAGGACTGCTTTGAGATATGAAGCCTTAGCCTTCCAAGAATTGAGACAATTGTGTACTTCTAGAAGGCTAAAACAGCGTTCAAACCCTACCCTCAAGTTCCTGGTTGAGCTCTTAGAAGAGTATGATGCTCAACAGCCACCTAAGACAGGTGATACAGGTAGTGCAGATGAAGTCTTTCCCTCCTCAGATGATAATACTGATACTCCAGTAGCAGATGAGGAAGAAGAGGGGGTGGAAGAGGATGAGTCTGATCCTGAGGTAAACAGCCAGGTCCCAGTCAGAAGACTTAGCCAGGCTAACTTAAGCATGCATGGGAGTCAGTATGGGCAGCCCTCATACAGACCCCCAAGTGGGCTTAACCAGAGGCAGAGAAGAGGGAGATCCCACTCCAGAGACTCTCTCCAATCTCAGGCTTCAAATGGCTCTCATGGCCCTGCTCAGAGAGGGATGACCTCCCCTCAGAGAATGGAACATGAGGCCAAAATGAGAGAGGCTGCTCTAAGGATTGAGAGGCAAGAACTAGAAGTTGCCTTGGCCAAAGAGAAGCTTGCTCGTGCTAGAGAGCATTGAGCGAGTGGGTTAGAACCCACTGGTGGCAGCAATATCCCTAAGGATAAAGATAGGTCCTATGAGAATAGACACCTAAGCAAGATTGTGCCCCCCTACAAAGAAGGGGATGACATCCACAAATGGATAACTGCTTTGGAGAGGGCCTGCAAAGTACAGCAGGTACCTCAAAGTCAGTGGGCAGCAATCTTATGGCTCTCCTTTTCTGAAAAAGGTAGAGATAAGCTCCTCACAGTTAGTGATGGGGATGCTAACAACTACTCTGTCCTGAAGAGTGCTCTGATTGATGGATTTGGCCTAACCACTGAACAATATAGGTTGTTGTTCAGAGATACCCAGAAGACACAGACTCAGGACTGGACTGATGTTGTTGATTGTGCCACTAAGGCTCTGGAAGGCTGGTTATTGGGAAGTCAAGTTAGGGACTATACAGGATTGTATAATTTGATCACGAGAGAGCAAATCCTTAGCAACTGTCAAAACCAGCTATTGCATCAGTACCTGATTGACTCTGATCTGACCTCTCCCCAAGAATTGGGAAAGAAGGCAGACAAATGGGTCAGGACCAAGATTAAGCAGAAAAACCAGTACCAGGGGGGTGATAAGAAAAAGGCAGACCAGAAGGGTAATGAGCAGAAACAAAAAGACCAGAAGTCTTCACAGGCCCCCAAAAGGCACAGGTGGAGGGTAGCTCCAAAAAAACCAAACAGAAACAAGAAGGCCCAAAGAAGCCCTGGTGTTGATACTGTAAATCAGTCTCTCACTGCTTTAGTGAGTGCACCAAGAAGGGCACAGCACCAGCCACCATTGCCCCTAAGGCAACTGTTCCCCCTAGTCCAGCTGTTAATGGTGTTTCCCAGCAAAAGGGTATAGTAGGGTTGACCCTGGGAACTGAGGTGGACTCTGGCCTAGTCAGAGTACCAACTCAGGCTGTTCTTGTCTGTGATGGGGATATAGCAATGTCCTCTACTGTAAGTCCCAGTAATCTGAGCAAGTACAGGCAGACGCCTTTTATAAATGACAAGATGGCTCAGGCCTACAGGGACACATGTGCCAGTGTCACCATGGTGACACCTAACTTTGTGAACCTTGATCAGATCATACTAGGTGAGACCTACCTAGTGACCAACGCTAGCAATGCCACTACCTCCCATAGTATGGCAGTTGTTAACTTCTCCTGGAGAGGGGTAACTGTCCTAAAAAGAGTTGTTGTGAGTTCAGACCTTCCAGTAGAGTGTCTGTTAGGTAATGATCTTGAAACCTCAGTTTGGTCTGAGGTGGAGTTTAGGACCCATGCAGAAATGCTGTGAATTTCAGCACATGTCCTTGCTGTGACCAGGTCACAGGCCAAAAAGTGCTTACCTGAACAAGTGCTGGATCTTGGAACAATAGACCAGACACTTCCCAAGAGAAAGAGCAAGAGGGTTAAGGTAGTGCCTTCCCCCCTGCCTCAGGTTGAAGATCAGCCCTCCCAGGAGGATGATTCTGAGGTCCAAGAGGGATCTGTCCTAAAAGAACTTGATTAACAATGGTGGGTGGTCTGCACACCGATATTCGAAATTTTATCCTCGTTTTTCCACCTTATACTTTTTGCATGCAGCCTAGGTAGTGCTTGCCCTAATGCACTCATTTAAATACATCATTATGGGGAGCATAAACATTATGCTCCACTCCCAGACGCACAGCATAACAGGATATTTTATCCACAGTTTTTTTCTACTCCTTCCTATTTATCAACTTTAGTCCATATTTTTACTCGATATTCGCCCTTCTTCATAGTTTCCACATCATATCCCATTTGCCTCTTTGGAAGCTTCACATATTTTCTCGTGACCATCCAGACGTTCGTCAAAAATACGCTCCAAGTGCAACCAAAAGTTCCGAGCAGCATGATTTTATTAAAAGCCCAATGCATTTCGGGCTGCGTCACCAGCCCTTCGTCAGGGGTCGCTACAAAATAACCAATAGAAAAGAACCTATCAGTCATAGGTATTACATCAGATTCATATCATCATTCATTTAGTACGCGTTAACATATAGTTGAGATAGCAATATAAACAAATGAATTGAAGTCCGGTACAGAAATTACGTGAGTTAACTTCCTCTCTTCACACCAGTTCTTTACATTATTTTACAAATCCCTTCTATCAACCAAATCACGCTAGCTTCTCTTTAAACATCCCTCTGCTCGATCACGTTCGTGTCTCTAAACTCTCCACCCTCCCAGATAACATCAACGTTTAACCAAGTTGTTACACGCTAACAAACGTTATTAAAGATACCCGTACTCTCAGCCTTCTCCATAACCTGGAAGATCTACTCGTTACTACAAACTAACAGGTATTTAGGAACCCTCTTACTTGTCCTCTAAAGTTCAATATTTATCATACCTGCTCATTGTGTTTTCTGTGTGCCGCGCGGCTACCGCCATCAACGGCTGAAGTGATCTCGTATGTCAAGGCCCTTTCTATCAACCCTCATTTAAAACCAGCGTACTCCGCCCCCTGGTGCGTCCCACTCACTCTTCTCAATTACTTGCCTATGCACTGCAACTCCCAGCATTCAATTGTAAATACTGTGACATTCAACATTTCACAACTTTCTGTTGTTCTATCATAAAAACTTTTTCAACATGCAATATTATCCACGCTGGAGCGTTGTTCGGAACTCAAAATGTGGAGTATGTTACTTATTAGCTAATTCATTGTACAATTATTTATTTGTCCAGGGTGCAAGAACCAACGGGGGGCATTTTTACATTCATTAACAATGGTGGGTGGTCTGCACACCGATATTCGAAATTTTATCCTCGTTTTTCCACCTTATACTTTTTGCGTGCAGCCTAGGTAGTGCTTGCCCTAATGCACTCATTTAAATACATCATTATGGGGAGCATAAACATTATGCTCCACTCCCAGACGCACAGCATAACAGGATATTTTATCAACAGTTTTTTTCTACTCCTTCCTATTTATCAACTTTAGTCCATATTTTTACTCGATATTCGCCCTTCTTCATAGTTTCCACATCATATCCCATTTGCCTCTTTGGAAGCTTCACATATTTTCTCGTGTCCATCCAGACGTTCGTCAAAAATACGCTCCAAGTGCAACCAAAAGTTCCGAGCAGCATGATTTTATTAAAAGCCCAATGCATTTCGGGCTGCGTCACCAGCCCTTCGTCAGGGGTCGCTACAAAATAACCAATAGAAAAGAACCTATCAGTCATAGGTATTACATCAGATTCATATCATCATTCATTTAGTACGCGTTAACATATAGTTGAGATAGCAATATAAACAAATGAATTGAAGTCCGGTACAGAAATTACGTGAGTTAACTTCCTCTCTTCACACCAGTTCTTTACATTATTTTACAAATCCCTTCTATCAACCAAATCACGCTAGCTTCTCTTTAAACATCCCTCTGCTCGATCACGTTCGTGTCTCTAAACTCTCCACCCTCCCAGATAACATCAACGTTTAACCAAGTTGTTACACGCTAACAAACGTTATTAAAGATACCCGTACTCTCAGCCTTCTCCATAACCTGGAAGATCTACTCGTTACTACAAACTAACAGGTATTTAGGAACCCTCTTACTTGTCCTCTAAAGTTCAATATTTATCATACCTGCTCATTGTGTTTTCTGTGTGCCGCGCGGCTACCGCCATCAACGGCTGAAGTGATCTCGTATGTCAAGGCCCTTTCTATCAACCCTCATTTAAAACCAGCGTACTCCGCCCCCTGGTGCGTCCCACTCACTCTTCTCAATTACTTGCCTATGCACTGCAACTCCCAGCATTCAATTGTAAATACCGTGACATTCAACATTTCACAACTTTCTGTTGTTCTATCATAAAAACTTTTTCAACATGCAATATTATCCACGCTGGAGCGTTGTTCGGAACTCAAAATGTGGAGTATGTTACTTATTAGCTAATTCATTGTACAATTATTTATTTGTCCAGGGTGCAAGAACCAACGGGGGGCATTTTTACATTCATTAACAATGGTGGGTGGTCTGCACACCGATATTCGAAATTTTATCCTCGTTTTTCCACCTTATACTTTTTGCGTGCAGCCTAGGTAGTGCTTGCCCTAATGCACTCATTTAAATACATCATTATGGGGAGCATAAACATTATGCTCCACTCCCAGACGCACAGCATAACAGGATATTTTATCCACAGTTTTTTTCTACTCCTTCCTATTTATCAACTTTAGTCCATATTTTTACTCGATATTCGCCCTTCTTCATAGTTTCCACATCATATCCCATTTGCCTCTTTGGAAGCTTCACATATTTTCTCGTGTCCATCCAGACGTTCGTCAAAAATACGCTCCAAGTGCAACCAAAAGTTCCGAGCAGCATGATTTTATTAAAAGCCCAATGCATTTCGGGCTGCGTCACCAGCCCTTCGTCAGGGGTCGCTACAAAATAACCAATAGAAAAGAACCTATCAGTCATAGGTATTACATCAGATTCATATCATCATTCATTTAGTACGCGTTAACATATAGTTGAGATAGCAATATAAACAAATGAATTGAAGTCCGGTACAGAAATTACGTGAGTTAACTTCCTCTCTTCACACCAGTTCTTTACATTATTTTACAAATCCCTTCTATCAACCAAATCACGCTAGCTTCTCTTTAAACATCCCTCTGCTCGATCACGTTCGTGTCTCTAAACTCTCCACCCTCCCAGATAACATCAACGTTTAACCAAGTTGTTACACGCTAACAAACGTTATTAAAGATACCCGTACTCTCAGCCTTCTCCATAACCTGGAAGATCTACTCGTTACTACAAACTAACAGGTATTTAGGAACCCTCTTACTTGTCCTCTAAAGTTCAATATTTATCATACCTGCTCATTGTGTTTTCTGTGTGCCGCGCGGCTACCGCCATCAACGGCTGAAGTGATCTCGTATGTCAAGGCCCTTTCTATCAACCCTCATTTAAAACCAGCGTACTCCGCCCCCTGGTGCGTCCCACTCACTCTTCTCAATTACTTGCCTATGCACTGCAACTCCCAGCATTCAATTGTAAATACCGTGACATTCAACATTTCACAACTTTCTGTTGTTCTATCATAAAAAAATGTCAACATGCAATATTATCCACGCTGGAGCGTTGCTCGGAACTCAAAATGTGGAGTATGTTACTTATTAGCTAATTCATTGTACAATTATTTATTTGTCCAGGGTGCAAGAACCAACGGGGGGCATTTTTACATTCATTAACAATGGTGGGTGGTCTGCACACCGATATTCGAAATTTTATCCTCGTTTTTCCACCTTATACTTTTTGCGTGCAGCCTAGGTAGTGCTTGCCCTAATGCACTCATTTAAATACATCATTATGGGGAGCATAAACATTATGCTCCACTCCCAGACGCACAGCATAACAGGATATTTTATCCACAGTTTTTTTCTACTCCTTCCTATTTATCAACTTTAGTCCATATTTTTACTCGATATTCGCCCTTCTTCATAGTTTCCACATCATATCCCATTTGCCTCTTTGGAAGCTTCACATATTTTCTCGTGTCCATCCAGACGTTCGTCAAAAATACGCTCCAAGTGCAACCAAAAGTTCCGAGCAGCATGATTTTATTAAAAGCCCAATGCATTTCGGGCTGCGTCACCAACCCTTCGTCAGGGGTCGCTACAAAATAACCAATAGAAAAGAACCTATCAGTCATAGGTATTACATCAGATTCATATCATCATTCATTTAGTACGCGTTAACATATAGTTGAGATAGCAATATAAACAAATTAATTGAAGTCCGGTACAGAAATTACGTGAGTTAACGTGACGAAGGGCTGGTGACGCAGCCCGAAATGCATTGGGCTTTTAATAAAATCATGCTGCTCGGAACTTTTGGTTGCACTTGGAGCGTATTTTTGACGAACGTCTGGATGGACACGAGAAAATATGTGAAGCTTCCAAAGAGGCAAATGGGATATGATGTGGAAACTATGAAGAAGGGCGAATATCGAGTAAAAATATGGACTAAAGTTGATAAATAGGAAGGAGTAGAAAAAAACTGTGGATAAAATATCCTGTTATGCTGTGCGTCTGGGAGTGGAGCAAAATGTTTATGCTCCCCATAATGATGTATTTAAATGAGTGCATTAGGGCAAGCACTACCTAGGCTGCACGCAAAAAGTATAAGGTGGAAAAACAAGGATAAAATTTCGAATATCGGTGTGCAGACCACCCACCATTGTTAATGAATGTAAAAATGCCCCCCGTTGGTTCTTGCACCCTGGACAAATAAATAATTGTACAATGAATTAGCTAATAAGTAACATACTCCACATTTTGAGTTCCGAACAACGCTCCAGCGTGGATAATATTGCATGTTGAAAATTTTTTATGATAGAACAACAGAAAGTTGTGAAATGTTGAATGTCACGGTATTTACAATTGAATGCTGGGAGTTGCAGTGCATAGGCAAGTAATTGAGAAGAGTGAGTGGGACGCACCAGGGGGCGGAGTACGCTGGTTTTAAATGAGGGTTGATAGAAAGGGCCTTGACATACAAGATCACTTCAGCCGTTGATGGCGGTAGCCGCGCGGCACACAGAAAACACAATGAGCAGGTATGATAAATATTGAACTTTAGAGGACAAGTAAGAGGGTTCCTAAATACCTGTTAGTTTGTAGTAACGAGTAGATCTTCCAGGTTATGGAGAAGGCTGAGAGTACGGGTATCTTTAATAACGTTTGTTAGCGTGTAACAACTTGGTTAAACGTTGATGTTATCTGGGAGGGTGGAGAGTTTAGAGACACGAACGTGATCGAGCAGAGGGATGTTTAAAGAGAAGCTAGCGTGATTTGGTTGATAGAAGGAATTTGTAAAATAATGTAAAGAACTGGTGTGAAGAGAGGAAGTTAACTCACGTAATTTCTGTACCGGACTTCAATTCATTTGTTTATATTGCTATCTCAACTATATGTTAACGCCTACTAAATGAATGATGATATGAATCTGATGTAATACCTATGACTGATAGGTTCTTTTCTATTGGTTATTTTGTAGCGACCCCTGACGAAGGGCTGGTGACGCAGCCCGAAATGCATTGGGCTTTTAATAAAATCATGCTGCTCGGAACTTTTGGTTGCACTTGGAGCGTATTTTTGACGAACGTCTGGATGGACACGAGAAAATATGTGAAGCTTCCAAAGAGGCAAATGGGATATGATGTGGAAACTATGAAGAAGGGCGAATATCGAGTAAAAATATGGACTAAAGTTGATAAATAGGAAGGAGTAGAAAAAAACTTTGGATAAAATATCCTGTTATGCTGTGCGTCTAAAAGAACTTGAGCCTGATCAGGTTGAGTTTCTTGGGACAGGGGGACCCTCAAGGGCAGATCTGAGGCAGGCACAATTAGATTGTTCCTCTCTTGAACCCCTCAGACAGCAGGCTGCTGCTGAGGCTGCTGGGAATGCTCAAGGTACCCATAAAGTGTATTGGGATGATGGGCTCCTTTATTCAGAGGCTAGAGACCCCAAGCCTGGTGCATCCCGGAGGTTGGTTATACCTCTGCAATTTAGGGGCTTCCTTCTTACCTTGGCCCATGATATTCCCTTATCAGAACACCTGGGCCAGAACAAGACTTGGGACAGGCTTGTCCCTCACTTTCACTGGCCCCATATGCCAGAAGATACCAAGGAGTTTCGTCGCTCCTGTGTTACCTGCCAAGCCAGTGGCAAATCAGGTGGCACCACAAAGGCCCCCCTCATACCACTACCTGTGGTGGGGGCACCCTTTGAGAGAGTGGGGATAGACATTGTAGGACCAATGGACCCCCAAACAGCATCAGGGCACAGATCTATACTGGTGGTAGTGGATCATGCCACCAGGTATCCAGAAGCTATTCCCCTGAGGACCACAACAGCTCCTGTTGTGGCAAGGGCCCTACTTGGAGTATTCTCCAGAGTGGGGTTTCCAAAGGAGGTTATCTCTGACAGAGGTGCAAACCTCATATCAGGATATTTGACTGCAATGTGGAAGGAGTGTGGTGTCAACTATAAGTTCACCACCCCCTATCACCCACAGTGCAATGGGCTTGTGGAAAGATTCAACAAGACCCTCAAAGGGATGATAAAAGGGTTACCTGAAAAGCTGAGGCGAAGATGGGACATCCTTTTATCCTGCCTTCTGTTTGCTTACAGAGAGGTCCCACAAAAGGGGGTTGGCTACAACCCTTTTGAGCTTTTGTTTGGACATCCTGTAAGGGGACCCCTATGTCTTGTGAAGGAAGGATGGGAGTTACCTCTCAAAAAGCCTAAGCAGGACATAGTGGACTATGTACTTGGTCTCCGCTCCAGGATGGCTGAGTATATAGAGAAGGCTTCTAAAAACCTTGAGGCCAGCCAAGAACTTCAGAAAGCTTGACATGACCAAAAGGCTGTGCTGACTGTGTTCTAGCCAGGACAGAAAGTGTGGGTGTTGGAGCCAGTGGCCCCAGCAACATTCCAGGACAAATGGTCTGGAACCCATACAATAGTTGAACAGAAGGGAGATGTCACCTACTTGGTGTACCTTGGGACTCCCAGAAGCCCCCATAGGGTGCTTCATGTCAACAGACTTAAAGTAGTTGTCGACAGGGCAGACATGGGCTTGCTCATGGCTACAGATGAGGGGCAGGAAGACGAGAGTGACCCTCTCCCAGACCTGCTTACTCAAAACCCTGATGATGGTTCAGTAGATGGTGTAGTCTTTGCTGACAGCCTCTCTGAACATCAGCAACAGGACTGCAGACAAGTTCTTCAGTCCTTCAGACATCTGTTTTCCCTGAGCCCTAGTCAGACAAGCTGGTGCACCCATGAGGTGGACACTGGTGACAGTCTGCCTGTCAAGAGTAAAATCTACAGGCAACCTGACCCTGTCAGGGACTGCATTAGGACAGAGGTCCAAAAGATGTTGGAGCTGGGAGTTATTGATCCCTCAGAGAGCCCTTGGGCCAGTCCAGTAGTCCTGGTGCCAAAACCTCACACCCAAGATGGTAAGAGAGAGATGAGGTTTTCAGTGGACTACAGAGGTCTCAATGCTGTCACTAAGACAGATGCCCACCCCATCACCAGGGCAGATGAGCTCATTGATAGATTTAGCTGAGGATGCAAAAGCCAAGACAGCATTTCCGACCCCAGGAGGACATTATCAGTTTGTGGTAATGCCCTTTGGTTTGAAGAATGCACCTGCCACTTTCCAAAGGCTGGTGAATCAAGTTCTCACAGGACTGGATGACTATTGTGCAGCTTATCTAGATGATATTACTGTCTTTAGTTCCACCTGGGAGGATCACCTGGTCCACCTGAGGAATGTTTTAGAGGCCCTGCAAAAGGCAGACCTCACTATCAAGGCCACTAAGTGCCAGATAGGGCAGAGCAAGGTTGTGTACCTGGGCCACCTGGTAGTTGGGGGTCAGGTTTAACCACTGGAGAGCAAGATCCTGACCATCAGAGACTGGACTCCTCCAATCAGCCAGACACAGGTCAGAGCTTTCTTGGGCCTATCTGGGTACTACAGGAAGTTTGTGAAAAACTATGGGTCCATTGTGACACCACGGAATGATTTAACTTCCAAAAAGATGCCAAAGAAAGTTCAGTGGACAGTTAGCTGTCAAAAGGCATTTGATGACCCGAAGCAGGACATGTGTACTGCACCTATTCTGAAAAGTCCAGATTACTCCAAAGAGTTCATAGTCCAAACAGATGCTCCTGAGTTGGGTGTGGGAGCTGTACGTTCACAACTGAATATAGATGGTCAAGACCAGCCCATTGCTTTCATAAGCAGAAGGCTGACCCCTAGAGAGAAACGTTGGTCAGCTATAGAGAGGGAGGCCTTTGCTGTGGTTTGGGCCCTGAAGAAGCTGAGGCAATACTTGTTTGGCACTCATTTCAAGATTCAGACAGACCACAAGCCCCTCATATGGTTAAATCAGATGAAGGGTGAAAATCCCAAACTTCTTAGGTGGTCCATTTCCCTACAGGGGATGGACTTTACAGTGGAACATACACCTGGGACTGACCATGCAAATGCAGATGGACTCTCCAGATATTTCCACTTAGAACATGAAGACTCAACTGGTCAAGGTTAGTTTAATGTCCCTAAGTTGGGGGGGGGGGGGGGTTGTGTAGGAGAGTAGGGTCTGCTTCCTATGGTCACCCCCACTTTTTGCTTTGCTTTACTGGTTTTCGACTTAGATGTGGCTGTGGGCCTGCTAATCAGACCCAAGGCCCCCATGCACTCTCTCTAAATGTACACCATGTACTCTAGGTACATATACAATTGGGAATTGGCTCACCTTGTCAGCCCCTGTAGAAGTTTACCCTAGGTACTCAGGGCATAGGTGTAACCAAGGCCTACCAGGGGCTGCAGCATGTATTATGCCACCCCTGGCTGGCCATCCAAACTGACACAACTGGCTGATCACTCAGCTGGGACAAGGTCGTGTAATCACCCCTTGCTTAGGTATAGTATTCCTATATCTACCCTTATATATAGACACACAGTAACCTATAAGTCACTCCTATGGCAGGCCTTAACAATCCTGGAGGCAGAGTGCTTGGTTATGTGTGAGATGGTGCTCTAGCATGAGCTGAGCCTGTCTGCAGCTTTCGGAACCATGTCCTTATAGCTGTTCTATGATATTGCCATACCATATACTCTTAAGTGCATTATAATCCTCGCGGTTGAATGCTAACTTTGGTTTGGCTTTATCTAAACATGTCGTGTAAGGTGTCATACGCTTTGGAATACTACCCCCTCGCCAATTCTGGCGATGGGGGTAGCATTCCGCCCTTCTAGAGGGAGAAGGCATGTTAGTTCTGACTATCCCGGTTAAAGTTAACCAGAGCCCCAGCGGCACAAAATGGATGCTGCTGCCACAGACACAAGTCTGACCTCCTGCTGCTGGGAGTCCTTCCAGTCACGGAGGTTTGGACAATAGGTTTCCTGCCTGGAGAGGTGCGAGCACCACCCCAGACAGGACTTTGTGTATTGGGACAGGGAGGGCTGAATAGATTGAGACACTGCCTGGGGCACACTAGGTGCTACATGCATACCCCAGTTCAAACCGGTTAATGGGGCACTCCAGCCCCAGCTCTGGTGCGAAACTGAACAAAGGAAAGGGGGTGTAACCACCCCCTTCCTGGTCCCACCCATAGGAGGGACCTAGAAAGTAATCCAGCCCCTTTTAGTTATATAAAGGTAGGAGCTGAGTCCTGAGACTTTAGATTAATCCTGGAATCGAAACTTGACACAAAACTCTGGACTTTTGACGTTCTGCTGAAGCTGAAGACTGAAGAATCTCCCTTGTGGCCAAGGAGTGACCACCCTGGGCAACCAGGCACCATCCAGCAAATCAACGGCTTGCTTTGTCGATGTTTCCTGCCGGAACCCAAGCACAGAGCCTGACAAGACCCAGACTTCCAGACCTCTCTGACCCTCTCTTCACGTCTGCAGCATAGCTGAGATCCGTGGAGGTGACGAGACACGTGGGACTGGACATCTTGAAAAGCCTGCAACTTGCTAACTGTGCAGCTACTGAGGTATCCTTGAAGCTGTGCACTGAGGATTGAGAAGCCCCGAATCCGAGCTCCACCTCCACTGAAGATCAGCCCTCCATACTCCACGAGTTCTGCGTGGGGCCCTTCTGCTTGTGTTCTGCTCGACGCGTTGTCCGGTTCCTGGCCCGTTGGCTAGTAGCCTCTGTGACGACAATCCTTTTGAATCACCTTGCTGGTCTGGTTGCTACAGACTGGCCCTTGCCTCCCTGCAAAGGTGAGGCACCTCAGATCTTGCTGGTCTGCACCAGAAGCCTTCTTTGAATCCTGCGTGGGTTGCCTTTGCCAAGGCTTGTTGACTCCAATCCGGCGGTCGACCCCTCCATCTGCGAGAACCTTCGTGGGACAGCTCGCCTCCAGCACCTGGTCGTCATCGACGCCTCCTGGTCCGCGTGGCTGAAGAGACAAGCTTCACGACAGCACCTGATTGCTCCTCAACGTCGTCTGGTTCCTTCCTGGTTCCACCCGGTCACTGGCTAGTTACCCAGACTCTGTTCCCGCCGGCTTTCAGGTCCTCTTCATCCTCGATCCACCCTTGGATCCACCCGGACATCTTCCTCCTGGTCGCCTGCAGCATATTTCTTCACAGGCTCCATAGGCTTCAACGGCGAAACCCGACACATCTTCACACCTATGCACCCGCTTCCTGTGGGTGAGGTAACGCGAGTACTTCGGTGCTCCCAAGGGTATTGACTATCCAAGTGTCTAGGTTTTTAGTTGTTTCCTCCTAGCTAAACCGGAAGTGTCCTAAATCCTTCTTTTTCTAAACTCTAAGTTCCCATTGACTTAACATTGACTCTCGTGTGTGTGTAAAGACACTGCACGCGCCGCCTGTGGGCCTCCTACTCCTAACCTAAGGTTCAGATAGTGTAGCCCCAGCGATTCTCTAGGCCCTAGGCCTTTCCTTTTCTCGTGACGTGGTACTTATACCACTTTCTTAGTATATGCTTTGCTTCGCCCCAAGGGCCTAACTGTATTTTGTGCAACTTAACGTATTCTGACTAAGTAACTTGTGAGGTGCCTTTGCCTCTGATCTCATAAAGAGTTCAGAGGAGTGTGTTAGTAAATAAATACATATATATTTTATATATATCCTGTGTGGTGTCCTTTCATTTGATAGTCAAGGGGTTACATATGGTAAAACAGCTGGCTTTACACGCCCTCAAGAGTCTTGTAGCCTAAGACTGTTCTGTCCACGCTACCACTAGGATAGCTGGTCTATAAGATTGACTTACAACCATCACCATAAGGGTTGTTTGGACTGGTGCAAGGTGTTCACTAGATTAGTGAACATCATATACCAGACCAACTTCTCACACCAGGTTATTGTTAATTGGTTTTACGTTGTCATGGATATCTCCCATTTTTGTGAAGAGTGTAGTCCATATTCAGTAATGCTTGATTAAGGATGTCAGGGATCTCACATTCTAAGGGATCTCACATTCTAAGTAGACTACTAGATAATACGTTTGGCATGGGGTGCATGTTCACTATTTTCGGACTCTGAGCCATGGAATAGGGAAATGGAGAAGTGTGTTGCTTCTCAACATGGATCCCTGTAGTAAAGTTCTTGATTACAGTGGTAGAATGAATGGAATTTGGACATTAGCTTGTGAGTTTCATAATAGTTTTTGGCTTTTGATTTTGCTCCAGAATCAATGGAAACAGACGGTTGAGATTATCCAACCCACATGAAGGTGGTGAGCAACTGCAGAGGTGGTGCTCACCATTTGATTTTAAACTTGTTGTTGTAGTGCAGGTTCTTCCGCTCTTTGTTTTCTACATGTACAGGTGTTGTATTTTGATGACGACATCCTGAGGAGACCCCTCAAATACTATGGGGTCGAAACGTCCTCATACCCCACAATTGGTTGACATCTACAACTAATAAGTAGGGATATCATATTTATTGGAACTTCCCTATGCCTCTCTGAGCCAATGTGATCATACAACCATTGGGGATTGTATAGTTTCTGTGTGCATTAATTGTTGTAAATATGATCACCACGTGAGCACTGCATCATCTGCACTGCACATTCGCATATTTTACGGCATGTTATATATGTATGAATACAATACATGTATGATGGAAATTCTGACTTCTATCCAGCACTGTGTTTTCTGTAGTAATGTTTCCACTCAACCAAGTTGATATTGAATGATGTTAAGTAGATGCGAGAGCCCTCACAACTACGGATGAGCTTTCTAGTTTTGAATGAGACCTGAGAGACATTTTGTGCAGATTTATATACATATTACCCATATCCCAAGGGCATATAGGGTTGTCCTCGCTATAGATTATAAATTGGGTAAAATTACCATCATCTGGACACCAAGAGGCTGATTACGAGCCTGGAGGTCCATGGACCACCAGACTCACGGGGGCGCAGCTTTGGCAGTCTTCCGACTGCCCTATAATGACTCGGGCAGTTGGACTCCCCTAGAACCGCCACAACCACCATGGATCAGAGATCCCTGGTGGTGGCTCTGTGGTCCTGAGGCCGCAATAGGTTTGGCGGGACTGCAGCAGCCCCACAAAACCTATTAGGAGTTTTCTCTCCACCAAGGTTTTCATGGCTTACCTCCTGCATGAAAACCATGACAGAGAGGAGACAAGCCCCCATTGCCTCAGGGCCTGGGGATGCATGCAGAGGGGCACATGGTATACCCACTGTGTGAATACACCCTAGTACCTGCACGGCATGGACTGGAGCTCTCCATGCCATGCAGGTACTGACTTTGATATTCCCATTGTGGTGTTTATTTCAAAGCCCATCCTGGGAACGCCAAACAACGACCTGCCACACACAAGAAAACTTGTAATATGGCGAGCAGCTCACACACAGGTTCGTTTTGGCGGCGCATTGCCAAACTCGTAATCAGGCCCTTAATGTGGTGGCATGCAAAAGGTCGGTGGACAGAAGGAGCCATTCTTGCCAGCTCTCCTGTTACTGCCCAAGTTCTAAATGAGGCTTATACTTTCTAGACATCCTAAGTATCATCTACTCTTAGTCCTTTTTTATCACCATCTCTTGGCTGGCCTTGTCAGCATCAGAAATAACCAGAGCTGCCACATCTGTAAGGAAAGATATTGCTCACATGTAGAACACCTACTTATTAGTGATAAATTACTAGGAAAAAGCAGAAAATAGCCTTTTTAAGATAACTGGGAGTGCTCTAGCAGCATACTTTCATTTTGCATGAAGCAATAAACATCCTGCACTGTTTAGGTCTCGGCTAAAGACGCGCGGAAGCGCGTCTCCGCCGAGATCTTATGTCACCGAGCGTGCTTCCCAGGAGACAGTCCCGGCCGCGCGCATCCTTCGAGGCGATTTGTAACTGGAACGCGCGCTGTGGCCAGGCGCTGTCTCCTGGGAAGCGCAAGCACCACACACGCATGCGCATACACACACACACAAGCGCCCATGCACGCACGCACATACATACATACAGACACCACCCCTGACACATACACACACGCGCGCACATACACAAGTGCACCCAGGCCCCCCCCGCCCCCCGCCGTCACCGTCGCACACATACATACACACACACACACGAGCATACACACACACACACAAGTGCACCAATCCCGCTCCAGCCTTTTGGAACTTACCTTACCTCAGCACGCGGCGCCCAAACTCCTGCTGGCGCGGCCCAGGGGCTCTACACCGCTCACAGGAGCCCCGGGCCGCGAGACGCAACGACTCCGCCTGCCTCCTCTTCCGGTCTGAACGTGGCCCCGCCCCCGTCACAGGCGACCGTGCCTGACTTCCGGGGCGGCCGCGATACTAAGAGACTGCTGGGGACAAAGTGTGGTCTGTGGAGTTACAATGGTTGCATGCAAGGGGTGAGTGTGAAAGTGCCGACCTTATTTATGTTGGCGTCGTGCGGCGCAGCCAGCTGTAGCATTTGATTAGTGCCTAAACAATAGCGATGCGGGCCACGAGCGGTTATTTCGCAGAACAAAGATGCATTGCAGATTGCTTTATGTCGCGTCCATTGGCGCTTATTATGAGAAGTGTACGGTCCTGACGGAAAGTAATTGCTTTCCGCCGGTGTTTTGGTTGGCTGCCGTACATCAGGTAGCCTGTGTTCTCTTTGTATTCACGGGCGGCTTGTACAAGAGAATGGGCTGATTTCCCACAAGGGCATTCACGCTAATTAATTTAGTTATCTCAAGAGCTTAACAAGTTGGAGCCCATGCTGGCCGAGTAGCGGCGTTCTTCCACAGTACAATCACTTCATGGTATTTAAGATTAAGCGATGTTCCTTCCCCATGCGAACGAGCTCACGTGGTCATCTCTGGGCGCGTCTTCGCTTCCCTAGGATTCTAACAGGGAGGTGTCCGCTTTCTGTATTTTTA
Organism: Lissotriton helveticus; assembly: GCF_964261635.1. NCBI lineage: Eukaryota > Metazoa > Chordata > Amphibia > Caudata > Salamandridae > Lissotriton > Lissotriton helveticus. Next base: position 1,315,803,716 of record NC_136057.1, on the reverse strand, counting down.
GTGGTGAGTGGTGAGGGCAGAGTGGTGAGTGGTGAGTGCAGAGTGGTGAGTGCAGAGTGGTGAGTGGTGAGTGCAGAGTGGTGAGTGCAGAGTGGTGAGTGCAGAGTGGTGAGTGCAGAGTGGTGAGTGCAGAGTGGTGAGTGCAGAGTGGAGAGTGCAGAGTGGTGAGTGCAGAGTGGTGAGTGCAGAGTGGTGAGTGCAGAGTGGTGAGTGGTGAGTGCAGAGTGGTGAGTGCAGAGTGGTGAGTGCAGAGTGGTGAGTGCAGAGTGGTGAGTGCAGAGTGGTGAGTGCAGAGTGGTGAGTGAGAGTGGTGAGGGCAGAGTGGTGAGTGGCGAGTGCAGAGTGGTGAGTGCAGAGTGGTGAGTGCAGAGTGGTGAGTGCAGAGTGGAGAGTGCAGAGTGGTGAGTGCAGAGTGGTGAGTGCAGAGTGGTGAGTGCAGAGTGGTGAGTGGTGAGTGCAGAGTGGTGAGTGGTGAGTGCAGAGTGGTGAGGGCAGAGTGGTGAGGGCAGAGTGGTGAGGGCAGAGTGGTGAGGGCAGAGTGGTGAGGGCAGAGTGGTGAGTGCAGAGTGGTGAGTGCAGTGTGGTGAGTGCAGAGTGGTGAGTGCAGAGTGGTGAGTGCAGAGTGGTGAGTGCAGAGTGGTGAGTGCAGAGTGGTGAGTGCAGAGTGGAGAGTGCAGAGTGGTGAGTGCAGAGTGGTGAGTGCAGAGTGGTGAGTGGTGAGTGCAGAGTGGTGAGTGCAGAGTGGTGAGTGCAGAGTGGTGAGTGCAGAGTGGTGAGTGCAGTGTGGTGAGTGCAGAGTGGTGAGTGCAGAGTGGTGAGGGCAGAGTGGTGAGTGGTGAGTGCAGAGTGGTGAGTGCAGAGTGGTGAGTGCAGAGTGGTGAGTGGTGAGTGCAGAGTGGTGAGTGCAGAGTGGTGAGTGCAGAGTGGTGAGTGCAGAGTGGTGAGTGCAGAGTGGAGAGTGCAGAGTGGTGAGTGCAGAGTGGTGAGTGCAGAGTGGTGAGTGGTGAGTGGTGAGTGCAGAGTGGTGAGTGCAGAGTGGTGAGTGCAGAGTGGTGAGTGCAGAGTGGTGAGTGCAGAGTGCAGAGTGGTGAGTGCAGAGTGGTGAGTGCAGAGTGGTGAGTGCAGAGTGGTGAGTGCAGAGTGGTGAGTGCAGAGTGGTGAGTGCAGAGTGCAGAGTGGTGAGTGCAGAGTGGTGAGTGCAGAGTGGTGAGTGCAGAGTGGTGAGTGCAGAGTGGTGAGTGCAGAGTGGTGAGTGCAGTGTGGTGAGTGCAGAGTGGTGAGTGCAGAGTGGTGAGGGCAGAGTGGTGAGTGGTGAGTGCAGAGTGGTGAGTGCAGAGTGGTGAGTGGTGAGTGCAGAGTGGTGAGTGCAGAGTGGTGAGTGCAGAGTGGTGAGTGCAGAGTGGTGAGTGCAGAGTGGTGAGTGCAGAGTGGTGAGTGCAGAGTGGTGAGTGCAGAGTGGTGAGTGCAGAGTGGTGAGTGCAGTGTGGTGAGTGCAGAGTGGTGAGTGCAGAGTGGTGAGGGCAGAGTGGTGAGTGCAGAGTGGTGAGTGCAGAGTGGTGAGTGCAGAGTGGTGAGTGCAGAGTGGTGAGGGGTGAGTGCAGAGTGGTGAGTGCAGAGTGGTGAGTGCAGAGTGGTGAGTGGTGAGTGCAGAGTGGTGAGTGCAGAGTGGTGAGTGCAGAGTGGTGAGTGCAGAGTGGTGAGTGCAGAGTGGTGAGTGCAGAGTGGTGAGTGCAGAGTTGTGAGTGCAGAGTGGTGAGTGCAGAGTTGTGAGTGCAGAGTGGTGAGTGCAGAGTGGTGAGTGCAGAGTGGTGAGTGCAGAGTGGTGAGTGCAGAGTGGTGAGTGCAGAGTGCACAGTGCACAGTGCACAGTGCAGAGTGGTGAGTGCAGAGTGCAGAGTGGTGAGTGCAGAGTGGTGAGTGCAGAGTGGTGAGTGCAGAGTGGTGAGTGCAGAGTGGTGAGTGCAGAGTGGTGAGGGCAGAGTGGTGAGGGCAGAGTGGTGAGGGCAGAGTGGTGAGGGCAGAGTGCAGAGTGGTGAGTGCAGAGTGGTGAGTGCAGAGTGGTGAGTGCAGAGTGGTGAGTGCAGAGTGGTGAGTGCAGAGTGGTGAGTGCAGAGTGCAGAGTGCAAAGTGGTGAGTGGTGAGTGCAGAGTGGTGAGTGCAGAGTGGTGAGTGCAGAGTGGTGAGTGCAGAGTGGTGAGTGCAGAGTGGTGAGTGCAGAGGGCAGAGTGGTGAGTGCAGAGTGGTGAGTGCAGAGTGGTGAGTGCAGAGTGGTGAGTGCAGAGTGGTGAGTGCAGAGTGCACAGTGCACAGTGCACGGTGCAGAGTGCAGAGTGGTGAGTGCAGAGTGCAGAGTGCAGAGTGGTGAGTGCAGAGTGGTGAGTGCAGAGTGGTGAGTGCAGAGTGGTGAGTGCAGAGTGGTGAGTGCAGAGTGGTGAGTGCAGAGTGGTGAGTGCAGAGTGGTGAGTGGTGAGGGCAGAGTGGTGAGTGCAGAGTGCAGAGTGGTGAGTGCAGAGTGCAGAGTGGTGAGTGCAGAGTGGTGAGGGCAGAGTGGTGAGGGCAGAGTGGTGAGGGCAGAGTGGTGAGTGCAGAGTGGTGAGTGCAGAGTGGTGAGTGCAGAGTGCAGAGTGGTGAGGGCAGAGTGGTGAGTGCAGAGTGGTGAGTGCAGAGTGGTGAGTGCAGAGTGGAGAGTGCAGAGTGGTGAGTGCAGAGTGGTGAGTGCAGAGTGGTGAGTGCAGAGTGGTGAGTGCAGAGTGCACAGTGCACAGTGCACGGTGCAGAGTGCAGAGTGCAGAGTGGTGAGTGCAGAGTGGTGAGTGCAGAGTGGTGAGTGCAGAGTGGTGAGGGCAGAGTGGTGAGTGCAGAGTGCAGAGTGGTGAGTGCAGAGTGGTGAGTGCAGAGTGCAGAGTGGTGAGTGCAGAGTGCAGAGTGGTGAGGGCAGAGTGGTGAGTGCAGAGTGGTGAGTGCAGAGTGGTGAGTGCAGAGTGGTGAGTGCAGAGTGGTGAGTGCAGAGTGGTGAGTGCAGAGTGGTGAGGGCAGAGTGGTGAGTGCAGAGTGGTGAGTGCAGAGTGGTGAGGGCAGAGTGGTGAGGGCAGAGTGGTGAGGGCAGAGTGGTGAGGGCAGAGTGGTGAGGGCAGAGTGGTGAGGGCAGAGTGGTGAGTGCAGAGTGGTGAGTGCAGAGTGGTGAGTGCAGAGTGGTGAGTGTGCAGAGTGGTGAGTGTGCAGAGTGGTGAGTGTGCAGAGTGGTGAGTGTGCAGAGTAGTGAGTGTGCAGAGTAGTGAGTGTGCAGAGTAGTGAGTGTGCAGAGTAGTGAGTGTGCAGAGCAGTGAGTGCAGAGCAAGTGTGCAGAGCATTGTGTGCTGTTGAGTGCAGAGTGCTGTGTATTGGCAATGTTAATGACAATGCCCATTTATTTTTGATTTAAAGAAAAAAAATGTCATGAGCAATGACAATAGCTCTACCTTTAATGATGCCGAGACCATTGCATTGCAAATGCTTGTTTTGATAATGACACCCACTTGACAGGTGTGCCAATGTCAATGCTGCAGTACTTTATTGACACCACTCCTATGTATTTATGGATGAGTGCGATAAGGCAACCCAGCCATGTACAGGCCAGGTCAAAGGCAGGGATACAGTCAATAGGAGTTTAAAGATGTAGCTGACCTATGGACTATTACTGTATTATGGTGCTTCATATTTTCCCTGAATTTGAGCAGGGTTAAGCTGTCCTGGTGAATACAGGAATGTTGTTCCACTTTTTAGGTGCATACTTGGCAAAAGCCTTTTGACTTGTATTTTCTTTTGTGTACTTTGTCTCCATCCTGAAGATGTCCAAGTGCAGGGTGCTGTAGGTTGGGCATTACAGTTTTATATCACAACCACCATTAGAAACTCTCGCTGGTAGCACTACTAAGAACATGATTTACAGTGTGGTGGTAGTAGAAATCCCTCGAGGAGGGAGCTAGGGAAATGTTACTCTCGTTGTTCTTTGATCTCTTGATGTCAGCTTCCCCTAGGAGCTTTAGAGATAGATTTATGAGCAACATAAAATTTCAACACAGACACCATGTGAACAAACACAGCAAAAATAAAAAATCAGAACATTTATCGGCACAGGGGAGAGTACGAGTCAATGGTTCTGCCTTTTTTCGTAATGAGAAACACTTATGTGTGACTATGAAAATGTATTGTGTGTTTTGTTTGAAACGATTGCGTGCCTAAAAATGATTGCTGGTATGCGGATAGGTTAACTGCCAGAGTTTTAACCCTACATAATACACATCGTTTTATAGAGGTTGTACTTTGTCTAAAGTTATGTTAATTGAAATGATTTAAAGAAATTACCATAATAATCCCGTTGAATAAACTAAATTACCAGTTGCTGAATTATGAAAAGGTGCACTCTGGGTCACCATGTAATTATAATAGCAATAGACTAGACTATATCATGAATTCATAGGGAAAATATAATACACACCAAAATTGTATCTATATGTGTGTCCTGAAAATGCTCCCTCCTGGGTCTAAACGTCATTGATCGTTCTGACTAGCTAGGATACGAACTTAAACTGACCATATATTTGACTGTAGATTGATTCTCTGTGGGTAATGCTCTCCTAAGTAGTCTGCCACCTGTCTCTTCATTTTGGTACACATTTGGATAACATTTAGTATTTCAATTTATTCACTGAAAGATTGCCTTTTGCACTCAGCCCTTTTTGATAATACTGTTATTGTTTATTTGTATTATAGCCCCAAGATATTACATTAAAGGTCCGGTTTCAAAGAGGGCCACAGCACACCACGTATTATCTTTATTTCCTTAAGGATTTACTCATGGCTTTCCCATTTCCTATTTCATCAAACAGTTTGTCCTTGGGAAATTACTGATCTCTAAAAGTGCCTTAGTTCCAATTTCTGAAAAGATTTGGGGAGCTTAGAAATGGGCCAGTATGGAGTAAAATATACACAATGGTACTTTTATATTATTTGTTGACATTTTCAGATATGGCAAGGGTTATACAGCCACAGCATCACCACTCACCACCCCTAACCCTGGAGCTGCTCCAAAGAAGACTGATAGTGTGTGGTGAAACTAACAGAATTTATCAGGAGGATAGCTACGCATTTTTAAATGTACATCGCAAGTACTTCTCTGTTTGGTTGTTATCATGGACACTAGCAAAGCTTCTCTGTGGGACACCAATCTTGTTACTCAGGTGGGCTCTTTCATTTAATTTTAAAAAACAATTGCAGTAGTTGTCACGTGTGTTACACTGCATCCAACGGCACAGTACCTGCATGCATTTCTCAGCAAGGATGCCACATTTGCTGTTTGGTCATTGGAAAGTACCACCACTTGTATTCAGGGCAGTCAAAGGACTAATAGGAGACTTGCTACAGTTTTATTGGGAAGTGGAAAGTACAGCATGTGAGGGATTATAGGAGAGTGAATGGAACATGGAGAAAGGCAATAAACTCCCACTCAGCACCTCCATAGCAATCGCTCAAAGGTACAGATTTGTAACCCACATACTGTCTACTGATGAGTTTGAGGAACCACCCAAAACCTGGACCCACCAACACCCAGGGATATGGAGCAAGCAACAGTGAGAGCAAAACAAGCGCACAAGTGGCTTCTTCTGAATCATAAAACTATATTAGAACATTGTATTGTTGAGTGCTCCATTGAAAACAATGGAGTGCTCTGGGCTTCTAATGACCGGCAGAAGCCCGGAGCATCCTCATTCCAATGTTTAACAAAAGCCTCAAGGAGCACGAGGGGATTTCAACCCCCTCCGGCTCTCTGCGGCCTTTGTTTTACAGATTAGAACATTCTGCCCTTTAGGGGCAGAATGTTCTAATAGCCTAAGAGCACTCCGTAGCGGGCTCTACCGAGCATTAAAGGCTAGCTCTCTTTTTAAAGGCCCTCGCCATTGGTTCGGTCCTTTAACGCTGGAGCAGGCCTTTAATGGCTGGGAGAGCCTGCTACTTTGGGCTCTAAGGCTATGTTAGAACATTGGAGTGTTGAGCGCTCTATTAAACACAATTGAGTGGCTCAGGGATTATAACAGGTGGTATATGCCTTCTGCTTCGACAGTCTAAAGTTTGTCTTTATGTCTCTCCTGTTTTTAATTTAGAACATTCAATCTAAGTGGGTGGAATGTTCTAATGGCCTTATACCCTAATGCCTATAGCTGTACCGGTTGTTAAAGGTCCTCTCCCTCACTATAGGCCCTCGCCTGCGGCTCGAGCCTATAACTAAGGTTCAGGGACTTTACCAACTGTCATAGCCCTCGGCAGCCAGCTATAAGGCTATATTATTTGTGAGCAAAGCTGAAAGAGGCCTTTGTTTGAAGTTATGCTTCCCTCCATTTCAAATGACAGTGATTGTATTACTGACTGAGGAGCCTTTTCACAAACACATTTTTGAGTACATAAACTAGTACTGTTATTACTCTTTAATCTACTCATTACAAAACCTTTAAAATGGGAATATTCATATACAGTTAATACAAATAGAAAGGACTGTGCCCTCTCTGCGCTTTTACTAATGGGGAGCCGGACATTTCAGGGCTGAATGCCAACAGCTTTTGGGAGTACATAAAAGAGTACTCCTGCAGTATTACTTCCTGTGCCCATTAATGCTTTTCACAATCATGCCCTTGCAGTGCTTGCAATGTCGGGATTTGTGTTGGTAATGTGAGCAATGTATACAGCAGTTTATAATCTAAGTAGGTATCCTTATTCACTGATTTAGTGGTATTGCAAAGCTGCACCAGCTTGCACACCTATCCTGATCCAAGCCTAAGATACATGTTGTGTCCATGCTGAAGTAAATTTACTCCATATGAAGTGGAATGATAATAACTGCGTTCAGGGCTCAGTAATGTAACTACAGAATGAAAAGGATCGTGCTCCAATAATATTTTGTCCAGGATATCGACGAAAATAAAAGTATATAAGTATAGATTTACATTTACTCTGTATATTCAAGGGACGTAGATGTGTACTTAACAATATTAAATCTGTACATACCTATATAGTATATACTCTTACCATCACAATATTGTGTTACTTGATATTCTGGACACAATATTATGGTAAACAAATCTTTAAAACTTGATATTTCAGCGATATACCTTTTGCATGTCAGATGAGCTGAACAAAGGGAAATATTGCATCAATAGTTTTGTTAGTCACACTGGGCTAGTTTAGAGGAGGATTTGATGGAGCAGATTTCATCTGCAGTCATGCATTGTTTTATTTTTTGTGCTTCAGACAGGCTGCATTTAAATTGCCACGCACATTTTGGTGCAGGTTAAAAACATGGCACATGAAAAACATGAAAAGTGAGGCCTATTCACTTCAGACTGAAAATGCTTTTGCTGAATTAAATTAACATGTGTTTTTTTGCAATGTAGAGAAAAAGTGGCCTTTTTACCTTTGAAGATTTTTAATAGAATGTGTTTCTCTCTTCCCAGCACATCCATGTAAACTAAATGTATTATTCCTGTCTTAATAGACTTTGACTTGTTGCATATTTTGATAAACATTTTCAGTTAATAACACCTCTTTTTATAATGTGTGTGAATTAATAATGCACTTGGGACACATAATGGACTGATTTACATGAAATTAATATTATCTTTGTGTTTGTTTTATTTTTGGGGCCTACACAAAACATGGCTGCCTGTGAATCCATCAAGGCTTTGACTTTCAATTTAATGAGAAGGGAGCATGCGCAGACTGTGGCAGCTTTCCTCATGACAAGAACAGCGTGAACTGCACATTCTTGTCATTCTGCCAATGTACCAGTTAGTTAAAAGTATCCATCTACTGCGCTGAGAAGGAAGAAGGATGAATTAGATTGAAACATTTTTCCTAGTAAATGTTGCAAATGTTTATAAATGTATTTATTCATGTATGCTTCTTTTGTTAGGACTAGTGAAGTCAGGTTTTTAGAATGAGTCAGGGAAGTGTGACCTCATGCCTTTATGACTGACCAATCACGTAAGGTTCTCCTGAAAAATGTTACATCTTTGTGTACTCTGCCAATAATTATGGTATAAATACTGTCCTCTCTGGATGGGAGCCACCACTTCTTCTTTTTTCTCAGCTCAGCTGGCTTCTATGGGTTAGGTACGAGAAACGTCCCGGGAGATTGCTCAAGGGCGGGCTTGCGTCCGAGGAGTGTCAGGGGGAGGTTTCTTGCTTCCACGTCATATCTTGGCACTTTATGCCACATTCCTTTGAGGCCTGTGAAGGGCGGGCTGCTTTCCTCTTTAGACACAGACAGAGAGAGAGTGCAGTGGATCAGGATAGGATTAGATGCTAATATGTTTTGACTAATTAATTAGGTCTAAAAGATTTATTTGTCTTATGCATTTATTTCTCTTAATGGGAGATTTTTTGCCAACTATTCAATTATTGATTAGCTTTGCAAGACTATTTTTCTTAGAAACTCTTTAAGAATTGTGACTGAAATTTTGCGCCACATTTTCATAACTACATGTAATACTTATATGCAGACTGTAATGTGTTCTGTATTATTGATATTTTTCCTGTTTTCCAAAATTCTGTAACCTAATTGATATTTTACTAATGAATAAAGGGTCAGAGATAAATTAACTTTTTGACTAGAAAATAAAACCCTTTAAAATAATCAACAACTCTCTTTATTGGCTTACAATAATAATAGCATTTTGACTGTTCATCTTTATTTAAATTTCTCCTGATGGTAATACATGGTGTGAAGGGCCCAACACCTTTTGAGCGGTAAAATAGAGGTAGCATGAGGGTTTTGCATTGAGAAACTACCAGAAGAAATTACCGCTCTCCATCAGTTTTTGGTAAGCAGAGGATGGTCATTATTGATTAGTTTGGTGATTAGTAATTATTGATTTCACCATCAACTACTCAACTAATGGATCATTGACCTTAAGAGGGAAATAAAATAATTGCCCAAGTTAGATAAATGTCCAAGTCCTGATTCCCGACTCCAATGCTCAGAACCTGAAGACTGGCAAAGCAGTACTGGCAGGTGATGCAAGAAGAGGTGTGAGTATCAATAGGGTTGTGAAATGTTGTTAATATGCTAGCATGTATTTTTGAAGTGTTGAAAATAGTAAGGATTTTTTACTGTTGGTGACATTTTGCTCATTTTGAATTGATGGTGTTATTGCTTATATTGGTAATTTCATAGGACATATTTTTTTGGTTATTGATTACATGTTTTAACTCTTCATGTTAAGTTAGTGTCTTGTTCTATGTTGTCTGGAACACGCAGGTATGCACACCTGTGGAATCCCGGGAAGGAATAGCGGGTGGTAAATGGAAGCCACACTGCACTGAGGTTACTCGTCTGTTGGAATAACACTGAGAAGCTAGGTAGGGCTGGCAGTGTTAAATTAGGGACTATTTTCTGTGTGAGTGATTGATAGCAAAGAGTTCGCTGGTGAAACTTTGGTCTGATATCACCTAGAAAGGGTCACACTAAAGGAGTAGCAGGTTCTTCTGAGCTTGATTGATAGCAAAAGGGTTCGCTGGTGAAACTTTGGACTAAGATATATCCTGAAGGATAAGTCCAAAGGAGTAGCAGGTTCTTCTGAGCTTGATTGACAGCAAAAGGGTTCGCTGGTGAAACTTTGGACTAAGATATATCCTGAAGGATAAGTCCAAAGGAGTAGCAGGTTCTTCTGAGCTTGATTGAAAGGTAAGCGGAAGGGATTTACCTGTAGTGTTTGAAGAGTAAACGGAAGGTCTTACTTTGTGAAGGGTAAGCGGAATGTGTTACTCGCAGTGAATATAAATCTATCTTTTATTTAGCACAACAGACAGAGTAGCGAATGTATTTATGTTGTTACTAACAGAGTAATTGATTAAGAAAATATTGCAGTAAGATTTTGTGGAGGGTCAGTGGTAGGAGTAAAACTGACTGAAATTTAGATTGACAGCTTTGGAGAAAATAAATTGCATTCAACTATTGCAAAAATGAAACTGTTTGAAGGTTTAAAGAAGCTGTTAGGAGGTAAAGTGAAAAATTCGTTTTTTATTGGTGATGTTCCTGAAGGAACACCTGTGCATTTTATGTCTACCAGTTTGGGACAAAACACATGTATGTGGGTTCAACAATGGTGCAAGATTACTGAAAAAGAGGGTGCTATGAGGTTTCCAAAAGATGGTACTTTTGAATTGCAAATTATTGACAAATTAAGGGAAGTCTTATGTGAAATAAAGACACCATCTAAAGCTGCACAATTTGAGGCCTTAAGCCTGTGGGAAAAGACAGCAAGAGAGAAAGCAAGTGAGGATAAAAAGGTAAAGCACCATATACAGGAGAAGGGAATTAATGCTGACAAAGAGCTTCAAATAAATAATGATTCAGGGGATGAAATAATGGATGCATTGATAACTGAGTGTCCACCACTTTATGTGGTTCCCATGAAAAATACTGAAAATAGTGCACCAGTAAATACTACAGGGGCTACTGCTTCTGTTGAACAGAGAGAAATACAGACTGAGAGAACTGTGCAGACATTTTATATTGAACCATTACCTGTTGATTCAGTACTGACAGTGATACCTCCAGGTGTTACTGCTTTAACTGTGCCTGATTTAGTCCAAGAATTGCAAACTGCAGATGCACAGATAATGCCTAGAAAAATTATGACTGTCCCAATTAATATGGTCCCTACTGAAAAGGTTCAAAGAGCTGCAGAATCAGTGATGTTGCCAGGGTTTATTTCAGAAACTAAGAATGCACAGATTATTGAACAGAAATTACCCCAAGCACTAAAAGGTGAGAGTAAAATGGTATTTACAACATCTGCAGCCCAGAATAAAACTAATATATTTGAAAATTGGATTTTTCAAACCTGCTTAGAGGAAGCAGCAGTGATTAAAAATATAGAGAACATGGGAGAACATATTAACCCAGACCATGAAAAAGAGAGACAGCTTAGTGTTTTAAATGGAGCATTTGAACATGAAGAAATTAACAGTCTTTGCTGTATAAATAATGAAAATGTGAACCAGTGTCAGGAAAAAGAATTAATTTCCCTGAGTAAGGAAACAGCTGCATGTGCATTAACTACACATAATGGACTGACAGATTTGGCTCAAAAATATGAAACTGATGTTTCAGGAAGTTTTCCATTTCAGAAAAGTTTCAGGGTACACATGGATGATGAAGCAAATGAGAAAATGTATTCTTCAGAAATGCAATTGCACCTTGCAGAAATAAAATATATTTTCAAATGCAATGGGTTTGAGAAATTAGGAGACAAATGGGCACGAAAACATGAGAAGAAAAAGAAACGACCAGACCTAGCAAGGAAACTGGATAAGGAAAAGAAGCCACCAGATTTAGTTGAGAAAAATAATAAACAGAATGAGGGAGAGGCTTTTGCTTACTCATTGAGAGAAAAGGTGGGAGAAATGTATGTGCATATGCCACAGAATAAAAGTGAACTTGCAGCATTTCTGAACACAATCCCACAATTGAGAGCCAAATTTATGCTGTGGTACCCACAAGTTGATGGATTTGATGAATTTTTAAAAGAGTTGTGCATTCATTTGGAAATGTTCTTTTATATTGCCATGCTGACTAAATTGTGGTTTGAATCTAAAGTTGTTGTTCAAGGGCCAGGTGAGGAGACAGTGAAAATGGTTTGCATGAATGCACCATCATTTTCTGTTGTTATGGAGGAAAATATAGCAGTGATTATTTTCCTGAAGGGCAGAGTGCCAGCAAAGGATGTTGATTGGGTACAGATTAAAAGAACACAGGATGGAAGTAAAGGTGTTTTGGTTTGTGCAAATTCAGGTATGGATGTTGTACTGCTGGAAAATGTGTCCTTTTGCCATCTTTATAACAGATTTGAGCATTGGAAGAAGAAAACTAAATTTAAACATGATGCACAAAAACATGGAGAAATGCAGGTGCAAAATATGCCAGTTAAGCAAATGCAAATGTCAGTTCAGAAACAGGTACCAATGGCAGAAATTTTTCAAGCACAGATGGTCCCACAAAATATGGAAAATGCTAAAATTAATTTAAATGAGTTGCCCAGAGTAAATGTGAATTGTTTCCAGAGACAAAAACAGAACCCAGTCCAACAGGTTGCTCTTTTTGCAAATGAGAGTTTTAACACTCACAATTCTGAATTTACCAATTCCATTGTGAGGGCAGTGGAAAGTCTAGATTTAGTTGCAGGAGTTTTAAAGAAAGAAATTACAAACCAAGTATTAGAAAATTGTGCACCAAAATTAGGCCCATTTGAGGAAGATTGCAAAACTGTTGTCTGTGACTCAGGCCTAGCAGGAAAACAATTATTTTGCAAAGTAAGCAGCTCAGATTACTGTACACCAGATAATGCTATTTTTCAGATTCCTGATGAGGATGTACATTTTAAAATGGCCCAACAAGAGACAGTTGTAGCATTGTTTTCAGAAAAGACAGTTGAAAAATTACCTTCTGCTTTGGAAAAAATAATAAACACAGAAATAAGAGAGTTCACAGAGAAGGATGCCAGGTTAATAACGTGTGCAGAACATGTCTTATTAAAATTTGAACCAGATGACATGTATTCAGGAACACAATCAGTTGCAGGAATTTTACCAATAAAAGGATTTTTGATGGAATTGATTAGAAGTTTGTGTAACTTTCTGATCATAGGTTCACAGAAAATAAATGAAAAGAACAGAATAGTGCAGGAGATTAAAAGCATATTTTTTCCATGTTGTCCTGTGGTACCGAATCCAGCCAATATATTTTTTCACATTCCATGTGGTGAAGAATGGCTTACTTTTATTGATTTTTGCCAAGTTCATGTCACAGTGCCATTGCATGAGAATAGTCAGGAGTACTGTCAAAAAGAAGATGAATATCTGGGACACAAAATTGGAAAGGGAGGTAGAAAGGTGTCACCAGAGAAGGTGGAAATAATTTCCAAGATGAATCCACCTCAAATTCAGAAAGAAGTCAGGACATTTTTGGGAATGGTTAGCTGCTGTAGAGAGTGGTTAATAAACAGTTCCCTAGTGGCTAAGCCTTTACTGAGGCTGACACACTCAGGTGTGTCTGATCCGCTTCCATTGGACAACAACTGCACAAACGCATTCCTAGAGTTGAAAGAGAAAAAATGGCGCGCCCCAGCACTAGGAATGAAAGTTTATTTGAAAGAAAATACACAAATTTGCAGTGAGAGGGAGGGCTGCGCTCTCTCATTGCTTATTCAAAAAGATGAATGTTTTCAAAGGTCTGTGATGTATTGCCCAATGGCCTTTGACCCTAACTTCACAGAAATGTCAGCAAATGAATTGGATTATGATGAAAATGAATATGAGTGTCTAAATATCATGAAAATATGCATAAAGCCAAATTCAGACTTGAAGGATGAACATCTGAGTCAGCCCAACAGTGTCCATTTTGTAGATGGCCCATGTTTGAAAGGTGACACATTAAAAGCAGCACATGCTGTGCTCCTTATACATGATGTTGTCAAAGCTTCATGGCTTTTAGTAATTACCCCAGCCCAAAATTCGAAATTGATTGCCCTTACCATAACATGCAGTATATTTGCTCAATTGGGAGTCACTGTAGTCATGGGAGAGAGAAATGCTAATTCAGTTGGACAAATTTGTGTTCTGTTAGCATATACATTCTATGGAATCTTCACAGTTAAGTTTAAAGAGGCTCAAGAAAATGTTTTTGAAGCAGCACAACAGGGTTGTATCAGAACTGTTTTTGAGAAAAATGACAACTGCAAAGTGACAAATGTGTTATTGCAAAGACTGATGCCCAGGTATAAATTGCCAGTTTCTCTGAAATCAGATCATAATGTGGTCTCAAAGATAATGAGTGCAGAACAACAGATTGGACAAGAAATGGATTGTAGCTATCTGCCTGAAGTGTCACGCATAATAAAGCAACACAATGGCAGCACTGAGAGACCTTTTGCAAAAGACTGTGTTTCAGCAACACTAAAGTGGCTTGAAAATGCATATGCAAATGCACTTGTGGAAAACACTGAGGAGAACACTAGCCATTGCTGTGTAGGTCTGGTTGATGTACAGTGTGCAGTTTCTCACCAGATTGCAGCTGCTACACAAGATCTGCATAATGGATGGTACAACGGTTTTGATCTGAGAGATGTTGTGGTGAAACATCTGAATCTGATCAAAGTGAAAATAAGAGTGAAAGGCCTTGGTTGAAAAAGTGCAAAGGATTGATGGTGCTCTGTCAGAGTTTCTCAGCACCTAAGTAGTCCAATTTGCATGGAAAGTATGAGCCATACTGATGACAAGCTGATGACAATGAGTAAAGAAATGCTGAAACTGTCCTGTTGAATTCCTTTTTTATTATTTTAGTTACTTATTTTAAAGAAGACTAACTGTTCCAAGAAGCTACTTACAGATCTCTGCACTAAAACATTTGAGCTTGGCTATATATGATCTGATTACAGACCAAACTTATGTTTTGCCTTAGAAATAGAAGTAACATTCTTTATGCTCAGCTTTGCAATTAAAAAAATATATATATATATATATATATATATACTGTCACTTGTGAAATGAAATATGTGTGATTAATTATAAATCATTTTATTATGATTTGAATTATCAAGAGGGTGGATTGATGGAGCAGATTTCATCTGCAGTCATGCATTGTTTTATTTTTTGTGCTTCAGACAGGCTGCATTTAAATTGCCACGCACATTTTGGTGCAGGTTAAAAACATGGCACATGAAAAACATGAAAAGTGAGGCCTATTCACTTCAGACTGAAAATGCTTTTGCTGAATTAAATTAACATGTGTTTTTTTGCAATGTAGAGAAAAAGTGGCCTTTTTACCTTTGAAGATTTTTAATAGAATGTGTTTCTCTCTTCCCAGCACATCCATGTAAACTAAATGTATTATTCCTGTCTTAATAGACTTTGACTTGTTGCATATTTTGATAAACATTTTCAGTTAATAACACCTCTTTTTATAATGTGTGTGAATTAATAATGCACTTGGGACACATAATGGACTGATTTACATGAAATTAATATTATCTTTGTGTTTGTTTTATTTTTGGGGCCTACACAAAACATGGCTGCCTGTGAATCCATCAAGGCTTTGACTTTCAATTTAATGAGAAGGGAGCATGCGCAGACTGTGGCAGCTTTCCTCATGACAAGAACAGCGTGAACTGCACATTCTTGTCATTCTGCCAATGTACCAGTTAGTTAAAAGTATCCATCTACTGCGCTGAGAAGGAAGAAGGATGAATTAGATTGAAACATTTTTCCTAGTAAATGTTGCAAATGTTTATAAATGTATTTATTCATGTATGCTTCTTTTGTTAGGACTAGTGAAGTCAGGTTTTTAGAATGAGTCAGGGAAGTGTGACCTCATGCCTTTATGACTGACCAATCACGTAAGGTTCTCCTGAAAAATGTTACATCTTTGTGTACTCTGCCAATAATTATGGTATAAATACTGTCCTCTCTGGATGGGAGCCACCACTTCTTCTTTTTTCTCAGCTCAGCTGGCTTCTATGGGTTAGGTACGAGAAACGTCCCGGGAGATTGCTCAAGGGCGGGCTTGCGTCCGAGGAGTGTCAGGGGGAGGTTTCTTGCTTCCACGTCATATCTTGGCACTTTATGCCACATTCCTTTGAGGCCTGTGAAGGGCGGGCTGCTTTCCTCTTTAGACACAGACAGAGAGAGAGTGCAGTGGATCAGGATAGGATTAGATGCTAATATGTTTTGACTAATTAATTAGGTCTAAAAGATTTATTTGTCTTATGCATTTATTTCTCTTAATGGGAGATTTTTTGCCAACTATTCAATTATTGATTAGCTTTGCAAGACTATTTTTCTTAGAAACTCTTTAAGAATTGTGACTGAAATTTTGCGCCACATTTTCATAACTACATGTAATACTTATATGCAGACTGTAATGTGTTCTGTATTATTGATATTTTTCCTGTTTTCCAAAATTCTGTAACCTAATTGATATTTTACTAATGAATAAAGGGTCAGAGATAAATTAACTTTTTGACTAGAAAATAAAACCCTTTAAAATAATCAACAACTCTCTTTATTGGCTTACAATAATAATAGCATTTTGACTGTTCATCTTTATTTAAATTTCTCCTGATGGTAATACATGGTGTGAAGGGCCCAACACCTTTTGAGCGGTAAAATAGAGGTAGCATGAGGGTTTTGCATTGAGAAACTACCAGAAGAAATTACCGCTCTCCATCAGATTGACATAGGACATCTGATAAAAAAGCAGATAGTCAGTAAACCCTCTGGTGTGTTACCCCTTCCCCACTTAGTGGCAGAGGCCATTTTCCCGAAAGTTGAGCTGCATCCGTATCTTCCAGAGAGAACACCGATCTGGTGGTATTGGCACTGCTGGAACTTGCATGGGAACTCTAAATTCTCAAGAACTGCCATCCTGTGCATTGCTGCAATTTCACGAAATTTACATTCACAAAGCATCAAAGTGTTCTTGTTAGTCGGTGTCTTTGATAGCTCGGTATGCAAACGCGTTCCATATGTTGGAAATCTACACCAAGAAAAGGAACATGAGCAGTGCCTAAATGCTTAGTTAAATTTGAATTGAAGTTCTGGGAACTTACCTAATCATCAAAGTCAAATTTCTCTTAAAGACTGACCTACCATCTTGAGATTATATCATGTATAAACTGTTAGAACTCATATGGGGACCACAGGGCACACAGAGATTACTGAGCTGAAACTGTGGTGGTTGAGGTTGTTTGTCACTGAAATCTTGGGGTCAGTCCTACGATGGCGTTGCTAAATGGGCCATGTAGACCCCTACTGTATTTGATTCTCAGAGCATCCATGGCAAGCAGTCCAAGGTGTCTGCAGAACTCAACAAACACACTTTAGACACAATATGTGCTTTTCTTTTAGGAAAAAAGAGGTACTTTGGTCATACCAGTCTGTAATATGATACATAAACAGAAAGTAACACAACTGGGATGCACACTGTGAGGTCTACAGAGTTTACTACACTATAAAATTAAAGTTCTAGATGAATTGCAGCTGCAGGCTCGCTTTGGCTGAAGTGGAGCTGCTAGCTCAGTTCATACACTAGACTCAGCAGTTCTGCTATGCCCAGGGGCATAGCTTAGCAAGTGAGATCCAGGGAGGGGGTATTGAGAGGGGGAAGAGAGGAATCGTAAACTTCCTGACTCAGGAACAGTATGCCGAAGGGTGGAGGGCTGAGCAAGGTTTGAGATACACTGTTCCCATGAGGAACAAGTTCAAAACTGATTTGTATCAGGTGGGTCCCTGCCTATGTTCCTGAAAAAAAAACATAATAGCAAGTTAAAACCTTTTAGTCAAACAAGGACCAACAAAACCATAGGAGACCCGACTAAGGGCCCCCAGACACAACTCTCAAGCCAAGAATGAATTTATTTGGGGGTTGTCACACCCCTAACACTCCCCCCACCCCGAGCTATGCCCCGGGGTATGCCAGTTTTAGGTAATACTCAGACTCCTATCAAGTAGTTACCTTTAGCCAGTTCGCAATCAGTGTTGTCACAGGAGGTAACTGATCACTGATGCACACTCGGATTGTTCAAGTGAGGATGTGATGTCATTTTGTGCATGGGGCAATCAGTTGCCCTTGCGGTCTTTTGTCACAGTGGCTTAGCCTCCTCCCCTCCACATCTGATAATGACGTGTGCAGTGGTTCAGTGTAGGAGACACAGCTCCAGCACTTGCGGTGGGCATTGCAGATTCTCCTAGCCAGCTGGTGAAGGAAGGCCATGGTTTTATTCAGTACAAATGAAGAAAATATTATGCAATTTCTTTTGCTGCAATGTATTTAATTAGCGCATTCAAAGTACAGTACATTTCCCATAATCCTGCTCTCCCAGGCAGGTGGTAACCACAGAGAAGAAATAAACCCAGCACTATAAACAGAGGCAGTCCATTGCCAACATCCTCCTCTCTTAATGGTTGAAATCTATAGACCATGGGAGAACTGAAACAGCATAAATAGAAGCAAACACCAAGAAGAACCCATTTAACATATTTGTCTTGATATACATTCATAAGGAACACATCCTTCCTCTGACAGGAATGCCTGCCTTCAAGCAAGTTGTCTCCTGGGATATCAGACGGTCACCTAATTGGCTGAGACTGGCACTTACTCTTGCATGTCTTCAGGAATCGGCCGCAAACTACCTAAAATGGGATCAAAATGACAGTATTTAGGTCATTTTCATATACGATAAGTACAAATAAAATGAACTGCGTTCTCTTTGCGCTTTTACTATTCGAGAATTTAACATTTCGGTCTGATTTCGAAACGCATGTAGGAATACTCTTGTAATACTCATTCTGGTACTCATAAATGCTTTTGTGAACTCTCCCCATTGTGTGTTATTTTGTGTTACAATGTATTTAATTGGATAGGGCTGTTCAACTGAATCAAACAGAAATGTCTTCATAGTCAAAGTCTGATATTTTATGTTAGCATAAATCCATTGCTCGAGATCTCATTGGTAAAAGTGAGGAAAATTGTTGCATTTTTCATGGATACAGACTTCAAATCACACATCACTAACTGAGCTGCATTTTAGCGCTAATTAGATTGGGGTGCTCTTCCCCTAACCCAGCGGTACTAATTTTAACCACCAGGAGCCATAAAAAAATTAGGGAGCACCTACCAGAATTCAAACCTGTAACATATAGGCACACAGGGACATATACAGCAGATGCACAACCAGATGAGCTAAGCACACCTGGTTGGACCGCCCTCTGGCCTGGCATCCGTCACTGATTTATTTACCTTTTTCTGTTAAATTTGAAGTTAATTTCATCCTACTCATTTGGAACACTCGTCTAAAAGTCAGGCCTTGGCTTAGAATGTTTCATTTCATTATCTCTTATTAGCAGTAAGTGTGTTTATAAAGCAAATCTCCAGATTGATTGGAGGCTCCGCAGAGCCAAATGCAACTCCCTAATGAAGTCTTGTTTGCGAACACGGTGAAGAATGTTCGAGCAGATTTTAATTTCAGAACATCTCTATGTCATGGTCCGTGACTCACCTCTCAGAGGGCTGCATGGCAGCTCCTCTCTCCTGCACCCGGATGTTTGTGATTCATTAGGCAAGGAGTATCTCAGTATTAATGTATTTTTCCTTATTTTGTTCGATAAGTACATTGACCTTTTTACCATTTACTGTTGTTTTGCAAACCGTAGATCTAATTAATCAGTTATTCCTGTTAAAGAGTCTTTTCTCGTGAATCGCATCCGCGGTGAGGGCTTGGACGAGAATGTTTGGCCTTAGAGGAAAAGTCTGGCCTTTGGAGCTCCCCCATGCACCACCTGTAGGAAGCTGGCTCTCTATATAGTGCACTAACACAAAGCACACTGTGCAGAGACTCCAATGGATCCCCGATTGGTATACAGAGGCAAAAGTAGGCAATACTAATGCTCTATTTGCAGTAGTGCGGCCAAGCGGTTAGACTTATCAGAGGGTAGTGCTAAGCATCTGTTGTACTCGTAGAGGCAATACACGATACACACACTCAATATCAATAAGTTAGGGGACTCTCCGATTTCTTGTTGTAAAGATATTCCTAGAGCCGGTACCAAAATGATTCCCGCATTTCTGTACGCTGATGATCAATCAATCATAACACTTGTAAAGTGCACTACACACCCGTGAGGGTCTCAAGGCGCTGGGGGTGTTGGAGGTCCTGCTAGTGATCGAAGAGCCAGGTCTTGAGGAGTCTCCTGAAGGCCAGTAGGTCCTGGGTCTGTCATAGGTTGGTGAGGAGGGTGTTCCAGGTCTTGGCGGCGAGGTGGGAGAAGGATCTGCCGCCGGTGGTCGCTCCTCCGATGCGGGGGACTGTGGCGAGGGCGAGGCTGGCAGAGCGGAGCTGGTGGGTGGGGGTGTAGAAGTTGAGTCGAGTGTTGAGGTATGCTGGGCCAGTCTTATGGAGAGCTTTGTGTGCGTGGATGAGGAGTTTGACGGTTATCCTCTTGTTGACGGGGAGCCAGTGCAGGTCTCTCAGGTGGGGTGTGATGTGGCTGCGGTGGGGGATGTCGAGGATCAGATGTGCTGACACGTTCTGGATGCGTTGTAATCGCCTCAGGAGCTTGGCCGACGTTCCTATGTAGAGGGCGTTTCCGTAGTCCAGCCTGCTGGTGACGAGGGCCTGGGTGACTGTTCTTGTCTCGGTGGGGATCCACTTGAAGATCCTGCGGAGCATTCGGAGGGTGTTGAAGCAGTATGAGGACACGGCGTTGACCTGCTTGGTCATGGAGAGGGTGGAGTTGAGGATGACCCCCAAGCTGCGTGTGTGTTCGGTGGGTGTCGGGGCTGTTCCTAGGGTTGCAGGCCACCAGGAGTCATCCCATGCTGAGCAGTGCTTAATTTGTGCCGGTGCTTTCCGGTGTTTAGCAGTTCACTTCTTTATCAGGGCCGGGTCTAGACATACCTGAGCGCCAACTCACATAGTGGTAACTTGTGTCACACAATATCGGCACTTCAGTGCAGTCTCCGGTGAAGAGGCAGTCGATATATCACAAACTAAAATAAATCCATGCCTTCAGTCAATGTTGCGCTGGGTGGGTCACAGACTGGGCAGGATTTGATACTGTCTACCGCAGCATAAGGTTTTAGAAATTCAACTCTTCACTCCTTATCATGACGCACACACGCACGACGCACCGGCCGGCACTATTCAGTCAGTCAGTTAAGTAGAAGCAGGAAGCAGCGTGTTGTGCAGTACAGTGGCAGGCTGGAGGCCTCGGAATCAGATTAATAAAAGCAGTAAGAAATTCTGCTTTTTCTTGAGCTTCCCAGCCATTACAGTATTATGCCAGCCAGCCTAGCCAGGTGAAGTGAAATTAATTTGTACCCACGTCGCTCCTCCTGGATATAATGCCCAGTCATCCATAGCAGCTAAGCTGACGTACACAACTAGTTTTGTCGTGCCCTAGAAACGACCCTCTAACTGATCCTCACTTCCGAGCTATACTTAGGAATATTTGTTTACTGCATGCTTGTTTTGATGTTCTAAACCAAGTATTGCCGAGAAACATTACGTTATGTTAAAATAGTGTGGATAGCTAAGTTGATTAATGTGCATACTTTTTTATTACAACACATTTGTATGACGTTTTTATCTTCCGACAGTGACAACTCTTTCCTACTGTGTGCCCCTCCAAAACAGTTTGTTTCATTTTCTATGTGCTTCTCGTTAAATTGAATCAGAGTGAGACCAATTCGTGATTGGGTGGGAGGTAGGTAAATTGCTACAGAGAGTTAAATCTGTAGGAATTAATATGTTGATATCCCTCCCTACTAATCCATACATTTATATGACGCCTAACCACTACTAGCAGACTCTAGAGATTCTTGTGTTATGATGCTGTGTCCCAAGCTTTAGGATCAGCCGTTTACACATGTTCTGAATTGCCTGGTTGGTTTGCTGCTTTAAAAAACGTTTTGGTTGCAGAAGTGAGGGGTCGTGGTGCAGCCTTTGTGAATATTCAGCCAGCAGCAGGCCCCTGCGGGGCTGGTTTAAACTGTTGATAAAGAAGGTGATTTCTTTAAAGTGTGCCATGTCTGGGTGCAGAGTTCAGTGGGAAGGAACCAGTAGAGCAGAGGGAATGCGCCTGAGCGGCCTTGCAGCAGTGAGCACATCTAGTGAGGCTGCTGGTGTTGTAACTTGTGACTGACAAGCAATCACACTTGAATGCTAGGTACCGGGCAGACCCCCAGGAGGCTGGAAGGTTGGGGGTCGTTTCTGAAACAGGCAGCTGGCTTTGTTACTGGAGGCCAATTGTTTTTTGTTGCAAAATCGGCCCACAGTAACAAAATCAGAAGGCCACTGTGACCGGCTGTACTCGGCGGTCTGCACTAAGCACATGGGGCCTCATTTATGAAAAGTGACGCATCGCTGCGAGAAAACAGCGATGCGTCACTTTTCATTGCGACCTCCTTGCGACCCCAATGATGCGTCATATTTACAATATGACTCATCATTGCGCAAGGACTTACAGATACGTCAGTATTTCTGACGTATCTGTAAGCGCAAAAGTGACGCATTGCTGGAGTGTGTCACAAAAGTGACGCAACTCCAGCAATGTGTCCTTTCACATGGGGAAAGCCCCATGCGAAAGGGCTTGCGTCAGTCTTACGCCTGCTGTGAGGTAGGCGCAAGATTTTGACGCAATTTCACTGCGTCACTATTACGAGGCTTTTTGCGGGGGAACATATATACATTATACCTGACGCAGGTATAATGTAGGGCAGGGGTTTACAAAGTGACGCATCTGCTTAGATGCGTCACTTTGTAAATAGTGCGCAACAGGAGGCATGTTTTATGCCGCCGATGCGGCGTAAAAGTGACCCACGGCCTCATAAATGAGGCCGATGATACTGCCAGCCTCCCTTTCTCCTTCCTGGCCAGCACCAGCAGCAAACACGTTGTAAAGCGCAGGCTCATCGAGCACAC
Source organism: Lissotriton helveticus (assembly GCF_964261635.1). Classification (NCBI taxonomy): domain Eukaryota; kingdom Metazoa; phylum Chordata; class Amphibia; order Caudata; family Salamandridae; genus Lissotriton; species Lissotriton helveticus. Next base: position 1,315,781,208 of record NC_136057.1, on the reverse strand, counting down.
GCTTCACACGTGCTGACCTCGCACTGCTTTTTTTCCCTTTTTAAAATAAACATCACCCCATCCTATTGGGCGTCATTCAATTGGGTAGCGTGGAAGCGCTACAAATCTAACTGCTCTAGTGTGGTTGGTTTGCCTTATCCCCATGGCCTCTGCCCTCACCATCACCATGGCACGCATGTGCATATTATATAATGCTTATGCTCGCACATATATTATAATATGCAAATGCGTATCTGGAGTCCCCAGTAGTTCCTCTCTGCAATATGCAGGAGCCCCCTCCCTTCTGATGTGTAATCCCTTACTGGCTACCCCTTGCCATGCACACGTGCACAGGGCTCCCTGGGTGCTTCTGTTCTGAAGCAGAGTCACCTCAAGTTTTGGAGCAAGACCGTGTGGCACTTTCTCCAGTGTCGTCGGGCCAGGAGGGTGGAGGGCGGCACAGGTGAGTATAACCTGCTAAGTTTGCATTGTCTGAACTTAGTGTGTGCCATTTCTATGCTTTCTGGCCTGGGCCGTAGGTACTGGAAATAGGGGTGTGGATGCTGCTGCAGCAACTCCAAAATAATCGGGGTAGAGTTCAAATAGAGGAATGGACAATGTAATACCTTTACGTTGTTTTCTTTTCATCTTGTCACATTTGCTGTGCGTTCAAAGACAGCTCAGACGGCACGCTATGTCATCTGACAAAGTGCTGTTTATTCGTTTTAAATGGATTGTGGTGTTTACTTTTATTTTTGTGACTGTAAAATTAGTGGCTTTTGTAAAACAAACTATTTGTAAAGGAACTGCATAAATATTTCAAAAGTATATCAGCATTTCGAGAGGTGAAGCACATTATTTAGTAATTCTGAAGTGTGATGAAAACAATGATTTTAATAGGAACAACATTAATCAAGACACCTTACTTGGTGATGTGCAAATTGTAAATATCTTCTAAAGCAAAATTTCCATTCATATTGTTTGAATAGAACATTGTTTTATCAGTAAAACTGCATGTCAGTGGGAATTTTTGGCAATTTGAATGGAAAATGTGATGTCCGTAATTGACAGAGCGCTGCCCCCGCATGTTTTAATAATATTTTTGCAACAGTAGTTGCCAAAAGGTCCCACCGCTTACATACTACACCCTCACCACCTCCGCAGGAATTTGCAAGGCTCATTTGCTATGCTTGTTCTTTGTGTGATGCTTGGATTTTCACAATCCTACCACTTCAGTGATGTCATTGTCATTTTAGCCAATTTGTTCCAAAATTGTACTTTAAATGCATTTTTGTTTTCATCATTTTCAAAAGTGGTCATGGGTTAGAGGAACCTCCTATCAAAACCTTATTTGAGGAAGGCTCCCTTGCTGAAATTCAGATTTCAGCAGTGGCAGTTGAGGATGTGGGTGGGGCCACTAGAGTAAGAGGGTGGGGCCAGTGGAGCAAGTGGGTGGAGCTGGGGAAAGTGGGAGTGGCCTCTTACAAACATTAGAGCACCTGGACTTCATATTTTACAAATTAAGCACTGAGGCTGAGGGGGTGGAGCCGAGGATGAGGACCTCTGTCTTGTCCGAGTTCAGCTTCAGTCGGCTGTTCCTCATCCATTCGATGACGGCCTTCATTCCTTCGTGGAGGTTGGTCTTGGTGGTGTGAGGGTCTTTGGTGAGGGATATGATCAGCTGGGTGTCATCGGCGTAGGAGATGATGTTGAAGTTGTGCTGTCGGGCGACGTGGGCGAGGGGTGCCATGTAGATGTTGAACAGCGTCTGGCTGAGTGTTATGGCTCCAGGTTCTCCTTGGAATCAGGCCGAAGTTTAATAGGGTCCACCTCTCGACAGCCCCAAGTCCAGATGGAATAAATCCTCTCGGACTAGTGGGATGGTCAAGCGAGGGAAGGAAAGGGTAGGAACAGCAGGGAGGGAGATCTAGGAATAAACAGAGAGACAAACAAGTATTATTGAGGGGTACAACTCTCACTATCTATCAGGCAGTAATTATAATGACCACTTTATAGCTATATCGGTATATATAAATACCTGTAAAGGAAAATAAGGTCGACTGTAAAGGAGGGTGAGATCGGAGGGGGAAGTCACAAGGTATCAGCACAAATCTAATGCATGGAAAGAGTGAGTTTGTTATTATAAATAACATCAGGAAGCATTCTCATTCAGTGGTTCTCAGGTCCATACTGTCTATATGCATACCTGTAAAAGACTCAGGCTCATCCCTTATTAGACGATACCAGCATAGCCCAGGATCCCCCCAACAGATATCCCCTAGAGATAAAAAATAAAGATAACACTGCACTGATTGGCTGAGAGATCCAATGATGAGTACTTCAATTAATAGAACTTAAATGTGCTGTAAATCTCACACTATTGCTTCATAAGGTGAGGTAATGTTTCACCCAATACAAACAGGGTCGGATAACCAGGAGTCAAGCTTGCAGTTACAATTGGTAGAAGAATAAAGGTACTCCAATTTTTATGCCAGGAAACAAAACAAAGGTCTTTCTCCCACAAGAGACCGCCTTGGACTGCGCGTCTCGCCAATGGGAAAGAGGAATGAAAATAGCAGGCAGCCTTTATCTTCTCCCCGCAAGAGACCGCAGTGGAATGCGCATCTCACCAATGGGTAGAAGAAATGAATTAGCAGGCAGCCTTTCTCTTCTTCCCTCAAGAGACCGCCTTGGACTGCGCGTCTCGCCAACGGGAAAGAGAAACGAATTAGTAGACAGTCTTTATCTTCTTCACGCAAGAGACCACCTTGGAATGCACGTCTCGCCAACGGGGAAAAGAAGGCTGGAAATACTCTCGTAAAGATTCGAGCTACAAATGGAGGTGATACCGAGGAAATGCAAAGGGAGGTGCAACCACACCCTTACCGTCAAACAAAATCTGCAACACAGCATTGGCAGGAATAAACGTTGTCCTCGTCCGGGCGCCATCTTGCCTTATACAATTCCATTAGAGGAGTGTTGGCGTAAGTCGGTCCCAGGGCAACGTGCGCACGGCATGACGGGAATTGTAGTTTTCCGTCCCCGTGACACTCTGTGAGGCATGCCGCGTTACTTCCCCAGATGCGCCCTGACACTGAGGGAAGAACCCTGGGGTACGCCGCAGATGATTTCAGTGGCCGTGGAGCAGAAGGGGGGAGGCGAACGCTCTGAGTTCTGCAGGAGAGGAAGGATGTTGTCCAGTCCAGGGCCTTCACTTGGATCCCGGCGTTGTGTAGGCGTGTGCATAGTTTGTGGTGGCAGACCGTGTCGAAGGCGGCTGACAGGTCCAGGAGGATGAGGGCTGCTGTTTCTCCGTTGTCAAGCAGGGTCCTGATGTCATCCGTGGTGGCGATGAGGGCGGTCTCGGTGCTGTGGTTGCTGCGGAACCCAGACTGGGATGGGTCCAGGATGTAGTTCTCCTCGAGAAAGCGGGTCAGTTGTTTGTTGATGATTTTCTCTGTGACCTTCGCCGGAAACGAGAGCAGGGAGATGGGTCGGACGTTCTTGAGGTCCTTGGGTTTCTTGAGTAAGGCGTTGATCTCGGCATGCTTCCAGCTTTCTGGGAAGGTTGCTGTCTCAAAGGAGGTGTTGATTACTTTCTGAAGATGGGGTGCGATGGCTGTGCGGGCTTTATTGAAGATGTGGAGGGGGCATGGGCCCAGTGGTGATCCGGAGTGGATGGTGTTCATGGTCTCGCTGGTTTCCTCATCATTGACGCTGGTTCAGGAGAGCAATTACAAAAAGGGGGTGGTGATGGACAGAGTATCTGAGTTAATCAGAACACTCCTACCCAGTCAACAGATCAGGGCTTGATCCATCACCGTTTTTTAGCTCACTGCACCATCCCAGTTCAGAACCTGGCTATATGCAAATTAGTCTGTCCCTGGCCCAGTGCATCATGGGAACAGGACAGACCAAACTACCAAGCCAATTCTTCACTGGAAAGGAAACAAGCTTCCGGGGACCGGTTTCTGGCATTACAGCTGTCTTCGGCCCGGCTTGCTTGAATCCTGATGGTGCAATGAGCAAGGGACTCATGTCTGAGCATACCCTTCCACACTCATGGTGGCCAAAATAATTACAAAAAGGGGGTGGTGATGGACAGAGTATCTGAGTTAATCAGAACACTCCTACCCAGTCAACAGATCAGGGCTTGATCCATCACCGTTTTTTAGCTCACTGCACCATCCCAGTTCAGAACCTGGCTATATGCAAATTAGTCTGTCCCTGGCCCAGTGCATCATGGGAACAGGGCAGACCAAACTACCAAGCCAATTCTTCACTGGAAAGGAAACAAGCTTCCGGGGACCGGTTTCTGGCATTAAGCCAGGTTCTGAGCTGGGATGGTGCAGTGAGCTAAAAAACGGTGATGGATCAAGCCCTGATCTTTGGACTGGGTAAGAGTGGTCTGCTTAATTCAGACACTCTGTTCATCACCACCCCCTTTTCTGAATCGGTTCAGGAGAGCAGGCGGTTGGTGCAGGTGGTGGTCATTGGCGCGGTGGTTGTCGGGGCGATCGTGGCATTGAAGCAGTCGTGGATGTCGGCGATCTTGCGATAGAAGAAGGTGGCCAGTGAATCGCACAGGTCTTGCGAAGGCAGTATATCGTTGGTGTTGGAGCTGGGGTTGGACAGTTCCTTCACAATGTTGAAGAGCTCTTTGCTGTTGTGTTCATTGTTATCTAGGCGGTTTTTGAAGGAGGCCCTCTTGGTGGATCTGATGAGTTGATGGTGTCTGTGGGTGGCGTCCTTGTGAGCTGCGTAGCTGTCCAGTGTTCGTTCGCGGAGCCAGTTCTTCTCCAGTTTTCGGTAGGTTCGTTTGGAGGCCTGGAGGTCTTCGGTGAACCAGGTGGCTTTCTTGCTGGTTTGGTTGTTGGAGGGTGTCTTGAGCGGGGCGATGGTGTTGGCGCAGTCGTTGATCCACTGTCTAAAGTTGCGGGCGACGGTGTCGGGGTTGGCGAGGTCAGCAGGTGGGCTCTGGGCGAGGGTGTTGGTTAGCTGGTGTTCTGTGACCTTGCTCCAGCAGCATCGGGGCATTTGTCGGGTGTGGTGGTGCGTGTTGGGCTTCCTGAAGGTGAAGTGGATGTAGTGGTGGTCAGTCCAGTGGGGTTCGGTGGTGTGGTCGAAGGAGACGTGGGGACTTGCGGTGAAGATGGGGTCCAGCGTGTGGCTGGCGGCGTGGGATGGTGTTGTCACGAGCTGTCTAAGTCCGAGGTTGTCGATCAGGGTGGTGGAGTTGGTGTCGTTGTTGTTCTCTAGGTGGAAGTTCAGGTCCCCGAGGAGGATGTAGTCTGTGGAGGCGAGGACGTGTATGCTGATGAAGTCGGCGATGGAGTCGCTGAATTGTGGTCGGGGTCCGGGAGGTCTGTAGACAAGGGTTCCTCTGAGGGTTGTGTTGGGGTTGGTGTGGATCTGGAAGTACATGTGTTCGGCGGTGCTGAGGGTGTCGTCGGTGTTGGTCGAGACTCTAGGGGTGTTTCTGTGGTCTATGGCGATTCCTCCTCCAATGGCATTGGTACGGTCCCTGCAGGTGATCTTGTATTCTTCCGGGATGGCTATCGCGATGTCGGGGACTGAGGTGGGGTTCAGCCAGGTCTCCGTCAGGAAGGCAACATCTGGGGAGGTAGAGTCGAGAAGGTCCCAGAGTTAAACTGAGTGTTTGCGGGTGGAGCAGGTTTTGAGGAGGATGCATCTGAGGTAGTTGGGTTCTATTGTTGGACGTTTGGTGGGCCGGATGCTGGTGAAGCTGCAGTTCCGGCAGGAGAAGGGTCCTTGGGTGCGCTTCGGGGAGGCCCGGAAGCAGGTGTGTTTTCGTCCGGGGTTGAGTGCATGGAGGGTGTTGGCATCGTACCAGAGTCGGGCGTCGTGGCGTTTGCGGGGGCCAGGGGTACTAGCGTTGGGAGTGGGCCAGGCGCGGACGGGCACAGATGGGCTTGTCTTAGGCATGCCATCGGCTCTCCCGCTGTGCACGACCGCCATAAATGGGGAGGTGGGAGGGAGGTGCAGCTGGGAGGCGGGAGCAGGGTGGCCAATGGGGGACGAGGGGGTGGAGCCACAGGGGACGCAGCAGAGGGAACCAGGGATGAGAGGGGGCGGTGAAGGAGAGCAGAGGTCAGGGGGACAGCGGGGGAGCAATACTGATTCCTTAAATGCAATGTAGGTAGCACTTAAAACAATGCACCTCAGCCTTAAGGAATGGCTATTTACCACCAACTCCAAGTTGGTGGTAAATAACTATTTCCTTTCAAAAAGCACTTTTCTGCTTTGTGAAATGTGCCATGTGGCACACATCCATGCCCTTAGGGCATGCATGTGTGCCACATGTGCACACATGCACTTTTCAGGGGTGCAACAGGGTGTCCTTTGGACACCCTGGCACCCTTGAAATACCTCCCGGTATACCGATTCGGTAATACCGAATCGGTAATACAGAATGTCTTCACATTCATTCCTAAGGGCCTCCAAGCCCATAGGAATGAATGGGTAGGTATTCGTTATTACCGAATCTCAATTACCGATTCGGTAATAACGAATATTAAGAATTTGGTATTTATTACCAAATTCTTACCTACATCTGAAATACAGATTCCTAAATACCGAATCGGTAAAATTCGGTATTTAGGAATCAGTATTTCCCAGTTACCTACATCTAGCCCTTTGACAGAGTCATTAAATCTTATTTTTTTCACATCAACAAAACATGGACAATCAACACCAGTCAGAATATGTGAAATCAAAAAGTGGAAATAGACTTCTAAGATTTGGTGGGTATGTTTATTGTAAGGAGAGGCTTAATGAGCCCAGGAGTCATTGGAGGTATGCAGACGATTTCACAGCCTGCTGCTAAGGCAGAGAGGTTACTCTTGGAGATATTGTTGAACAGACTACAGAACACAGACATTCTGCCTCTGCAATTGTGTTAAAAGTGAGAGAACATATGCAAGATATAAAGACACATGGTGCATCCTCCAATGAACCCTGCAGTTCAGTATTAAGAGAGGTAGTACAGAACATACCTATGCATGTTGCAAGTAGTATGCCCAAAATTCAAAATTTAGGAAGAATGGTACAACGATAAAAACAAGTCAGTAATCCACAATTTAGAATCCCCAAAAACCTAATCCAATATTAACATTCGCACAGAACTAACAGAATCCTTTAACCATTTTGTTCTCTGTGATAACAAACACCCTCAAAATGTATCATAATCTTTACAACCTTATATAACACCATAACCCTTGAAAATAGTGAAATTTGGACAATCAATGGCAATTTTAAGTCAACCCCCCATCCATTTAGCTAAATATTTCACTATATATATCAACATATATAACACTACTGTACCACTAAATTATAGATTACTTCCAGAGAATCAATCCTCAAAGTATTCAGATTTTGTATTAATAATAAAATCTAAAACTATAAACAAAAGTACTAGGAACATAATAATTGAATTTGAATGACAAATGGTTACTATCATTATTAAACTTTATTCAAAAACACAATTTCAAAGTCGTATTTTTAATTTTCATTAGGCATATTGGAAATGTTTTAAAAAAATATATTTAGCTGAGGATTACAAGTTGAGTAGTAAACTACAGTTTGAGCTAAGGAAACTTACCGCTTGCTCTCTGTTGTACCCCCTGAATGTGAAGATGACTTCTATACATCAATTGTACTATTGAATAATTATGCTCAAAATTAAGGGAAATTGGCACCACTCGAAGAGACATGGATTGGCCTTCTAAACAGGCCAGGTCGCAGGAGGAAACCATGTTTTATGAATGAGTGTTAAAATTGCTGCGCAACGTATTTAGAGAACGGTATAACAACTAACAATGCCATAGTGGGCTGGCATAACCCCCTAAAGGGAAAAGTCACCTCAGAACAAAGTTTTCAGGAAACGAGGCAGGCACAATCATTTAAAGGTAGTCTAAATCTTCGTATTTTTAAAAGAAGTAAAGAAATGTTAGAGAGATTGGCTTAAATCCAACAGTTTTCAATGTTGGGAGCTACAGACTTCTTGACAATATTGCATAAATCTTACATTACTAACCACATTGAGATAGTAAAAGCATTACTCTCCTGTTTTCAATAATCTTCATAAAATAATTGACTTTTTTCAGAAATTATTTTTCGAATTTTGTAATTTATTTTGCGAGAACTCTTGGTGATTACTTAACCTTCCACCCACCAAGAGACACAGGTAACAATAATTCATTAATGTTTACCAAAATCCATAACCTACAAAAATGTATATTCTTAAAAATATAAAGTGATTTCTATTTTCTTTTTTAAAAAGAGCAAAACTAAAACCACAACCTAATCTTCTTTCTTCCATTACTTCTCTGTATTGCAATTTTTTCTATATTTTTCTATATCAACACTATATGAAAAGATTTTCTTTAAAAAATGTACTCCTTTAAAATAGGATTTATGCAACCCACTGATTATATCTTCTTTCTTCTTAGTCAAAGTTTTCTTCTTGAAAATTGAACATCTGATAATAAAAAAAAATAAACAAATTAAGAAATTTAATTTGAAAACTTTATTTTCAAATTAAAATAAAAAAAGACAACTGGCCGAAAGTGCACATACAAACACGACCTGTATGGGGATGTTAAACTAATTAAAACATATCATACCTATAATACCTTAACATGTAACTACCTTACTACTTCTTTCCTTACAATAAATTAATTAACCCATATGTTATTGTAAGTAAATTATATTGTTCTTACCTAACCCCATCTCCTCCATGCTTTAGATCTTGACCGCAACCCTCCACTGACTGTAGTCGCAGACGTGCAACCAAGAACATCAAACAGAAAAGCAAAAAAATATATATATTCTCCCTACCAAGGAAAATTCTTTTTGAGGTATCATTTTATTGTTAATACTTTTTCAAATAAATGCCTGTGTTGTTTGTAAAATAAAATAAGATTTAAACAAATCTAATATACATTTTTTATTGAATTTTGAATGTGTTGCTTTATTAAATAAAATAGATTTTGTAATACGTTATGTTGCGTACATTTTGTAATGATTAAAAAATATTTTTAGTGCATCTATTATATCAATCAATTGTAAAATAAATGAATGTATTTTTACAATATAATTAATTTAAAAAGTAAATATCCTAATTGACTGTTATTGCATTACATTTTAATTTTAATGTATACCATCATTTTCTTTAAATGCTGCTGCACAAGTGCTTTAATTAATACTTGGGTATTAGCACACTGACCCACCCATTATCACTAGATCCATAACACCCCCTCCTAAAAAAATATGTTGCATTTTACAAACAAATATGTATTGTTATTTTAATAATTATATTTAAATTAAATGTAATAATACACAGGTAAACTAACACCTGAGTATTATTACACTTCTCCACCCATTATCCATAATCTCTTACATTCCACTCCTAAAATATTATTTTGCATATTTTCAAACAAATGTGCATTGCAATTTTAATAATTACAATGTAATTAAATATATTTATACACAAGTATTTAAATGAATACCTTAGTATTAACATACTTCCCCACCCATTTCCTCTAGATCCTTTACATTTCGCTCCCCAAAATATTTAGCATATTTTTAAAGAAATATGCCTTATAAATATATATATATATGTATATTATATATATAGTAATTAAAACGGTGAAAAACATTATATATATATGTGTGTGCGCATACACACACATTATTAACTTTACACCCTTTTGGTGAATGTCAATGAAACTCTGGAGACCTAAGGGCATATGTACAAGAAAATGTTGGAGTGCAAGTTGCACCAAAATTGCCAGCGCCAGCCTCTGACATTTTCAAAATACAGGGATGTACTTTATTCAAAACAATACAGCGCACCCCTGTGTGTTTTCCCTAGCGCTGGTGCTAAAAATAAGTGCCTAGCGCAAACACAGACACCCTTGAGCCATAGTGCAAGGGTGTCTGCATTGCAGGGAACGATTGTTTATGTGCATGAAGGTGTCCCGTCCTGCACATAAACAATCAATAATGTCGATTTGTTACTTCTATATGTACTGCATTCAGAAACAAATATAGAAGTGGCAAATCGTCATATAGCAACGGACGCTATGTAACAAGCTTCGTGGCGGGCCCGCCTAATATCCTTCTCTATCGGGCCTTCTGGACCTGGGAGGCTGGCAGAAATTGCCAGCAGATAGTTGGTTGGCAACCGAAGTCTGGTGGAGTCCCGAAAGAACACTCTGCGGGCTTTGTTGCAGAGGACAGCAGTATCGAGGCCTGCACAGCCGGGCACTGTGATGGCGAGGGCCTGCGTCTATCTGGAATGGTGGGACGCCTTAGCAGAAGACGGACAATGCTGAAGTCTGTAATCAAGGTGGGGCAGCGAAGAGGCACAGCCAGCGTCGGGCACCCTGTAGGCAGTGTGGGGCCCGAGGACAAAGCAGCGATCGCGCCGAGGCGGGCGGCCCTGCCATGGACTGGGCAGCTCATGTGCTAACAGCCGTATGGGAGACAGGCCCCTCCAACATTTCAGCTGAGGACTGACGATACGAGCCCTGCCCGGGTCCCCTGACAAGATGAGGAAGGAGTCTGAAACGATGGCTAGCTGTGCGAGGCTCAAAGTGTACCTAGGACATTGACGGGAGACCTGAGCATCAGCGGGGAGGGCCCTGATTGCCACCCTTAAGCCTGCGGCCAACAGAATCCTGAGAGGAAGTGTTGAAGGCCCAGCATAGACCGAGAGCCTGGTGAGCAGTGCAGGGCCCCGTGAATGCTGTAGCAAGCTGCACTGAGGCAGGAGATCCGGCTGGGGTGGGGTGGCCCATGTACTACTGCCCAACGGGCGGGCAGACCCCCCTGATGATAGAGGTGACAATGCACACATGATCCGGTGCCCCTGGTGGAGACGACGGAGACGACGGGGGAACCCGGGACAGTGGTGAGCAATATGAGTCCTGCAGGGACTGGCTCCATCGGCGCAAGGACAGAGGTACCAACAAGGTAACAGGAGGCGCCCCAGGCACTGCCCCGTTGAATGCGCTGGCCTGGATAGTGGGGAAAGGGAGCGCCAAACCAGGCAGGTTCCACGGAGGATGACCCACAAAGTCATCTAGAATTACTAGGAAGACACCCACTAGGCGGCACATAGGAGCCTAGTGGGCTAACCATTAGGAGGGTAGAGCAGCGGCCCGGCTCTCTCTACCTATCGAGAAACAGCGCTCTGCTGGAGTGCGGACCCTCCGGAGGCACCCCACGGCCTATAACTTGAAAAGACACCACAATACACCCACTAGAGAGATGGCAGAACCGATGAGGAAGGGCCACTGTTCTATGGTCCCTGGGGTCGTGGACCGACGGACACTTGAGGAAGTCCCCCCTCGGGCCCCCTGGGGAAGGCTGTGGCAGTAGAAATGGGCATGGTGCTCTGATGAGACTGGTTGTGAAACATCACCAGGCCAGACACTAGACCCCGGGACTGTGGGCTGAGACCTGCCCATCTGCAGCAACCCTTGAGCAACAAAAACCAGCAGGGCCAACGCTATAGCCCTGGAGATTGGAGGTCACAAGGGAATTTAATTCAGGGGGTTTGGGCCGTCCCCCCATTGCTGGGGGACGCAGTCATGGGATAATACAGACCACAGAGAAAGGTCCAACAAACTAAAATAGATCAAAACACTGCGCAAAACCCCACAATGCACCTGGAGCCTCCTGCAGTGTCTGCACATGCAGCAACGAGCCCCGCAGACAAGCCCTCAAGCACCCAGATCCTTGCAGCGATAGAGGCTTCCAGCGTATTAGTCTAGGCTAAGATAGAGGCAGTATCACTGGATGTGGGTTTGCTCCGGGTACACCTACAAGCCATGGTGGAAAGGTCCATAGCTACTGATCAAAAGGTATTGACACTGGAGACTGAGGTCTCCTCTCTAAAAGCGGCTTTACAGAAATAACGGTGAAAACAGCCATGCTGGAGTGCAGGGCCGAAGACGTGGAGTGTCGTTCTCATAGAGGTAAACTACATTTTGTGGGTTTTCCGGAGGCAGCTGAAGGCACTACTGGTATCATATCCAGGCATACCTCTCTTATGGGCTGGTGACTTAAATTGTGTGCTAGATGGCTCTCTCTATAGGCATCCCATGAAATTACTCACAAAACTCAACATAACAGCAGCCATCCAGGGGGTATTGCAACGAAAAGGATGCATGGACTGGTGGAGGATAGTACACCCGACAAAGCATGAATATACATGCTACACTCCAACCCATTCTGTCTATGGACATCTAGACTGATTCCTACTTACTAGCAGCGCAGTTGAGTATGCCCTAGATATACGAATACTAGGCGGATTTATATTGGACCATGTTCCAGTGGTATTACAATGGGGTGCTACGGGTGGTAGACCTGAGAACCCACTTTGGCGACTACAGCCCAGAGCGCTGAAAGATGATATTTAGCTTGGCGAATCAATCAGTAATTACCTTGACAGTAACTGGCTGTCTGCAGGCACCACAGGGTTGGAATGGGATGCGCTAAAAGTAGTGCTGCGTGGAGAATGCCTGTCAAAGGTGGGTGGTTTGACACAGCACTTGGAGAAAGACCTCATGGAAGCTGAGAATACATTGGCCACATTACAAACTACAGGCCCAGATTTAGGACCAGAAGACAAAAGGATGTTGAGCGCCCTCCGTCGAGTAGGAGAAATATGGGACAGGCTGGACTGTCTGGTGAAACAGAAAAACTGACAGCAGACTAGTCCGGGAAGTTGTTAGTCTGGCTCCTTAAGAGAGAGTGCCCATCCCCTATCATATTACCACTAAGTCAGACAGATGTTACCCTCATACACACACAGCCTGCCATAAACTCAAGGCTATGCACACATTTGGCAGAGATCTATAAAAGAGGCCAAGCAGTGGAACAAGTGGGAATAGATCAGTTCCTGGATGGGACACCCTTGCCTTGTCTCACCGACGAGCAAAGTAAGATTCTGGGGGGGGGGAATTAGCCTCAAAGACCTCCAAGAAGCATTGCGGGATATGGCAGGCAGCAAGACCCCCGGGCCGGATGGCCTCCCAGTAGAATATTATCAGACATTTGCAGAAACATTACTCCAGAGACTGCTGGAGAGGTTGCGAGAGCCAAAGAACACAGGGATACTCCCACAGTCCATGCGAGAAGCCCAAATAGTTATGCTACTCAAACCGGGCAAAAACCCCACATCACTGAGCTCCTACCACCCCCTTTCTATGCTGGGAGTGGACACTAAAATCATGGCCAAAGTCTTGGCATCGAGATTGAACAGAGTAGTTATCCAATTAGTAAACGAAGACCAATGCTGGTTCATGCCGGGCCGGGGAACCCACATGAACCTGTGCAGTCTCGCACATGTACTCCACTCCGCTGACAGCATGGATACCCCAACAGCGGTGGTCTTACTGGATATGGGAAAAGCTTTTGACACCTTGCAATGGGAGCACCTGTGGGAAGTACTAAACAGAATGGGACTAGGAAGGGACTTTATTGCCTGGGTAAGTCTAATGTACAGACGCCCTACTCCTAGAGTACGTAGTGGTGGACTAGTCTCCACTCTAATATCCATTGAGCATGGTACGAGAAAGGGGTGCCTGCTGTCCCCACTCTTATTTGTGCAATAGAACCCTCACAATCCATCCCAAGAGGGACATGGAACACTGGGGCATAGTAGTGGGAGGATGCCCACAAATAATTTCTCTTTACGCAGATGATGCACTGCTATATATATGCACCACCCTACAGAAGCCACCCAGGTACTCCTGACAGTGCTGGCTGACTTTGTGACGTTGTCAGGACTCACTATTAACCAACAAAAGTCAGTTGCATTTCCTCTGGCAGGTTTAGCAGGAAGAGACATGGCAGAATTCCTGCCACTGGCATTCACCTGGGGAAGCCACCATTTCCGCTACCTGGGGGTACAGGTCGCCCAGGCGGAAGCCTAATATGCCCTGAACATGGGAAAGACCCTCAAAGGGTTAAGGGCGTCACTATTCTACTGGAACTGCCTACCGTTGTCGGTCATGGGACAGGTAACGTTGGCGAAAATGGTGCTACTCCCCCGATGCCTATATAAATTGCAAAACTCATTCTGTCGCATCCCTAATGACACCTTCACCTCCCTGAACAGTCTCCTGATCTCATTTGTTTGGGCTAGTAAACACATCAGAGTAAAACTTGATCTGCTAAAACTAAACATGGATCAGAGCAACCTGGGGCTCCCGGATTTGCGCCTCTACTATATTGCAGGGCTTCTCCAAAACGCTGCGCAATGGTGTGCGGATAGGCCAAATTCTGAAAAAAGATTGTTTGCAGGCTGGTACCCAGAGGCATACATGCCCAAGTTCCTAATGATGGGCTCGAGGACTCCTCGAGACTGCCCATTTATGATAGAACAGGTTACATGGGCATGGGAACGTGCGGTCTCCCTGGTATTAAGGAAAGCCCTATACGCCTACGAACTTCCCTTAAAATGACTACCAGGCGTTCAGCATATACAATCAATAATGGACTTGTCTGGGTGGTATAAAGGTGGCTGCATATCTGCAGGGGATCTCTATTTAAATGAGACCTTCATCTCTTTAGAGGCCACGAAAGGGCTGCAGAAGGCCACTTCCTGCAATATGCTAAGGTAACATGTAAAGTCCATGAAACTTGGGTTACATTTCCGAGTGAGCCAAAAGAATCTAGCACACTGTGCACGATCATAGACCCAGTCTCCTTTAAGGGAAGCTGTACAAGACCTTGAAAACAGATTGCAGAGTCAACCTGGCAAAGACCCGGGACAGATGGGCAGATGGGCAGAGGATTTGCCTGTGCCACTAACAGAGGAGGAATTGAAACGAGCATTTGCGCAGGTCCAAGAAATATCTAGCAATGCACGATTTTAGCTCACTCAATTCAACTTCCTCCACAGCACTTACATGACCCCTACAACTATCGAAAATTGACCCGTCACGCGCACCAAACTGCCCAAGATGATGCACCTCCCCTGCCCACTTCGTACATATGACCTGGGATTGCCCTCTACTTTGTACATACTGGAGTACAATCCTAGACATGTTGCAGAGTGTGGCGAAGCTTCCAGTTGAGGCAACAATAAAACACTGTTTGTTGGGCGTGCTGCCAACCGCCAAGACCACAACCCGTATGCAGCACAAATTCACCATGCTGGGACTAGTGCTGACGAAGCGCTGCACAGCCATTCACTGGAAGCAGGACGCAGCAACTCTCCCAGAGAAGTGGAGGACAGACCTACGCACATGGGGAGTTGCGGAGGAACGTCACTTACTGTACCGTCTGCACAGACGAGAGCACAGAGAGAGACCTCAAAACCTGGGGAATCATGCTGGGAAGGACACAGATGCCAGATCATCCTGGTGGGAGGGACTCTGAGCTGTCTCAGAGTGGGACACGTGCACACACAGCGGAACTCACTGGCGAGCCCCACTGCAACTAAGGCTGTGTGCACTGAAGATGAGCGAAAACCTAATATACATGCATGTGCAGTGTGCAAGCTACCAAAAATCAGTGGCCTAGTAAGGATGCAATGGGCCCTAATTCAAACCATTAAAAAACAGAACAACACCAAACACTCACACACTCCTCTGGGTTGGAATTAAAAGATACCCATTACTAGGGCGCAAAGGGCTTCTTGCACCCTCTGCGCATAGGTGCCACTGAATCTTGTGTCCTAATGTTTCTACCTATAATTCCTCTCTATTTGCTATCGCCTTACCACTATTATCTTCTCCTTGCACCTTTTCTTATCTCTGTCCACTTCCACTTGATCTTCTAGCTTGTCCTTATAGCCTTCCTCCGTTTTTAGCTTTTTTTCTCTCCTTGCTCTTCCTTACAATAAAAGTTTTCTTTCTCAATTTCTGCTCTGCTCCACTACTCTTCTCTCTCTCACAAAGTTTTTCTAATCTCCCAGTTATCACTCATTCCAGCCTCACTCTGTCAAATCTATATCTTGACCATGCTTTTCTCCCATCTTGTTCCTCTCCTTGGCTCCGACCTCCCTGAATGCCACCTCTTGTCTACCTATCCCCTTTAGTTTGTTTTATTCTTTCTTTCCCTACCATTTTCCTATCCTTTCTATGTTTCACTCCCCTTTCTTTCTTTCCTCTCCCTGTCTTGCTTTCTATCTCACTTCCATAACTAATCCTCTCCCTACATGTTTCCTTTTCTCTCTACACTCATATCTACCCTCCTCCTCTCACTCCCAAATCACCTTTCCTCTCCATCTCTCTATTATTTCTGTCCTTCCTACTTTTCTAATATCTTATTCAGTACCTTTTCCTACTTTCCAATCCTTGTTTTCTTCCACCGAAACCTGTCTATGAAAATTTGCCATATTCAATGCCGGACGCAAATCATTTTTCTCTCATGCTTCAGTGGCCCCTTCTCTGTGGCATCGTCATTGCTTTCTGATTTTGCACAGGGAAGCAGCATTTGCTCAGCATTAGTCATTTGGTGACCTTATATTAGCTTGCAGTAAGAACACACATTATCCTCATAATATTGACAAGTACCTGTTTAGAGTTTCTGATCCAAAACTATTAACTCTGCGATTTCTTTGCATCATAAAAGTGACACAAACCCCGCACCTAGTTTTGTGGTTGGATTTACTTCCCAGCGCACATCATGATTTGTGTAGGTAAGTTGCCCACAGTAACACAAAGTAGCACTATGCACAAAATTGTGCTACTTTGCATCGGGGGCATACCATATGCAGTACATGGGCATTCCCATGCAACCACCCAAGGATTTTGAGGCAAAACCCTACCTATAACATTTATAGATGAGAATTGAGCCAAAAAATGATGTCCCATCAAGGCAGGCATAACAGTGGAGTAACTTTTAAAAGTCTCCATATTTTGAAACTTTGCGAGTAGGATGCACTTTACAGCACAGATACAGTGAGAGATGTCTTAATGGATATTTTTTGTAATGGAAGGATCCCATTCCAGTACAAAACATACGCTTGACAAAATGCTCACATCTTTGTACTAAGGTCAGGCACTGGAATTTTAAGATTTAGCATCCATGGTCTTTTATGCATGAGAATGGATTTGCCACATGTACCACATAATCCATCATCTGTTGTATAATGTGCAGATTTTAATCCCAAAACATTACTTCTAGCTTGAATGGATACAAAGTTACTAAAACCGGGTCTAACTGTATTGAAGTGAAGTGGAAGACATTACGCTTCATAACTTGCCTTTTCTTGACGCATAATCCAACCCTGCCGCATAATTTGGTCCTCTCCTGACGCATAATTCCAGTGGCCTGGACTATGGCAAAAGGCAAAGGTGGGTGAGACCACAAACTAACAGGAACAGATGAGCCAAGGTTCTGCTCTGGCTCCTAAGAACCCATACACAAGCGAAGCCTTGAAAATATGTGGCATGTCAATCATGTAGCACAGATTGTGTTAGACTATTGTAAACTATCAGAAGAACCTCATTTTAGTACATCAGATTATGTGCAAAGTATTTATTACTATCTCACAACAGGGTCTCAATTGGAGAAATTATAACCATTCTCGGTACCACTCCACTATATGTATTCTCACAAAAGGCAACCAAATGGTAAAAAACCTAGTGTGTGCAGAGTAATGTGTATTGAAAGAAACAAGGTATTTGCTTTTTAAAGACGAGAACCCTCACTCACCACGCGTGTGATATGCTTCATCATTGGGTTCCCTCTTACACACAGTGACGGCTAGGTTCACTGTGTGGGCTACACCTCTCCCTCAGGAGAGGAGCGTGAGGTGTTTTCTTATCTCCACTGTGATATATGAGTGAGGGGCAGAGTGCAAAAATTATAACATAAAGTGAGTTAAAATCATCTCATCTACGGAACATTTTCTTTAATCAGTATCCCCAATGGATGAAATAAAACCTGTGTAATGATAGGGATATAGATGTACCCTATCCGACTAGGTCAACCTGTTTCTGTCAGGTAGAACATTTGCGGCATTCATCAGGACCAATGTCATGTCACTCTGCTATACTTAGTGTTAAACAAAAAACATACTCATGTGGACTCTATAAGGACCAACTTCCGTCTGGTCTAGTCTCTCTAAGCAAAACAAATTCTGCCTCTACCTTACATAGATCCTTTGTCTATGTGCGGGTACCATAAAACCCATCAACGATTCCTTTTCAGACAAAGGCCGATGCATTTAATAGTTTTATAGTGCCACTCAGTGAAGGGTGTCAGAGCACTTTACCTCACACACACATTACACAAAGGCAATTAACTCCTTTGGTGCTCATGACGGAGTGGTTCCGTCATGAGCGCCGGTTGAGCTGTGCTAATGACGGAACCACTCCGTTATGGCCCCGCCCCCTCAATAAAACCTTCAGCACAGCGTGAAAATTCGCACTGCGCTGAAGAGGTTAATCATACATGTGTACATCAGCGTACAGGAAATGTTACATAAGACAGAGGATTACAAGGTGTATTGTATTGTATTTGCATTTATATAGCGCTAACTACCCCTGACGAGGCGTCAAAGCGCTTTTCGGCGAGTAGCACGCTACTCCGGGACCCATAGAGGATTAGTGTTGAATAAGTATAGTGAAACATGCAAGTACATTTTAAGTGGTGAATAGGTTCGTCAGTTAATTGGATTTGGACTGCTAGCAGAAGGATAGAGGAGGACAAAGGTTTATATTTATATAGCGTTTGACGCACGCTATTCAGGAAGCCTACAAAGAATTAGTGGTGAATTAATATGGTGAAATATGAAGTAATTTCAGTGGTGGATATTAGTCAGTTACTTCGAGTGAGAAAGCTAGTGGAGGGATAAAAGGGGAAGAAAGATTTGCATTCATATAGCACCTGTTTCCTCTGATGTGTGTTGAAGCGCTTTTCTGGCGAGTAGCACGCCACTCCGGAACCCATATAGGATTACTGTTGAAAATTAGTATACTAAAGAAATATGAAGTAATTTGAGTAGTGGATATGTTATTCAGTTATTTGGGTAGTATATTAGTATAGTTTAATATGGAATGTGAGAAGTGTACATGTTAGTCTGTTAATTTCGATTGAAAAGGATAGTGGAGGGATAAAAGAGTGAAGGATATTTTTTATTTTTTATTTTTTTAGGTCTTAGCAGTAGGAGGAGGCTTTTGGATGAGTAAAAAGGAGTTTTGGAGGGGAGGACTCAGAGGGAAGGGTTTAGAAAGGTTTGTTTTAGGAGATCGGTATAGTAAAAGAGGTGTCAGATGATGCAAGGAGGGGTAGAGTATGGAGAGAGTCTAGAAAGAGTAATTTTGGCAATCATAGTAGTGGTATGCGGTTTGGGATAAATGAGAGTGTGGATGTAGAGGATATATTGATAGCTATATAGGATGAGAGTTAGGGTTGTGCATTGGAAGGAGTAGTAGAAGAAGTTTGAGATGAGTCAGAAGGTTGGGCTAGAAGATATATTGAGCGAAGTATAGGCTGAGAAATAGGGTGGTGCATTGAAAATGCTAAATTAGAAGAAAGTGATAAATATATAGATCCATTATTACATTATGTAGGGCCCACTGGCCCTACATAGTCCAGTGCGCCGAGCGGACGCGCGCAGACTCCAGACACCAGAAATTCTGCCTGTCCCCCTACATTCCTGGTCAGCCATCCACCTTATATAACACCGCGACATGGCCATCATCAGGTATACGAACTTAGAACTACACAGTCTTAACCCAGCTAAGCCAGCACGCTCTCCATCCCAGCTCTCCAGCTCTCAACTAAAACCAATTTCAGCTAAATTACAAAAACCCCGCAACACCGACTGCACTCCAAAGACTCCATCTAACCTAGTCTGCCTCTACTGCAATGCAAGGTCAATGGCCAAGCACTCCTTACAAATCTGGGCGCCCCTGGACTCTATCAAACCAGACGTACTGTTTGTCACAGTAACCTGGTTACAGGAGTCGTCCGCTCCAGACATTGCAATAGCCCTGCCCCCAGCCTATACTATACATAGACTTGATCGCCCTGGCAACAAAAAAGGGGGGGGGACGGCTATAATCCATAAAGCATCTATAAAAATTTATATCAATGACTCCTACCTCGAATGCTGGGGTGAAATGCTTATTGCCACTATGACTGTGAATAACAAAGATTCATGGAAGTTAGCCCTCATTTACAAACCCCCGGCTCCAAGGCGAACTTCTCTGAGAAATTAGTGGAAGCGATAGCACCCTATGCCCTTGCTACAGAGAACTTCCTCCTCCTAGGAGATGTCAGCTACCATCGACCCTTGCACTATAGACCTAATTACCAGCCTGGAGGCCTTACAATTATGTCTACTCCCTACAGGTCCAACCCACGTAGCCGGCCACACTCTTGACCTTATATGTACCAACTCCCCTAGGGTATCGATCATACAGACCGACCCTGTCTTTTGGACAGACCATTTTATTATAAAATTTGCCATAAATGGATTCCTGACCCCGGCAATTCGCCCGGCAAACTGAAAAAAAGCAGATCATGGAATAAAATCACCATGTCTGCCTTTGCCGAGTCTTTTCTCCCTCCTACCATTCCCCAATGTACCAATCCTAGTCTAGCTGCCATGAAACTTGAATCGGCTATCACTGTTGCACTAGATGACATAGCACCCATGCGTGAATCCAAACTTCCGAAAAATAACTCACCCTGGTTCATGCTAGAGCTGAAACAAACAAAATATTCTAGTAGGATGGCCGAACGAAAATGGCGACACACAAAAAGTGTCCAAGATAGGGAACTATATAAAACTGCTCACCGGCAATATATAAAAGACATCGCCGAAGCCAAAAAAGTCTACCTAGGAAACAGGATTACCCTAGCAACTAACTCACAAAGAGAATTGTTTAATATTGTAAAGGAGTTCACTACCCCATCAGGAACACAGCAGGCGCCCCCCGATACTAAGGAATGGGTGGGATCTGTAGCCTCCTACTTTCATGAGAAAGTTAATGAAATTCACAAACGGTTCCCCCAGCCAACGACAAATGACGAAACCACCTCCCCCCACACCAAAAGGCAAAACACCCCCAATATCCATTCCACCACATTAAAACAGTTCTCACCCCTGATTGAAAAAGATGTAAACCAAATTTTGTTGAAAATGAAATCTGGAGCACCGGGAGATCCTGCCTCGCCGCAAGTTATATCTAAAATCTCCCCAGTTCTGATCCCCACTTTGACTAACATTTTCAATCAATCTCTACAGCTCTGTGTTGTCCCTGATCACTGGAAGGAAGCAATAATCAGGCCTATTCTGAAAAAACCTACGGCCGACCCGGATCAATTTGTAAATTACCGGCCCATTTCCCTTCTACCACTCTTTGGGAAAGTCATGGAGGCCCTAATTAACAAACAGCTCATCGCCCACTTGGAGTCTAACAAGCTCCTCGATCCATCTCAATCCGGCTTCAGGGCGTTCCACAGCACTGAAACAGCCCTACTGGAGGTCGTGGACAACATAAGACTATCATTGGACTAAAACAAATCAGCCATATTGGTCCTGTTGGACCTGTCTGCGGCCTTCGACACCATCTCGCATCGCGCTCTGTTAGAGCGTCTTGCTGAGATTGGTGTCGAGTGCGCCGCTCTCCAATGGCTATCAAGCTATCTTGGCAATAGACGGCCCAGGGTCCAACTAGGCTCCCATACTTCCATCTTCTATGAAAATGATAAAGGTGTCCCACAGGGATCCATTTTGAGCCCGACCCTGTTCAACGTTTATGTCTCCCCCTTGGCGAAGATCATCAGAGAACATGGTTTTGGAACCGTGTCCTATGCTGACGATACTCAAATTCTCGTCACTATTAACCAAAACCCTGATGACATAAAAAATCGGTTCAAAAACTGTATGACCAGCGTACAAGAATGGATGACCAGAAACTACCTCATGATGAATGCTGGAAAGACCGAAGTCATGCTTTTCGGCAAAGCCAACCAAATCTGGTCATCAGACTGGTGGCCAAACTCCCTCGGTCCCTGCCCCGCCCCCAAGCCTTTTGTCAGGAACCTGGGAGTAATACTAGACGACAAGCTGACCATGTCTGAACACATTAAGAAAACAGTGGGAAACAGCTATGGCCAGATGTTAAGTCTGAGGAAGATCTTTAAATGGATCCCACTCTCAGCACGCATGCCCTTAGTGCAGGGACTTATTGTTAACAGGATGAACTATGGGAACGCCCTGTTTTCAGCCATTAACCTAACATTATTGAATCGACTGCAGGTCCTCCAAAACACCGCCGCCAGGCTAGTACTAGATCTACCTCCTCGCACCCCCTCAGCAGCCTGTCTCAGGGCACTGCACTGGCTCCCCATACAAACACGCATAAAGTTCAAACTCTGTTGCCTAGTCCATAAGGCAGTCAATGGCCATGGACCTGTCTATCTCGAACAGAAGCTCAAGGCCCATGTCCCAAGTAGGACATTACGCTCCTCCAGTAAAGCCCTTCTCTCCGTTCCCAGAGTTCGAACAGTGAGAAACGGAGATAGAGCCTTCAGCAAAACCGCCCCAGAAGCATGGAACTCTCTCCCCATTCAACTGAGAGTAGAGCCAGATCATACTAAATTCCGAAAACTACTAAAAACCTGGCTCTTTTAGTCAGCTGAGCCCTCCTACTTCCTGATTGGTTGGTCATAAGGATCCTTGTTATCTGCTAGCGCTCTGAGACCTTCGGGTGATTTACGCGCAATACAAATGAAATAAAATGGAAAATGGAAAATATATATACATAAAGGCGGTAAGTATATGTAGATTAAAGATATTATCGATAGAGGAACAGGATGAGAAATAGGGTAGTGCATTGGATATGCTTTTTCAGGAGAAAAGTAACAGACACACAGATCCAAGCACATGGAAGGTACATAGATGCTCAATGGAAGTATGTACATGTAGACCAAAGATGATTTCTATTTATTTATTATTATTATTTTTTTTTCTCTCAACAACATAATTATTTTACATGTTTATACAAAGTAATACACAAAGATAGGTACATATCTACAGTGAAAAATGCTTGTATAGAGAGGGATATGCTGTAAATTTCTGTTTGCGTATGGTGCTTATGTGGGGAAGAGCCACATCTTGAGTAGTTTTCTGAAGATAAGGTGGTTGTCGGTGGAACTTATGTTGGGGGGTAAAGAGTTCCATAGTCTGGCTGCTTGAACAGAGAAGGATGTGCCCTCCATGGTTTTTTTCTTGTATGGTGGGATTTTGAGGCGAGATGCTCCTTTAGAGCGGAGGTTCCTTTGTTGAATGTGTTTGGTGATTTTAATCCTGATGAAGAGTGGTCCCATTCCATGTATTGCTTTGTGGGTGATACAAAGCAGCTTGAACGTGGATCTTCTGGCAACCGGTAACCAATGCAGGGCCTTCAAGGCAGGGAAGATGTGGTCTCGCGGTTTGATATGCAAGAGTAGTCTGGCAGCCGAGTTCTGAATCCGTTGTAGTCTTTTCATGGTCGTTAAAGGTGATCCGTGGTAGAAGCTATTGGCGTAATCCAGTTTGAACAGAACAAGGGAGATGGTAGGTTGGACCTTGTGTTGAAATCCCAAATGAGGAAAAATTTGTCGCAGCGGTTTTATAGTAGCAAAGCTTGATCTTGCTAGTTTATCCACTTGGGCATTCATCGACAGCTTGGAGTCCATGGTCATTCCGAGGTTTCTTACTTCCTTCGATATTTTAGGCAGTGATTCCAGTTCATCAGGCCATGCGGCAAGTGAGTTGCAATGTTTCCAATCGCCACACATGAGTATTTCAGTTTTTGAAGCATTCAATTTGAGATGGCTCCAGGTCATCCACTGATCCACGGCTCTGAGACAGCTGAAAATTGGTGATTTTCCAATGTCTTTGGGGCATTCCAGTTGAGGGAGTATTTGCGTGCCATCTGCATAGTTATAGCACGTAAGGTGAAATGTATTTATCAGTACTGGTAATGACTTCATGTAGATGTTGAAAAGCATGGGCGAGATGATAGAACCTTGAGGGACCCCTGCTTTTGTGGATTACGGTTCGGACGAGAAAGGTGGGGTATGGATGACATTAGTTCTGTTTCGAAGGTAGGGCGCGATCCAGTCTAGAGCAGTTCCCTCTATGCCGGCTTCATAGAGTCTTTGTTTCAGAGTGTCATGGTCAACCGTGTCAAAGGCTGCTGAGAGGTCCAAGAGGAGTAGCGCAGCAACCCCGTTGCGGTCAACTGTATTCTTTAGGTCATCCCAGATGGCAAGGAGGGCAGATGCAGTGCCTCTTCCCGGATGGAATCCTGTTTGGAAGTCTGAAAGTATGTCATTCTCTTCAGTGAATTGTGACATCTGGGCAAACGCTGCTCTTTCTATCAGTTTGCCCAGGAACGGTCCATTTGTAATGGGTCTGTAGTTGTCAGGGTTCAGCAGGTCCAAGTTTGTTTTCTTCAGTGAAGGGCATATGTATGACTTTTTGAGTTTGTTGGAAATATTCCAGTAGTTAAGGAATCGTTGATGATTCTTCTTACTGGAGTGGCAGCAGAGGTTGTTAAAAGAATTGTCTTGAAAGTTTGTGGTGGACAGGGGTCAGAAGGGCTGCCGGCAGGCCTGCTTGCTTTGACCAGGTCCATAAATTCATCGTATGAGATGTGTTGGAAGGAACGGAGAGGCTTGATTAGAGCATTCTTGGATTGTTGTTTTGTACAAGGGTTAGTGCTGGTGCTTTGTTTCTGTTTTAAGTACGATTCCAACGTGTCTGCTTTGTCCGTGTAATGATTTGCCACTTTGTCTGTGAAATCTTGAGTGACAGGATGAGTTCCTTCTAGTCAATTTGGTTTGCGAAATTCATTGAGTATTTTATAGAATTCTTTATTTGCACATTTAGCGTTTTGAATTCTGTCTGAACAGTACCTTTTCTTAGCTTTTTTGATAGCAGACTTGTATAATCTGTTAATTTTCTGTAGGTGAAGTTTGTCTTATTTGGCGTTTGTTTTGAGCCAGGTACCTTGCAGCTCTCTAATTTGTTGTTTTATGTCTTTTATTTCTATGTTTCTCCAAGGCGCTTTTTTCTTTTGTTCTGTTGTGTGGTTTTGAGTGGTATCAGGATGTCAAAAGCTTCCTGTAGCCATTCATTATTATTAATATTATTAGTGTATTTTATTAAAGCGCGCAGCTACCCCAACGGGGTGTCCCGGCGCTGATTGAGTAAAAGTGGTCGTCCAAGGCAAAGGCCTACAGGCAGAATAGGAAAGTTTTTAAGGATCAGCGGAATTCAGGTTCTGATTTACTCATTCGAAGATTCAGAGGCAGCTTATTCCATCTTTGGGTAGCGCATACCTCAAAGGTTTTGCCCCCCCGATCAAGCTTTTTTAAATCGGGGAGTAGCCAGTAGCAGTTTGGAATTAGATCGAAGAGCTCTCGACTTGCTGTAAGGGTGAAGAATAGATCTCAAATGGGCTGGACCTTTTCCTTTTGTTGTCCGGTAGGCCAGCGTCATTGCTTTAAAATCAATTCTTTTAGACACAGGAAGCCAATGCAGTTCCCGAAGATAGGGAGAGATGTGCTGCCTGCGGGGAAGACCACCGATCAGGCGCGCAGCGGCATTTTGTACCATCTGTAATTTTTGCACAGGCCTGCTGATAGGCCCAAATATAGTCCGTTAGCATAATCCAGATGCGAGATTATAAGCGCATGCACTACTGTTTTTCGGTTTGGACAGGGTAGGTAGTTTATACGTTTTTTTAGAATTCTAATCTTAGAAAAACATGCTGCAGATACTGTTTGGACCTGACTTCCGAAAGATAACTGGGAGTCCCATATAGATTTTGAACAGAATTTATGGTTTCCAGATGTGTACTGGATGTTAGTTGTGTTTCCAAGTGTTCCAAATTGAGTTTGTTCCACGGCCGATAGGTGGATGGATGTAAGTTAGTTTTAGGTGAGTCGCTTAGCGTTGTTTTATGTTTGAAGGCAAGCAAGTGGTGGTCTGACCACTTGACTGGAGTTTGAAAGGTAACTAGTTCAGCATTAGCAAAAATGACATCTAGGATATGTCCAGCGGTGTGTGTCCGATTGTGGACCATCTGATGCAGGTTCAATGCATCTAGGCCGGTGATTATAGGTTTTGGATGGGTCATATTGGGTTTATCAAACCAAGTGTTAAGGTCACCCAGAACGCATAGGTTGGAGTGTATTGTTATCAGGTTTGAAACCGTGTTTAGAAATGCGTCTGGGAATGTTGCCTTGCTAGGTGGAGGTCTGTAAAGGAGCAGGAAGTTACAGGAGTAATACGGTGTAGGATTGCATCTTGTTAGCAGAGTCTCACAATTCATTATGGAGATCTTGTCAATTTTAGTGATATGTATTGTTTGCCTGAATACAGCAGCTGGACCACCTCCTTTTTTGGCTATACGATTTTGGGTGATTATTTGATAGCCTAGAGGAATGGCTTCATGCAGGACTGGAGCCATATCTTCTCCCAACCATGATTTGGTTATGAATAGTATGTCTGGTTTTGCATCGGTGAGAAGGTCGTAGATGTGATGCTTGTTTTTAGAGATGGATCAAGCATTTATTAGTAGACAGTTTAGTGAGTGGCCTTTGGTGATAGTGGGACTTTGGTGGAAGAGTGTTCAGTATTGTGTGGGTTTGTAGAAGGTATGTTTTTAGTGCTGGTATTAGGAAAGCAATTGTGTAGCTGTTCTGTATAGTGCTCCTCATCCAGCATGCTAAGAAGGCATTTTGATGGGTCTGCATGTGTATGTGTTGGAGATGCTGTTTGAGAATGGGTTGGATTGCTGTATTGCTTTTGTGGTGTAACATTGTTGTGAAGTAGACATGGGGAAGCAAAGTTGTGAGGTGTGGCATGTTGCTTATATTTTTTGCGTGTGTTTAAGGCGGAAGGTGTATGAGTCAGGGGAGGTGGTGCAGCATGTGGGTCATGTAGTAATGTTCCAAATTGGCCAATGGATGAGAGGCGGTTAGAAGAGAGGTGCTGTATTGCTGTATCTGTGTTAGGTGTGGTGGAAGAGTGAAAGCTTGGCATTGGAGTTTGTTCCTTTGTGTGGTTTGAAAGGTGGGTATATGTTTGCATTTTGTGATGGTAAGTATTATGAGGTGTTGCGCTTTGAAGATCTTGTTGTGCTGGTGTGTGTGATATGTTTTGCTTTTGAGGAGTAGTGAAAAAGGGTGCTGATGTATATGTTTCATTCAATGGATTTGGTTTTGTAGTATTGTTTGTGAGAGTAGGTTGTGACGTAGAGGGGGTGGTGATGTGTTTATGAGTAGAGTGTATGTTGTGTGTAGGAGGGAATGAAGTAGAGGTGAGAGTGTTTATCTTAGACTGGTTTGTTGCAAGAGTTACAAAGTGTGGTGGTGTGCAGTGTGTGTGTTGTGCGTTAGTGGTATTATGGTAGAAGGGAGAGGAGGGTGTTTGCTGGACAACTGATGGAAGGATGAATATATGTTTGTTAGTGATAAAATGTGGTCTGTCTTGTACCAATTACAAGACAGCCATACTGGAAGGCAGCATAATTTAAGAGTGCTTGGTGTGGAGAAGTGCAAACTGAGGATTTAAAATGTAACACCATGGTTGGGAGTTTTCTTTAATAATAACAATTGTTTTCTACGCAACCAAATCTTTTTTGCAACATTAGTGAAATGAAAAACTGGGGGGAAAATTATAACGCTCTATTATATACCTTGCAGATTGCATGCAGCTCTTTGATAACAGTTAATAGCTTGCTGTTCTATTTTAGGATTTTAGCTTAAAAAACTGCAAGTAACTAAAGGATGTCTCTAACAAAAACAGTAACCCACTGAGCTATCTTCATGAAAACAGTTCTGTGATTTAAATGGTACAGGTCCTTTGCATCAGGCATATTAACGCTACCCTACAATGAGTTAAAATGTCTGCTAGGCAAAACTCTGATCTCACTCCAGGAAGAACATTAATCACTGGAGATATATTTCCATTTTTGTTGTTGTCAGGAACTAGGCAGCAGGTGCTTTTTATTAAACTTTAATATACTTGCCCCAGAGCCGGCCCTGCAATGTTCCCCCGGTTCCAGTGTCAGCTACACTGGTGTAATGACACATCCACACCCTCTCATTGCAGTGTGAAACACATTTACATATGTTTTGTTTCACACTGCCTGCTAGGGGCCTCTTCAAACACTGGAACCAGCCCCTTTATCATTTAATTGATTTACTGGGCCTCCTGGTGCGCCACCTGCTTTGAAAAGGGATGTTTTCATGCTGCCCTTTTGTTATGTATTTGTTATGTATTCTGCTACACGAGGGGAGAGCACGTTCCCACAGATTGTCTGGGCGCTGTAAGAAGCAAGACTGTGTGTACGCGCACCAGCGCAGCCATGAGGGAACATAGGTTATGGGTACATGATACACCTCACCTTATATATGGTAACACGTATTTTGAAAGTGTATGTTCAGTGAATCTATTTTCTAATTGTTATAAAAAAATTGTAATTTAAATAAAATTATTGTGTATGTGCAGAAAGGGAAACCTCCCTGTACATAAACAATCATTATTGGTGTTTTGCTCCTTCTATGTGTGCTACAGAATGCAACACACATAGAAAAAACAAAAACAAGGAGAAATAAAAGTATATTTCTTCGTTGCGCCATTCTAACACCTGTTATTTCATGAGTGTTCATTTTTGGAGTTCCCTCAGATTGACACCTCCTTGTAAATCTGGGGAAGCGTAAAAAAGCAATGGATGTTGCGTGGAACGCCCACAGCAACACCCATTGCACGCCCCTTTCAAGCAGATACCTGCGTAAAAGGGTACCATATTTACAGCGGTGTTAAGCCGCAAAAAGTGATGTTCTGGTGGTGTTATCTCCTTCTTAATATGCCCCCTATTATCCCCATTTCATTGTCAGAGTAGTGAAAGTTTTGTGGTGTTTGGTCAAGGGGGTGCAAAGAAAGAAAGCTGGTCTCAAAACGCATAACAACTTAGTATGCTCGAACTTTAATTTAATACCAACAGCAGATACAGACTTTAATTAAGCCCTGAAGAAGTCCCATGAAGGATGAAACGCGTTGGCAATCAATTGTGTGGTGCTTTTAAAAGAACAAGTCTTTATCAATTAAATATTCATACTGACTACAATCAAGAAACAAGACCATCTGTTATTTTCTTCTGGGAAGCTAGTTTTACTATACTTCTCTATTGCTTAAACATTATGTATTAGGATATCTATATACAAGAGTACGTATCATTTTTGGGTGCAGGGTCAATCTTTAGTTTTACACAGCATTTTAGCATGTTTTTGGACCCTCACAAAATGTAAATATATCAAAATATGTTTTGGAACCACCGCTGGACCAGGCAGATGAAGGTTTGGAAGATGAACTCTAGGAAGGGAGGCATATGTGAAGAGTAGGGTAATGTCTACGGGCCTCATTTATGAAAGCCTTGCGCCACCGGTGCGTCACTTTTTCCCATGTTAAAAGTGACGCACCGGCGGCGCAAGGCCTTCATAAATAAGGCCCTACAACTTTGTTGTATTGTATTGCTGTAACAATGTACTGGGAATGTATACTGCTGGTTTTTCATACGTACGTGTACCATCAAGAAGAACTTTGCCTTCTTGAAACTAATTACAATAAAAAAGAGTTAAAAATATATATATATATTTCGGACATAAAACATTGACATCTTTTGAAACACTATAATGCTACATTTTCCTTAATTTACATACTCCACTTTACTTCACACCACTCCACTCTCTGCTTACTACACTACAGTATAAGGTACTACATTCTACGCTAATCTATTGTATGTTATTCCACTCTACTTCACCCAATTGCACCGAACACAATTCCAATGTAGACCACTATACTCTACGCTATTATACTGTTCCCCACTGTATTCTATTACACTTTTGTGTATGCTAGTTTACGGGATGCCCCTAAACTGTACTGCTCGCAACGCTACGCTTTCCCACTGTACCCAAATCCAATTTAAGCTATTTCACACTATTTTATTCTGGTATAGCCCACTTAATGGTACACTAGTGGAGTGTACACTGACCCAATGTATGCTATTACACTCTACACCACTCCATTGTACTGAAATGCACTATATGCCACTGGACTGTACCACAATCGACTGTATGCTATTTCACTTTACAAGACTATATTGTAAGTCAATCTACGAAACCACACTTCACTGTACGTGACTAGACGCTTCTATAATTAACTCCATTAAGTTGTACGACACTGTAGTCTATGCTACACCGCTATATGACACTCCACTGTACGTCTGAACACTAAACATCACTAAACTCAACATTATTGCAACAAAACTCGACTAAATTATTTAGTAATCCACTGTATCACAGTACAGTTTATGCTGCTCCCCTATACGCTACTGCACTGTACTGCATAACAGTGTACCCCATTGTAGTCTACACTATACCGCTCGGCACTCTGCAATGTACAGCACTTCAATATACACCACTCCAATTTATGCAATTTAGCTTTACAACACTACGCTGTAATACATTCCACTTTATATGCCCCTAAACTGTTCAACACTCCAGTGTATAGCACTCCACTGTACTCCACTACAGTGTACGCAAATACACTCTACAATATTTACAGGACGCAACTCCATTTTATCACACTCCACTGTATATGCAACCTACCTTCACAACAGAACAAATGTCATCCATACCCCACCTTTCTCGTCCAAACCATACTCCACAATATCAGCGGTCCCTCAAGGCTCTATCATCTCACCCATGCTTTTCCACATCTACATGAAATCATTACCGATACTGATCAATCAATTTCACCTCACGTGCTATAGCTATGCAGATGACACGCAAATACTCTTTCAACTGGAATACCCCAAAGACATTGGAAACTCGCCAATTTTCATTTGTCTCAGAACCGTAGATCAATGGAGCAATGGATGAGGTGGAGCCATCTCAAATTGAATTCTTCCAAAGCGGAAATACTCATGTGTGGTGATTGGAAACATTATGACCCGGTTGCTGCGTGGCCTGATGTACTGGGAACACCACCTAAAGTATCGAAGGATGTAAGAAACCTGGGAATGACCATGGACTCCAAGCTATTGATGAGTGCCCAAGTGGACAAACTAGCAAGATCAAGCTTTGTTAATATACAAACTCTGCGACTAATCTTCCCTATTTGGTACTTCCACACAAGGTCCAAGCTACCATCTCCCTTGTTCTGTGCAAATTCGATTACGCCAATAAACTCTTCCATGGATCACCTTTAACAACCATGAAAAGACTACAACATATTCAGAACTTGGATGCCACATTACTCTTTCATATAAAACCGCGAGACCACATCTCCCCTGCCTTCAAAGCCCTGCATTGGTTACCGGTTGCCTGGCGATCCACGTTCAAGCTGCTTTGTATCACCCACCAAGCTATACATGGAATGGGACCCTTCTTCATCAGGAATAAAATGACCAAACACATTCAACAAGGAACCTGCGCTCTAGAGTGACACCTCGACTCAAAATCCCAAGATACAAGAAAAAAAACATGGGTGGCACATTCTCACCCTTCTCTGTTCAAGCAGCCAAACTATGGAATCCACGGACAACCACCTTATCTTCAGAAAACTACTCAGGAATTGGCTCTTCCCCACATAAGCACCAAACAGAAATATACAGCATATCCCTCTGTACATAAGCATTTATTTGTACTATAGAGATGTACCTATATATGTGTATTGCTTTCTGTAAAAGGGTAGAATATTATGTTTTAAAACAAATTAATAGAATACATTTTTAAGTCCAACAACACTTAGAAAGCCGGAATTTATTTAATGCATCTTTAATCTACATCTACTTTATTCCTTTTTGCATCTATATGCCTTCTATGTACTTGGATCCATACATTTATTACTTCTGCTAATTCAGCATATCCAATGCACTTACCTATTTCTCACCCTATACCTCTCTCAATATATCATCTAGGGGTGGGTGGAATTTGCAAAGTTGCCTTTCGCAAAATTCAGCGAAACGGCAAGAAATCGCCGCGAGCATGCAACATTTTGCGTGCTCGCAGAGATTTTGCTGCTCCACTTAAAACTTGTATTCTATGCAGGGTGAGGTCTCTCTCAGGCGCTGACGAGCATCGTGCCAGCCAGAATGAGTCCTGCCGTGCAAATGTATCCAAGAAGATGCCACCGTTTTGTGCAATTCCTCTACTCAGTTGGAGTACTTTCTACTGGCTAATCAGTAAGTGCTACCTCGAATGGCACCAAGGTCCCTTGATTGAGCTGTCAATCATCGTGGGGAAATGCCGGGAAGACATTGCATACAGCTAGTGTGTGTGGGGTAGTGCTGCCTTCAATGCGAGTTCACATGTCTGTTGTTTATATAGGGTAGGGACTGGGAGCGAAAGTATCGCCTGTAAAGTGGCGCTACTATGTTTGCCTGGGAATAAAACCAACCTGGTCACAGTGTCTTGCTTTATTTATTTATTTATTTTATTTATTTGCCGCTTTGCGGCCAACGTGCCGTGCTTTATTTATTTATTTATTTTTCACATTTTTGTAAACTTTTTTTTCCCGCCCTTCTCCATCCAGAGGCTGCTTTTGGAAAGAGAAAAATGAAAGAAACAGACTGCTTTTCCAGCAACAGAGTTTCATTCAATTTTGGATCCATTTCACTGGGGAACAAATGGAGGAAGTTTGCCAGCAAGTCAGTAGGATCGAGATCGAGGTAGAGACAGACGGAAAGAAAGAGAGAGAGGGAAAGAGGGAGGGGTGGAGGCAGGGAGGGAGGCAGAGAAGTAGACACTCGGGTCCTGCAAGTGCTTCCTGGGGAGGTTTAAAATTACCTCATGCCCCCGAATTCCGTTCCACCACGGATAGCGGAAGTTTTGACATTTTCCCGTCCAGCGCGGAACGCGGATATGTCGAAATTTCGAAATTTTGCAAGTTCCGCGAGCGGAATGTAATTTGCCGCCCACCCCTAATATCCTCTACCTCAGCTCTGACTCATCTCAAACCTCTTTCTACTACTCTTTCCAACGCACTGCCCTATTTCTCACCCTATACCTCTCTCCAGTGCTTGAAATGGAAAAATAGAAGTGCAGGTACTCTGTAGCAGAGTACCTGCTTGTTTCTGAGAAGTGCTGGTACTCTACAATTAAAAGTATTATGTCGCTCTTGAGAAGTGCTCGTACTCCCCTTCTCAAAACAAAAAAGTGCTGGTACTCCGTACGGGCAGTACCGGCCCATTTAAAGCACTGCATCTCTCAATATATCCTCTACCACAACTCTCTGGCTCATCTCAAACCTCTTTCTACTACTCTCTCCAATGCACTACCCTATTTCTCACCCTATACCTCTCTATCAATATCTTTAATCTACATATACTTACTTCCTTTATGCATATATATACTTTCCATGTACTTATGAATCTATATACTTTTTACTTTTCTTCTAATTCAGCATATTCAATGCAGTACCTCATTTCTCACCCTATATCTCTCTCAATATATCTTCTACCTCAACTCTCTGACTCATCTCAAACCTCTTTCCACTACTCTTTCCAATGCACTTCCCTATTTCTCACCCTATACCTCTATCAATATCTCCTCTACCTCCACTCATCCCAAACCCCATACCGCTACTATGATCCCCAACATCACTCTTTCTAGGCTCTTCCCTACTCTATCCCTCCTTGCATCATCTCAAAGCTCTTTTACTATACCAATCCCCAAAACGAGCCTTTCTAAACCTTTCCCTCTGACTCTTCCCTTCCACATCCCTTTTACTTATCCTCCTACTGTTATGACCTGCAAAAAAAAAAGTCTAAATCCTTCACTCTTCTATCCCTCTGCTATGCTTTTCAATCCAAATAACAGACTAACATGTCCACTCATATTTCACCATACTAATTCTTTATAGGTTCCAGAGTAGCGTGCTACTCGCCGAAAAAGCGCTTCAACACCTCATCAGGTGTAGCAAGCGCTATATAAATGCAAACCTTTTCCTTCTTCTATCCCTCCACTACCCTTTTCAATCCAAATAACTGACTAACATAACCACCACTCAAATTACTTTCATATTTCACTATACTAATTCAACACTAATCGTTTATGTGTTCCGGAGTAGCGTGCTACTAGCCAAAAAAGCGCTTTAACACCCCAACAGGGGTAACAAGAGCTATATAAATGCAAACCTTTTCCCCTCTTCCATCCCTCCACTATCCTTTTGAACCCAAATAACTGACTAACATATCCACCATTCAAATTACTTTAATATTTCACTATACTAGTTCTACACTAATCCTTATGTGTTCCGGAGTAACGTGCTACTCGCCG
Organism: Lissotriton helveticus; assembly: GCF_964261635.1. Lineage (NCBI taxonomy): Eukaryota > Metazoa > Chordata > Amphibia > Caudata > Salamandridae > Lissotriton > Lissotriton helveticus. Next base: position 1,315,746,888 of record NC_136057.1, on the reverse strand, counting down.
AAAAAGCGCTTTGATTCTTTATCAGGGGTAGTAAGCACTATATAAATGCAATTACAAAGGCAATAAAATACAATACCATCCAACTGTATACTACTGCACTGCACTCCACAACACCTTATGCCACTCAAATATACACCAGTCTATTTCATCCAAGTTAACTGTACGCCACTCAACTATATGCAACTCCACTCTATGCTATTCCGTTGTATGCCATTCCACTGTACGCTACTCCACTCTCATTCCACTTTACTCAACTTTACTATGCCACAATATACTGTACTAGAGTACACTTTATAACACTATGCACCACTATACTGTACCATACTCCACTGAATGACACTGCACTCCATTACATTGAAACTTGACTAATACTACAAAATTATTACTAACATTATAAAAACCATTGAAATTCACACAAATAAACAAAGGTTAAATATAAGTTATAGTTAGGAATTCTTTATTTTTGGTATAAAAACCCAAATTAAACTGCAAAAATATTAGAAATTCTGAAGTTATAGTCATCTCTTAATTTTATGATTTCTGCACCACATACCCACTTATTTCTATCTTATTTTTGCCAAACACACCTTAAATAACACAACCATAACACGTTCAAAACGTATACTTAACTTAGGGAAATTATAATTTAAGCACCACTTTCACATTACTATAAGTCATACTTATAACTCACATTTATACTTATGCACCACCCTTAAATAAATATCACTCATGCACCACCGTACACATGTATGACGTTACAACGCATACTTTTACCACGCCTACCATTACCACGCATTTTTTACAACGCAGGATCCATTACAACGCATACCATTACAACGCATGTATTTACAACGCAGGTACCTTTACAACGCATACCATTACAACGTAAGTATTGGTAAGTATATAATATTTTTTTAAATGTAATTTCATTAAAATTAATATTATGTAATTTAATTTAATTTAATTTAATTTAATTTAATTAATGTAATTTAATTTAATTTAATAAATTTAATTTAATGTAATTTAAATTTAATTATATTTAATTTTTACCCTGTACCCCTTTACCCAAAAACCCAAAACTGACCCTAAACCCTAAAAATACCCCTTTACCCAAAAACCCAAAACTGACCCTGAACCCTAAAAATATCTCTGTACCCCAAAAACCCAAAATTAACCCTGAACCCTAAAAATACCCCTTTACCCAAAAAACTGAAAACTGACCCTGAACCCTAAAAATACCCCTTTACCCAAAAACCCAAAACTGACCCTGAACCCTAAAAATACCCCTTTACCCAAAAACTGAAAACTGACCCTGAACCCTAAAAATACCCCTTTACCCAAAAACTGAAAACTGACCCTAAACCCTAAAAATACCCCTTTACCCAAAAACTGAAAACTGACCCTGAACCCTAAAAATACCCCTTTACCCCAAAACTGAAAACTGACCCTGAACCCTAAAAATACCCCTTTACCCAAAAACCCAAACTTATAATATTTTTAATAAAATGATATACTTACCAATACTTACGTTGTAATGGTATGCGTTGTAAAGGTACCTGCGTTGTAAATACATGCGTTGTAATGGTATGCGTTGTAATGGATCCTGCGTTGTAAAAGTTGCGTGGTAATGGTAGGTCGTTGTAAAAGTTGCGTTGTAAAGGTTGTATACCGTCTTGTCACCTCACTCGCCACACTACGTTAACTATACCTCACCCCTTCTTTATGCACTACCTATACCCTTGGATATATCCTAAGTTATAGCTTGTGAAATCATTGCAGTGATTAAAACGCTTATGACATCAGAAATTATACTGTTTGCCAGAACACAGTGGATGGTACAGTGGATCAGAATATTGTGGTATTGTGGAGTGGAGTAGAGTGGAATGAGTGTGGAGTAGCATATAGTGAAATGGCATACAGCGGAGTAGTCACATACAGTGAAGTGGCTTACAGGGAACTCAAATACAACAACGTGGCCTATTTTGGAATGGCATAGAGTGTAGCAGTGTACAGTGTTATGGTATATAGTGAGGTAGCATACAGTGTGTGGTAAAGTGGATTTATGTTCTGTAAATATTTTAGAGTGCATTCAAGTAGACTGTAGTGCAGTACAATGGAGAACTATACAGTTATATATTGTACATAGGCTGTACTCAAATTATGGCCTACAGGCCACTTGCTGCCCAATAGAAATATCCATGCAACCCCCGGTAAAAACAACAACTGTCACAGAGTCAGCAGCCATTATTCTACCGGTTGTTCATTCCTAGGGGACCGCATTCACATGGAAAAGCAGCATAGGAGCATGCATACAAAATGTGTGTCTCGTCTGCTGATCTTACTGTGTGACATCCTTGACATTCTGGGGTGTGGCAGAGGAAGAGGCTTTTGAAAAGGGCATGCAGGTTGCTGACTTCCCTTGCCAGCCCAGCATAGACATCCTGCCTTACTAACCGTCAGGTTTACCGTGCCACCCGTGTTAACCATTGCCATCCATACCTCCCCTACCTACCAATATGGCTACCCTGGACCCCGCCCCCGCCAAAGGAAGGCCTTACACTTTTCAGCAGGTTACCTCCCACACATCTCCTAACTGAACCAGCCCCAGCGTATCGGATACATACCTCCCAAAGGTAGCTGAAGCTGTGAGGACCGCGCAGCCCCGGGGAGTGTGAAAAGGGGGATGCGAGTAAGCCTGCAATCGGAGGAAAAGACACAGTTAGCAAATTGGGCCCCCACCGTTGACTCATCAACAAGGACCTGGAGCCACACATGATGCCTCTTGTAGCAGACCCACGCGACCAGCTACCTCACTGTCCTGGCCCGGCTGCTTCCTGCAATCCAACGCCCGATACCCACCTCTAACCGAGGCAGTCAAACCAAGTACACCCTATGCTAAACATATCTCATAGAAATAATGGACACGGAGGCGAAAACATGGAAACAGCAACATAGCCATGACTCGAACCGTGCCATTGAGCCCATCCTTCACCCCGCCAGGACGGGCCAGCGCGTCGAGGATCCCGCTGCGACTGCGCTCAAGCTAGGCCCAGATATTAAAACCCCTGGAGCCTTGCAGAACAGCTAGCCAACGCAGACGAATCCGGACATGGCGCCGTGGCGCTAGGGTGAGGAACATGGGGTAAGGGATGAGGGCGGTAATATTATTTATGCAGGTGAAAATTGAGCGATGAAAGAAAGCCATAGCTGCAGGCCACGTGCACCCCAGCATTACATCCCCCGCCAAATCCTTTGCCCCGGCATGCAACCGTGACATGGCGGCACCCCAAGGCCTGCCCCCTAAAATGGCGGCACCCCCACCACGTGGCAGCACCATGAAAAGCATTAGGCATCAAAGAAAGTGTTCAGGGGCCACCGCCCTACACATGCCGAACCAAAATACCACAATAAGGACACTGCAGCCCCACACAAGAATACCGCCCGCCACATATGATGATGCCAACAGCGTAGATAAAATACCACCCACCCCACATGATGTACAAAGCATGAGCGGTCGCATATATGCAGGGAGCATTACTGAATTAGAAGATAACATGGATACCATGCCCGGGCGAAGCAACATTCAAGATGGCTGACCAACACCAAAGCACAACTATCAAGAGAGCAATACAGTAATGAAACGTTCAGTATTCACGTGATTTTTGAGCGCGCGACAACATGATCGATAACCCCAAAGCAAAATTCTATAACAAGGAAACAAAATGCATGTGGCAAATGCCCAAAACGGTGGGGAGGGGGGGCGACCCGCACACGGGCTCGCAAAGGGGACAGATAGAGGGAGCAAGGGGCAACAGACGTAATCTCACCGACCAGGCCCGGCCCGAGTGAAGGAATACGACAAATCGTCCACTCAGGGCCCGGGCTGAGACAGAATGTTGCGGTCTGGCCTCCGGTGCAGACATTTCCCCCTCTCATTCGCACAAATCGTCGGGGGACCTGCACTGCCAGCGCACCAGCTCTCCCTTCCCACTGAGGCCCGAAAATTGGCCACTCGCGCCGCCTGGCTCCAGAAGGAGACGAGGGCTTGGTGGGGGGAAGAGACACAAAATCCACGGGCAGCACCAGCGACCGTGTGGGTTAACATTATCGCCCGCTCCCCAAAGGAAGGGCGCGGGGCGGGAAATAAATCTTTGACGTATTGCGATCGGGAGGGACACAAACCCCATGTGCAGCCGCATCGACCACGTGGGCGAACTGCATCGCCCGCACCCCGACGGAAGGGGCGGGGGGGAATAAATCTCTTTACTTTTACGGGAGGGTGGAGGGGGGGGGGCTGGGGAGACGGGAATTGCATACCCCCGCAAACAGGCCAGCACGTGGGGCTCCCCGGACTCGCCCGCACCCCGAAGGGAGAGTGCGGGAATAATTCCAAGCGGAGTCACAACCCCCACCTCCACAGCGGCCCGACGCTAAGCGGGCCTCCTAGCCATGACTCGCACCTCCGCAAGGAGGGAGTAGGCGGAGGGGGGGTCAGGCACGTAGGCCTCACTCACCGTTAAAGTGTCCCGTCAAAAGAGTGTACCGACGCTGTCGTGCGACGTCCGGAGCGGCAAAGAGGCCTCCACAACGGTGCAAGGGAGTAATATACCCCCTGAGGCTCCTCCTAGCCGCCCCGGACGTGCGTCAGCGACCCGCCTACCTCCTACTGGGCGAATCCTGCCCAGGTGAGGAGTGGCTGGCCACAAGGTGGGCGGGGGCAGCCCTCCGTGACTAGGAGCCCGCCCTCCTGATGGCCACTGCGTGGCCTCGGGCAAGCGCAATACCTCCCCTCACCACCAGAATTGAGACTGACCTCTCCTTAGCCCGTTGGTCACAGACTGCGTAGTCTCACCTGATAAGCATCCACTGTGAGGGCCTCGAAGCCATGCTGCCTGCAGACGGCAGCTGGAGTTTACATTTTTAAAAGTAAGTCAGCTTGCCAGGAGATTGTATGTGCCGGGGGAACAGCAAAGAGGCTTTGGTGAAGAAAGTGTGGAAGCTCCAAGGGTGTAGAGATGGTGGTTTTAAGGAGCCATGTGCATGACCTATACATTAAAAATCCTATATTTGTACTACTTAGTGAGAGATTAAATATATTTTATCGTCCCGTTTTCAATCTTTAGTTTTTGTAACCACCCAACATCGTTTTATGTTTTTGGTTGGGCTTTTTTCTAAAGGAAGTTCAGTTTGTCTTAGGAACAGGACTTATCCTCAACATACAACTGCATTCAGTCCGACCTTATTTTGCAGAAGCATAGTGGTTTTCCTTGGAAGATTTCTCCTGATTTACACAATCTATGATGGGAATAAAGAAGTTAAATATTGATTTGGCCTGTTTTAAAAATACACATAAAAGATAAAACTTGTGGTCATTTAACCCATGAAATATCAAGCAAATTAAAAAAACATGTTTTCTGTTGGCATTAAGGAGTGCTGTGCTTTGTTTTAATGATTGTTATATAATACGGTTGTGTTTTACTGTTTCATTTTCAGTAGGTTAATTAAGCATGAAAATCGATGTTTTTGATTTATTTTTAAAGGTGGGTAGTTGAACTTGTTGTAAGACATTTTCTGCCAAGTACCATGCATCGGGGGTCAGACTAAAGCATATGGTGTTGCGTCACCACACTAAAATTCATTAGTCACACATTTACAGGGCCCCTAAGGTTTAATCCATATCGAGGAGAGCAAGAGAGCTGATTTGTATACTTAATAATCAGGACAGTGCCCTAAAATGGTGTCGTCTGTGGTGTCCTCTGCTGGCGGCAGCCTCTTAGACTTCAAAAATGGTCTCACTATGGCTAGATTGTCAGAAATTGATACAGCGCTGCTAGTGGTCTACTCTGTGTAGTGACTGCACATTGTCCTGGACAAGCCAGGCCTCTGAGACTGTAGCTAGATAGAGCATGTGATCTTTGCATGCATCAAACATCTTGTGAAACTAAGTGAAACATTAAAATAAACAGCCAAACAGATTGACTGCGACACACTTGGATCAGGGCAGCGCCTTGCTCTGTTGTTTTCCATGTACAGCCACCAACCATGATCTCACGCAAAAGACCAATCGGCCCAGATGACCTCCTCAAGCCTCCCTGATTTTTCACTGTTTCTTGAGCACTGCCATAAGCCTACCACACATCTTCATTTGAAAGTAACAAAAAGGATTACTGTATGCAGCATGCCCTCTAAGATGCCTCTTGTGTTAGCCTAGCGCATTTTAGTGCTGGTGTCCACATCAGGGCACTAAAATGCTATGTCACACATTATATAACACACATTGCAATGCAGCAGCTCAAAGCCTGGTTGCGGGTTTTTAGTTAGCTGCCTACTAGTCTTCAGTGTGTCTCTACCCGGCCAAGGTCTAGATGTGACTGGTTTGCTATGGTGAGCTCAGTTTTACCTGGATAAGTTGTATACTTCATTTTGTTACAATTCAGTAAAATACAACTGCCTATAGACCTATGTCAGTCTTCGTCTCCTCACATGGTTACTTAGGAGGTGTCCCTAGCATCCTCAGTCCTCTTGCAGGTAGTCCCCTTTGCTGATTGTGCTGCGAAAATAGACCTGCCTGGAATTCATTGTCTCCCCTATCACATACACAGAAGGTCGTGCAGCCAACATTGTGCACCAGGCAGCAGTAACAGCGGCACCCAGGATGTTTTCTATATCTTCTTCGTTAGATACCAGTGGGATATGGGATGCAGGTGGGCTCTGACAGCTGCAAATACTGCAGCATCATGGTGACTTGAATCAACTGGGAGATCTCAATTGCAGGAGGCTAGTGCTGGTGGGCCCTGGGGGAAGCTGAATCATGGTAATGGAGTTGTGCCTTGCGGTAATACCGAGGTCATCTGAAGAGAGCAGCATATGTGCACTGAGGGTGGCTCTGACCAGCACAAACTTGGCACAGACATTGTGACGTTCCATTTCAGGGGGCTTGCAGGTATAAATCATTTTTAGAGCTTTCATTGCTCAAAAGAGGGTTCTGATATTTATCCCTTTGCATGGACTTTATTGCTTGGGTTGAATTGCAACAAAGTGTCACTCCCAATGTCACACATTCTGCAGCGGAATGTCGCTCATGGTGACTCTGAAACCATGGAAATGTCACACATAAGCAATCTGAAAACTTGGCAGCTATGGGGATGTTCCTTGTCATACAACTTGTAGAACTGACTTTAGAAACATAGCCCATTTAAAAAAGAGATGTTTAACTTAATTACAACTGCAAATGTGATATTTTAATTATGCAGAAAGCATGGGACTCTTACCATTGTTAGCTTGAAAGATTTCTTAGTATTTGTTATTCCCTTATCTACATTGTGAGTTTGTACTCAATTTCACAGCTTTGTCTAACAATTTTAGTGGCATTTTCGCACCAGCAGTATAATTGGTCATGTCAATGATGATCGTTACTATTGAGCTATTTTTGTGTACTGCAGTGAATTATAAACACTTTCAATACACCTGCGAACCTCCTGAAATGCTTTTGGTGAGGAATACCACGCAGGTTTTCCTGGCATGACTAGTATTTTTATTGTTCTGGGAGGTAGAAAAATCAATAGAGCACTCCAAGCCAGTATTTTTATCATGGTATCATTTTACACTTTAAAAAAAGCAAACGTAGGAAGAAAGTGCTTAAAAATCTGTTCTAAAGTTGCCTTCCTGATCTGGTAGTTAGGCAATGATAGCAAAGTCATGTTAAAAGTGAATATGGACAATTTCATGTGAAGTCCTTTTTGAGTATCATGCCCAGGCCTTTGCAGAATTGTAAAGCAATTGGCCGATATTTGTCTCTGGGAAAAGAGGCAACCCTACTTGTGATAATGAGAATGTTTGGTAATTGGCATAACAAAATTTGAGCCCCCCCCCCTGCAAGGTACATGGAGGGGCCTATGTTACAGCACTGTTTTTGCTGCACCAAAAAAAGCAAGATAAAATCATTTGTAAGTGGCAAAAGGGAGGTGTGGGCTCACAGTTTGTGAAGAAACCTAACAGAATTCCAGTAAAGTTGGTAATGGAAACACATGTCAGGCATAGTGCTTAGAAAAAGCTGTAGCTCAATATGAAGCATGCTAAAAAAGACAAGTTATTATGGTACAGTACAGTATAGGGTGGTCTCAGTAGGCAATACCAACAAAACCCTTTGGAACCTACCTGTTACACTGGTTAGCATGGTTATTATAATTTATGCAGAAATGTGTGTACTTGTGGCGAAATAACAAGCCTAATTATGATGCAAATTGTGAATGAGTTGTCTGCACAATTACTTTACCTTTCCATACCACTTCATATTCACGTAAACCACCAACTCTTCCTACAACCCCTGCTCTTTCCATTTCTTCTGGGCACTTTGTGTACGAATTTTACGATATCACCTATATATTTTAGAATGTGACGATGTGATTAAATAACACTGTTCCATCATTTATTCAACGTGGTCCTTCTTACTTCCTTCGTTTTGTCAAGGTACGTTTACTGTGTTTGTTAGTAAAATATTGTCTACTGGGACCACCCTATACTGTACTGTGTATTACCCAGGTCCCAGTACTTCTGGGTTTACACTTATATGTGACGGAGTTATTATGGTAAGCGGGCCATTCACTTAGGACCATTTGTTTTTTTATTTTTTTATTTTTAAAAGACGTTTATTAGTAATCAAGAGAGCAGTACATATAGCAAAGCCTACAACCCCATGGGCCGGCTGCATCATCGCATTTTCATGGTGGAATAAAGGGGCACGGAGGGGGGTGTTCACTTCCCTCAGCCTTATCAGCGGTAAATGATCCGTTAAGTACAAGTTCCCACGCCACATGTGCTCAATAGTCAGTGACTCTCTCAAATGACGTCTTGTTTTATCTTTTTTTATAAGTAAACATAGTAACTCTAGAAACAAAATAACTCTCGTCGGTGTGTCTCAATCTGCGGTTGCTCCTTCGCGCAACTCTCCGGTATCTACGACACCGAAACCCATGGGTTGTAACATCGAATTATGGAGGTGCGTCAATGAGATAGGGGTTAGTAGCGCATATGTTCAGTCTGTCTGTGTCGCGGTGTGAGACAGCCACGGTGAGCGGTATGGCCCAACGGGCTGTCAACGAACTGTGTGATGTGTCAGACGGGCAAATAGTATAGCCATGGTGTATAGTGGGGAGACGTCACCTGCGTCCAGTCCCGAGGCCGGACATGTAGCCAGGTGGGCCTTCTGTTTGTAGCGTGTGAGGAAGACAAGGCTATGTCTGGGAGACAAGATTCCGAAACTAAGAACGTGAGTGTGAGTGTAGGAGGGGAAGCGGTAGGGGAGAGTGTGCCTGTGGGTGTGATGCTACGAGAAAGGATCTAGGAGGACATTGCAACATGTCATGAATTAGTGGTCCCCCGCATGGGTGGTCGTCTAGGCCTGCAGCTAGCTCATCGGATACGTGGTGTAGCCACTGCGCGGGGCATCTGGGGGGGAGGTAGGCCACCTGGCGAGTGCCATGGGGAGGGGGGGGCCACAACTTGCGTCCTGGTCCTTGCTACGGGCACCCTAACAGTGTCATCCCAGCTGTGGCGGTCCCTGAGCGAGCCCTCTAGTCGTGCCCTCCCCCTGGGGGGAACCCAGGATGTCGTCCCAAAGCTGTGCTATCGGGAACTGCCGCAAGCCCGCTATCTCCTCCCGGTGCAGTGCCGTACTTTCTGCTCTAGCCCAGTTGGTGAAGGACGCATACCAGTATTTGGGGAGTGGCGGGTCTTTTTGCTGCCAGTGTTTGGTGAGCAGCCGCTTGGCTGTGATAAGGCCGAGGTCCCAGAATCTAGCTTGTGTCTTATTAAGTTTGGTTCTTGTGTAGAGCCTGAGAATGCAAGCCTCCCACGTGTGTGGCAGCCCCGGGCCTGTGCTATGTGACAGGAGAGAAGTCACCTCCCCCCAGTATGTGGCTAGAGAGGGGCAAAGCCAGAGCATATGCAGGATGTCTGCGCCCAGCAGGTCGCATCTGGGGCAGGTGGCAGTGTTTACCATAAAGTACCTGTTTATCCTGTCCGGCGACAGGTATGCCTGGTGCAGTATGTATAACTGAATCGTCCGGAAGCGGGAATTGCGTGGGATATTCACAGGGCCAGCCAATATTTGGGTCCATTCCTTGTCCGTCCAGTCCCTCCCTCGGTGAGCCGCCCATTTATCCCGAATCGGTTGTGTTGACTTTTGCATGTGCATAAGGAGGGCCTGCGCCAGCCAGTGTATGATGTGGGAGCCGTTGCCCATGACATGTAGGTATTGCAGTAGGTGGTGTATCGGCGGCTCATCATGTATATCTCCCCAGGATTCCGTGTATGTCCGTAGTATAGACGCGTGGAGCAGGAATTGCCCTGCTGGCAGACCCGTGCCCTCTGACAGTATCGCAAATGGGAGTATGGTGCCATCCGCGTAGAGATCGCCCATGGTCTCCACCCCAGCCGCAGTCCAGCTCTCCAGGATACGCGGCGTCACCGTTCCACCTCTCCGGGGGGTGCCCAGCAGGAGGAGCGCAGGGGCGTAAGGCCTGACTTCCTGGGTCAGTTTCAGGCTACGTATGAAGCATTTACGTGCCACAGCCACGTGCAGGGGCAGAGGGCGGGGTCCCTTGGTCAGAGGGTGAAACAAGGCGCACACCTGCGTATGGGTCCACTGGTAGGCAGCGGTGGCTGTGTCGTCTAGGTGTGAGCCGCTAAGCCAGTGAGTCACCCATTGCAACTGCGCAGCCAGGTAGTACAGCTCCATGTTAGGAACTGCCAGCCCTCCCTCAGCAGTCGGGGAGTACAGTTTCGCCAGGGCCACGCGGGGGCGCCCGGTGTTCCAGATCAGGCCACGGATCATTGACTCCAGGTCGCGAAAGATCTTTGTGGGTACATATATTGGGAGGTTTGCGAAGTGATATAGCAGTCTGGGCAAAGCTATCATTTTGGATAGTGCAATCCTGCTGGGCACGTTTAGAGGCAGAGTCTTCCAGAAGTGCATCTGGGCTCGCAGCGAGGAGATAGCGCACACCAGGTTGCCCTCTAGTATTGTTTGTGTATCTCTGTATATGTACATCCCGAGGTACTTGAATGTGGTAGGATACCATGTGAGTCGAGCACCTCCGAGGTGCACGTCGCATTCCTGCAGGTCGGGGCTGAACGAATACACTCCGGACTTCGTCCAGTTCACCTTAAGGCCTGATACTTTTTCGAATGTCCTAAAAATATCCGACAGTTCATCCGGTACTGCGGTAAGGTCCCGTACATATAGCAGGAGGTCGTCCGCATAGAGCGAAACTATATGTACCCCGTCAGCTAGCGGGATCCCCCATCCCGCTCCCTTGTCCCGCAGTAGCGCCGCCAGGGGCTCCATGGCCAGAGAGAAGAGTAGGGGTGACAGGGGGCAGCCCTGTCGGGTGCCTCTGCGCACCCGCACCGCCTCCGAGAGCAGCCCGCCTGTCCGTACGCGCACGCTGGGCCTTTGGTAAAGAAGTCCGACCATATACGTGTAGGCATCACCCAAGCCAAATCTCGCCAGTACCGCCCCCAGATAGGGCCATTCCACGGAGTCAAAGGCCTTTTCAAGGTCCAAGACTAGGCACCCCGATCTCGGCCAATGCAACGCGGCGGCCTCCTGAACTCGGAAGAGTCGGCGTATGTTGCGGGAGGTGCTCCTTGCCGGCATGAAGCCATTCTGGTCATCGTGGACTAGATCGGAGACCTCTAAGGTTAGGCGTCGGGCCAGTAAGGAGGTGAAAATTTTATAGTCAGTGTTCAACATGGCTAGTGGTCTGTAGGGCCCCATGCATGTTGCTTCTCTGCCGGGTTTCAAAAGTGAGACCAGGGTAGCTTCATTAAGCGTGTCTGGGAGCGCCGAGTCCTCGATTGCGGCGTTATAGACCTTGAGTAGCTCCGGAATCAGGATGTCTGAACATTCCTTGAAAAATTCGGCAGGTAAGCCATCCGGGCCAGGGGATTTGCCATTGGAGAGCGCGAAGATGGCTTCACGCATTTCCTCCGGAGTGAACGGTGCCCCTAGGTCCCCCTGCTGCGCGTCCGTAAGGGAAGGCAGTTGTATAGTTGCGAGGTAATCGGCGATGTACGTCGGCGAGACCCTCAGCTGCGACTTGTACAGGGCTTGATAGTGACGCACAAAGGCTTGGTGAATTTTGTTCTGTGTGTACACCACTTCTCCCTCAGCCTCGCGGATGGCGGACACCGGCTCCGTACGGTTCTCTTGCTTAACTAGCCAGGCCAGCAGCCTCCCGGGCTTGTCACTGTGTTGGTGTACGCGCGCCGAGTGAGCTGCATAGTTAATATGTCTCAGTCGCTCCAGTAGGGACGTGTGTTCCGCCCGGGCCGCATTTAAGTGGTCTCCCGTTCCTGCCACCGCTTCCTGCTCCAGACGGAGCAGGTCTGCTTCCACCCTGCGCAGGTCAATCTCTAGTGTTTTCTGCATGTTCCCCTGCGTGCCCAGACAGTGTCCCCGTACCACCACCTTAAACGCGTCCCATTCAACCTGTGTGGAGGACGCTGTATCAGAGTTGTCTATGAAGTATTGCGTTACGCAAGCTTGCAGGGAGTTCCTAAAGGGGGCATCCAGCAGTAGGGCAGGTTGGAAACGCCACGTGGGGATGGGCGGATGAGGGCGCTCCCAAGCCAGGTGCAGCGTGTGTGGATTATGGTCCGAGTGTGTCCGGCCAAGGTATTGAGAGTCCGTGATGTGTGGCAGCAGTTCTGAAGACACCATGTACCTGTCGAGTCGAACATGCAGCGCGTGCGCCCCTGAGTAATAAGAGTACATTTTGGTGTTAGGGTTGTGAGCGCGCCATGCATCCTGCAAATCCCACTGTGCTGCCCACTGCGTGAGTGCCCTCTTGGCCCCTAGAGAAGCTGCATCTGGTCTGGGTGGGGCCGATCGGTCCAGTAAGGGATCCAGCACTGTGTTATAATCCCCCCCCAGTATCCAGGGGACACCATGCCAGGGCGCCAGCCTCCCCGAAAGGTTTGCTAAAAAGCCTCCCTGGTCCATATTTGGAAAGTAAACGGATGCCAGAACTACTGGCTGTCCATCCAAGCGGCCTTTCACCAACACATACCTCCCCTCCGGGTCTGTGAGGACATCTGTCATTTGGAAGGGGGTGCCCGGTGTCACCCACAATAGCGTCCCACGGGCAAACGAGGAATACCCCGTGGCATACAGTTGCCCCCTCCATCTGCGGCGCAGTGCGGTCACCTCCGCCCCGTTCAAGTGCGTCTCCTGTAGGAGCGCTATATGCACCCGTTACCTTTTCAGGTAGGAATATATTTGATAACGACGCGCTGGTGTGTGCATACCTCTAATGTTCCACGTGCATATTGTTATCGCGGCCATTCTAGCAGTGTGGACTCCCCCCATCATAGCCACGAGCAGCAGCCCAACGGGGGTCCATTGCATCTCCTTGTCCAGCTCTCCCACAATCACCCCCCCCCCCAGCACACTCAGCAAAGTTCAGGAAGACATTAAGGAGGGGAAAAACAAAGAACAACAATAACCAACTGGGGGTAAACCCTACTAAAATACCAAAAGGGCAGTGGCGAAACGGGCCACCGTCCATACTCTCGATCGAGAGGGACAACCTTTCAAGTCCAGGGGGTATCGTGCGCCAAGCACAGTTCTGGCCGTCTAGGTGATCAGTCAAGGAAGGAGATCTAGATCCCTCCCTGAGCCCTATGGGACAGATAACAGGCAGCCGATGGCAGTGTTTCGGAATGTGGCGCCATCAGTCCCTTGGAAGGCCTCGCTCCAGCCTGTCACGGCAGGGGAAAGGCATAGGGAGGTGCAGTTTGTTTCTCGGGACCCAGGCAAGAAGGGCCCCCCCCAACCGCGGCCTGCGGTCAGTGGCGGTATAGGAGGGGGACGGGCCAAAAGACAACCCCACCACCACCACACCCTGCTTCCATCCGCACCGCTGGGGCAGTACTCACTGTTCCGATTGTCCACTGGCCAGTTGGCAGGTAGGGGGGGAAGAAGATGTTCCCTGCAGCATCGGGCGCCAGCCTCGCCTCAGCGTCCAGTCGGCTCCTGCCGCCATCCCCCCCACCTCGGCGGCTGTCTCACAGATGACTTGTGCAGAGTCAATGAAACAGATCTGCAGTTTGTGGAGTGATGTCCGGTAGGTCCACCGAAATCTGTGAATTCGGAATCCCATAAATAGCTTCGTCGTCATTGCTAGGGGCTGTCCGCTGGCTGTCCCCCAGGGCCGTTTCCTGGGATGGCGAAGCGCTCAACTGGGAGACTCTCCGGAGTGCATCTTGTTGTTCCTGAAGCATTTGGTCTATCGGGGGGGAATGCCGTGTCGCCGTCTCCGGGCGTTGGGTTGGTTGTACTCTGTTCCTGCGGCGGCGCCGCGGCCCGCGCGAGCGCGGCCTCGTCTCATCGCCCTGTGTTTTTCTAGGTGCCGTGTCCATGCCCTCGTCCAGCCACTCACCGACCTCCTCGGGGGTGTTGAAGAAGTGGGTCTTGTCACCCGCCACTACCCTCAGTTTTGCGGGGAAGAGCAAGGAATATTTGAGGCCTGCGGTGCGGAGCCGTCGCTTCACCTCCATGAAGTCGTGCCTTTGACGTTGCACTTGAACAGTGTAGTCCGGGAAGAACATTATTGTTGCATTGTCAATTCTAACTTCGAATATGGTATGGGTCACGCACTCCTCCTTATAACTGCGTTGATTAAGTTGTGGTGTGCCTCAAGGTATCACCCCCTGACAAGAAGGTGTGGTAATCAATATATGGTCAGTGGCACTTCAGGTAAGTGCCAACTCCTTGAGCACAACGTAGCAATATCAAAGAATTGCGCTTTACGCCAAAGTTGTATCAACTATTGTTCATGTTTAATTCACATGAATTCAATGTCATTCATTGTATTTTATCATTCCAATATTTTATGTACAAAATCCATTATCATATATGCATGATTTCACCAATTCCCTTCCCGATGCATTTCGGACCCATGGTCCTTCGTCAGGGGAATCCTGCAAAACAATAATTCGATCTAAGTATTGTGCCCCGAGGTCCAATCAGAATATACCAACACATAAGTACGTGCAAAATCAATAAATCGATTACAAGATATAAAAACATTACAATCATAGCTCCTTGAAGCAAAATCACGGTATGCTGTTCAAAACAGTTTGTATACACCATAATGTGTGAGTGTCCTTGTGATTTACGACGGTCCTAACGGCTCCACCGAGTCCCGTGTCATTTTTTTAAAAAAAACACACTCTAATTGCAAATACAACCACTTTCAAACCCAAATCTCCGTGCTACGCAAAGTTAATGCCCAAAGTTGTTGTCGGCATGCAGATAAGTTGAATACAATAACTTACGAGAAAGGTAGAGTAAGAACCCGCATCCCCCTCGTGCACCCAAAGTTGTTGTCGGCATGCAGATAAACAGAGTATAATAACTTACAAGAAAGGTAGAGTAAGAACCCGTGTCTCACTCGTGCGCCCTTCGCAAACACAGTTCGGTGTGAAACCCGGAAGTATATATGATAGTACCAGAGACATGCAAAGCGGACTATGCAAGTGGCGGCCATCTTGTAGAGGTGTTGAATAACAAGTGATGTGACTCACACGAGTTAATCCATCATGTTGTGTGTTAACCATACGGTATAACAAACGGGTGAAAAATCAATTCTAAACCCAGCGAAGCTTGTTGTGATAAGGAGTCTGTAGCGAAAAAATAAACAAACTTACAGACATAAAGATAAAAACAAAAGATAAAAACAAAAATGACAATAATAGGTTTAAATGCATAAAATTAATGTTTCAGAATAGGTCAATGTCCACAAGGTGCTCTACAGATAGCATGCAAATTCCATACGGTCGTTGAGACCGGACGGTTTCATTGATTGAAGAAATTTGATCCAGTGGTTTTCACGTTGCAATAAAAAATCATTATTGTCTCTACCATCCCGTTTACTGACCACTTCCACAGCAGCGAATCTCAGTTGACTGATGTTGTGCCTATGATCTTTGAAATGTACAGCAAGGTTAGATTTCAAGTTCGCTGTTCTTATGTTGCTCTTATGTTCATTCACTCTCAATTTCAATTTGCGGGAGGTCTTACCAGTGTATACCAGTCCACATGGACATTTGATGATGTATATCACATTCTCAGTGTCACATGTTGCGTTCAATCTCAGTTTGATGTCAGTACCCTTGAGAGGGTGTTTAATCACAGGACCCTTAATCATATTGTTGCAGTTTTTGCAATTCAAACAAGGTTGATTACCTTTGTAAGTGGTGTCTGTAGGATGTTTAACTTTCTTGATGATTTCTTTGAGGTTGTTGCCCCTTTTGTACGCGAACAGTGGTTGTTCATCAAAGATGCCATTAAAGTCTTGTTCTTTACTGACAATTGGCCAGTGTTTCAATATTGAGGCCTTGTATGCCTTTGATGCTTCAGAATATTTAGATACGACCACTGGTCTTTTGGTGTCACTTTTCTGTTTGATGGCAAGCGTGTCCTCTCTCGTTAAGTTATCACACCTTTCTTTGGCTTTGGTCAAAATGATCTTGGGGTATCCTCTTTTCTCAAAACGTCTTAACATGTTGTCAGCTTGTACTTTATATTCAGCTTGATCGGATACAATCCGTTTCACTCGTAGGAGCTGTGAAAAAGGAAGGTGATTCTTCAGTGATCTTTGGTGATAAGAGTTATAATGAAGGATGTTATTCTTATCTGTTCCTTTTCTGTACAAATTGGTTTCCAAATGATCTCCAGATCTTGTCAGTCTGACATCTAGGAATGTGATAGTTTGTTGGTCCACCTCATGGGTGAACTGGATACGTTCATTGATGTCGTTAAGATTCATTAGTGCCAATGTTAGAGACTCACGGTCTCCTTGCCATACAACGTAGATGTCGTCTATATATCTCAGAAACATCCTGGCATGCATAATCCATGGAGTCTGATTCAAGATATTGTTGTTCTCAAAGTATTGCATGAATGCGTTGGCATATACAGGCGCTGCACAGTTGCCCATGGATGTCCCGGACAGCTGTGCGTAGAGTTGATCATCCCAAGAGAAATAACTCTGGTACAAGGTGAAGTGCATCAGCTGCATAATGAAAATTTGCAAATCATTTGCAAGGTCAGAATTTAGCAAAATGTTCTCTACTGCTTCCATTCCCAAGTCGTGGGGAATGCTGGTGTATAAGGATTTGACGTCTATGGAACAGAGCCAGATGGTCTCGTCTTGTTCAAATCTGATTTCGTTAATTTTTCTGCAGAAAGTCAGTGGTATCTTTCACATATGTACGGGATTGTTGTATTAAAGGCTGTAGATATCTGTCAATAAGTTTACCATGTGTTTTCATGTATACTGCCGCGTGTAGACACAATTGGTCTAAATGGTGGTAGGGTGAGACTTTTGTGTACTTTTGGAAGCATGTACATGCTTGGAACACGTGGATTGTTGTTGATTAAGAATTTCTTTGTTTTTTGGTTTATGGTTCCACCTTCTTCTGCCGTTGTCACTATGTTCATCAATACCTCGTTGTACTGGTTAGTGGGATTAGTCTGCATGAGACTGTAGGTGTTAGAATCTGCAAGATGTTCTTGTACTCTGTCCCTATAAAAAGTTGTATCCATGAGGACTAGCGCGCCCCCCTTGTCGGCAGTTTGGTAAGTTATTTCTTCTCTCCTTGCCAAGTTATTCAATATAGAATATTCCTTATTGGTCAAAATCACAAGGACACTCACACATTATGGTGTATACAAACTGTTTTGAACAGCATACCGTGATTTTGCTTCAAGGAGCTATGATTGTAATGTTTTTATATCTTGTAATCGATTTATTGATTTTGCACGTACTTATGTGTTGGTATATTCTGATTGGACCTCGGGGCACAATACTTAGATCGAATTATTGTTTTGCAGGATTCCCCTGACGAAGGACCATGGGTCCGAAATGCATCGGGAAGGGAATTGGTGAAATCATGCATATATGATAATGGATTTTGTACATAAAATATTGGAATGATAAAATACAATGAATGACATTGAATTCATGTGAATTAAACATGAACAATAGTTGATACAACTTTGGCGTAAAGCGCAATTCTTTGATATTGCTAAGTTGTGCTCAAGGAGTTGGCACTTACCTGAAGTGCCACTGACCATATATCAATTCTAACTTCGCCGAGCCGT
The DNA here is from genome assembly GCF_964261635.1 of Lissotriton helveticus. Lineage (NCBI taxonomy): Eukaryota > Metazoa > Chordata > Amphibia > Caudata > Salamandridae > Lissotriton > Lissotriton helveticus. Next base: position 1,315,728,716 of record NC_136057.1, on the reverse strand, counting down.
CTAGCTTCTCGCAGCACCGTGTCGCGGTCCCTATAATTTAGTATCCTGAAGAGCAGCGGCCGTGGATTAGTGCCGGTGGTGCGAGGCCTCGTCGGTACTCGGTGCGCCCGTTCCACTACGAAGTAGGGTGAAAGCGTGCCTTCGGGTAACAGACCCCTGAGCCAGTCCTCAACATGCTGGGCAGGGTGGTTCCCTTCCCATTTCTCCGGGACCCCCACGAGCCTGATGTTGTTGCGTCTCGCCCTCCCTTCCGCATCCTCGGCCCGGTCTTCCAGGAAGTCCACTCTGTTCAGGAGATCTTGCACCCGCCTATCCGTCTGAGTGACTTTGGGTTCGATCTCCTTCACCGCGCCCTCCAGAGTCTTGGTCCGATCGGACAGTTTCCAGTGGTCATCCCGTTGGTGGGTCAGGTCCACGGCGACACTGTCTATCTTTGACTCCAGGGAAGTTCTGGTCTGTTGGAGCGACTGTTCCATGCGCTCCATGGCTGCTAGCATGCTGTCCAGCCTCGCGGTTACTTGGTCGGCGGCCATTTTGTTAAGCAGCTTATACGTCTTACTCCTCGGCGGGGCACCTCCGGTCCCGGTGCGGGTCCGCACCCCTCCGGACATGTGTAGGATCGCCCGACCAGCAGCACCCCCACCCGGGTCACTCCAGCAGCACCTCCGGGAGCTCTCCGCCTCCAAGCGGGGGGTTCATCAATCAGCAGCCGCTCCCCCGGCCAGGGCCGTCCTCGTTATGGTGGGGGGGGTCCGTCAGGCGGGACCTCACTTCCTCCCAACGCAGCCTCACCGCGCTGCCTCGGGCGCAGCGGGGGGATCAGGGGGTCAGGGTGGCGCGTGGGTCCACAGGGCTCGAGGTCTTTAGGTGAATGGGCAACACAGGTCCGGCGGCCAAGTCCAGGCCCAGGCCACAGCTCCCCGCGTGTCCCCCCCGTCTGGCTGGCAGCCGCCGTCCCCACAGGGTTCTCGCAGGCAGGTCCGGCGTGAAGCGTGTTGCCCCGGGCCTCTGTCACAGAAAGGCGGCCCAGTCGCTGCAGCGTGTGGTAGGCCAGTGGTGAGGTCGGGCAGCTCCCTCCCAGCAGCGGGTGCGCACCGTAAGCCCCTGGTGGCGTCTCTGCGTGGGTCCCGCTACACAGGCAAGCACGGGAGGGACTCACCGGGTAGCACCGTCGTCAGTGCAGCATCATCAGGGGGAGACCCGCCAGCCGGGTCCGCCACTCCGTCTGTGTCCCGCGAGGGGCATCCTCTCCGTCGTATCCTCTCCGGTGCACCGCCAGGCGGCTAGGCAAGTTCGCGCCACGCACGGAGCACCAGGTGCGTGGCGGCTGCGATGCGGGGGCCGTGCCCCCACTCCTCCCTCGATACGGGCCCCCCGCGGGCACTGAGCAGCAGGGCAAGTCGAGGTGGGGGCCACCAGAGGGGCGCTCCCCGGTCGGCGGCAGTCGGCCAGGGGCCGCAGTCGAGGGGGCGGGGATCGCCCTTCGGGGCCTGCGGAGTGGGCCCAAGCCGCGTCCTCTCCTAATGTCTCCGCCAGCCGGGAGGCAGCAAGTCCCGCAGGAGGGCCACAGGACAGGCCGGTGTCGTCTGCAACGGAGCCTCCGGGACAGAATCGGCCAGAGCGCCGGAAAGCGTCTCGGGGAGGTCCGCCCGCAGTTTCAGGCGGCTGCAATGGATTGTGGCAGAGAATCGGCTCAGGGAAGGGGAGCTGATTACGGAGCTCTACCCTAGTGCGACCTCCGCCATTGCGCGCTTGGCCACGCCCCGCCATTCACTTAGGGTCATATGTATCATCAAACTATTTTGCATTTCCTAAATAGCGAATTTTAAGGAATCGCTATTTAGGAAATGCAAAACGGTATGTATGTACAAAATCGCTTTTCAATAGCGATTCCTTAGCATTCCTAATTTACGATTAGCAAATTGCTAATCGCAAATTACCCATTCATTTCCATGGGCCAGGAGGCCCATAGGAATGAAAGTGCAATTTGCGATTAGCAATTTGCTAATCGCAAATTAGGAATTTTTTCAAGGGTGCAGGGGTGTCTCAAGAACACCCTGCTGCACCCCTGAAAAAGACATTTGGGGGCATATGCGCACATACATGCCCTAAGGGCATGTATGGGCGTCATATGGCACCTTTGTTTTTTTGTAAAAATGCTTTTTGAAAAGAATTCGCAACTTACCACCAACTAGAAGTTGGTGGTAATTTGCGAATCCTTAATGGCAATTTTTGAATATTTTTTGTTTGATACATTGCATTTAAGGAATCACAAAATTTGCGATTCCTTAAGTGCAATCGCAAAATAAGGAATAGCAAATTTTGCAATTCCTTATTTTGCATCAAACATGTTTGATACATACCATTTATCTAATTAGCATTCGCAAAGGCCGAAATTCGCAGAATTTCGGCCTTTGCGAATGCTAATTAGCTTGATACATATGGCCCTATATAATGTAGTTCACTTGTTCAAATAAACAGGCATTCTTTGTTGATGTGTAGTGTGTCTGAGGACTTGTGCAAAGAATACATCCTTGGTCTTCCAGAGTGGAAAGGTCAAACCCCAATATATGTGAACTCCTGGTCTGGAAAGTTTTTGTCAGGTATTATTGCTGAAGCCCTCCTTTATACCCACTTGAGTGAACTGTGACTCCTCTCTGACAGGTTTGTTGCTGTCAAGAACTAATAGGCTCATGGCCTAAATATTGGGGTAGCTTTGCTAAACTTTGCCGCATCGCAGAAAGGGAAGTTGCAGCATTATGTCTAAGGGAGAGAATAGAAATGTGCCATGTCTACAAAGATGCGGTGCAGTTCTGCTCTCCTGTACCACTGGTGCACTTCTGGCTGCCTAGCCCTAAGGCAGATACCCGTATGTCATGATTCAAGGTTGGCTGCATTATATTGAGTATAGTATTTACTCAGGAATTCCGACATTCCTACACAAAAACTATTATTGGAGGCTTATTCCACTGTATATGTGTGCTGCAGAATGAAGCACACATGAAAGAGGAAGTAACAAGGAGAAATAAAGATGTTTCTCCTAGTTATACTAGCTTCTGGTAGGTGGACCATTTTGGCACAAACCCACTTTTTCTGACTTTAGTTTATATATTGGTTTGCATCAAAATACATAAGGTCGATGCATAGAAATGTCAGTGCTTCACCCATTTAATGCCCCTATGTGCAAGATAAGTCAAGGCAGTGCTGTGCACTGCCTTGTGGTACTTTATGGGGCTACATCTGACTCAAACCACATAAATCTTGATTTGCATGGCTTTGTAAATTTAATTATTGGCCTTTTGTATGCTGTTACCTGTGTCTTTTCTTTTTAGTGCTTTTTGCCTTAGTAGTGGAACAGTTATGCAATGGAGAGAAGTGTACTTTATGCCCTGGTGTGCAGTTGTAGCTTTTTCATAGCAGAGTGAAGGTCGAGTCAGGCATGAGCCAGCACAAGTTGTCTATTTCAGCCTAGCTAAAATGCCTTGTATTTTTTGAGAAGGGGAGGGTGAGCTCATATATTACTATGCGTTAAATGGCAGTCGTAGGTCATATGTTGCCTGCCTGGGCCTCAAGAATTCAGTTTACTAATGCAAGTGGCAGGCTTCTTTGCTGAGCCACTATTTCACCCATCTCAGGAATCGGAAAAGGGATTTGATGGAGTGCACGTACTGTACAAATGTGAACTTATTTTATTAAGGAAGGGTGGTCTCATGTTCAGGTGAGGGTGGTTGGTTATGAGAAATGTGTTACCAAGATGTATCGTTTTTGAATCGATAATATATAGTTATAATCTTAAATGCATGACTACATCTAAGTATGTGCAAATAGGGTACTGTATATGCAGTGAGAACTGAACACTCAATGTGGATATGTAATTTCTTTTTAACACTAAGGGGTCGATTCCGATCCGGTAAAAAGCGCTCCGAATTGCCGTTCGGAGCGTTTTTCCCGTACGAATTGTACCCTGCAACGTCCCCCGTACGTAGGACGAAGTACGATCCGTACCAGGAGCTGGACTCCGTACGAATCGTACAGGGACCGTAAAAATCAAGTCCCCGTAGGAATCTACCTCGGAACCCGCTGTACGCGAAATCTGTACGGTTCGCGGCTACTTTTTCCGAACCGGCAAGTACGATTCGTGTTGGGTACGCACCGTGCAAGCCTTTTTCTACGGGAGCTGAAAACAGCCGTAAAAGCAGAGTTCGCCCCGAAACAGGTACAGAACGCCCCCCCCCCCCGGTACGGTGCGTACCCCCCATGATCGCAGGGGTACGTGTGTACCCCTGCGATCACGGGGTGTACGCACCGTACCCCATGTACGCTGGGTGTACGGTGCGTACCCCCCATGATCGCAGGGGTACGCACCCTACCCCTGCGATCATGGGGGGTACGCACCATACGGTGTGTATGTGAATGTGCGCTTTTCCGTACGAATCGCCCTTACCTGACGTGGACCGTACGAATCGCGTCCTGATACCCCGGTCCGGATCGTACTCGTCGAGTTGTACGGTGTGTGTACGAGTCGTACGGAAACGGCTCCGGATGCGAATCGTACGGACGAGAATTTTACCGGATCGGAATCGGGCCCTAAATGTTATTTTCAAACATCTTCCCCAAACACAGTACACAGGTGTCACCTCATTGATTGTGTGCTATTGGTCGTGAGAGGGGGTCCTGCCACCGGTCATGACATGCATCGGTCGTGATATGGGGTCATGCCATGGGTCTTGAAAGAGGTCATGCCATTGGTTGTGAACACAAATCCTGTTTTTGTGCCAATGTTCATAAATAAGCCAACAGAAATGGCATACAGCCCGGTAACAAAGTCTTGCAAAAGACCCAGATCCATACAGAGTGAGCACATGGTGTGGAAGACTTCATGTGAAGAAGAATATATTTTGTGGAATGTCCAAAAGAGAAACCTACTTGTCTTCTTTACGAAGAAAAGGTTAATGTCCTCAAAAGATAGAACTTGGAGTGGCACTATAAAACCCAGCATTCTGATTTCACAGAAAACTTCACAGTGTCCTCAAAACAGCATTCTGGGAACAAGGCATCAATGAAGCAAGCCCTTCAATCCCAACAATAGCCCTTTCTGTGTCAGATGAAAGAATCTGAGGCTGTAATGGAGGTGGCTTCCATAATATGCTACTTGCTTCCAAAACATTAAAAAAACATTTACAGAGGCATAGCTGGTTAAGAAATATTTTCTTTCAGTAGCAGGCATTTTTATTTTCCAACTATTCTAATGAATCTAACATTATTAAGGAAATAAAGGCATTACTTTCTGATTCCCCTTGCGCACGTAGAATTGAGTCAATGAGTGATAATGTTCTAGGCCATCAATGCAACTGAAATGTCACCTTTCTTTAGCATTGCTGTTGATGAGTCATTAGATGTAGGTGATGTGGCTCAAATGATTGCTTGGGTGAGATATTTGGAACAAGCAATCATTCAAAGGTAAGAGCTCATCTGCCTTTTGCCACTGCATGGCCACACAAGAGCAGAGTATGTATTGTACAGCATGTGTAATTTCTTGAATTAAATTAATGGGCATATATAAAGTGTTCTCGGAGGGTCCTGGCACTCTGCACGGCGCCGACACTCACATAGAAGGGCTGATCTGTTTAGTCTTGGTTAAACAGCCAAGTCTTCAGTCTCTTCCTAAACTGAGAAATGTATGTAATGCTCTGAATCTCAGAGGGAAGTTTATTCCATGCTGATGGCCATAATAAGAAGGATCTTCTGCCAGCCCTAGAACGCCTGAACCTAGAAGTGCTGGCTAGGCTAAAAGAGCTTTGGCTGAACTAAGGCATCTAGAGGGAGCTTAAAAATTAAGGCATGCCCTGAGGTATCCAGTGACTGTCTAATTAAGGGCTCTATAGACCACAACAAGAGTCTTGAAAAAGATTCTCTTTTTGGGGGGAGCCAATGCAATGCCGTCAAGTACGGGGACACGTATGCTCTTAGAGGCAAGCTGAGGAGAGTTTGTGCTGTAGCATTTTGGACCTCCTACAGTTTGTTGATGAGGTAATCAGATAGGCCTAGATACAAGTCATTGCCACAGTCCAGCCTAGATGAAATCATCACCTGTATCACCTGTTTCCTGGCTGAGAAAGACAGAAAGAGTAGACACTTTCTTAAGGCACACAGCAACCCAAAGTAGGACTCCACCACTGAATTCACCCACAGTAAAAAAGGAGAAACCATCATCGAATTTGGTGACTAATTTCTTCACACAATTTACTTGACACCGTGGAAAGGGGACTTCGGCTGACCAGAAAGATTGCCATGTTTCCTGGGCCTTTACTCCAAAAATTAACAACTCGCAAGCATTTGAGCATTTGAGCCACTGTAAAACTGCTGCCAGGCAGGTTCAGATTTTTCCACCAGGGAAGCCTTGCTCACTCACGTGAGCAAGGCTTGAGAGCCGAAACATGTTGTGAGAGGAATAAACCCCTTATTTTCATCCTACCTGGTGTGGATTTCTGGTTGTCGAGAGCGTATGTTATTTGGACTTTGATATATATATATGTGGGCAGTGTAGATGCAGTTATCCAAAAACAAATCTAGCCCACTTGGGCTTTCACTGTAAATCCTCCCCTTTCCTTCTAAACCCAGTAAAAAAGAGAAAAAAACTGCATATTTTTGCACATTTAAAGCAGATTTTGCACATGCTTTTATCAACGCATATTAATGAATTCAATGAAATTGTTATTTGTATTCGTTTTGATAATTGTATATATATATAATGAAATATTAGCCATGATTTTACATTTGATACAGTATTAATGAAATAGGCTTTATTTAATATTTATAATTATATTATATATATGTGTATTTATCTATTTATTGCGAAATTTGCACAATATTTGATCTGGGTTGACAAATGGGGATAATTTCAAGCAAAAATGATGATTGAAGTTTGTGGAGTAGGCAGAAGTCTGTTGTTTATATCTATAGGCCCAGGGTCAGGTGACCCGTGTATGCACTTTAAAATCACGAGGTGTGAATGACCATGTCATGTGATCAAGGGCTTCAGGGCCCGAAACGCGTCATGGCAGACAGAAGGTTGCACTAATAAAAACCAGCAAATTCACCTGATTGGGTCCGGTTCGTTCTTTGTATCCAGCAAAAATGGTATGCAGACGAAGTTCCTGGCATATATATATATATATATATATATATATATATATATATATATATATATATATATATATACATACATATATATATATATATACCATCGTAGAGTTTAGCCATCGAAGGAAGAAGCCACAAGATCGGTAACATTTGCATCCATTTCATTTAGGAATCAACTGCAACAGGAGACGCAGAGAAAACAGTCACCATCTGTTCTTTTCAGCCAAACCGGTTTCGGGAATCCTATCCCTTTCTCAATGGCATCTGCTAGTAATGATGATGCAGCATGCACTGTGATTTAAAGCGCCTGCCTCCAAGGGCGTGGTCACATGAAATGGCCTTCTGGGTCTTGCAGTGCATGAACCAATTGTCTCGAGTGAGTTCATCATTGGAGCAGTAAGAAACTAAATGATTACAACCCCTGTGGGCTGGTGAAAATGTTGCGCTGGGTGTCCTATTATCTGTGGTCAGCTGATCCTGGACACCAATCTCCTGTATATTGATATCGCCAATGGGCGCCATCACGGGTCCGCAGCAAGCGGCAGGCTTTCTTCCGCAGCTGGGCTACAGCCGCCAAACATACCATCGTAGAGTCGAAGGGAGCCATATGGTTGAATATATATATATAGATATATATATATATATATATATATATATATATATCTATATATATATATTTCCTCTCAAATGTACCCATCGCAGAGGGAACTCTGAATGTCGGTGCCAGCGTTAAAGACCGGGACGTGTCTTTTAATTCAATAACAGATCAAAGAATCACGCGGCACTCTTCTTGGCAGTTGCAATATTTAATCACAGGTTCACAGCAAAACTCCTACGCGTTTCGAACAAACGTTCTTGGTCACGGCAGTGTTTTACGTTAGTCCTTTCTTTCTTTCTCTTTTTATACCCACACATTTACACCAAAAGGGTGATGCATTTTGGGACATGCAGTTTTTTGCAATTTGAACCATATTTACATATATTTACATTATATCTTACACGGTGTGTTTTGTGGGGATGCATATGAACCAGTTATTCACTTATTTTCACATTTATACCTTAAGTAGGCGAATTTCTACCAAAAGTTTCACGGAGTCCCCGCGAATACAATCATATATGCAGTGACCTGCATTATGGATTTGTGAATCTACTGTTTTCAAATGTCTCTCCATTCCTAGGGCTGAGTGCCCTTTGCCCCACAATTTACACACACCTTTATTTTTCATACTTGGTCCTATTCTGTTAGTGCCTTAAGTCATACCGGGGATTCATGCAGCAATAGAACAATACAATGTCATTAAAGTTCTTTCACCATTTCTCTGGATGGAGGGAAAGGAGAAATGAGAGAGAGAAGGGACCGACAGAGCAGGGGGTGATAGGTTAGATAGAGATGGCGCGAAAGTTACAGAGCATGTGACAGACAGAGGAGAGAGAGAGGGGCGTGTCAGTATGACAGAGGGTAGCGAATGAGAGAGACGAACAGCCTGCCAGAGAGAGGGTGTTAGTGGGGATGGAGTAACAGATGGCGAGAGAGAGAAAGAGAGAGGAGAAAGATGGAGGGAAAGGAGAAATGAGAGAGCAAAGAACAGAGTGGAAGAGTACAAGCACTTCTCATTAGCACACAGCTACTTGGACTGCTAGTACTCCTACTTTAATATTGTAATTGCCATCCATTTCAAATAATGCATTGACATTTAAATATTTAATTACGTTTTAAGGCATGTGCAAAGGGGGCAATTAAATTAATGTAGACACTTAAAAACCTGGCCATTTAGATAGACTATCTCCTCCTTGGCCTCCTCCTTTTCATACACTGTCTCCTCCTTGGCCTTCTGTGACTCTTTTTCAGAAGCTAGAACTACCAGTGCCGGTACACTTATGTCGAAGTAGCTATGCGCTTTATAAACTTCATTATTATTAATTGCCCAGGGCACCCACCTTCCTGGGGGCTGCCTGGAAAAGATAACTTTTTATCTCACATCTATCAATTTCTCCATCTCAACCTTTAATGTATTATTATTTTCTTGCCGTTTTTATATAGCGTGAACTAGACCTAAAGGTATTGAAGTGCTTTACATGAGCCCCACATTACTGATTTATTTAATTTTTTTAAGTGGGGCTTGATGGGTGGATTAAGGGGTCTGCCCAAAATCAAAGGATGGTGAACCAACGTCGACACTCAAACCTGGTTCCCCAATTCCAAAGTCAGAAGCTCTTGCCATAATCCTCTCCCCAATATCATTCAGTATTGGTTGGCATCGGGGTCTTGACTTGGCAGAAAATGGGTAATAAAATACAAAGTTATTCCAAACAGGGCCCCTCAAGTATGTCTTGGCCGGGCGCCCTCAAAATCCTTATAATGCCACTGCCCATCACTGGTAATGCTATCCACTATTCTGCACTGTTCTTGCGAGGTTGCAGGTACTGCTTGTGCGCATTCGATAAAAAGACTGCTATGCTGCATTGCTTAAATGCTGCATACCAGCGTACCAACAATGTTGTATTAACAGTCTCCCGTGGCCTCCCTGACATATGTATTCTTAATCAGAGCTTCGTTTACAAAACAACATACCTACATTCGTGGGGCAACACGGCACAGAAGAAACTTTTGGGGTGCCACGAACTTTTGAAAGGGGAGATAAAGGCTCTGACATCACAGATACACAGTAAATAAGAGGCTGCTACGTTCAGAGCGGGCAGCTGACTAAAGCCAAATCCGGCAACGGAACACGTGGTTGCGTAGTTATGTAAATCGGGACTGCATTATGTAACGTACAACTCTTGGCACGAACAAGGGGAGGACCAACCCTGTGCCATGAACTAAAACAAATAACCCACCGGTGCAAACGTTGTTCTGGGAGGCAAGGAGCACTGTGTATACGAGGGTCCCGGAATTACATCGTTCTAACTCAACTACTGGTGCGTGCACGCTGCATATGCTGCACGAGAACAAGCGCAAGGAAAATGTAAACATTAGAAAATACGGTGTAGGACGCGCGGTCATACTGCTAGTAAAGTTACTGCAGCTTTACGACTCCTGGCTGCCTCCCGTATCGCAGGTCTCCAGCTGTCAGCCACAAGTGAAGACAGGGGCGTAGCTATTGATAGCGCAGCAAGTACAGTTGCACCGGGGCCGAGAGATCAGAAGGGCCCTCTGCACCCACATATATCTGTACTGCACTATTTAAACATGGGGTGGGTGCCCGTTTTATTTGCTTGCATAAGGGACCATAGCATCCTCGCTCTGCCATGGTTGTAGAGGCGTCCCGCGGGGACCACCGAGTACGCAGGAGTTGCAGGTGAAGGGAGCGCTGGATAGCGCCACCATTGCCGCAGAGCACACAGATTGATTCCGTGGAGTACCAAGAAACTGCGGTACTTTTACCGACGGTAAAGGAAGTCGAAAATACTCTACACGTGGAACTAGACCCATTAAACACGCCATGCGGTGATGAGGTGGCGTAAGAATAAAAAATGGTGACACTACGGCCCACTTGTAATTCACAGCGCACATAAACGGCGCTATCTAAAACAAAGTGGCACTGTTATTGCCCATTGCACCGGTCCCTTGCAAGAATGTTAGGACCGAAATAAGTGCTCTAGAAGGGCACTGCCTGTGCTAAAACAGGTAATATGAATTTTCTCCTTGAAGGCGGTAGGTTCCTTGTTAATGCGTGACACAATCAGGCACTCCCTATTTAACCAACTGTACCAAGCATGGTAGGTATTTTGAGGCACACAGCTAATAAGAGAATCGTTAACTATAAACCCAAACATGCTGAGTGATGTATTTGAAACATCGGCTAAATTCACAGGTGAGGCTGCACTCCCTGCAGCAGCAGCCAATAGCTGTAGTTGTGAACATCACAGCACAAACCACCACCGCTCTCAGTATGCGGGCATAGTGGGCCCTTGTCAGATGTGTCAACTCCAACCAGTCCTGCTTATTATCCCACGTTCTATGAGGGGATGGTTAGCCCATGTTCATAATGTTATATTGAAACTACAAGTCCCAGAATGCAACGTCCTGTAGGCTATAAAAAGATACGACTGGCTAAAGGAGGCGCACGTGACAATATGAGCGGGTTCCTCAGAGTGAGAGAGAAGTGAACCGAAGGAATGACCGCAGAAGAGGTAAAACGCAGGCAGCAGCACGCGAGGCTTGTTGCAGCAGCACACGCGCCAGGCAGGGCGGACTTACACTGCTCGCCGAGTCTCCTGAAGGCCACGCTCCTCAAGGCGGCCGCCATGTTAGTGCAGTGGGAGTACATTCCGTTGGAGCTGGCAGAGGCCACCTTCTCCTCTCACTGCCCGGGACCAGCGTCCAGCGCGTTCCCCCCTCTAGGACGGTGTGCTTCTGTTATTGCCACCACCGGTCGCGTCAGGGATAGGCGGAGGAGGAGGCAACCTTGTTCCGGGACCCGCCCTCCAACTGACAGGCAGGCAGCAGCCCGCCCAGGCACGCGCCATGTCTTATTCACATGGCCGAGTACATGGCTGGCGTGCGTGTCATGTGTACGAGCTTCCAGGTTGTACACCTTTCGTCCCTCCCCTGTCCCCGAAACACCGGCCCAACAAAGTGATCTCTACTTCATAACAAGCACGGCCCGGCCGGACCAGATTCGGGGGCGTTCCCGGCTTTCGGCTGACGTCGCGTGACGTCGGCAAAAGCCAAAGAATCTCGGGAACGCCCCCGAATCTGGTCCGGCATTGACGGACAGGCCCCTCGTCCAATGGCTAGGCTCCATTTATGGAGCCAGCCAATGAATGACGAGGGCCGACCCAAAGCCACACTACAGTTCTCATCAGGTTTTCGCCTGCGCGAAAAAGATGCGCAGAGCGCATCTTCTCGCCAGGTAAAACCTAAAAAGGCAATGATGGCAAAAAGGGTATTTTTTGTCTCTTCCTGCCATTCTGTGGTAGGAGTACCAAGTTCATGCAATTCCAGCTTTACAAACCTTAGTAAATCTGGATATTGTGTGAAATCTATGAGTGGATGCACGGAAATGCCCGCCCATTGACTGCTCACCACTTCGAAACGTAACGCAATGCCGCATCGCCTTGCGAGATGCAAGGGAGGCACAAAGTGTAAATCTGTCCCTGAATGTTTATATAAAAAATAGTAACAGTATGGTGTCCTGGTCATCAAAAATACAACATGAGTGTAGTTATTTAAACTAATGTATTTCAGATGTAAAAACAATAAAGGGTCAGAGATTAAAGTATGCTGTACCATTAATAAGCAAATACTAAAGCATCAATGTTTAGGGTCTGCCTACAAGGCAAGAAAGTGCGCACGCAGCTTCTGCAGGGTGCGATCTAACCATGAAACAGGTAGAAGTACAACATCCAAATCCCCACCAATACATTATGAATGTAGTTAGTTGAACAGATATTGCTGAATCAACTAGTATTTTAAGTACCTCTTAAAGACCCTGAAAGAGGGGTTTGTGCAAAATTTCAGGAGGGATCAAGTTCCATGTTCTGGGACTACTATCTTGAAACTCAGCGTTCTAGCAGCAAGGATAATGCAAATGTGGATAGAACTCCAACCCCCAGATAGGTTGAGTGTCCTGGTAATGTATTTAGGGGTGTCAAATATCTGCCACCAACAAAGTTGTAAGTAGCCTCATGATATTAGTGCTTTCCTCTCCACCATGTAACCATCTGTGTCAGGGTTATCATGCTGACATGTGGGTCTATTGTACATTAGTGTTACCATTTTATTTTCTGATTACTTCAGCAGTTTCTGACAATGTGTGTTTTGTGTAGTAAATATAATCTTGAACTTAATAGTTCATCTATGTTCCCTGTTCCGTGGCTTTTGGACATGAATCATGACTATGAAGCGCACAAGGGGTTGCCTTGAGTAAGAGTTCGGGTTGTACCATAATACTGGTGCTGAAGGAGTATTGTTTTGGTACTGTTAGCTTCAGTGCATAATGTTCATGTGTGTCGTTGCATTGTGTTTTTTCTTTGTAGTTAGTTTATTATAGTTACTTTCTCACGAGATGTATTTTTTTTTGGCACAACAATGTCCACACATGGTGTATGTATAGGCATGCTGTGTGCTAATGTATTCTTTAGAGTGCTTTTGAGTGTTTATGATGGTGCTATATTCACTGAGACTTTGGGCCTGAGTCCAAGTGGTACGTAAAGTTGCTATCTCTGTGATAAAGATTGCACCATTTGTTAAAAGTCGGAGGAGCCACCCCTGGGAAAAAGCTCAGGGATTAAGCAGGAAAATCTGTATGCTATATTCCTGAAAGTCAGAAAAATACGATAATTATTGCTCCCTATAAATTCGTACAAAATTTAAACAAGCATTTGCAATGCAATAGGTCTCGCATTAGGAAAGTTTGAGCTATTGGTCCTGTAAATGACAATTTTTTTATTTATGTGTTGTTTTTGAAAATAGCTAAATTAATCGCTTTGTCGTTTACAATGCCAATAGGTATAACTTTCGCAAATGTGACACCTATAGCATTTGTAATGCAACATGTTTTGTATTTACGTGACTTAGATGTATTGATATTACAAATAATAATGGCTTTTAATTTTTTTAAATAATTAATACTTAAATAAAAGTGATTGTAATTTATAATGGCAATAGCTTAAACTTTTGTAAATAACTTTTGTGAAGATTATGTTCAGTGTATTTTATTGTGACGAAAATCCAAGAACAGAATGAAATATTAACATCTTTTTTTGTGACATTTTTAATAAAGCTTGAAACATTGAGAGAACATATTTGAACCAGTGATGCAGTGGTGATGCTGAGTGATGCTGCTGTTGCGCTGAGTGATGCTGTGGTCGCGCTGAGTGATGCTGTGGTTGCGCTGAGTGGTGCTGTGGTTGCGCTGAGTGGTGCTGTGATTGCGCTGAGTGGTGCTGTGGTTGCGCTGAGTGGTGCTGTGGTTGCGCTGAGTGGTGCTGTGGTTGCGCTGAGTGGTGCTGTGGTTGCGCTGAGTGGTGCTGTGGTTGCGCTGAGTGGTGCTGTGGTGGTGCTGAGTGGTGTGGTGGTGCTGAGTGGTGCTGTGGTGGTGCTGAGTGATAATGTGGTGGTGCTGAGTGGTGCTGTGGTGGTGCTGAATGATGCTGTGGTGGTGCACAGTGTTGCTGTGGTGGTGGTACTGAGTGATAATGTGGTGGTGCTGAGTGATAATGTGGTGGTGCTGAGTGGTGCTGCGGAGTGATGTGGTGGAGCTGAGTGGTGCTGTGGTGGTGGTGCTGAGTGGTGCTGTGGTGCTGTGGTGGTGGTGCTGAGTGGTGCTGTGGTGGTGCGGAGTGATAATGTGGTGGTGCTGAGTGATAATGTGGCGGTGCTGAGTGGTGGTGAGTGATAATGTGGTGGGGCTGAGTGATAATGTGGTGGTGCTGAGTGATGCTGGGGTAGCGCTGAGTGATGATGTGGTGATGCAGAGGGCAGAAAGGCACAAAAAACGAGTCTAACAGAGGGCAGAAGGGCACAAAAAACGAGTCTAACAGGGGGCAGAAAAGCACAAAAAACGAGTCTAACAGAGGGCAGAAAGGCAGAAAAACCTAGTCTAACAAAGGGCACAAAGGCACAAAAAACAGTCTAATAGAGGGAATAAGGGCAGAAAGAAAGGGAAAAACTAGTCTAACAGAGGGCAGAAAGGCACAAAAAACGAGTCTAACAGAGGGCAGAAAAGCACCCAAAACGAGTCTTAAAATACATCGACCCAGGGAAGACACATCCATAAAATAAGCTACTTGACCTCCCAACAGCAACCAGACCCTCCATCACTGAACTGCTGTATCTTGAACTACTTTTGCCAAGACATGAGTAAACGTACCCCCTAGGCAAGGGCATTGCAAATATCGGCTCTCATGGCATCAGGTTATAGCAAATTCCCAGCAATGCTTTTATCTCTAGTTTTCTGCTAACACGTAGGGGGCTAGGAGTCACAGAGGGTGAATGAACACAATGTGTGTATCCTGGAAACAACTGAAGAGATAGCGAAAGTGGAAAAGTGTGTTTTCCCTTATTCAGTTGTTAACACGATGACTTAAGAGGAACAACTAAAACTCCTCAGTCGAGAATTACCGTCGCATCGTTAAACGTAATAGTTGTTTTAAATTGAATATTTTCTACCATCTGTAGATCTTCCCCTCATTCGTTAAGTAGTAACTAAATCCAAAAGTCCATATAGCCCAAAAACCACATACAGCAGAAATCACCTGGTCAACCGGAACACCGGGCAGGGCCTTAAAAGCAAACATAATCATCCGACTTTTAAAAAGCTAGCGTGGAAACCACGCGCACAAACTTGTTTCCAGTAAACTAAGCGCCTAGAAAGAACCTGTGCCCACTCGCCTTGCAGGCACACAAAGTGGGCGGGGACGCTATGTTCCGGTAAAAAATAACACCGCACTGAGAGGCAACTGCGTGGGGTCAGCTGCCCCAAGTGATTAAAAAGGGAGAGGGGACCTGGTCTATCCCCCATAGAATGAATACTGAGGACAGACTGAAGGAAGCTGACGTCATCCAGCGGGGCCAGGAGCTGTGAGAGAGGCTCTGCCAGTGATGACCCCCAGCGCCAGGCAGGGCCCGGGCGAGCAGGCCGGCACACGAGAAGGTGCTTCCCCCAACCTCCTCCCCTCTGCACGTACAAGGCTTGCTCTTCTCCGGGTCGGATTTCATGGTGCAGGTGCTGGCTCGGTTCCGAGACGGATCCGGCCCTCTCCCCGGCTCCTCCCTGAGCAGCTGCAGGAAGTGCTGCTCGCTTTTACCTGCGCCGCCAGGAATTTGACCCGAGCACAGGTTGCTGAGTGTGCGCTGGTGATGCAACTAGGAGGAGCCAGGAGGTGTGGCTGCAGCAGTGTTGGCTCGGCACAAGGGAAGTAGGGAAAACATATCAGTGGTCATACGCAGGCCCTGTAATGCACAGAGACGGGTTAAGGCAGGGGCAAAATGGGGGGATTGCCCAGGGAACCCAACTTCCGAGGGGTCCACTAACAAAGTAAACTTCCTCTTTACCTCGCTTTTGTGTATATTTGTATCTTAACCTTTAACATACACATCTGTATTGTTAGGCAGCATGGGGCTGGGATTAGCAGAAACATTGGTAATAAATTTAATCAGGGGCCGTCAGAATATTTCTTGCCAGGGGCCCCCCAAAATCCTTAAAAGGATACTGTTCACAAGCTCTACAAAGCCCATGCAATACGTATTAATCGTTCCCTGTAAGCACCAATAACCAATTTCTCAATAACCAGCGTTGAGGGGCGCTCAGCCAATGGCATGCTAGCAGGGCGGAGTCCCGGAGGCGGCTGAAGGGCAGGGGCTACGAATCCTGCGCAGCCGCCGTCTTGCCCAGCTCGTGCACCGCAGAGACCGCCATAGCAGCACTGGAGCCCCTGGCCGCGTCGCCTCCGCCCGCCCGCCCGCCGTAGCAGAACTGGAGCCCCTGGCCGCGTCGCCCCCACCCGCCCACCCGCCCATCCATCCATTGGGAGCCGGGCAGAAGGAGCCCACAAGAAAACAGGGATTCCAGCAAGAAAAGAGCCCGGTGAGGTAAGGGGGGGAGCGTGTGTGTATGCACTTTGTGTGTGTGTGTGTGTGTGTGTGTGTGCGTGTGTGCCTGCCTGTGTGCCTGCCTGCGTGTGTGTATGTGTGTGTGAGTGTGGCTGTGTGTATGTGTGCGCGCGCGACTGCATGGCGGCATGGCTGACTTCCTGGGAATCTGAGATAGGATATGTGCCGGCCGTGCGCGCCCACGAGGTGCAATCGGCGCGCGTGTCCATACCCTGTCTCAGATTCCCAGGAGACTGACAACAGTAGTTGTCGAGCTAGACGCATGCTACGCATGCGCATTCTAGCTCGACCTAAAAATGTAGGTGTCAGATGTTATGTCTTAATAATTATTAGATCCGAGAGAGGCCTTTTGTAATCCGGCCTTTGTTGTGTTTTTATGATCTTTGCATGTACGCTAAATTGACTTTTTTATTTAGATAGTTCTTGACTTTGCACCCCAACATTTAGACTTGGATGTGTATTTGGCGAAGATCATCCTTGCAATTTCTGTAGGGTTATGGATGCAATTTTATTGGACAGCTTGATCAGTTAATTCATGATTTCCAATTTTCTGTCAAATTACGTTTCACTCAAGCATGTTTTTATACTTATGCATTAACTCTAGGTTATTTAAATGATCCAGCTACATATGCTTCTGAAGTGTCTTTGCTTGGCAAATACCATAACTGTCTCTGAAGTGAAAGAGTTGTCTGTGTGCTTGTCCTCTATCCAGCTGCTAAGAGCACAGATATGCTAAGCAGTCACAAAAGCTATACTTACTCACAGTCACGTCTACAACAGAATATATGGTATGGGGGGCATGGCCAAGCCAGCCAAGATGGCGGACGCACTTCCCTAGTGCTCCGGTCGGCTTCCCACATGAAAGTCACTTAACATCGTGTAGACGGCCACGAACCGGCCAAAGTATGCGGCGATCCAGTGAAGAACCCCACAGGATGCCTCCGATGCCCCCAAACAGCGCTCAGCCACTGTAGAAGACCCGGAGTGACGCGCGTCCGTTGGCGCCCAGGCTTGCCTAAAATGGCGGCGCCCAGCTCCTGACATCGAGGGGACCGGAGAGGAGGACCCAGCACCCGCGGACACTGTGCGGCGGTCCCGGTGCACTACGGGGACAATCCTAGCCCCGGACCTGCATCGCCGTCCCACTGCTGTGAGTACGCTGTGTGAGCTCGGAGGCCCGGCGGCGGCGCGCCGCTCATGATCCCGGCCCCCCCGGACAACCCCGCACATTGCCAACAGCAGCGTCACACCCTGCAACCCCGCACGTGCCCGGGAAGCTGCAGGGGAACACCGCAATCACCCCAGAGGGTAACAAAGCTACGAACATACCGGGACCCCCCCTCATCAACTATTGAGGGGGAGCTCGGAGACACCATACTGGGGCGGGCTCCTGTGGGGGGCCCCCTGGGAGAAACGTACGGCACATTGAAACCCTGTGTGCCCCTCGGCTGTCGGTATCCCGCTGATGCGCCTGCCTAGATAGGAATTAAGAAGCCCAAAGAACTAGGGACTACAGGTCCCAGAAGGCTTAGGAGCAGGAGGAGGTAATTTAGGCACCACGCGCGCACGTAGCTGTGCGCGTAATTCTGTGTTTGAATTCCTCGGCGGTCCAGGAGGAAGACGCCGACTTCAGGACGGTGCCGTTTGTTCTTCGTGTTCCTGAAGAGCGGGAATCAGCTCTGTTGGGAGAGAAAAGACTCGACGTTGAAAACGGCTTCAGGTAAGAGAGAGGAGCGGCTGCTCTTGCTCTCTGTTCATAGACCTTGTCAAGCAAATAGAGACGGATGCCGACTGCTTCGTGAAGTAACGAAGGGTCAGCGCAACAACGGAGCTCTAATGCAGCGCTGACAGCTGATGGTTGGAAACTGCTTCATGACAGGAACGGAGGGTTTCGGAGCCTTGTTTGTTTGTTTTTCACAAGACTATTCCTTGGAATGCGTGTTGATTCCCATAGAGGAGGAGCGCCAACGTTTTGGTAATTACAACAAGTGCTTCTCTTTGGAACTTGGTACTCTGGCATAAGCCTATGGAGAAAGTCCACGGGGAGAACTAATTGCACAATAGCTAGTGGCCAAGACGCAGAATTTCTTTGTGGCTTATAACTCTAAAAGGAGGGAAATAACATTGGGCTATTCTGATGAAGTAATCAGAAAACTGTATATGCAGGTTGATTCGAAGCACTGGTGGTGCTAAATTTTGTGTTGTTTTGGTTAGCAGAGGATCTGCATTTAAGGTACACTATTCTAGCGAGAATAACTGAGAGTAGCATTTTTTGGTGGAATGAGAGGTGTGTGCTAATATTGTTCTGCTTGTGTTTTACAGATCCTTTGTCCCTGCAGTCCCTTCCCGTCCTTTGTCCCCTGTCCGATCCGACCTGAACGCAGTGTAATCCATAGTGAGTTCGGAACGATCGGGAAGCGGAACCCTTATAGCATCACATCGATCCTGAGGAGCAAGAGGAGCCTAACAGAACTACGCGCCTACAAATAAGCCGCTCCTCCTGGTCGTGTGGTGGCTATAATGACGACGCTTGAGGATTTAATGCAGGCCTTAGAGGTGATGCAACAGGAGCTAGCGGCATCAAGGTTAGAGACAGCGGCCTTACGCGAAAGAGTGGATAGAACCGCTCGTAACCCTTTTGATGTCAGTTCAGCGGCAATACCCCCTATACAGGTTTCGGTAGCACCCCCTATACCCCTGGCGACACCTGAGAGATATACAGGGGACCCGCACAAAGTACAGGTGTTTCTCACCCAACTGTTGATGCACTTCTCGTGTCGACCTTCCTCTTTCCCAACCATCACTCTAGGGTGGCGTTCGCGATCTCATACCTCAGCGGGGATGCCGCGAACTGGGCGGTGCCATTAGTGAGAAATAACGGCCCTGTTTTGTCGGATTGGGACGAGTTTAGAATCGCTTTTGAAGGGGTATTCGACAGGAGAACCACTTCCTTTAGCGCAGACAAAGAACTGTTGTCTTTACGCCAAGGGAGAGGGGATTTGGTCACCTACCTAACACATTTTAACAGATTGGTAGCGGAGGCCGCGTGGCCTGAAGAGAAGCGCATGTCACTTTTCTATCAGGGCCTATGTGGTGAACTTAAGGATGTGATAGCCAGAATAGACCACCAACCTCGCACTTGTGCTGACTTGGTCAGTCTCTCGTTGCGTCTGGACGGGCGCATTCATGATCAAGGTACCGACAGAGGAACTAAGAAAGAGACAACCCCTAGTGAAACGGGACCTGAGCCCATGGAGTTAAGTGCGATCAGGGCACCTCTGTCGCGCACAGAGAGGGAGAATAGGCGAGCACAGGGTCTGTGTATGTATTGTGGAAAACGAGGTCACTATGTGCGTGAATGCCCTTCGAAACCTAAGACACAGAACCCTTCAGTGAGACCGAAGCGAGCCGCAGCTTCCAGTTTGGGAGTAGAAGTAGAGAGCCAGGAGAAAGCTCGCTCGGCTGAAAGGACAGGCATGAAGATACCTTCACTATCGTCTGACCTTACGTCACCCACGGAGGCCCACATAGTGTTGCACGGAAGTCTGGTGGTAGGGTCTAGGGTCCATGAAGTATCGGCTATGCTAGATTCAGGGGCGACCGGCAATTTTATAGATAGCTGGTTAGTCCGGGAGTTGGCATTGGGGATAGTGGATCGGAAGTTCCCGGAGGAGGTGGTGGCGGTAGACGGCAAACCCCTTAAATCAGGCCTGATCACTACACAAACTGAGGTTTTGGAATTGACACTAGTAGACGGAAAGAGCGCCCATGTGGAAGAGATAGTACTGAACATCATAGACGCCCCCCAATATGAACTGATTCTGGGCATGCCATGGTTTTGTAAGCATAACCCGGAAGTAAACTGGGCAGAAAGAACTGTGAGCTTTAAATCCGAGCTCTGTGGAGTACAGTGTCTTAGAGAAGGAGAAACCATAGCTATTGCTTTGGCCTCTTCTTGGTGTGTGGCTACGGTGGTAGAACAGGAAGTGGCGCTACCTGAGGAATACAGGAGATTTGCGGAAGTATTTAGCAAGACCAAGGCAGAGGTTCTTCCTCCACATAGGAGATACGATTGTAGGATAGACCTGATAGACGACAGCGTGCTACCTTCGTGTCGAGTGTACGCCCTCTCTGAACCCGAAACGCAACACCTCAGAGCGTACTTGGAGGAATACGTCAAATCAGGGTTCATCCGTCCCTCCAGATCCCCGGCAGCATCCCCTTTGTTTTTTATTTCAAAAGCAAATGGTGATCTTAGGGCTTGCTGCGACTATAGGATGCTAAATAAAAATACGGTCAGGAACAGGTACCCCCTGCCCCTCATCAGTGTGTTATTAGATCAGGTCAGGGAACCAGTAATATACACCAGATTAGATCTAAGGGGCGCCTACCATTTGGTAAGGATAAGGCAGGGGGATGAGTGGAAGACAGCCTTCAAGACCAGGTATGGGCTGTATGAATACCTGGTCATGCCGTTCGGGCTTTGTAACGCCCCTGCGGCATTCCAGTTCTTTCTGAATGAGGTGTTGGCTGAGCTAGTGGATGTCTCTGTTATTGTGTATCTAGATGATATACTTATTTATTCTCACAGAAAGCAAGACCATCATAAGCATGTGTGTGAGGTGCTTGAGAGGCTTCAGCAACAGGCCCTTTTTTGCAAGCTGAGCAAGTGCGAATTTGGTGTTCAGGAAGTAGAGTTCCTAGGGGTCAACCTTAGTCCATCAGGACTGTGCATGTCAGGGCGCAAGGTAACAGCGGTGCTGGACTGGCCTGTGCCAAAAAACGTTCGTGATGTCCAGAGCTTCCTGGGGTTCGCGAACTTCTATAGCAGATTAATTGGGGGGTTTTCCTTAAAAGCGGTCCCCATCATGCAACTGTTAAGAAAAGGAGTGGATTTCAACTGGGACTCCGAAGCAGACAAGGCGTTCTGTGTTCTGAAGGAAGCGTTCACATCGGCCCTGATTCTTAGACATCCAGACTTGGAAGCTCCTTTTGTGGTGGAAGCCGACGCGTCTGATATGGCTATAGGAGCGGTTCTCTCTCAAAGGGACAAAGAAACTGGACGTCTACATCCAGTGGCATATTTGTCAAAGAAATTAGACTCTGCCGAATGCAACTACACTATAGCAGAGAAGGAGCTCCTTTCAATCAAGAAGGCATTCCAAGAATGGAGGCCTTATCTGTTAGGGGCACGCCATCGGATAACGGTGTATACTGATCATCGGAATCTCCAATATATGCAGTCGGCTATTCATCTCACCCAGAGACAGATGAGATGGACTCTGTTTTTTGCGGAATATGACTTTTTCATCACGTTCCGTCCAGGAGTGGACAACCGCAAGGCGGATGCCCTTTCTCGCCAGGAAAGCACCGAAACCACAGAACGACATGCGCCCATGTCCATCATACCTACAGACAGAGTGGTCAGTGTGGTGAGAAGCGAAGAATTCCTCACAGACATACAGAAGAACCGTTCACCGGAACAGTGGGAAAGATGGGTAAAAGCCGGAGTAGGGAGTAAGCTACGAGACGGTTTACCGTTTGTCAAGAACAAGTTGTACATCCCCTCTGTAGAGTTAAGGAAGAAGGCGTTTCGTTGGTGCCACCACTCCCCGTTAGCTGGTCATCCGGGGGTAAAAAAGACCACAGAACTGATACAAAGGCATTTCTGGTGGAGAGCCAGGACAGTAGCAGTCAAGAAATGGGTATCGGAGTGCGAGACGTGTGCTCGTGGTAAGACGGATCACACGAGAGCTAGAGGAAAGCTCATTCCTATGCCCACCCCGCCGTTCCCATGGCACACCATCAGTCTTGACTTTATCACGGGGTTACCACTAGAAAAAGGGAATTCGGCTATACTGGTGGTAGTGGACAGCCTGACGAAGATGGGCCATTTCGTGCCTTGTAGGAACCTACCCACAGCCGGACAGACGGCATAGATACTGTTGGAAGAAATAGTCCGTCTTCATGGGCTGCCGGAGGTGATTGTTTCGGACAGGGGCCCACAGTTTGTGGCTAGCTTCTGGAAAACCTGGTGCAAGGCATTGCGGATCGAGACGGCCACATCCACAGCGTTCCTTCCTCAAACGGATGGGCAAACCGAGAGGCTTAATCAGTCACTGAAAAAGTACTTGCGATGTTACTCGGAGGAGGCTCAAGAGTCCTGGTCTTCGATGCTGTGGCTAGCAGAGCTATCGTATAACAACGCGGTGCATAGCTCCATTGGGGTTTCTCCGTTTATGGCCAACTACGGATACGCAGCCAAGACACTTCCGGTAACTATGCCTGAGGAGGTAAGAAACCAGCCCGCAGTGCAGAAACGCATACGTTCTCTGTTGCGGTTACACCAGAAAGTGGCTAGAAATCTGGGTAAAGCTAAGGAAGTGTACAAAACCTGGGCGGATCGTAGGAGAGTGGATGGGCCGGATAACAAGGTGGGCGACAGGGTTTGGCTGTCCACCAAGAACATTAAGTTCAAACTCCGGAGCATTTTTCATCCAAGGTTCATAGGCCCTTATGAGGTGGTGAGAAAAGTGAACCCCGTGTCTTACAAGCTTCGACTGCCAGGTAGCCTGAGGATTCACCCGGTCTTCCACTGTGGGTTGCTGAAGCCAGCGGGACCGGTGAGGAAAAGGTCTGTTCCTCCGGTTCACACGTCGAGAGGTGTGGAATATGAAGTGCGGAGGATCAGAGACTCGCAGTATCGCCGCGGAAAGCTATGGTTTCTGGTATTGTGGAAAGGGTACACGGTGGAGGAAGATTCGTGGGAGCCCTGCAGTGGGGTCCACGCCCCCCGGGCGGTTCGTTCATTTTACGAAAGGTGTCCGGAGAAGCCTGGTTGTAAGAAGGCGCTGGGAAGGGGGGCCTACTGTCGGGATCCAGCTGATGCGCCTGCCTAGATAGGAATTAAGAAGCCCGAAGAACTAGGGACTACAGGTCCCAGAAGGCTTAGGGGCAGGAGGAGGTAATTTAGGCACCACACGCGCACGTAGCTGTGCGCGAAATTCTGTGTTTGAATTCCTCGGCGGTCCAGGAGGAAGACGCCGACTTCAGGACGGTGCCGTTGGTTCTTCGTGTTCCCGAAGAGCGGGAATCAGCTCTGTTGGGAGAGAAAAGACTTGACGTTGAAAACGGCTTCAGGTAAGAGAGAGGAGCGGCTGCTCTTGCTCTCTGTTCATAGACCTTGTCAAGCAAATAGAGACGGATGCCGACTGCTTCGTGAAGTAACGAAGGGTCAGAGCAACAACGGAGCTCTAATGCAGCGCTGACAGCTGATGGTTGGAAACTGCTTCGTGACAGGAACGGAGGGTTTCGGAGCCTTGTTTGTTTGTTTTTCACAAGACTATTCCTTGGAATGCGTG
The DNA here is from genome assembly GCF_964261635.1 of Lissotriton helveticus. Classification (NCBI taxonomy): domain Eukaryota; kingdom Metazoa; phylum Chordata; class Amphibia; order Caudata; family Salamandridae; genus Lissotriton; species Lissotriton helveticus. The sequence continues at coordinate 1,315,704,653 of NC_136057.1, read as the reverse complement.
TTGATTCCCATAGAGGAGGAGCGCCAACGTTTTGGTAATTACAGCAAGTGCTTCTCTTTGGAACTTGGTACTCTGGCATAAGCCTATGGAGAAAGTCCACGGGGAGAACTAATTGCACAATAGCTAGTGGCCAAGACGCAGAATTTCTTTGTGGCTTATAACTCTAAAAGGAGGGAAATAACATTGGGCTATTCTGATGAAGTAATCAGAAAACTGTATATGCAGGTTGATTCGAAGCACTGGTGGTGCTAAGTTTTCTGTTGTTTTGGTTAGCAGAGGATCTGCATTTAAGGTACACTATTCTAGCGAGAATAACTGAGAGTAGCATTTGTTGGTGGAATGAGAGGTGTGTGCTAATATTGTTCTGCTTGTGTTTTACAGATCCTTTGTCCCTGCAGTCCCTTCCCGTCCTTTGTCCCCTGTCCGATCCGACCTGAACTCAGTGTAATCCATAGTGAGTTCGGAACGATCGGGAAGCGTAACCCTTATAGCATCACATCGATCCTGAGGAGCAAGAGGAGCCTAACATCGGCCGCCCGCTTGGGCACAAAATGGACGGCGGCGAATACGGCCAATGGTGACAGGCCACCGGACAAGAGCCCGAGAGGTCACTCCTGTAAGTCGACCCCCCGCAGGTGGTCGTGGCCGGGATCAACAACGTGGCCCACCATACCCGCAGCAGTCACCAGCGAGAAGACAAGAGCCCAAAGAAGGAACGCCACAGCGCTCCATGTAGAAGGGGTCCTGCCCCCCCTCACGGAAGCCGACAAAGGTGCTGACCCGAGAGAGAGAGCAGAAACCCCCCGATATAAACGGCTGAGCCGGTGATCGGGATTGGCCCTCCCCGCGACCACCACCCCAACAGCAACGTGGGGGACCAGGCCGTGGCGCGCCTCCATCGGAGCCTTTACAAAATGGTGGCAGGCGCAAGCCGCTCCTGATGGGCACACAGCGACCTGCAGCCTGAGCCCGGCGGTTACCCTGGCGACTCCTGCACGGAGGACATTAGGGACAAGCTGGAGTGCCCCATCGGCATCATAGGCGCGAGAGGGCCCCGGGCGCCTCTGAGGAGCCCCCGTTCACCGTGAGCCCCCTCCACGGACACACCGACTTCGAATATTGCCCAGCCGGAGGGAGGTGATGAGAGCCACCAATCACTGAGCAGCCGTGTGGGCCCACTCCAGTGCACGGAACCAGGGACACAGGATCACACAGGAGAGGCGGAGACAGAAAACGCCATCCCTGGGAGAGCCCCAAGATCCCTAGCAGTGAAGAAATCGCCACCAAGCCAGTAGGCCATCGGTGACAGCAATGGGGAGACAGCAGCGGACAATGACCGCTACGCCGGCGCCGGCCCCGAGACGATCGCCTTCCCCGTGTCCCTCGGGAAAACCAAAGACCGGAGAACCGCCACGGGAAGACGATATGTCGACCAAGCTGGATAAAGTACTAGCAGCTATAGAGCACTCCCGGCTGTCCAAGGAGAACAAATTCGGTGAACTCGCCTCAGACATTAACCTCCTGAGAGATGACCACAGGAAACTGGCAGACAGGGTGGGCCAAGAGGAAAAAACGCTACAAGAACTAAAGCCGCAGGTCCAACTACACCAAGAGGCCATCAAAGAACTGCAGAACAAACTCAAATTCCTAGAGCACAAGGCCGACGATTTGGAGAGTCGCTCCCGCCGGAGCAACATACGTGTACTCAACTTGCCGGAGGGAGTGGAAGGGGCAGACCCCATACGATATATCGAAACTTGAATAAAAACATTCACTCAGACCCAGGACCTCACACCCTTCTTCTCAGTGGAGAATTTGAATTTAAAAGTATTTCTATAGCGCACTTTTACCACGCGGTTTCTTGGCGCTTTTGAACAGTAGAGGAAGGCCAACAGGAGCGGAGGGAAGACTAAGCATTGTAAGCTCGAGAAAAGAGCAGGGTTTTTAGACCTTTCCGGAACTCAGTGTAGGAGGGTGTCCCGCGGAGTTCCGCCGGGAGAGAGTTCCAGAACGCAGGAGCGAGGACTGCGAATTTTGTTCCGCCTGCCTTTTTCTTTCTGAAACGAGGGATGGTTAACAAGGCCTGATGAGAGGAACGAAGCTCTCTGCCTGGCGTATAGGGCATGATAGCGGAGCAGATGAACTCCGGAGCGGTGCCCATTCTGGCCTGAAAGATGGTACAGCCAAGCTTAAACAAGGCTCGCTCTTTCACCGGCAGCCAGTGCAGGGCCTGCAATAAAGGAGTGACGCGATGGAATATAGGCAGGCCATGAATCAGGCGGGCAGCCTGATTCTGCACTAGCTGCAGACGGCGAATGGCATAGGCTGGGGCGCCATTGTAGATGATGTTGCCATAATCAAGGCGCGAGAGCACCATAGCCATTACTATGATCTTTAAAGCGGGCAGAGAGAAGAAGCGAGAGATCTTCCTAATGGTTCTCAGGGAAAAAAAACTGGAAGAAACAACTGAGTTGACCTGGGAGTGAACAGAAAGTGAGGAGTTCAAAAAAATACCAAGGGTTTTGACCTTAGGAACCGGGATCGGAGGGACACCAAGTGAAGGAGGCCAGTAAGAGGGGGACCAGGGACTGCAACCACCTCCGGTTAGGACTAGTTCCGTTTTGTCCGGATTGAGTTTGAGGTGGTTGCAGTTCATCCAATCCTGAATGAACAACATGATGGATTGGACATTCAGGGATGAGGAGGAGGAATGGGAAAGGTTAAAGATAAGCTGGAGGTCATCGGCGTAGTTAAACACCGTGACCTCCAGCTGCTGTAACAAAAAAATAAGGGGGTAGATGTATAAATTAAACAAAAGGGGAGAAAGTGAGGAACCTTGGGGGACTCCACATACAACCCCACGAGGGGCAGCAGTGAAACCAGCTAGGTGGACCGCCTGAGCCCTATCGCTCAGGAAGGACTCAAGCCAGGCGAGGGCCAGGCCCTCTATGCCCGCCGCCCTGACACGGGTAAGGAGGATGGAGTGGTCCACCGTGTCAAAAGCGGCGGACAGGTCTAAAAGAATGAGGGCCTGCGGAAGGTTGGTGTCAATGCCCTCGCGTAGGCAGTCCATCACTGAGGTCACCACCTTCTCCGTAGAATGGAGGGGGCGAAAACCCGCCTGCCGAGGGGAGAGGCAGTGATTAGCTTCCACGTAGGTGCTCAGAGTGCTGGTGACATGGGTTTCTAGAACCTTGCCCAAGTAGGGCAGAAGGGAGATAGGACGGTAATTAGAAGGTGATGAAGGGTCGGCACCGGGCTTTTTAAGGATGGGAATAACAGCCGCGAATTTATGAGCGGTGGGGACCACACCATTGCTGAGTGAATCGTTCAGAAGAGTGAGGGGGGGGTAGGGCAGTTTAGGAAGATTTCTCTCAGAATATGAGCCGGGGCAAAGTCTAGGGGGGAGCCTGACTTTATCTTGTGAAGCAGGGGAAGAAGCGTGACCTCGGTGAGGGGGGGAAAGGAAGTAAGTTTGGAAGTGACAGCAGGAGGGGAGGGATTGGTGAAGGTAGGGGAGGGGAGGGGGATGTTGGCCTTGATCTTTGCGACCTTGTTAATGAAAAAATCATTAAGTGAGTCGCAGAGCGATTGGGAAGGGGGGATCGAGGCCATGACTCTATTAGATGAGGCAAGCTCGTGTACCGTAGCAAAAATCTCTTTAGTTTGGGATTCTGCTGCCAGTATCCTGTTAGAATAAAACAGGGTCTTGGAGTCGAGGATGCCTTGCTTATATGCTTTGAGCACAGAGAGATAAGAGAGTTTTTTGACAGGACAGTAGTCTCTTCTCCATGCACGCTCTGCTCTGCGCGCGGCCAGTTTCTTCTCCTTAAGCTCAGAGGTGAACCAACGGTTAGCAGCATGGGCTCGCTTAACCGTGATCCGCCTCAGAGGGGCAAAGTCATCGCCTGCCTGGGTCAGCCAGCTGTCAATAGTGGCCATTTGGACCGGGGCGGCGAGGCCAGAAAGGTCGGGGCAGGAATTGAGTAAAGATGAGCAGAGAGATGGCATATCTGCCTTGCCCCATTTCCTAACCCAGGTGTTCTTGGGAAGGGGGGGTTTGGTCGCTGGAGCTAGAGCAAGGGAGAAGGAAATTAAAAAGTGGTCCGACCAGGAGCAGGGGGAAATGGTGAGGGGAGTGGTGGGAATATTCAGAGTCCAAATCTGGTCGAGTGAATGGCCATGCACGTGGGTAGGGCTATGAACATGGGGAATAAAATTGAGGCAGGTCATAAGATCGGTAAATTCTTTGGATGAAGGGCTTTCGGCCGGATCATTGGGCCAGAAATTGAGGTCGCCCAACACCAAAACTGATGAATTGTTAATGACCAGTGTTGCGAGAATATCCTGGAGACTAGAAACAAAAGTAGGGGTGGGTTGGGGGGGACGATAAATCAGGACAGCAGTGAGGGGGGCCGAATAAGAGCAAAGGCGGATTATCAAGCAGTCCACTTCAGAGATGGGGGTAAAAGGGAGAATCTGAAGGTGGGAGTCAGTATGAGCTATCAAGGCCACTCCACCGCCTCTTCGGCCCTCCGGTCGGTCCGCTCGGGTGATGGAATATGAGGGAGGGAGTGCGGCTAAGACGTTAGGTGTGGAGTCGGCCTTAAACCAGGTCTCTGTTAAAAACAAGAGATCCGGATTATGAGTGTCAAGGTAGTCAAATAGCTCATACTGGTGGCTGACTGCTGATCGGGTGTTAAGAAGCGTCGCAGTAGTGTTAAAGATCGGCGTGTGGGGGACGGGAGGGGGGGGAGAGCAGGGGCAGGCATGACGGCAGGTGGAATTGCCGGGGGTCTCTGAAGGAGACTTAGGTTTTGCAACCGATTGCGCACGAGCGTGCTGATGGTGCCTGGGATCCAGTGGGATATGAGGGCGAGGGATGAGTATGACAGCGGCGGGGCATAAGGAGGTGCCCCCTGCCCCGACCTGTCGCGGATGGGCGCAGACGGGCTTAACTCAGGCGCAACTCCGGCGCGCCTCCGTCGCGCCCGCTGCGCTCGTCCGCTGCGCTGACGCATGAGGAACGTCTATGTAGGCTACGACGCGGTGGGGGAGGAGTCAGGGAGGCGGGAGGGAGGAAGTAATTAAAAAACCCAAGATGCCCGTCCGCCGCTCGCTCTCAGCGGGACGGTGATGCCAGCAAGCTGCTCGTAGTCAGCAGAGAGGTAAATAAGATTGTTAAAAGAGAATTAAATAAAGTCACTTTCGAGCGCTCAGCGCGCAGCCTCTGCCCTCTGCCACAGGGCTTCGACCTACGCGAGAGGGAAAGTGGGCGGAGCCTTTGTAGGCTACGACGCGGTGGGAGAGGAGTCAGGGAGGCGGGAGGGAGGAAGTAATTAAAAAACCCAGGATGCCCGTCCGCCGCTCGCTCTCAGCGGGACGGTGATGCCAGCAAGCTGCTCGTAGTCAGCAGAGAGGTAAATAAGATTGTTAAAAGAGAATTAAATAAAGTCACTTTCGAGCGCTCAGCGCGCAGCCTCTGCCCTCTGCCACAGGGCTTCGACCTACGCGAGAGGGAAAGTGGGCGGAGCCTTTGTAGGCTACGACGCGGTGGGGGAGGAGTCAGGGAGGCGGGAGGGAGGAAGTAATTAAAAAACCCAAGATGCCCGTCCCCCGCTCGCTCTCAGCGGGACGGTGATGCCAGCAAGCTGCTCGTAGTCAGCAGAGAGGTAAATAAGATTGTTAAAAGAGAATTAAATAAAGTCACTTTCGAGCGCTCAGCGCGCAGCCTCTGCCCTCTGCCACAGGGCTTCGACCTACGCGAGAGGGAAAGTGGGCGGAGTGGAGAGAGCGCATAGGGTTCCGGTCCGACGACCACCTGCAGGCTCCCCACCCAGGCCGTTTTTGCTTAAACTGCTGCACTATCAAGATAGAGATGCAATACTGCAAGCGGCCAGACAAGCAAGAACACTCAGAGTGGAAGACAAGCATGTGATGTTGTTCCCAGATTATTCTAAGGCAGTACAACGCCAAAGAGCCACATTCCAGGTGGTAAAACAAACCCTGAGACAACACAAGGTGCAATATGCGCTCCTCTTCCCGGCTCGCCTTAAAATTATATATGGAGAATCAACGCACTTCTTTACGGATCCAGCGGAGGCGCGGCGTTGGCTGGAACACCACAATGATGACTTACCGGAACGAAGGGCCACACCACCGCACACCCTCTCCAACAAACGGAGGCTGAGCTCCAAGAAGGTTGCCCTCACGCAGCTGAACCGCCCAACAGTCCCCAACACCAGAAACTCCCCGGACCTGGAACAAATAATAGCGGATCAACGGAGGGCCCTGCGGGCGGCAGCGGAGGCCCGATGTACGGTGGATGACTCAGGGGGGAACGGGGCCCGCACATCTTCACGTCCGGAGAAGAAGAACCCAGCGACACTCGCACCTCCAGGGAGGGCTCAGTCTCCCCGCCACTGGTGACCCCGCAAACGGCTGACACGCTAATCTGAACGACAACGAGCAGAGAATACGGTAAGACCAAGACGCTCCAGAAGGGTGGACACCGGAAGGCATCGCGAATCACCAGCGAAGGTAATGGTAGCCGCGAACACACTTACAGATACACTATGCAATGGGCAGCCAGACCTCGAGCCCCCGGCAGCGAAGCCAACCCACCCCCTATACGAAACAAACTAGAGACAGTACGAGATGTACAGTTTGGACTTATTGTGCCAAGCAATAGGCCCCTTCAGTTGGGACGGTTTCCCAGACATTGTTCTTAAGTTCCCCCTTTACCCATCTTATCCTAATACCCCCGCGGGAGCGGACAGCTGGTCTACTAATGGACATGGGATCGGTGATTGTATGGGCGGGGGTGGCTCTAGTCATGCGCCGAGAGGAAGTGGAATAATGACATGTGTGACTAGCTGACAGACATGACGAGAATCCCTAACACAGACATCAAATTCATCACACTGAATGTACGGGGATTACATACGGCGAGTAAGAGCTACGCAGTGTATGCTTACCTGAAGAGACAACAAGCACACATAGCCCTCTTACAAGAGACTCACTTGACGACGACAGAGGTCGGGCGTCTACAGAGAAAATGGAGGGGCATTATCTGCGCTACCAGGTACTCCGCGTTTGCCAGAGGGACATTGATCTGGGTCAGGCTAGGTATCCCATTTAAAGAGCAGACCAGGGTGGTGGATAGTGAAGGGCGATATGTGCTGCTGGAGGGACTATTAGATGGGCAATCAGTACTAATAGGCAGTATCTACGCCCCTAACATAGAGCAGAATATGTTTTGGAGCCGCCTCACGAAAACGCTAGCGCACCATACCCACACCCCCTGGATATTAGGTGGAGATTACAGCTGCTTCCTAGACACGGCCCTGGACCGCTCCCGCTCTCCACCGGCACACTCGCCACTTTACAAACAAATGGAACTCTTTAATATATGGGTGAAACAATGGGCATTGGTCGACACATGGAGGGCGCTACACCCCACCACAAAACTGTACTCATTTCATTCCATTCCTCATGACCTCCGAGTGCGCCTGGATAGATTTCTTTGCTCGGCAGCTCTGCACACTAAGGTACAACATACGGACTATCTGGGGAGGGTACTCTCGGATCATGATGCCCACTCACTGACCCTAAGGTGGAAACCGCCACACCCTCCAGTGCCTACCTGGAAACTCCCTCGGGAGTGTCTCATGGAATCAGGCATTCACACATGATCACGGGGGACACCTACAGGAACACTTCACACTCAATGCAGGAACGGCAACCTCTAGGCTCGTAGAATGGGACACACATAAGGCGGCGGCAAGGGGTCATTGTATACAGCGAGTGGTGGGTGTGCGCAGACTTCTAGAGCGTACACTGTAGGACTCAGAACGCGCTTCAGCAACCCTACTAAAGGCAGACGACCGCGGCGAGGTCACCCCGGAACGCGTGGCCGAAGCCAAAACAAGGTATGCGGAAACACTAAGCGATCTCCGCAAATATAATTTCAGAGTCTACGCAGCCAAAGTACACTGGTAGGGCAATAGGGGAGGAACACTTTTGGCCTGGCTAGCTAGACAGGACCCCGATCTGAAACCCATTACAGAAATTAGAGATCAGACTGGACGGCTCCAAACCTGCCAACTCGCAATTCTGCAAGTCTTCTACACATATTACTCCTGCATCTATCAAGCCCCAAGACAGGGAGACCCCCAAGCAATGGACAGATTCTTCCACACTCTGACAATCCCCCAAGTCTCGCCGCAAGATAAGAAAGAACTAGAGCACAAGATAAGAATGGCAGATGTAAAAAAGGTGATAGGAGCATTAGCCAGAAACAAAGTCCCAGGGATGGATGGCTTCCCTCTCGAGTACTATAGAACCTTCTCGACCCACCTGGTCCCACGAATGTTCATCATGTTCAATGATGCGCTCGACGCGGGAGTTTTGCCGAGTTCCCTCAGGGAGTCGATAATAGTTACATTTCTGAAACCACATAGGGACTCCACGCTCCCGTCGTCCTATAGACCGATCACGTTGCTTAACGCGGACTGCAAAATCTTAGGTAAAATACTAGCGGAGAGATATACCCAAATCCTAACCCCGTTGGTCCACCCAGATCAATGTGGGTTTGTTCCAAACCGCAACACGTCACACAACCTCCGTAGACTGTTCCATATTCAGGACGCGACACGGGGGCGGTTTCCCAACGCAGCATGCCTCATATTAGACCTCGAAAAGGCATTCGACACTCTCCTATGGTCGTACTTATTCGAGGTCCTCAGAAGGAATAATATTGGCCCAGGCCTGTCAGCGTACACAAGGCTCCTATACACACGCCTCACGTCCCGAGTCCGGATGGGCAGTTACATCTCGTCAGAGTTCGCGGTGGAGAGAGGAACCAGGCAGGGGTGTCCGCTGTCACCCCTCCTATTCGCCTTAGAGGTCGAACCCCTAGCAATCCGCATGCGCTGAGAAGGCGAGGAATGGGGAATTCCCCTAGCAGGCACGAGGCATTGTGCATCCTTATACGCGGACGACCTCTTAATATATGTTCAGGACGCCACCAGCGACCTGACATGTATCTGGAGAACACTGGAGGACTTCGCGGACATCTTGGGCCTCAAGGTAAACTGGGAGAAATCCTCGCTGTACCAGCTAAGCCCCCACATGGCCCCATTCGAGGCCCGAATAGGCACCCAATCACTCGCGTGGAATGCAGAGGCCCCCGTTTTCTGGGAGTGCGGTTATATCACACCCCGGAGGATCTATACGAGGGAAACCATTGTAAAACCCTGGCAGGGCTACAGTCGGCAGTGGGCTTTTGGAAAACGTTACCGTTGGCACCCATAGGCCGAGTGGCCCTGGCAAAAATGATAATGGTCCCCAGACTATTGTATCATTTTGTTAACCTTCCAGTGGTTTCGCCGCGATCGTTCTTTAAAGAACTGGAAAGTCTCCTCACGGAGCTGGTGTGGGGCGGGGGACGTCGACGAGTCGCGTTGTCAACACTTTACCTGCCTTCAACGGAGGGAGGATTGGGAGCGCCGGCCTTTGAAGCGTACTTCTTAGCGGCTCAGCTCCAATGGCTGTCATATTGGACAGCGGGACAACAAATAGGAGAAACCATTACTGTAGACGGCCCCATGCCACAACCAGCAATCCACAGAATGCTGCTACCGGGTACTAAACCCATACGTACTCGGCCACTACAGCTGTCCATAGCCCGCACCTGTATGATGCGTATCCACTGCATGTCCAGAACACGGCCGTCATACTCACCCTTGCTGCCACTGGTGGGCTTCTCACGAGGGGACACATACTACACACAGGGAATGCTACAGACCTGGACAGATTTGTCAGTCACAGAGGTAGAATCATTCTTCGAAGAGGGACAGCTGAAGACATACGACCAGATGAAGGAGCAGTATGATCTCCCCCCCCCCGGCAATTCTTGCTCCACATACAATTACTAGATAGCAGTCGCAAATACTGGAATCCTAACACGGGGGAACCCACACCACACCTAGTGATACACACGATCTTACACATGGGAGTGGGGTGACATCTGGTCACCTGGATTTACAAGGCAGTACGTACACTGATCCTCCTATCCCTTCAACCCCTGCGTCAGAAGTGGGAGAAGGACATAGGCAGAGTGGTCCACGACAAAGAATTGAGTACGGCCCTGGAATACCCCAAAAAAGTATCCAGGAATGCACGATTCCGTAACATACAGTTTAACATCCTCCATAGAGCCTATCTCACGCCACGCCGACTACATCGCTTCTTTCCAGACACACACTTCACCTGCCCCCGCTGTCAAACCCCGGAAGTGGATTTTAAACACATGTTCTGGGACTGCCCCACACTCCAGGGGTTCTGGGATAAGTTCCATCGGACCCTCGAAGAGGTAACTGCCATCACAACCATGTCTACATGGGAAGCATGTGCGCTCGGGATCTTCCGCAGGCGGAAAATCGAGAAAGTGCAGTACCGTTTTCTATCACTGGCCATTCTCTTGGCAAAGCGGGGAATAGCCATGCATTGGAGAGCCTCCATGGGACCACCGGAGGCAGCCTGGGGAAAAGCGGAGGAAGAGATACTCCAGGAGGAGGAAGTGAAGGGGCACCGCAAACACCCTATATCCCTAGAATGGGCCCAGTTAATGTACGGATTCACACAGGCAACGAACCCACAAGAGACACCGGCGATCTCGCAGTCCCAGACCCGTACAGCGACTCCGGCCCCATCACCACAATGACACAGTTACAAAACTACCTGAGCACCACATAGCCTCAGGCCCTGTGACCCCTGCCACCCAGCACATGCTACTGACTCCCCGCACACTACCGTACTATACAATCAAGGATAATTGCAACCCCACACCAGCACAGCTGATAACCTCCCGCTCCCTCCCTGGACCCCCTCCACCCCAACAGGTTTTCCCCAAAGGTAGAAAAAGTTAGAAAGTTTAGACGGGAAGGGGTATTCCCCCTGCCAGTGGTTTATTGGAAAAGCCTATAGACAAGGTCGACATGACAACTCATGCAGTCACGTATCATGACGGCCCCGTTGGCAATACCTGAGATGACTGAGTAAAGGTCAACATAACACAGGGCCGTTACCACGCTAAGAATGATGGGTCGCTTACCACAGACAGTCTCTGCTCTCCTCAGGGGTAAGCTACTGACATTGCAGGGGACTATTTGGTAAACACTAATGGACCGAACAGCTTGGAATGGTTGATCAACACAAGATTACTGTATAGGAATGTCTACTCGGCTCTTACTGATATTTTGTAAGTACAGTAATACACCACTGTACTGCATAATCCCTGTCATGCTGAATGTAAAATGCAAACAAAAACCCAATAAACAAATTTAAACAACAAAAAAACAGAACATATGGTATTGGACTGCATATTCTGCAGACACCTTTGCTGCCGAAAAGATCCTCTGCTAGAAAAATATGTTTCTTTTAATCTGTAACTTTGAATAGTAACTGTGATCAAATAAAATTCATAGCGGACTGGTCACCAGGTCTGAAATTCTCACTGGCGAAGTTTGGCTCAGGTTACCCTATTTGCTCCTAGCAGTTGGTATGTAGGCTACAACATTACAGGTGTGTGAAATCATGCACGTTTTCTCACACAATTTCATGAAAATTTGCGATTTTAGCACAAGATGTGGTTTGCCGGTATCCTGTAACTTTTTCCATGCGGGGATATACTTTGCATAAAAATGTCATACGAGATACCGACAGGAGAAGGGTCGAAAATATGCATGTTGATGACACATTGTCTTGGTGAACCAGTCTCCTGCAGGCAAAAATTATGCGAAATCACATCATGCTAAATTGTGAGAAAGTGACGTATTTCCTTAAAATTTAGTCAAGGCATATCTAATGTCTGCCTATGCTTGCCCACAGTACATTTAAGTGGCATTCAGATTTCTGGATGGAGGTATCAGCACATCATACATTTTATTCCGTATTTTCTTCTACTCAGAGTAGAAAATAATCAAACACAAAGCACTGGAGGTGAGGGAGCTTAACCTCACAACTATCCTATTTGTTATAGGAAAAGTGGCACCTTTTTCCTTTCAGACAGGAAGCTGAGTTAGACTTCTTGTGATCTCTGCCCTCAATGAAGACTTTTGCAAGTTCTAGCAGGAAGAGCGGTTTTATTTTGCAGCTCAAAGGCTGAACTGGCAAGGTCAAGAGTAGAAGCAGGATGGATGCTGATAGGAGGTCTCCTCATGACTAACACAGAGTTTACCATATAGAATTGACAATGCAAAAATCTCTAGCAAGTATGTTCCAGAACAAACCCCCTTCTCTGAGCAGGACGTGCATCATAATACTAGAGAAGAGGGAGTTGGTAACCAGCCAGTTAGTTGTCTTAGGTCTGCTTATATCATCACCACCAGCTCTAACCAACATTTTTCTTTTGGAAATTCCTGCTTGAGTCACCGAAAAGAGAGAATCTGCTTTGAACTAAAGAAAAAGTAGACAGTCATGCCTTCTGCGAGGTAGAGGTCTGTGCAGAGTGTTGCCGCTTGCTCTGAGTTAAATCAATTCAGACTGCACTTGTCTCCAGAAAGGGGCATACCATTTCTCTGAAGCGGGGGTGTCAGACCCCATTCAGAAGACCACTGGGCAGGTAGGGGCTACAGGGCCACATCCATGGGGGTTGAAGCCTTTTAGCACTTCCGTTCCAGGGCCTACCCTACTATGGCTGTGCAAACTTGGCCAAGTACAACCCTTTCCGCACTTAATTCTCAGCAGTAGTGAGCAGTCAGAGGCTTCTCAAGGAGGTTAGTTTGGGGGTTACTCAGGCTCAAATATCAATATCGTAGCTCACGGACGTATATTGCCTGCTACCAAGGATTACTCTACAGCGTGGGCGTTTGTCTCCCGTTATCCCTTGCCCTGCTCCCTGAGGCATTTCAGCTGGTGTGAGCGCTTTCCGCAGTCGGCGGTAAACCTACTCGCTCCCAGCCAGAAACTGTCCAGGCTGAGGACTCTGCTGGTTGCTTAGGGAAAGGAACCTACCGGGGGACTGCGAGGCCCAGCATTCTCCCCTCTGCACAGCTGGTGCCTCTTCCCCCGGCGGCCACGCCACCCTGCTTCCACGTATTTTACTGTCGTTGCTCCACCGCGACGCGGGACACGCGCGGGACGGAGCTCGGGGCGAAGCCCGGGCAAAGGGCGGGCCCTCTGAGGCCCTCAGAGACCGAGAGAGGCCGGGCAGGGTCCACTCATTTTAAAATTTTGTTGTGAATGTACTCTGTATTGTGATGGCTCTGAGTCCAGGGAAATTGTTGCTAGAGAAGGCTGGGTGTACAGTTAATGGTCCTTTAGACAACTATTTTACAAAAGCTCCCGTTGACCAAGATAAAGAGAAAACTCTGGCAGTTCGTAGAGCAGAGCGTCGTCGCTCTATCGAAAGTATAAAGAACTAAACCCCTGCCGTCTCTCCACCCATAGACCTTATGATTACTTCTGAGGGTACTTTATTCATTGAAGATCCTTTATGTTTGGAAAGCTTTCCAATGTTGCTACGTGACTCCACTCCAACACCTTTGGGTCAAACTGGTCAAACTGCAATATATATTTCACCATCTAGATCGGTAATGCCTGATGTTAACCTGCCTATTCGCCCTCCGACACGACCAAAGCAAGATTCAAGTAAGCTGAGGAAAGTTGTGCAGGCTAAGAGCCATGGGCCACCGCCTGCAAAAAGAAGACGGAAGGGGGGGGCTTTGCAAAAGCCAAAGGTCAGTCATTCGGATTTTGGAAAATCTTCTCAAGATACTAATAATATTGCTAAAAACCCTGGTGTTCAACAATCTAACAGGGTAACTTCGATTACCATGTTATCTTCTCCTACAGTTGTTCAATTAGAGAATACTATTGTTCCACCAGATCTACCAGTTGATACTCTTCAAATGGATATTTCTACCGTTGCTTCACTTGATAATATGGAACATTTAATCAGGTCCTTCATCCTACCTATTATTGAGAGACTAAGGAGGGTGGAGAAAAAACTTGAAGTTATTGAGGCGGCAGTTAATAATCACCAGGGTCCACCTAAGGTTGTGGGGAGTGGGGTTTTGGTACCATCAGTTATGGTGCCTACATGTTCTCCTAGTGCTCAAAAAGGTAATGAACAATCGACCAGTCAAACTATTTCCAAGAATCGAACGGCTCCACCCCCGAAACAGACCACTAGTTCAGTCCTTACATCAGTAGGCATAGCGGCGACGGGATCTGCAAAACCTCTAAGGGGGGTTTCTCAACAACCAAAAGGGGGTTCAACTACATACACTAGGCCATCATCTCGTAGAATCCCCCAAGTAGAACTGCCCCCAGAAGCCGCCCCGTATGTGGTTGTTTTGATGGGGGTCCCTAGCTTACCAACAAATAAGAGGGAGGGGTATTTCCAACTCAAAAATAAGATCATGCACTGGTTAGCCCAATATAGACCATTATCTCATGACATTGCTGGTGATATTGTGCATGTTAGACGACTCCCCTGGTTGGGCAGCAGGGTCAAGGATATAGATGGTGACCTAGTTGTTATTAATTTTCGAGATCCCCGAGCCGTTACCTATATTCTGAATTGGCCCCAGGGTGGAGGTGGTAATTCTATAATACCACGCCCCCTGACTTATTTTTACCCTAGGTCCCTGGTTTTTCCTCCTAACTACATTTGTGTTCAGTTACCCAACCAGATTGTTCCTCCTTTATTGTCCCTTAATTCTGGGTTCTCGTTAGAACCTCCACAGTATCATCCAATTGTTGACCCCTTTGGGTGGAACAAGGTACCTCCTAGGTCTTTTAGAAATTCGAATAGGAGGATGGAACATTTGAGACCTTTTACACCCTTGGAAACAACAAACAGGTATGACATCTTCTCTGGTCTGGACAATTGCGATTATAGATCACAGAATGATCACCAATTAGTTGGTTATACCAATTTAATAGAGGTAACTGTGGGTGGTTGCAAAACGGGACAAAAAATATTTCATCCACCGCCGGACAGCACAGGTGTGATTTACCCCAACACTCTAGTATCTGTTATACATAATGAAGAATGTGATACAATATTGAACCCTATTTTTGCTGAAGAGCAAATGATCCAAGACGTGATACCATCTAGGTTAAATCAAAGGGGAGACGTTACTGAAGCTGGAGGTGTTTTGAAATCAGGGCAGGTGACTGGTGATCAAGTCTCTCTTGTGGCAGGGCCTACATTAGGGGCTTGTAATAGTGTGGCTTCCAATTTGGGGGCATCACCAGTAGGGGATAAACCTGTATCAGGAGGGATAAGATCAAACACAATACAAAAAATAACTTTAATATCATGGAATATAGCTGGTCTAACTAAAAATCTCTCTGATCCAGATTGGTCCAACTACATAAATTCTTGTGACCTTTGTCTGTTCCAAGAAACTTGGTCCCTTGAAATGCCACATAGGATGGGATACAGGACTTACAATATTGCGGCAATTCCATCAGTCAGGGGTAGACCATCGGGGGGCTTACGATCTGGATCAGTGTGTCCCTGGAGGTAAAAATTACACAACTAACCACAGACTCTGCTGATATACTGTGTCTCTTAGTGAAGCTGAATGACGGAAAGCGTATTGTTCTGTGCAATGTTTATAATCGCCCTTGTGGGTTATCAAAGGAATCTGAAATTTTCGACAAACTGGACAGACTCCTTACTGACCTTGTAGAGGCGCCTATTGGTATAATAGTATGTGGTGATTTTAATTGTAATTTTGAACCGATCATAGGGTTTGGAGATGTTTTCTCAGATGAGGATAGAGCCAATAACATCCCCCCCTTATCATATACAGAGGGTGTGAGCTGCACGACCTTAGCTACTCAGATAATGAGATTGGTATCAGTACATGGTCTGAGGGCTTGTAATGGTCGTTTTCCATCTGACTCTCCGAAAGCACCAACCTTTGTTAAAAACAATCATAAAAGTCGGATTGATTACATTTTGGTCTCTTTTGATATCTGGAATCTCTTATTAGACTTTGTAATTGACCATAGATATGAAAGTGATCATCGCCCACTGCGCTTGTCAATGGACTATAGTTTAGTCCCTAGCTCTAGGATTTCAATGACACAAAATACTTTGGATAATCCAACCAATACTGG
Organism: Lissotriton helveticus; assembly: GCF_964261635.1. Classification (NCBI taxonomy): domain Eukaryota; kingdom Metazoa; phylum Chordata; class Amphibia; order Caudata; family Salamandridae; genus Lissotriton; species Lissotriton helveticus. The sequence continues at coordinate 1,315,688,513 of NC_136057.1, read as the reverse complement.
CCCTTTAATAAGTAATAATAGGAGATCCCTTAAATGGGCTAGTTTATTAAGCAACAAGGAGGCATTATCCAATATCTACTCACTTTTTGCGGATGTTTTTGATAAACATCTATCTCAACTAGTAGAGGGTGAGGTTTTTATTAACTTGCATAATTAATTTTTTAGTGCCTTGGTACCACTTGTGACGAAAATGCCGCATAAAAAAAGGTTGAATAAAATTAGTTCCACTGGTACCAAACAATGGTATAATAAAGAATGTCGCAATTGCAAGAGCAAACTCCTAGAGGCAATAAAGAGTAATACAACACACGTTATTAGGACCCTAAGGCAAGAATATAGGAGAGTGCAGTGAATGGCTAGAATTGAATGGGATGAGGAATGTTGGGAGAAGATGCTTATAGCTGTTAAACTCAAGGATAATGTGGGCTTCTGGCAATTAGTTGCTAATGAGAATACTGGAGGAAGGTCACCGGATGACGTGTTTATTAATGAGCAAACTTGGGTTGATCATTTCACCCACTTGTATAAAGCTCCTGATAGTGATAAACCTGATGTTGTAAATAGCCCATGGATGGAGTCATCAACCAATATTGTAGAGTTTAGTCTCGAGGAAACTGAGTTAGCATTAATCGCGGTGAAAAATGGTAAAGCCCCAGGTTTAGATAAAATACCTGGGGACTTATACAAACATGAGACCAGTATTTGGGCGGCATATATAAATAAGCTTTTTAATATAATAGTTGCCGGTGGGAAGTTACCACACAGTTGGCGGGGAGCAGAAATTATATTAGTTTTTAAAAAGGGGGATCGACATGATCCTTCCAATTATCGTCCCATTAGTCTTTTGGACATCTTACAAAAAAAATTTCAAGGCATCTTTTAAATCGAATGGAAACATGGATTGATGAGAATGAAATACTTACTAAGTTTCAAGCAGGCTTTAGACGGAACATAAGTACGATAGATCAGGTTTTTAGGTTTTGTTGCATTTGTTGGAAATATGTCTTTTTGTTAAAAGGACATATTTATGTAGCTTTTGTTGATCTTAGGGCAGCTTTTGATTTAGTTTTGCGGGATCGTTTATGGGATTGTTTGTTTGCATTAGGATTACCAACCTGTATACTCCAACAGATAGTAAGAGTACATGATAATAATTTTGCTAGAGTGCGTTGGGGCCCGAAAGGGGAACTAACTGAACCCATACCTATTAGACGTGGGGTCCGCCAAGGATGTTTGTTGGCTCCTACACTTTTTTCTTTATTTGTCAACGACCTCCCAGAAATTTTAGACAGGTGTAGTAATGACTCCCCAAAGCTGAATGGTGTGAGGGTTCCATCCCTTTTATTTGCGGACGATACAATCCTGATCTCGCAAACGCCCATGGGCCTTCAAACCCTTTTGAACACTTTTAAAACATACTGTGACTCAAAAGGTCTTGAAATAAATGCGAAAAAAAACAAATGTATGTCTATAAATCCACATAAAACCTTTAATGGGGAATTCTTTTTAAATAATCAAAGACTTGAACTGGTCACAAATTTTTCGTATCTGGGTGTTTCCCTAGATTCAAAAACCTCATGGAGTACACAAATTGAAAAGAGTAAAACTATATTTAATCAGAGCTCTTTACCAATTATAAAGCGCCATGGGGCAAGTTTAAGTAAGTCCATCTCACAAGCGCTAGAAGTTTACAAATTTAAGGCTCAATCTGGTGCTTTATATGGAGCGGAAATCTGGGGCATAAAAGCATGTAACATCTTTACGATTTGTGAAAATAACTTTTTTAGAAGGCTATTGCAACTGCCCAAACATACTCCACTTGTACCAATGTTTTTGGATTTAAATATGAAAAGAACGGATCATATTGCACTACTTAGGCCACTGTTGTTTTGGGTCAGACTCTGGAGTACTCCCGAACTCACAGACTATGGACAAGGTATCATAGAAGTCAAGAGTCTAGATGCTCATAATACAAATCCCTGGCTTAAACATGTTAATAATTGGTTCCATCGAATAGGCCTTGCTCATTTCTGGGATGATCCGTCTTGTTTGACACAAAGATGTAAGATCCAGGTTAAGAATAATTTTTGGTTCTACATAACTCACAATTACCAAAATAATCAGTCTTGTGGATCCATCACACGCAGTTTTCTTGATTTTAAGGATATTCCACTGTTTGAGGAATTTTTAAATGAGATACAACCAGCTCTAGCAAAAAGCCTGTACTTAAAATTTAGATATGGTATATTAAAAACAAAAGTAGTACTAGCTAAATGGGATAAGATCCTAGGGCAATCAAAAAGTACTAACTGTACATGTTGTGAACTAAATTTAAGAGAAGATGATATTCACATATTGTTTTTTTGTACTGCCTATGACCAAGCTAGGAATAGATGGATCAAACCCTTGTGTAAAGCCCTAGGTATTCGATCATACCAGGAAGTATTTAGGATTGTTAAAACTGACACTAGACGCCTTATAGTGTTTTGTGTAAGCAGATTCCTATTGAATGTTGGGTATACACGGAAAAACATGGCTCTTGATCTATAGTTAGCATACATGTGTACATTAGATGCAGGCTAGGCTGCCATGAGATATGCTGGAGATGAAAACTGTAAATATACTCGATTTTTAATTTATTATGCCATTTTAACAGGGATTACTTTTTATGTTCTAATTGTTGGAATGTATAACTTCTGCTTCCTATTGGTATGTGCATGTTCTGTGTATAATGTATTGTGTTATAATGTATCTTTTATGGCCAAAAAAGAGCCGAAATAAAGATTAAATGAAATATCGTCCAACAGCAGCATAATAACATCAAGGTCCAGCTCAGTTCTTCTCCTTGTAGAATAGACAAATACTTTATTACACAGAAAACATTGAATTTCGCTACTCATTTAATAATGCATGAATAACAGGTTCATAGGTGTGAGTCTTTGTGCTCTAGAGGCCTCTGCAGTCTAGGCCTCCACCTGACTCTATTGCCCCCCTTCAACTGGGCTGCCCTTTCCAAATTCAGATTTTAAGGTGGGTCTTTTGGTGGAGCTCTCACTCCAGCCCTCTATCCCTTGGGTTTGTATTAGTTTTAGTGTCTGTGGAGGAGGCCCGTTCACTCTCTCATCATGTTTGTAGCAGCAGTGCTGGGCTATGTTCATCTCTCCTGCAGCAGTGGGATCTCAGGGGCAAAAGGAAACCTTCAAGCGGCATGTGGCAGCCTTCTGTAGGGCTGCATGGCAGCCAGCAGTTCATGCGGTCCCTTGATGGATCGCTGCATTAGTAGAGACTTCTGTCTGTGGCCCCCTTCTGGGTAGCAGGCCACAGATTGTGGATTACTCCTGCACTCTGGGGATTATTTGACTCACAATGCAGCTCACATCCATACTCTGGTGAGTACCTGGTGCTTCTTTTTCAGAGCGACGTACACATGCTTGCAGATGACAGTTCTTCAGTGTGGCAAAAGTCATGTGCTATCTTTGACATACAGTACCTAGAGACAACAACCTTGAATCTTCATGAGGCACTGTAGTATATGGAGTGTGAGGTAAGTGAACGTACATTTGCTCATTTGCTTAACCACTTATTTACCTCCTTCAGCTTGTATTCATTCTATGTTAGAGTTTTTTCCTGAGTTCTGTATTCTATATTCTGTATGACTTGTCCTGGATGTAGAGTGTTAGGCATTCAGGATTACCCTGCCCATCCTGCTACATGTACTTCATTGTTCTGCTTGGAAAAAAAGCTTATGAACTTAATTGGATCAGATTGGTTATTTGTTGTAATCTCCCACCTGTGTGCCCCTCCCTTCCTACCCTCTCCTGCCCCTTCCTCCTCTGTCTGTGTTTTGGTTCGTCCTGCCTCCCTCTTTTCCTCCTCTCTTCCCTGCAGGTTGGTCTATCCCTCTATCCCTAGGGAGTGCAGTTTAGAACGTTCATGACTGGATGCTGTGGAGAGCCTTGTGGCTGTTGCAGAACTGCTGTAAACCCACATTATTCTTCATACTAGAGCCTCTTGGAGTTTATTATTACACTATTTGGCGACATCTGGTCTGCTGCACAGGGGAAAGCTGCAGTTATTCACCCCTGTCAACCTTCCAGCCATTTGTTTTCTTCCCACTTACCGTCTTCAGTTGAGTGCTGCTGTTGGTGGTGCCTTCCCCTTGGATTTCCTCATCTGATGCGGAAGTGCTGCTTTCTTCACCAGTGCCATTCTCGCTTGAGGAAAGAGTTTCCCAACACTGGTGTTTCCATATTTGGGATTTTGCCTTGGCACTTCACTGCGACGTGTTAGCTTCACTCGACTCCTCTCAGTCAGCTTTGCCATCCTCCTTAGGAGTTCCCGGTGTGCGTTCTCTTCCTTGCTTCATCGTCGCAGTATTCATCAAGTAGTGTGCCGGCTGCTATCAAGTTACATCCCGGTTTCTTCATTTCTCTGAAGAGCTTCACGGGGCTTGAGCCACATCTATGAGGAAGCAGTGTGCTAGCAGCGGCACCTGCGCTGAGACACCTTCACCCTTGGAAACGCCGTTGTCACTTCATTGCTGCATTGGTGTGGGAGCAGTGTACGGGCACCTGCGCTGAGATACTTTCTGTCAGCGTCCCTCAGCCGGTCAAAGCTGTGATTAGTGTTCCCGCCTCTGCACCTGCTCAGTGGCGTTGCCCATCTCTTTGCTACCCTCGGCTACGCTAGAGTGGTATTCCTGAGGCGTTTTCCTGAGGCGCTCTTTGAAGGTGTACAGAATGAAGCACCAAGTCACAGCCTTAACCACCAGTCAATTGCGCATCAGTTTCTACATGGTTCCTTTTGGCTTCCTTAGCGGTTTGCTCAAGTAAGTGTACAACCTAGAACTGGCCAACCTCCGACTGCCTGCAGTTTCATCTCCGTTTCCCACTGTATTTTGGCACTTTTTTTGCTCACGCTGATAGGCACAGCTTACAATTGTCTGCAGTGTTGTCTTATTCTTCAGTATATTGTTTCCTCGCGCCGACAGGCACAGCTCTATTGCTTTTTCTTATTATGACATGTTCCAATCTATTGGCTCCACTTTATGTTTATATTTTCATAGGTTTTGTTCCTTTGCCATTCCATTCTATACTTGGCTATTTCATTGTGCATTGTTGTGCTGTACTTTATTCCTTTTTGCAATAGTTATTTGAATTTTTTGGGGAAGAATAACGTGTTCATGGATAAAGTTGGCTTGTTATAAAACTATGTGCACAAGATCAAACTAAAAGCTGATGCTATTCCGGTTGCTCACAAGACCAGGTCAATACCCTTGTTGATGCCAGAACCTTTGAAAAGATAACTAGAAAAACAGGGCATAATTCAGGCCGTAGAAACTTCTGAATGGTTGGCACCCATTGTAATAACTTCTGAAAAAGAGAGCAAAGACATCCACATGTGTGTTGAACTAAGAAGTATTAATGCCAATATCTGAGTTGATAAGTACCCACTACCCAAAATTAATTACATGTTGTCTGTTATTAATGGTGCTAGGTACTTTTCTGTATTAGATCTCTCGTCGGCATACTACCAAGTGGGTTTACAACCGGACTCACAAACTCTCACAGCATTCACTACACCCTTTGGAACGTATAAGTTCTTGAGAATGGTGTTTGGTCCGGCTTCGGCCGCAGCGGCCTCCCAGAGAATCATGCAACACGTTTTGAAGGGGGTAGAGAAATGTATGTGTTTCCAAGAGGATATACTCATCTATGGTTCAAATGAAGAGGAGCGCAATTCCAATTTGAGGAAGGTGTGTAGCAAGCTTAGTGAAACTGGTTTACCATTAAGAGGAAGAAATGCAAAATTGGTGTAGCATCTGTAGATTTCCTTGGACACACTCTATCCAGTGAAGAGATGAAACCTAAAATGAACTTAATAGAATCGTTATTGGAGGCTCCCATTCCTGCCAATAAAGAAGTCAAATTCTTCCTAGGGTTAGCCGAGTATATGTCCAAATTCATTAAGAATTTTTCTGAGCTGTTGCAACCCATTAGAGACCCGCTGAAGAAGGAGACTGTGCGTTTGTGAAAATAAAAAAAACTATTGCTGCAGCACCCTGCATTGGCAATTTTGACAGTATCAAAGACACGATTCTTACTACTAATGCCAGTGATAGAGGTATTGGTGTCACACTTTCACAAATACAAGGGGGGAAAGAAAAAGTCATAGCTTTTGCTTCAAGGACACTCAAAGAAGCAGAAGTTAATTATTCTACAATAGAAAAAGAGGCATTGTCGTGCATTTGGGCTACCAGCCATTTAAACATTTTCTTGTGGGGCATACCATGTACACTAAGGTCTGACCATAAACCTCTAGTTTCTTTATTTTCTACCAAAGACATTGAAAAAACCATACCCAGAATTGGTAAATGGCTAGTTTCCTTACAAAGCTTCAATTTCGAAATAGAACATGTCCCTGGCAGCAAAAATCTCTAATCGCAGATTGTCTTTCCCGTCTTACCATTAATAAGCATACTGAGGAAATGGTGGACGATTTTGAGGTACTACATGTGACTATTCCTGCCATTCTAGAGGAAGAATGGAAAAAACCCATGTCAGGGGATGTTACCCTCAAACAGAAAACATCAGAATAGGTTGGCCCAAGAAATGCGGTGACCTTTCACACAATCTACAATCATTTTGGAATGTCCAAGATTAATTATCCATTGTGGGATCCAATGTGTATAGATCAGCCAAAATAATTCCTCCTGAAAAACTCAGAAAGCGCATCTGCGAGTTGGCTCACGAAGGTCACCCAGGAAGGAACCTTACAAAGAGCAAGCTGCGGTCAGGGTATTGGTTTCCAGGTATGGACACCTTCATAGAGGATCTGGTCAAGGGGTGCCATGCTTGCGGCATTAGCGCCAAAACCAAAAGCACAAGGAAAGTACTGTTGGAACCTGTGCAAATCCCCATTAAAGCCTGGGAAAAACTAGGCTTAGACATCATTGGAACTCTACAAATTTCAGGTCTACAAGAGAGATTCATTATAGTTTTGGTAGACTATTTCCCCTAATAGATTACTCTCAAATTTGTTAATAGGGTGGACACCAAAACCATAATACGCTTCTTGTCTGATGTATTTGTGAGTGAAGGTTGTCCACACATGCTCATAACTGACAACGGGGTCCAATTGGTCTCTGAGGAAATGAAGATATTTCTTGCCAGTCTTGCTATAAAACAAATTTCTACCCCTTTGTACTGCCCACGTGCCAATGGGTTGGTGGAACGCTGCAATAGGATGATCAAAGATACATTACAACTAGCTATGGTAGCTCAGAAATCCATTGTCCAAACGATCAAATACATGATATGGTCGTATGTTACCACACCCAACAGTATTACAGGTTATTCGCCCTTTTGTCTTCTAAGAGGACGCAAGCCTGGCTCTATACTCACTCCTAATTGGTTATTTGAAGACAATTCATTTGAATGGGATGGTCAAAAAACCAAGGAGAAGATTGTAAGCCATCAAATGAGATACAAGCAGGATTACGATCGTAGATGGGGAGTCAAACCACGTGAGTGGACAGTAGGCCAACGAGTCTTGGTTAAGAAACCAGTTAACTCAGACAAGTACAATAAGTATTATGGCCCTGTAAAGATAAGCGATGTCAAGAAAAATGTGGTCTCCGTGGGTGATGGCAGAATGTGGAGCATGGACAGATTGGTTCCATATGCAGAACAGAACAGGCATTTCATGTCTGATAGGGGTTTTAAACAGAATTTCACACATGCCTGTCGCCAAACGTAGTGACAGAATTGTAAGGCCACCTAAATGGCAAAAAGACTATGTAATGAAATGATGTTGCTCTTTTCTCTGCATCTTTTTTATCTCCCCCTCCCTTGGCTCATCTTTTCGGTCCCTTCCCTACTTCGCTCTCCCTCTTCCTGCCCTCCTCTCCGTTCCCTTCCGCCGCTGTCTCCTTACTGTTGGAAAGGAGATGTGTGGTAAATCTCCCACCTGTGTGCCCCTCCCTTCCTACCCTCTCCTGCCCCTTCCTCCTCTGTCTGTGTTTTAGTTCGGCCTGCCTCCCTTTTTTCCCCCTCTCTTCCCTGCAGGTTGGTCTAGCGCTCTATCCCTAGGGAGTGCAGTTTAGAACGTTCATGACTGGATGCTGTGGAGCACCTTGTGGCTGTTGGAGAACTGCTGTTAATAAACCCACGTTATTCTTCAGACTATCGCCTCGTGGAGTTTATTACTACACTATCACAGCTTTACTACATTGATTTGGCAACGAGGACTCGGATAATCTTTTCCCGCAACTGGATTTTTTTTTCTGAACTATAAAGAAAAAAATGCGCAGCGGAATTACACAGACTCGACATCTATGAGCCTACTTTGATGAAATACATCTCTGATGGAATAATTTTACTCACGGAAGTTACATTTGGTGAGTTTTTATTTTATTTCTTTATGTGAGTCTTAACAAGCATCAAATTATATATTTTAAGATATATTTTAGTAAGCTTGTGCCACTCACCAATGCTTCTTTTTGAAGCATCATCTTTGGCTCCAACGGTCAAGTTCCCTGGAAACGATACCACTCCAGTGCGTTCCCTCTCAGCGCGCTCTTGCTTCGCTAAGCTTCTTGGGAAGATCGTGACGTTTAAGGTCATGCAACGCAACCTTTACGCGGCGTACGTGCCGCCATTTTGTTTTACAATCATTTCTACCTCACAAGTCTACCGATCCACAGGCGTTTTTAATTTCCAACAAAAGTAAGTTATTTTTCTTACTATTTTCATACAAACTATTTATATATTAAATGGATAAAAAGAAAACAGGCAGTGTCCCTCACAAACAACCAGACTCCCTAAGTAGTCCAACCAATTTAGAGCAAGTAATTGCAAGTTCTATATAATGCACTTGAATAAAAGTTATTCAGATGTTACCACTGTCCAGGGGAGCCACCGATTTAGATTTGGTTCTTCAACTATCATTCAATTAAAAGTGGAAACTCGAAAATCGCTGCAGCCGAAGACCTATTCCCCTTCGTCCTTTGGCATTAAAATCTCGGGGGTTGACCTCCCGTCTTTTTAGCGATAATACCACCAATCGTTTAGAAGGTAGTCGGCCTCCCTGCTCCTCCTGGTACAGCGTCTCCGGTTTGGTTCCGTAAATTATTTTATTTTTTTCGATCCGATTTACGGAAACAAACCGGAGGCGCTGTACCAGGAGGAGCAGGGAGGCCGACTACATTCTAAACGATTGGTGGCATTATCGCTAAAAAGACGGGAGGTCAACCCCCGAGATTTTAATGCCAAAGGACGAAGGGCAATAGGTCTTCGGCTGCAGCGATTTTCGAGTTTCCACTTTCAATTGAATGACAGTTGAAGAACCAAATCTAAATCGGTGGCTCCCCTGGACAGTGGTAACATCTGAATAACTTTTATTCAAGTGCATGTGAACACGTACCCAGAATAACTGAAGCCTGGGACGCCATTGCATTTGTATATCCATATTAGGATCTCGAAACATTAATAACTCTGAGGAAATCCAGAGTCCTAACATTTGAGAATCTGTCCTGAAGAAGGTGCATATATCCCCAAAAAAACGAAACGCCGCGTCGACACTTGTTCTATTGAACATTTTTTAATGATTTTGTGCAAAAATTTCTTTAAAACTTTTTTAGTATTTGTGTATATTATTCAATGATCAATTTCTATGTAATTCATGATTTTAATGTACCGATAATATGTTAATTGTTTATACAACTTTATGAAATGAAATAAAATATGTGTATGCTCTGTTTTAAACAAACTCTTGATAATAGTTCTTGACTCGTTGAAAAACGTATTGCATAAATGATTTTAACACTGTCAAAACTAGCATAGTTCACTTCCGCTGTTTCTAGGTTGCTAAATAGTAAGGGTTCTATTATAGAACTTGCAATTACTTGCTCTAAATTGGTTGGACTACTTAGGGAGTCTGGTTGTTTGTGAGGGACACTGCCTGTTTTCTTTTTGTACTTCCCCTGGTCCCAGACCGATATAGCAAGGGGGCCTCCTTTATTTTTTCTGTCTTATATTAAATGGATACCAGTTCCAGTACTAGTGGAAGAACAACTACCTCTTCTAACTCTAATTCGGGCATTCATTTAAGCAATCCGAAAGAGTTTCTCACTGGACCTGGTGAACCCATTATTAAATGGGTAGAGTGGAAGGAATATGTTTTAAATTATATAGCAGCAGAAGAAGATAATACTGGAATTTTAACTCCTGAAAGGAAAAAAGAATTATTTTTCATTGTTTGGGTCCAGAAGGTTTGAGAGTTTATAATCAAATGCAAAAACCTGAAAGATCTGGTGATATAGAGGTTTTTAAAGCTGCTATTCTTTTTTTTTTTTTAAACATATTTTATTGGCTTTTACACGTTACATACAACACTTGACATTTCGCTTTTAATATAGAACACATGCCATATATTCTTCGCAGTGTACCTTTCTGTCTCATACATCAGGCAGAATGCAGTTATCCTTTGCTGCAGTTAGTGATACTTCAACACATTGGGCCACGGGTGCTCCTGAACATCAACCTAAGGGAAGAGGGACATCTTTATGTTTTTCATATGTAGCCGTTTCCCATCATGCCTGTTGATAGCTATCTAGGGTCCATGGCTCTCCCTTTGGCAAATACCTCTGCCTGGGTCACTGTATCATTAGCACTTCAAGGCATTCCCTTCACGGACTACATTCAATATCAGACAGTTCTTGCGGGGGGTCGCACAGCTGGCCCCTATAGTCATTCCATTTCCCCCATATTCTAGTCCATTTTTTGGGGCATCCTCGGTGAACATATACCGCCTTTTCTGCCAACATAGCTATGTCCATGTCTTTTCCCCACTGAGTGCATGTGGGTGTCACACCCGATCCCCAATTCCTGGCAATGTTCCGTTTAGCAAGGGCTATACCCAAAGTTGCCCATGTCTGCAGTCCCTGATTCATGTCCGTGGGCGACCAAATATTCAATAAACAACACCTGGGTTCTCTTAAAAATTCAACACCACTTGCTTCCGATATTTCAGAGAGTATACGGCCCCAGTATGATTGGATCCTGGGACAGTCCCATAGGGTATGGAAGAATGTGCCCGGGAGGCCGCAGCCTCGCAGGCAGATAGGTTCCGGGATGCGGCCCAGCCGGTGTAGGAGTGTGCGGGAGTAGTATATTCTGTGTAATATTTTCAATTGCACTAATTTGAGTCGTGATGGGATGGAAGCCTCCCTGGCAGATGCCAGCGCGTACAGCCGATCCTCATCCTCTGTCCCCTAGTTCAATTTCTCATTTGCTCTGAAGGACAGCTGTGGGGTCAGGCATGTTATTGATAAGCTTGCGATATGTAAGGGAGATCGCTTTTTTCTCTAGACAGTCAGTAAGGAGTCTGTCCTCCAGGGGGGAGGATTCAATCAGTTGTGTGCCCGACGGAATTGCCCCTTGTAGTGCATGCTTGATTTGCGCATAGCGATAGTGTTCGGTGTCTGCCTTCCCGTATTTTTCTTTAAGGGCTGCGAAAGTGATTACTTCACCCCTGTTCCATAAATCCCCGATTTTAGATATCCCAATTAAGTCCCACTGCCGGAAACCCTTTGTGTTTGCCAGTGTACCCAGACGCCGCGTGTCCCAAAGTGGCGTGGCGAGCGTGAGCACTCCCTCACATCCCAGGGCTCTCTGTGCTACATCGTGTGAGGTGTTGGGCCTGTAAAAGCGTGGCATCGTTTGTTCATGTATAGCGCCCGCATGAGTCGGTCAGGTGGCAGCACAGTTCGGTCAAGGCGGAAGGCTGGGTCAAGTTGTGGGGCGTGCAACCATTGATTAACCACTATTAATTGTGCCGCCCAGTAATACAATTTAACACTCGGCAGGGCGATCCTGCCGTCATACCAGGACCGTATTAATTTGGAGTGTGCTATACGGGCTGGCTTTCCATCCCACAGTAGTGCTGAGATTTCCGTGTCTATGGACTTAAAATAGGTGAGAGGGACCGGAAAGGGTGTGTTTTGCAATGCGTAAAGAAATCTAGGGAGGGATAGCATCTTAAATAACGCGGCCCTTCCCAGCAATGTAAGTGGTAACGAGCGCCAGTGTGTGACATCAGATTTTAGCCTCAGTAGGGGTTTCAGCAAGTTTTCTGTCATGAATAATGATTCCAGTGGCGTGACATAGATTCCTAGGTATTTGAATCCCCCGGTGACCATCTGTAGGGTGCAGTCAGGGGGCAGCGTCGGTGTGTTACCTTTTAGGATATAAAGAAGTGACTTGGTCCAATTAATTGTGTAACCTGATACCTCACCGTAGGCCCTGAGTAGGTCCATCAAAGCCGCCAGGGATTGGGCGGGGGACATCAAATAAATCAAGACATCGTCCGCATAGAGGGAGATGCGATCTTCCCATCCAGTCCCCCATGTGATTCCTCTAATTACGGAGTCTACTCGCACCTGCACCTCCAGGGGTTCTAGAATAAGCGCGAAGAGGAGCGGGGATAGAGGGCATCCCTGCCTCGTTCCTCGTCCCAGTGTGAATGTGCGGGAAGTGTGGCCATTGGCTACTACCTGCGCCGTCGGTTTGGTGTAGAGAAGTTTGACCCAATTGCAAAATTTAGGGCCGAATCCCATTTTTCTGAGGACCGCAAATAGGAATGGCCATTCGACCAGGTCGAAAGCCATGGTGGCGTCAAGAGAGAGGATGGCCGCGTCTTCCCGTAGCATGGGAATACGGTGCAGGACCCCATTGACGCGCCGCAGATTAAGTGAGGTATTCCTACCAGGCATAAAGCAGTCTTCTTCCGTCTTCCCACCCCGTGCAGTGTATACAGTCTCATAATATGTGGCCAGTTCTTCTACAATTTCCGGGGGGGCAGTCGTGCGTGTGCCATCTAAGCGTTCTAGTGTGGCAATCCATCTATTGGCTCTTTCCTTACGTTCAATCCATGCGAGCATCTTACCAGTCTTGTCACCCAACTCATAGACCCTATGCAGTGTGTCAGTTAGTTTTGTTCTGGTCATGTCCTCTACGTATGCTTTGTATTCCCGTACTGCCAATGTTAATGTGTGCGCTTTGTCTTCCGAGTTAACTGAGGCATGGGCCAATTCTGCTGTTTGGACTGCCGTTTCCAGTGCCTCCACAGCCGCCCGTTGTTCTTTTTTGTGCCTGGTAATGGTAGAAATGGCCTGTCCTCTGAGTACTACCTTGTATGCTTCCCATAGAACTGAGGGCGAATCTACGGAGTCTGGGTTTTCCTCAAAGTAATGCGTGGTGCAAGTTTTTAGAGCTTTCAAAATAGCCCTATTTTTAAGATAACCGGGGTAAATCGGAAATATTCTTCGTCGTCTAGTGGGGTGTGCCGTGTAGGTGAGGTGCAGCGGGGAGTGGTCTGATATTCCTCTGGGGAGGAGCTCTAGGGCCGTGATCTTTTCCGGGGGGATCGCCAGGGTTAGTATGTAGTCTATTCTAGAGAGACTGTTGTGGGCCCCTGAATGGAAAGTGTAGTGACGGTCATGGGGATGTTTAAGTCGCCACATGTCCACCAATCCTATTGCTTCTAGGAAGTCGGCAAACAGTTGGTCAGATCTAGTGGATCCACGAGGAGGTTGCCGGTTAATTGCTGCATTCGATACTGCATTGAAATCCCCTCCAATGATCAGTTCGCCTTCTGGGAGTTCAAGCAGGAGTTTACCCAGGTCTTGGAATGCCCCTTGGTGTAGCGTGGGGGGAATGTATACTGAAAGTATATTATAGGGTCGTCCCTCCCATTGACAATGGATCGCCGCAAACCGCCCTTGGTCATCTGCCCATGTGCGTTGAATGAGGAGTGGGGCGTTTTTTTGGGCCAGAATTCCCACCCCACGGGAACCCGCCGAGAATTCGGCGTGTGCGACCATCTTGAAGCCCCAGCGATTAAGGGCCTTGGAGGTAGTCCCTACTAGATGTGTTTCCTGTAGCAGAGCTAATGTGGGCGACTTCCTCTTGAGATATTGGAGGACTAGTCCTCTTTTAATCTTATGGACTAGGCCATTGACATTCCACGATAGTACTGTGAGTGTTGGGCCAACTAGTGGTTGTGATTGGGGGCTCAGTGTGTAATCAGCCATGATCATCGGTAAGCAGGTGTCGCAGTGTCAGCGGATTCAGGATGCGGACCGAGGTCCGAGGTGCGTGGTAGTGTAGAACATACTCCCGTGTGCCTAGCAGTGTGCCTGTGGGGCGGGTGACACGGTGAAGGAATCGTGACCGGAAGCTCCCGGGTGGTCGCTCCGGCCAGGCCATCGAGCCTAAGTGCATGAAGAAGAGACCGTGTATGTGTTGCGTGTGTCCGTAAGTAGCCAACCAATTTAGAAATAGACTATTAAAACAAAAACTAAACAAGGTAAAAACATTAAGAACCCCTACCCCCCTCCCTGCCTCCCTGCCCGGCGGACAATGAACCTTCCACCTCCCCAACTGAGCAGAGCGCTTACAGTCCCAACACATGAAATTTGTTCGTGGGGGTGAGACTTCTGTGGCCGTTGTCGTTCCCCCCTCTCTGTAGATACTCGTGCAGTGCTAGTCTTAACCGTATAGTCATACCTGCATGGGTCTTGCCCCGTTGATTCATAGTTCCACCATATTCGGCCCTCCGCAAGTGGCCCTCCGCCTCACCTTCACACTGGATGTCCAGCACTTGCCAACAGATTGGTGAGGGGATTGGTGTCTGTCGTGAAAATCAAAGGGTGAGAGATTTTGGTGACCCCAACGGAGATTGTAGTGCGACGTCCCCTGCTCATTCTGCTTCGTTGTTAGGTTGAGGGCTCCTCTCTCCAGGGCTGCGCTGCGGATTTCGGTTCTTCGGGTTTCTCGCCGGTCTCCATCCCTCCAACCACTCCTGAGTCGCTTGTGGCGTGTTAAAGAACCACGTTTTGCCTTCGGATTCAACACGTAGCTTTGCTGGGAAAATCATTGAGTATTTGAGTTCTCGAGCACGCAATTCTTTCTTTACCTCCGTGAAGCTGCGACGTTGTTGAGCCACTGCCGCTGTGTAATCCGGGTAGAAGTGGATCTCCGAGTTGTCAATTTGGATAGGAGGTTGAGTGCGCGCTGCCTGTAAAATAGCGTCTCGGTCCCTGAAGTTGAAAATGCGTGCCAGGATAGGTCGCGGCGGGGCCCCGGGCTTTGGCTGACCCCCAGGGACTCGATGGGCACGTTCCACCAAGAAATACTTCGAGAGTCCTTTAGGTTGGAGCTGCTTAGTAACAAGGTCCTCAACATATAGGTCCAGGGCCGGGCCGCGTTCTGATTCTGGAACGCCAATCAGGCGTACATTATTTCGCCTCGAGCAGCCTTCCTGATCATCCAGTTTCGCTTTTAGCATGAGGTTGTCGTCCTCCAGCCGTTGGACTCTGCGCTTTAACGCCGACGTGTCTCCCTCAAGGTCCTTAGTTGTCTTCTCGACCGACTCCAGGCGGTCAGACATTTTAGAGAAGTCAGCGCGAATCAGGGAG
Organism: Lissotriton helveticus; assembly: GCF_964261635.1. Taxonomy (NCBI): domain Eukaryota; kingdom Metazoa; phylum Chordata; class Amphibia; order Caudata; family Salamandridae; genus Lissotriton; species Lissotriton helveticus. Next base: position 1,315,673,035 of record NC_136057.1, on the reverse strand, counting down.
ATGTCCGTTGAGATGGTGCCCATTGAGGATTGCATTGTCTTTAGGGCCGCCATGACGTCGTGGAGAGTGATCTTTTCTGTGTTGTTTTCCCTCTACCCCGGAGTGGGGTGGTGTTCGTGCGGAGTCTCCCCTCGCAGCGTCCGGTGGGTCCTTATTATAGGCGTACTTCTCCAGTTTCAAAGTCTGCTGACCCCTCATACCCCTGCCACTCATAGCCGCCGACGTCGTTTGTGGTGTGCAGGAAGTCGTTTGGGGTGCACCGCGGAGTGAATCCCAAATTGGGTCTGGCGGGCTATTACGCTGTCTGCCTCGTTGTGTGGTCTTCTCGCAGCCTCTGCCTGCTTGTAGTTGCAATCCCCCAACTAGCTCGGCGCTTCGGTGGTCGTGAATACCTGGGGCGATCGAGGGCCGCTGCGGATGGTTTGAGAACCAGATCGTCCCCTTCCACTGCCAATGGGGACCCTAGGATCTGCCTGCCGTCGTGGGCCAGCCGAGCTGTATTAAGGGGACACTTTTACCCCTGCTCCTGTCGTTTTTGTTCTGCCTTGGATAGTCTATGCAAGCGGCCCGCGAAATGCGTGAGCTTTGGCAGGCCGTCGGGCGCGAGCCGCTTTTGTCCCAGCGAGTCTCCGGAGCAGGAGCTTACCGCGGCTGGGCAGTGGGGCCTTCGCGCTGTGCGGCGCTGTGGCGGTGGGGCCCGGTGAGGCTCCTTCACTCCCCAGTCCTTCTTGTCAGCATTCGTCACCGCCTGCAGCCCGGCTGAGCCCTCGAACCAGCGCGGGGGGGTCAGGTGGCACACGGGGACGTTGGCAGGTCCCGTAGGTGGGGCAGGAGTGCGTCTGGTCCTCCGATGGCGGTGTGGTGTGCACGCAGGGTGCGGCAGGCGGCGCAGGGTGCGGGGCACCTCGGGTCCAGTCCTCACGCAAGACCCCGGCTCTTGGCGCCAGAACAGGCCGCAGTCTTCCTCACGACGTAGCTGCTCCGGGGAACCTCGGATTTGGACGCTGGTAGAATCCACCTGCACCGGAGGACAAGGGGGCCACAATCCCGCCGTGCAGCAACTGCTTAAGGTACGGATAGGTGAGAGGATTTTAAGAGGAGGACTCGTCAGTCACAGAGCTCTCTCAGAGTGCGGCCATCTTGGCTGGTGGCTAGCCACGCCCCCTAAAGCTGCTATTCTTGATTTGATTGAACATTAATCACCGACAGTTTGCATCGGTGTAACCAGACGTGCTTTCTTCAAAAGGAAGCAATTACAACATGAATCTGTGGAAGAGTATGTTTCTTCATTAAAAACTTTAGCTGCATCTTGCAAGTTTGGTGCCTTACATGATGAGTTAATAGGAGACCAAGTAGTAATCTGCACAAAAAACAAAGGCATCCCAGATAGATTATGGATTGAAGGCAATTCTTGTTTAAAGGACGTCATCGCCTTAGTTAAAAAAAGCTGAACTATCTGACAGAAGCTCCACAGCTTTGTCTGAACAGAATGACTCTTCCACTACAGTTAATAAAATTTATGTATCTAAAAAAGGAAAAGATTCTTCTGGGAAAAAGTACAGTAAAAATAAAGCAGTCAATTCCAGAAATGTTTCTTAATCGAATGTGACTCAATATGATTCATCTACATTTGCATGTTATTGTTGGGGGAGCAAGAAACACAAAGCTAGCTTTGAGAATTGTCCAGCAAGAACAACCAAATGCTCAAATTGTGGGATTGTAGGACATTTTGCCAAAGCGTGCAGAAGAAAGTTAAAACAAAAACCCAAAGTTACAATTCTCACAGAAACTGATTCTAACTCATCTGATTATGACTCTGATACTAATTGTGAGCCAAATGTTACAGAGCAGAAAAAGTGCAAGTACGTTCTCAATATTGGTAGAACAGACAGCAGTAAGCCTGTTTGTATAGTAAAATTTGTTGGTGTTCCTTTACAGGTTGACCCTGATTCCGGTTCCCCATTTACTATAATTGCCAAAAGTGTTTGGGAATCGAATTTAGTTGGTGCTTGGGCTTACATTTAGAAACTACTGATGTTGTTCCTGAAAGTTTCACAGGTGATAAGATTGATATGTTGGGGTATCATTCACCTGTGTTTAATTTTAAAAACCATACAGCTGTTTTTAAACTTTACGTAGCTACTGATGGTCCATCTGTTTTGGGCTGGAAGGATCAAAGGGCTTTGCATATCATTCTTGATCCGAACAGTCCACAGCAGGTACTTGTTGCTTGTGAATGTGAAAGCACACAAAAATGGGTCCTAAAGGAGTTTCCCAATGTTTTTTTCTGGCAAAATTGGGAAACTCAAGGGATTTTCTCACCGTATCAGAGTTAAAAATAATTCCACACCCAAAATACATAAAGTAAGGAATGTTCCCATGATTGTCAAAGAAGAAGTGAGAAAAGAGCTACTCAAGATTCAGGAATCTGGCATTATTGAGCCTGTAGAATCTTCAGGATGGATTTCTCCATTAGTTATTGCTAGATGAGCCAATGGAAAAATGTGTCTATGTGTTGATTTAGGAAGTTTAAATGACAATATAATTGCGGATCAATTTACTCTGCCTAGGATAGATGAAATGTTAGCCCTTATTCGTGGAGCCCATTATTTCTCTCAGGGCCGGACTGAGAACTAAAACCGGCCCTGGCAAAGTGCTCAGCTGGCCCCCTGGGGGTGCGACCGAGCTCTTTGGCGGGGCCTGTTTTCGGACGATTTTGCAGCTATGCTGCAAAAAAGGCCCTGTAACAAAAACGGCCCCTAGGGCCCAAAACTGGCCCCAACCCTTGCGGCGCACCGGGGGATTGCCCGGTGCCCGCAACGGCCAGTCCGGGCCTGATTTCTCTACAATTGATTTATCTTCAGCGTATCACCAAATTTCTTTACACCATTCTAGTAGAGATTTAACAGCATTCTGTATCCTTTTTGATGTTTTCATTTTACCCACTTGCCGTTTGGTTTAGCATCCGCGGCTGTTGTCTTACAACGACTTATGACACAGCTTTTTGGTGATATTCCTGGTATAACATTTTTTCAAGATGACATATTAATTATGGGTCGTGATTCTCAACAGCATGATTCAAGACTTGGAAAAGTACTTTAAGTTCTTAATAACAAAGGCCTCACTGCTCAAATCTCCAAGTGCAAATTTTCTGACAATAAGGTAATCTATTTAGGTCATGAAATTAGTGAACAAGGGATTAGACCTAAAACTAAACTTGTTAGGGCTATTATTGATGCTCCTGCACCAAAATTAAAGGATGAGCTAAGATCATTCTTAGGGTTAGCCGAATTTTACTCCAAGTTTGTTAACAATTTTTCAGAGAAACTCATCCCATGAGAAATCTACTTAAGAACAAAGTCACATTTGAATGGTCTGAGGATTGTCAAGAAGCTCATTAAAAAAGCTGTTTGTTTTCACATCCAATCCTCAAGGTTTTGATCCTTGTGCTTCTACATTTGTTACTACTGATGCGAGCTCAAAAGGCTTGGGTTCTGTTTTGACTCAGTTTACAGATACTGAACAAGAAGTTGTTATCGCTTTTGCGTGTGTACCTCTAACTCCTACAGAAGAGAAGTATTCTATTATTGAAAGAGAAACATTAACAGTTGTGTGGGGTTTAGAACATTTTAGAAAATGTTTATAGGGGAAAAGATTTATTGTCAGAAGTGACCATAAACTCCATACTAAACTCCTTACCACCGATGGTCTTCACAGAGCAACTGCCAGGATTGCTAGACTTTCTATGCGTCTCCAGGATTATTTATTTGAAATACAGTAGGTCCCTGGAGCTAAGAATGTTATTGCTGATTGTCTCAGTAGACTTTCATTACCATTGACTGAAATTGAATCTAATAGTATTTCTCAAGAGCAATGGATGAAAGCTGATGATGAAGACATTCTTTTAGCTGATGTTAAATCCATGGTCATTAATAGATGGAGCATCTCTTGCAAAAAAGATATTTGTGATAATTTAAGAGGATTCTGGGAAGTCAGAGATGAACTTTCTGTCAGTGATCATTTACTGTTAAGGACTGACAAAGTTATTCCTCCTGCTTTTTTAAGAAAGTGAATCAAACATTAATCTCATGAAGGTCATCCTGGGATATATTGCACTAAATGTAGGGTTAGAGATCTTTATTGGTGGCCAGGAATTGATATTTCTGTTGAAACAATTGTAAGCTCTTGTGTAAATTGTGAAACTGCTGACAAATCCAAGATAACATGTAATCCACCTTTGGGTGTTGTTTGTTCTCCAAATGTACCCTGGGAAGAAGTGGCATTAGACATTATGGGCCTGATATCTTGGTTTGATAGTACAAGCAAGCACATTCTTGCTCTTGTTGATTTATTCTCCAGATGGTTTGAGCTTAAAGTTGGAGACAAAGTTCACACAAAAACTGTTATTGAATTTTAAGATTCTATTTTTATGCACAAAGGATTTCCAGCTTATGTATTAACAGACAATGGTGTGCAGTTCAAATCTAAAGATATGTTGAGTGTTCTTACTTCGAACGGTATCAAACAAAAATGTACACCTCTTTATCATCCCTCCAGCAATTGAACTCTTGTGAGGATAAACAGAGTTATTATAGACACTTTACAATTGTGTAGGAATTCAGTTGTCTTGGGAAAGTGAATTAAAGAAAATGTTGTGGGCTCATTGAATCACACCTCATTTCTCATTAGGAAAAATACCTTTTTCTCTCACGAGTTGCAGAGTTCCATTTTCCAAAATTAATCCTGGTTGGATGAAGCGGAATAGTATTTTGGTTTGTAATCTTAATTATGTCAAAACCACATTAACTAATTCACTTCAAAAGAATAAGTTATATTATGATACCAAACATGGTTCCAAAGCTGTTAATTTACAAGTGGGTCAATGGGTTTGCATCAAAAGTGCTAGAAAATACCCAAAGGGTATAGCAAATTTAGTCAACCAAAAAAGATTGTGAAAGTTCACCCTAATACTGTTACTTTAGATAATGGTGAAACTTGGCATATGAGTTGTTTAGCCTTGGCTCGTTCTGTTGTGACAAATAGTGTGCCATTTTCTTCTCAACAATTACTCTCTGGACGTAAGTCAACTTCTCGATATCCTTTTTGGTGCTATGAAGATACTTGTAAAAATGTTGATTACACTCCTGCAGTTGTTTCTAATGAGGTTAATGACAATGGAATGTATATGATGATGCATCTAGTCATTCTAGACCTTGTTCTAATGTTAAAATTTATTTTGGTAGAATTGTTAGAATACCTGAAAGGTAAAATTAATTTATTTGTTATTAATTTTTTTTGTTTTTTTATCTCTCTTTTAAGGGGAGGATATGTAGTATATGGAGTGTTAGGTAAGTGAAGGTACATTTGCTCATTTACTTATCCACTTGTCTACCTCCTTCAGCTTGTATTCATTCTATGTTTGAGTTTCTCCTGAGTTCTGTATTCTATATTCTGTATGACTGGGCTGGTTGTAGAATGTTAGGCATTCATGATTACCCTGCCCATCCTGCTACATGTACTTCATTGGTCTGCTTTGAAATAAAGTCTATGAACTTAATTGGATCAGATTGGTTATTACAGCGTTATGACAGGCACCCCCAGGGAACCTCTCAAGTCACTTAATCTTCAGGATTGTTCTGGACTCAACAACACACTAGGCAGTGCTGCGGGCATGCTGCTCACTTGTGGGGAACACAGAACCTCAGCAGACACTTGTCACTGATTTAATTGGGCCTACCACAGGGGCACACTGCTCCAAGCACCTTGCGGCTCTAATGGAGATAACTATATAGAAACTGATAAACGAAGTTGTTGACAAGGTAGCAGGAGAACATCTTGAGAGGGACAACGAAAGATCATGTGGTGGTCTATGTGCTGATGAGCACAGAAGTAATCCTCAAAATAGAAGTTTATGATAAGGGGAATGCCTTTTTGCTGCCTTTTTTCCTTACTCCTTGATTCATTAGGAAATGCACTGTTGAGTCATAAAGCATTTTGATACTTTGGTTCTCATTACAAGTGGCCTTCAAATTCCTACCTGTGTAGAGAAATTGGATTTCTGCCCCAAATCATTATTGTGAAGGAAGCATCCTACAAGAGGGAATGAGTAGCAGTGGGGTACCATCATGGGGCCCATTGGGCACCATGATTAAATAGTAAAATCAGTAGGATTAGGAAAGAACAGCAGGATAACACGTTCAGCATGATGGGACTCATAGAGTGCCATAGATAGCCCAGCAGGACTCGGGAGGATGGAGAGGTCACAAGACAGATCTTAGATGACAATGCATTTGTAAGGCACACTGAAGCCTGAAGAGTATCTTGACACTGAAATAACAGATGCTTGTTGTTACCCATCTCAGTGATACTCATTTTATTGACCTCGGCACGAAAAGCTGTGCGGCCGAAGTAAAATGAAAAGCTGAGGGGCCATGTTATAGAAACTTTGTCCCACGGCGTCCTACCGGCTTGTATGCAGCATGTCTAATGCTTTTCGGGTCATTTTAAACAAGTAATAGGGTTTAAACAAAAACAACCCTAGCCTACAAATATCTCTTTTAAAAATAAAAAAAGAGCAAAATAACTTTTTACTACTTATCTATATCTATATATATAAAAACGAAAGTATGTCTGTCTGTCTGTCTGTCTGTCTGTCTGTTTGCCCTTTATGCATAACTACACCATTCATCCGATCGCCATGAAACTTTGGGAAGTTGTTGAGTACACTGCCGCAAAGGTTTCTGGTATAATTTTTTTTAAATATCGGCTCCCCAGGGCCCTCATAATCTTTCAAATACTGATGTACACACCAGACGAAAAAACAACAAATCGTGTATCCACAAGCACTCGAATATATAAATAGAATTAAAACACCATTCATCCGATCGCCATGAAACTTTGGGAAGTTGTTGAGTACACTCCCGCAAAGGTTTCTGTCATATATTTTCTTTTAAATATCGCCCCCCCCCCCAGGGCCCTCATAATCTTTCGAATACTAATGTACACACAAGACGGAAAAACAAAAAATTGTGTATCCACAAGCACTCAAATAAATAAATAGAATTAAAACAGCATTCATCAGATCGCCAGAAAACTTTGGGAAGTTGTTCAGTACACTCCCACGAAGGTTTCTGGCATAATTTATTTTTAAATATCGGCCCCCCCAGGGCCCTCATAATCTTTAGAATACTGATGTACACACCAGACGGAAAAACAAAAAATCGTGTATCCACAAGCACTCGAATAAACAAATAGAATTAAAACGACACTTTGAAATGTTTTCCATATTAAAATGAATAAGTTTCAATAAAAATGACACAATGTAAATTGAATGTTATCATAACGAGTTTCATTGAATTTCCTTTCTTCGGAGATCGCAGCAACACGCGACGGGTAAGCTAGTATGTAATAAAACATAGAACACAGCATTTTGCCTGAAACAGAGTTCTGTATTTCACATTGCCTGTAAATATGGCTCCAGGTGTCTCCTTTCTTTTTTTTTTTAACAAGAAAGTCACAATTTCTAAATTAGGAGTTACCATAATCCTCAAGCCACATATGGAATTATATCCTTTAAAGGCATGTTTAAGTCACTCTAGTATTTGTGGAATTGGAGGTGACTAATCTAACACTCCGAAGGATCGGGACAATGTTTTTACAAAACACTATAATAGTTGTGTTTTTTAAAAGAGGAATAAGTAAACTGAATTTAGTGATGACAATCTGTGAATGTCTAAAGATTGTTTTTTGACTGGAGGAACCAGAGCACTGACCTGCAAGAACGTACACAGTTTCCATGCATTCATTTCTGTGCAACATCTTAATGATAAACCGACTGCCATTAGAATATCTCTGTTTGTGATAAGGTCACGGACTGGAGTCCTCCTTCACTGTTGATTAAGCTACGTTTTAAAAAGATCTGAGCAGCGCCTACTCTGACATTGGCATATGATTAAGACTCGTCAAAAGTCGAAATACGTTATGCTGCTGGAATGTTGGTTCAAGGATACCTGCGTTCCAAGCTGGAGTGGTTTTGTGCAGGAAGTGCCACCTTCTTAGGCAACAAAAATCCTTAGAGGGTTTGTCCTCTTACTATGGGTGCTACAGAAAGCAGCATACTGAGAATGAGGAAAAATACTATGTCAAATAAAGAGTATTTGCTCTATTGCGCCTCAATTGGTAAGGGGTACAAGTTGTACACATTGATTTACGACGACTCGCGCATGGCCACACAAGGTGGCCTTGCATGGCTTAGTATCTCTCATTGAATCGCTTGTGTTCCCTTGCACCGTCTGACGGGTGACGTAATGCCAGCACAAGTGTGTCAAAAATCTGGGCCGTGATTTCAAGAAAAACCTTTTGCTCATGGAGAGGAAGTGATCTAATTCAAACTATGTTGCATCATTAACCCATTCAGGCCAACGTCAACAAAGTACTGTGCAGTAAATCTAAAACTGGTCCATTACCACATTGTGTACTTCTGATATATTTGAAGGGCTTTTCACACAATTAAGAATACTATATGTAGCTGTGCAGATTATGAGTACATTTGTCAGGATTGTAGTGGCTGGATCCTTGCACAGTATGGGATGCTACTCATTCATCTGCACACACTACACCAAGGGAGACATGATTTTTGTATTTCTATATAATAGTGAATGTGATTAGGAATATGATGAGAATTATAACTAAATATGCCAGAATGGATGTAGAGGATTTAACCAAGTCCATAGAGAAATAGAAAAAATATATCAACATATCCCATCACGGAGGAGAGCGGCAAACTAAGAAAACAAATGGAGGAGTGATTGGAAAAACATAAGTCAGAAGAAGGTGTGGCAAAAAGAACTTACCCTCTACTCAACAGACAGAAGAAATAAACAAAGTAATCACACTATCAACAGAAGAGGTACATGATGAAAACAAAAATCTATTCATCAACTTATCAAACTACAAATTGAACAGACATGAATTATCTTTACTTAATAAAGGTCTCTCCTTTTGTCCGGAACAACATATAGATCCAGTGGAAACCAAAATAGACATCCACATTTCATAAGAAAAGTTACATTGATAAAATACTTCTCCAACAAGGAAACTAGACAGAGCAAATGTATCGCTGATGTATCGAAGGACAATGTAACAACAGAACAAATACGTGATATTAAACTGCTATTTGACCTCATGCATTATTTGAATGATGAAGACATGACAGAGACACAAATCATGGAACAATTGGAATGGGACACCAATGACCATATAGACAGTTCCTTAAAACCAGAATCTAAATTTTGTCCCATTTTCATGATCCAGTCATAAATGATCTTGAAAAAATGAATATAAAAAAGGCAACAAATATAGCAAAGAAAATCTCACAATATTGGAAAGAGCAGCCTTGAAAAAGGTATCCAAAAATCAATCAATAATTGTGAAACCGGCAGACAAAGTAGGCAATATTGAGATTTTAAACTAACAAGATTATTTAAAAGAAGCATACAGACAATTGGATGACTCTAACAACTATAAGAAACTGAAATATAATCCTATGGAACTAATGATGTCCGAACTTAATATCATGCAAAAGGGAAGGCATGATGAAAAACTACTGAATGATGATGAATATCAATTCCTAACAACTGCCCATCTGATTATGCCAACACTATACATTGTTCCAAAGATTATCATAACATTAAAATTTAGACCAATTGTATCCGGATGTGGGTCCATGTTTGAAAATATCTCAAACTCCGTCGATTACTACATCTTCCCCATGGTTTTCACACTGTCATCATATCCCAAAGACAGTGGAGAATTTCTCAAAATAATATCTGAGACTGAATGGCAAAAGACCTTTTTGCTTGTAATCATCGATGTAATCTCCATATACACCTCGATTCAACATGAAACAGGACTGAATGCAGTAAGATACTTTCTCAAACTATAAAGCATCAAAGAAACTGAATATTCAACTATGATCCTGGAAATGATCAATATGTGTCTACACAATAATATATTTTTCTTCAATCATCAACTATCCCAGCTAATCTGTGGGACCACGATGGGACTTTCCTTCTCCCCAAGCTGTGCGTACCTGACAATGGGCTGGTAGGAGAGGAAAATTGCATGGCATGACATGTACGAACAACATCTATCCAAAATAGTGATCTAGCAGCGATACATAGATGACCTATTCCTAATATGGAATGGGACAAAACAATAATTTGAACAGTATTTCAAAGCCATTAATTGCAATGATCACAATTTGAGATTCACATATAATATCAGTGATAAAGAAATTGATTTCTTGGATATCAAAGTATATGCCAAAGATCAAAAATTGGAAACAACCATATATAGGAAGCCAACTGCAACTAACAGTGTGCTACATGGCACAAGTTTCCATCCAAAAGCACTGATCAGAAGTATCCCATATGGAGAGTTCCTACGAACCATAAGAAATTGCCTAGAAGAAGATGACACTGGTGTTCAGATTCAAAAAGTAAAAACAAGATTTTATCAACGCATGTATCCAACATCGTATACTGAAAAGGGGCCAAAAAGACAAAAGCAAGAACAAGACAACAAATACTTATGGGGCTTCAGGAAAACATGGCGGCCGCTAGCTAGGGCGGTGCGCTCGTCCTGACGAAGCTCCCGTGGACATGCCCCAGAGATAGTCGGGTCGCTATCCTAAACCCCTGTGAGTGGCGATATTGAACACAGAGTCAGAGACAGCGAAGAAAGCTGAGAAGAGAAGAAGCTACGTCGTGATCAGACGAGCCGCTTTCGAGGGGCGGCGGAGGTGTATGTGCCGATCAGCCCGGGCGCAGGACCTAGAGGGAGGCGAGGAGAGCGTGAGTAGACCGCGAGCAGGAGAGCGGGCGGAGCTACTACGCGGTGTGGTGTGCTGGCGAACCGAACCGCTCCGAGAGGCGGTGTGCAACAAGCAGGTTAGGCTCTCCTCGAACGCGGTGGTATGGCGGCATCCAGCTGGGCCGTTTGATGAGATTCCAGGTGAGACGGCAAGCAAGCAAGCCGTGTGCGTTCAGGTTCTGCCTCCGGAGAGGTGCGGAGCGGGAGGACAGCGGTGTGAGCGAACGGGGGGGGGCTGTCCGCAGTGCGCTGCAGTACTTGTGTTGCCCTGAAGAAAAATACCTTAAAACAGAGCCCCCGAAGCCCCCAAAAGCTCCCAATCCCTTGTAGACCACGAAAACAGGGTAAGCACCGCCGGCATCCTTAAGTAGCAAAAGCAACAGTAAAAGCACAGCAAAAAGTGCCATTCCGGCATTAAGACCTTGCTCAGTGGGGAGTCCTGAGTGACTGAGGCGATTAGATTAGAATAGGCTTGGCCTCATTATAGATCATTACATACCTGGGTGGGAGCGACACACTGACCCTAATCCTCTCAGGAAAAAAGGCTGAAAAAGATCCGAAAGATCGCTAACATAAAGAATAGCCTGGGATCTTCAGAGGCAACAGAGGTCTTTGAAAATAAAGGTGGATAGCGCTGCAAATGTGTAGGGGACAGATTTTCCTTCCCGTACCTTACCGCTGGGGGGACGCAGCTGTGGAGCTCCGAAGAAGTAGAAAAGCCACGGTATACAGCGTCTCTGCAAGAAGAGTGGCAACAACTACTTGGCGCGGTAAGGGGGGCCAGCAGAGAGGGAGGGTGTTGAGCTCTTCAGGAGGGGAGGTGCAGACTGTTGAAAACCAGGACCTTACAGATATACAAGACTGTCACTCTTCACAAAATTTAGACCCTGTACCCAGAGTCTTTAGGTTTAACGCACAGCTACAAACCTCTCGTCAGACATCGAGTGAGGCTTTATATCTAACTACTGCTAGAACCCTGGGGAAGCGGAAGGCTAAGGGAAAAGGAAAAGGCAGCAATAAGGACAAAGAATTAGCCGCCCCTACGGGTCCCAACGACACAGGTCAAAAACAAGCGGCAGAAAGAAGTTCAGGAGAGCAGTCTTTCATAGAATCCGAGCCGGAATTTGATGAAGAGGCAGTAGCTGAAACATTACAATCCCCAGTCTTAAGGGTATCAAAAAGGGGCAAGGACCGTCAGCTAGGGTACACCGCTCCGAAGGACCTACCCCATAAGGCCAGCTCGAGTAAGGGGGCTTCTAAAACTAAAGCGAGTTCAACCTCCAGAGTCACACCCTCGTTGAAATCTTACTTTAAGGTCCTCCCCCAGGTATTAAACTTAAACCAGGAGCCCCAAAAATCTTCTTGTGCTCAAACTGCACCCGTATCAGTGGAAGATATTGGTGCTTTAATCACTTCTACATCTCCCTTATCTGTCTTCGGTAATCTTGGTAATCTGGAAGAAAGGGCAAGAGAAATAGTAGGGGCAAGAGATTCACTCAGCGGTATAGGGATGGAGGACCCAGCTGAGCGAACCGCTAATGTAACCACCCCACCAGACCAGCAAGCCTTGGCCATAGGATCTGCAAGTAAGATAAACGACTTAGATCAAGACACTGGAGGTTGTAAAGATAATGGCAGCGATGATCCTATTCAAACCATACTCCTTAGCATGAGGGATGAGGGAAGAGATTAGAAGCGGGTTTGAGGAATCAAAGAGGTGTTTTGAGGAGTCTAGACACACTCAATCAGAGATCCGCACAATGTGTGAAAATCTAGAATCTAAGGTAGATGGTCTCTCACTAAGAACTGGAGGACTAGAAAATTGTGTTGAAGAGCTTAAGGCTAAATTGGAGTCTGCTGAGGTGAAGATTCAGACACTACGAAGGGAAGGCGATTCAGTCAAAGAGAGGGTTGAGGGGGGGCGTGGCTACGCGGGCGAAGATGGTGGACGCAGCTTGTTAGAGCTCCCACCGGCCCGTTCCTTATCCGTTTAATTATCCTGGCTTCCAGACCCGATTAGTCACCCACACCGCCGGCGTGAAGCGCGGAGGGCAGGAGGTGTCGTCCGGTGTGCCCTTCGGTGCTCCCGGTTCACTGGCAGAGCCGAAATCAGTGGCATCAGTCTGCGGCCTAGTCCCCGAGGGGAAAGCCGGGGCCTCGAGTTTGGCGCTCCCCGGCCGGGGGGTCTTCGCGCCGACCCACTGACGTCCGCTTCCCCGGGGCTGGCGGGACTCTCCTACCTGGCGGAGCGAGGAGTTGCTGAGGGGGCCCTCCGGTCGTGGTGGGTGCCTGTTCTGGCGTCTGGAGGAGGCTGGGGAGTGACGCGGCCTACATCGGGGCCGAAAGACCGGGACCTCGATTTTCGGGGCCTCCAGCGAAATCAGCAGTGGAGTGGCTGCGGCGGCCTGACTGAGCCGGTGGATTACTCGGCTGGCGGGCTGACCCTGGGCGGCGGTGGCTCCGTGGTGCTGTGGCTGGGTGCCGACCGGACTCGCTGCACTTTTGGGACACGTTTGGAGGACCTGGGAGGAGCGGAGGCCTGCATCATTGCCGGTAAGCCGGGGCCTGGATTTTCGCGCTCTCCCGGGGCCGGCTGCGGACAGGGCTGATGCTGACCACAGGAGGTGTCTAGGTGCCTCCGTGACGGTGGAGATTGCGGCCGGCTGTGGGGTGCGCCGCTGCACTGCTTTCTGGAGCGATCCCCTTGGCCATATCGCGACTTGAGGTGCAGAACCTGATTGAGGCAGCCAGCAGGCTACATTGATCCCCCCCCTGGGTCGTCATTGGAGAGGGCGGCGGTGGAGCAGTTGGGGCGCCCGAAGACCTGCGGGACCTGTGGAATCTGAGGCGGTCCGCCGAATGACCTACGGATTGACCAGAAGGGAGGGAGAAAAGGAAACGGCCTGGTGACCGATTTACATTGACCCATTGGCGCTGCCCGGACCTGGCGGGGGGGCTGATTTATCTCCGGGGGCAGCGGGACCACGGACGGATCCACTCGTTGGTGGAGGGCCTCCCCCGCCCCCTCTGTAGACCCTTCTGATATTGTGCCCTACAGTTCCACGCAATTATGACCAGGGGAGGTGGCGGCCCGCCCAAACAAGGGCCCATAGACAAGTTTACAGGGCCCAGTGGGGGTTCTGGAGCACCCGGTGGTGGCGGAGGAACTGGGCCGGATAATGCGGCACTCATGGCGGCGATCACCCAGTCCAGGGATATGCTGGACGCAAAGATTGGTGCAGTGGGCGCGGACGTGACCCTGCTGCGACAATATCTGCGAAATGCCGTGGAGCGGATTACAGAGACGGAGTCGAGGATCTCAGTGGTGGAGGATGATGTGGGGACCCTGAAACGCAAAATGGCTGCGATGGAACACGTCCAAAAGAACCTCGCGACCAGAGTGGAAGATGCTGAAGGTCGCGCACGTAGGAACAACCTACGCTTTGTTGGTTTTCCGGAGCGATGCGAGAAGGACAATATGGAACTGTTTCTAACCCAATGGCTGGAGAGCTGGCTCCCCACAGGGGCCCTTTCCACTTGCTTTGTAATTGAACGTGCACATCGCGCCTTAACTCAGCGACCGCCGGAAGGGGAACGACCCCGGGCTGTAATCGCCAGACTGTTGAACTATCATGATCGGGACGTGATTCTACGAGAGGCGAGGGCCAGAGACTCCATCATGTACGAAAATCGGAAGATCATGATCTTTCCTGACTATACCAGGTTAGTGCAGCAGCAGCGTCGCTCCTTCCTCGATGCTAAAGCCAAACTGCGAGGCTTGAAGATCCAATATTCCCTCTTGTACCCGGCCCGCCTGCGGGTTGTCTATCAGTCCCGAACTCACTTCTTCGATTCTCCTGAGGATGTCTTCAAGTGGACTGATGAATCGGTGCCGATCAGGCCACATGCCCAGCCGGGTCTAAATCCTGGTGCCCCTGGAGGTTCGTCGCAGGAGCGGAGGGGTCAGCCGGCCCGAAATGGTCGACAGCGGAGGTCCCGGTCGAGGAAGAGGTCCGCCTCTGCCGGCGCGACTCAGGATAGTGGGACTGTCGCATCCGACCAATCTGAGGATAATTCTTGAGTCCCTGGGCGAAACTGCACTGCTGCGGTGAACTCGAGCTGCCGGGAGGCCCACGGCCGGGCCTCGTCCCTAGAAGTGTGGGCGCTGCCTATGGTGCTAGTTCTTGGAGATGTTTAGTTGTAACTGGGGTGGCGGTTAGGGGTTTGGGGGTGACTTGTTAGGGCCTCCGACTACCACGCGTAGTGGGTGTTGGCTAAGGGAGGGGTGGGATTTGCTGTTCTTAAGGGGTGTTGGGCCCTCTGTTTTGGGCCCGGGGCGGCCCATGCCGCGACAGGTACTTCAATGTTCTATGAGGTATGGGGGTGGGGGGTGTTTGCGGCGGGGGTTGGGGGTAGGACATGTGGGTACGGAGATGACTGGGAATGTGGGACATCCTGGGGTAGTTTTTGTTGATGTTGGGAGGGTCTGGGACGGGCGGGGGGGGAACTGCACGTGCTGCTTATTACGGACCTGAAGAAAGTGCGCGGTGTGTGGGGATGGCACAGGGGGCATACTTGTTGGACCTCGATTGACTATGGCTGACTTGACTCATAGACTCCCCGGGGAGTCCCTACAGATAATCACTTGGAATGTCAGGGGGATGCTGGATGCCGTTAAGAGGGGGGCTGTTTTACGTTGGGGGAAGAGGGAGGCTGCTGATGTACTCTTGCTCCAGGAAACTCACATGATGGGCTCTAAAGTACTTAGCTTGCAGAGGTTTGGATATCATCAGGTCTTTCATGCTGGTTTCGTCAGGGGCTCTAGAGGTGTTGCTATTCTGGTGCACCGCAGGGTGGCCTACGTCCATGAGAAGCAGTGGGCGGATCCTCAAGGCCGCTATATATTTATCAAGGGTATGGTGGGCACAGAGCCGGTAGTCTTTGGAAGTGTGTATGCTCCCCCCCCCTCTGCAGTGGGCCCTGTCCGAGAAGCTGTTTACGGTGTGG
Organism: Lissotriton helveticus; assembly: GCF_964261635.1. Classification (NCBI taxonomy): domain Eukaryota; kingdom Metazoa; phylum Chordata; class Amphibia; order Caudata; family Salamandridae; genus Lissotriton; species Lissotriton helveticus. Next base: position 1,315,657,156 of record NC_136057.1, on the reverse strand, counting down.
GAAGATATCCCGGAGTCCTTGGCTGTGATTGGGGGTGACTGGAATGAGGTGATGGATGTTAGTGTGGACCGTCAGAGGCAGCAGGGAGTACTTGCTGGCCCTTCTCCAAGTTCCCCTACCCGGTTACAGGCCATGGCTGAGGGATTAGGATGGGTGGATGTGTGGCGACATATGCATCCAGCAGCGCGCGAATACACGTATGTTTCTGTGGTGCACGGCTCGTTCTCGAGACTAGATTATGTGTTTGTGCCTGGCGTTTGTCTGAGCAGGGTGCGCGACGCTGCGAAGCTTCAGAGGGGGCTCTCGGACCATTCCCCAGTATCAATCACGATAGAACTGCTTGTGAAGCGGCAACCTTTCCGGTGGAGGATGTCCTCGTGGCATCTCCAGCAGCCCACTTATGTCCAACACCTACGGGAAGCCGTCGCACACTACTGGCGGGAAAATCTAGTAGACGGTATGGACGTTGCGGTAGTGTGGGAGGCCATGAAACCTACTATAAGGGGGGTGGATATTGCGTGGTGTGCTGAGGCCCGCCGTAGACGACGGGAGGCGACCACTACAGCTGCCAAACTCGTAGAGGAACTGGAACAGCGGAGTCGGGGAGGAGGAGACGTCGTGGCGATACGGTTGCTTCTCCAAGCGCAACAGTCATACGCCTCTCTCTTGATGGATGAGGCTAAACAGGCGTGGCTGGCCACGCGGAGCAGAATATACCAATGGGGGGATAAGTCCGGTACCATGCTCCATAGGTTGTGTCAGCGACGTCTCCAACCGATCACGCTGCCGGGCCTTACTGCTGAGGACGGAGTGGCGATTACAGACCCAGCTGAGCTTGCAGCGAGTTTTGCTGATTATTTTAGGTCACAATATGCCCCGCAAGACAGTCTCCACGCAGACGACGTAGCTAAATTTATTGACGACTTGCCGCCTCGGGCGGTGTCTGACGAGGCCAGGAAGGAACTCGATGCTCCCCTTACGGCCGAGGAACTTGGGGAGGCACTGGGCCAACTTAATGTGGGGAAAGCACCTGGTCCAAATGGCTACCCCTGTGAGTTTTTTAAGAAATTCCAGCTTCTCCTAGGGTCCCATTATCGGTGTACTCTGGAGGTTGCACGTGAGCAGGGCAGATTGCCTCCTGACTGGCGTCACGCCGAGATCGTGGTCTTTCAGAAACCTGGCAAACCCCCTGACAGACACGACTCGTATCGCCCCATCTCATTGCTTAATGTAGAAGCCAAAATACTAGCAAAGGCGCTAGCGAACCGCTTACTCCCATATATGGCGGACCTAGTCCATCCGGACCAAGCGGGTTTTATGCCTCACCATGCGACACGACACAACATCCGGCGCGCGCAGGCAGCGGTAGATGCGATGGGGACCTTGGGAGACAGAACGGCTTTGTTATTGGCAGACATCCATAAGGCGTTCGATTCAGTTAGCTGGGCATACCTTTTTGCACTCCTGTCTCGCCTCAACCTGGGCCCGGTGTATCTGTCATACATTTCATTGCTCTATACAGATATCACGGCGTCCGTTAGGGTCGCTGGGGCCACTTCGGGGGTGTTCTCCATTGGACGGGGGACCCGTCAGGGGTGCCCATTGTCCCCGTACCTGTTTGCTCTGGCCATGGAGCCTCTGGCTTCTTGGGTGCGCATAGACGCCCAGCTCCGGGGTTTTGTCTGGTCTGAGACTCTTTTCGACAGGATTGCCTTATATGCAGACGACGTCCTCTTCTTTCTCACTGACTTGAGTCGCTCGGGGCCCCGAGTGTTAGAAATCATGCGCATATTTGGAGAGGTCTCGGGACTTTGCTTGAATTTAGGCAAATCCACCCTTTGGGTGCTAGGAGGCATGGCGGAGATAGACCCCTGGGCGACAGACTTGCAGCAGGCAACCGACGGTTTGAAGTATTTGGGGGTGTTCCTCTCCGAATCCACCCGTATTACGTGGGAGCGCAATATTGTACCCGTGTGGGATAAGGTTCAAGAGGACGTTAAGACTTGGTCCCGGATGCCTCTAACCATTTTTGGTAGATCAGCGATATTCAAGATGGTGGCTCTTCCGCGTCTCTTGTACCAATTACAGAACTATCCTCATCCTATCCCTCCCCAGTGGTTTCGGCAGGCTAACTCTGCCTTGAGTCGCTTTCTGTGGGTTGGGGGCGCAGCCAGAGTGGCGCTAAAGACATGCTTCCTTTCCACATATTGTGGTGGCTTGGCCACCCCTGATCTACTATCTTATTATCAGGCCTCACAGCTGCTCATACTCAATGAGTAGTGGTATGGCAACAGGGGAGACCCGACATATGCCCTGGAGCGCTCATTGATGGGCGATAATACATTACACACGATTCTCTACTCGGCCCGGCTGCGGCGGGCGTTACCGTGCGTTACGAAAGTGTTTTTTGCTGTGTGGCGGCAGGCATTACGTCGTATGGGTTGGTGGGGTAGGCTAACTGCTGAGACACCATTATGGCATAATGGACGACTCCCCGAACTGATGACACTCTCCGGGTTCGATGGCTGGGAAGCCATTGGGATATCAATGTTGGGACATGTCATGTCCGGGACTATTCTTAAGTCCTTTCAGGAACTCAGCGCTGAGTTCAGTATGCCCCAAACCCAGTTCTTTCGTTACTTACAATTCCGACATGCACTCACACCCAGCATTGCGGATCTGGACTCGCTCCCTGAGTTTAGCCCCATTGAAGCGAAGGTATTCATGGGAGACCTTGGTGACAAGAAGATCTCTCGCATCTACCAGACGATAGTGACCCACTGCTCTTCTACCCTGCTCCCTCTGAAAGCAGCTTGGGAGGCTGACATTGGTCCCCTAGATGAGGATGATTGGAGGGAAGCCCTGGAGTCCCCGCGCGGAACTGCAATAGCGATGCGGCTTCGCCTGATTCAATTCAAGTACCTCCATAGGTCTTATTATACCCGAGAGCGACTCTGGAAGGCTGGACTGATTGGCTCGTCGGAATGTCTGCGGTGCGGCGCGGCTGTGGGTACGCTGCTACATACAGTGTGGTCATGTCCTAGACTGATTGGATTCTGGAGGGGCGTATGGAATTGCTTGTCTGAGGTTTTGGGTTGGGACCTCCCACGCACTCACCGTTTGGGCTTACTCCACATACTTGACGGAGTCGGTGGGAACATATACAAGCGCCACCTATTGCTACTAGGACTAATAGTGGCCAAGCGAGACCTAGCCGGAGCGTGGAAGGGAGTCCGAGCCCCCCCCTGTGTGCATGGAAGGCCGGCCTGGATTATTATATGGGACTGGAACGACCTGTGTTTGAGGCGAGAGGCTGCCCCCGTAAACACTTTAAGATCTGGAAGAGGTGGGCGGAGTATAGGGAGTTGCCTCTGGATCCCCCTGTAGCGCATGAGGAAGAGATATAGACAGAGGTACCTAGAGAGCCTCATTACTGTGTCATACCTTGCGACCGATAACAACTGTGTTTCTACTGCACGTGCATAGGGTTAGGGAGGGATAAGGGGTGGGTAGTGGGGTAGTTGGGCTCTGGGGGGTTGTTGGGGGGGACAGGGGTAGGGGAAGGGGTTACCTGCTTTGATTTTTTCTCCTCTTACTTGGTATAGTTATGACAAAAGTGCAATGTACTACAATGTTTGGTGGCGCTCTCCTGATTGTGGGGAACCACGTCTTTTGCTCTGCTTCCCCTCTATTGAACAATAAAAATTTTGTTGGAAAAAAAAAAAAGAGAGGGTTGAGTCTCTCGAAAACTTTTCTAGAAGGAACAACTTGAGACTTCTAAAAATACCGGAGGGAAAAGAAGGAGGAGACTTAAAAAAGTTTGTTGTAACCTTACTAAAAGATTCTCTAAACCTGGATGAAACTTTGGCTGAGATAGAAACAGATATCCAGAGGGTACATCGGGATCCGTTCCGTCTTAAACAGGGCAGGGATAAACCAAGGAAGATCCTAGTGAACTTCTTAACATACTCCCTGAAAGAGAAGATTTTGACCGCAGCCCTGAAAGCCAAGACTTTGAAAGCCTCTGAATTCTCTTTTGAAGTGAGATCTGACCTCTCTAGAACAACACTGGATAGGCAGTGGGAATTAGGTCAAAGAATGGAGAAGTTTAAGAGCCTGGGAGCCACTGTGCAGTTGAGATTTCCTGCCTTTCTAAGGATAATGTACAATAATAAAATGTACAATGTCAGGTCCCCCTTGGAAGCCGACGAGTTACTCGCCACCATGAATGTACATGCAAATCCTCCGGACCGTGGATGACATTTTTGTTATTTTCTGTAAATGAGTTAAAAGGAAAAAAACTAGATAAAAAAAAAAGAGAATTAAAAAAAAAAAAGGGGGGGGGAATGTGGGGAAATAAACAAAGGAAAAAAGGAAAAGTAAAGAGAAGGAAGGAAAGGAAGGAAAAAAAAAAAAAAAAAAAAAAGGAACCGTAAGGGAAGGGAAGGGAAAGGAAAAAAATATATATATGAAAAAAAAATAATAATAATTATATAACAAAGAATGTAAAGGAAAAAAAAATAAATATATAATAAGAAACACGGGAGGGGGAAAAAACAACATATGACATTATTACACTGGGTAAGGACACATAGTTTTGTAAATAAAACACTATTGGGTGATACATTATAAAAAAGGAAGCCTATATCTCTTATTCCTACACTACTCCCCAAACCTATCCTTAGATACCAGAGTATTACTCACAGAAATAATACTTTATAGAACACCTATTAGATAAGGGACCTATAATCTTTTCTCTATGGATCACCACTGCTTACATTTTAAGCACAGCGACCAGTAAAATGACTGATAATATAGATACTAGGGCATGGAACGGGAACATGTCAGGGACGATAAGCTGGCAATCCATCATGCCAGAGTAAAGTGGGGGGGGGGTTCTAGGGGAGGGAGGGAGGGAGAGGGAAAGGCAAAACATAAAAGTCCTCATAAACCGAGTTTTATAATAACGAATAATATGGATCCAATTGTGTCTCCAAGTGACCACTTAGCTAAAACAAAAAGAGATATAGCTAAGGATAAGTCGCCTTCAAAAAAATTTAACAGAGTTGAGGGATCAGAAACAGTGTTAAAAAGTCTTAAAACTAATGTCAGACATTAAATTTTTATCCTGGAACGTAAATGGTCTGCGCGTTAGGGCTAGAAGAAATAGAATCTTACAATACCCAGAGATTCACCCGCGCAGATCATCGCGATCCAGGAAACACATCTGAATAGACAGGAGATCACGGTCATACTCAAAAAGCATAAATGGGTCGATAAATTTATAACTACGGACCACAATGCTAGCATTCGTGGCAATGCTATCAATTTTAAAAAATCAGCAAAGGCCCAGATAATGAGCTGGAAAACTGACGCCAGCAGTAGATGGTTGTCAGTCAATGCTCAATTAAATTCAAAGGCTGTCAACATTATCAGTTATTATGGACCTAACCAAGATGACTCTTCTTATTTAAATATTTTGCAAAAACATCTGATTTCTTGCTCTGACCCTATCATATGGGTCGGAGACTTCAACCTTGTTTTAGATCCAAAACTAGACAAATCTGCAACCTCCAGGGCCGTAGTACACAGCAATATGAGGGATACACTGCTTAGAAGTATGTCGAATCTTGGCTTAATCGACCTATGGAGACAAAGAGCTGGGAACGCTATGGGAGTCTCATACCACAATTATAAATATGGTCATAAATCACGCATAGATTATGCTCTATTCAGTTTTTCAATTAAGGATCAGGTTAAATCTATAACATATCTGCCTCTACACCTGTCAGACCATTCTGCGATTTTTTTTCTCGATAAAATTGGAGCAGAAACCTACTTACTCATCCTGGTCTTTCGACCGAACAATTCTATTGGAGGATGAAGAGAAAGACTATCTGACGCAGGAAACTGTCTCCTTTTTAGAACAAAACTTAGGCTCTGCCTCTCTAGTCATCGTATGGGAGGCTTGGAAGGCCTTCATCAGGGGATGTATTACAGGCAGGGCCTCATTCAGGAGAAAGAAATATGAAGAGGCAATTCGACATATAGAGCTAGAATTGTCCCAGCTAGAATCGCCAGACCAGCTCCCCTCTGACAACCAAGAGGAGAAAAAAGAACTAAAGGCCAGGCTAGATACACTATTGCAGGACAGGATAAGTAAAAGATGGCAGGCAAGCAAACTTGCCCATTTTGAATATGGCGAATCTGCTGGAAAACTGCTGGCTTGGAAAATTAAAGCTGATCAATCTAGAAACTTTATCAAGGAAATAAGGGTAACAGGGGAAGCCAATACTAGGTCAACAGATACAGCTATTGGGGAAGCCTTTAATGAGTTCTTCCAGAATATCTACACCGAGGAACTTAATGTAAATCTAAACGAAAGGAATGAATGGTTGAACAACATAACCCTCCCAGAGCTGGAAAGTCACCAAACTGAAAATATAGATAAAGCCATAACAGAGTTGGAAGTTTCCAACACTATTAAACAACTAGCACAGGGCAAAGCCGCGGGACCAGACGGTCTCCCCGGAGAATTATACAGGGTACTCAATTCTATTCTTACTCCATTCCTTACAAACCTATTTAATAACATAATGATCAGAGGGGAGACACCACCAAGCTCTTGGGGCGAAGCCAATATAGCTTTAATATTATAAACAGGCAAAGACCCAGCCGAGTGTGGATCATATCGCCCAATCTCGCTTCTCAACAACGACTACAAAATCTTTACTTCAATCTTGGCTGCGAGATTGGGAAGCGAGATTGGGTCGATTATTCACCCTGACCAAAAGGGGTTTATTAGAGATCGCAATTGGCTGACCTAACCTATGATTTGGTGGGAGCTGCGGATATTGCTTCAACCTTCGGCTTACCCCTGGCCATCATGACCCTTGACGCAACAAAAGCGTTTGATAGGGTAAACTGGGAATACTTAAATTTAATAATGAAAAAATACCATCTGGTCCCCAAATTTTGTCGAGCCATAGGCTTACTATACAACAACGCTAGAGCATCCCTATTAATAAATGGTACGTGAACATCTCCTTTTAAAATTAGTCGAGGAACAAGACAGGGTTGTCCCTTATCCCCCCTTCTCTTTAATTTATACGTAGAACCGTTTGCACAATCTATAAGGGAAGATACTAATATTCCACACTTTAATTTTTCGGGCTGGGAAAAGAAGATTGGGCTTTATGCCGATGATATAATTATATACACAACGGATCCTGCGTTGGCATTCCCAATTATCATAAAGAAAGCGGAGGATTTTGGAAAATTTACGGGATATGAAATTAACGCAGGAAAAACCGAAATCTTGGTGTGGAACATCCATAATCTCCAGCTCCCGGTGAAAACTTCATTGAGGTACCTGGGAATTACTATTACCAAAGATCTAGAAAACCTGGCTCAAAACAACTTAGCCCGTATCGCCCGAGAATCTCAAATCTTGATGAAAGCTTGGTCCTTTCTCCCGCTCACCATCTACGGGAGAACTAGTTTGATTAAAATGAGTATCCTCCCAAAATTTACTTTTATTTTTAACTCTATCCCGCTAGTTTTCGACACCAAACAGCTTGCAAAATGTCAGCAAAATATTAATTCATTTATTTGGGGGTATAAATCCAGTAGATTAGCCTGGAAAAAATTGAGAAGGAGAAGAGAAAAAGGGGGGCTTGCATTGCCAGATTTGGAATACTATGCCTGGGCATTCCATCTGACCCATTCCCGGATGTTACTTAAGACCCCCAGGGAAAATGCAAATGGGCTTATGTATAAGGCAATGCTAATGGGCTCGGGCCTCCCAGTGAACGGATTTCTCTTTAAGTTCGGTCATCAAAAGTTCTTTAAAAAAATTAGATTAAAGTCACTATTGAGTACTTTAAAAGAATGGTCCCAAATAAAGCTTAAAACCGGCATAGGATACCTATCTAAACATGCCCCAATTTGGGACTTACCGGGATTATTCTCACAAGAAACCAACACAGTTAAAAAGGTCTTGCTAGACGCAGGTATCACACAGTGGGGCGATCTCCTGGTGGAAAGATCAATCATAGACTGGGATATTTTTAACTCCAAGGTAACATCATCATTCTCTTGGTTAGTATACTTGCAATTAAGCAGCTGGCTCCGGATTCAAACTAAGAAGAAAGCAATGATGGGAGAAGTGAGTGTGTTAGAAAATATCCTAGTTGGAAGACCCCCGGGAAAAAGGAAGTAGCACTTTTCTACTGGCATATCATAGAGGATGGAGAGAGAGATCCCAACCTCCCGGAAAAACTCTGGGGTGTAGGGGGAGAACCACATATGGAGGACATATGGGAGGAATCTTTCACCCTCCTCTATAAATTTATCAAGCCAGCATGGTTGAGGCGCAACCATTTTTTCACACTTCACAGAGCGTATTATTTTCCTAAACGCCTGTCGAAATTTCAACTCGGGAAGTGTTGTTGCAAATGTTCCCTTCCAGCTGCCTCAGATCTCCACATGTTTTGTGAGTGTCCGAACATTGCTACCTTCTGGAACGAAGTCAGAACAACACTCGAATCCATCCTTGGTTTACCTATCCCGTGTTCGTGGCTTTTAATTATTTTTGGAATAAATGACAATATTAAGGGACTAGAGAGAAAAATTTTGTTCTATGCCATTTTATTGGCAAGAAGAGAAATCTGTAAAAACTGGGTCAACATAAACTCCCCAACACATGCAGAATGGTTGACCTCATTATATGCAACGTCAAAGCAGGATCTGTCAAGAACATGTAGTCCTCGATCTTTGGGATTTTGGGACCTTTTGATCAATTGGAGAAGGGACAGTTAGTCAACCCGGGGTTTTTTTTTTTTCTTTTTTTTTTTCTTTTTCTTGGGTCCGATGATTAGGCCTAAGATCTCTCTGTCCAAAGGGTGCCACCGAAACAGATACTGGACAACTGGCCGAACTGGTCTGAAGGGAGAATGCTCGTCCAAGCTCTGCTGGCGATGCTGGGACCGACTCTCTGAGCACTTGGAGCTTATTATTGGGCCTCTTGGTGTAATAAAGGGGTCGCTCCTCGTGTCTGTGCAGATAGGAGCGCATTTGGATTGATTCAATGGCTACTGAGGACAAAAAACAAAAAAAAAATACTTATGGGAAAATCAAACAGGAAAAGTACAAAATAAGAAACAATCAGGATGATAACAACATTAGGGGGAGCAGAGGCAGAACGGGAGGATGAGCTGGGCACAACATCAATATATGCTTTGGTTCTGGGGGATGAGGCCGAAAATGTGTTTCTTAAACATTCTGATTCAAGTTATTTTAAGAGGACCCGGTTCAAGACGATTATGGCAGCGCACAATATCTGGAAGGCTTTTATGAAGAGATTTGGCCTAGGGAAATATAACGCATACACGAGAATGATTAACAATTCTACATTTTCCCAAGATATCTTTGCTGATTCAGTTTTTAAAGAGTGGGGGAGACAGGGTATTACAAAGATTGGGGATGTCATGGACATACAGGGAATGATGCAATTCTCGGATATCCAGATGAAATATGGATTAGAGTCAAGACAATTTTTTAAATACTTGCAAGTGAGAAGTTTTATAGCAAATAAAGTGTGGCGGGAGGCGGGATTCGAAAAGAACTCAGTCATGGAGATTGTCCAGGGGGGGGTAGATTGCAAAATTAAAAGATTTTATTCTGAATTAATAAAAAGTAAGCAGGATGTGTTGTATTTCTATCTAGGACCCTAATTCAATATTCCTGATTTATTCCCTTATGTGGTTATAATAAATGGTATCCTTATAAAGGCATAAGAATCATATCCATATTTAGTCGTAGCCCATGCAGTCCAAATTAAGCAAGGCTACTTCCCCAGGCTCCTAGAGAGTACAACGAGTTCTTTAAACAAAACAAACCTCCAGCAACCTGGGAAATCCCCATGCTTCTGTTTTGATTTGTCCTAGAACTCCTGCGAACACTGAAAGAACGGCCAGTTCTTAGTGACATCTTTATTGACGTCTTATGTCCAACCTTACGTCAAACCCGGCACCTTTCAGGTATAAATATACCAACGTTGCCTTAAGCAAACACACGGTGATTTGGAGCAAAGCGGCTATCTACTTGCCCGAGAGCCCAGCTGATGCGAGAGCGCACGGACGCCGCCCCTCCCTTTTGACGCACTGAGAAAGATGCTGTCTTTTTCTCCAGCCGAGAAAATCCAGCTCCGGTGTTTTCAGCCGCCCTTGCGGGTTGCTGGGATATCGAGTCCGGAGAAAGAGATACCAGACCTCCTGCTTTCTATTACCCAGGTACGGAGCTGACTACACCCTTAAAGAGAATTCTTGACTCAGATTCTTGGCAAAACCAACTTAACTTAAACTGCAACTTACTTACTCCTTCCCACGTATTAGGCTTAGGTCAGGTACACCGGGGTAGGCGTAGATTAGAAGCACCAGTTGAGTACGTTAGTCAATGTATTTGTGTATGTATATATTTTATCCATTTTAAAGTATCATATGGCTAAGAAACCATATCAATGCTTTTACAGTATTATTTCATAATACTCCTTTTACTGTACGCACTTTACTTTACATTAAGTATTGCAATTGTGGCAATTCATTTCTCTTGCATGAGAAAGAAGACTGCTCAATAAATAACACCTTTTATTGAAAACGCCCGTCTCTCTATTTCTCTGCACTCTGGTGAAACTAAGTATGCACGATTGACTGAGTAAAATAGGTGTCTATTGTTTTCACACGACTCTAGAGATACACTCTTATTCTGAGGGAGCAAAGTTGTCATGTTTATGGTTGTCAGAAGCTAATCCCTTCTTGTCTATCCAAGGAAGTTAAACTCCTCCTTGTTTACTCGAGAAAGTTTCTAGTGACCTCTGAGCTAGCTGGCAAAACTAATTAAGTCTAATATAGTCAGTAGAGACCTAGTCGACCTCAGTCCTACGTCTACACTGCTGTTTATATTATTCCAATGCGCAGAGCCTATTGGGAATATAGGAACTACACTACATGGCGCCCAAAGTTTGGTAAGGCGATAATCTAACGCAAGACACTAGAGTAAATCATTCTTGCTTTTTCACACAGAACCCTTTTCCCCGTAAAAACTCCAAAAGACGTCTGGAGTGGGTAAAAGGTTAAAATCCGCCGGAACTTAGTAGGAAGAGATTCCTATGTATAGTTTTTAGTTTAGTCAACGTTGAAGGATACAGTGTTCCAAAATATTGTGCACCTAATCTTTGTTTCCCTTGAAACTTGATCTGCAACAAAAAACTTTCAGTTAATAAAAAGTGACGGAAAGTGAAGACGAAAGGGAGGAAGCTAGATTAGCAGCTCGACTCCTAGCGGATGAGACAAGTCTCCAAGAAAATGACCCGAATGCTATATTCATTCCGTTCAACATAAGAAAAGCTATAACTACTAAACTTATAGAAAATGGACTGACATCACGAGGTGGTACAGTCATATTCGTGGTAGAGGCCCATGAATATCGGCAGACAGAGGTATTCTATTCATGGATACACTTTCCAGCAGCAAACACTGTAACAAAAGAATTCCACTATTACGAAATAGAGGAACCTCCGGATGAATACACTCCTTTCGAGGAGGTTGAAATCCCATTAAATTACCAAGAGCACCTGCTCTGGTTTAAAGGCGCCCTAAAACATAAAAATCACATCACCAGGCTCGGTCCACTAGGTAGACCAGGAGCAACGTGGCCGGTTCTAGCCAGCTACACACCACATCCAGACATTGAAAAAATGTCAGACCGAGAGCTCTTAGCTCAACTAAAACTGTTAATTAAAATACATAGACAATTAGTCCAATATGTAATGCGGACTTCAACAGTCCAACCAGCAATTAACATTCCAGAGCTGACCCCTCATCAGGGAACACAAACAAAATAACACCACAGAACATACAATCATGTCTTGGTAAAACACCCGCAAAACGGGAAAAAATTCCATTCTGGTTAGCACAAAAAATTACTCAAATAGAGGCAGTATTTCCTGATACTACACCTACTGAGAAACACAGAATTCTGACTATCTGTCTTCCAATGAGGATCGCACCACATGTGGAGGACTGTGACACTTGGGGCACAGTCTTTGCTTCCATTTACACAAAAACACATGGTGTTCCGTCCATGGCGGTTATACCAGATGTGCTAAGACAGATTCAAAATGAATACGGTCCAGAACCTGCTTTAACTCTGGGTATGAAATTACTGAAAGACTTCAAAGAGGTCTCGGCTAAATTATTAGCCAACATAAAAGGATAAGCAGCATCTGTGGCGATTCGCCAGAAATTGAAAGAAACAGATATAGCAGAACAACCTTTTGAACTTGCCAGAATCATAGAAAAATCCTATGAAGAACTAGGAAGAGATAGTTTGGGTGGGAAACCAGTAAAACCCCAACTAACTGAAAATCCTGAAAAAACCTTTATTAAAAATAATCTAAATACTCCAAAAAAGAGCTGGGATGGAAATAAACAATCCACTCCCAAAGAAAAACGATTCCAGTCCAGAGGAAGGTCTCCTCAACGGAGAGAAAGATCTCCGGACCAAGGACACAAGTCTCCCCAGAGGGAGCCCTCTGAGAAAAGATACAACCTTAGAGATAGGGATAAACTGAGAAAACCTGATAGATATCAGGATATTGATACACGTCCCTCTCGATCTTTTCAGACTTCCTCACAGAAATCGGAAAGAAGAGGACGGTCAGAACACAAGGAAGGGCACGTCAAGTCCAAAGACAAGGAACCTGCTCATCAAAGTAAACAATTACAATTTCCAAGAAAGAAGGTAGCCAGCATTAAAACAATTAAACATGCCGAGGATACTGAGGACACAACTGAAAAACGGAGAGTGGGCTCAGACAATGCTAGACAGCGCAGCAGAAGTGACCATAGCTTGCAAGATCTTGATGAATCTTCTGGAGACAGTGGACACGAATGAATACATTCAGGTGGAAACTGCAGATACCAGAGTTAGCAAACCTCATAAAATATACGAAATAACACTGCGTATAGAGGGGGACAAGACTAGGAAAGTAAGGGGTCTCTTTTGGGATAACCTTTCGAAAGGCTATGGCATTCTGTTAGCTGAGAAAGACTGGCCACCAGAGTTTGTCAGGGAGTGCCCTCATGGCGAAGAAATGATTATGCCTGCCTTCTCAAATCATATTCCAATTCATAAACAATATACACTTGCAAGAAAATGGGCAGTGGCCCAAGCTCCTGCATTATATAAAAATCATGTAGGATGGGATGAGGACTCTCCTCCTCAGAAAATCCAGTTAAAATGTCAACCTACTGCACAAAGACAGTACCCAGTTAAACAAGAAGCTAAAAAGCAAGTCAGGGAGATCTTAGATCAACTTGAATACCAGGGGGTGATTGAAACATGCACCTCACAAATGAACAATCCTTCGTTTCCTGTCTCCAAACCAGACGATTCATATAGTCTAGTTTTGGACTACAGACACCTTAACTCATGTTGCAAAACGTTTGCAGTACAAAACTCACACAGTGCAGCACTGATGAATAACATCGTGCGCAAAAACTATAAAACGACATTAGACATCTCCAACGGATTCTTTTGTCAAAACATTGCACCTGAGAGCAGGTATTTGACCGCGTTCTCAATAATGGGGTCACAAAAACAGTTCTGTCGACTCCCACAGGGATTCAAGAATAGCCCAGGATTATTCTCAGCAAGAGTAACAGAATTACTACAAATATATGATGATGAAGCATTATCTTATGTCGATGACATCTATCTCACAGATGATGACCTGGAGACTCACTTGAAAAGAGTGAACACCATAATACTTGGGTTCGCAGCTGAGGGTTACAAATTCAACTTTAAAAAGTCAAGAACTGCCCATCTAACTGTCCTATTTTTCGGATATGAATTATCAAGTGAAGGCAAATGCCTAGCAGACAACTTCTTAGAGAAGTGTGCTGTACTCCAAGCACCTAAAATGCTGAAGAACTTACAATCAATACTAGGTTTCCTGAATTTCTGAAGAACATACATTCTAAATTATGCAGAGAGGGTTAATCCTCTCTATGAATTAATACAACCTGATTTCAAACCAATCAATTGGACTCAGAAACACACAGAAATTTTAAGATCATTGCAAACAGACATGTTAGCTAAAACAAAATTGCAAACTCACGAAAACATACGCAACCTTGTAATCCGAGTCATCCCAGGAAGATGCGGATTCACGTACCTAACCTCTAATGAGGGAGAAACGGTACCAATAGCTTACAAATCACACTTGTACACACAAGCTGAAATCAAATTCAGTTCTACTGAAAAAATTCTAATAGCGGTTCACACTGCTGTAGCAAAAGAAAGAGCCCAAGCCCAAGGCAGAAGGATAACTGTTTTAACAGCAGAATCAGCCCTTGAAGCATTAACAAGTCCACGCAATATGACTGCTGTGGCATTAGATCCAAAATGGATACAATGGGAAAATTCTCTTGCTGCAGAAGACGTGAAATACTGTTTTGACCCGAAAATGAAAAAACTAGAAAATCTAGAATATGAAGAAGAATATCCTCTGCCAATCGAAATTCTGCCTATGAAAAATTACGCCTGTGTAATATATACAGACGGATCAGCACAACCCACAGTGGGGGGTAAACAAGCTTACAGTGCTGCGTGCGCGGTTGTTAAATGCCGTTGGCACAAAGGAAAATTGAGACCACTTGTCTCTATAACTCAATCTGTAAAAGATTGTTCGGCTCAACGAACTGAACTACTAGCATTTAAGATGGCGCTTGATATTGCCGATCGCGAATTCCCCACACTAATAGTGTGCGATTCGCATTACTGAGTCAAATCTTACAATAATGACTTGCAGAACTGGGTTCAAAACGATTACAAAGATGACACAGGTGCCACAATAAAGCATAAAAAGCTCTGGGAACAAGTAGTTCTTTTACAGAAAGAACTACAAAAGACTCACGTGATACATACACTGAGTCATCAACGTGATGGCGTTCCCGTTGCAGGGAATTCATTGGCTCGCAGAGCCACAGCGAAAGCGGTCCTACCGGCTTCCGTAGCCACAAAAAAGCGTTCAGAAAAATACATAGACGGAGAAACCATGCTGGCGGTAAAAGCGTCTTTAAAATGCGACTATGCAGCATTACCTCTGAACTATCCACTCAGTTATACATACATAATTGATGCAAACTCCGTTCCTTTTGCTCAAATCCCTGGAGTGGGGGATACAGTAATTCCAAACACGAACAGGAGAGTCTTCCTAATAGCAGACGCACACATGGGATTGGGTCTAAGGCACCGAGAGATCAAGGAATCTCAGAAAGAATTACGATCAGAATACTGGTGGCCGGGGATGAGCCTGCAACATTACAAATTTGCAATAGGCTGTCAAGACTGCAACAGAGATCGCAGTCGCGAACCGACCGGAGTAATGCCAGGACCCTTCTTTTAGAAAGCATAAGGCTATCTATACGCAAAAAATCCAGCAGGAGAAAAGCGTCCCATTAATGTTTAAGACTAGATTCACTTAAAATGTAGACACCAGCGCTCGGCTGACGCCAGAACTGTTATAAAAGATTTGCGAGTCTTTATCGGCACATACGCAATTGGCATGCTACATTCTGACCAGGGTCCTGCGTTTAGCTATAGGGCTTACAAGGAGGCCAGGGCCAGCATGGGCATTGCATTGCGGTACTCTTGTCCCTTCCATCCTGAGGGAAATGCGGTAGTGGAAAGAAAAAACCGGGACATAAAGCAATCTATAACGGCGAGGGTATTAGGTTCGGGTGCTGGGTGGGTCCAACATTTAACAAGTGTCCAACGTAGTCTTAATAATCTGCCAAGAAATTCTCTGAAAGGTCTCAGTCCGTACGAACTATTGTTCGGTACTAGAATGCATATTCAGGACCTTGATAGTCACACTTCAGTGGTAGAAGAAAAATGCTTTGATATCAAAGACCGTTTGGCTGTTTTACAGGACTTAAATGAAACAAGAAGAAACCTGAGCAACATAAAGTTAAAGCAACAGCCAACAGCCACTGAAGAAAAACCACCTGTCCCAGCAAGACCTGTCTGGATTCCAAAGATTGGGGATCTGGTCAGAGAGAAGATCGCGGTAAAGAAGGAATTTGGGCCTTCTTACAGAAAAGCAGTACCTGTCTTAGCTGTCAGCGGAACAAGATCAGTTGTACTACCGCCCCTTGCTGGTAAAAAGGAGAACCGAGTTGTATCCATCGAGATGATAAAACCACAATCATGTGGCCAATAATAAGTAGTAGGCCCAGTGGACTCCCAAGAAATTGCAGAAGACCAAATCTTGCTACAATCCAAGAGGTTCAAACTGAGAGATTAATCACATTTGATAAACCTGCAGTGAATAAAAAAGGACTATTCAACAATGCCATGGAACTTATGCCTCTTGAAACCCAAATTGCAACAGTTCGTCAAGAAACACCAGTCTACAACGATGTAGCCTCGGACTATGCTAATGAAACAAAGAAAAATCCAAAAGCAAATGAAAATCCAGAAGCAATTCTAACAATTGACAGAACTGCATCTGGCTACTTCATCAATTTCGATGACTTTTCTGACGATCCAAGCGAACCTGAAGAAACGCCAGCAACAAAAACTTTCAAAGACAAAGTAACTGAACTCTTTCATCAACTCAAAGAAACATATCTGATTTCTCCATGGATTGAATTTTGGATTGTGTTAGGTGTACTTTTCCTCCTGCTTTGGCTCATCATGGTTCTTTGTTTGGGAAAATTCATTGAAGGAAAATACAGTACAATGGACACAGCAAGTCAGAACATCAACTTGGTCCTAAAGCCTCACAAGTCATCTCACATCGAGAAAAGAGAACTATCATCAGTGAACGTCACAGCCAATCCAATACCCGGCGGGGTAGCATGGGACAGAACTGAATTTGACATTTTTGGCCCGATTGAGCTCTTGAAATATCCACACCAGTTTAAGGTTTCATTAAGTGACTTTGTAACACCAAGTACTTTTTCTGATGATTGGGACTTTTAAAATATTAATAACATGATGTCAGATTTAGTAATGTCAGCAAAATTGACAGAACATGATTATTTACAGGGTTCATCAAATTATGAAGAAATGTATTGCTACAATCATTTTGGTCATCACTATTTGCATAAATCTGCTCAACCTAGAAATGTTTTTAATTATAACCAATGGGAACATTGTGCAACACCGCCTAAAAGCAGCTCTAAAACATTTTATGAGAAATTCCCATACTTCTCAGGGTTTAACACAAGTGATGCAGAAACGTTTTATTTTAAAATGTTAAATAAGACAGGAATGAAAACAATGCTGACAAATACTAAATTGATCTATTCTGAAACATTTTATGAAAAAATGATTACATTTGGTTTTGAATTTTGGAAAAACAACATTGAAACAAAAACCATCTGGGGTACAAAAGAATGGCAGGTACAAGGCCTAGTAGCATTATTTAGAGCCTGCATGATCCCAGAACAAATAATATTCTTGAATGACACCATTCAACAGACAACCTGTCTTGGCCTAGCCAAGATTAAAGACTTAAATAAACCATCTATTCCAAAGCCCAAACCTGACAGTAATAGCACTACAGATGTGGAGATAGACGTATCCCATATTTTATACCAAAACAGAACACATCCTGATTGGAAAAAATGGTTGATCTGGCCCACAGACACAAATAACTGTCAAGATAGATTCCTGAACAAAATACAGGGGTTCAAAATGAACAGGCCAGACCCAAGATACTCCCAGAGACAACATACAGTGTAGGGAAACTATGCCTCGAATGGCTACAGAAATCCACACTGGCTGAAATTAAGCAACACTTGACTTTACTTAAAGACGGTGCTGACTTGCGTGATTTCATACTGGGACCACGCAAACAGCGTCAAAAAACGTTTCATAGCGGCCGGTATATACGCTGCGTACAACGAAGCTTGGAAAGTAATGCAAATTGAAACAGCAGAAAAAATACGAGAAATTAATCGTATTAATTTGGAAAAATCACTTTCTGTTGTGGACAATGGGTTAACGACTCTGTCCTCCAGAATATATTCACTGGACAGTATTGTATCATCTGCTATTGATATAATAGAGCAAGACTTACTAATGTTACAACATGGTCAGTCCCAATTACGTTCTATTGTACAGCTTGGCTGGACAATGCAAAATCTGCGTTCAGGCTACGTGCCATGGCGTTTAATCAACGTAACGTCATTATTTTCTATCTTTAACCTTACTGATAAACAAATAAGTTTGGCACAAAAAAGAGCAGACTATACGATTCTGAGCATTGAAAAACTTGAGAGATTACCATTGACAATGTCAGAAAGACCTGTCATTGAATGGATAATACACGGAATAATCACAATTCCGATAACAACTTTCCAATTTAAATACTGCCAAGAATATATACCAGCGGGCCAGTATGAAAGGTTGGGTAAAGGGTACATCAAGTCAACATGGAAATTACCTTATGCACACACATGTTACAGTGAAAAGAAAAAGAATGTATTTCTTAGTGGTAAAAATTGTAAACAATCACTAAGTGGTACACTTCCGTGTCAAGGTATTAACTTGCATGGAGCCTGCGAAGGGTCTTCAAATAACCTTTCATGTCACCTGCACGGCACTCCTGCAACACAGATGGAGCCATTCTTTAGACAACTCTCTAACGGGAGCTATATTCTAATAAATGACCACAGCTGTTGTGGAATGGTGCCAGGGAAAGCCTATCTCGTCAGCGTTAGTTCCATGGTCACTTGCTGTATGCAAGTATTGTACCCAAACAGCAATCCAGATATAGAGGTGGCAATATGGCCTCGTTTGAATATCTCTTCTATTCGAATTGATACTTTAAGCAGAATGAAGTCTATTCTTTTACAGACAACTGTGCCTTGGACCTCGTCTAAAGAAACGTATGATCTGCAAGTCGCAAGGACAACGGCAGAGATACATTCCCTTTTATCAACAAATTGCCCCGTGCATTTCGTAGAAATGTTGAGCCAAATCTTAAACATGTCAGATACCAGTGGCATCGCACATGTATTTAAGACAATTTTTTCGGGACTGTTAACACCATTTGAGACAGTTCTGGGCATCTTCCCCAATTTTGTCCATTCTATCTTTGGTGGCCTACCTCTACTTTTGGGACTCGTAGCAGGAATTTTATTTTTGATTCTTCTGCTCCGATATGGCAAACCAAGCCACAGACAAGACTCCAGCAACGATGGAAGAAAAGATCCTAGCTATACACTATCGGGACCGCATAACTAAAGTCCTCGGATTAGCCCGGCTAAGAGATCTGAATATGACCTAGTTTCTTTCATTCAGACCTATCTGGCGAAATTGCATCTTACCTGTGCTTCGATGTATGCTATGCGGAGAAGAATGCATGTTGGACGTCTGTCTTACACTACCATCAGCAGTACCAATGGATACAGATACCTTGCTAGGTCCTGTAACGGCTCATGCATCGTGTTGTCCCCAGCGGCTACCCATTCTGATGACGGCATTCGTTGAGACTTCACCACTACGAGTATGTGGCAGTGGAGTACGAGATGAGAGCAGCATCACACAGGTACAACGTTCAGTGAGCATTGCTGATCCTGACATCGATGATAGCAATCATTCTCACGACTGCACTGTTTCGGCATTTTCAAACTTGGTCGAACTTTCACCTGATGTCGTAGACCAATTTTTTGCAAATCTGTCTGAAATGATGTTCTCCCCTAAACAAAAAGAATAACCTTTTAAAGCAACGAGCACACAGCGTTCCCTGAACTCTAAATTCGGCCTTCAGCTTTGATAAACAAAAGCTACTGAAAAACATTTGGAACTATTTTTTTCCCCTGAAAGCGAAATTATTTTTTTTTCCCTTCCAAAATAGTTACCTTTTTCTGGCACAGCACACTCTGCTTAGAGTAGAACTATTCTTAGAGAACAGAGCTTCTAATTTAGGAACTCTAGAGACAATATTTTACCGCAGCCTCTAGCACATGTACAGCATTTGTATTAATATGTGATGGAATGGTCTCGACCTTCTCTTCTGTATTAAGAGCCATTTCATGTGTAATTTTCACAATTCATTCAGCTGATATATATATGCATTTTTAACTGAATGATACCACTGCTTGAAAAGCGTACAGTACCAATACTAATTTTCGTGTATTTACCATATACCATTTCAAATGCGAATTATGTATTTTGGGGTGGGTTGGAAAACACATGCACCATTATATGTTTACTATTGCTTAGTTTTAGTAATGAGGGACATTAGATCGTGGAGTGGGTGTTGTATTTCTATCTAGGGCCCTAATTCAATATTCCTGATTTATGCCCTTATGTGGTTATAATAAATAATATCCTTATAAAGGCATAAGAATCATATCCATATTTAGTCGTAGCCCATGCAGTCCAAATTAAGCAAGGCTACTTCCCCAGGCTCCTAGAGAGTACAACGAGTTCTTTAAACAAAACAAACCTCCAGCAACCTGGGAAATCCCCATGCTTCTGTTTTGATTTGTCCTAGAACTCCTGCGAACACTGAAAGAATGGCCAGTTCTTAGTGACATCTTTATTGACGTCTTATGTCCAACCTTACGTCAAACCCGGCACCTTTCAGGTATAAATATACCAACGTTGCCTTAAGCAAACACACGGTGGTTTGGAGCAGAGCGGCTATCTACTTGCCCGAGAGCCCACGGACGCCGCCCCTCCCTTTTGACGCACTGAGAAAGACGCTGTCTTTTTCTCCAGCCGAGAAAATCCAGCTCCGGTGTTTTCAGCCGCCCTTGCGGGTTGCTGGGATATCGAGTCCTGAGAAAAAGATACCAGACCTCCTGCTTTCTATTACCCAGGTACGGAGCTGACTACACCCTTAAAGAGAATTCTTGACTCAGATTCTTGGCAAAACCAACTTAACTTAAACTGCAACTTACTTACTCCTTCCCACGTATTAGGCTTAGGTCAGGTACACCGGGGTAGGCGTAGATTAGAAGCACCAGTTGAGTACGTTAGTCAATGTATATGTGTATGTATATATTTTATCCATTTTAAAGTATCATATGGCTAAGAAACCATATCAATGCTTTTACAGTATTATTTCATAATACTCCTTTTACTGTACGCACTTTACTTTACATTAAGTATTGCAATTGTGGCAATTCATTTCTCTTGCATGAGAAAGAAGACTGCTCAATAAATAACACCTTTTATTGAAAACGCCCGTCTCTCTATTTCTCTGCACTCTGGTGAAACTAAGTATGCCCGATTGACTGAGTAAAATAGGTGTCTATTGTTTTCACACGACTCTAGAGATACATTCTTATTCTGAGGGAGCAAAGTTGTCATGTTTATGGTTGTCAGAAGCTAATCCCTTCTTGTCTATCCAAGGAAGTTAAACTCCTCCTTGTTTACTCGAGAAAGTTTCTAGTGACCTCTGAGCTAGCTGGCAAAACTAATTAAGTCTAATATAGTCAGTGGAGACCTAGTCGACCTCAGTCCTACGTCTACACTGCTGTTTATATTATTCCAATGCGCAGAGCCTATTGGGAATATAGGAACTACACTACAGATGATTCGGAAAAGTGGGGGGATAAATGGGCACTGAAGTTAGGGGTGGGAAAGGAGTGCTTTAACTTGTCGTTAGATATGGGACAGAACATCTTGTGTTCGGCAGCTCTCCAAGCGCAGCACTATAAAACGCTCTACCGGTTGTACTATACACCTGCAAGAATTGCACAATGGGGGGCTCAATGGGAATTAATTGTCCAAGATGTGGAAGTATGGAGGCCGACATTGTGCACATATTTGCGACATGCACTCACCTCCACACAACTCTAAAAGATATCGAGTTGTTTCTTCAAAGATCATTAGGAATACAGATTACTTGAGCTCCTTCAATAATACTGCTGGGAGTGAATGAGGATGGTAGACAGATGGAAGGTGGATACTTTATCTTTGTAGCAATGGCAGTATTAAGGTTATGCATTGCTTCAGCATGGCTTGAGCCACTACCACCGTCATATCATCAATGGCTAGCTAGGTTATTGACTACTTATAATTTAGAGAAGGCAATCTATGCAAGAAAGGGAAAAAAGGGAAGGAAACTGGGTATCCAAATTTGGGAGCCTATAAATAGATGGAAGGAGGAGAACAGTGCTTAGATTGGTGCAGAATGCTTAGATATGTGTAGCTTAATCTGGGTTGCTCAACATATATGCTGTAATATGTATTAGAACTACCTTTGGGAAAATGTAAATGTAATATGTGTTACAAGATTATTGTTTTTTTTTTCTGTTTTGCTCTTGCTGTGCCCTGTGCATATAAATGGGGAAAAATCTCAATTAAAAAAAAAGGATGATAACAACATTCAATAAAGAACAATAATTGATACACAAGATTTTCCAGAAGCATTATAAACATTTTTACAAGTGACAAGGAAATTGCAAAAGCAGTAGGAAACAAATCCCAAATAACATACAGGAAAGTTCGCTCCCTCAAAGACCAATTAGTAAGAAGCCATTTTTCAGACCAACAACCAGAAAGTTGGTTACAACAACAAAGTAAAGATTTCTTTAAATGCAACAACTGTAAAGCATGCAGGATTGGAAAAAACAAGAGGAATACAAAAGATCCAAATGGGAAAGAAATCTCAATTGAACATAAAATAACCTGGAACACGCAGTTTGTGGTATATGTTATCGAGTGCATATGTGGTCTAAAATATGTGGGGAGCACAATCTGCCCGCTAAAAAATTCCAATATTAGAACACATACCGTTCAACACAAAGATGTAAGCTATGCTATTTCAAAACACCAAGTCCAACATCATGGCAATATTTTGGAAAACCTTAAGATACTATGGAGTGGCACATGTTCCTAAGAATGAGAGAGGTGGGGGTAGAACTTCCAAGTCCAAGGAGGTCCTGTAGGTGGGCCTCCTTTGCTTTGTTTGCCCTAAGTTGGCAGGGTGTGCCCAGACGTGGGTCCATTGCTCACTTTGCCACTGGAGTCAAGCTATCTTGGCTACTGGGGGGGGGGATACAATACAAAAATTGGGAATCAATGGTGGACAATATTTAACGGGGTCCACAGTACATGTCCAGACAACTGATAGGCAAAGGAGTACTGAGTTCCCCAGGGAAAGGTAAGTATGGAGGTGTGAGGAAATGGAGACAGAACAGAGGCAGGGAACAAGGTGTTCCCTTGTTGGAACTAGGAGACCTCACACACCCAGGGACCTAGGTGTCAGGCTTCATCATCGGTCTCCTGCTCCTCGTCAGACTGGCGCTGCAATGTCTGACGGGCGCCAAAGGCGCTCTTTGTTGGAGATCTTTTGTTCCAGCCAATGGTTTGAGTGCGTGTGAGGGGTCTGGTGAAGTGTAGTCGTGAAGGTTTTGAGTGAGGTTAAAAAGGGTGAGTCAGTCCACACAGGACTTTTATTCGAGTGGCTGACTCCCTTATTAAAAGGGGTGAGAGGGGAGAAAGGGAACTGCCTAATCTACAGTGTACTAACTCAACCCACTAGAAAGGTCGACATGTTTCATGCCTATCTGGCAATTCTTCAGGACCTCGAGTGTTTTGTACTACACAGTGAAAAAATTAATAAATAAAAATATATTTAGAAAGATACAACCTCACTGGGCCGATCAGGGAGTAAGCCAACTGGTCCTAATCTAGAAGGGAACCTAGAAGAAGCATGTAGAGGAAAGCCAATTTAGCATAAAAAGTGGCAACGTATCCTATAACTAGGTTCCGTGACGTCCTCCATACCGCATACACCTAGCATACATAAATTGCATTCCTTGAATCACACAAAAGTAGACATTTTGATGATAGAACGTCTACTCATAACATTTTGACAGTGTAATACAGAGTTGCGGCAATTTTAAACTGCAATATGTCAGAACAACCAAATTCAAAACAGGACAAGGAGGTTAAAACAGCACTACATGGTGACTGGTCATGTGCTTACCCTAAGAACAACCCTAATGGGCCCCGCAGACTGTTCCCGTGGGGCTGTCCGGAAAGGTAGGATACCTGTCAGGGAGAAACAAATACAGGCACCCAGAGGGTATGTTCGTGTAAGGTAGATTATTCTGATTACAGCGAGTCCAGGTGGGGATGTGAACACCTGGCCTTGCTACGAGGACTGGGAGTTAGTGAGTGGGGAGACCCGGGAGAACCATAACAGTCCCCCCTCTCCCTCTGCCCCACGGACCAGCCCCCTAAGTCGTGGGTCCTGCGTGGATATCAACAGGACCGCGCGCACACCGTACACATCGCCTCGGTGCATGGCGGCCGGGCGGGTCCGTCAGGGTCACACCCGCCCGTACACCGGCATCAGGGCCAGGACGGAAAGACTATTCACGGCCTCATCGCACCAATCCCCGCAGGGCACCCAATCGCAGTGGGCACACCTAATGGAACCGAGTTTGGGGGGAACCTGTAGAGGAGCCCTCAAGGAGAACCCCGTCACAACATCGCAGTAAAGACTGCTGGACAGACGGCATTACCGCGGCCAAGCTTACCTGCAGCAGTGGACAGCCTGGGTGGAGAACCTACCCAACACGCGAGGCGCCCCAGCCGGTGGCGCGGAACAGCTGCTCCGTCCCAATGCGGCCCTCAGGACTAAAAGCTGTTTGGTCCTGACGCCGCAGCGCGGCATCCCGCCCGTGGGCGTGGCCAGCGTAACCCCGGCCGTGCATGCGCGTCAGCATGGATGCATGTAATGCGTCCGAAATGAGTAGGAGCCCTGTGACAGTGGCGGCCATATTAGAGTGGGGTAAATCAGCAGGGGGATGTTACCCAGTGTAATGCGGTTGGAGGGATTTCACCCTACACCATGTGAGTGGTGTGTCCACTGCAGTGTACGTCTGCAGGGAAAAGAGCCACCTATATACGTTGTCCCTAATGGGTCTGGTAACTAAGAGATGGAAGGGGAAGCTAATGTGCCCGTTCTCCCAGACAACCATTGACAGCCCGATCAGCTAAATACTGTTGTTCAACCTACATAGGCCAACTATGGTGTTGTAAAGTATGTGTGCAGATATGATGGCAACGCGTGGTGTACCCCAATATGTAGTAGCCTTGTAGTGGATGAACAGCGATGGATACATCGTCTCCGGTTAGACACTCTGGGCTTGAACGACTCAGTGCCTTGGACATTACCAGCGAGATAACCGGACCCTTTAGGATGGAGTCACCTTCACTATTGGTTACGTCATCTCTAACGCTAATGCTTAACGAGAGTGACTCCCCATAGTTTTGGCTTGTGGTTCATATTCCCCTCCACAACACTGAGAGCCCCTGTGAATCCACTACAAGGCTACTACATATTGGGGTACACCACGCGTTGCCATCATATCTGCACACATACTTTACAACACCATAGTTAGCCTATGTAGTATAAGTACACAACTGGATACCATGGGGAAGGATTATTGGTACACACGCGCATTACGAGACTACTCTCCTGCCATTCCTCACTCTTGCCCATTTTCATGAAGACTATCCACTGCCCGTGTTATTATGCCTTTTCGTGGTTTGGTCACGCCAGTCTTGGTCCCAGTAATAATAGGGGCCGAGCCCACTAGCAAGCACTCCACCGTACAGGACGGCTTCCACTAGATCCAAATCGCTTAGGCACCTACCTATCCAGGTTGAACAACAGTATTTAGCTGATCGGGCTGTCAATGGTTGTCTGGGAGAACGGGCACATTAGCTTCCCCACGGGCGGGGTGCCGTGCTGCGGCGTCAGGACCAAACAGCTTTTAGTCCCGAGGGCCGCATTGGGACGGGACCAGCTGTTCCGCGCCACCGGCTGGGGCGCCTCGCGTGTTGGGTAGGTTCTCCACCCAGGCTGTCCACTGCTGCAGGTAAGCTTGGCCGCGGTAATGCCGTCTGTCCAGCAGTGCGGCGCAGGGGTGTCCCACTTGTGGGACACCCCTGCGCCGCACGGCCACCAGCTGCTGCGTGTGCCCCTCAGCCCGTCCCTGCCTCGCTGCCTGCCTCGCTGCCGGCCGACTCGGTTGTCATTTGTTTTGTTTTTGTTTTGACCGTCATTTGTGCTTGCTAAATTGTTTCCTTGTTTCCTTGCCCGTGTTAGCGTTTTCTTCTGTTTTTTCTGTATTTTTCTTTTTCTCAGCCTGTGTCCTTCCTGATTGCCCGCCTACCCTCGCCGCCCTCCGTCTTCCCGCCCCGCTTCCCGCCACCACCGCAAGCCCCGCCCCTTTTTTCTTTCTGTTCCCTCCCCGCTCCCGCCTCCCAGCTGCTCCGCCCACCCGCGCACTTGGCCTTTATATGGCGACCGTGCGACACAGGTGAGTGTGACCCACTTGTGGGACACCCCTGCGCTGCACGGCCACCAGCTGCTGCGTGTGCCCCTCAGCCCGTCCCTGCCTCGCTGCCTGCCTCGCTGCCGGCCGACTCGGTTGTCATTTGTTTTGTTTTTGTTTTGACCGTCATTTGTGCTTGCTAAATTGTTTCCTTGTTTCCTTGCCCGTGTTAGCGTTTTCTTCTGTTTTTTCTGTATTTTTCTTTTTCTCACCCTGTGTCCTTCCTGATTGCCCGCCTACCCTCGCCGCCCTCCGTCTTCCCGCCCCGCTTCCCGCCACCACCGCAAGCCCCGCCCCTTTTTTCTTTCTGTTCCCTCCCCGCTCCCGCCTCCCAGCTGCTCCGCCCACCCGCGCACTTGGCCTTTATATGGCGACCGTGCGACACAGGTGAGTGTGACCCACTTGTGGGACACCCCTGCGGCGCACGGCCACCAGCTGCTGCGTGTGCCCCTCAGCC
Source organism: Lissotriton helveticus (assembly GCF_964261635.1). Taxonomy (NCBI): domain Eukaryota; kingdom Metazoa; phylum Chordata; class Amphibia; order Caudata; family Salamandridae; genus Lissotriton; species Lissotriton helveticus. The sequence continues at coordinate 1,315,630,315 of NC_136057.1, read as the reverse complement.
CGTCCCTGCCTCGCTGCCTGCCTCGCTGCCGGCCGACTCGGTTGTCATTTGTTTTGTTTTTGTTTTGACCGTCATTTGTGCTTGCTAAATTGTTTCCTTGTTTCCTTGCCCGTGTTAGCGTTTTCTTCTGTTTTTTCTGTATTTTTCTTTTTCTCAGCCTGTGTCCTTCCTGATTGCCCGCCTACCCTCGCCGCCCTCCGTCTTCCCGCCCCGCTTCCCGCCACCACCGCAAGCCCCGCCCCTTTTTTCTTTCTGTTCCCTCCCCGCTCCCGCCTCCCAGCTGCTCCGCCCACCCGCGCACTTCGCCTTTATATGGCGACCGTGCGAACGCGCAGCGTTGACGCGCAGCGGGCGCGCCGAAGGCGCGCCAAAGGTAAGCCCGTCTGCGCCCGTCCGCGACCGGATCGCGACCAGCGCCAGGACCCCTGGCCCCCGAAGACCCCGACCGACCCGCCTGACGTACTCCGCCGCCACCCTCATCGCTCTCAACTCCGGCCGACTCCCAGAATGCCATCAAGCCACCCCAAGACGTACCCACGGACCCTTCAGCTGCCACGCCTGCAAGTTCTCCTGCATCCGGACCTGCCCCGCACCAGCACCCGCCAAGTCGAACACCAGCAGCACCCACCTCAAGTGCATCCTGCTCAACACCCGCTCCGTCCACAGACACGCCGTGGAACTCTGGAACCTCCTAGACGCCACAGCCCCTGACGTTGCCTTCCTCACGGAGACCTGGATGAACGCCTCCTCAGCTCCAGACATCGCCATCGCCATCCCAGAGGGCTACAAGATCGTCCGGAGGGACCGAAACGCCAACCAGATGGGAGGAGGCATCGCCATCATCCACAGAAGCACCATCCGTCTCACGACCAGCACCGACAACACCCTGACCAGCGCCGAACACCTGCATTTCCAGATCCACACCAACCCGAACACCACCCTCAGAGGCACCCTGATCTACCGACCCCCTGGACCACGCACGCAATTCAGCGAGGACATCGCCGACTTCGTCAGCCCGCATGCCCTCCCCTCCGCTGACTACATCCTCCTGGGAGACCTCAACTTCCATCTGGAGAACAACAACGACCGCAACACCAGCACCCTGCTCGACAACCTCGCCAACCTGGGACTCAAGCAACTGGTGTCCACCCCCACCCACCGCGCCGGACACACACTCGACGCCGTCTTCTCATCCAGCACAGACATCGACTTCAGCCACGCCACAGAGCTTCAATGGACGGACCACAGCTGCGTCCACTTCACCTTCAAGAGAACGACGACCCACCAACACCAGCAACAGGCCGCCCGCAGAAGCTGGAACAAGATCACAGCAGACCAGCTCGCCACCTCCCTGAGCCAGCACCCCCCTGCCAGCTCAGCGAACCCCAGCCAGGCCGCCGTCAACCTCACGAAGTGGATCAGCAACTGCGCGGACGAACTCGCCCCACTGAGGACCCCGCCTAGCAGACACGGCAGCAAGAAGGCCCCATGGTTCACCGACGAACTCAAGAGCTCCAAGAAGAACTGCCGAGCCCTGGAGAAAGTCTGGAAAAGGGAACCGACACCGAACAACAGGACCTCCTACAAACTTGCCACCCGGAAACACCACCAGCTGATCCGCGCCGCCAAGAAAACAGCATTCAAGGACCGGCTGGACATCAACGCACACAACTGCAAGGAACTCTTCAACATCGTGAAAGAGCTTTCCAACCCCAGCGCAGGAAACAACGACATCACCCCATCGCAAGACCTCTGCAACTCCCTCGCTTCATACTTCCACAACAAGATCACGGACATACACAGCAGCTTCAACAACCAACCAACGCACACCATGACCGAACAACCACCCCCCACCACCACCCTCCACGCCTGGACCCCGATCAGCACCGAAGACACCATCCGCACGATGAACTCCATCCACTCCGGATCACCGGCCGACCCCTGCCCTCACCACGTCTTCAACAAGGCCGACGCTGTCATCGCACCCCACCTGCGAGACATCATCAACACATCCCTCGACACCGCCACCTTCCCTGAGAGCTGGAAGCACGCCGAACTCAGCGCCCTACTCAAGAAACCAACAGCGGACCCCACCGACCTCAAGAATTACCGCCCCATCTCGCTCCTCCCGTTTCCAGCCAAAGTCATCGAGAAGACCGTCAACAAGCAGATGGCCGCCTTCCTCGAGACGAACGGATCCCTCGACCCCTCACAGTCCGGCTTCCGAGCCAACCACAGCACCGAGACCGCCCTCATCGCCGCCACCGATGACATCCGAGCCCTGATGGACAATGGAGAAACAGCGGCCCTCATCCTCCTAGACCTCTCCGCGGCATTCGACACTGTCTGCCACCGTACCCTAGTGCAGCGCCTCAGCGACGTCGGAATTCAGGAGAAGGCACTGGAATGGATCATCTCCTTCCTCGACGGAAGAACACAGAGAGTCCGCCTGCCACCGTACAAGTCAGAGGCCTCCGAAGTCATCTGCGGCGTCCCCCAAGGATCATCTCTGAGCCCCACCCTCTTCAACGTCTACATGAGCCCCCTCGCGGCCATCGTACGCAAACACAACCTCAGCATAATCTCCTACGCCGACGACACCCAGCTGATCCTCTCCCTGACCAACGACCCCGCCGCCGCCAGAGCCAACCTGCACGAAGGGATGAAAGAGGTAGCCGAGTGGATGACGACCAGCCGCCTGAAACTGAACTCAGACAAGACGGAGGTCCTCATCCTGGGCTCTTCACCCTCCGCCTGGGACGACTCCTGGTGGCCACCCGCCCTGGGCACCGCACCCAAACCGACAGACCACACACGCAACCTGGGATTCATCCTGGACTCCTCCCTCTCCATGACCAGACAAGTCAACGCCGTCTCCTCGTCGTGCTTCAACATCCTGCGCATGCTACGAAAGATCTTCTGGTGGATCCCCACCGAGACCAGGAAGACCGTCACCCAGGCCCTCGTCACCAGCCGTCTGGACTACGGCAACGCCCTATACGCCGGTACCACCGCCAAGCTCCAGAAGAGACTCCAGCGGATCCAGAACGCCTCAGCCAGACTCATCCTCGACATCCCACGAACCAGCCACATCTCCGGACATCTGAGAGACCTTCACTGGCTCCCCGTCAACAAAAGAATCACCTTCCGCCTCCTCACCCACGCACACAAAGCTCTACACGATCGAGGCCCGAGCTACCTCAACAGCCGAGTCAACTTCTACGCTCCCAAACGCCACCTCCGATCAGCCAACCACGCCCTCGCCGCCGTCCCCCGCATCCGAAGAGCGACCACAGGAGGAAGGTCCTTCTCCTACCTGGCCGCCAAGACCTGGAACTCCCTCCCGACCGACCTGCGCCTGACCCAAGACCACCTCTCCTTCAGGAAGAAGCTGAAGACCTGGCTGTTCGAGCAGTAGCGGCACCCCCCCCCCCAGCGCCTTGAGACCCTACGGGTATGTAGCGCGCTTTATAAGTGTCACTGATTGATTGATTGAGTCTTTACTGCGATGTTGTGACGGGGTTCTCCTTGAGGGCTCCTCTACAGGTTCCCCCCAAACTCGGTTCCATTGGGTGTGCCCACTGCGATCGGGTGCCCTGCGGGGATTGGTGCGATGGGGCCGTGAATAGTCTTTCCGTCCTGGCCCTGATGCCGGTGTACGGGCGGGTATGACCCTGACGGACCCGCCCGGCCGCCATGCACCGAGGCGATGTGTACGGTGTGCGCGCGGTCCTGTTGATATCCACGCAGGACCCACGACTTAGGGGGCTGGTCCGTGGGGCAGAGGGAGAGGGGGGACTGTTATGGTTCTCCCGGGTCTCCCCACTCACTAACTCCCAGTCCTCGTAGCAAGGCCAGGTGTTCACATCCCCACCTGGACTCGCTGTAATCAGAATAATCTACCTTACACGAACATACCCTCTGGGTGCCTGTATTTGTTTCTCCCTGACAGGTATCCTACCTTTCCGGACAGCCCCACGGGAACAGTCTGCGGGGCCCATTAGGGTTGTTCTTAGGGTAAGCACATGACCAGTCACCATGTAGTGCTGTTTTAACCTCCTTGTCCTGTGTGAATTTGGTTGTTCTGACATATTGGAGTTTAAAATTGCCACAACCCTGTATTACACTGTCAAAATGTTATGAGTAGACGTTCTATCATCAAAATGTCTACTTTTGTGTGATTCAAGGAATGCAATTTATGTATGCTAGGTGTATGCTGTATGGAGGACGTGACGGAACCTAGTTATAGGATACGTTGCCACTTTTTATGCTAAATTGGCTTTCCTCAACATGCTTCTTCTAGGTTCCCTTCTAGAGTAGGACCAGTTGGCTTACTCCCTGATCGGCCCAGTGAGGTTGTATCTTTCTAAATATATTTTTATTTATTAATTTTTTCACTGTGTAGTACAAAACACTCGAGGTCCTGAAGAATTGCCAGATAGGCATGAAACATGTCGACCTTTCTAGAGGGTTGAGTTAGTACACTGTAGATTAGGCAGTTCCCTTTCTCCCCTCTCACCCCTTTTAATAAGGGAGCCAGCCACTCGAATAAAAGTCCTGTGTGGACTGACTCACCCTTTTTAACCTCACTCAAAACCTTCACGACTACACTTCACCAGACCCCTCACACGCACTCAAACCATTGGCTGGAACAAAAGATCTCCAACAAAGAGCGCCTTCGGCGCCCATCAGACATTGCAGCGCCAGTCTGACGAGGAGCAGGAGACCGATGATGAAGCCTGACACCTAGGTCCCTGGGTGTGTGAGGTCTCCTAGTTACAACAAGGGAACACCTTGTTCCCTGCCTCTCTTCTGTCTCCATTTCCTCACACCTCCATACTTACCTTTCCCTGGGGAACTCAGTACTCCTTTGCCTATCTACTGAGGGGGGATACCCCGAAACTGGTCCTATGATGCTTGTTTCTGGTCCAGAGAAGACCTGGCTTGGCAGGTCAGGCTAGACTGTTTCCATGAGGCACAGGGTCAAGACTGATTTGCATATAGCTGAGTCTGAACTGGCGTGTCAAAGTGAGCTAAAGAACGATGATGCATTCAACCCAGATCTGTGACTGGGGTGAGTTTCTGAAAAGTTTCAGTGCTCTGTCCATTATCTCCTTGTGTTTGCTTTGTTCACCCTACTTTGGCAGGGTATGCCCAGATGTGGGTCCCTAGCTCACTTTGCCACTCGATTCAAGCTAGCCTGGCTGATGAGGGGTGTTACCCCGAAACCGGTCCCAGGATACTTGTTTCCAGTGCAGGGAAGACCTGGCTTGGCAGGTCAGGCTGGACTGTTCCGATGAGGCACAGAGTCAAGACTGTTTTGCCTACAGCTGAGTCTGAACTAGGGTGGCAAAGTGAGCTAAAGAACGATGATGGATTCAACCCAGATCTATGACTGGGGGTGAGTGTCTGAAAAGTTTCAGTGCTCCGTTCACCATCTCCTTGCGTTTGCTTCGTGCGCCCTAAGTTGGCAGGGTATGCCCAGACATGTGTCCCTTGCTCACTTTACCACTGGATTCAAGCTATACTGGCTGATGAGGCGTATTACCTAGGCCTGGGCGGTAAATTCCGTTCCGCTCGCGGAATTTGGGTAATTTTGCGTTCCGCGGAGAATGCGAAATGACCCAAAATTCTGCGTTTTGTGACTTTGCGGAATTTTTTGCTTGTTTGCGTTCTCAAAATGTGTGTTTGCGAGATATTTCCCCAGAGCACGCAAAGAGCGATTGCGAACAGGAAAAAAGCATCACGAACAAGCAATTCCGCGTGTTCGCGGAATTTCTGCGCGTTCGCTGAGATTTTTTACCGTTTCGCGGAGATTTGCGTAACACGATTACGCAAATTCCGCCCATCCCTAGTATTACTCCAAAACCGGTCCCAGGATGCTGGTTTCTGGTCCAGGGAAGACCTGGCTTAGCAGGTCAGGCTGGACTGTTCCCAGGAGGCACGGGGTCGACTGATTTGCATATAGCTGGGTCTGAACTGGGGTGGCAAAGTGAGCTAAAGAACGATGATCGATTCAACCCAGATCTGTGACTGGGGGTGAGTGTCTGAAAAGTTTCTGTGCTCCGTCCATCATCTCCTTGTGTCTGCCTCCCTGTCACGGACATCAGCCTATCGGTGCTGCAGCGGGAGATGGTCCGCTCCACCGATGGCACACGGCTAAGGTGCTTGTGAATTCTCTCCCACCTGACACGTCTCTCAGAGAGTCTATACCCTGGTTCTCTCTTCCTCCAGCACCAAGCATTTGAGTGAGGTAGTGTGCAATTAGTTAGATTAAGGCTGCTACCTCCCTCTCCTCAAAACGACATACTCTCTCCTTCCCAGACATGATTAAAAGACACACAAATAGTAACTAGAAAGATAAAAGAAAAATATTAACACATCTAAACAAATAAACCCATAACCTACTCCAAACAGACACACTAATATTAAACAAGACAAAACACTTTAGAACACAAACATTACACAAAGGAACCGGCGAACAGAAAATACTTTTTCTTTTTTTTTATATTTTATTTATTAAATTTGTTGCAAAACAGAAAACATGAGACACAAAGAAAAAGTCTGTGCAAAGTCACAATACACAGTATTAAGGTACAGTCCAAGACAGGCATAGCGTTACAATGAGGAGCATTATTGCGGCAGGAGGAACCAGGAATAATAAAATAGCAGCACCAGAAAACCATAGGGTCACGTCCACCCCAAAGGGCGCGCAGAGAAGAACAGTAACCAATAAGGACAGAGGATTGCAGGAGCGTCAATGGGAAATACAGTTAGGGACCCGGAAGGGGCCAGCGCCGGCGGCCGCCGCGGACCAAAGGCTGTCGGGGAGCACGGGAAAGGCAGCATCACCGGGGAGGAAGCGGGAGAGAAGGGATGGGCGATAGAAGGCCAATCAGAGAGCAAGGCGGGAGGGACATAATCTCAGCATTATGAACCTGGAGTCAATACCTCCCCCCCCCCAAGGAACACACATGGAAAGACTACAACGGAAAGGCGCAGGAAACAGCAAAGGCGCCGCGGGGATAAGGTAAGGAGGATAGTCAATGACCAACATCAGCGGTCGCGGTGCCGGCGGGGAGAATGGGAGAGGCAGCGCCGCTGGAGTGAGAGCGGGAAAGGAGATAGGCAACCAAGGGGGCCCAAATGTCGAGAGGGCGAGATCTGGCGGGTATCAAATCCCAAAACTCAGATAAGAGCGTCTGGCAGTGAGCGGCATCCTCCGGCCAACTCAAAACCTTAGGAGCGGGCCGCCGACCCCAAAACATGGCCACCCTAAGCCTGGAAAGGATTAGGGTGCACCGCCTCACTGGTGATGTCAGAGATAGTGGAGCAAACCGCCTGCCAGAACTCCTGAACCTTAGGACAAAGCCATGCCAAGTGAGCAAAGTCCGCAGCTGGGGCGGCACAACGCCTACACGAGTCCTCAGGGATAAGCCCAAGCCGATGGAGATGCACGGGAGTGCGGTAAAACCTGTGCAAGAACTTGAAATGAATCAAGCGGAGCCGATAATTCGGTGAAAGGTTTTTGGTTTGACTGCAGCAATAAAGCCAATCGACCTCCGAGATATCAATACCAAGGTCCGCACCCCAAGCCTCACGCGCCCGAGTCGAGGAGATAGGGGATGAAGACAGGGCGAAAGCGAACAGTTTAGTGACCAACTTGTGTGGCGACGTGAAAGTATATACGAAATCCAGGGCTGGAAAAGTAGGGGGGGGGTTGTGGGAAGGTAGGATGCATTTTCAGGCAAGTAACCCACAACTGATAGAATAAGAGCGTGTCCTGCAAAGATGGAGACTCTGGAAGCGAGTAGAAGGATTTCTCCGGGTAGAGATCAGCTAAAGTCCTCAGGCCCAGCCGCGCTGCATGACGAGACATGCTAGAAGACTGAAGGGACGGGAAGTCCGGGTGGTCCATAATTGGCATAGCATTGGTGGAGAGAAAAGAAAGACCAGAAAGCTGGCGCAACGAGTACCATGCCCAGTGCAGCGTCTCGACCGTATCGACCTCCGTCCGGGGGCGCACCGTAGGAGCGAATAGCGCAGTAGTTAGTGTTCAGGGGGAGGCGACGTCAGACTCCACCACAACGTGGGGCTGATAGGGAGTGGGGTGTAGCCAAAAATGCAAGAAGCTGGCCTGAGCGCATAGAGCGTAGAGCCGAACGTCAGGCGCACCCAGGCCGCCAACCGACAAGGGCAAAGTCAGGATATCATAAGCTACCCTGGGTTGCCGCCCCGCCCACACCAGCGAGACGACCAGAGAACGCACCCTACGGAAGAAATGATAAGTTAGGGGATAGGTATGCTTGAAAAGAGTTAGAGTAATTTAGGGAGGACCACATCTTGGCTATAGCGATGCGGCCGGCCAGGGACAACGGCTGGTGGCTCCACAGAGGGATCTTGGATTCGAGCCAGTCCACCTCGCGCCCAAAGTTCGACCTCCAAAGGTCATCCAAGTCTCTACTCAGCCAGATTTCCAAGTAACGCGTACTCCCGGACGCCCGCTCAAACGGGAAGTCAGGCACGAAGGGGAGGGTAGCATCCCTCAATGGGAAAAGAACGGACTTACTCCAGTTTACCTGGATGCCCGAGAGCCCGCCAAATCGAATAACCTCCCTCACCAAGGGACTGAGGTTTTCCTGGGGGTGACGGACATATAGAGTGATGTCGTCCACATACATGGAAACTAGGAACAAACAGAAAATACTTAAAACAAACAACACCAATCAAACACACCAGACAACCCACAAGACTCTCCAAATCACAAAGCAAATCTCTCAACCTCCACTGAGCATTAACCACAAACAAAGCTAAACAATATTTGACTCTTTTCCTGGTACGTCATGTCCTGGGTGTCTCCACCTTATTTGCATAGCATTTCATAGTTTTTCACCATGCATGGGCCATGCAAGACATGTTTGCCCAACGGAGCGTCCTGTTGTACCACGCAAAACATGTTTGTGCTACGCAGCGTCCTATTGTACCATGCAAAAGCCATGCAAGAAATGTCTGCGCTGCTCAGTGTCCTAATTTACCATAAAAAGACCACACAAGACATGTTTGCACAAAGTAGCGTCTAATTTAACACTCACGGACCACTAGAGACGTGTTTGATGAGAGCAGCATCCTAATGTACCACACAAGAGCCACAAAAGACATGTTTGCACTAAGCAGCATCATAATTTTACATGCAAGGGCCACGCAAGACATATTTACACTGAGCAGTATTCTAATTTAACACACAAGGGCCACACAAGACAGATTTGCACTAAGCAGCAACATAATTTAACATGCAAGGGCCACGCAAGACATATTTACACTGAGCAGCATTCTAAATTAACATGCAAGGGTCACCCAAGATATGTTTGCATTAAACAGCAGCCTAATGTACCACGCAAGGGCCACACAAGACATGTTTCTACTAAGTATCACCCTAATGTGCCAAGAAGACATGTTTGCACTAAACAGCATCATAAGTTAACCTGCAAGGGCCACCCAAGACATATTTGTACTAAGCAACATCCTAATGTACAAGGAAAGGGCAACACAAATTTTTTTTGCACTAATCAGCATCCTAATTTAACATGCATGGGCCCACCAAGATATATTTGCACTAAGCAGCATCATAATTATTTATTTAAGAAGCTTATAGAGCGCGCAGCTATCCCACAGGGTCTCCCGGTGCTATCGTCGGACATTAACATAGCGTAGCAAGAGGAATATATAAGAAGGCAGGATTTAATCAGGGTTGCTAAAAAGTAACGTTTTTAGGTTTTTACAGAACTGAAACAGTGAGTTACAGGATTTGAGAGCTAGCGGCAGAGAGTTCCAGAGTTTCGGGCCCAACACGGAAAAGGAGCACCCCTTAAGACGAGCTTTGAGAATCATGGGAACCTAAAACAGTGCAAGGTTAGCTGATCTCAACAAACAGGTGGGAACATATGGAGAGACAAGGCTTGGATGTAACAAGGAGCAAGACCATGTCTATTGTGAAACATATAAAACAAGGACTTGAACTTGATCTGTTTGTCAACTCTCAGCCAGTCCAGTCTCTGCAACAAGGGAGAGACGGATGAAAATCTCTGCAGCCGAAAGAGAATGCGGGCAGCCACATTTTGGATGATCTGTAAGCGACGAGTCAAGGCTTTGTCAGCTCCCAGATACAGAAAAATCCCATAATCCAATCTGGTTGTGATCAGAGCTTGCAGCACTGTTCTCTGTGAACCTAGGGGGATCAGCCAGAGTATTTTCTTGAGCCATTTCAGAATGGAAAAACAGGAGGCAATGAGCTTAGAGACCTGTGGTGTCAGATTGCCTGTGTCTCACAGAGCCACCTTGTGTCAATCTACTTAGCATGGCAAATCTGGAGTAAAGCAAGGCTGCGCAGGTGAATGCCTTGCAGTAATCAGAGCTGGGAAGGTATTACATGGGTGGCACACATCCACCAATGTGTTTTGCGCACTTAGAGATTTATATAAGACACGTAAACCTGGGAACGGGTCAAAGTGCAAACCCTTCCTTGGTGAAACATAACAAGGGCAACTATGTTTACTTATGCTTGTTAATCCCTCTCTCTATGCGTGCTGCATTCTACAGCACACATTACAAGAGGAAAATGCCTCATGGGCATCTTTTATGGGCAGGACGGCGCCGCTCCACGCACAAAAAGAATCCTGACTGAAGTAGCGGTCGGTGGTGGGCGTAGCTGCCGGGCGGTGACGTGGGGAGGAGGAGGGGGAGGGGCAGGGTGGGGGATAGTAATCTATGGATTACAAAGGATTACAGGTAAGTAACCACATAAATAAATAAACAAATTTCGTTGCGCGCACTGCATCCCCAAATGCGATGCAGTGCACGCAACGAAATTCGCTTTATTTATTTATAGGTTTACTTACCTGTAATCCTCCGTAATCCATAGATTAGTATCCCCCACCCTGCCCCTCCCCCGCCCCACGGCATCACCCGGCAGCGACTCCCACCACCGACCGCTACTGCCTGACTGTAAAGCTGGTACCCTTGCACCGTATCACATGGGTGCCTGGAATGGCAAAGGCAGCACTCATTGCAGCATTGAGAAGTCAGGAATGCCCCATATCTTTTCAGATATGGTGCATTGCTGCACTCTCCCCGTGACACAACACAGAGCTGAAAGCTGACTTGCAGCATTGTGTTGCATCACTTTATTTGAAATATGGACCTTGACAGAGTGTACATATTTTGTCATCTCCCTAGAGTGGGCAGAAAACAACAGTATGTGATGCATGCACTTAGTCGCATCTTGTGGGATGTGTTTAATTAGCAATTGTGCTGTTGGAGTACATTTAGGATCTTTACCACAACCATGTTTTTTTAACTGCACATGTCATGACTTACAATAATGACATACTTTGTAGTGTAAGTCCCTTTGTTGAAACTCTGGTTACACATATTACCAACTCCTCGCCCATAGCAGACCTGCTTTAGAATGGTGAGAGCTTTTACAGCTTATACTATGTGACTTTACAATTCTGTAAACATAGATGGGTGTATGCATATGTACACCCATAATCGTACCAAGGTGGTTCTTCACAACACAAGGTTGCCCAATCAAGCAACATGTATTGGCCCACATTGTTTTTGAGTAAACAACACGCACATAGCCACACAAAGTGGGCTAAAATGGCTTACTGCATATAAACATTTATGTAACGTGAGAATTCATTCACTTACATACCACAGCTACTATTACAATAAATACATGCCCCTATGAACCCATGCCTGATAGTACATATTTTTTATATATTTTTTTTGTTGATGAGAGTAAGTAGATTCTTTATACCTATCCCATTCTGTGGAACACAGGAGGTGTGTTGAGAAGTTTTATTGATTCTCCGCATATACACCAACAAACACCACCTATTCTCCTTTGTTAGTGTCCTACACATTCAGCATGAACCATGGAGTCTGGACCAGTATCACGGAATGCCTATTTGGATAATGACACTGAGACATCAGCAAACCTACTGTGACGGCATTAGGAGGTGTGATGAGGTTTATATATAACTATGTTGATGCATGACAGATGACTCTACTCAGCTATCATCATACATCCCCAGATTACTCATATATGCTTTGCTCAAGCCTCAGACGTAAATGAACCCCACCTCACACTTTTACTATTGCAGTTATTACAGACAGCAGAGCTCCAGTAAGGTCCTTGGAGCTATTGAACCCCTGCCAAACAGTTTCTACATGAATTCAGAAGTTTTCAAAGCTATTCCAAAGGGCTGCCATGTACATAGAGTCAACCTTATAACCCAGTGATGAAATAGACGTGCCAGTTCTTTCAAAGCCTGTGGACACTGGTCTGGCTGCTTGTGTGCAGGCCAGCAGGGTCATCAGTACTCCCATTCCTCTTCCCAGTGAAGAGTAAGACAGCCAACATACCACGTTGGTTTACCCTTAGCGGCACTTGTCCAACACATGGGGTGCAGGATTCAATATTTTCTTCCAGGTTGGCCATCCATTATGTCTGACAGTTTGGTCTTACCGATAGTTCAAAATGGATAAGCCCTGACTTTATCTCTGTACTGCCCACAATTCCTTTCACACCGGAGTGAATTTTAGCTGAGAACTGTCCGTTCTTTTACAGGATATATGGCTGTTGCATAACAGGGAGCCATCAAGATGGTGATGGACTCGGAGAAAGGTAGGGGTTATTACGCTCGCTGTTTGCATATTCAGATGGAGGACAGGGACCTCTGACCAATTCTGGACCTTCTGCCTCCGAGTGCCATCCTGCAAAAGGAAAAATTCAAAATGATCGCACTCGCTGTGGACCCAGGCGACTAGTTAGTGTCCTTGTACCTGCAGGATGCAAATTTTTATATACCCGTCATGCAGTCCCACAGAGGTTATCTGCAGTTCAAGGCAGGTCAGGAGGATATTCTGTTTGCTTTGCTCCTCTTCCGGTGCCCCAGCACTTTACTGGTGTTCACAAAAGGTATGACAGTGGTCACTGCCTATCTTTGGAGGGCAGGAATACCACTATTCCCATACCTTGGTGAGTGTTTGTTGAAGGTGAGCTTGCCACAGTCAGTCGTGGGTCACTGCCTGATGACGGCTAACCTCTTGACATCGTTGGGTTCACTATCAACAACTCGAAGTCCCACCTGACTCCTTCCATTCCATTCCATTCATTGGGGCAACCTTGGACACAGAGGAGTTCAGGGCTTTCCTTCCATCGCAACAAGTCCAGGACATCCAGCCTGTGATCCCGAAGTTTCACACTCAGTCATAGATCATGGTGAGAGCAGCTCTGAGGCTGTTTGGCCTCTCAGCTTCATGCATCCTCCTCGTTAGCTTTGCTTGTTGCCACATGGGTGCTCTGCAATGGGATTTGAAGTTCCAATGGGTGCAGCATCAAGGCAATCTGACAGATGCCTTCCAAGCCTTGGAAGTGACAGCTCGAGATTTGCAGTGATGGCTGTTCTAATGCAATTGGCCCAGTGGCAGCCCCCTCCTTCTTCCCCATTAAGAGCTGATGGTGGAGACAGATGCATTCCTATTGGGCTGGGAAGATCAAATGGGGGAGGTGGAAATCAGGGTACTCTGATCTCCATAAGAGGGATGCCTCCGCATCAATTTGCTGAAGTTCCAGCTCATTCGACTGGTTCTCAAGGCCTTCCAGTGAATCGTATGGAGAAGGCGGGCTTATGGTCTTGCGTAAAACACCAATACCATGGGGTACTGCAACAAGCAGAGCTGAATGAGGTTCTGGGTCAGGAGGGTCTGTCTCACTGGAGTTGGTTGGGGCACATTGGCATTTTTGCTGAAAGCGAACCACCAAGCAGGGTCCCTGAATGCCAAAGTAAACCTATTGAGCAGACTGAGTCTTGCAGATAACAAGTGATAGCTACACACCAAGGTGGCACAGGGCATCTTCCAACAGTGAGGTTTATCCTTGCAAGTTTTTCTCACCATTGTAGAGTCAAACAATATGCATGTTGGAGTTTCTGCAAGAACACTCTCTAGGACATGGGACTCCTGTATGCCTAATAGCCTCTGTCTCTCCTGCCCAGAGTTCTGAAAATGATCAGGATGGACTGGATCCACATCATCCTAGTGGCTCAGAATTGACCCAGGATAGTGTGGCACCTGGACCTTCTGCAAATTAGTTTCTGTAACCTAATTAAGCTGCCACTTTGCAAGTTCTCGGCAACACAGTATAGACCTCCTCCTGAATCTACGTAATCTACATATACATGTGTGGCGATTGAACAGTGGCAGTTGATTGCATTTGATTTGCCGCTCTAAGTGGTGGATGTCACCCTTGACACTAGGTGCCCTTTCTTTGTTTGGTTTTATATAGCACGAATTAGACCAGAGGATATCCGGTATCAGAGCGCTTTACTTGAGCACCAGTTTTGTTACAGATGGACACATTCATTTTTGTTAGGCACAGGGCAACTAAGTGATTTGTCCATCATCACAGGATGTTGAGCATCGTTGCTGAGACTCCAGTCCGGTTCCCCAGCTTCGAGGTCGACTGCTCTCGCCGTAAAGCTACATCCCCTTCCAAGAATTCTTTTTATGCTGGGTGCTAGGACGTGTGGCGTTCACAAGACTGAACACCCTCCCTCACACAAACAGAGTTGTCAGATGTTGTTTTCTTTGCCTTTTCTTCGGCCCCAGCAAGGGCTTCTAGTAGGCACTTATTTAATGTGCAGCCTTTTTAGCCTTTCTACTTTTGCCGGACCACCCACCCTTGTATAAAGCGCCTGCGGTGATGAGATGTATTCAAGGTTTGCCACTTATTCCCCTCCCAAACCGAATCTGGTGCCACAGTGGAACCTAAACTTGGTTTTGATGTTTCTCATGTGTACACATTTTGAGCTGATTTAAAGCTGTTCGCTGCATCTCCTGGCCTGAAAGACAGCTTTCCTTACTGTGATTACATCAGCTCCTCACATGAGTGAACTTCAAGCATTTTCAGTGCACCTGCCCTACTCCACCTCTTTCCTGGACACGTTAGAGGCTAGGCTTCGGGTGGCCTTCTGTAGGAAGCTGGCTCTGTATATACTGTACCAAAGTGAGGTATAGTGTGCACAGAGTCCAGGGGAACCCAAAAGGTAGGCTGAAGTAAAGTAGATACCACCTCACTCTCTATTTGTGGTAGTGTGGTCGAGCTGTAAGGCTTTATCAGAGGACAGTGTTAAGCATTTGTTGTACACACTCAGTCATCAAGTGAATTCACACACTCAAAGACTGAACTTCAAACCAACTGTTTTTGCATAAAAATATTCTTTTAGTTATTTTATTTCCTAGAACCAAACAAGCCTGGCACAGGTAAGTGATAAATACTTTACAGTAAATATACATTTGTAACACAGTTTGGATTGTAATTGTATATGCACTCTGTTTTGATTTACACTACTGTTACTGAGAAATGCAATGATTTGGAAATAGAGTACATATACTTTGAATGGGCTTTTTAGTAAAATGACCAGTACATTGCTTTCATATTACTTTTCTTACACAGTGTAGTATACCTGGATCCTACACTGGGACATTTCCTGTAAACAGTTAAGTAAAAGCGCTTTTGTTATATAGTACAGTTGTAAAAGGATTTCTTAGATCTTCCAACTTCACACTTCAAATCTGTTCATAGAAAAACAGTCAATGTTATCCTATGTAGGAAAATAGTGCTATTGGTTCAAAGGTAAGTACTTTTTTGTGGGAGTTGGTATTCTGGAGTTAGACTCTGGGGTCCCCCAGGGTCAAGGATGCACTCTTGTTACACCCTCAGCGGCACTAGGGTGGCTGGGTGTAGAGTACAGAGGCCCAATGTTATCAATGGGAGATAGGGGGCCTCCGGTTCGTGGCTGCTGACAAGCAGGCCACTGGGTTGTGTGAGCAAAGATCCTGGACTTCAGCACAGGGCAGATGGGGGTTTAGGCCAGCACAAAAGATGCACCCTCAGGGGCACTGGGGCGGCTGGGTGCAGAGTGCTGTTTTGGCGTCGTGTGCCCTGTAGCTTTCAATGGGGAGTCTCCCTTTTGCAAAAGCATTGCAGGCTCGGGAGGAAGGTCTTCTGGGTGCGACCACCACTTGGAGAGGTAAGTTGGGTTGTTGGTGGTTGTCTAGGCTCCATCGGTGGGGCCACCCAAGGCCGTGCGGCGTCGGGTGCAGTCAGGCGTCAGGGTGCCTTTTAGGGTTGGATCTTCTTACCAGCTCCTGGTCACGGTTGGGGGGACCTTCCGGTTTGAGGCTGCAGGCATCGGCTTGAGGCTTGAGGCAGGTCAGGGATCACCGGATCTCAGGTCAGGTTCGCCGAGGAGTCCTCCTCTTGCTTTTGGGCCACTCAAACTCGGGCCGTGGGCGTCAGGTGCAGGTGCAGAGTGGGGCAGACCCGTGGATCCTTGCAGAGCTGGAGTCTGTTGTTAAACAAATCTGGTGTTTACTGGAGACAGAGTCTTTGGGATGCATGGTTGGCAGGTCCTTCGGGTTTCTCGAGGTTGCTGGCTGCAGGACACACCGGGATTTCACTGGAGCAGGTTTGAGGTGGGGACAGGCCGGTAGGGCTGGGGCCAAGTCAGTGAGCATCCTCCTCTTGTTAGCATCGGCATGGCTGTTCGGTCCTTCTTCTTCTGGTTTCTTGTCTGAGGAAGCAAGGTTCAGGGGTGCCCCTAAATAGTATATTCAGGGGCGTTACAGGTAGGTTAAAGGTTGGGACCAATGGGTCCCCTCCCTGGTGTGGGTACACCGCCTCTTACTCCACCCTCCAGTGGGAGGGGGGCATAAGCCTTTCCCTGGTTGACTGGGTCCCACCCTTCTGCAAGATGGCGGGGACTGAGACTTGTGCTTCACCTCGCCTCCCCCACCTGAGGGGTGGAGTTGGCAGAGGTGGGCACACCTCTCTTCCTCACTTGTTTTTTCCGCCGGTTCTCCCGCCAAAAGTGGGGTTCAGAACCAGTGGGGACCAGTTGCTGAAAGCCGCAAGTGGCCTGAGGAAGCTCACAAAGGTGAAAAGCCTTTGAAGCTTCCCCTTTGTGGACCCTACCCATCCTGGGGAAGGAGGCCTGGCACCTTGTCCCAGGATGTGCATTGTTTCAGGCCCCCGAGAGCAGCAGGCTCTCGACCCAGGGGTCCAGAAACATGTCTGGTGGTGGCAGCTGTAATCAGCCACTCAGCCTGGACACTAGTGGTAGGTTGTTTTTCAGGGGGCATCTCTAAGATGTCCTCTGTGTGCATTTTCCATTAAATCCCACACTGGCACCAGTGTGGGTTTAATGTACTGAGAAATTTGATACCAAACTTCTCAGTTTTCAGTGTAGCCATTATAGTGCTGTGGAGTTCGCAATGACAAACTTTAGCAGAATGTTTACTGCTGCTACATGTCACTGCTGTATGTGAAACACGTGCTGCTACATGTGTTGGCATTTCGGGCTGGACTGTTCCCATGAGGCACAGGGTCAGACTGATTTGCATATAGCCATGTCTGAACTGGGATGGCAGAGTGGGCTAAAGAACGGTGATGGATTCAACCCAGATCTTTTGACTGGGTGTGAGTGTTTGATTGGTTCGGATGCTCCGTCCATCACCACCCCCTTTTGTACCGCTGCTGTAAATGTTTAACACTCTTCCAGCGGGATCACGCTGTGCCCATGGTGACAGTTTGAGCTCAGCAGGGTCCGTGGTGTCGGAATATATAATGGACATGGTGGCTCGCGGCCAAGAAGGTGCACCCCCCATTCTCCACTCAGCAGCCTCCTCAGCTGCCCGCGCGCGAATCAATGCCCGGACCTGAGCTGTCAGCACTGCTCAGACAGGAGTTTTGTTTCATAGTAGCTGTTATAATGTAGAAGAAATTAAGATATATAGTTGAAGGAGAGGCTGGCCGCACCAGTTTACCCTAAAGTGCTTCTTTGATGCTTTAATTCTGAAACGTTTAGGTATTTACCATCTTTTTGACGTTTAAAATGGGAGGTGGGTGGAAGGGGCTTTGTTTTCTGTCAGAATTTGTGGACCTTCCAAAAAAATGGTCTTGGATATTTTTATGACTAGTTTTGACTACTGATCCAGTGACAATGGGCGTAGTTAAATTGTCACTGCTATTTGCACTGCCTCTTGCCCCATCATCTACCGTGCACTGGGTGAATCTCAGTACTCTGTGCAGCTCGTGCAGGGAGCCGGGTATCGCTGCTGCTGTGCAGATAACCTTGCGCAGGTGCAGTATCGTGGTCTTGGAGCTGCGTGGAGGAGGGGACCACTGTGCCGGGTGTCAGTGAATCTCAGCAGGGAGTGGAGGCTGAACAAGACTTATTGGGATCACCCTGTGTGGAGAACCCTGGAGTGACAGGAAGAAAACAACAGGGACCAGTGAATGGCGCGGGGTGCGAGGTCACCTTAAATCCAGCAGGTGAGCAGCGCTTACAAGCACCATCTACATATCTGAGCTTTAGCGTGTTGGATTTTGCTCTGGGTATTCCTCTGCATGTCTTTGTCTTTTTGTTGTATACATGTGATTTATACTATGATTAAAGAATTGCAAGGACCTGCCAAAAGTAAAGTAAACATTATGAGTGCTCTCGCGGGGCCGCTGCAGGCCTGTAAACATTTGGAGTCTGGGGTGGCCTAGTCCAAGTCCTGCACTTGCACACCTTCACATAATGTGTGCTATGGGGCTCCTGCGCAGAGGATCACACGTTTCTGAGTCATTGTTCTTGGGATCTTTCTAGGGTGTCCTGATTCACAGCTGGGTAGACAGACTTCTCTTGGTCTACTACACTGCTGGGATTGGAACATGAGGGGGGTCTCCGTTTCTGCAGAATCCCAGACTCAGAGGTGCCCCTAGGCCTCGTCCCTGGGTGAAAGGGTGAGCTGGGGCATTGCGGGACACGTCACACTCAGATTCATCATACGGGCGCCCTAATCCACTTCAGAGCACTGCCTGGTCATGACTGAATGGGGGTTTAGGTTAAAACTCTGACGCCTTGTCACAAGTGAAATGAAATGAAAAATTATATTTATATAGCGCGTACATACCCGGAGGCCTCGCAGCGCTTCAACTGATTACTGTGGTGAGGGCAGGGGTGGTTAACACGCTTTTACAAACAGGTGTGTTTTCAAAGCCTTCCTAAAAGCCATCCGGTTGTTGTCCTCCCTGAGATTCGGCGGAAGGGAATTCCACATTTTCGCCGCAATATGTGAGAATGCCCGACCGCCCCAGCGAGCTTTCTTGATTTTGGTTGTGGCGGCTAGGTGCAGAACACTGGAACTGAGGGTTCTCGAGGGAGTATAAGGTACAAAAAAAGGGAGCAAGATGGCAGGGCCTGTTCGGTGGAAGGCTTTATGTACAATGCACATGGCCTTAAAGTGTATTCTGGCAGCCACTGGGAGCCAGTGCAGTTCTTTTAGGGCCTTCTTGGCTGACTGCCAACGAGGGATGTTAAACAGTAGTCGGGCAGCGCAGTTTTGCGTAACTTGGAGTCTGTTGATCACTGCTGCCGGGGCTCCCAAGTATAACACATTTCCATAATCCAGGCGGGAGAGTATCAAGGCCTGAACCATGATTCTCCTCGCCTGGAAAGGAAGCAGAGGGAGTACCTTCCGGAGCATTCTCATTAGTCCGACACAGGTAGAAGCCGTTTTGGTGGCCTGTACCGAGAAGTCTAATGCTTTGTCGAGCCAGACTCCAAGACTCTTTATGTGGGGTTTAGGGGAAGGAGGAAAGCCAAGACAGGCAGGCCAGATGGAAACCAGAGTGGTTGGTTCGAGATTGCCCAGCAGCATAATCTCTGTCTTCTCCCCATTGAGTCTGAGACAAGAAGATTGCATCCACTTAGCTACAGCCTCTAGACAGGGCCCCAAGGTGTTAGATGATCCCTCCGTGTGGTCCAGGGAGACCACCAGTTGGGTATCATCCGCGTAGGTGACAATACGCACACCAAAGGGATGGACTATCCCTGCTAGAGGGCTCATGTAGACATTAAAGAGCGTGGGGCTCAGGGCCGAGCCCTGAGGAACCCCACAGCTAAGTGGTTGCTTGGGGGATACTACCTCGCCCTCAAACACCCGGAAGAAGCGCTCGTCCAGGAAGGAGGTCAGCCATTCCAGGGCCGCGCCCGACACGCCCATGCCCTCTAGACAATGTAATAATGTGGCATGGTTAACCGTGTCGAACGCGGCGCTGAGATCTAGTAATATAATGGCTGCTTTCCCTCCCCGGTCCAGCACAGATCTTGTTTCTTCCGTCACTGCTAATAGAGCAGTTTCGGTTCCGTGGTGGGGGCGGAATCCCGTCTGGGAGGCACATAGCAGATTATTGGATTCTAAATAATCTACTAAGGTGTTGTTGATGTGCCTCTCCAACAGCTTGCTCATCCAGGGAAGTAGGGAGATTGGGCGAAAGTTGGCCAAGTTGTTCTGGTCTAAGGTAGGCTTCTTTAGGAGGGCCCTGACCATCGCACATTTCCACTGGGCTGGAACCGAGCTGGAGATGATGGAGGAGTTAAGGACATCCAAGATGACAGGGCGAATTGCCTCGATGACTTAGAGAAGGGTCTGCGGGGGTGCTGGGTCATTGGGGGATCCTGAGATGACTTTAACCCCTTCGACGCTCTTGACGAGCTCAGCTCGTCATGAGGTGTACCTCTGGTACACTCATGACAAGGTGAGCTCGTCATGTAAAGTGGGTTTTTGAATTTTCCAGCGCACAGCGGGAAAATGCACCGCATGGATGCGGTTAAGGAGTATTTTGTCCAATGAAATGGGATCCAAGAGAGGGAACTCATCCAGTGAACAAGAGACGGAGGAGTCCAACTTGATGACTGTGGTGGTGTCCAGATCCTTTACACCAGTGGAGAAAGAGGAATATATAGCCTGAATCTTCTGAGAGAAGAAGGTTGCTAGATTGTTACATCGGGCCTGTGCACCGACCGAAGACAAACGCTCAGGGGGAATAGAGATTAGTGACTTAGCAATTTTAAAAATTTCTTTGGGGGAGTTTGCAGCTAGGTTGATTTTAGAGTCGTAGAATTGAATTTGTGCAGCTTTCAATTCATTCTTATACGACTTGATAGCGGTTCTATACTCTGCTTTCTTAGATTGCGAGTAATCTCGCCTCCAGGCTCTCTCCAGTTTACGACACAATTGTTTCATGGTTCTCAAGGCAGCAGAGTACCACGGGGCTACTTTAGATCGTTTTATAGAATGCAAGGATTCTTTCGGGAGAACCTGATCAAGGGTGTTAAGAATCCAATTGTCATACTCGATGGTGGCTGTACTGGGGTTTGTCGTCTTCGAAGGAGGATGAGCAGTAAGAGCTGATTTCCACTTGGAGAGGGGCATGGAAGCCCATTTCCTTCCCCAATGTCTGTTATTGTTTTGTGAAATTGGGGGGGTATTGGTAGACCATGTAAAGGGTACTAAGCAGTGGTCGGTCCAGGGCAGTGGTATAGGTGTTTCGACTTTTAGACTGTCTAGATTGCTAAAAATATGATCCAAAAGATGCCCCTTAATGTGTGTCGGGTGGAAGCCTTTTTGGAGCAGATCTACAGCTTGAAGATTAAGTCGAAGACTATTGACTGCTGAATCCAGCGAATCGTCCAAATGCAAATTCAGGTCACCCAACAGCGTAAGATTTGCCGAGGTAAGCACTAAATTAGCAGCGACATTCGTCACTTTTGTGACGAAGTCGCTGAGGGGGCCCGGCGGTCGGTAGACCAGAATGCCTGAGAATGTAGTGGTAGGGGAGAACTCAAGAGTAAAATGTAAACTCTCGCAGGCTGGTGTGGCGGGGGGGGGGGTGTAACGCGGCATCTAATATTGTCTCTATGTATAATGGCCAGCCCTCCACCTCTGCGTAGCTTGCGATCCAGTCGCTTTAGAGTTTAGCCCTGGGGGTTGGCCCATACTATTGTGGGATCAGTTTCCAGCTAAAGCCATGTCTCCGTTAAAAAGAGGGCGTCGGGATTGAGCTCCTCTATCAGCATGGCAAGTTCAGCACAATGTTTCGGTAATGACCGACAGTTGAGAAGAAACATCCTCCAGTTGTTCGTAGAGGAATGTTTCTCAGTACTCAAGGTGGACAAATCCCAATTACACGTTTTACAACGGACTGTCGGTTTTATAGGAGGGACCGAGTGTAGACATGCGGGGTTAATAGTGGGTCTTAATGCATGCAGAGAGGAGACACTATATGTAATGCAAGTCCCTACCATGATACCAGACAGCGACAGGGATCTGGGCGCGTCTGGACGCGGACTGGCGCAGACTGGCTTCTCTTTGGCGCCTCTTCGGCGCTTCTTCTACGGCGCTCCCGCTGCGCGTCACCGCTGCGCGAGAGGGCCGATGGAGAAATAGATTGGGGAGGATGTGAGACTAGAGCGTCACCCTCGGAAGATGGCCGCCTGCCGTGGGACAACCAGGAAGTGCCTGCGCTTTTCCTCCCTCCACTACAAACAGCACGAATTGCTGCGGTGGACCGGGGAGTCAGCGCTCAAGATGGTAAGGGTAACAAACAATTTTACACAGTTTTTAAAATGAGGCGAGTTTTAAAAAACCCTTGCAGCAAATACAGCTTTCAACGCACACTTGCACACGATGTTCGTAATCAATCTATCGGGCGCGAGGGCGCTGACCTCTTTTATAGTCAGGGGAGGATGTGAGACTAGAGCGTCACCCTAGGAAGATGGCCGCCTGCCGTGGGACAACCAGGAAGTGCCTGCGCTTTTCCTCCCTCCACTACAAACAGCACGAATTGCTGCGGTGGACCTGGGAGTCAGCGCTCAAGATGGTAAGGGTAACAAACAATTTTACACAGTTTTTAAAATGAGGCGAGTTTAAAAACCCTTGCAGCAAATACAGCTTTCAACGCACACTTGCACACGATGTTCGTAATCAATCTCAAGTACTTCCTAAACTATTGACACTCCCCACCGTGGCATGCCAGAGAGGCAATCTACGGCTGCATTACACTTGACCATTCCTGCTTATGTTTTTGTTTCATGTACGCACTCCTATGCAAATTTTGTCAGAACGTTGTGAGAGGATAAAGAGATGATGCATGTTTGCACTTTGCCACATCATAATTTCACACGAAAGGGCCACCCAAGACATGTTTGCAGTAAGCAGCGTCCTAATATACGATGCAAGGGCCACACAAGGCATGTTTGTACTAAACAGTGTCATAATTTAATACACAAGGGGCACTCAAGGCATGTTTGCACTAAGCAGCGTCATAATTTAATAAGCAATGGCCACCTAAAACATGTTGGCACTTAGCAGCGTCTTAATGTGCCACACAAGACATATTTACACTGAGCAGCATTCTAAATTAACATGCAAGGGCCTCGCAAGACATATTTACACTGAGCAGCATTCTAAATTAACATGCAAGGGTCACCCAAGATATGTTTGCATTAAACAGCAGCCTAATGTACCACGCAAGGGCCACACAAGACATGTTTCTACTAAGTATCACCCTAATAAGCCAAGAAGACATGTTTGCACTAAACAGCATCATAAGTTAACCTGCAAGGGCCACCCAAGACATATTTGTACTAAGCAACATCCTAATGTACAAGGAAAGGGCAACACAAAAAATGTTTGCACTAATCAGCATCCTAATTTAACATGCATGGGCCCACCAAGATATATTTGCACTAAGCAGCATCATAATTTATTTATTTAATAGCTTATAGAGCGCGCAGCTATCCAACAGGGTCTCCCGGCGCCATCGTCGGACAGTAACAAAGCATAGCAAGAGGAATATATAAGAAGGCAGGATTTAATCAGGGCTGCTAAAAAGTAAAGTTTTTAGGTTTTTACAGAACTGAAACAGTGAGTTACAGGATTTGAGAGCTAGCGGCAGAGAGTTCCAGAGTTTCGGGCCCAACACGGAAAAGGAGCACTTCTTAAGACGAGCTTTGAGAAACATGGGCACCTAAAACAGTGCAAGGTTAGCTGATCTCAGCAAACAGGTGGGAACATATGGAGACACAATGCTTGGATGTAACAAGGAGCAAGACCATGTCTATTGTGAAACATATAAAACAAGGACTTGAACTTGATCTGTTTGTCAACTCTCAGCCAGTGCAGTCTCTGCAACAAGGGGGAGACGGATGAAAATCTCTGCAGCCGAAAGAGAATGCGGGCAGCCACATTTTGGATGATCTGTAAGCGACGAGTCAAGGCTTTGTCAGCTCCCAGATACAGAAAAATCCCATAATCCAATCTGGTTGTGATCAGAGCTTGCAGCACTGTTCTCTGTGAACCTAGGGGGATCAGCCAGAGTATTTTCTTGAGCCATTTCAGAATGGAAAAACAGGAGGCAGTGAGCTTAGAGACCTGTGGTGTCAGATTGCCTGTGTCTCACAGAGCCACCTTGTGTCAATCTACTTAGCATGGCAAATCTGGAGTAAAGCAAGGCTGCGCAGGTGAATGCCTTGCAGTAATCAGAGCTGGGAAGGTATTACATGGGTGGCACACATCCACCAATGTGTTTTGCGCATTTAGAGATTTATATAAGACACGTAAACCTGGGAACGGGTCAAAGTGCAAACCCTTCCTAGGTGAAACATAACAAGGGCAACTATGTTTACTTATGCTTGTTAATCCCTCTCTCTATGCGTGCTGCATTCTACAGCACACATTACAAGAGGAAAATGCCTCATGGGCATCTTTTATGGGCAGGACGGCGCCGCTCCACGCACAAAAAGAATCCTGACTGAAGTAGCGGTCGGTGGTGGGCGTAGCTGCCGGGCGGTGACGTGGGGAGGAGGAGGGGGAGGGGCAGGGTGGGGGATAGTAATCTATGGATTACAAAGGATTACAGGTAAGTAACCACATAAATAAATAAACAAATTTCGTTGCGCGCACTGCATCCCCAAATGCGATGCAGTGCACGCAACGAAATTCGCTTTATTTATTTATAGGTTTACTTACCTGTAATCCTCCGTAATCCATAGATTAGTATCCCCCACCCTGCCCCTCCCCCGCCCCACGGCATCACCCGGCAGCGACTCCCACCACCGACCGCTACTGCCTGACTGTAAAGCTGGTACCCTTGCACCGTATCACATGGGTGCCTGGAATGGCAAAGGCAGCACTCATTGCAGCATTGAGAAGTCAGGAATGCCCCATATCTTTTCAGATATGGTGCATTGCTGCACTCTCCCCGTGACACAACACAGAGCTGAAAGCTGACTTGCAGCATTGTGTTGCATCACTTTATTTGAAATATGGACCTTGACAGAGTGTACATATTTTGTCATCTCCCTAGAGTGGGCAGAAAACAACAGTATGTGATGCATGCACTTAGTCGCATCTTGTGGGATGTGTTTAATTAGCAACTGTGCTGTTGGAGTACATTTAGGACCTTTACCACAACCATGTTTTTTTAACTGCACATGTCATGACTTACAATAATGACATACTTTGTTGTGTAAGTCCCTTTTAATGAAACTCTGGTTACACATATTACCAACTCCTCGCCCATAGCAGACCTGCTTTAGAATGGTGAAAGCTTTCACAGCTCATACTATGTGACGTTACAATTCTGTAAACATAGATGGGTGTATGCATATGTACACCCATAATCGTACAAAGTGGTTCTTCACAACACAAAGTTGCCCACTGAAGCAACATGTATTGGCCCACATTGTTTTTGAGTAAACAACACGCACATAGCACACAAAGTGGGCTAAAATGGCTTACTGCATATAAAAAATTGTGTAACTTGAGAATTCATTCACTTACGTACCTCAGCTACTATTACAATAAATACATGCCCCTATGAACCCATGCCTGATAGTACATATTTGTTATATTGTTTTTTGTTGATGAGAGTAAGTAGATTCTTTATACCTATCCCATTCTGTGGAACACAGGAGGTGTGTTGAGAAGTTTTATTGATTCTCCACATATACACCAACACACACCACCTATTCTCCTTTGTTAGTGTCCTACACATTCAGCATGAACCATGGAGTCTGGACCAGTATCACGGAATGCCTATTTGGATAATGACACTGAGACATCAGCAAACCTACTGTGACGTGATGAAGTTTATATATCATTATGTGCCTCAGATGTCTGATGTAACTGAACACCACTTCACGCTTTTACTATAGCAGTTATTAAAGACAGCAGAGCTCCAGTAAGGTCCTTGGAGCTATTGAACCCCTGCCAAATAGTTTCTGAATCAATTCCGAAGTTTTCAAAGCTATTCCAAAGGGCTGCCATATACATAGAGTCAACCTTATAACCCAGTGATGAATTAGACATGCCAGTTCTTTAAAACCTGTGGACACTGGTCTGGCTGGATGTGTGCAGGCCAGAAGGGTCATCAGTCCTCCCATTCCTCTTCCCAGTTAAGACAGCAGACATACCACGTTGGTTTACCCTTAGCGGCACTTGTCCAACACATGGAGTGCAGGATTCAAGATTTCCTTCTATGTTGGCGATCCATTACGTCTGACAGTTTGGTCTTACTGATTGTTCGAAATGGATAAGCCCTGACTTTCTATCTGTACTGTCCACAGTTCCTCTCACAGCAGAGTGAATTTTAGATGAGAACTGTCTGTTCTTATACAGGATATAGGGCTGTTGCTCTTAAAAAGAGCCTTCAAGGCGGTGATGGACTTGGAAAAAGGTAGGGGTTATTACGCTCGCTATTTGCTTATTCAGATGGAGGATAAGGACCTCTGACCAATTCTGGACCTTCTGCCTCCGAGTGCCTTACTGCGAAAGGAAAAATTAAAAAGGATCGCAATCGCTGTAGACTCAGGCGACTAGTTAGTGTCCTTGGACCTGCAGGATGCACATTTTCATATACCCATCATGCAGTCCCACAGAGGTTATCTGCAGTTCAAGGCAGGTCAGGAGGATATTCTGTTTGCTTTGCTCCTCTTCCGGTGCCCCAGCACTTTATTGGTGTTCACAAAAGGTATGACCGTGGTCACTGCCTATCATTGGAGGGCAGGAATACCACTGTTCTCATACCTTGGTGAGTGTTTGTTGAAGGCGAGCTTGCCACAGTCAGTCGTGGGTCACTGCCCGATGATGGCCAACCTCTTGACATCGTTGGGTTCACTATCAACAACCCGAAGTCCCACATGATTCCTTCACTGAGGCTTCCATTCATTGGGGCAACCTTGGACACAGAGGAGTTCAGGGCTTTCCTTCCATCGCAACAAGTCCAGGACATCCAGCATGAGATCCCGATGTTTCACACTCAGTCATAGATCATGGTGAGAGCAGCTATGAGGCTGTTTGGCCTCTCAGCCTCATGCATCCTCCTCGTTATCTTTGCTTGTTGCCACATGGGTGCTCTGCAATGGGATTTAAAGTTCCAATGGGTGCAGCATCAAGGCAATCAGACAGATGCCATCCAAGTCTTGGAAGAGACAACTCGAGATTTGCAGTGATGGCTGTTCTAATGTAATTGGTCCAGTGGCAGGCCCCTCCTTCTTCCCCATTAAG
Organism: Lissotriton helveticus; assembly: GCF_964261635.1. NCBI lineage: Eukaryota > Metazoa > Chordata > Amphibia > Caudata > Salamandridae > Lissotriton > Lissotriton helveticus. The sequence goes on along the minus strand of NC_136057.1, from coordinate 1,315,602,850 downwards.
AGCTGATGGTGGAGACAGATGCATTCCTATTGGGCTGGGAAGATCAAATGGGGTAGGTGGAAATCAGGGGACTCTGATCTCCATAAGAGGGCTGCCTCCGCATCAATTTGCTGAAGCTGCAGCTCATTCGACTGTTTCACAAGGCCTTCCAGCGATCTGTAGGGAGAAGGCTGGTTTATGGGCTTGCGGAAAACACCCTTACCATGTGGTTCTGCAACAAGCAGAGCTGAATGAGGTTCTGGGTCAGGAGGGTCTGTCTCACTGGAGTTGGTTGGGGCACATTGGCATTTTTTCTGAAAGCAAACCACCAAGCAGGGTCCCTGAATGCCAAAGTAAACCTATTGAGCAGACTGAGTCTTGCAGATAACAAGTGATATCTACACAGCAAGGTGGCACAGGGCATCTTCCAACAGTGAGATTTTATCCTTGCAAGATTTTTTCGCCATTGTAGTGTCAAACATTATGCGTGTTGGAGTTTCTGCAAGAACACTCTCTAGGACATGGGACTCCTATATGCCTAATAGCCTCTGTCTCTCCTGCCCAGAGTTCTGAAAAAGATCAGGAAGGACTGGATCCAAGTCATCCTAGTGGCTCAGAATATGCCCAGGAGAGTGTGGCACCCGGACCTTCTGCAAATGAGTTTCTGTAACCTAATTAAGCTACCACTTTGCAAGTTCTCGGCAACACAGTATAGACCTCCTCCTGAAACTACATAATCTACATATACGTGTGTGGCAATTGAACAGTGACAGTTGATTGCATTTGATTTGCCGCTCTAAGTGGTGGATGTCACCCTTACCACTAGGTGCCCTTTTTTTGTTTAGTTTTATATAGCACAAACTAGATTCGAGGATATCAGGTATCAGAGCGTTTTACCTGAGCACCAGTTTTGTTATAGATGGACACATTAATTTTTGTTAGGCACAAGGCAACTAAGTAATTTGCCCAGCATCACAGGATTTTGAGCATCGTTGCTGAGACTCGAGCCCGGTTCCCCAGCTTTGAGGTCGACTGCTCTTGCCGTAAAGCTACATCCTCTTCCAAGAATTCTTTTTATGCTGGGTGCTAGGACGTGTGACATTCACAAGACTGAACACCCTCCCTCACACAAACAGAGTTGTCAGATGTTGTTATCTTTGCTTTTCTTTGGCCCCAGCAAGGGCTTGCAGTAGGCACTTATTTAATGTTCAGCCTTTTTAGCCTTTCTACTTTTGCCGGACCAACCACCCTTTGTTTAAAGCACCTGCGGTGATGAGATTTATTCAAGGTTTGGCACGCATTTCCACTCCCAAACCGAATCTGGTGCCACAGTGTGACCTTAACTTGGTTTTTCTGTTTCTCATGTATACACCTTTTGAGCTGATGTAAAGCTGTTTGCTGCATCCCCTGGCCTTAAAGACAGCTTTCCTTACTGTGATTACATCAGTTCCTCACATGAGTGAACTTCAAGCATTTTCAGTGCACCTGCACTACACCACCTCTTTCCTGGACACGTTAGTGCCTAGGCCTCGGGTGGCCTTCTGTAGGAAGCTGGATCTGTACATACTGTTTCCAATCAATGAGAGAGGGAGGGAAAACAATGAGTACACTCTCAGTCCCCCTGTTAAGTTACTTTTAACAACGAAAGAGTGTGCTTACATGAAGTGGTTCAAGAGCATAGGATACAGTGTACAAATCCAATTGATTTGTAAGGAAAGCACTCACTCACCAACCTGGTTGGTGACCTGCTTCATCATAGGGCCCCACCGGGTTAAGCCGAATGCTTACCCTGTGTGCTGCGACGCCAGGATTACTGCGGAGTGGGAATTGTGAAGATCAGTGTTAGTGTAGTGATCGTTAAAAATGAACAGATTGTGTCTCAAAAAAGATTTTATTCGGTGACCAATCTGACATATTAAAACTATGTGTGAGGAAAAACTACGAAATTAATTGTTTGGCTGTTTCCACTTAGAGTGGGGTCAACATGTTTCTGCCCTTTATGTTTGATTTACTGGGCATTCTTCAGGACCATGGAAAAGTGTACCTCGGCGGTATGGGCACGCTAAGGCCCACCCTAACCAGAGGACGTGAAAGTTAAAAACGGTGAAAAAAATTGTGTCAACAAACCCAAAGGGGTTCGGGGAAACCTCAAAATTCGATGTTCCTCACACATAGTTTTAATATTTCAGATTGGTCACCGAATAAAATGTTTTTTGAGACACAATCTGTTCATTTTTAACGATCACTACACTAACACTGATCTTCACAATTCCCGCTCCGCAGTAATCCTGGCGTCGCAGCACACCGGGTAAGCATTCAGCTTAACCCGGTGGGGCCCTATGATGAAGCAATTCACCAACCAGGTTGGTGAGTGAGGGCTTTCCTTACAAATCAATTGGATTTGTACACTGTATCCTATGCTCTTGAACCACTTCATGTAAGCACACTTTGTATATACTGTACCAAAGTGAGGTATAGTGTGCACAGAGTCCAGTGGAACCCAAAAGGTAGGCTGGGGTGAAGTAGATACCACCTCACTCTCTATTTGTGGTAGTGTGGTCGAGCAGTAAGGCTTTATAAGAGGACAGTGTTAAGCATTTGTTGTACACACTCAGTCAGCAATTGAATTCACACAATCAAAGACTGATCTTTCGACCAATTGTTTTTGTATAAACATATTCTTTTAGTTATTTTATTTCCTAGAACCAAGCAAGCCTGGCACATGTAAGTGATAAATACTTTACAGTAAATATACAGTTGTAACACAGTTTGGATTGTAATTGTATATGCACTTTGTTTTGATTTAAAGTACTTTTACTGAGAAATTCAATGCTTTGGAAATACAGTACATATACTTTGAATGGGCTTTTTAGTAAAATGACCAGTACATTGCTTTCAGATTACTTTTCTTACACAGTGTAGTATACCTGGATCCTACACTGGGACATTTCCTGTAAACAGGTAAGTAAAAGCGTTTTTGTTATATAGTACAGTTGTAAAAGGATTTCTCAGATCTTCCAACTCCACACTTCAAATCTGTTCATAGAAAAACAGTCACTGTTATCCATATAGGAAAATAGTGCTATTGGTTCAAAGGTAAGTACTTTGTTGTGGGAGTTGGTATTCTGGAGTTAGACTCAGGGGTCCCCCAGGGTCAAAGATGCACTCTTGTTACACCCTCAGCGGCACTAGGGTGGCTTGGTGCAGAGTGCTGAGGCCCAATGTTATCCAATGGGAGATAGGGGGCCTCAGGTTAATGGCTGCTGACGAGCAGGCCACTGGGTTGTGGGAGCAAAACTCCTGGACGTAAGCTCAGGGCAAATGGGGGTTTAGGCCAGCACAAAAGATGCACAACCAGCGGCACTGGGGCGGCTGGGTGCAGAGAGCTGTTTTGGCGTGGGGTGCCCTATAGCTTTCAATGGGGAGTCTCCCTTTTGCAAAAGCACTGCAGGCTCGGGACTAAGGTCTTCTGGGTGCGACCACCGCTTGGAGAGGTAAGTTGGGATGTTGGTGGTTGTCTAGGCACCATCGGTCAAAATCATTTGCCCTCACTACTCTCGCCGCCATTGACCGCGAGACGCGAGGCCACGCCCACTCGAGGCCACGCCCCTCAATCTCGTGTCCCCTTGATAGGATGTGCTTACACCGTACGCGCAGCGGACGGGCGCAGCGGGCGCGCCGTCAGCGCGCCGAAGGCGCGCCAAAGGCAAGCCCGTCTGGGCCCGTCCGGGCCCAGCCGGCCCCAGGCCCAGACACTATGCCCAACTTGCAGAAACGTATATCATACTCTCAGGATACGCTCCGAGCCTGGAACACTAAAAAACACCCACAGTGTGAATACATCCTGAAGGATGACACCCCGTTCACAGAATGCATCCTCTGTAACCCCTCAGAGGCAACGGAACGTGGCCAAACGCTCCGATTTGGCCTTCTGAACTGCAGGTCCCTGGTAAAACACGCCCATGAAATTAATCTCCTCGCCCAAAACTTCACGCTAGACGCTCTGTTTCTCACCGAAACATGGCTGACTCCTAACAGTAACTCCGACACGGTCAATGCAGCCCCACCCGGGTACCAAATCTGCTACCTAAACAGACCAGTCGGAAGAGGTGGCGGGCTAGCCATACTTTATAAAGACCATCTCAACTGCAGGATTGAATGTGGCACGGTCAAAGACTGTGAAAACGGCCTCTTCACCCTCCAGATTTCCCCAACTACTTCACTTTCGGGACTCTTAGTTTACCGACCGCCAGGCCCGCTAGGAGATTTTTCAAGCTCCCTGATGGATCACATCTTATTAAAAACAATCTCATCCCCCAACTTCCTCCTCCTAGGGGACCTAAACCTGCACTTCCTAGACCCGGCGGACAACACTGCAGCTAACTTACTAGCAGATCTCATATCAGCTGACCTTCATCTTCTAAATTCAAAAGCCACCCACGAGAAAGGACAGCTGTTAGACCCGATCTTCACAAATATCAGGAACCTCAAAACCCAAGATCCCATCCCCCTTCCATGGACTGACCACTTCCTGATCCCTACTTATTGGACCCTCGAGTCCGTACCTACCCTCATACAGAAAACCAAGATACGATCCAGAAGATGGCACAAACTAATACCAGAGGAATGGGAAGCGAAGTTACGGGAATCCGCTGGCCCTCTCTCCACCGACCCTAACACAGCTGACATAGAATTCAACAGCTGGCTCACCCATCCACTTAATGACCTTATCCCACTAACTAGTTCTCTTAAACACGTTAAAAGGATCACTGGGCATTCTTCAGGACCATGGAAAAGTGTACCTCGGCGGTATGGGCACGCTAAGGCCCACCCTAACCAGAGGACGTGAAAGTTAAAAACGGTGAAAAAAATTGTGTCAACAAACCCAAAGGGGTTCGGGGAAACCTCAAAATTCGATGTTCCTCACACATAGTTTTAATATTTCAGATTGGTCACCGAATAAAATGTTTTTTGAGACACAATCTGTTCATTTTTAACGATCACTACACTAACACTGATCTTCACAATTCCCGCTCCGCAGTAATCCTGGCGTCGCAGCACACCGGGTAAGCATTCAGCTTAACCCGGTGGGGCCCTATGATGAAGCAATTCACCAACCAGGTTGGTGAGTGAGGGCTTTCCTTACAAATCAATTGGATTTGTACACTGTATCCTATGCTCTTGAACCACTTCATGTAAGCACACTTTGTATATACTGTACCAAAGTGAGGTATAGTGTGCACAGAGTCCAGTGGAACCCAAAAGGTAGGCTGGGGTAAAGTAGATACCACCTCACTCTCTATTTGTGGTAGTGTGGTCGAGCAGTAAGGCTTTATAAGAGGACAGTGTTAAGCATTTGTTGTACACACTCAGTCAGCAATTGAATTCACACAATCAAAGACTGATCTTTCGACCAATTGTTTTTGTATAAACATATTCTTTTAGTTATTTTATTTCCTAGAACCAAGCAAGCCTGGCACATGTAAGTGATAAATACTTTACAGTAAATATACAGTTGTAACACAGTTTGGATTGTAATTGTATATGCACTTTGTTTTGATTTAAAGTACTTTTACTGAGAAATTCAATGCTTTGGAAATACAGTACATATACTTTGAATGGGCTTTTTAGTAAAATGACCAGTACATTGCTTTCAGATTACTTTTCTTACACAGTGTAGTATACCTGGATCCTACACTGGGACATTTCCTGTAAACAGGTAAGTAAAAGCGTTTTTGTTATATAGTACAGTTGTAAAAGGATTTCTCAGATCTTCCAACTCCACACTTCAAATCTGTTCATAGAAAAACAGTCACTGTTATCCATATAGGAAAATAGTGCTATTGGTTCAAAGGTAAGTACTTTGTTGTGGGAGTTGGTATTCTGGAGTTAGACTCAGGGGTCCCCCAGGGTCAAGGATGCACTCTTGTTACACCCTCAGCGGCACTAGGGTGGCTTGGTGCAGAGTGCTGAGGCCCAATGTTATCCAATGGGAGATAGGGGGCCTCAGGTTAATGGCTGCTGACGAGCAGGCCACTGGGTTGTGGGAGCAAAACTCCTGGACGTAAGCTCAGGGCAAATGGGGGTTTAGGCCAGCACAAAAGATGCACAACCAGCGGCACTGGGGCGGCTGGGTGCAGAGAGCTGTTTTGGCGTGGGGTGCCCTATAGCTTTCAATGGGGAGTCTCCCTTTTGCAAAAGCACTGCAGGCTCGGGACTAAGGTCTTCTGGGTGCGACCACCGCTTGGAGAGGTAAGTTGGGATGTTGGTGGTTGTCTAGGCACCATCGGTCAAAATCATTTGCCCTCACTACTCTCGCCGCCATTGACCGCGAGACGCGAGGCCACGCCCACTCGAGGCCACGCCCCCCAATCTCGTGTCCCCTTGATAGGATGTGCTTACACCGTACGCGCAGCGGACGGGCGCAGCGGGCGCGCCGTCAGCGCGCCGAAGGCCCGCCAAAGGCAAGCCCGTCTGGGCCCGTCCGGGCCCAGCCGGCCCCAGGCCCAGACACTATGCCCAACTTGCAGAAACGTATATCATACTCTCAGGATACGCTCCGAGCCTGGAACACTAAAAAACACCCACAGTGTGAATACATCCTGAAGGATGACACCCCGTTCACAGGATGCATCCTCTGTAACCCTTCAGAGGCAACGGAACGTGGCCAAACGCTCCGATTTGGCCTTCTGAACTGCAGGTCCCTGGTAAAACACGCCCATGAAATTAATCTCCTCGCCCAAAACTTCACGCTAGACGCTCTGTTTCTCACCGAAACATGGCTGACTCCTAACAGTAACTCCGACACGGTCAATGCAGCCCCACCCGGGTACCAAATCTGCTACCTAAACAGACCAGTCGGAAGAGGTGGCGGGCTAGCCATACTTTATAAAGACCATCTCAACTGCAGGATTGAATGTGGCACGGTCAAAGACTGTGAAAACGGCCTCTTCACCCTCCAGATTTCCCCAACTACTTCACTTTCGGGACTCTTAGTTTACCGACCGCCAGGCCCGCTAGGAGATTTTTCAAGCTCCCTGATGGATCACATCTTATTAAAAACAATCTCATCCCCCAACTTCCTCCTCCTAGGGGACCTAAACCTGCACTTCCTAGACCCGGCGGACAACACTGCAGCTAACTTACTAGCAGATCTCATATCAGCTGACCTTCATCTTCTAAATTCAAAAGCCACCCACGAGAAAGGACAGCTGTTAGACCTGATCTTCACAAATATCAGGAACCTCAAAACCCAAGATCCCATCCCCCTTCCATGGACTGACCACTTCCTGATCCCTACTTATTGGACCCTCGAGTCCGTACCTACCCTCATACAGAAAACCAAGATACGATCCAGAAGATGGCACAAACTAATACCAGAGGAATGGGAAGCGAAGTTACGGGAATCCGCTGGCCCTCTCTCCACCGACCCTAACACAGCTGACATAGAATTCAACAGCTGGCTCACCCATCCACTTAATGACCTTATCCCACTAACTAGTTCTCTTAAACACGTTAAAAGGATCAACCCCGCTCCATGGTACACACCCCCCCTTAATGCATTAAGGAAGGAATGCAAAAAGATGGAACGTACCTGGAGAAAAAACAAACTGACTACGGACAAAGTCACTTATCAAACAGCTATGAAGGTGTACAAACAAGCCCTCCATAACGCAAAATGTACCTTCTACGAGGAAAAAATAAAGACTGCCTCTTGTTCAGCCAAGGAGACTTTCTCTATCCTCAAAGAGCTCCTCCACGTACCGGACCCCCCGCAGAAACCCATGGATCCCAAAGCAGCAGAAGAAAAATGCGTCAACCTGGCCTCCTTTTTTGACGAAAAAATCAAGAAAATTCTGGCCTCCCTTCCTGCGACTAATCCCGACATCACAGAGAAAGCTAAGGAATCATCCCCCGTAGCCGAGATCTCCCCCAAGAAACCCGATACGCCCTACCTAGCGTCGTTCGGTCCAGTCACTGAAGAGGAAGTGGCAGCAACTCTGGCATCTACTAAGAGTGGCGCCCCCAGTGACCCAGTTCCCATACGGTTCGTCAAAGACATTACCCAGACCATAACGCCCAAACTCACTGCCCTCATTAACATCTCGCTTGCCCAAGGAGAAGTTCCGCTAAGCTGGAAGGAGGCAGTCGTAAAAGGGCTTCTCAAGAAACCATCGCTAGACCCAGCCGATCTATCCAACTATAGACCTATTTCGCTCCTCCCCTGGATAGGTAAGGTTGCCGAGAAGCTAGCAAATAAAAAGCTGTCATACTTCCTAGAAACAAATCATCTCCTTAAAAACTCACAGACAGGCTTTAGACCAGGTCAGGGCACTGACACCGCCCTCCTGGCAGCAGTAGAGAAGACCAGGGAAATCATCGACACAGGAGGATCAGTGGCAGTGGTCCTTCTAGACCTGAGTGCAGCCTTTGACACGGTCAGTCACCAGGTCCTAACCCAACGCCTAGATGACATCGGAGTGAAAGACAGTGCGTTGAAATGGCTTACGTCCTTTCTCTCCCGACGCTCCTTCCAAGTCTGGGAAGGTGACAGTCGCTCCCCTTCCATCCCCCTCCGGTGTGGTGTGCCACAGGGCTCATCACTAAGCCCCACGTTGTTCAACGTGTACATATCCCCACTGGAGGAACTGGTCGCACCATTCGGAGTCACCATCGTCAGCTATGCTGACGACACTCAGCTGGTGGTAACGCTCTCTCACCCCAAACTAGAGCCTTCCAATCTCCATGACTGCCTCTCCAATATCCACCAATGGATGAGTGATTCAGCTCTGAAACTGAATGGATCAAAAACAGAGATCCTGCTCTTAGGATGCAAATCCATGAACCTTCCTCCCAACATCTGGCCCGCCTGTATGGGCGAACCCCCTACCCCCAAGACGGAGGTGAAGAGTCTGGGCGTGTGGCTAGAGACAGACCTCACCTTTAGAACACAGGCAAGAAAAACGGCCGGCATCTGCTATGGCCTACTTAGGTCATGTAGAAAGGTGCTCCCCTTATTACCATTCCAGTCCCGACTCCTGCTGATTCAAGGCCTAATTCTATCGAGGATAGATTACAGCAACGCCATTTACCTCGGAGCACCGGAATCCACTCTCCAAATACTGCAAAAGTCCCAGAATGCCGCAGCCCGACTTCTCACGAATACCCCAGCCAGAACCTCAGCCAAACCTGCACTGAGGCAACTACACTGGCTCCCAATTAGGGAAAGAGTAACTTTTAAAGCCCTCTGCTTGGCCCATAAGGTCTTGCAGAACGCTGGCCCCCCAATCCTCAACAACTGGATCATACCCTACAGACCTACGAGAGCCCTTCGTTCAGAACATGGAAATCTTATCACGATCCCTAAGGTGAAGAAGGCCCGCGCAGGGGGTCGCCGCTTCTCAGTCAACACAGCAAAAAAATGGAACGCGCTCCCCCCGAATCTCAGAGCAGAACCAAACCTCCTACGTTTCAGGAAGTCCCTTAAAACCCTACTTTTCCCCTGAATCTTAACATCCTCTCTCCTTAGGAGGCCTAGGTTCAGCGCTGGGATACTCACGGGTGACTACGCGCTTTATAAAAACCTAAAATAAATAAATAAATAAATCGGTTGGGCCACCCAAGTCCGTGGGGCGTCGGGTGCAGAGCTGCCTTTTAGGGTTGGATCTTCTTACCAGCTCCTGGTCACGGTTGGGGGGACCTTCCGGTTTGAGGCTGCAGGCGTAGGCTGGAGGCTTGAGGCAGGTCAGGGATCACAGGATCTCAGGTCAGGATCACTGGGGAGACCTCCTCTTGGTTTTGGGCCTCTCAAACTTAGGCCCTGGGCGTCGGATGCAGAGTGGGGCAGACCAGCGGATCCTTGTGGAACTGTAATGTGTTGTTGAACAAATCTGGTGTTCACTGGAGCACGGTTGGGATGCAAGGTTGGCAGTTCCTCCAGGTTTCTCGAGGTTTCTGGCTGAAGGACACACCGGGATTTCGCTAGAGCAGGTTTGAGGTGGGGACAGGCCGGTAGGGCTGGGGCAAAGCCAGTGGGCATCCTCCACTTGTTAGCATCGGCACGGCTGTTCGGTCCTTCTTCTTCTTTTCTTCTCTGGTTTCTTGTCTGAGGAAGCAAGGTTCAGGGGTGCCCCTAAATACTAGATTTAGGGGCGTTACAGGTAGGTAAACGGTTGGGACCAATGGGTCCCTTCCCTGGGGTGGGTACACCGCCTATTATGCTGCCCACCAGTGGGAGGGGGGCATAAGCCTTTCCCTGGTTGACTGGGTCCCCCCATCTGCAAGATGGTGGGGACGGAGAGTTGTGCTTCAGCTCGCCTCCCCCACCTGAGGGGTGGAGTTGGCAGAAGTGGACACACCTCTCTTCCTTACTTGTTTTTTCCACTGGTTCTCCCGCCCAAAGTGGGGGTCAGAACCAGTGGGGACCAGTTGCTGAAAGCAGCAAGTGGCCTGGGGAAGCTCACAAAGGTGAAAAGCCTTTGAAGCTTCCCCTTTGTGGACCCTGCCCATCCTGGGAAAGGAGGCTTGGCACCTCGTCCCAGGATGTGCATTGTTTCAGGCCCCCGAGAGCAGCAGGCTCTCGACCCTGGGGTCCAGAAAAAAACCTGGCGGTTGCAGCTGTAATCAGCCACTCAGCCTGGATATTAGTGGTAGGTTTTTTTTCAGGGGGCATCTCTAAGGTGCCCTTTGTGTGCATTTTCCATTAAATCCCACACTGGCATCAGTGTGGGTTTAATGTGCTGAGAAGTTTGATATCAGTTTTCAGTGCAGCCATTATGGTGCTGTGGAGTTCGTAACGACAAAACTCCCAGCACCACATACTCTTAATGGTAGCACTGAACTTACAATGTCTAAGAATGGACTTAGACACTCTAGGGGTACAGGGCTCGTGCACCTTTACCCTCACCACCGGTATTTGGCACCCAGATAGAGGGGTGACTGATCTATGCCGGGGCAGTTGGTTGTAGGTATGGGACACAGGGATGTGTGCCATGTTGACTCTTCCCTTTGTTTTGCACCAAGACACACAGCCTGCAAAGGCAGTGTGTGAGTTTAATGGTCCAGGGCTTCTAAGGGTGGCACAATATTTGCTGCAGCTCTTAGAGGTCTTCCTTGGTCACAGTGCCCTGGGTACCTGTGGTACCATTTACCAGAGGCTGACCTGTTGCCAGAGATGCCAATTGGGTTTTGTTTTTAATGCAGGTTTAGGGAAAGAACATAGGCCCTGGGCACCTGATTGGCAGGGGCCCATGGCACCCTCAGTCAAAGCACATCAGCAGTTCAGCAAAAAGTGGGGGCTACCATGCAGAAAGAGTACACTTTCTCACACCTTCTTACCAAAAATCCTCGCCCCTTTCCATGTTGGTCAATCCATCACTCTACCAGCATTGTTTACTCCCTGTCACCCTTCAAGAGAGGGGGCAGGGTAACCATCAGACAGTGAGGCACATTATTGGCACCAATAGTAAAAATTCAGGAAAAAGACTCAAAATTCAGGACAAACATTTAGGATAAACGGTCAATTTTACAGATGGATCAGAGGAGGTCAGGCAATAATTTGAAAATAAGTAAACAGATGGCCAACACATAGTGGTTTTTTTGGGGGGGGGGGGATTTATATAGCACAAACTCAACCCGAAGGTATCAGATGCTTTACATGAGCCCCAATTGCGTTACAGATGGGCACATTAATTTTGTTAGTCAAGGAGAGATTAAGTAATTTGCGAAGAATCTCAGGATGTTGAGCATCCATGCCAAGACTCAAACCTGGTGCCCCAGCTTCGAGGTCGACTTCCCTCTCCTCAAGTGCAAGCCTAGGTAGATTTAAGTTTTTTTGTATTGTGCCACTCAGGCACTTTTTATTGTGGACTACAGACTGTGGGTCTGCTTTAAGTATATGACGGGCTGCCATAACCCAATCGTGACACAAGGGCCGCTGCGTACTACGGCAGACAGAAAAAAAACCTTGCCCTATTTACTGTCACCAGTGCACCATTCTCATCTTTTCCATGCAAATTCTATTGTTAAGGAAAGGCAGTCTGCTTTGTTGGGCCTAAACTGGGAAACTGTGTGAGAGGTTGCAAATATTTTACAGCAAGGGGGCTGCACTGATGCTCTGTGAACAAAGCTGATTGACCTAGGAGAAATGAGGCTACCCGCGGCACACGCAGTGTGCCATCTCAGAAGGGCAGCCACCTTAGTGCCACAGGCACACCACCCACCCCCTTTCTAGTTGTGGGGACCTCAGGGAGGAGTCCCCAAGCCCAGTGACCGGGCCGCGCCCATTCGTGTGCGCAGAGGGTAGGGGCGAGGTATTTATACCTGCCCCCACCCATCTGGCCGCCCTCTTTGTCTCTGGTCACTTTTGTATGGAATAAACCTGCAGCAAACTTTCCAACAAAATTGTTTTGCGTGATTTATTGCAATGCATGCCATGTTCTTCAGGGGTTGGGGGGGATTTCTATGTCGGCACTAAGAGTGAGCAGGTCTACTAAGTTATTGGGCACACAGGCAGAGTATGCTGCTTGTATAACCAGTAAGGTGCCCCGACTCAAAACACTGGTTTAAAACGGGGCTGTGCACCTGGCTGGTTCTTGAATCTGTCCTTCCATGTGTGTGCACATGCAGCCATATATCTATATATGTCTGTCCCTTTTGGTGATAATGTGGCTACCCACCACTGCGTACCTTTAAATTCATCCAAAGTCAATATTAGTGCAGGATCAATGACTTTTGTATCTGTTTTTACACTAGGGCAAAATGGGAGTTGGGCTAAATATTGTGATGAGCGTCATGAAAACCAGTAATGTATTTTTCTGAGGGTTTATGCTATGTCTTTTTGTGCATTGTGTCGTTTTTATGTGTATTGTTTCGCATACGACACTGGTGGGTTTGGGCTCACCAACTACTAATACAAACTGCCATATGTGCTGTCTCATCTCCTACTGTAAAATAAAGTCTTCTCTCCGGAAAGAAAAGAAACAAGCATTGAAAATGCAATAGGTCTTGCCTTTGATTAAGTTAAAGCCATTTGCTTTGCTAATGGTATTGTATAGCAAAGCAAATGGCTTTAACTTAATGAAAGGCAAGACCTATTACATTTTTAATGCTTGTTTCTATGGGAGTAGTAACAATGTCCTAGGTGAGGCATTGAGAACAGGGAGCAATATTCCAGATGAGTGCATCAAAAGAGGACACATTATTCCAGATGAGAACTTATCAATAATGTGTTACAGGAGAAGAGAGAGAAAGAAAAAAAGAGAGAGAGAGAGTTGAAATTTTGTTTTTAGCAGAATGTTTACTGCTGCTACATGTCACTGCTAAATGTGAAACACGTGCTGCTACATGTGTTCTGTGTTTGGGAACATGGAGACTGCTGCTGTCCGTACTCTAACTTGTTGTTATCTGTGTAATGAAAGGACTGCAGCTGTGCATGCTGTAATTGTGTGTGTATTAGTGGAGCATGGTAAAAATATGTCACTACACAAAAGCTATAACTATTTACTTTGACCATCCTCGTTTTATTGTATTCACTGCTGCGTTCATCAACAATTATTAAAATATGTTTATAATGCAAAGAAAGGTCTGCCTATTCTTCCAGGTGTTACAAGGAAAACCCCAATCCTCACAAAAACCACTTACCTACCCCACTTCTTTCCCCTTTTTTTTCTTCTGGCACATTGTATATACTCAGTGAAGAGTTTTGTCATACATATACTTTGATGAGGATGTGATTAAATAACATCCCGCACTAATCAAATGTGTAATTGTTTTTACTCAGAATAAGTACAAAGAATTATTTGTGTTCTTTACGAAATGTACATATTGGGACCATTTTCCTTGTAACATTGAATACCCAGGTCCCTGTACCTTTGAGTTTACTCTTCTATGTAATGCATTCTTTCAGGTGCTCAAAACTCTTAAGAACATATTTCAAACTTGAACATGCACTGCTGTAATGCTTACTCTGCGGCTTCGCCATGAAATATCTTAAACAAACAGTCTAGTACAATATGTCTCACATCGTTTACCTCAGGGCGAACCAGCATCCCTCGCAAGGATGAACTGCTCGGGAAATGGTACTGTCTGTCGCAAGTCCCTCCTCACTGCTGCCTCTCAGTCCGTCCCGCACGCGCTGCTCTGTAAATGTTTAACCCTCTTCCAGCGGGATCACGCTGTGCCCATGGTGACAGTTTGAGCTCAGCAGGTTCTGTGGTGTCGGAATATATAATCGACATGGTGGCTCGCGGCCAAGAAGGTGCACTGCCCATTCTGCACTCAGCAGCCTCCTCAGCTGCCCGCGCGCGAGTTTTGTTTCATAGTAGCTGTTATAATGTAGAAGAAATTAAGATATATAGTTAAAGGAGCGGCTGGCCGCACCAGTTTACCCTAAAGTGCTTCTTTGATGCTTTAATTCTGAAATCGTTTAGGTATTTACCATATTTTTGACGCGTAAAATGGGAAGTGGGTGAAAGGGGCTTTGTTTTCTGTCTGAATTTGTGGACCTTCTAAAAAAATGCTCTTGGATATTTTTATGACTAGTTTTGACTACTGATCCAGTGACAATGGGCGTAGTTAAATTGTCACTGCTATTTGCACTGCCTCTTGCCCCATCATCTACCGCGCACTGGGTGAATCTCAGTACTCTGTGCAGCTCGTGCAGGGAGCCGGGTATCGCTGCTGGGATAGGGGAGCAGCAACCAGGGGTCGCCACAGACAGCAAGGCACTGAGGACAGGCAGCAGGGGACTGAGGGGGTGCTGCGCACATAGCGCTAAGAGGCGTGCTGAGCAGAAAGCGCTGAGAGGCGAGCTGCGCAGATAGCCTTGCGCAGGTGCAGTATCGTGGTCTTGGAGCTGCGTGAAGGAGGGGACCACTGTGCAGCGTGTCAGTGACTCTCAGCAGGGAGTGGAGGCTGAAGAAGAGTTATTGGGATCATCCTGTGTGGAGAACCCTGGAGTGACAGGAAGAGAACACCAGGGACCAGTGAGCTGGTTCACATAAATGTCTAAACTAAGACCAATCGCTGTAAATAATATTTCTTGATGATCCCTATATTCCTGTACATATATTTTGTCACCTTGTTACATTGCGCCTTTTACTGCTCTCTCACTTGTCACTTGCGCCGTCACTTTTGTGTGTGTCACGAGCACAATAGTGCACCAAGTCCTTTTGGGTTGCCTTTGCAATTTATGCCCACAGTGCTGATATAACTGTTCTGTATAAATTGTTACTTTAAATACATGATGCTATGAGCACTTTCCAAAAACTTACTACGAATTTCCCTCTTTCCTTCTTGTAATGTCTTGTACATGCATGTATATTTGCCTTCCTCATTGACACCGGTTGAGACATTGTTGTTAGTTCATGCCCGTTACAAACTAGAGGCATTGCCTCATTTTTACCTTACATGTCTGTCTTGCTTGTCGAAATCATGTATGTTATATGTGCACTAGTTAATCAATAGGGAGGGACTAGGGATTGGAAGGTCTGTTTCATTCCCCAGGGTAAGTGGGTTATTTATCAAAGAGGAAACAGACACTTGTAACACTCAGGCCATGGGTTATATAAGTTTAGAGTAACCTCAAGAACCCAATGCAAATGTGGTAGGTGCGGTATATTTGATTCGTCCGCCCCGCATATGGGTAGTTGGCCGTTATCATTGGTTACTCCAAGTTAGTGATGTTGCCAGCCTCAACCCGAGGCACCTCTGGCCTGTCGTGCAGTGTCCAGAGAAAGAAAAAAGGAGTGTGTCAAATTAGAATCTCAAAAAAAGGAAAGAAGGTTTAAAAACTGAAAAATCACCTTGATTGATTTTATTTATTAATGTGATTTTCAGATTGTTAAAAATAATCTGATACTACTCAATTGATCGAGTTACTAGATCAAAGTAGTTAGAAACACTTATTACACAAACGTCGACATGTTTCTGCTCTGTCGGCCCACAGGGGTCTATAGAGCATTCGTCAGGACTCACAACAAAACAAAAATTGAACGAAAATTGTACGTATTACTCACACCTTTTGTGCTGTATTATGTTAATAACCTGTGAAATTTTCAAGGATATTGACTCCTCCGGTTTCTGAAAAGAAATAGCGAGAGGACAAGAGAAAAACACACTCGTTGCAAACATCCTATTTTAGGCTAATGCATTGGGTAGAATAATAATTATTATTCATTCATTCCAGAATATCAATACTAGGAAGGGGGGTACTACGTACCAGGGTAGAGTTTAACGCTATAGACATAGTTATGGAGACTATCATTGAAGGGGACTGTAAAACGCACACTAAGCGGGGGTAAGTATTTACTGTTACGCGCTGGCTTTTCTGGGTGCACGCGTAAATAAACCTCCGAAGAAAGGTAGGCGGGTTATTTAAAAACGCAGCGCGTTATCATACCTTGTGACCGGGAAGTACTCGCTTGCATCGGGGGGCCCTCAGGACACAGAGCTGTATTTAGAACGTATCGTGTTAGTAAATAATACGCATGATCGCCTTACCGGGATTCAGTTGTTAATGTAACGAAACTCCGCCATTACCCGCGTGTGCTTGCAAACTCGTCTAGTGCTGACTCTGCCCCCGGAAGTTCGTAACTCCGGCTGGGCTGGCGTTTTTAAAGGGGACAGACACTTGAGCTTACGTATTGTGCGTGTAGCAAAGTTCCGTGTTTTTTTATGCAGAAAAACTTTATTAGTCCATGGCTGATTATATTCATGAGATAGACAGTTTCTTATGTTCTTTATATGTTGGGTCATTAAGCAAATTGGTGCCACGGAATAGAATCATTCAGGCCATCTTCATAAGTTTTGAGTCGTTCCACCCACCTCTGTTCTTTCTCAAATAATGTTCTTTCACATCTTTGGGACTTATCGGTTAGCATTTCGATTACTGTCCAGTGGATTTCATCGCAAGAATGACCTGCCTGCACGAAATGGGAACAAAGCTTGGTGGTATTCTTCTTTAATCTAATATTGCTCCGATGTTCGCCAATTCTTGTTTTTATTTTTCGACATGTCATTCCGATATAACGTTTGCCACAGGGGCAGCTCACTGTGTAGATGACATGGGTCGAATTACAATTCGTATGTTGGCGCTGCTGCCAGAGGAGGGTATCGGAAAGTTGTAGTGTTTTGGTTGCAGTTGTCGTTTTGCATGCTACGCAAGACCCACAAGGGTAATGTCCAGTTACAGGTGTCATGGTTATATCTCTGGGGAGGACTGCTTTCAGTTTTTTTGGTGGTCGGGTATGTACCACGGCGTCCTTGATGTTTTTTGATCTTCTATTGGCGAACCTTGGTCTCGGCCAATCAAAATGGCCTGTATGGAGAATATGCCAGTTTTTATTTACTAATTTCTTTACTTCATAAGAAACCTGGCTGAACGTTGTGACACAGGTAGTTAGATCAGGTGTCTTTTCTTTTCGAAATGTTTGGAGGAGGCATTCTCTCGGTTGGTTGTTGGCTCTTTTTTTACAGAGTCTGATGGTTTTCTCTGTGTAGTCTCTCTGTCTCAGTCTGTCGCTCAATTCATTGGCTTGCAATCTATAATCAGAGTTGTTACTACAGTTCCTCTTTAAACGCAGAAATTGACTGTAGGGAAGATTGTCCTTCAATGGTTTAGGGTGAAAACTTTTATAGGACAAGATGCTGTTTTTGGCCGTTGGTTTCCTGAACGTTTTTGTGTGTAACTCATTGTCCTTTACAAATATGGTGATATCCAGGAAATCCAGGTTACAACTGGTGGCTGTATGAGTGAACTTTAGCCATGGGTCAAGGTTGTTGAGCCAGTTCATGAAACACTGTAGATCCATTTTGTTGTCCCAGATCATAATGATATCATCAATATATCTCTTCCAGTATAAAATACTGGAAGAGAAGATGTTGACACCAGTGGTTATGTGGAGTTCTTCAAAATGACTGACATAGAGCCCGGCCACAGAGGGAGCGAAGGCGCTCCCCATGGAAGTTCCATGGATTTGAAGATATAAGTCTTCCCCATAGGCAAAGAAATTCTCCTTCAGCGCTAGCTTACAACACTCTAGGATGAAGTGTCTTGGTGTTTTAAATTGCCAGTCTTTCGAAAATAATACGTCTTCCAAAACTTGCATGGTATCATTTTGAGGCAGACTTGTGAAAAGGGCTTCCACATCTAGGCCCACAAGTAGCATCGTTTGAGGATTGAAAGGTTTTTTGTCTATTTGTACCAAAAGATCACGTGTATCCTTTAAATATGCCGGTGTTTGTTGGACCAGTGGCTTCAGATATTCATCGGCAAATTTAGAAAGCGGTTCTAATATTGAACCGATGCCCGAAACTATGGGACGACCTGGTGGTGGGTTTCTGTTTTTATGCGTTTTCGGCAAGGAATAAAATTGGGGAGTGATAGGTTCTTTTGTCATCAGAAAATCTGCCTCCCTCGATGTTATCCAGCCTTTAGTCTCTGCTTCGTTTACCATAATCGAAATGGTATTCCTGAGTCTTTCAGTGGGGTCTGAGTCGATCTTTTGATAGAACCTTATATCTGATAGTAGAGCTAAACACTGTTGATCATATCCTTCCTTGCTCAAGATAACAGTTCCACCCCCCTTATCCGCTGGCTTGATCACAACTTCATCATTGGTTTTTAACGCTTCTAGGGCCAAGCGTTCCTTTTTACTCAGATTTTGGTAAGGTTTCTTATTTTTCAATTTGTCTACTCCATTTAGCAGTGCCTGCTCGAAGGTCTGTAATTCTGGGTGTACCGTTGAGGCCGGCGGATTAAAGGTGGATTTATTCCTCAAAGTAGTATCACCTTGTTCTGTCGTCCCCATGTTGGTATTCTGATTGGAGAAGAAGGCCTTCAATTTTAGTGTCCTGCAAAATTCTGCTAGTTCGCTCTTTAATTTAAATGTGTCAAGGCGGGGGGTAGGAACAAATCCCAATCCTTTGTTGAGGATTTCGATCTGGTCATGTGGTAATTCAATACCTGAGAGGTTTACTACGAGAGATTGGTTCGGCTGGTGGAGGGGTTGGATGCTGCCATACTGCGTGTTTGCACATTCCTCTGCTGGTCTTGCCATCTCAGTGATTTTTTCTTTCCTCTTGGCTGGTTTTGGCCTCTCGATAAAAAATGAGGTTCTTTTTGGGTAGTGTGCATGGTGTGCCCCATCTGTTGGTCTCCCAAATTTGGCAATTGTTGCATACCCGGATTATATGGATCCATCCAGCCTCCATATGGTGGAACGAATGGCTGGTAATATGGCATATTGTACCCGTGAAAGAATGGTCTCTGCCATCTATTTCCTCTCCTCGGGCGGTTCTGTCTATAATTACTCCTGCCTCTCCTGGAGAACTGTTCGTCCGTGCTGTTGAAAGAATTATTTGAGGAGTTGTTAGATTCGTTATCTGATCCTGTATCCTGTGGGGAGTATTCTTCCGCAGTATACGGGTGCATCTTTTCTTGGTTAAATTTTTTTAGGTCTTTACCAAGTTTGTTCAGCTTGCTTTGTGTTAGAAATTCCCGGTTTTCCTCCAATTCTTTATTGATCTCGTCCAACCTCTGTTTGTAAACTGCGGGATTGATACCTTTCTTTAGCTCCTTCTCACAATCTTCTATCTCTTTTAAGAGCCTATCTGATAGTCTTTTAGCGGTTTTAACAATGAGTACTAAATAATCAAGAGTACACTTCCACGATATCGAGGACCAATCCCGTCGAAAGGCTAGGTCACTCAGAAAAATGCGTGGGGCGTTGTTGACCCAGAGGCCTCTGGGGGCTGCTTTCACTCTCAGATATTCTGTCATAATGATACCGTGTATAGATGTTCTCATCTGTTCTCTTTTCTTCTCCGTCAATTTATCCCAATCATCTGCTTGCGCTAATGCTTCCGTAAGTTCAGTGTTCTGTAGGAGTGATTGTCCTGCCAAGATTTCCTCTATGTCATTCGCGTCAAAACTCAAACCCAGGTTCCCCTCCATTTTGAGTTTCTGGGTGATATATATATATATACAGGATGTATATATAATATTTAATCCCGCTGCTGCACGCAGCTTAAGTACTAGTTAATCAATAGGGAGGGACTAGGGATTGGAAGGTCTGTTTCATTCCCCAGGGTAAGTGGGTTATTTATCAAAGAGGAAACAGACACTTGTAACACTCAGGCCATGGGTTATATAAGTTTAGAGTAACCTCAAGAACCCAATGCAAATGTGGTAGGTGCGGTATATTTGATTCGTCCGCCCCGCATATGGGTAGTTGGCCGTTATCATTGGTTACTCCAAGTTAGTGATGTTGCCAGCCTCAACCCGAGGCACCTCTGGCCTGTCGTGCAGTGTCCAGAGAAAGAAAAAAGGAGTGTGTCAAATTAGAATCTCAAAAAAAGGAAAGAAGGTTTAAAAACTGAAAAATCACCTTGATTGATTTTATTTATTAATGTGATTTTCAGATTGTTAAAAATAATCTGATACTACTCAATTGATCGAGTTACTAGATCAAAGTAGTTAGAAACACTTATTACACAAACGTCGGCATGTTTCTGCTCTGTCGGCCCACAGGGGTCTATAGAGCATTCGTCAGGACTCACAACAAAACAAAAATTGAACGAAAATTGTACGTATTACTCACACCTTTTGTGCTGTATTATGTTAATAACCTGTGAAATTTTCAAGGATATTGACTCCTCCGGTTTCTGAAAAGAAATAGCGAGAGGACAAGAGAAAAACACACTCGTTGCAAACATCCTATTTTAGGCTAATGCATTGGGTAGAATAATAATTATTATTCATTCATTCCAGAATATCAATACTAGGAAGGGGGGTACTACGTACCAGGGTAGAGTTTAACGCTATAGACATAGTTATGGAGACTATCATTGAAGGGGACTGTAAAACGCACACTAAGCGGGGGTAAGTATTTACTGTTACGCGCTGGCTTTTCTGGGTGCACGCGTAAATAAACCTCCGAAGAAAGGTAGGCGGGTTATTTAAAAACGCAGCGCGTTATCATACCTTGTGACCGGGAAGTACTCGCTTGCATCGGGGGGCCCTCAGGACACAGAGCTGTATTTAGAACGTATCGTGTTAGTAAATAATACGCATGATCGCCTTACCGGGATTCAGTTGTTAATGTAACGAAACTCCGCCATTACCCGCGTGTGCTTGCAAACTCGTCTAGTGCTGACTCTGCCCCCGGAAGTTCGTAACTCCGGCTGGGCTGGCGTTTTTAAAGGGGACAGACACTTGAGCTTACGTATTGTGCGTGTAGCAAAGTTCCGTGTTTTTTTATGCAGAAAAACTTTATTAGTCCATGGCTGATTATATTCATGAGATAGACAGTTTCTTATGTTCTTTATATGTTGGGTCATTAAGCAAATTGGTGCCACGGAATAGAATCATTCAGGCCATCTTCATAAGTTTTGAGTCGTTCCACCCACCTCTGTTCTTTCTCAAATAATGTTCTTTCACATCTTTGGGACTTATCGGTTAGCATTTCGATTACTGTCCAGTGGATTTCATCGCAAGAATGACCTGCCTGCACGAAATGGGAACAAAGCTTGGTGGTATTCTTCTTTAATCTAATATTGCTCCGATGTTCGCCAATTCTTGTTTTTATTTTTCGACATGTCATTCCGATATAACGTTTGCCACAGGGGCAGCTCACTGTGTAGATGACATGGGTCGAATTACAATTCGTATGTTGGCGCTGCTGCCAGAGGAGGGTATCGGAAAGTTGTAGTGTTTTGGTTGCAGTTGTCGTTTTGCATGCTACGCAAGACCCACAAGGGTAATGTCCAGTTACAGGTGTCATGGTTATATCTCTGGGGAGGACTGCTTTCAGTTTTTTTGGTGGTCGGGTATGTACCACGGCGTCCTTGATGTTTTTTGATCTTCTATTGGCGAACCTTGGTCTCGGCCAATCAAAATGGCCTGTATGGAGAATATGCCAGTTTTTATTTACTAATTTCTTTACTTCATAAGAAACCTGGCTGAACGTTGTGACACAGGTAGTTAGATCAGGTGTCTTTTCTTTTCGAAATGTTTGGAGGAGGCATTCTCTCGGTTGGTTGTTGGCTCTTTTTTTACAGAGTCTGATGGTTTTCTCTGTGTAGTCTCTCTGTCTCAGTCTGTCGCTCAATTCATTGGCTTGCAATCTATAATCAGAGTTGTTACTACAGTTCCTCTTTAAACGCAGAAATTGACTGTAGGGAAGATTGTCCTTCAATGGTTTAGGGTGAAAACTTTTATAGGACAAGATGCTGTTTTTGGCCGTTGGTTTCCTGAACGTTTTTGTGTGTAACTCATTGTCCTTTACAAATATGGTGATATCCAGGAAATCCAGGTTACAACTGGTGGCTGTATGAGTGAACTTTAGCCATGGGTCAAGGTTGTTGAGCCAGTTCATGAAACACTGTAGATCCATTTTGTTGTCCCAGATCATAATGATATCATCAATATATCTCTTCCAGTATAAAATACTGGAAGAGAAGATGTTGACACCAGTGGTTATGTGGAGTTCTTCAAAATGACTGACATAGAGCCCGGCCACAGAGGGAGCGAAGGCGCTCCCCATGGAAGTTCCATGGATTTGAAGATATAAGTCTTCCCCATAGGCAAAGAAATTCTCCTTCAGCGCTAGCTTACAACACTCTAGGATGAAGTGTCTTGGTGTTTTAAATTGCCAGTCTTTCGAAAATAATACGTCTTCCAAAACTTGCATGGTATCATTTTGAGGCAGACTTGTGAAAAGGGCTTCCACATCTAGGCCCACAAGTAGCATCGTTTGAGGATTGAAAGGTTTTTTGTCTATTTGTACCAAAAGATCACGTGTATCCTTTAAATATGCCGGTGTTTGTTGGACCAGTGGCTTCAGATATTCATCGGCAAATTTAGAAAGCGGTTCTAATATTGAACCGATGCCCGAAACTATGGGACGACCTGGTGGTGGGTTTCTGTTTTTATGCGTTTTCGGCAAGGAATAAAATTGGGGAGTGATAGGTTCTTTTGTCATCAGAAAATCTGCCTCCCTCGATGTTATCCAGCCTTTAGTCTCTGCTTCGTTTACCATAATCGAAATGGTATTCCTGAGTCTTTCAGTGGGGTCTGAGTCGATCTTTTGATAGAACCTTATATCTGATAGTAGAGCTAAGCACTGTTGATCATATCCTTCCTTGCTCAAGATAACAGTTCCACCCCCCTTATCCGCTGGCTTGATCACAACTTCATCATTGGTTTTTAACGCTTCTAGGGCCAAGCGTTCCTTTTTACTCAGATTTTGGTAAGGTTTCTTATTTTTCAATTTGTCTACTCCATTTAGCAGTGCCTGCTCGAAGGTCTGTAATTCTGGGTGTACCGTTGAGGCCGGCGGATTAAAGGTGGATTTATTCCTCAAAGTAGTATCACCTTGTTCTGTCGTCCCCATGTTGGTATTCTGATTGGAGAAGAAGGCCTTCAATTTTAGTGTCCTGCAAAATTCTGCTAGTTCGCTCTTTAATTTAAATGTGTCAAGGCGGGGGGTAGGAACAAATCCCAATCCTTTGTTGAGGATTTCGATCTGGTCATGTGGTAATTCAATACCTGAGAGGTTTACTACGAGAGATTGGTTCGGCTGGTGGAGGGGTTGGATGCTGCCATACTGCGTGTTTGCACATTCCTCTGCTATATGTGCACATCATTTTCCAAGAATTTGGGCCTACACTTCTAACTAAGAAAATGCAAAAAATACCTATAAAATACTCTCTGACACAATAAAAAATTGTCGTATGTGGGTATTAGGGGCGGTGCAGGGAGGGCTGCACACAGCCCCTTTATATGTCTACCTACAAGATAATACTTATGTTTTTCTCATAATCTTACTTTTACAGGATTGGTCGCAAGAAGTGACTCTCTCCATAACTGAACGGGTTTGTAACTACAAACTTCCATTCCCCATGCCGTAACATGCATGGGGAATGGAATGCAGTGGCTCGAATCGTTTTTGAACACCAGGTCTTTCCAGATCTTTGACGGGGACACTGTCTCAACGAGCAGGCCACTGAGCTGCGGAGTTCCGCAGGGCTCCTCTTTAAGCCCTGCGCTTTTCAACATCTATATGAAACCACTAGCTGAGGTTGTTCATCCGTTTGGTATTAAAATCCTCTCATACGCAGATGACACTCAGCTAGTGGTCTCTTTGGCGCAGGAGGGTGGTCAAGCATCATCATCAGGACTAATGAAATGCCTGGAGGAAGTCAAGGGATGGATGACGACATCCTCCCTCAAACTCAATGGGGATAAAACGGAGCTGATGCTTCTGGGACCCACATCTCCGGTACATTTCAATTCCCTTTGGCCCCCTTGCCTAGGCAACCCTCCAGCCCCCAAAGACAACATAAAGAGCTTGGGGGTTTGGCTGGACAAAGTTCTTTCCTTTAACACTCAGGCTACTAAATTGTCTGCAACCTGTTTTGGTCTTCTTAGGATGTTGAGGAAAGTCCTTCCTCTCCTGCCTATGGAGGCCAAACAGGTAGCCGTACAGGACTTTAATAATGCCCTGTATCTCGGTGCCCCAGAATACACATTGCAAAAGCTGCAGATAGTGCAGAACTGTGCAGCCCGCACATTGCTCCAACTGCCCCGCAGACAATCAGCCAACCCTGGGCTGAACAAGTTGCACTGGCTACCCGTACGACAAAGAATCGCTTTCAAGGCAATGTGCATTTCCCACCAGGCATTTTGGCACACAGGACCAGCAATCGGCCGCCAATTATTAACTCAGTATCACCCTACCAGAAATCTCAGATCAAGTCAGGCTTTTATGGCCTCAGTACCCAGAATAACAAGCATTTGCAATGCAATAGGTCTCGCAGCATTCAAGTTTGAGTTATTGGCCTTGTATATGACAATGTGTTGCATGAATTTTTTTGCAAACTCTGTATTGGCTGGTGGTGTTTGTGCCCGGTGAAAGCGTACACTGACGGATGGTGGTGTTTGTGCCCGGTGAAAGCATGCACTAACAACTTATGGTGTCTGTGCCTGGTGAAAGTGTGCACTGACGGCTGGTGGTGTGTGCCTGGTGAAAGGGTGCACTGGCGGCTGGTGGTGTGTGCCTGGTGAAAGGGTGCACTGGCGGCTGGTGGTGTTTGTGCCCGGTGAAAGCGTGCACTGACGGCTGGTGGTGTTTGTGCCTGTTGAAAGTGTGCACTGACGGCCGGTGGTGTGTATGCCTGATGAAAGCGTGCACTGATGGCTGGTGGTGTGTGTGCATGGTGGAAAAGCGTGCACTGACATGTTTAAAAGTAAAGTGTGCCATACTGCGATTGCTACAATAGTTAATTGTGGATGTGTTAACAATTGATGCGTGCACTGATGGCTGGTGGTGTGTGTGCCTGTAGAAAATGTGCGCGGCGCATTCAGAAAACAGTTGTGGCCACATCAAAGGGCTGCCGCTGGCTCCGATCAGCTGGGAGCCTAGAGCGCCACATAACCCCTAGCTAGCGCATTTTAAAATTTGTATATTCCTCTTCAGCTATCCAAGAGGTGGCAGGTTCACCAACAATGTATTAAAAATGGTTGTGGGGCTGCAGGAGCATGTCAGTCACACAGGAGACCCACTGAAGTTTTTTATTATTGATGTATTTGATTGTGTCAATCAAAACCGAGGTATTTGATTATGTCAAAGGTGACCTGAAAAGTAATATCACCCGTAATATGACAGATTATTTCGTTTTTTATGTCATCGGTGATTTAATAAGTGAGGTCATGAGCAGTGTAATGAATGGTTATGATGGTGGTGATATAAAGGCTAATGAACGTTAGGTATATTTTTTGTAATGTCAGTTACATACTGATGTTAGTAGACACGCTGAAAGACTGTTTCTTTTCTTGCACTACAACTACCAGAAGCCCCTGCCTGAAGAACACTGCAGGTGGGTCTACACCACTTGCAAGGATGCTTTCTTCTACCGTAGGGCAGGACATGCTGAAAAGCTGTTTCTGTGCCACTACGGCTACTGGAGGACACTGTGGCTAGAGTGTTTAAAAGGGTGCTCTCTTCTCCAGCCACGCAGGACACTCTGAAAGATCGTGTATGTGCTTACTACAGCTTCCAGAAACCCTTGCCTGAAGGATACTGGGGGCAGAGATACAGTGCTTGAAAGGGGACTTTCTTCTCCTTCTTGGGTCTCATCTTGGTCTGTGGCCTGACTATTCCTAACCAGCATAGGTAAGCATGAAGCCACATCTAACATCATTCCTAATTCTGCTTGCAACAGCACTACCTTTTTTTTTATTATTATTTTTTTTAGATTTTTTTTTTTTAAGCAACTCTGAGAATACAAACAAATAAAAAGAAACAATACGAATACAAATCTTAAATTTAACAAAGAATTGCATAAAGTCATATTAACAAATCAAACATTCCATATACTTATTATAAACCTACAACAGCACTACCACTGCTATCAGCAGCATCCTTAAGCGGGCCATAGGGGTTGCCACTAAAGAGATTGTGCTCATGGAAAGTATACTTTCACTAGAGTCCAAGGGCATATTTATTCATCAAGCTAAATTGGACCTAACTGAGACTGGTCCTGCCTGTTGCTGT
This sequence comes from Lissotriton helveticus, assembly GCF_964261635.1. Lineage (NCBI taxonomy): Eukaryota > Metazoa > Chordata > Amphibia > Caudata > Salamandridae > Lissotriton > Lissotriton helveticus. The sequence goes on along the minus strand of NC_136057.1, from coordinate 1,315,576,316 downwards.
GTTGGGTCGGATCCTTGTGAGCCCACAAAACTGAGCTGTGCCTCTAAATGCTCATTCCGTATTGCACCGGTCACTAAAAACAGAACAAAAGGGGCCGCTAAACCAGTAACAGCAAACAGACATCTGGGGCTGCTTTTACTGAGGCTGCTCCCACCTCTGCTTCAGATACCACAGAATCATGCTTTTTAAAGTGTGTTGTGATAAATTCAGTACGATTCTGAAAGATAATTTGCGACTGATTATAAAGCGTTTGGGTCATATTGAGTAATTTCTAATTGCTGCCAGATTCTTAAAGTCTCATGAGTTTAATGCTTCAGCGCATCAGGTGGAAAAACGCAACAGAGAGTTCCCCCCCTAACAGAGAAAGTGGCCTCTGGTTGGCCTTGCCGCACACTGTCGCTTCACACAACACATCTCCCTGTAAAGATAAATCATGCTCATAATACACCAAATCAAAGTCATACAGGAGGAGTGCATACACCGGCCTGCCTCGTCAGCAAACGCAAAGTACCTTTAACAGGCAAGACGTTATCACCATTGGAGCGCCTGGCACAAGGGACTGTCCCAAGAAGCATCTATTGTGTAAAAACGAGCAACACTCGGTACTAGCCACCGCTCCGCGCCCGTATTTAGAACTACAAAGTGATGTCAGCAATATGGCGTCTGTAGTCTTTGTACAGAAGCAACGTGCGGCATGTGTATCTAGGAAAATTCAAAAGGGGAGACAACCTGAGCCCAAAAAGTCTCTGTCAGTCAAAAACGCCCCTCCACAAACGAGTGTAGGGATTTAAAATCCGAATGCTCCCCAGATGCGCCGCAATGTCCTGACATGTGATGAACTACAAAATGATGTCATAGCGTAGACATTTGTAGTTCGCACTCCGGAAGCCCGCGCACGCGCCCTCGGAAGGCCAGAGAAGCAGTGCTGGTGACGCGGGGCTCCCATGCCAGAGGGAGAGCCCCGCGGAGTCTGCAGAAGTCAACAAAGCCGGTAAGTGGGGCTTAGTTGGAGGGGGGAGGGGGGGGCGCTTGTGTGTGCAGCGGTGGCGGGGCGGGCGGGGGGGGTCTCTGTATGTGTGTGTGTGTAGGTGCGCTCGTGTGTGTTTGTCTCTGTTTGTGCGCATGCGTGCAGGGGGAGGTGTGCCTGTGTATGTTTGCGCTTCCCAGGAGACAGCCACGGCGAGCGCGTTCGCGCGTGCGTGGCCTGCGCCGATCGCCTTTTGCGAGATGCGCGCGGCCAGGTGCTGTCTCCTGGGAAGCGGACCCAGCGACAATAGGTCTCTGGCGGAGACAGCGCTTACGCGCTGTTCTCAACGCCACGAGACCTAAAAAGGGCAAGAGCTGGAGGAAGGATGTTCTCCTTCAATGCCGCCAAACTATGGAACTCCCTTCCCCTTCAACTCAGGTCCACCCCCAACCTTCTTTTGTTTCGGAAACAACTGAAAACTTTTTTGTTTAATGCTCATCATTAATCTCCTGGCTTAACCCTCCTTCGTTCAGCAATTACACTTCACACCAGCGCTTGGACGCCCCTGGGCAGCAACCGCGCTTTATAAATACACATTTCATTTCATTTCATTATAATCTCTGGTCCTGATGAAAGCCACATTGACCCATAGAGGCACTTGAATCGATGGCTGAAACATGTTGACCACATTGAGGATAATTAGGATCAACTTAAATCCCACAAGTTTCCACCACTGTTTTTAAAAGTTGACCAGGACCTCCAGTATTAAAATCCCTATTTGTGGTAGGAGTACCTGAGCCAATTTTAAAATCACCATTCACCATCAGACACACTGTCGCAATCACAACAAAACCAGGTCCGCCATAATCATGAGTTGTAGCACACCCTGGAAGCATACGGCAACCAGGGTGTGTACCCAATGATGAAGAATGTCACCAACTAGGATGGTGAGTGAGGGTTCTTTAAAAACACCCTGCGTGTTCCAAGGCATGTTAGCGTTAAGGATTATGAGAAATCCATCCTTCTAACTGTAGTTGAGTAGATGGCAAACTAGTTCTTTTTTGTTATATTAGTTATTGCTTGGGAAGGTGAACAAGTTCTCTTTACCCTTCTCTCTCTCCCTGTTTTTTGAGAACATTTATTAGAAACATGTAACAGCACTCCCAAAACTCAGAACAAAATTGGAATGCGATATATAGGGCAATTAGATAGCAGTGGCTGGGAGGGGGCATGCATATACAAACGGAAAGTGGCCTTAGGAGTGGGGTACAAATCGCTCAAACTCAAAATTCTGTCTACACTGTAACTATTACACTTCAGAACAAGTAACCAAAAGCTGACACACAGGTTTCCTAAATAGACTGAAAGAGTGCCCTCAAATCTAAATATTCTGGAAGACGATTGGAGATTCGATCAAAAGGACAATAAAAAGGGAGTTTGACATGACAGTGGAATTGGCTATACTGGGTATATAGAGATACTCAAATATGATTACAAACACAATTATCTTGTGCAGTTTGAAGATGATAGCCAGAAGAGAGATCTCAATGGTATGGAGTAGCTGAAGGCCACCCACAATGGAGACCTGGGACAAAAACACAGACTGGTAAATGATGGCAGAGAAGGTGATTTACACGGCTCAGGGTTGTCCCAAGACATTTGAAAAGTTGTGGGGTCTCTTGAGGAAGCATAGAGGCTTGGTATTAGGTGGTTTGGTGGGGTTGACTGCACGTGAAATAGATCAGGGAGACTGGTTCTTGATCAGAAACCTCCAGGTAATAATGGGAAATAGTGGATTCAATTGTTGATACAAAGGACATGGTATATTCTTAGTCATAGTGGAAAAAGTATTTCTTGATGTTTGGTAACTAATATGTACCTGTTTCAAATAAAACACATCTTGAAGATAACCTCTGCAGACACACAATGGAGGTTCCATTGTCTAAGCTGTTTCACTTCTTTGCTAATTAGCTTATTTTGCTGATCTGCATGCTCAAAGTCCTTAGTCCCAGAGGCACATGTTTTAGCATATCCAATTGGTAGTTCTAAGAGCAATTCATCTGACTCTGAAGTCGTTTCGACCATCATTGAGTAGTAGCAACGGTCTCATTCCGAGAGACAATATGAAAACAAAGTATTATCTGAACAAGTGTTAGTAGTGAGGTTCCACACTACAATTTACTACTGGAACACTCTCTGGCGGATGGATCATTGGTTCCTGATTGGCAGTGTAGAGGGAACTGCCTGTCCACCAAACGACCGGACAGTCTCACAAGTAATTGTCTGTCTCAGCACTGGCAACTGTCTTCCCGTGAAACGACCGGACAGTCACCTCAGACCATCTGCCTGAGAATGGCCGGACAGTTATATAACCAAATTACTAGGATCCAGTCGCTCAAGATCATTCATCCACAGTGACCCATGACCTGTGTTGGCCACTCGAATAGCTGTGGTCCGCATCTGTGCACTAGCTTTCCACGAACTCTATCAAGCTCTCTCACACATTTCCCTATCTCAAGTGGGTTGAGGATAGAGCGTCACGACTCCCACAATCACTGATCAGACAATTACAGCACTCTGTGTCTTCTACACTTCAAATCTATCCTGGGATCTTAGGCTACTCATCGAGCCTGACAGAAAACCAGAACAAATCACATGGACCGGCGAACGTTCGGCCCGAAACCACAATCACTCGAATCTCATCCCAACTCTGCAAGACATCACACAATCAAATCATCACTGCAATCTCACACAGGCATCCCTGTTCATACTCACACCACTGTGAACTGTTGGTCCCGCCGCATCTTCATTCTCTGTCGGTTTCCGGCATGTTTCGTTGTTCTCCGCTCTTGACTTCCTGGACTCTCATTCTATGGGATCTTTGGGGTTCTATGACTATTTTTACCTACGTTCTAGATCACCCTCTCCCTCACTCCAATAGGAAACCATCCGATATTGCTACCAACTGTTAGGGGTGAGTTTCCACACTACAGTTTACTTCTGGAATACTCTGGCAGGTGGATTGTTGGTTTCTGATTGGTAGTGTAGAGGGAAAAGACATCTCACAACAACAATTTATGCAGCAATTTAAGGGCCCAATAACTCATGACTCAGAAGAATCACAGACTCCGGTTCTACGTTTAGTCTATTTATTACAAAGCCACAAATAATTGGACATACAGGCACCTCAAGACGAGGTTGTAAAGATACACTGGAATAATAGAAAGGCAAAACTACGAACGAAGTTAACTCGATGTAGCATAACCAGAATGACAAACTCAGGAACCAGAACGTAGGCAATGAGCCCCCACATCTAGGTCAGACTTCATCGGAGGCTTGTAAGTAAAGAGCATTAGTCTATCCCTACACTATCTCTAAAGTGGAATTCCTACTTAACATGTTCTCAGGCAAGGTTAGGAAAAATGGTGTCAGCACGTGAAGACTTCCTAAGAAGTACACTCATGTTGAATGGGTCAAGTAGCATAAGCTACGGAGTTAGTTCTAAGATGCTCCTTCTCCGCTTCGTTTCTCCCCTCTTCTCTCTGTCTCATCTCCCAGGTCACTGTCCCTAATTTCAACATCAGAGTAACAAAAAACGCCCATTCGGGTCTCCTGATCGACTCATTCTACTGGACACTTTCTCACAGGTGAATTTCCACTCCACCTCGACACTCCCAGCTCCCGACACAATGACCTTGATTCCCAGGCCTTCTCCAGTGAGAAAAAACACTGTATCTCGTTATCAGCTTCTCATACGCTCATTGTAACCTCTCCGCCCTAAAACTAACTCCTAAAACAAAAGCGTAAACAAAAAAATAAATGTAGACGCAAACTACTCATGATTATGATGCATCCCTGAAAATGAAAAGAGCACCATAGAGCTCTATCACAAGCAAGGTGGAATCAGACAAAGGACTCAAAGGAAGCACAGGGAATGTGGCATGGGATGCTTACCAGAAATGTCTATGTCACTTCCCTACTACTGCCAGGCATCCAAAACCAGCAGGCAGATTCCCCGTGCTGGCCAGAGGTCCACAAGGTTGCTGTCCTGGTTGTGAAGTCTTGTACAGATGCACACAGTGGGTATGTGCACCAGACTCCTACCACAGAAGATTGCAACATGTCAGAAGATACTATATCATCATTTGAAGGACAAATGGAGAGCACCAGAGTGCTAAGCTAGACGCTCACTGAAAGCGGAATTAAACATCTCCCTAAGGGAGGAAGAATCCCTGCAAAAGGACCTGCGGTGGAGATATCTTTGTGCTGCACGAGGTCTGAACTCAAAAACAATCACTCATGCCTGCCATTTCAACTCCCTTTTGTGGGCAAATGCTACACCAAGAGCTTGACATTGAAGCATCTTTCCAGGTCGTGGCCTTCTGAGCAACTTACAGTCCACATAGAGATGGCCTAAACTCTGAAATTCTCTTCCCTACGAAATTAAAGCCACTCACTGATTATCATTCTCAGATTAGGAGGTTTATTAAAACCTGGTTATTTCACTTCTAATCTTGAAAGAGTCGCTTGCTATCAAGCCAGGCTTTTTCCAGCGCGAAGATGCCCATAAGTAAAGGTTCTGTTTTGGGAATGGTTATCATTCATTCATTCTTCTGGCCCACCATAGGAAGGCTGGAATTACTAAGGATAGATTTTGTTTCAGAAAGATAAATCACGTAGACATCACTGTACCAGCTCTGGATCAAGGAGATTTAAATAGCATGTTACGCCTGACAAAGAAACACTTTGTAGCCTCTGTTTCAGGCCAGAGTGCTCATTTCCTTTAATTCCCTTAATCCACTGAAACAAGGATTTCCGCATTTGACAACATTATGACATCCGATGTAATAATTAATAGAAACGCAACGAAGCTGAACGTTAATGTAGCTTAATGTTAATGAAGCTATTCGACAAGGACAAACATCTATTCTCTCCCAAATGATACAGCTAAAATCTCAGCCAAGGCCTTTAGTAATGTCTCACAGGGGAATATTTATGAGAAAATGTCAGAGCGTGGAGCTGCGCCAAATTTGGCAGCACTGCGCTCAAACTTTTTCAAAATATAGGGATGCGTCGCATTAACAAGAATATGGCGCACCTCTGTATTTTCCCTAGCGCGGGCACTAAATTTAGCTGCCTAGAGCCAAAGCAAAATGCAGAATACAGCACACATTGACAAAGCTAAAACACGGAGTAATAAAAGTACCTCTCCTCGTTTCGCCATTCTAACGCCTGCTCTTGTATAGCGTTACTTCCAGCCTCAAATTTACACCTCCTTGTAACGCAACGCCCATTGCATGCCCCTTTCACGCAAAGTGATGCATGTAAAGGGTCTTTATGTAAAGGTGGTGTTAAGCCACAAACATTGGATTAACACAGCTTTGTAAATATGGAAAATGGCATATCCCCACTAGAACGTCGCTAAAAGTGACATTCTGGTGGCAATATTCCTTTGTAAATATGCCGCACTAAGTTGAAATCTCTTGATCATGTTCTCTTACTGTTAAAGGAAAGATTAGAGATTCCCATGGGTGTTCATGATAAAAGTCCTTTACATGTAGTGGGAGAATGGTGGGGTCAGTTTTGGCCCTGTGAGTTTGCTGCACAAAACAATGGGTGCCCTTCAAAGGGCTGATTTTTGCCATTGTGAATATATCAGTCATCACATACTTTTCTAAGATTCTGTCCCCGAAACATGTTCTTCTTGGTGCATCGAGGAAGACTGCCAGACCACTGGGTTTGTCAGAGTAGAACCCACCTCCCACCCTTCACTCCTCAAGTGAAATGTACCCACCACCCTATTCCTTGTCTCCGAGACAAATGTCGCCAATGATTCAGACGGAATCAACAAAAAAACTGCAACCAGTCTGAACTGGTCTGACCTGTGATTTTGCTCCAGAGGTGGAAAAAACATGCATTACACTAAGATTCACTTTTCCATGGGTGGGGTTGTGCTTGAAAAGTTGCAAATGGCAGCATAGTTTTGATTGAAGCTTTTGACTTTGGCCACAAAAGTGTCATAAAATGTGTCCCTTTAGATCCACTGCCATACTTACCTGGGCTATTCAGGAGACTCTGGACTCTGAAACATGTTTAGTGTTGCAATTCTCCCCATTTAAAGTTGCTCAACAGTAGAGTTCAGTTCTCAGTGGGAACTGACAAAGCCCTACGAGTGCCCTTGCAAAATCTTGACTGCCACCATTAAATTTCTTCAAGAGGAACACGTTATTTACCTTCGGTAACGATCTCTCTGGTGAGTACTCTAACTGCAGATTCCTCACCATATGAATATTCCCCAGGTGTCGGACAGAATCCAGAAACTTTCAAATCAGTACTCCTGTGGGCGGGAGGTGGCATTGTGTGGCTCCACACTGACATCGTTCTGCTCCAGAATTGACAAGCAGAGCTTCATATAAGCTCCACCCATTTGTGTGGACTTCAGTGACAATCTAAGTTGTCCGCAACCTCAGACACAAAACCCATCAGCAGGTTGGCATGACCATTGTGCAGATCTCTAGATTTGGGACCTTTTAAGATGAAAAGGAATCCAGTTCACATGACGGAGAGTTCGAGAGTTGGTGCGAAATCTAAAGTTAGAAAGGGTATCCACCAGAAAGAGGATTACAGAAGGTAAGTACCATAAGATAGATACTATAGCAGTACCTCTAAAGGTGGATGGTGTACCTGGCTCAGACAAAAAGTCCTGGAGGACGGAGTGGGCAAAATGCCCCCTCAACAGATCTGGCTGTAGTGCTTTGTGAACGTGTATCAACGACCACATAGCCTCTTGACAAATGAGTAGGATAGGCACACTGCATGCTAACGCAGTGGTAGCAGGTTTGGCTCTGGTGGCATAAGCCTGCAAGCCTTCTGGAGGCTGCTTCTTTGCAGTGTGCAGCAAATCTTTATACAGAGAACAATCCACCAAGAGATTTTTGCACAGCCTTGCCCCAGAAAACAATTCAAAGACCTTATCCTCCACTTGATGTTCCTTGGTACGATCAATATAAAAGCTTAGTGCCATCTGATGGTCTACATAATGAGGCCTCTCTTCCTCCTTAGAGGAATGAAGTATAACAAAGAATACTGAAAGCCTGTTTGACACGAAAGGTGTGTTGACTTTCAGTAGAAAGGAATCGCGAAAATCCTCAATATCAACTTTTCTGGGAAGAAAGTAGTATAAGGGCGAAAGGGTTGACTGAAAGAGCTTACAACTTGCATACACATCTAACTTGTTTTATGGTTATGAGAAAGACTGTCTTAAATGTCTGAAGTTACAAAGGAAAACTGTGCTGCAGCTCAAAAGGGGTGGACATCTAAATGTGAGGGATAAGTTCAAGTCCCACTGAGGCACCACAAGTGGTTTTTGGAGACACAAATGTTGCAAACCTTTCACAAATCTCTTCACAAAAAGTGATTTATATAACAAAAGTTTATTCAGCAACTGCAAAAAAGCTGAAAGAGCCAATAAGTAGCCCTCAACAGTGCCAAAAGCAAATTCTTGCTGTGCTAGGGAGATGTAATCCTGTTTCCCTCAGGATTGGGTAATCCCTCCTGGCCCCCTGACTTATCGGAAGGAAGGACAAAACGGTAAGGGTTCTGATAACTGGCTCTTTATTATCACAAGACAAGACCAGTTGAGGAATCTCAGATAACTCCTTGTTTTGTGGGTATAAAGCAGGTCAAACCGTCCTCTGCATGAATACCGGTCCCGGTATTCCCCAACAGAGGACACCGTGCTAAGCAGTGGCCGACAATACCACTCGATAAGGAACTAGTTCGTTGTTTCCTCAATTCGTCCTCCGCAGTGGTGTCGGTCCCGGCACTCACTCCAACGGAGGGCAATGCGCGGTTGGGGCTAACAAAGAATATCGCGTTGTCCTTCTCACTCGATAACCCTCGAGCGGGGACTGGCAAGGTGCGGTAAATAAAGAAGTCCCAGCGCTCGATAACCCTCGAGCGGGGACTGGCAAGGTGCGGTAAATTATTGAACTCCCAGCGCTCGATAACCCTCGAGCGGGGACTGATGAAGGAAGGGAAGGGGACGGTGTCCCACGCGCTCGATAACCCTCGAGCGGGGACTGGCAAGGTATATTACAGGGACGACGTCCCAAATGCTCGATAACCCTCGAGCGGGGACTGGCAAGGTTCGTAACCGGAACAGAGTCTCTACGCTTGATATACCCTCGAGCGGGGACTGACAAGATCTGTAACCGGGATAGAGTCTCAGCGCTCGTTTTACCCTCGAGCGGGGACTGGCCTGGTTCGGGATCGGAACAGAGTCACAGCGCTCGATTTACCCTCGAGCGGGGTCTGGAAATGCAGCGGGGTACGGAGCCTAGGCGGCAATGGAGACGGTCCTGTCTCTTGGTTGCTTGTGGTGTCAAAAAACCCCACTCTAGCTACCAGCTCTTACCTTACATGAAGCCTCGGCGAAGCGGGTGTTCGGCTCGCATTCAAAATATCCGACGCGGTCGGCGTCTTCCGGGTTGGCTTTATGGTGGCGCGCTCTGCGCATGCACCGTGCGGGGCTTTCTGGGTATTGTAGTTTGGCGCGGGTTCTTTTCGGGATTTGTAGTTCCTAGGGCTTGTAGGTCGTACTCGTTTGCGGAGCCCGGGATTCGTGTCCTAACAGTACATCCCCCTTCCTCAGGGGCCCCTCACAGGACCGGGCTTCTCCGGGAACTTTCTGTGGAACGCAGACACCAGTCTCGGTGCACAGATACCAGCGACAGGCTCCCATGACTGATCCTCAGGCCCGTAGCCTGTCCACGCAACCAGATACCACAGCTTTCCTCTTTTCCACTTCGAGTCTCTGATGCCCTCGATCTCGTAGGTGCGTTCGCTGCTCACCAACACCGGCTCACGAACCGGAGGCGTGGTCGTGTAGGAGGGCTTGAGCAGAGAAACATGAAAAACGTGGTGTATGCGCATGCTTTTCGGCAGCTCCAGCTTCATGTTCACCGGGCTGATGCATTCCTTGATGCGGTACGGACCAATGAATCTCGGTTGAAAAACGCTGTGCTTCCGAAACCTCAGGTTTCTCGATGACACCCAAACGTAATCCCCCGCTTTGTACAGTGGCCCCGGCCTCCGCCTTTTATCTGCATACCTCTTGTAGGCCTTCTTGGCCTCAACCAAGCACTTCTTGGCCTTCCCGGTTGTGTCCCTGATGTGAACTACTCTTCTGGCTGCTTCAGGATTGCCCTGTGCGCTGGAGGGGTGATACAGCGGAAGGAATCTGGGATGGTGTCCGTAATTGCTGTAGAAAGGAGATACTTTCGTGGATGCGTGCGTGGCCTTGTTGTACGCGATCTCAGCAAGCCACAATTTGCCCACCCACTCCTCCTTGCCCTGTTCGACGTAGCAACGGAGGTACTGCTTCAACGTTTGGTTTAGTCGCTCCGTTTGGCCGTCCGTTTGGGGATGGTAGCTGGTGGACAATGCGGAGGTAACATGTAACGCCGAGCACCAGGTTTTCCAGAACCGTGCCGTGAACTGTGACCCTCGGTCCGACACAATGACACTGGGTAGTCCATGGACCTTCACCACCTCCTTCAGGAGCATGATCGCCAATTGTCCCGCCGTGGGTACCCCTTTACAGGCGACGAAATGACCCATCTTGGTCAAGTAGTCGATTACCACAAGGATAGCGGTACATCCCTGGTCCACTGGCAACCCTACCACAAATTCCAATGAAATGTGGTCCCATGGTCTAACGGGTGTAGGTAGCGGTTGTAGCAGACCCTGAGGGCGACTGTGATCCGATTTCATGGTGGCACATATCGTGCAGGCGGCGGTCCATTCCCAAATATCGACTCTCACCGACGGCCACCAAAACTGGCGCAATATGCAGTCAACCGTTTTCTCCACACCGAAATGTCCAGCACAGGGCGACTCGTGACACCACTGGAATGTCTGTTTCCGCAGGCGGGCCGTAGGCACTAGTATACGCCCCCCTCTCACCGGCACCCCGTCTCGGACCTGCCACTCCTTATGCTTCTGTAGCCATGTCTTCCATCTGAAGGTGTTGATGCCATTCTGTATCCCCTGGAGGAAGGCCCCTGGCTGTATCGCTCCTACCACCGCACCCGGGCTTATGATGGACTTGATGGTGGGCAGCGGAAGCACCTCCTCAGTGGATTGTCTAGAAAGAGCATCGGCTTTCCGGTTCTCAGTGCCCGGTCTGTAGGTGATGGTGAAGTTGAAACCGGAAATAAAAGCATCCATCGCATCTGCCTTGGGGACAGCTGTCGGGCTGCCGTCATGAATTGGAGATTCCTGTGGTCGGTGAACACCAAGACCACATGCTTTGCTCCCATCAGCAAATGCCTCCATTCCGCGAAGGCGTCCTTGATGGCCAGAAGTTCTTTCTCGGCAACATGATAGTTGCGTTCCGCTATGTTTAGCTTACGGGACATGAAGGCAACGGGATGTAGCAACCCCGTTACCGGGTTCCTTTGCGACAGTATCACCCCAACTGCCACATCCGAGGCGTCTGCTTCCACCATGTACTGCTGTTCCGGGTCAGGATGGGCGAGAACAGGAGCTGACACAAAGGCTTTCTTCAACTCATGGAAAGCACCCTCAGCCCCTGCGGACCAAAGAAACTTCGCCGATTTCCGGAGAAGATGCGTGATGGGAGCCACCATTCCCGAAAACCCTTCTATGAACCGGCGATAAAAGTTGGCAAAGCCAAGAAAGCTTTGCACTTCCTTTATGTTCTTAGGGGCAGGCCAATCCACCACTGCTTTCACCTTCCTCTCCGCCATCGTTTGGCCATCCGGACTCAGCATGACTCCCAGGAATTCCACCGTTGTTACATGGAAATCGCACTTACTGAGTTTGCAGTAGAGAGAGTTTTCGCGTAGTATCCGCAATACCTCCAACACATGATACACGTGATCCTCCATGTTGTCCGAGTAGATCAAGATGTCGGCGATGTATACGACGACGTATACATCCAGGATGTCTCGTAGCACATCGTTCAGGAAGAACTGAAACGCTGCCGGGGCGTTACAAAGCCCGAATGGCATCACCCTGTATTCGAAGAGGCCGAACCATGTCCTGAAGGCCGTCTTCTACTCGTCCCCTCTGCGCATGCGGACTAGATGGTAAGCCCCTTTCAGATCGAGCTTCGTGAACACACGGGCCTTCTTGACTTGTTCCAGGAGCACGTTGATAAGAGGCAGGGGGTATCGATTCTTAATGGTGATGGCGTTGAGCGCCCTAAAGTCCACACAGGCGCGGAGTTCTCCATTGGCTTTGGGGATGAAAAACAGCGGAGACGCCGCCGGGGACTTTAATGGCCTTATGACCCCCATGCTCAGCATCTTGTCCAGGTAAGCTCTGAGGTGGACGTTTTCCGGTTCCGACAAGGCGTACAGCCTGCCGCCTGGTATTGTAGCACCTGGGACCAGGTCGATCTGACAATCGTATACCCGATGAGGTGGCAACGATTCTGCTTGATCGTCATCCAAAACGTCCTTAAATGCGATATAGGCCACAGGGAGCACCACTTCCTTTTCTGCCGCGGTGGCCACTTCCCACCTCGTGTTCGCGATGCCGGTGGGAGAACACGTAGACACCCCGCATGAACGGGAACAGAAAGGGGAGTCCATCCGTAACTCCTGAGTTTCCCAATTGATCGACGGATTGTGTTTTTTGAGCCATGGCAACCCTAATATGAGCCCATACTGGGGTGCACAGATGATATTGAAGTCTATGGCTTCCACGTGTTGTGTCCCGTACCTCACCTCAATGTCACCCGTGTGATGGCTGATGGGCCCTGAAACCAACCTGCGTCCGACGACAGCGAACACTTCCTCAGGTACCGTGCGCTGCCTTAATTCCACTCCTCCCACACGTTGGGCCTCTTTCTCGTCCATGAACAGCCACGTGGCCCCTGAATCCACCATTGCGGAAACCGAAACCCAATCGTTCTTCACCCTTAATCGAAGCGGAATGAACATGTGTCTTTCGTTTGTCGCTGTCCGTAAGAGCGTTGAAGGGATACAACCATGACTCCGGGAATCCCCTTCGTTGTTCCGGGAGTCGGTTAGTTTTCCGCCCCCTTGTCCATCGTGGCGGTCGACACTCTGCTGGGGCGTGAACGTCCTGTCTTAGGTTTTGCAGGGCATTCTCGGACTTAATGTCCCTTCTTGCCGCAATATAAGCAAAGCCCCTGTTTTCTGCGGGACTCTTTTTCGGTTGCTGTAAGGCTGGCTCTGACGGCCCCGATGTCCATGGCTTCAGTGCGTTGTGTGGGGGTCGCCTCTGTGGTCGTATGATGGCTTGTATTGAGCGGTGTTTTGTCCTTCTTCTGAACACCCTCCCGACGTTCACCTAATCGGTGTTCAAGTCTAAAGGCCAGACTTATGAGGTCTTCGCATAGCACTGGTTGTGGGTCGATTTGGGCGATCACGTCCTTCAACTCTTCGCTAAGACCCTGATGGAAGAGGGACGTTTGTTTGGCGGGTGGCCACTTGGTTTCAGCAACCAGGCGTCTGAATGCGTTCAGGTATTGAACCAGTCCTGAGGCGCCCTGTTTCAGCGTAAGCAATTCCCTGTCGGCGGTGTAGGAATCCGCTCTCCGATCGAACACCTTCACAAATTCTTCCTGAAACAGTTCCCAGTCATACAATAGCGGGTCGTCCCTGCTCACTAGTGGTACCGCCCATTGTGCGGCATTCCCCGCCAGGTATGATATCATGAACGCTACTCGTGCTTGGTTTGTGGGGAAGGACTTTGGCTTGCAGGAGAAGTGGAGGGCCACCTGCGTTATGAAGACCTGCACTGTGTTGGGATCACCGCTATATCGTTCCGGGGTGGCAAGGGGTATTGCCACGGGCATTTCCACTACGACTGCAGATGGTGTTCCTGAGCTAGGGGCCCCTGCGTTGAAGGGATTCCTCTGCTGGTTGTCCACCCTAGCTCTCAGATCTGCAGTTTCCTGTCGGGACGCTGCTAGGTCGTTTTGTACATCTAGTAACGCTGCCAAAACGTCCTCCATCGTGGCCATGGTGCTTTACCCAACCGGGAGGTTGATTGGTGTTAGAAAGGTCGGATATTATGTAATCCTGTTTCCCTCAGGATTGGGTAATCCCTCCTGGCCCCCTGACTTATCGGAAGGAAGGACAAAACGGTAAGGGTTCTGATAACTGGCTCTTTATTATCACAAGACAAGACCAGTTGAGGAATCTCAGATAACTCCTTGTTTTGTGGGTATAAAGCAGGTCAAACCGTCCTCTGCATGAATACCGGTCCCGGTATTCCCCAACAGAGGACACCGTGCTAAGCAGTGGCCGACAATACCACTCGATAAGGAACTAGTTTGTTGTTTCCTCAATTCGTCCTCCGCAGTGGTGTCGGTCCCGGCACTCACTCCAACGGAGGGCAATGCGCGGTTGGGGCTAACAAAGAATATCGCGTTGTCCTTCTCACTCGATAACCCTCGAGCGGGGACTGGCAAGGTGCGGTAAATAAAGAAGTCCCAGCGCTCGATAACCCTCGAGCGGGGACTGACGAAGGAAGGGAAGGGGACGGTGTCCCACGCGCTCGATAACCCTCGAGCGGGGACTGGCAAGGTATATTACAGGGACGACGTCCCAAACGCTCGATAACCCTCGAGCGGGGACTGGCAAGGTTCGTAACCGGAACAGAGTCTCTACGCTCGATATACCCTCAAGCGGGGACTGACAAGATCTGTAACCGGGATAGAGTCTCAGTGCTCGTTTTACCCTCGAGCGGGGACTGGCCTGGTTCGGGATCGGAACAGAGTCACAGCGCTCGATTTACCCTCGAGTGGGGTCTGGAAATGCAGCGGGGTACGGAGCCTCGAGCCTAGGCGGCAATGGAGACGGTCCTGTCTCTTGGTTGCTTGTGATGTCAAAAAACCCCACTCTAGCTACCAGCTCTCACCTTACATGAAGCCTCGGCGAAGCGGGTGTTCGGCTCGCATTCAAAATATCCGACGCGGTCGGCGTCTTCCGGGTTGGCTTTATGGTGGCGCGCTCTGCGCATGCACCGTGCGGGGCTTTCTGGGTATTGTAGTTTGGCGCGGGTTCTTTTCGGGATTTGTAGTTCCTAGGGCTTGTAGGTCGTACTCGTTTGCGGAGCCCGGGATTCGTGTCCTAACAGGAGATAAACAACAAAACTTCAGACAACTTTGTTCGTAATGAGTCAATATGTTGGGTGCAGCCTGAATCCACAAATTTGTTCCAACGACTGGCGTACGTTGATTTTGTGGAGGGACGCATCACTGCCAAGATGACATCAGCAACTTCAGGGTGAATGTCAAAGGAAGTCAACTACCGTTGTTCGATCTTCAAGCATAAAGATGCAGATTGTCCAGGCATAGGTATAGCACCATGCCCTGCTGCGACAGAAGATTTTACCTAAGTGGCAGCTTTATAGGAAGAGAGAGGCTCATCCCCAGGTGTTCCGGGTACCACAATCTCCTTACCCAATCTGGTGCCACTAGGATGCCTTCGGACTGGTGTAGCAAACTGAGTTTTTGTAGCAGTTGTCCCCCAACTTTTTGTCCTCTTTTCAGCACTGGATGCTGATTTTCCACTCTGATAGTGCACTGAGGCCAGCTAACCAGACTTCAGTGCGAGTGCTCCTTCCTCTTAAACAAAGTGATGTCTGATTGTTTCACGATTGGCTAAGGACGTTAGCACCTCTGTAGGTCCCTAGTAAATGGTACCCCAGGTACCAAGGCATGGGAACTAAAGAGAGTCCCTAAGGGCTGCAGCATATCTAATACCACCCTAAGAGACCTACACACAAATTTCAAGAAGACTGCTATTGCACGCTGCGTGACATGGTGCAAACCATGTTTGAAAACCTGACATGGCACACTCCTGTGTGCAAGGGTGGCTCCTGCACTATGGTGTAGTAGCGTTGCCCCACTGCTTTTAAGCAGTGCGAGGAAGAAAAAACATAAAATATTAATAACTTAGAGTTATTATCATTTTATGTTTCCTGCCTCTTTGTGGGCAGATGGGTGGGCGGGGCTGTTCTGCTCTCGGGGCAGGGCAGGGCAGGGCAGGAAAGGAGTGGTTTGCCCACTCCTAAGTGCGCACTGACTATTTGGTCGGCCCTCTCGGGCTGCCCAAACCAGTCATGCGCACTTTCCCCATTCTCCAAGCCCAGGCCCCCATTCCCTGGTTGAGTGTCGAACCAGGATGCTTGAAACCAATCACAACACTGAATTTCAGCGTTGTGATTGGTCAGGGGAGCATGGTTGTTCTTCCTGTATATGTCGGAGAAGTAGAGCAGAGACACAGGACCCAGCCAGGTAAGTGTTTTTTTATTATATATATACTTTTTAATTGCGTACTGTTTGCCCCCCTCCTACCGCCTGGGCACCCGCCTGCCACCCGCTAACCATGCTGTCCACCACTGCCTGTGTGCCATGCCAAAGACACTGCATGGGCTATATGTAAGTCACCCCTACAGCAAGCCTCAGTGCCCTAAGGCAGGGTGCATTATAGCACATGTGAGGACATATCTGCATGAGTAGGTATGCCCCTGCAATGTCTAATTCTTTTACTAAATATTACAAGTGAACTGGGAAGCCATCTTATGGTATGTACTGGGCACTGGTCAAAACAACTTTCCCAGCTACGAAATGGCTTTACTGAAACCTATTGTGTTTGGTCTCAAACACCTTGTATTAATAACCCCACACTGATTCCAGTAATGGATTTTTTTAATACATGCATCCAGAGGGTACCTTAGAGGTACCCCCTGAACCCTACTAGTCTTCGAGTATGCTGGCTGATTGGTCGTGGCCAGCCTGCCACCACAGACAAGTTTGACACCCTTGGAGGTTAGAGTCCCGCTCTCAGATGTCAGAAACAATGCCTGCCCTGGGAGGAGGTGTTTACACCTCCTCCAGCAGGATGGCTAGTAAATTATCATATTTCAAAAGGGGGTGGTGATGGACAGAGTATCTGAGTTAATCAGAACACTCCTACCCAGTCAACAGATCAGGGCTTGATCCATCACCGTTTTTTAGCTCACTGCACCATCCCAGTTCAGAACCTGGCTATATGCAAATTAGTCTGTCCCTGGCCCAGTGCATCATGGGAACAGGGCAGACCAAACTACCAAGCCAATTCTTCACTGGAAAGGAAACAAGCTTCCGGGGACCGGTTTCTGGCATTACGTAAATTATCATGTCAAGGCAAGGAGCTTCAAAGAGACCACCACCTTTGACAGCGAGCCTGGCTTCCATTATACCTGGGAGATGCCACCCCCCTGCCCTGAAGCCTAGGACAGGCAGGAAATTGGCTATACAAGGAGGCATATTGCACCTCCAGGCTAGTCACACCCCTAAGGTGGGCAACTTGAAGTGAACACGAAAGAAAGAAGCTAACCATCTTGTGTGTGGTAGAATAAGGAACTCTGGGACAGAGTGATGCCCACTCCCCACAGGAAGTGATAATCCAGGGGGGTAGTGACCCCAGGGTTAAGTATCCCATTATCTACTACTCTTCAGTCCCCTTAACACCCCAAAATTGAGTATTTAGGTGGCCCCCTGACACCAGGAAATCAGATTCAACTTCTGGGAACCAAGGAAGAAAGAAAAAGGACTGAAGAGAGCGAAAACTGAAGACCAGCACCAAAGACTGGAGCAAAATTCTGCCAGGCTGCTTGCACTTCGACCATCTCTGGGATTGACTTAGCCAAATGCTTGACACCCTCCCTAAAACCCTTGGAGGACTACACAGCACTTCAACAACTGGGAGAGATCACCCTCGGAGTAGAGGAGCTGCTCCCCTGCATCTGTAAATGATATAGTCAACAAAAAAGTTCAGTTGGGGGAGATTAATTACTTTAGAATAGAAGCAATTTGCACAAAGGAGACATTTCTTTTTCCGTACTCAAACCGTAGTATCAAACACACCACAAACGTACTTAAAATGATACATATATTTCATTTATATATTTAATTTGTTGATAACAGGCTGTCAAACAAAACATAAGCCAATAACCAGTTAATCGGTGACTGATGTGACATGTGGTGATTAAAGTGATGAACTGACAACAGTACATAACTACATAAATAACAAAACAAAGTGAACAATCTCTGTCCACTTATAAAGTTCAAGCAGTAGCCCGCAGTCTCAACTATTTATGGCTATTGTAACTAAGGACATGAGTCAGTAGTACGTCGACGTTTTGACCCTGGTGTCTGTATTATAGGAGCATCACGTAGGGTCTTCTTCAGGAGAAAACTAAACAAGATGTGACAGCCTAAGTAAAAAAGGAGGGGGATTTGGGGTGAGAAAAGATACATTTACTTAGATGGGTATGCTTAAGAACATTTTTAAACATAAAAACTAAAAAGGGAGTCCAGCGAAGATTCACCGGGTAGTAGCAGACACTCTTCCCAATCCTGGATGGAGTAAAAAATGCAAACGTTTTTAGGCATCTATGAATGGAAATGTATCTGCATTAGTGACTGGGACCATTTAATAAAGTCCTACAGTCTTGAAGATATACACAAGGGAGGCGTGCACTTACCACAAATGTAATATCAAAATGACTGGTGAAAGATCTCGATCACGATGGTAGGTGTCTTTAGACACATGCAATTCCCGGCACTCACTTAGAGCCAATGTGGATTGTACCCTGTATTCAAGACTGTAGGACTTTATCAAATGACCCCAGTCTCTAACCCAGATACATTTCTATTCATAGATGCCTAGAAACATTTCACCTCTTTGACTCCAACTAGGATTAAAGGAGTGTCTGTTACTGCCTGGTGAGTCTTCGTTGGACCCGTTTTTAGTTTTTCTTTTTTTAAATTTTCTTAAGCACATCCATCTAAATTATTTTATCTTTTCTCACCCCAATCCCCCCATCTCCTTTTTACTTAGGCTGTCATATCTTGTTTCATTTTGTCCTGAAGAAGACCCTACGTGATGCCCTTATAATACAGACACCGGGGTCGAAACGTCGACAAACTACTGACTCATGTCCTTAGTCACAGTAACCATAAATAGCTGAGACTAACGGGTTACTGCTTGAACTTTATAAATAAACTGAGATTGTTCACCTTGTTTTTTACTTATGTAGTTATGTACTGTTGTCAGTTCATCACTTTAATCACCACATGTCACATCAGTCACTGATTAACTGGTTATTTGCTTTATGTTTTGTTTGACAGCCTGTTCTCAACAAATGAAATATATAAATGATTCTAAGTACTTTTGTGGTGTGTTTGATACTATGGTTTGAGTACGGAAAAATAAATATCTCGTTTGTGCAAATTGCTTCTATTCTAAAGTAATTATTCTCTCCCAGCTGAACTTTTTTGTAGACTATATCAACAATACCCAGATTTCGAGGGACACAGGGTTACCCCATTTACTTTAATGGTATACCCCTGCATCTGCAGGCATTGGAAGTATTTGCCAGTCCACCGTGTTGCTAACTATCGGGCTCACTGAAGGAGCAGCACAACAGGATAAAGATATTTGTGCTCCAGGAGGTCAGATCCATCTCCTTGCCAAGTCTGTAGACACCAGGACCTCCAAAGTCGCCACACACCCATACCCTAGGTACCAGAGCAGTTGCAGCAACCAAGGCTTGTTGGTGGTCCAGTTGGGACTCTAACAGCACAAAGCAAGCCCTACTATTAAGGGCCGTCAGGATGCACCAGGCCAGCATCAAGAGCTGCCCTGCTGCCCTGTTTCCCCTCTTCACCAGGTCCCCAAGATCCAGAGTGAGCCTCTGACCGACCGCAACCCGACAGTTCAAAGAACCCCTGCAACCGTGCTCCACAGCCCGAGGGTGGGGATGGTGCTGAGATCCTCAGGAGCTAGGCCCACACTTGGATTAAGCCAGACTGGCCCCGAGTCGCTGCCTGTGGCCTCTTTCAGCAGGGACCGAGAACCGTGAGAGTCTTCAACAGCGCGATGCCACCAGACAAAGCCCCACTGTACACGAGCCCCCCCCAGCCTGAGTTGAAGTGGACCAACAATGTCCCTGTGTGCCCATGATCCACAAGACTTGAGTCCCCCTGTGGGTTCTCCCGTACTGGTCCCCAGTTCCTGTTTGCAGCCTCTTTTGAAAGTTACTGTTCAGGCCTCGAAAAATCATAAAAATGTTGCTAGGCCTGCAGGTCTAGTGACTTAAATAATCTACTCGACCTATTTGTAATGCTCTTGAACAATAAACTGGTTTCAAATGATGTGATTGTGGGCAAATAATTTAATTAATTAAGCTGCCATTTGTTTCATTATCACATATGAGAGCACCTTCAATGTGCGAGTTCAGCATGTCTGCTGTACAAAAAACTCTTTTGTTTGATTTATTAGACTAAACTTTTTTTCCATATATAATACAAATCTAGCCACATATAGGATACACATGACTCCTGAATTGCCTCTAAGGGCCAGATGTACGACTCACCAATTTACGACTCGCAAATTGTTTTGCATTTGCGACTCGCAATTTGCAACTCTAAAATTTGGATGTATAACAGTGTCTCAGACACTGTTAGCGATTTCGAATGGGGTCGTAAATTGCATGCCTCATGAATATTAATAAGGCTGTCGTAATTTGCAAACCCATTAGGAATGGCTAGCATTCACAGGGATGGTGGCCTGCTGGGGTCAGTAGACCACCATGTCTGGGACTGCTTTTAAATAAAGCAGTCTTTTTTTTTAATGCAACCCGTTTTCCGTAAAGGAAAATGGGATGCACTTAAAAAAGAAGACTGAAATATTTCAGTTTCATTTTTTTAAGGGCGGGCAGTGGTCCCTGGGGCCACTGCCTGCTCTTAAAAATATTTTCTCACATACTCACAAAGGGGAAGGGGGCCCCTAGGGACCCCTTCCTGTTTGCAAGTGGTTTACCATCTACTTGAAGTAGGTGTTAAACTGCAAGTGTTTTGCAACCCCAAATGCGGTCGCAAAACAATTGCACATGGCATGGTGACTCGCTATTAGGAAGGGACGTCCCTTCCTAATAGCGGGAGTTGCAAATTCTATTTTGCAAGTCAGTGACTCGCAAAATAGCATTTGTACATGCCATTGCCCTTTTTTGCGGTCGCAAGCGGGAGGATCTCCCGTTTGCGGCTGCATAAAAGGGTTGTACATCTGGTCCTTAGTTTAATAACAGCATTTTCATCAGGGCGGGGAAGGAATTTTTCTCAAATCATGTTTTAAAACTATCACTTTTAATAAATACATAACTAAAGTATAAATTGGTATTACACTGTCATTTGTAATCAGCAGATTTTACATTGCAATGACTATAATCCGTCCCACTGACATGCAGCTTTACTGATAAAAATATATAGTGTACAAACAATACTGTTTGGTAAAAAGAGATTCTGCAAATATGCATCATTTGCAGATCACCAAGTATAGTGTCCTGGTTTGTTTTGATACTCTTTAATTGCATCACACTTCCTGATTACAGCAAGATGTGCTTTTGTAATTCCTGATATATTTTGGAATATTTGTAATATTAATTTACAGCTATTTATTTCAATGTTATGTGTTAGAGAAAAATAAGTGACATCTTCAGACAGTTCACTTGACTACAACCTCTAACTCTATTAAGAGAGAAAAAAATACCTCGTTTTCCAAGCAGCAATTAGATAAAAGACAAACTGACATTTAAACTCTTTCTTTGAACAGACAGCTAGTGTGTCAAGATAAAAACAAGATTAAATGGCATCTTTATTGCCAATTCACTTTCTGAATGAACAGAACACCTGTTCCTTTTTCAGCCTAAGTTTACTCTCCAGATGGGACTAGTAGGTGCTACACATAGCTCAACCAGCTATCCATCCTACAAAATACCCTATATGAGATACCAGATAGGTTTTTAAAGATGTGGATAGTGAACTGAGGAAGCTCCTTGGGACGGGAGTGGGCTCAAGGATAGCGTTAACCAAACTCCAAAGAAGTGTTTATGAAGGGGGTCTGGCAATTCCTTACATAAACAAATATTATTGGGCCTCACAGATGGTAACAATCAATGACTAGCTATTTGCAGACAAAAATGAGCCAGCATACAGAGTAGAAAACCCAGTGATGAGACAGAGAGGCTACCAGAGAGCACTATAAACACGAATGCCCCCACATAAACAAGCGATGATACAAGCGTGGAGAGGAGCAACCAAATTCCGAGCGTGGGAAAATAGGTTAACAGAATGCACCCCACTATGGGATAGTGACATGTTACAATAGGTAGGCGAGCTACAGGGGTTTACTAAATGGAGACTATTCGACATAGCTCACCTAGGGGATGTGTGGAAGGGTTTGGCAATAATCCCATTTGAAGACCTACAGAAAGAATACCAGTTGGCAGACACAGAAAGATATAGATATATGCAATTAGGGCACACACTCCGAAAAAATATTCAAGAAGGGTAGCAACTACCACAATATTCCTGGTTGTTAATGGACCCAATCTGAGACAAGGCAATCTCCTTAATATACAGGAACATAACTAATAACTTGCCTGATCTGTTGAGAGCCCTAAGGGAAGCTTGGGAAGGGGATTTAGGATTGCTAGAAGAGGATGTCTGGACGGAAGCAATACAAAGCCCCAGAGAGGTAGCGGTCAGAGCGAGATGTCAGCAGGTCCAGCTCAGAATCTTGCACTGATCCTACTATACGAGAACACTGATGCACAAGTTAGGACGTAGTCTCTCCGATCAGTGCGCAAGGGGATGAAATGACAGTTATACCTTCTTCCACACCATTTGGAGATGCCCGATCATACAGAAATACTGGGAAGGGGTGACACAAACTATGTATCCAGCTGGAGATAGACACTTAATAAGCAAAAGTTGTAAGGTCAAAATTTACAAGGTTTTGTTTTACCAGGTTGCCAAATTTCCATATTTGTTTATACAATATGCCCCACAGTTAAAAAACAATTCAAATTCATAGGAATGTTCTAGTGTTTTATTTTATTTATCAGCAAATAGTCATGATATTTTAATAAAACCAATTTTAAAAACAATTAATCATCACTTTTTATTTCAAAACATACATTGTACATAATAAAAAGAAAGAAAAAACTGTAGACGCGGCGTTTCAGTGATAGAAAAGATCATCACCTTCTTCAGGACAATAATTTCAAGTTTAAAAGAATCTGAATACAATATATAAAGACGGTATTAAAAACCAACCTATAGAAACATTCCTTTGTTCTATCGACTATTCATTCTATTACGCAACCTGGCAATATATGCCCATAGATATACAGTATACAACTTCTAGTATTCAAATCTGGCGATTAAAGATACTGTATTTTCGCCCTCATCTTTCAAAGTTTGTCATAATTACTTTGAATGTATTTTTATTATACTTGTATATATCTTTATACTGTTCTAATTCTGAAAAATACATTCCTTCATTTCCCCAATCATAATTTTGTGTAGTAGACTTGTCAACTTATCTACCACACACAGATTTCTTCATAAAAACAGTAATGTTTAAACATGTTGGTGTAATTTCTTTTTTAATTTAAACATCTATACAGTTAAACCAGACCATATTCACAAAACCTTTCTTTTGTTACATATAACATCATTGTATTTGGTAACCTGGAAATAAGTCCTTGGTAATGTTGTTTTTTAAATGATTTCAGGAGCGCAGGGGTTCTCTTTAAATTTGCTTGAAAAATATATAATCATTCTCACAAAAATATATCTATCATCTATCAGTGAATTGCATCACATACCTGAGCTAGTACTATGGAGACCCTTTCAATTGGCTTCAATAGAGGATGGATATTTTCTTCGGTAGGATCAATTTAGAAAAGTACAAGTGAGTACTGCAATGAAGAAAATTAATTTGTTTAATTCTTAAATTCCATTAAGTGATCCTATTATTAATATACCTTTTAAAGATTGTTAGAATATAATACATTCAAAGATTGTTAAGATACTTTTAAAGGATACCTATTTTTATGTACAGGGTTTCCACTATTTAAATAACCTATTTTAAAAGAGCATTTTATTTGTTCAGAATGATTTTTGTATTTATTTGCTAGTTCCTAAGTTGATACTTTATTTCTGGCAAAATTGACCTTAATGGTGAATTTGTCTTTACAAGTCGATCTCACATGGCTATCAATTTCTTGTTTTCATCATTAATCAGTTAAGATAAACTGCAAAGAAATATATTAAAAGAAAAAATATTACGGTGAAGAACTAATATAATTTTTCTAATTTGCTTGATATTATTTCATCTCTTACCTTTGGATTATAGATGTTTTTGCTCAAGGCTGCTTCAAATGGCTATTAATTTCGCGTGTTCAACTTTGCTCAGTTTGATGAACCAAAAACAGAGTTTTAAATGCAGTTATAGTTATGTTAAATTCCTATTTCTAATATACACTGCATTTTGTCCACATCTTACCTTAAATTAAAAAAAAAATTCTGCCAATGCTCCCACTACTTTCTATTGTGGTGTGCGTCCCGGCTGATTAAAACTCTGGACCACGAAATCTAAAAGGTGGAACATAACTTGATGATTGAAGGTTCTAGTCTACTTATTACTGGTTACTTTTTAAAGTAAATCTACCCCTGATGTTCCTGCCGCAAAATCACTCACCTGAGGATAAGGGATGCCGAGAGCAAACGTCCATCTTTCTGGCCTTCCAGATCGGATCTAAATGTTAGCTTGCTCCCTGGCTCCTTTTATCCTCTCCCTAATTGATTGCTGATTGCCTAATTGGAAAAACGTGTTAACCCTATGTCGACCAGCACTCAGTAATGTCCATGTTATAGATGTGGCTATCTTGTAATGTAGTTTCGAATTGAGAGATGCTGCGTTTTGCTATACATTGCGTTTAAATTATGGCATACTTCTACATTCTAAATTCGAAGTCATTCTCGTTCACAAGTTTGCTGTGTTGCCACTATCAGATGTTCCAGGAGTGTACGTACAAACTGATAATGGCTATAGTTAAAGCAGTGCAGGTGTGGTAAATTTTGAAACAACCCAGGGAAACTCAGAAGACTTGTTGGCAAGTATTTTACTGGGTCTGAAAAAAGAAATCAAGCACCACTTTGAAGTCTCAGAAGCAAATCAGGTAGACATACAAGCCTCCTGCCAGGAGTTAACCCAAAAACTAGATTAAGTTCTCCTCCGCACTAAGAAGTTAGAGGAAGAGGTGGTCATGGTGAAGCAGGATGTGACAAAGAACGCATCTGAGGTTTCTAAGTTAGCAAAACCAAACCTTAGAGGAAGATCTTGAGTGATTGGAAAACCATTCCCGAAGTAATAATTTGAGATTTCTGAACATTTCGGAAGCCGGGGAGGGATCGGACATGAAGGCCTTCATCATCAAGTTGTTACGGAACACGATCCTGAGGACAAGGAAGAATATAAACATTGAGTACGAAATTCAAAAAGCTCATAGAAAGCCTTTCCGTCACAACCCCCACAAGGTTAAACCCAGGAAGATCCTTGTGAATTTCCTCTCCTATACCATCAAGGAGGAGATTCTCAGCGGGGCCCTAAACAAGCATTGGCATAGCCAATAAGTCTCGCCTTTGGGACCTTATAAGTGTTTAGCCATGCAACAGTTGATGTTGTTGTACCAAGGATATTGTGCTGCATAACCAAACACTTATAAGGTCCCAGAAGCAAGACCTATTGGCTATGCCAATGCTTGTTTTCCTTGACTTTAAGCCATGTTGCACAGCAGCGTGTGCTGTTTTGTAGCAGGTCGTATAAACTTTGACTAAGGCAATAGATCTCACATAGGCGAACGGCACATTTAATATAAATCTTAAGCATGGGAATAAATATGTATTTATCTGGAATCAAAGAACTGTAGAAAAATATTGGTGTAGGTTAACAGGACAGGTAACAGCTGCACTGTTGAAATAGACCTACAAATCCATGTGTGTTAATACCCTGAGCTCTGGCAATTAACACTTTAATTCAGTCTGACATAAACACTTTCCATATATCCACTCCATTAAAAAAATCCTGTATCTCTACATGTTTATTAATTTTTTCTTTATTCTGCAGTTGTATATAGCTCAACCAGTTGGGCTGCACAGTACATGGTCGGGGAACATGCGGTTGGTATGACATTGCCCTTGGTTATAAATCACTAACTTTTAATGTTGGCCTGAGCATTTTTGCAGCAGAGTGTGTGGCTTCTGGCATTTCTTGTATGTTGTCCGTTTACCACACGCAAGATGCAATTTGCCCCCGGTAAACTACTGTTGCATATCTACACCCTACAAATCACCTGCACATTCAAACCTGCTTTTCACAATTATATTTCGGGGCCAGTTTTATATAGCAATAACATCACTCAAAGGTACTGAAGCACTTGATAGCACCACCACTTACTGTACAATATATTACCTTTCTCAATAAACAAATCATAACACTTAATGGACATTCTTTAACTTATATTGCACAACTGCTCACCAAGCTAAACCTTACAATAACAAAAAAAGATTATTATTAATCACATAGGCGAATCCTATCGCATTTGCCAATGCTTGTTCTTTTAAACGGACCCCCTTAATGGCGGAAACCCTCGAAGCCACAAGCCTGGAGATATCAGACTTGGACGCACACCTCCACTGACTAGCTGTCATGTCATAAAGCCAAAAGACATTTCAAGCTCATTGTCCTGCGCACGCGTGGAGGATGCAAAAAGCACTGGTCTGAGGGCAGACATGAAACTAACACAAATGGATACCTGTGCTGGTGTCGCAGTTGGAATGGGTGGCCAAAAGGAGGGCCTGGCCCACCTGTCCATCCCCTCTACGCATGTTCACAGTATATAAGACAGTGCAAACGCCCTACTGCCTGGCAGGCAGTTTCAACCAGGCCAGTTGACTCCTTGTCTCTCCCATTATAAAATAAAAAGTTCACACAAAAGTCCCAGAACGCAAGTGGGAAAACTGTCAGAGGTAAAGGTAGTAGATTAATTGCCTCCCACAACCACCTCAGTAGCATTGCTACCATTTTCAGGTAACTTCTAGACCTTAATATTGCCATGAGGTGTAATTTCTGAAATGTGTCTAATTACACTGGTGTACTCCACCGTGAACAAGTGAAAAAACAAAGTGTCAAGTATAAGGCATTGAAACGTCACACAAACATAACCCACATGAAAATGTTGCAGGTGTACCCAATTAGAAACAAGCTGTGCAAAGGGAAGTTGCTATGTATCCCATACAATATGGCCAGCCATGCACACTGCACAGGGATCGCCATTTCCTTTTGATGTATTCGCGCTAGGTCAACACTTGGGTGTAACTGTAAGTGCAAAGGGGATTCCTCCTTCCATAGGCTTGAGCTAGAAGCAGAAGGGACGTGGGGGCCAACCTGGAGAATGTAAGGCCCCAAGTGGAGCCATGATCCGTACACAGGTACAGGGCCAGGACCGCCATAGGCATGTTGATAGCTCAGTGGGCGATACAGCAAGCCCGCTGGAGATAACTATTCGTATCCCTCCTGTATTTAATGGGCACTCGATACGAACAGCTAAACTTGTGTGCACGCATGGAATACGCGCAGGAGAATGAAGAGGTTGGAAACTGGTGTGGGAGCACCCTGCTTCACCTCCCAGCAGAGTCGCCCCTGGGCATCATGGTAGATGCAGTTCAGATTGACAAGCGAGTACACTTGGAAAGTCTTGAGTGTTTCACCAGGTGGGTGCAGATTAGTGCTGGCCATCTCTGACTTTACAGGCCCCAGGATCACAGCCCTGCAAGAGATGGACAATAAAGCACGCCCTTCTTTTAGATGAGGGGGTGGTGATTGCCTTCAAAAAGGCTGCATCAGAATACTTCATTAATAACAAAGACACTGCCTCCTCTGGATTAGTATGGGACACCTTTAACCACTTGGCTGCTATGCGTTTTCCCCCCCGGTGCTGGGATCCTCCATTTTCCATTATTCATGACGAGCTGGGCTCGTCATGAGCGTGCGAGGAGGCTACACCATGACGAGCCCAGCTCGTCATGAGCGTGGAAGGGGTTAACCGCTACCGCGCTACCGCGTTTTCCCGCTGTGCGCTGTGTTTTGAAAAACGCACGGTTTGTGACAAAGCCAGCTCGTCATCCGCGTAGCGCAGGTAACGCCCATGACGAGCTGGCTTTGTCATCAGCGCGGAAGGGGTTAAGGCATCTATACAGGGGGTCTAAAAAAGTCTTGGCTGTGCCAAACAATTCAATGAAGGTTGAGCGACTGCACTCCTTCCCTTTTACAATTACTCTTATGTTCCAGCTCATGCAATGAAATGCGTGCGAACAATAACCGTGTGACGCCTGTTCACGGCTAAGTTAGAAACACATTTGATGGGGCACAACTCTCCTGCACCCGACTGTCGCACTGCGTTTAAGGAAATCATTCCTTCGTGAAATTTTTCTTCCATAGTTACATCATTGTAGTCTGATTATCAATATTTATCAAAAATCTTCACTCGGGCATCTTCCTTAATTACATCACTGCGGAGACAGCATGTTTGTACTTCGAATTCATTTATTCATCATTTTCAAATACCAAACGCTGCCATTCTAGGCTTTAACGGAGGCTTGTGAGAACAAACATGTTTCAACAGTGTTTTGAATGACATCAACGTGCTCCCAATGCATTTTGAATTTATTACAATTCTTCGTCAGGGGAATAACTGAAAATAAAATAAAGAAACAATTAAGCTAGCTGCTCGACCATTATACTTATACATAAACTAATAACTTTGCCTCTGCCCTCAACCATACAAAACTAAAAAACCGTCAGATATTAGCACTACACATAACTCTCCCTACGTGCTCAAACCCTTCCCTCTTCCAAAGCGTCAATCCCCATTTTTCTCAATATGTGCAGTGCATCACGACTCCCTCCCAGCTATACAATTCCCACTAAGCTACGAGTCACCCTTCTCATACATTTACCTTCTCTGTGCCGCAACCGGCAGCATAACCTCACTTCACTTCCTCATGGTAACAAATTCTTAATGTTTTTCCCTCCTGCTAGTGCCGTTTTTAAAGGGGAAAGTCTCACACCTGTGAGCAATCTAGCTGTAAACCACTCCACCCTTCCTCGTTATTTGAACGTGAACCATATCAGTAGACTTCATCTCCCATAATCCCCTACATCGTGATCAGAAGAAATATGCACACTCCAAATAAAAACCATCCCTTTAAAACCTCCAGTAACATAAAGAACATATTTCAGAAATAAAGAAAACATCAAAGTGCTACACTCGACCATTACGTCCGCCTTGAAAACTGTACACGAGCCCCCCAGCCTGAGTTGAAGTGGACCAACAATGTCCCTGTGTGCCCATGATCCACAAGACTTGCGTCCCCCTGTGGGTTCTCCCGTACTGGTCCCCAGTTCCTGTTTGCAGCCTCTTTTGAAAGTTACTGTTCAGGCCTCGAAAAATCATAAAAATATTGCTAGGCCTGCAGGTCTAGTGACTTAAATAATCTAGTCGACCTATTTGGAATGCTCTTGAACAATAAACTGGTTTCAAATGATGTGATTGTGGGCAAATAATTTAATTAATTAAGCTGCCATTTGTTTCATTATCACATATGAGAGCACCTTCAATGTGCGAGTTCAGCATGTCTGCTGTACAAAAAACTCTTTTGTTTGATTTATTAGACTAAACTTTTTTTCCATATATAATACAAATCTAGCCACATATAGGATACACATGACTCCTGAATTGCCTCTAAGGGCCAGATGTACGACCCACCAATTTACGACTCACAAATTGGGTTGCATTTGCGACTCGCAATTTGCAACTCTCAAATTTGGATGTATAACAGTGTCTCAGACACTGTTAGCGATTTCGAATGGGGTCGTAAATTGCATGCCTCATGAATATTAATAAGGCTGTCGTAATTTGCAAACCCATTAGGAATGGCTAGCATTCACAGGGATGGTGGCCTGCTGGGGTCAGCAGACCACCATGTCTGGGACTGCTTTTAAATAAAGCAGTCTTTTTTTTTAATGCAACCCATTTTCCGTAAAGGAAAATGGGATGCACTTAAAAAAGAAGACTGAAACATTTCAGTTTCATTTTTTTAAGGTCGGGCAGTGGTCCCTGGGGCCACTGCCTGCTCTTAAAAATATTTTCTCACATACTCACAAAGGGGAAGGGGGCCCCTAGGGACCCCTTCCTGTTTGCGAGTGGTTTACCATCTACTTGAAGTAGGTGTTAAACTGCAAGTGTTTTGCAACCCCAAATGCGGTCGCAAAACAATTGCACATGGCATGGTGACTCGCTATTAGGAAGGGACGTCCCTTCCTAATAGCGGGAGTTGCAAATTCTATTTTGCAAGTCAGTGACTCGCAAAATAGCATTTGTACATGCCATTGCCCTTTTTTGCGGTCGCAAGCGGGAGGATCTCCCGTTTGCGGCTGCATAAAAGGGTTGTACATCTGGTCCTTAGTTCATTTTTTTCTTTTTTTTTAAATATCTTTTTATTTTTTCCCAAAACTGTGCACATTGTACATTGTACATTCAAACATTTCATGTCAATCGTAGGTTACAAAATAAAAAAGCAAATCATCATAATATATACAGATAGTACAGCTTATATCTCTGTAATGATTTAAAGGAAGAAAAAGAAAAAAAAGGAGGGAAAAAGAAAGGAAAAGGAAGAAAAAAAAAAAAAAATCCCCAAAACATATAATAAGAGAAAGCCTTAATCAATGTGAACCCAAGCTCTCTTTCCATCTGGTTATAGGCTCCCAAATTCTAAGTCCTCTCATCCTTCCTCTCACCCCTTTCCGAGCATATATAGGTTTTTCCAAATTGTAAGCCGCCAGTAAATTAGCCAGCCAGTTTTGCATAGCAGGTGGATTTCTATCGAGCCATGCCCTGGCTATTGTCAATCTGTACACTGCAGTAGCCATAAAAATAAATTCTCTCTGCGTTCCTCCCCTATCTAAGCCTATTCCCAATAATAATACTGAGGGGGTTAGAGTTATTTGAATACCCAATGTTCTATTCACAAAACACTCTATGTTTCCAATCAGGGTATGCAATTGGGGGCAGGTAGCAAATATATGTACAATATCTGCCTCCAAAGAGTTACATCTAGGGCAGGTGATACCAGTAGTACCTCCCCATTTTGCGATTCTTGCTGGTGTAAAATATAATTGATACAGAGTTTTATAGTGCTGTGATTGAAGGGGCGCCGAACACAATACCGTGCGTGCCAGTTCAAGTGACTCCTGAAATATTTCATTCGAAATGCTCAACTTTTCTACCCATTTACTACAATACTTTTCCATGTCATCTACTTTCCCTTTCAACAGACATGCATACAATGATCTAATTGTACAGTCCGCGGAGACCTGTATTTTTTCCATAATTTCATTTCTTTGGAACCCTGCAGGCCCTCCCTGTTTACTGCTCAAAAAACTCCTAACCTGCAGGTATTTAAAAAACGACCTCCTATCAATACCATATTTCACCATAAGATCTGTAAACTGTAGTATCTCTCTCTCATCCCTCAAATCCCCAATCTGCACTATTCCCCTTTCAGCCCAGCTAGCCATTGTGCCATCGGCAAAAACTGCCTCGGGGAGTGACCGGTTCTTATATAGCCTGGTATATCTATTGAATCTTCCAAGACCTGTCTTTTTTAGGAAAGTGTTCCAAATCCTACCTGCTGCATTAAGTGTTTTAAATCTGGTCCTCTTGTAGTACCCATATTCCGTACAGTTTAGGAAGCAATTTTCTGCTTCCTCACCTAAAACAGCCGCGTAGACCTTTGTGGACATAGTTGTCACTCTTTGCTCTTTACCACCCCCCTATTAACCCTTGCATATATTGAAGGACAGTAGCGCGATAATACATTCTAAAATCAGGTACCCCCCATCCCCCTCTCTCTCTCGGCAAAGACATAAATCTATAGGCTCTCCTGGTCTTACCCTGAGCCCAGATAAATCTATTCAAAATAATTTCTAATGAGTTAAACCATTTGGCTTCAAAAAAAAGTGGAATGGATCTAAATAAATAAAGAAATTTGGGGAGAATTAACATTTTAATAATGTTAGTAGTACCAACCAAGGATAAGTGTAAGTTATTCAATCTATCCAGATCAGATTTTACTCTTGATATTAGGGGGGCGATATTATTTCCAACAACTTTGTCTAAATCTGATGAAATAGTCACCCCTAGATAGACTGCAGTGGTAGTCACCCGCAAGTCATTACAACTAGAATGGGCATTTTCTACAATCTGTGTCTTTGACCTGTTCAGACTGTATCCGGAGACTTGACCAAACAGCTCAGCTTCGGCTTCCACCTCTCTAATTGCCAAAAGAGGGGCTGGGGTGAGTATTGCCACGTCATCGGCATAGGCAAGTGTTTTAACCACACAACGTTCAACCTCATGGGAGATATAAGTGGATTGAAATCGAGCTTACGCAAGAATGGCTCTAAATAGAGTGCAAACAACAATGGGGATGATGGACACCCTTGTCTCGTCCCCCTCCCAATTTTAACAGCTGTCGAATACCCTCTATTCACTCTAATTTTAGCCATAGGCTCATTATATAACGCCTGTATAGCCCTAGTAAATCCCTCTCCTATACCGCACCACCTCATAGTTTGCCATAAATAATCCCAGGAGACCTTATCGAATGCCTTTTCGGCATCTAAAAAAAGCGCTGCCATAGGGTCTCCCAGGACACCTGCTGCATCAAACATGGTGATGACCGTCCTAATATGCTGCGTTGTCTCTTTGCCAGGAATAAATCCATGTTGTGTTGGACTTACCAAATTCTCAATAACCCCTGACAACCTTGTGGCTAAGATTTTGAAATATATTTTGACGTCAGCATTCATCAATGTTATCGGTCTGTAAGACCCCGTAGCTTTTGGATCCTTCCCCTTTTTCAGAATAACAATAATATCTGCCCCCCCCCCCCATGATTGGGGGATTGACTCCCCTTTTTGTGCCAAAACCATGATGTTAAACATATCAACCAACAGCGAGTCTTTAAAAACTTTATAAAACTCCACCGGGATCTGATCAGGACCTGCTGCCTTACCCGAAGGTAAACTACTTAATGCAACATCAAATTCATCCATATGTAGTACGGCTTCTAAAACTTAATTTCCATCCTCAGCTAAAATAGGGGAAGCAATTTCTCTAAGGTATCCTATGGTATCATTGATACTTCCTTCCTTCTCGGGAGTGTACAGGGTAGAGTAGTAGTCTCTAAATACTTCTCTAACTAAATCAGCCTCTCCTACCAAATTACCTTGCTGATCCTTAATCTCTTTAATATCTGATGTGGCCAATCTCTGTCTAGTACGCACAGCCAGGATGTGTCCTACCCTTTCACTCAGTTCATATATGTTCTCTTTTTAATCAGATAATTCTTTGCAGCTTTCTCGGCTATACCTTCTATAGCTTCTGCTTTTAGGGCTATAATTCTAAATAAATGAAGTTCTAGCGGGCGATTCTGTAATATAGCCAGGGCCAGATCATCTTCGTCTTTTATCAATCTTAACCTTACTTCCTCTGTTCTTCCTCTCTCTTCCTTCTGCCTTGCTAAGACAAAGCTTGTGGTCTCCCCCCGTATCCCGGCCTTAAAAGCGTCCCATACAACACCCGGCGGTGCAGTTTCTCCATCAATCTCCCAAAAAAATTTAATCCATTCCTCCATATATTTTCTGTAATCAGGGTCTTTTAACAGAGCTCTTTCAAAAGTCCACTGTGTTTTAGTGTTTTGTTTCTGCCCCAATTTCAGTGTTAATATCAATGGGCTATGATCCGACACTATCCGTGGTTGCTTATCCATTTGTGAGCTCTGCATTAATGAGCTAGAAATGAAAAAATAATCCAACCTAACCAGAGTCCTATGTGGGGCTGAAAAAAACGTACTGCCATCTAAATATGGGTGCAACTTAACCCATGGGTCCACCAAAGAGTTATGAGACACCAGATCTACCAAAGCCTTATACACTTTCTTTTTCCTCCCCCCATACTTCCCTCCTATCTGTAGAAAAGAGCTATCTGACACATGGATATTTAGATCCCCACAACATACAATAGGCTCTGGCCATTGAGCCAGTTCAACATCCAGAAATTGCAGGACATCTGGGTCATCCTCAGTTGAGCCATATATTGATACTAATGTTAAGACCTCCCCTTTAAAACAAATTTAAAGAATCACCCACCTCCCCCATTGATCCTCTTTCTTTCTTCTTACTACTACATCACTATTCCTACCCAACACTGCAACTCCTCTTGTTTTTGTCACTTGCTTAGTGTTTGCTAACACTTTAAATCCAAGTTGCTCCAATAAATACGCTCTTGTTCCTTCTATGTGTGTCTCCTGTAGACATACCAAGTCCAATTTTAAAGTTTTCAACCAAGCCGCCACTCTCAATCTTTTGTTAACGCAGTTGAGCCCACAGATATTAATAGAAGCAATCTTACATGCCATCATAATGCCACAAATTTCTTATGCAAAAACCTACTATTTTTGTATACCATATGTCTTTAAACCTATACCATGTACCAATGTGCGAAATCCAACAGTTAATACAAAAAATGTGAACCTTTTTCCCCCCCCACCCACCACCCTTCCATCCCTCCCCTCCCTCCCCTCCCACGTCCAGCCACCCCCCCTTTACTGGCAAATAGGTCAAGATGACCTATGTGTGGCCGCTTCTGAATTGCGTCAATCGCATCCCCCCTCAGCCTACGTACTCACTGGCTGACAGACTCCCTGAATCCCCCCTTGTCATTGATCAATCAGTCAATTATATGCATTAATTTTTGATCCATCATAAGCAACATTTTCAGCGTTTTAGCCCCCTTTCCTGTTTTTCAACTCTTCAATAAACTGCTGTGCTTTGATTTCTGAATTAAACATTCTTATTTTCCCTTTTGTCACCACTTTCAGTTTAGCTGGGAAGAGGAGATATGCTTCTGACCCTAATGCCTGTAGTGGTGCAATCAGCTGTCTGAGCCTCCACCTTCTCTCCACTGTAGCATGGCAAAAATCAGGCCTAGCGAAGAATGAAGTACCCTCAAATGCTCTCTTACAATCGGGTCTAGCCTTAGCTATAATTTCCTCCCTTAACAAGAAGTTCCCCACATTTACTAAGATTGCTCTGGGGTAGGTGCCCTGTCCATCCTTCCCTGCTCCATGCTTTACTGTGAAGGGATATCTGTGTGCCCGCTGAATCTCTTTCTCCCATTGCCATTCTGACTCTGGGAAGGCCCCCTTCAACATATTCACTACAAATCGCCTCGTGTCTTGCCCTTCAATCCCCTCTGCCACACCCAGAAGTCTAATGTTATTTCTTCGCTGTCGATTTTCAAAATCTTCCAGCTTCCATTGAAAATCTTCTGAGCGTTTTTCCTGATCTATTTTAAAGGTCTTAAAGTCTCCCATGTCGTCTTCCAGCTTGCCTGTCCGTTCCTCTGCTTCCGTTACTCTTTCCGCCAGATCATCATATAGTTTATTCATTTTTCTCATTGTGTTCTGGATTTTTTTAGCATCATGCCTTGCTCTCTGGCTTTCCGCCCTGGCCTCAGTCTGTATTTGTTTAAGGGTGTTAAACAGGAGCTCAACAGGAATCTGTTGGATTGTACCCTCAGGTGGAATTTCTGGGTGATTGCCATCCTCTTCCTGGTATGCCTGAGAGGTCGCTGAGTAGTCCCATAATAATTTTCTTTGGGCCCCCTCAAAGCCCCCTGTCAGCTGTCTTGATAATTTTAATGATTTCCTTTTCCTTTTCTGGGTGGTGTCTTTATCTGTACCAGAGTCAGAGCCAGAACCAGAAAACTCCTCTGAACACCCATCGCTTGTCTGCTCTAACTCAGATTCCTCATTAAGAGAGTAGAAGCAGTCTCCTTCTGCAGAGGCTCCCTCAGCTTTTTCTGCCCCCTCAACCGTTCCATCTTTGCTTGCGAGGCTAAGAGTACTTCCCCAAGTCTTAGTAGGCTCCCCCCTCCCTTTGCTAGTTTCATTTCTTTTTCTACTAGCATGAGGGCCCCCATCATGTCAGCATTGCCAAACTCGAAATCGCTCTGTGCCAAGCTCTTGCCAATTTTGGCTCTACATTCCATATTCAGGTCTGGGCTGAGGGTTTTGCCTTCTGGCCGCGTTACCTGACCTCCGTGCACTTGCTCTGCTGAGCCTGCAGCGGGGATGTCCGCGGTCTTTTCCTGCACCGGCTCGCTCCCCAGGTCGGAACTGCGGTGTTGCCTAGCAACCACAGCCTCAGCGTCCACAGCGTCCTCGAGGACGCATTCACGGAGATCCTTCTCAACGCCCTTGCCGACTCCAATGTTGCCGCTATCCCGTCTGCCTCTGCTGCCTGGATTCTCCTCTACCGGCTGCAACGGTAATTTTGGTGTGAAGGCCTCAGCGACGGAAGGCTGTCTCAGCATCGACTCTTTGCCTCTCTGTTTTTCATCATTCTTTCCCGCTCTGCATGAAATCGCCGCTCGTGTTGCAACGGTGTTTCCCTGCGCCGGTTTGGATCTCTGCTCTGTCTTCTGTTCTGCTTTCTTTTTTCCCACACCTGGAACTCCTGACTTCGCGATGGCACCAGGGTTGCGAGGGGGTCTGTTTGAGTCATCAGTGTCCCCGAGTGCTCCTCCTGACATAGCCTTTTCCTTCTCCTTGTCTTGCCTCGGTGTTTTCGCGGGCATCTTAACCACTTGTGCCTGCAATCTCTTCTTGAGCCCGAGCGAGCTCATCAGACCTTTGGCACCTCTCTTGAGCCAGGCAACACCTCGAAGGCACCTCTGAAGGTAAATTATGGCTATCCTCGTACTGGATATGCTGGATGTGCAGAGCAGCTTAACACCGGCATATAGTGTCCATTCAGGCGCCATTCAGGGTAATCAGCATCTTTAAATCATGCTTCTGAAAAATACTAAGGCTGAGGAGGGGATGGGTGCGACTGCATACAGCAACCCAGCGTCGGCCATCTTGCCCCCGAGCATCTGGTCCTTAGTTCAATAACAGCATTTTCATCAGGGCGGGGGAAGGAATTTTTCTCAAATCATGTTTTAAAACTATCACTTTTAATAAATACATAACTAAAGTATAAATTGGTATTACACTGTCATTTGTAATCAGCAGATTTTACATTGCAATGACTATAATCCGTCCCACTGACATGCAGCTTTACTGATAAAAATATATAGTGTACAAACAATACTGTTTGGTAAAAAGAGATTCTGCAAATATGTATCATTTGCAGATCACCAAGTGTAGTGTCCTGGTTTGTTTTGATACTCTTTCATTGCATCACACTTCCTAATTACAGCAAGCTGTGTTTTTGTAATTCCTGATATATTTTGGAATATTTGTAATATTAATTTACAGCTATTTATTTCAATGTTGTGTTAGAGAAAAATAAGTGACATCTTCAGACAGTTCACTTGACTAAAACCTCTAACTCCATTAAGAGAGAAAAAAAAAACTCGTATTCCAAGCAGCAATTAGATAAAAGACAAACTGACATTTAAACTCTTTCTTTGAACAGACAGCTAATGTGTCAAGATAAAAACAAGATTAAATGGCATCTTTATTGCCAACTCACTTTCTGAATGAACAGAACACCTGTTCCTTTTTCAGCCTAAGTTTACTCTCCAGATGGGACTAGTAGGTGCTACACATAGCTCAACCAGCTATCCATCCTACAAAATACCCTATATGAGATACCAGATAGGTTTTTAAAGATGTGGATAGAGAACTGAGGAAGCTCCTTGGGACGGGAGTGGGCTCAAGGATAGCGTTAACCAAACTCCAAAGAAGTGTTTATGAAGGGGGTCTGGCAATTCCTTACATAAAAAAATATTATTGGGCCTCACAGATGGTAACAATCAATGACTAGCTATTTGCAGACAAAAATGAGCCAGCATACAGAGTAGAAAACCCAGTGATAAGACAGAGAGGCTACCCGAGAGCACTATAAACACGAATGCCCCCACATAAACAAGCGATGATACAAGCGTTGAGAGGAGCAACGAAATTCCTAGCGTGGGAAAATAGGTTAACAGAATGCACCCCACTATGGGATAGTGACATGTTACAATAGGTAGGCGAGCTACAGGGGTTTACTAAATGGAGACTATTCGACATAGCTCACCTAGGGGATGTGTGGAAGGGTTTGGCAATAATCCCATTTGAAGACCTACAGAAAGAATACCAGTTGGCAGACACAGAAAGATATAGATATATGCAATTAGGGCGCACACTCCGAAAATATATTCAAGAAGGGTAGCAACTACCAGAATATTCCTTGTTGTTAATGGACCCAATCTGAGACAAGGCAATCTCCTTAATATACAGGAACATAACTAATAACTTGCCTGATCTGTTGAGAGCCCTAAGGGAAGCTTGGGAAGGGGATTTAGGATTGCTAGAAGAGGATGTCTGGACGGAAGCAATACAAAGCCCCAGAGAGGTAGCGGTCAGAGCGAGATGTCAGCAGGTCCAGCTCAGAATCTTGCACTGATCCTACTATACGAGAACACTGATGCACAAGTTAGGACGTAGTCTCTCCGATCAGTGCGCAAGGGGATGAAATGACAGTTATACCTTCTTCCACACCATTTGGAGATGCCCGATCATACAGAAATACTGGGATGGGGTGACACAAACTATGTATCCAGCTGGAGATAGACACTTAATAAGCAAAAGTTGTAAGGTCAAAATTTACAAGGTTTTGTTTTACCAGGTTGCCAAATTTATATATTTGTTTATACAATATGCCCCACAGTTAAAAAACAATTCAAATTCATAGGAATGTTCTAGTGTTTTATTTTATTTATCAGCAAATTGTTTTTTTACAAGTCATGATATTTTAATAAAACCAATTTTAAAAACAATTAATCATCACTTTTTATTTCAAAACATACATTGTACATAATAAAAAGAAAGAAAAAACTGTTGACGCGGCGTTTCAGTGATAGAAAAGATCGTCACCTTCTTCAGGACAATAATTTCAAGTTTAAAAGAATCTGAATACAATATATAAAGACGGTATTAAAAACCAACCTATAGAAACATTCCTTTGTTCTATCGACTATTCATTCTATTACGCAACCTGGCAATATATGCCCATAGATATACAGTATACAACTTCTAGTATTCAAATCTGGCGATTAAAGATACTGTATTTTCGCCCTCATCTTTCAAAGTTTGTCATAATTACTTTGAATGTATTTTTATTATACTTGTATATATCTTTATACTGTTCTAATTCTGAAAAATACATTCCTTCAATTCCCCAATCATAATTTTGTGTAGTAGACTTGTCAACTTATCTACCACACACAGATTTCTTCATAAAAACAGTAATGTTTAAACATGTTGGTGTCATTTCTTTTTTACTTTAAACATCTATACGGTTAAACCAGACCATATTCACAAAACCTTTCTTTTGTTACATATAACATCATTGTATTTGGTAACCTGGAAATAAGTCCTTGGTAATGTTGTTTTTTAAATGATTTCAGGAGCGCAGGGGTTCTCTTTAAATTTGCTCGAAAAATATATAATCATCATTCTCACAAAAATATGTCTATCATCTATCAGTGAATTGCATCACATACCTGAGCTAGTACTTTGGAGACCCTTTCAATTGGCTTCAATAGAGGATGGATATTTTCTTCGGTAGGATCAATTTAGAAAAGTACAAGTGAGTACTGCAATGAAGAAAATTAATTTGTTTAATTCTTAAATTCCATTAAGTGATCCTATTATTAATATACCTTTTAAACATTGTTAGAATATAATACATTCAAAGATTGTTAAGATACTTTTAAAGGATACCTATTTTTATGTACAGGGTTTCCACTATTTAAATAACCCTATTTTAAAAGAGCATTTTATTTGTTCAGAATGATTTTTGTATTTATTTGCTAGTTCCTAAGTTGATACTTTATTTCTGGCAAAATTGACCTTAATGTTGAATTTGTCTTTACAAATCGATCTCACATGGCTACCAATTTCTTGTTTGCATCATTAATCAGTTAAGATAAACTGCAAAGAAATATATTAAAAGAAAAAATATTATGGTGAAGAACTAATATCATTTTTCTAATTTGCTTGATCTTATTTCATCTCTTACCTTTGGATTATAGATGTTTTTGCTCAAGGCTGCTTCAAATGGCTATTAATTTCACGTGTTCATCTTTGCTCAGTTTGATGAACCAAAAACAGAGTTTTAAATGCAGTTATAGTTATGTTACTTTCCTATTTCTAATATACACTGCATTTTGTCCACATCTTACCTTAAATTAAAAAAAAAATTCTGCCAATGCTCCCACTGCTTTCTATTGTGGTGTGCGTCCCGGCTGATTAAAACTCTGGACCACGAAATTTAAAAGGTGGAACATAACTTGATGATTGAAGGTTCTAGTCTACTTATTACTGGTTACTTTTTAAAGTAAATGTACCCCTGATGTTCCTGCCGCAAAATCACTCACCTGAGGATAAGGGAGGCCGAGAGCAAACGTCCATCTTTCTGGCCTTCCAGATCGGATCTAAATGTTAGCTTGCTCCCTGGCTCCTTTTATCCTCTCCCTAATTGATTGCTGATTGCCTAATTGGAAAAACGTGTTAACCCTATGTCGACCAGCACTCAGTAATGTCCATGTTATAGATGCGGCCATCTTGTAATGTAGTTTCGAATTGAGAGATGCTGCGTTTTGCTATACATTGCGTTTAAATTATGGCATACTTCTACATTCTAAATTCGAAGTCATTCTCGTTCACAAGTTTGCTGTGTTGGCACTATCAGATGTTCCAGGAGTGTACGTACAAACTGATAATGGCTATAGTTAAAGCAGTGCAGGTGTGGTAAATTTTGAAACAACCCAGGGAAACTCAGAAGACTTGTTGGCAAGTATTTTACTGGGTCTGAAAAAAGAAATCAAGCACCACTTTGAAGTCTCAGAAGCAAATCAGGTAGACATACAAGCCTCCTGCCAGGAGTTAACCCAAAAACTAGATGAAGTTCTCCTCCGCACTAAGAAGTTAGAGGAAGAGGTGGTCATGGTGAAGCAGGATGTGACAAAGAACGCATCTGAGGTTTCTAAGTTAGCAAAACCAAACCTTAGAGGAAGATCTTGAGTGA
The DNA here is from genome assembly GCF_964261635.1 of Lissotriton helveticus. Lineage (NCBI taxonomy): Eukaryota > Metazoa > Chordata > Amphibia > Caudata > Salamandridae > Lissotriton > Lissotriton helveticus. The sequence continues at coordinate 1,315,535,243 of NC_136057.1, read as the reverse complement.
TTGGAAAACCATCCCCGAAGTAATAATTTGAGATTTCTGAACATTTCGGAAGCCGGGGAGGGATCGGACATGAAGGCCTTCATCATCAAGTTGTTACGGAACACGATCCTGAGGACAAGGAAGAATATAAACATTGAGTACGAAATTCAAAAAGCTCATAGAAAGCCTTTCCGTCACAACCCCCACAAGGTTAAACCCAGGAAGATCCTTGTGAATTTCCTCTCCTATACCATCAAGGAGGAGATTCTCAGCGGGCCCTAAACAAGCATTGGCATAGCCAATAAGTCTCGCCTTTGGGACCTTATAAGTGTTTCGCCATGCAACAGTTGATGTTGTTGTACCAAGGATATTGTGCTGCATAACCTGACACTTATAAGGTCCCAGAAGCGAGACCTATTGGCTATGCCAATGCTTGTTTTCCTTGACTTTAAGCCATGTTGCACAGCAGCGTGTGCTGTTTTGTAGCAGGTCTTATAAACTTTGACAAAGGCAATAGATTTCACATAGGCGAACGGCACATTTAATATAAATCTTAAGCATGGGAATAAATATGTATTTATCTGGAATCAAAGAACTGTAGAAAAATATTGGTGTAGGTTAACAGGACAGGTAACAGCTGCACTGTTGAAATAGACCTACATATCCATGTGTGTTAATACCCTGAGCTCTGGCAATTAACACTTTAATTCAGTCTGACATAAACACTTTCCATATATCCACTCCATTAAAAAATCCTGTATCTCTACATGTTTATTAATTTTTTCTTTATTCTGCAGTTGTATATAGCTCAACCAGTTGGGCTGCACAGTACATGGTCGGGGAACATGCGGTTGGTATGGCATTGCCCTTGGTTATAAATCACTAACTTTTAATGTTGGCCTGAGCATTTTTGCAGCAGAGTGTGTGGCTTCTGGCATTTCTTGTATGTTGTCCGTTTACCACACGCAAGATGCAATTTGCCCCCGGTAAACTACTGTTGCATATCTACACCCTACAAATCACCTGCACATTCAAACCTGCTTTTCACAATTATATTTCGGGGCCAGTTTTATATAGCAATAACATCACTCAAAGGTACTGAAGCACTTGATAGCACCACCACTTACTGTACAATATATTGCCTTTCTCAATAAACAAATCATAACACTTAATGGACATTCTTTAACTTATATTGCACAACTGCTCACCAAGCTAAACCTTACAATAACAAAAAAAGATTATTATTAATCACATAGGCGAATCCTATCGCATTTGCCAATGCTTGTTCTTTTAAACGGACCCCCTTAATGGCGGAAACCCTCGAAGCCACAAGCCTGGAGATATCAGACTTGGACGCACACCTCCACTGACTAGCTGTCATGTCATAAAGCCAAAAGACATCTCAAGCTCATTGTCCTGCGCACGCGTGGAGGATGCAAAAAGCACTGGTCTGAGGGCAGACATGAAACTAACACAAATGGATACCTGTGCTGGTGTCGCAGTTGGAATGGGTGGCCAAAAGGAGGGCCTGGCCCACCTGTCCATCCCCTCTACGCATGTTCACAGTATACAAGACAGTGCAAACGCCCTACTGCCTGGCAGGCAGTTTCAACCAGGCCTGTTGACTCCTTGTCTCTCCCATTATAAAATAAAAAGTTCACACAAAAGTCCCAGAACGCAAGTGGGAAAACTGTCAGAGGTAAAGGTAGTAGATTAATTGCCTCCCACAACCACCTCAGTAGCATTGCTACCATTTTCAGGTAACTTCTAGACCTTAATATTGCCATGAGGTGTAATTTCTGAAATGTGTCTAATTACACTGGTGTACTCCACCGTGAACAAGTGAAAAAACAAAGTGTCAAGTATAAGGCATTGAAACGTCACACAAACATAACCCACATGAAAATGTTGCAGGTGTACCCAATTAGAAACAAGCTGTGCAAAGGGAAGTTGCTATGTATCCCATACAATATGGCCAGCCATGCACACTGCACAGGGATCGCCATTTCCTTTTAATGTATTCGCGCTAGGTCAACACTTGGGTGTAACTGTAAGTGCAAAGGGGATTCCTCCTTCCATAGGCTTGAGCTAGAAGCAGAAGGGACGTGGGGGCCAACCTGGAGAATGTAAGGCCCCAAGTGGAGCCATGATCCGTACACAGGTACAGGGCCAGGACCGCCATAGGCATGTTGATAGCTCAGTGGGCGATACAGCAAGCCCGCTGGAGATAACTATTCGTATCCCTCCTGTATTTAATGGGCACTCGATACGAACAGCTAAACTCGTGTGCACGCATGGAATACGCGCAGGAGAATGAAGAGGTTGGAAACTGGTGTGGGAGCACCCTGCTTCACCTCCCAGCAGAGTCGCCCCTGGGCATCATGGTAGATGCAGTTCAGATTGACAAGCGAGTACACTTGGAAAGTCTTGAGTGTTTCACCAGGTGGGTGCAGATTAGTGCTGGCCATCTCTGACTTTGCAGGCCCCAGGATCACAGCCCTGCAAGAGATGGACAATAAAGCACGCCCTTCTTTTAGATGAGGGGGTGGTGATTGCCTTCAAAAAGGCTGCATCAGAATACTTCATTAATAACAAAGACACTGCCTCCTCTGGATTAGTATGGGACACCTTTAACCGCTACCGCGCTACCGCGTTTTCCCGCTGTGCGCTGATTTTTGAAAAATGCACGGTTTGTGACAAAGCCAGCTTGTCATCCGCGTAGCGCAGGTAACGCCCATGACGAGCTGGCTTTGTCATCAGCGCGGAAGGGGTTAAGGCATCTATACAGGGGGTCTAAAAAAGTCTTGGCTGTGCCAAACAATTCAATGAAGGTTGAGCGACTGCACTCCTTCCCTTTTACAATTACTCTTATGTTCCAGCTCATGCAATAAAATGCGTGCGAACAGTAACCGTGTGACGCCTGTTCACGGCTAAGTTAGAAACAATTTTTTTTTTTTTTTTAAATAAACCTTTATTTAGCAAAGTATGGAAATACAAATTCTCGCCTACAACCCTTCGGGCCGGCCAAGAAAACATCACAAGGTATAGCATAATACACAGCTCATCAGCCGACAACCAGGGGTCCGGCAGCCATGGTAAGAAAATCGTTAAGTTCCAAACGACAGGATACGAGCGGTTTCATTTTATAACATTCAAACAACAAGAGAAACAAGGCTGCACTCCGATCAGTATGGTCGTTTCGTACGTGGCAGGGAGAAGCGGTCAGGAAACAATATGGTAGACAGGAGATGGTTCAGGACAGAAAAAAAAAAAGGAAATGGAGGGAGGGACAGAACGGGAGCCCAGAGCAAGTGAAAATATCGATAAATCTGTACATGTGAGAGCCGAAGTGTACAGTCAGGGGGAACAAGGAGTATCAGGGGGATCTACGAGGGGGGGTTCACAAATGTCCCCACGGAATGCATTCCACTGATTCCATATCCTACCCCACTTTCGGGGCCTGCCACGGGAAATGTAGACAATTTTCTCTCTGAACATGCACCAGTCCATGTTACCTTCCCACCCGGAAACCAAGGGTGCCCTCTGAGACCCCCATAACTGCGCAATGTCCCTCTTCGTGATCATGTTGCCTAGAGTCACCCATTGAGTCTGAGCAACATTACAGTCGGTCGGTTCCCACACATTCAATAGACAGCGCCTAGGTTCAGGTAGCAGCCGAACATTCGTGACTTCATTCATCACTTCATGCACTCCCCTCCAGAAGGACTCAACCACCGGGCACTCCCATACAATATGGAGGAAAGTAGCAAGCATACCACAACCCCGCCGACACAGTCCATCATCAGAAAAACCCATACGCATCAGTCGGGGACCAGTGACATAGACTCGGTGCAGGACTTTCAGCTGAACAAGTCGCAGGCGCGCCGGAATCGCGACCTCTTTAGGAGAGGACACCGCAGCCTGCCAATCCTCATCGTCTAGCTCCAGCCCATCGGCAGCCCAGGCGCCACGCAAATGGACAAGCAAGTCCGACCGAACTTTGATAAGTTTTTTGTATATAAGAGAAATAGTGCTGTCTGGAACATGACCGTCCAGCACCCTATCCACCAGGGGGGAACTCTCCGGAACATCAGAACCGGTCGGAAAAACCGACCCAACGGCATGGCGAACCTGAAGATATCGAAAAAATTCCGAGTCATGCAGACCATACTCTTGCTGTAGTTCCGCAAAGGTCTTCACTCTATCCTTAACCCAAAGATCGCTCAATTTACTAATCCCGATGAGGTCCCATCTATCGAACCCCTTTGACGTCCATAGTTCACCCAGCCTCTCCGCAGCAAATAAAGGGGTCGCCCTGGTAAGCCTATCCGACCACCCGGTAGCCGCGGTCGCGCTGCTCCAAACCCGCACCGCCACTGCCGTGGGACCCGTCAAGTTCCTCCTAGCACTCCTAGAATAAAATGCCCTGTAGTAATCCCCCCCAGGTAAGAGCCATCGGTCCATTTCAAAAGCCGGGTTCGGGACAGGACCATACATAGCATGGTTCACGGCACTCAACTGGGATGCCCAATAATATCGTCGTATATTGGGTAATGCAATGCCCCCATCATACCAGGGTAGCGTGAGTTTAGCCAGTGCTATACGGGGCCGACCAGCCCACACCAGCTTCCTCTGGAGGCACTCTATTTCACGAAAATAGTGAGCCGGCACCAAATCCAGCGTGTTTTGTACGGCATACAGGAACCGGGGGAGGGTCATCATTTTGAACAGCGCCGCACGTCCCAAGGGGGAGAGAGGCAGATTGCACCACGCCGCAACGTCCGACCGAAGCCGAGCGAGCGGAGGCAGCAAGTTCCGATCATAACGCAGCACAGGGTCAAGTGAAATATAAATCCCCAAATATTTAAAACCATCAGTGCAGACCGGGATCGGACATATTCGGGGCAGAGAAAGAGGGTCACTAGTAAGCGGAAAGACACAGGATTTAGACCAATTGATAACCAACCCGGAGTTGCGGCCAAAAGAACTCAATACGTCAATAAGAACTCCCAGCGATTTGCGGGGGGACGTCAGATATAACAGGATGTCATCAGCATAGAGAGAGACTCGGTCTTCAAAATCCGGAGACCAGCGTATACCTTTCAGAGAGGGTTCCCACCGAAGCCAGGCGGCCAGCGGTTCAAGCGCAAGCGCAAACAACAACGGCGACAAAGGACAACCCTGCCTCGTGCCACGCCCGAGAGCGAAGGGCGCCGAGGCTCTGCCATTAACCACCACCTGCGCAAGCGGCTGTACATACAGGAGTTTAACCCAAGTGATGAATTTAGGGCCAAAACCGAACTTGGCAAGGGCGGCCCACAAATACGGCCACTCAACCGTGTCAAAGGCCATCGAAGCATCGAGAGAAACCAAGATGGCCGGCTCACGAAGAGATCCCGCCCTCGCGACGACGCCATGTAGACGGCGAAGATTGAGAGCAGTATTGCGCTGGGGGATAAAACCGGACTGATCTGGGTGAACCAGTCCGCTGATCACCGTGACCAGTCGATTTGCCAGTAGTTTTGCCAATATCTTCAGTTCAGCGTTCAGAAGGGAGATTGGACGATACGATGAGCAACGCTCGCGGGGCTTACCATCTTTATGAATGACCACAATGGAAGCCAGCCTCTGGTCCCTGGGAAGAGAACCAAGATCTCGCGAGGCCGCAAACATACGCAGCAAATACGGCGCCATTTTGTCTGGACACAATTTATACAACTCAACCGGTATACCATTAGGGCCCGAAGCCTTCCCCGAGCGAAGGGAGCGAATGGCAAGCGCAACCTCATCGGCGGAAAAATCAGCCTCCATTAACACCTCGTCCGACTCCGAGAGACTGGGCAGCGCAAGGCCGCGAAGTAGCAAGCACGAGTCCTCCTCCGGGAGGCACGAAACCGGGGCATATACGACCCGAAAATGCTGAGCAAACACCTCAACTATCTCAACCGGGTCCACGACTCGCACTCCATCATCTCTCTCAATCACTGGCACCACACGATTCAATCTGTCCCTCCTGTCCAGCCACGCAATCAATTTCCCGGCCTTATCACCCACATCATAAAGTCGCCCTTGCTGCATGCGATGCATCGCCTCAGCAGCGGCAGTCACAAGTGCCCCGTATTCAGTTTGCTTAAGAGCCAAAACATGCAGAATCTCAGGCGTCACACCAGCCTCCAACCGTCCCTCAAGCACCGCAATCTCAGATTCCAAACGCACCACCTTCTCTTGGTTGCGCCGTTTCTCATCGGCCACAAGGGACAAGGTCTGACCTCGGATCACCGTCTTATAGGCTTCCCACAACGAAACCGGGGAGGAGACAGAACCCTCATTTTCTGCAAAGTAATAGTCTACACATTTGACCACCTCGGATCTGAGTCTAGGGTTCTGGAAGTGCCACGGATTGATCGGGGCGATACGGCCCCCGTCCCCAAACAAACGTCTAAGTGAAACCATATCGGGGAATGGTCCGAGATCCCCCTAGCCAAGTGTCTGATTTCACGCACCGAGGCCAACTGCACCATAGGCACGACAATATAATCAAGTCTCGAGAGACTTCCGTGAGCCCCCGAATGAAAGGTATACTGAAGTTGGCCAGGGTGCAGCTGCCTCCAACAATCGGCTAACCCAAAGGCATCAAGGAATTTCCCCAACCACAACTGCGATGCAGGGAGGAGCCGGGGGGGGCTACGATCACTCTCACCATTCGCCACTGAATTGAAATCGCCACCCAGCACAAGCAAGCCTTCGGGCAGGCCCAGAATGACCTTGCCCAAGTCAGCGAACGTGGTAGACTGCAGCCCAGGCGGAACATAAATAGACATTATGGCGATCAATTTCCCCTCCCATCTCCCGGTAATGCCAGCATAGCGGCCCCTATCATCTAACAGTGTGGTATCCACCTCCAAGGGAAGGGAATTCCTGACCAGGATACCAGCCCCCCTCGATCCCGAGGTGAAGCCGGAGTGCGCCACCAAACGATAGCCTCTCCTGTGCAAAGCGTGGCACGTGTTGCCCACCAAATGGGTCTCCTGAAGCAGGACCACATCCGGGGAGCACCTCTTCAAGTATTGCAGCACAATCCCACGTTTTATCCTGTCCCCAAGACCATTAACATTCCAGCTCAAAACCCTAAGCCCCCTACCCCCCATCCCTGAAGCAAACCGACCGCACTCCCCACCCCGAAACAGTCAAGTGAAAGCAAGTGATAAACAGAGCACAGCCTCGAAACAAACAAGAAGAAAAAAGCCCCCCCCACCCCCCAGGAACCCAACAGTGTCGAACCCCCCACCCTGCACCCCTGCGGTAGACCCAAAAGCCACCCCAACTTGCAGTGTGCCTGTCGCCCCATTAAACTAACCTACAGAAAGAGAGAAAGAAATCCCCAGAGGAGGAAGACCCCTCAGACCCCCCCACGCCCCTGGGCAGTCACATAATACTCAAAACACAGTCCGGCAGCCCCTGCGATGTAATCCGGCTCGCCAATGTGGACTCACTGCTCCTGGTCCTCCACTCCTCCCTCGGCCCCTCTCGAGTCTTCCGGGCCCTCGGTACGCTTCGGTAAAGTGTCCAACCAGTCACTCACCACCTCAGGGCGGTCGAAGAAAAAGGCACGCTCAGCATGTTCGATCCTCAGGCGGGCCGGGAAAAGCATGGCATACTTCAGTCCCAGGTCCCTGAGGCGCCTCTTCACGCCCGTAAAGCCCATCCTCTGTTTCTGGACAGCTTGCGTGAAGTCCGGATAGAAACTTATGGAAGCGTTCTCAAATTTAATGGGCCCAGTGCTTCGCGATGCCTGCAGGATAGCGTCTCTATCGCGAAAGTTAAATAGTCTAGCTATAATAGGCCGTGGAGTGGCACCCAGCTTCGGCTTGCCTCCCGGAACACGATGAGCCCTTTCGACCGCCAAAAATTTACTTAGGCCCTTCGCCGCCAGATGCTTCAACACGAGGTCCTCCACCAGGATATCAACAGGCATATCGGCAGAAGTCTCCGGGACACCAACGATGCGGACGTTGTTGCGCCTGGCCCGGCCCTCAAAATCCTCCAACCGATTGGCAAATAGGTCACAAGTGGTCCGGAGATTACGGACCGTGGTCTGGAGGTCCGAGACATCCGTGGTCAGACTAGCGGTCTTAAGATCAAGAGATTTGACCCGCTCGTTAGTTTTCCCAAGGTCCGCTCTGATAAGGGAAACATCAACCGCCACTGTGTCTATTTTAGCAGCCAGGGTTTCATACTGCTGGCCCATGCTGGATTGAATACTCGCAATGGCGCCCATCACGTCTTTCAGAGTAGGCTCCTCGTCATCAGGAGCACCGTCCCCAGCTTCCTCCAGGGCACCACTCGATCCGCCCGGGGAGCCCTTGGGTCGAGTAAAGCGATCAATGGTCTGAGATTGGGTGGCCCCCCCTCGGGATGAACCTCTTGCGCCGCGTCTCTCGACCACTGTCCTGCCCGCCATGACCGGGGAGAAACTCCAACTGAAATTGCGAAACTCGGACAAAACAGCCTCCGTCGCGGCAGGCGCCGAATTGCGAGTGAATAAGGGCACAGCACAAGCACCAGGCCGGCAGTGGCAGAGTAAGAACTCCAATCGGGAAGTGGGCTGGCACAAGGAGCAGAAACGAAACCGAATGCACACCAGGGGCAGAGGGCGTGGCCCACCAGCCGTTGTTGTTCGATTGCCACCTGGGTACCTCGGGGACTCGAGCCCCCGGTTGGCATACGTGGTAGGCCTCAAAGTTCAGGTCGCAGTAAGTTCAGCGTGCGACGGCCAAAACAAGTCACGAAAAGAGCGCTGGCATCAGCAGGGCGTCAATGAAAAGTATCCGTCATCAGAATCAGGATAGATGACAGGATAGTCGCCGGAGGTGGAAGGGGTCCCGGGAGCTCTTAGCTCACGCGTCCATCTTGGAATCGCGCGAAGCCCCTCCTCTAGAAACAAATTTGATGGGGCACAACTCTCCTGCACCCGACTGTCGCACTGCGTTTAAGGAAATCATTCCTTCGTGAAATTTTTCTTCCATAGTTACATCATTGTAGTCTGATTATCAATATTTATCAAAAATCTTCACTCGTGCATCTTCCTTAATTACATCACTGCGGAGACAGCATGTTTGTACTTCGAATTCATTTATTCATCATTTTAAAATACCAAACGCTGCCATTCTAGGCTTTAACGGAGGCATGTGAGAACAAACATGTTTCAACAGTGTTTTGAATGACATCAACGTGCTCCCAATGCATTTCGAATTTATTACAATTCTTGGTCAGGGGAATAACTGAAAATAAAATAAAGAAACAATTAAGCTAGCTGCTCGACCATTATACATATACATAAACTAATAACTTTGCCTCTGCCCTCAACCATAAAAAACTAAAAAACCGTCAGATATTAGCACTACACATAACTCTCCCTACGTGCTCAAACCCTTCCCTCTCCCAAAGCGTCAATCCCCATTTTTCTCAATATGTGCAGTGCATCACGACTCCCTCCCAGCTATACAATTCCCACTAAGCTACGAGTCACCCTTCTCATACATTTACCTTCTCTGTGCCGCAACCGGCAGCATAACCTCACTTCACTTCCTCATGGCAACAAATTCTTAATGTTTTTCCCTCCTGCTAGTGCCGTTTTTAAAGGGGAAAGTCTCACACCTGTGAGCAATCTAGCTGTAAACCACTCCACCCTTCCTCGTTATTTGAACGTGAACCATATCAGTAGACTTCATCTCCCATAATCCCCTACATCGTGATCAGAAGAAATATGCACACTCCAAATAAAAACCATCCCTTTAAAACCTCCAGTAACATAAAGAACATATTTCAGAAATAAAGAAACCATCAAAGTGCTACACTCGACCATTACGTCCGCCTTGAAAACTGTACACGAGCCCCCCAGCCTGAGTTGAAGTGGACCAACAATGTCCCTGTGTGCCCATGATCCACAAGACTTGCGTCCCCCTGTGGGTTCTCCCGTACTGGTCCCCAGTTCCTGTTTGCAGCCTCTTTTGAAAGTTACTGTTCAGGCCTCGAAAAATCATAAAAATGTTGCTAGGCCTGCAGGTCTAGTGACTTAAATAATCTAGTCGACCTATTTGGAATGCTCTTGAACAATAAACTGGTTTCAAATGATGTGATTGTGGGCAAATAATTTAATTAATTAAGCTGCCATTTGTTTCATTATCACATATGAGAGCACCTTCAATGTGCGAGTTCAGCATGTCTGCTGTACAAAAAACTCTTTTGTTTGATTTATTAGACTAAACTTTTTTTCCATATATAATACAAATCTAGCCACATATAGGATACACATGACTCCTGAATTGCCTCTAAGGGCCAGATGTACGACACACCAATTTACGACTCGCAAATTGGGTTGCATTTGCGACTCGCAATTTGCAACTCTCAAATTTGGATGTATAACAGTGTCTCAGACACTGTTAGCGATTTCGAATGGGGTCGTAAATTGCATGCCTCATGAATATTAATAAGGCTGTCGTAATTTGCAAACCCATTAGGAATGGCTAGCATTCACAGGGTTGGTGGCCTGCTGGGGTCAGTAGACCACCATGTCTGGGACTGCTTTTAAATAAAGCAGTCTTTTTTTTTAATGCAACCCATTTTCCGTAAAGGAAAATGGGATGCACTTAAAAAAGAAGACTGAAAC